>NC_081290.1:37142500-38392500 GCF_030435805.1 Mustela lutreola
TTGTGGTTCTTTTCCACCTCACCTAAAACAATTCCTTTCTTTTACTTTTCATAGTTGAGGAAAAGTTATTTTGCTACAATTAAAATTATTTTGAGTTTTGGCCACCATCAGGAGCACTTCTAGAAATTAAAGTTCCTCAGGCTCTAGTTTAACATTATTAGAGGAGAGTTCCTGCTCACTAAAATCCCTTCTCTAGAAACCTATTCTGTGGCACTGTGCATGTGATTATATCTTTATCTAGACTCCTTTCAGTTTTCAAGTTTGCCTATGTGACTCAAATAGAAGGGAACTGGTCTTCTAAGTAACTACTTTGTAAACACTGCTAAAGGTGGCATATTTTCATACACAGTTTCCTGAAGAGAACTAGATGAAAGTTCCCCAACTTCAAGAATCTTAACAAGAGGAGCAGGCTAGTTTGGGGTGGGGGGTGGGGGACCGAGTGAATTCAGGAATGAGCACTGCAGACTCCAATGCTCCTAATTTTGGGGATATGTGTATTTTGAACAAAGGATCTTCACTGTCTCAATCTTGGCAGCCTGAATTTGGAGGCTTTACTCTCCCAAGGGGTGAGGGGGTGGGGTGGAGACAGCAGTTCCAGTTTTACCCCTCTTAGGAATTTCGTGCTAGGGCTGAAGAGCTCAGCGGGGAGGAAAAAAGAGCCTTGTTTCTATGGCTGCAGAAAGGAAGGAAGGCGGAAGTATTGGAAGGATGATTCCTCAATTTTTATTTCTTAAAACGTGCTCTTGCAGCTGCATTTCCTCTCAACCCAACGTTTGGTGTCCACATGGAGGGAAATGCATCTTTCTTGGTCAGGCAGTGGATGGAAAGATCAAGCAGGATTTTTCCTAAATGCACAGAAGGTTGAACAGGAAAGCGGGGAGAACACGTTCTGTATCTTCTGTATTTGCTGTATCTCTCTCTGTATTTGCTGTATCTTCAGGAAGTGACCGTATTGATCTTTGAAATCATTAAGCTTTGGCATTTTGATCTAAAATGGGTTTTTTATAGTGAAATGAAAGAACGTTTGCTAGATGATTATAAGTGAACGTCTGAATTTCTAAGCGTCATTTGGCCTTCACAGGCACACCAGTAAAGGCACGGTATACTGGTGTGTCAGGGCCATCTGACCTGGTGTGGAAGCACTTGCTGGGAGGGGAGGGGCCTGACACAGAGGAAGGTGTCTGTGGGCCAAGAGGCTGGGCTCTGTGGGTCAGGCACACAGAATTTGACCTAGTCCCAGCTCTGTCACCTTGAACAACTTGCTTAACCTCTCTGAGCCACCCCTTTAAGTTAGATGACATATATACAGCATTTGGGGTGCCTGGCATGTAGGCGGTGCTCTGTAAATGTTAGCTATTACCACAGGCCTGACCAGGAGATCTGAACTACTATCAGCACGATATGGGGCCTCGCCCTTCCCGTTCATTGTAAGACATGTATCGTGTCACCTGTATCTTATCTGGCCTTTCTGTCTGAATGCCTGCTCTTGTCAGGTTGTGTGCCCTGACCCAGAGTCCCTGAGCTCACTGGGAAGGAGAACTAGGTGACGTCATCCACTGAGGGTAATGGGAGGGAGAGCACATCAGTGGGGTTGGCGAGGGTGGATTGGTGATTGCAGTTTCAGATGGGTTAAGTTTAAAGGGGTCTGGGGATCTAGCAGGCAGTTGTCCTCAAGGGATCTGTAGCTGTGTGCAGAATGTGGGGCCAAAGATAGGGCACTGAGGTCGCAGCATCCGAGCCATGAGTCGTGGTACACACCCTGAGATGAGCCCACCCTGAGATGAACTCACCCCCCTCACTTCTCCCCATGCCTCCAACCCCAACCACCCCCCCACCCCCACCCCCCCACCCCCCCCACCCCCCCGCAAAGCGCTGGGAGTGAGGGAGGAGCCAACAGGCACACCCATAACTGGGGAATAAGGAAGTGGCCAGTGAAATGCGGGGCTATCTCCCAGAGCCCCAGATAACATGAGGGATGGCTATCTGGGGGTTTTTTGCTTGGTATTTATTAAAATAACATTAAAAATGTAGCTTTCTCTTGAGTGGAGATAACTGCAAATCTTATAGCCTACGGGCGATTCTCTAAACTCTGCCAATCCTTCTGAGAGTGGTTTTCTAACTTGGTTAATTAAAGGAAAGGACAGTTAAACATTTTATTTAAAGATGTAATATATTTGATTTTTTTAAAAAAGTGTCTCAGGGGTGCCTGGGTGGCTCAGTGGGTTAAAGCCTCTGCCTTCGGCTTGGGTCATGATCCCAGGGTCCTGGGATCAAACCCCGTATAGGGCTCTCTGCTCAGCAGGCAGCCTGCTTCCTCCTCTCTCTCTGCTTGCCTCTCTGCCTACTTGTGATCTCTATCTGTCAAAAAAATAAATAAAATCTTTAAAAAAAATAAATAAAAAATTAAAAAGTGTCTCAGTGACCAATAAACAAACTCTTCTGTAATACTTCAGTCATTTTATAAAATTAATAAACTCATAAATAAGGTGAATCTTTAGCTGTCATAAACATTTCGATCCAGTATAAAACAAAGCAAAACTGAAGCACTTGGGTGGCTTAGTCGGTTAAGTGCCCAACTCTCGATTTTGGTCAGGTCATGATCTTGGGGTCATGAGACTGAGCCCCACACCAGTCTCCGCACACAGTGGGGAGTCTGCTCGAGATTCTTTCCCTCTCCCTCTGCCTCTCCCCCTGCTCACATTCTCTCTAAATAAAAATTAATCTTAGGGGCGCCTGGGTGGCTCAGTGGGTTAAAGCCTCTGCCTTCGGCTCAGGTCATGATCCCAGGGTCCTGGGATCGAGCCCCGTGTTGGGCCTCTCTGCCTACTTGCGATCTCTGTCAGATAAATAAATAAAATCTTTTTAAATTAATTAATTTTAAAATTTTAATCTGGGGGGGAACTATCTGAAAAGTTTCAGCTTAGAGGAACCGAAGTCTAAATCAATCAGCTAATGACACATTTTTAAAGTGGAATCATAAGACTTTTAACATGTTAAATAACAAATTACCCTACACACTGTGAATACGGTACATATTCAAAATAGTGAATATGGGCTCTTTCACAAACTTCTCTAAAATTTTAAATACTTTGGGTTTTATTTAGTTCATCATATTTATGCTTAGTTCTAAACCTTCCCAGGGCTAAAACACCATCTCACAAAGACATAATTTGTTTTAACATGGAACCCATACCTTAAAAAGGTCTCACCTCTGTCCGCAAGAATCAAATGACGAGTCAGCTAATTCTCAGGTCCTCTGATCCATCCACCTCCCGCACAACCTGCCACTGAGCGGAATCGATGATTCTCATCACCATCCGATAGCGCTCTGAGTTCTCCACACAACCCTTCCCTGCTGACACAGTCAGGACTCTAAACCTGCGAGCAGATGGCAGGCAAACACGGACTGGTCATGGAAGTAGATGGAAAACCAGGAATGAGAAGTATCATCGTGTAACAGAAGTCCAAGGAAGGAGAGAATTTCAAAAAAGGAAGGCAGCATCAATATCAGAAGTTTAAAATGCCACAGAATAGTCTATAAAGCACGGGGATGAAATATGACTGTTAGTCTCTCTCTCTCTCTTTTTTTTTTTTTAAAGATCTTATTTATTTATTTGAGAGAGAGAGAGAGGGAGAATATGAGCAGAGGAAGAAGCAGACTCCTTGCTGAGCGTGGAGCCAACGCGGGGCTCCATCACAGGACCCCAAGATCATCATGACCTGAACCAAAGGCAGACGCTTAATGGACTGAGCCACCCAGGTGCCCCATGACTGTTCGTCTAAATGGTCACAAATTGAAATTTCAGATTTAAATTTTATCAGTGAACTTTTCACGTCACAGTGTGGATAGAAAAAAAATAACCATAAATAAAGAACTAAGAAGTGAGAAACTGGGAACTGCATTTAAAGGTAGCAAGGAGTCAAGAATTCTTTAAAATTCCACTTAATATTTTAATAAGGGAAACTGGGGAGGGGGGAGTGCGGCAGTGGTGCAAGTAGCCAAAAGGGAGATAATGAGGCTCCAAGGAAGAGATGTTTATTCTGTGTTTATTTTAATTAAAAAAAAAGAAAAAGGTTTCAGTGTACTCACCAAGGAGAGCATGGACTCCTTTTTTGGAGGAAAGAAGGGTATGCTAAGAACGTGAATCAGATTTGGGACAGAAACAGCATGACTGCTTGGTGAAGCAATGCCCCAGAGGACCGAGGCTAAAAGCGAAGGAGTCCCTGTGAACAGGTTGACCTTGAACAGGAAAAGGAACACTTTATCCTCTGAGCACGGAGGGAATGAGGAAAGAATTGATAGCAAGGTAGATAGGGTGTGGTGGGGGCGGGGCAGGGAGCCAGGCAGCTGCAGGGGGCCGCCCCGGGTCTGGGTCTGGCCGCATGGTCAGCCAGGCAGCCAGGCGCGCCACTCACAGTTTCTGGGGACAGACTGATTCTGGGCCGGGATGGGGACGGCTCCAGAAACGGCCCAACTGGAGCCAACAGAGCTTCGGGTAAGGGAGCAGTCCATACTCATCAGAGATCAGAGGAGAAATCCTAGAGGTTTCTGTTCAATGTTAGTCTCTGGGTTCAGGAAAATGCAACCAGACGTTAAGATGTGCTCAAGGGTAGTTGCTAGGATCTCTTAAACTAGAAACTGGGTTTCTTGGCTTCTAGAATCATGCTCCCTGCTTTAAAAAAAAAAAAATATATATATATATATATATATATATGTAACCAATTTTCTTCTCCACCTCTCTCCCCGGCTAAGCTGTCCTCTTTCTTCCTGTTTCAGACTGTCACTTTCGCTGAAAAGCCTTCCCTGACCTCTCTCCCCGCCTGTCTAAATCAGATCCCACAAAGACTCTTATACACCCCTTTTATCCTTCCTTTGTTGCACCACAGGCTGAAATTCTAGTTTTATTTATGTGACTGTGTCATGTTCTTCTTTCTCAGTAGATATTACAAGCCACATGAGGATAGGGACTCTATTTGTTCTCCTCTGTATCCTGGTCAGCACATAGCTCAATACCTAGCATGCAGTTAGTGCTCAATAAATATGACAAATGAGGGACACCTGGGTGGCTTAGTAGGTTAAGCATCCAATGCTGGAACTCAGCTCAGGTCTTGATCTCAGAGTCATGAGTTCAAGCCCTGCACTGGGCTCTGCGCTGGGCATGGAGCCTACTTAAAAAAAAAAAAAAATATGAACGGATTTATGTTCCAACTGTATGGTGTGGGAGCATGGGATTCAAGAACTTTGCCTGTTAAAGTTAATATCTGTGAAAAATGCACAGTGGTGGGGTTCCCAGGCAGGCTGACCTCCACTTTCTCTGTCGGTCTGGCATCTGGGAAATGCTTGATGCATATTTGATGAGTCACTAAGAATTTTTGCACTATTGGAATTTTAATTCCCTTAAGAAAACAAACAAACAAACTTGTTTTAAGAGAACAAACTCAAAATAATTTAAAGATCTTACTTAAACATTAAAAAAAAACTTATTTAAAAATAAATAAAAATTTCTAAAAATATTATTCTGAATAAATTATTAGAGTTCATCATTGCCTTGTTATTAATAACTATAGTGAAAATACTGATCATATAACTAAGGTAGCTTTGGAGATAATATAGAACTTTCTAGAAAACCCAATGTTTCATTTCTGAAGTTTCACACTTTTGAAATGTCTCAGAAACTTCTTCTAAGGCCCAACATTAATACTTAATGAACTTACCAATTTTTAGTACAGAAATTCACAGACTTGCAAACACTTAAAAAGGGAAAGCATCACCAGTGGGTTCTCTGCCACCTTTCTCAGAGAAGGAAATTCATGAACATGTGCATTCTGAAGGCTAGTACCATACAGTACGCAAATATTTTTCCACGTCCCACCCAAAGCAAACAAATGAAAACTGAAACTTCAAAGACAATTATAAAATATCTCCAAACTTAAAGATACAGCATCCTTTTCTGGATTTGCAACAGGAGGAAAAACAACTGATTTGGAAGAACTTAAGTTTTATATAAGTGTGTGTGTGTGTGTGTGTGTGCACACGCATAGTGTGTCGGGGGATGGTGGGGCGAGTGCAAAGAGTCTAAAAAATAATCAAACAGATGGTAATTAAAAAGTGGAAATGTTTAAGATATGGAAAATGCTGAGTTGAAATAAATTAATAAAACACTGGAAACAAGCTTAACAAATTTTTTTAATGGGAGCAGCATAGTTTCCAAGAGACAGCAGCCCATTTAGGTGATGAACACCAGATGTGGGGTGTAATTCATTATAGACAAAAGAATTCTGATTAGCTTCAGGGGAGAAGGAGCAAAGAATCAGGCACCAAAGGTGGAAAAGCCAAACACAGTCCTCCACTGGCTGCTTAACACAGCTCCCCAGTTGTCCCTAGCTAACTCCTGGTCTAAGGACAAAGTCGTTCCCTATCCCCTGCTTCAGTCAATGAATCCTGATCCAGAATCATCTAGTTCACTGGGCCACTACCACGCACCGTGGACAATCTAAACCACTGCTCTGAACCCACAGTCAGGCCAGGATCAGCTGAGTTTCTGTAAGGTCAGAGTCTCTAAAACCCACTTTCCAGGGGAGGGAGAGCTCAGAAGACAGCTATGGGAAGTCACTGAAATGGTCAACTAATTAAAGGAATCCTTGAATAGGGATGCCTTTGCCTTTGGAAGGTCCAAAATATGGGGGTCTTGTGGCAGGGGAGAAGGGTACTTGCTGAACCTCCCCAAATCCAAAGTCTATTTTCCCAGTATAACCAAGGAGGCCATGTGGCTCAGTGCACCAACTTGTCCCTACTCTGTGTGTGCGTGAGAGAGAGAATGGGGGAGGGAGTGGAGGTAGGGGGATTGTGGGTGTATTTGTCCTCCTCAAATTTTAGTCCTGCCTCTTAGATCTGAAGTCTACAGTCTACCCATCGCTTTATTTATTTATTTATTTATTTATTTATTTATTTATTTAAATATTTTATTTGACAGACATATCTCAAGTAGGCAGAGAGGCAGGCGGGGGGGTGGGAAGCAGGCTTCCTGTTGAGCAGAGAGCCCAATGTGGGGCTCTATCCCAGGACCCTGGGATCATGACCCTAGCTGAAGGCAGAGGCTTTAACCCAGTGAACCACCCAGGCGCCCCTACCCGTTGCTTTAATGAGAGTTTTACAGAGTACTGAGAGCACAACGCCAGACACGGACAGAGTCTGAGCACATCATTCAGTGACAGACAAAGATTTATTTACTGGACAGTCCAATAAAAGCCAAGTTATTCATAGATACAGTGTGTGCTAGAGAAGACTTAGCTTGTTGTAGTAGGAAGAGTTTTAGAGTGAGAGTAAGCATATTCCTGGATTCCAGTCTTGGCTCTGTTATTAATTCAGGGTCATGTGACTTTGGCCGAGCCATTAACCTCTCTGGGCTTCAGCAGCCCCGGAGATGAAATGGAGATAGTGAATCAAAGGATGGCTAAGGCCCTTTTTGGGTCTCACACTCTGGAATGAATGTGGCCTGTGTGTTCAGAAGAGGGAGTAATCACTCTGGGGTAGAATGAGCAAGAGTTTTCATAATAGAACTAGGGTAGTTTGTTCATTTTCTACAAGGTCTGATTTCTTTGTTGCAAAAACCCAGAGTACAGAAATGTCAGATGTAGATTGCCAATATCCCTAGTAATCTCTGCTTCACAGATAAATACTGTTAACTGTTTGGAATTTTTTTCTTCCAGATATTTTAATTCTAAGTGCTACTTACAATCATTACTATTGCTAAGTGCTAATTATAATCATTACTATCTGTATTAAAATGGAACGCCAAGTATATGTTTCTTCAACAAATTCTTACGAATTTAAAATTATATCCTAGGCATCATTCCACCATGTCATCACATACATCTCATTATGTTTATTAGTACAGGGTGTTGCACTGCGTCTGTGAGCTATACTTTCTTTAGCCGACACCTATTGACAACATAGAAATTGCTCTTTTTTTTTTCTTTTTGATTATAAACACTGATTCTAACACTATAAAATTTCTTGTATACCCATGTCCTAAAATTCAGTCTGGACACTGCCTGCCTCTCTTCCCATTCCCGTCTGTCACCAGGTACCGGTGCTGTCACTCAGTGTCTCAGGAAGCCAGCTGTATCCTTCTCTCCATCCAAAGACCTCCACTTTATTCAAGTGGAGGTCCAACAACAGGTCCTACAACCACAGCCCCTTTGTGGGTCTTCTCTCTCCCCAGCTCTGCCTCCAGAGAAGCAAATCTTATGACTTATCCATTAAAAACCTTCAATAGCTTCTTACTGTTCTTAAGGCCACTGACTTAGAATGCCTGTCCGGTCTATAATTTGCTTTATGATCCATTGGCATAGGCTCTGGGATGTATGAGTATGTTTTTAATCTACACTCTAGGCTGGAGATTTGCTTGTGGACCACGTGGGAGGCGGTAGGAAGACGACCTTTACCCTTGCTCAACTAGATAGTGGAGGTTTCGACATCCACCAAAAACCCCTAATTGAATAGGAAGGATCACATTGGTAGAGGTCAGATTACATATAGCTCGTGGCCAACAAGGTCCTCCGCCTCCTGCCTACCTCTCCTGGTACTCCTCGTGCTCAGAACACTTCTAGGAACACTGTCCCCTCTGGCCGTGTGACTGCGCTGTTCCCTCCCCTGCCATGGGGGCTCCCAGGCCTCCTGCGAATTCACCCTCTCGTCTTGCGTGGACATGGTTCCCCAGGGAAGCCCTTCCTCCCTCTCAGCCCAGGCCCCAGCTCCCATTCCATACCCTGGCAGCGCCCAGGACCTCGCTCCCCGCCGTCCACACAGAAAGGTAGAGGGACACGTCTGTTGTGATCACGCTGATAACTATGAGACTGTGTCCGGGTCTGTTCTGTTCACTTTTGTATCCCTGCCAGCTGGCCTGGCCTTCGCAGACATTTGCTCAATAGAACCTTTAGATCTTAGTCCACACAGCATTAGTAGAGGGGGCAGAAAAGCTTTTTACGGCACTAAGTTCACTAACTAGAATAGGCCCGCTATAGTGAAAACACTTTACAATAAAGTTCTTAAACTAATCCAATCAAACTCACAGAGTAAAAGATGCAGAATTTATAAAATACCAAAGGTGAGGCAAAGGCTGTCTCTTTTAAATACTATAAATGCTGAGTTGGTTATTCTGAAAATCCTTCGCAGAAACGAGGACCAGGAAAAAGTCATCATCTTCATGCCTCTCTTTTTTTTTTTTTTAATTATTTTTATTTTATTTTTTTTAAGATTATTAATTAATTTATTTATTTGACAGAGAGAGATCACAAGTAGGCAGAGAGGCAGGCAGAGAGAGAGAGGAGGAAGCAGGCTCCCCGCTGAGCAGAGAGCCTGATGCGGGACTTGATCCCAGGACCCTGAGATCATGACCTGAGCCGAAAGCAGTGGCTTAACCCACTGAGCCACCCGGGCACCCTTCATGCCTCTTTTCTCCAGATTTTATAGTTTCCTTTAGTCTCGGCACTTACAGAATGATCATTTCAGCATGCAACGAAGTTCTGGTTTCTCAAAAAACCCCACACTTGTCTCCTCTAATGAAGTCCTTGGCACCCTCCCTATTTCCCACTAATACAAACATGGAATTGTGACTCCATCACCCCCCCCCCCCCCGGTTTCTCTCTATGCTTGAGGTAGACCGAGCATTTAAAACAGAGCCTAGACAGAGATTTCACTGGTGACTTTATAATAAGGGAAGTTTATATATCTGGTTAGAAATCCAGGGCAAATCCTGTGTATCTAAAATGTGAAGTCTGCTGTCACTCTGTGTGTGTTTTTTATTTTTTTAATTTTTAAAATTTTTTTATAAACATATAATATATTTTTATCCCCAGGGGTACAGGTCTGTGAATCGCCAGGTTTATACACTTCACAGCACTCACCAAAGCACACACCCTCCCCAATGTCCATAATCCCACCCCCTTCTCCCAAACCCCCTCCCCCCAGCAACCCTTAGTTTGTTTTGTGAGATTAAGGGTCACTTACGGTTTGTCTCCCTCCTGATCCCATCTTGTTTCATTTATTCTTCTCCTACCCCCTTAACCCCCCATGTTGCATCACCACTTCCTCATATCAGGGAGATCATATGATAGTTGTCTTTCTCTGCTTGACTTATTTCACTAAGCATGATACCCTCTAGTTCCAACCATGTCGTTGCAAATGGCAAGATTTCATTTCTTTCGATGGCTGCATAGTATTCCATTGTGTATATATACCACATCTTCTTGATCCATTCATCTGTTGATGGACATCTAGGTTCTTTCCATGGTTTGGCTATTGTAGACATTGCTGCTATAAATATTTGGGTGCACGTGCCCCTTCAGATCACTACGTTTGTATCTTTAGGGTAAATACCCAGTGGTGCAATTGCTGGGTCATAGGGCAGTTCTATTTTCAACATTTTGAGGAACCTCCATGCTGTTTTCCAGGGTGGTTGCACACTCCATGTGGTTTTTATCGATGGTAAAGCTGGAGTGAGCTGTGGGGGGGGGGGGGGGTGAGGGTCACCTGATCGCCTCCCCCAGCCCCGTCCTTTCCTTCCCTTCCATACCCCATGATGCTGCTCTGGTTCAAACCTCACATTTTACATCTGAGATAACTGGAGGCCACAGGCTAAGACTCGGAATTATTACACGTCTACCAAGGGCGGATGCATGCGAGGAGAAACACTCAGGTAGCTTCCCAGTTTTACGGATAAGGACGCTGAAAGCCTGAAGATTAAGTGAAATTAATCAAATGGCAGAACTGGGATTCAAGGCTGATGACGGTCCAGCCGTCATTCGGGGCTTTCTGGGAGCGTCGGTCCCAGCCTTCACTCCTCCAGGATCGCTCAGGAAGGGCAGCGGACCAAATGGTTTAGTGATAGAAGAAAATACAACCTTGCTCCCAGCGTCTTTTTAAAAGGCTCACATGAATTAGACGGTCAGCACTTACAAACAGAAATGAGTAAAGACATTTAATGGGACCAAACATGCATAGGACGCGGTCATCTGTGTTTGAGGGGATGATTCTGATGGCTTCTGACTTAAGGCATGCGCGGACGTGTGCCTCACCCAGTCACACCTGCCATTAGGGGCCCCACAAAGTGCTAGGGTGGCAAATTCTTCAGTGTTTTTTTTTTTTTTTTTTTTTCCTGCTTGTTTGCTTGTTCTGCTTTTTATTCGTCTAATGAACTCTTACAGGGTAACTGCCCGTCAAGGGTGCAATTTCAGTAATTTTACTTTCTCTAAAGATACCTCAGCTTTTTTTTTTTTTTTTTTGGATTACATGGAAGTCACATTCCTTTTGCTCCATTAAATCTTTGAATTCAGGCAGGGTATTATTGGAAGACAACCCTCTAGCTTGCTCCACACCAGAGGGCTGTGAGGGCTCTACCCTTCCCTTTGTTTTCAGGCTCACCTCCCTGGAACTACATCTCAGCCCTGCACTTCAGCACAGGAAACGCTGGCCTTTAGCTTTGACAAGAGAAAGCCGCCCATCAGTAATGGAGGCTGAACTAACCTAAGGCGGGAGGGTCAGGCCTCCATCAGTGGTCTTCTGAGGCTGGACCCCTGCCTGGGTTGCAGCGCTGCACTGAAACTGTTACTGTGTCCATTTCCAGGACATTTGGCCTCCCTCACCAAAACCAAATCCCAGTGAGGATCATAAAGCCTGTCCTGTCAAGTTCAAAAGAGAATGCAGATAAATTGGACTTTGTAAACTAATTCTTGACTGTCTAGCCCATTAACTCTGTTTTATGATTCTTTTTAGAGATGACTGCAGCAGTAAATGCATCCTGGGACATGCTAGACAGGCAGCAAACCAGGATTCAAACCCAGATGGGTCATAGTGACCCTGACCTTAAAACTCCAGCTCTCCCAACTTCCCCAGGGTGCCCAGCAGAGGCTGGGAAACACAACAGGGGAAAGAATTGCTTTGAAGTCTTTCAGTCAAAGAGTACAGGGCTTGGGGAGTGGGGGGAGGGAGTGGAGCCTAGGGGTCCTGCCTTTGTTTTGCCTCTGACTTGCTGGGTATCCTAGAAAGAACAGCTTTCTCTCCCCAGGCTTTGGTAGTCTTATCCCTAAAACCAGGTGTCTGGATCATTGAAGCTCCTTTCCAGGTAACGATTCTGTAATCTACAGACATTTTCGGAGCCTTAGCTTAGTTGCTTAAGAAAATAGGCTTAAAATTTTACTTGGAGAAAAGAAAGATCTTTTTATCACTGAAAGAATCAAAGGAAAAGGCTGCAAAATTACATCCTTTGAAATATAAAGTGTGATTTGTTGCTACTGGAATCAACACAGGGATTCAACTCGATAAGGAAAAGAGGTGAGAGCGAAAATGTTTTTATGAGGCATTTTTAAGTTTCCATGAAATAATTACTTTAAAATTTAACTTCAAGCATCTGAGTTTGGCACAGTATCTATGAGGAAGGAAGGAAGGGAACCCCAGAGCAAAAATTGATCAGTTTGATACTTTCCTCCAAAAACCAAACAGAAAACCTGCAGAGTGCTTTGTGGGTTAGTCAGAAGACTCGGCTTGGAGTCAGTAGACCGGAGTTCAAGTCTTAGCTGAGTGACATCCCGACCTCTCACTGTCCTTAACTTATGAAAGGGGCACAATAACCCTATCTCTACAGATGTCACGGGGAAGATCTAATAAACTGAAGAACTATAGGGAGAGCTGTTCCATTATAACTCACTGCCTGCCAAAAACAATTCTTTCACTATATACAGGGAAGGACAAGGGATAGAGATTTGGAACTTTGTTTGAACTTCTTAGCCAAACTTCTGAGCCAAAGCTGAAAAACTGCTACGACTCAAAGGAGGGGGAGAAGCTGCCTGAAAGCAAACAGAAAATCAAAACTACCATTCCATCAGAAAGGATCTTCCTTTTCAGGGCTAAAGAAGGCAGAAGTAACATCCCAGCCTTACCCAGCCTTAAAGTGTGGAAATGCAGTTCAGACCCTGGCAATCCAGAACCATCTCACTTCCTTTTTTTTTTTTTTTCTTTCCTCAGAATGCAAGTTCTCAGGCTTTGGTTTTCAGACTCCACTGTACTTAGGAATCGTCTGGGGATGTTATTAAGATGCTGATTCTGATTCCACAGATCTGAGGTAGCATCAAGACTGCATTTCTAACCAGCTCCCAGGTGGGCCGCCATGTTGCCGGACCATGGACACCACTTTTGAGTACAAAGGTCTTGGCTTTCTAAGGAAAAAATGGTGGAGGGTTGCTTCTGGAGACACGAGGACATGGATTTGAATGCTGTCTTCATCAGCTCTTCACTTTGGGGCCTCGGGCAGGGAATTTCTCTGTATAATGAGACTAATACCTGTCTTATATAAGTGATAGAAGATCCTTTGAGACACTAATAAATAGATAACAATTCTTTTCAAATTAGTCTTTCCCTTGGCTCCCCTAAGCTCATTATCTTGTCCCTTACTACGCTTTTCTGATGATCCAGCTGGCTTATTTCTCTTTACTCTGAATCTCATTGTTTAAACAGCTTGGGTGCCCATGCACACACACCATACGTTCTTTGAGGGCACAGTCGTCCCTGATTTTCTTTCTTTTACCACATAAATGAAGTCAAAGTATTTTTAAAGTTAAATTGGGTTCATATGGAACTCTGAGTTGTATGACAACACCATCCCTCCCTGTCCCTGTAGTGTCCTGCAGCAGAGGCAGAACAGTGTGCTGGTTACAAACATGGGCTTTGGGTCAGATCTGAGAACTAAAGCTGGTTCCGTTCCTGGCCAGCTGCGTTTCCTGCCTAACTCAGACTGACATGTCTGGGTTGCAGTGTCTTCACCTATAAAATAGGATTTTTGCCTTCACCTCAAGCGTTGCTGGGAAAAGTAACTTACGTTAAGTTATGCGAGTGCTTGGCCAATGCGGTAGATTGCAAAAATGATCATGATTCCCCACCCCTCCCCAAAGCCTTCCTGTTCTCTAAGCTGATTTTGCCTGTTCCTCCTGTCAAAGGTGGTGTCTACTTCTCCACCTTCTGAGTCTGGGCTGGCCTCCTCACTGGCTTTTAGAGGAGACTGGAGGAGAAGCAAGCAGCTCGGGTCCCTTTCAGCCTGGGCTTCACGGAGCACGACTTCCATGCTCCCTCGTACTGCCCTGGGCCAGTAGGTGGTGAATAAGTGAACCAGCCCAGGTGGCGGGGGCAGGGCTGCCTTGTGACAAATGCATGAGGGAGTCCAACAAGTCCAGTGCCACCCCCAGGCCCCGACTGCTGACCCACACAGTCATAAACTAAATCAATAGAAGCCATTTTCAGCTACCACCTTTTTGGACCCGTTTGTTACACAGCAACAGATAATCGATCTACGTAATTTCTCCGTAAATAGTGGCTGTTATAATATTTTGGGGAAAAGCTACTTAACCAAAGAATCAACTCCCCATACCACTAAAATCTGTCCTTTTCAACCAGTAGTAGTAAGGTGTCTGCACTGGGAATTGGGGTTCTCGGATGTGGTCCCAGCAGTTTTTGTGTTAGGTGACCGTATGACCTCATTTTGCCTCTCGGAGCCTCAGTTTCCTCTAAATTAAGGTGCTCAGAACAAGTGATTTTTAAAGTTCTTTTCTGTTTCTAAAAAGGATTGAGGTGCACTTTTCCAGAATGCGACACTTACTTCCTTGCTAACAGACGGTTCTGAACCCAGTTTTTCCTGTCTTGCCGACTCAGAATGTCATCACAGGCAACCTTTGCTATATTGGTTTCGGTGTTTAGCAGCTGGTTATGACTCCATCTCCCACTGATCCGAACGGCCTTATGCAGAATCTGGGAGGTGAGCCTATTGGCTCCCTGACCACCAAAGAAGAGGGCTAATGCTTCACAGCCTTGACATGCAGACCCAATCTTTATCACACTTAAATGACCCAAGGTTTGCACTCAATTACCAAATGGAAGGAAAAAGACATACCACCAAAATCACAAGAATTGTCCAAGCTCTAGCGTGTAGAGATGGACTTTGGGACTCCGAAATAAGTGAATCACACATAAATCTGAATACACATTGCATGATAGAGCTCTGTGTGGGGCAGTGACAGAGGTGACTGTCCCTCTGTTGTAGGCCCTCAGTGCCTCATGTGTCCCACTGGGGTGCACTTTGACACGGTGACACACGTCATGCTGCCCGGCTGTCCCCTTCGATGACGGCTACCCAGTCAAGAGTCAGGGTGTTTTTATTCCTAGAAGGAGTTGAGCTAAATCGGTGAATGTGCATGCAAAATGAGGGTAACCGTAGATCCTAACTTAGCCCTCAGATGTATGCATTTAAGTCTGCGTGAAGCAGCGCTGGGTTGTTGAAAGTGAGAACTATACTTGGCTCATTCTTTATCAACACCTTTCCCCGTGACAGAAACAAAGGGCATGCAGCCCGAGAGTAACATCCGTAGAAGGGAAAGCACGTGGCAGGCAGCTACCTGCCTGCAACAGATGTGTTTTGGAAAAGACATGGAAATCAACTGCAGAGACTTGAGTCACCCCCATATTATCTTGGCTGATGTCCCCAATAACTTTGTCCTGCTAAGTACCTTCAGAATCAACTCACTTCTCACTCCCCTCTCGGGTGGAGCGTTACAGCAGCTGCCTTGCTGGGATCTTTCCCATTTCAGTCTTCTCATCACAGCCAGAGAGAACTTTCTAAAAACAGAGCTGCTCTGCCTAAAATGCTCCGCTGGCTTATCTGAAGATGGCAAGGTCCCTGAAGGCAAGGACGGTGCCCCTGGCACCCCACTGAATGTGTGTCTGATTATCTCTGGCCTTACAAACTTGCTGTCTCCAAGGTCAGGAAAGGGTTTCCCTTCATTTCAGAGAGCCACGTGTCCACTGAGTAGAACGGAATTCGCTGCTTGGGGTAAAATTTGAGACCTACTCCTTTTTCTTTTAATATTCGCTACAGCTCAGGAACATCTTTCCCAAGATCCTGGATCACACTGAGCTAGTGTTTTCACTTCTCATAAATATCTGCTTCAGGACACATGTTCACCTGATGGCTATATTAAGTCTTAGGATAGGGTCTTTTTTTTTTTTTTTTAATTTAAAGATTTTACTTATTAGAGAGAGAGAATGTACATGAACAGCAGGGGAGAGGGGAAGAGGGAGAAGCAGACTCCCCGCTGAGCAGGGAGTCCAACATGGGGATTGATTGCAGGACCCTGAAATCATGACCTGAGCCAAAGGCAGATGCTTAACAGATTGAGACCCCCAGGTCTGGTGTCCCAGGATAGGGTCATTTTGATGATATATAGTGCTTCCGAAGATTCCAAACTCTATGGGACCAGGATATTCTCAGGTGAAAAGGGAGTGTGAGTAGACAACAGATTGAATTTCATGTCATTCTCTTACAACAGTATTCAGGTGCTGACCACATTAAGAAAGGCTACAACTGGGTGAACCATCTGACCTGCAGATGGGTGACAGCTCAAGTCTATCCTCCCCTAGGATGAGTCCATTGACTCTTCTTTTCTAGGTATCTAGAAAGTCTACCTGCAACCAGATAATCAATCTAATGACCCACACCCTCGCACCAAAAAAAAAAAAAAAAAAAAGCAGGAGCTAGCTACTATTTAACCAAGACCTCAAAAGAACCCAAGATTCAGGGCTACTGGAAACATTGTGAAACCAAAGGAATTTGGAAGGCCAGGTGGAGGAAACCCAGCTAGCTACTGGGAGACTGGAATCCCTTCCAAGCTCAGTAAATGGGCTCTTGAGGGCCCAAAGGCAGGGCAGTTCCAGGAGGAAGGAAGTCAAGTATCTGCACTGCCCTTTGGCTGGGATGTGGTTCTGGCCAGAACTTGGCTAGGTTGTGTTTCCAAGCTCAGAAAGACATGAGGTGGGAAGTCAGGATAATCATTGTATTTTTCGGCTATTGAACATACTTACATGACCTGCAAGTTTCTATCTGGTTTTAATCTAGATATTCACAAGCTCTAGAACATTGCAAAGATGTCACTGGAAATGGAAACCGTTAGAGCCATTAAGGACCAGGCCCTGGGGCCAGATGCGATGAGACAGGTACTTATCACGTACTTGCCGAACAGATAGAGCAGGACCAGGATGGACACGGAGTGAGCAAAGAAGAGAAATAAGTCCAACCCCACCTCCTGTATTCATCATGTCTGTTCCATTCCTGTTGTGTGATCAAGGCAGCTTCTTATATCTGATTCTTCACACGTTACGGAAGTATAAAGAACCCCAGAGTCCCACTTAGCCGTAAGAGCTTCAAAGCGCAGTTTCAAAGACCTGCCTCACGACCGCTGAGGTGTTCTATAGATACTGATGTGCAGCATCAGAACCTTAACATCTGTCTCCTTAAAATATTAACCGGATGATTAGATGTGCGTATAAGTGGAACATTTTTGTGGGAATAAACAAAATTTATTGTGTTTAAAAGCAGCCACCACTTTCTATTTCTTTCTGATTCAACTCTCAAATGTTTCTCATCTTTTCTACAGCCTTGCTCCTCACAACAGTGTGGGTACAGCCCACCCAGGACACTCATAAGCCTTGTGAAAAGCGCCACCAGTAATTCTCACCGAGACAGGAAAAAAATAAAACACGCTATTCTTTAATGATCTGAAATACCTCCTGGAACACTGACTTCCTCTAAATTCACTGGGCAAAAGTCTATACCACAATGGAAAATAAAATGTACTAAGTTACTAAAGGGAGTTTTTGTTTTATTTTTGAGGTTAATTACAGTCCTGGAGTGGGGGGAAAAAGTCCCACTGATTTAAAAATCTGTCTTGTATCACTGGAAAAATTCTTCAGTGGTGGCTTGTGAAAATCTCACCTCATCAGGGCTGCCAAGGTCAAATGAGACCCAAGCAATCGACCCGGGAGATGCTTGCCTAATTGTTAAATATTCAACAAACAATTTGTGACCATTTAACAGTTTGCACCTGATACGCTCCTTCAACACGTGCAGCTTCCTAGCGCTGCACCCTCCCCTTCCCACCCCTTCCCACCAGCGCCACCCAGGGCGCCAGCACCCCCACCAGAGCAAATCCTGGGACCCAAGGACATTTCAAAGAAACAGCGGCGGTCAGCATTCCATTTCCGTTTTATTCGAAAACGCTCAGATGTTTAAAAATGGGGGAGGGGGACACTTAGAAATAATGACAATCTCTTGCAGTTTTTCCAACTCAAGTTCTCGGGCGCTGCGGAAAGTTCATTAATTAGGGATTTAAACCAGAACTGTTTCATACACCACAGCTTTCCCAACTGTCCCGGTGTTGAGTTTGGGGCATTCGTAGAAGTCCCGCCCGCGCCCGCCGTCCCCACTTCCCGCACCCGGTGGGCGCTGGATCTGGCCTCCCTTTCCGTGCCTTTGTTGAATTCCGTGACTTTTCCGAAGTAATCAAACTGAGCCCTGCCTCGCCCCATTTTCACCCCCTCTGTCAGAAGGAAGTAAAGAAATAAGAACGACCTGCGAGAAAGTGGGGGAAACAGTGTCCCCAAGCCGAGCGGGGCAGGAGGCAAGCCCGCGACGGGGTCGGGCGCGCGGGGCGAGGGACGGTCCCTACCTGGGGCCGGGCGGCGGCGACGGCGGCGGCGGCGGCGGCGGGGTCGCGGCGCCCATGGCTTCGCCGGCCTCGGGCGGCCGCGCCGGGAAACACCAGCGGCTCAGCGCAGCCGGGAGCCCGCCGCGCTCGCAGCGGCCGCCCCGGCGCAGTCATTGGGCCGGCGCGTCACGTGGCGCGGCCGGCGGGCGAGCCTCCCCGGCACGCGTAACCCTTTACCTGCGCGCCCCGGGCCGCGCGGGGAGCCTCCGGCCGTGCGACCCTTGGAGCCGGGCTGGCCCTCTCTGAGCAGCCACGGCCGGGGCTTGTGCCCACCGTCTGGCCGTGCCAGGACGCGTCTGGGCGCCTACTTCTCTGTCCTGCTGGAAGGAGAGGGGAGACTGCTCTGCTTCGGGACGTTAGTGTGGGAGATGCGGAAATTTGGCCCCGGGCAAAAAGATCTGTACCCCTTCACCCCGTATTTTTGTGTTTGGGGTTCCAGACTCTTCCGTTTCGACCTGGTGGTGTGCGCTATCGCCTGCCCGCGCTATCGGAGTAGAGAGAGGGTCAGGGACACCGTGCGGACGCTGTCCTGCTGTAACTCGCAGGGAAGTTGCACACACTCGCCTCGCCTGCACACTCGAGACCACAATGGGAGCTCGACGAGGTCTTGCTTCCCCCGCCCCCACTTCCCTCTCTTTTCCTGGGCTGTTGGAACCCCGGCTGCAACACCGTGTCCACACCTCCGGAGCTCCACGCCCCTCCTTGCTGCAGTGCGCGCACGTCAGGAGGGTAGCGAGCTGGTGGCTTTACCCGAAAATACTGCTTAGGTGTCCCAAGTTCTTTTCACCTGTGTTCCCAAGCTGGGGATTGACAGGAAAATGTGTTGAGCAACTGCGCCATCTAGCATACCCTCTTCTCTCCCCTTCCAGTTATCCAGGGAGAGTGAGGATAAAACAGGTTGCCCCGGAATAGGACAGTATTATTTAAAGACGGACATAATGTCCTTAGTTTCTAACGGGCCCACTTTAGGGATTCCAGCTCCATTTACACATCTATCACCTTTTACGGGAGCAAACTCATGTTTTTGGGCATCTTGCCAGTCGCGTAGTAGCTGCATGCTTTAAAATGATAGATTTAGAGGGAACTTACATGCTAGTTTACATCATTTTCTGGTAAAATCCTTTGTCACAATAAAGAAGTTGTCGTGTCCAACTTCTAGTGGATGCTTTAGTAACGCCCACAGAATACTGATACGTTTATCAGTTAAGTTACTCTGACCAAAAAGACATTGGTATTTATCTTAGGTTTTGAAGTGTGGTTCCCAGGCTAGTGGAATCAGCTTCATCTGGAGGGATTCAATAAAAATGCAGATTTTGGAGGCTCTACCCCCAGACATACAGATTCTGAAATCATTGGGGATAGGGAGGGTGAAGCAATCTGTGTTTTGCGGAATGATGCACACTCCAGTTTGAGAACCACTGCTCTGAATATGCTGAAGCAGCTGGCTGGGTTACCTTCATCTCTCAAAGGCAGGGATTCTGTAAAGCTGGAGGTGGTGGTGTTATCGGGAATCTTAAATTAGGTGTTATATAATTTGTCATATTGTTACACTGAAAGGAAACCCCCAACATGTCCATATGTGTGTTATCTCTACTCCATGCAGATCATGTGGAATGTCAAATGCAGCTGCGAAAGGACCCTTGTGAAAAACACAGAAGGAAAAAATCCATGGTTTCTGGATGCACGTGGGAGTGAAACACCATGATTCAGTGAGTGTTTTAGGTGTGTTCGTGTTTTCATTGGCATATAAATCGTTCCAACCGATGAGTCAGAGAAGATAGGAAAACTAATTTGTTTGAGCGGATTTGTCAATAGACTTCTAAATTTGTCCATGTGGTTCTAAAAAAAAACCCCACAATTTTAAAAAGTATATGACATTCGCTGAGTTCGAGAGTTTCATGCTGTATGGATTGAACCAGCCAGGCGCCCCCAGAATCAAGCTTAAAAAGCCAACATAGCTTCCAAAGTCATCCATAGGATATGTTGACTCTCCCTGTTCCCTGTTTGTCCTCACGCAGCTTCCTTCACCTGCGATGTCTTTTTGACATTCTGACAGCTAAGTGCCATTTGTCCTCCAAGCCTCCACTGTCCCCTCCTCTTGGCCATTCTTTTTGAATCCCAGTTCCAGTTAGTTCCTCCTCTGCAGTGGAGTCTCAGCATCTGCCTTTCACTTTTATTAACAACTTTTTTTTTTTTTTTAAACTACAGTCTGTCTTACATCTAATTTAGTTGCGTCTCCTTTAGATTGTAGGATTCTGGAGGGCAGAGGTTGTTTGTGACTCACTTTCAGATCATCCTAGGGCATAAGCACAAGGCCTTGGACAAAGCAAACACATGGTATTTGTTGTATTCCTGACCCTGGGAAAGAAGATATTTAAATTTGTTAAACAACAAACTCCATGTGTATGAAATGCTTTTATGCAAGCAGTGACGATCCATTTTCTCGGACCTGAAAGAGAAGACTTAACCTTCAGCCTAAAGGATTTAGATTAGAATCCAAGAAGGAATTCCCAGCGTGGGTAGTAGAATTAAGGAGAGTTTCCAAAGGGGAATAAACTCTAAACAGAAATACGTCTCAGCCACATAAAGATGAAACCAGATAGATAATTTCTTCAATTTTTTTCTTAATGTCTCGATTTTAAGTTTCTCTGAGAATAGTTATTTCATGAAACTGGATATAAAGTTTTCATCTGATTATTTCCTAGTTATCCTCACATAAGCTCTTCATTGCTAACTTGTTTAAAAAAGTTTTTTGTGAGTGTCTGTGTGTATATGTGAGAGAGGATTCTCAATTCCCAGAGGCAAGAAATGGAAAAAGGTGCCTATGGGAGGAAGATCCCCCGTTGTCCTGCCCTCTTACCTGGAGGCAGTTTGTGAGCGGGATGATTCCTTGCTTATAATTCTTCCTACCTTGGCTCCAAGCCCCAGAAGGGTGCACACTGTCCTTGCACTTACCCATAGAACATGTTTCCTATCTGTTTTCCTGTTAAGACTGTGAAATCCTAGAAGGCACAAGCTACTTTACTAACCTTTGCATTCCTGGCAAAATGCGTGACCCAATAACTTTGCTAAATGAATACATCCACACTCTTGGTTTGCTTGTACCTCCTGGAAGTTTGCAAAGCCCTCTGGTGATCTTTAGAGCCTCGCCTCATCTCTAACCTGCAACTGGAAAACATTTTGTAGGTCATTATCAGAAAGTGCCTACGGGATACTCAATGCTATATTTTGTATGCTTTGGGAAAGGTAACAAAGAGCACATTGATATCCTATTCAGTGATTCCCCCTGGGCCTCTGTTTCTAGGTTTTTACATCTATGAATTCAAAATACTAACAGTACCTACTTCATAAGGCTGTTGTGAAGATTACATGGCTTAGTACATACAAAGTACATACAGCTCCATACAGTACATACAGCTCCAAAGCTTTGTATATACTATACACCAAAGCTCTGATGTATAGTAAGCATATTATTATTATTATTATTATTATTATTATTTCTGAAAATCCCTACACTTGCAAAAGTTGGGGAGGAAAAACGCCACGCAAATCTTAGTTTACCTTTTATTCATACAAACAATACATACACAAGACTGTTCATTGTTTGAAGACGGCAATAATTTTCTAGTGTAACAACTCTGTAACAAAATTTAACTAAATGTAACATTTATGAAAATATAAATCTCTGATTGGGTAATTCTTCCCAACAATACAAAGTTTACATAAAAACATTCAATATGAGCTATCAGTTGCAAACAAGTTAGGAAAAATCATTCAAGTCACTTGTTAAACTCTATTGGCTGTTACATAGAATATTCACACACTACATTTAATCCATCTAGGCATTTAATTCTTAGAAATGTGCGGCATGGAGGTCCAACTGATAAGGACAGGAATAGGAACGTGTTGCCTCAGAAGAACTGAAGAAAAAAAAAAAAGCACTGACTCATACAACTCCAGGTGATCTCTACATGGGCTGGGACTTCGCCGGGCTAACTCCCTTTCTGGCTGGTAGCTGGACCAGGAGGAAGATCCTGAAAAAAAGTCTTCGACCGCAGAGTGGGGTGTTTATGTCTGAATCCTGTCTCTGTGTGCTTACACATCAACTTGCTTTCCAAAGTGAAATGCAATGAGCTTGCATTCCTTTTGGATCCGCTCACTTTTCTTCTCCATTTGCAAGAACAATCAAGATGTCGCTGTCTTTTTTCTCACATTCCTCCCCAACATCCCTATTAGGGCTAGAGCAAAAGCTCTCACTCCCTTTATCTCGCCGCTGAAGATCTGCCTGCGGATGCGTGGTGAGTTCATGGCGGAGATGGGCTGAGAGCACATCAGTTGCTTGGTCCTCATTCTGCCGCCGCAAGTCACTTTCCCGTCACTTTCAAAGCAACTGAGCATTGCTGATACCCTTCTAAAACTCATCCAAGGACAGGCCATGTGGAGCCTATGGAAGGAAGAAAATCACTTTCCCCCTTCTGGGATGTGGTATTTTCTTTTAAGTAGGTGAAGTAGTGTTTAAAAAGTATTTAAGACTATAAAGGCCCCGGGGAGCCCTCCAGCAGAAAGGGTGACAGAGGAAGAAGCCTACATATAGAGGGGGGAAGTAGGAAAGTGATTACAAACAGGGACAAGAAGGAACCTTTGGACACCCTTAAGATTTGGGGAATAGTTTAGCACAAAGACAGGCATTTCAGCTTGTCCCCGAATATTTGGTCGTATGTCTGCATTTTCCACAGGAGATAGGAGGAATGAGAGTAAGGCAGATGTCTTCAGTATTTCATAGATGGCGTGTCACGAAAGCTTTCTTTCTGTTAAGATTTACTGCAGGGATTGAGGAAATAATGGATGCTTCCATACGACTGACTGAATAGCCCAGACTTTTGTTAGTACAGTGATGGAGATGAACAGATGTCTTGACCAACTTTATAATGCCCTTTCTATAATTCCACTTAAACGCCCAGCACAAATAGGCATTTCAGAAAGACAGGAAAAGATTGTGGTTTCTCATTAAACGTGTTTCTTTCGCCATCCAGGACGTAGTTTAAAAATCGTATGTTCCATTATACAGAAACCCTTGCATGTGACTGTCTCAACTGTATCTTAATGAAGACTGACGGCGTGCTCAGTAGCCCTATGAGAGTGGTACTTAGTACTTGTGCCCAGTCCAGTGCATGGCCTCACATTTCACGTCCTTTCTCCTGGGAAACTTAGGGATGCAAGGGAGCATTTTTGTTATGTGATTTTGCATCTTTGACCTCCCATCTGCAGACTGGGTTTACACAGTTGTCAGGATTGTAAAATGTAAGGAGAGATTAAGGCTGTGTTTACTTATGGCCACACAATCATTGGAGGTCAAACGGCTCTTTCATGTTTGCAATTCCAGACGATTTCTGTAGCACTCATTCCAGTCCGAGGGGTCTGTATATGGTTCTAGCCTCCGTCATCCAAGCCCATGGAATGAGTTACGCTGCTGCTTCCCACCCAGCAAACGTAAAAAATATCCAGTCAACCACCACTTTTAGAAATTCTCTGTCAAGGTGTCATTCCTGGATTAATGTTGACAAAAAGAGCCAACTCAAAACCGATTTCGTGTTTGTCTTTTTGGCGAGCGTGTGAATGCTGGAACTCCAGCATCTTTCCTGTCTTTAAAGAAAGGAGTAGTTTATCATTTGGGAGACAGAAGATACTTATTTTTTTCTTCCTTCTGTTTGTGTATCGTGCCTGTCTGCTGAGCGAGAAGAATGTTTTGTCAGTTGTCAGGGGTGTAGCTGTGGCCCCTGGGCTCCAGGGCTGAGCCCACCCGGTCATAGCAAGGGTTGTGTTTCTTGGATGGCGTTGCCTCGTTGGGCTCAGAGGAGTCGCTCACCGTGATGGGACTGTCTCTTGCAAAGACCTCAGTAGACTCTCTCCATAAGCAGTCCACAGACACCTTGAAACAGTAACTACTGCACTTTGGCCTGGATGCCTGGGTCGCGTTGTTGAAAATCTGTCTGCTGTTTGAAGTGGCGATTTTAATTTTCAGTGCGGCGTCTACGCGGTCCACCACTGTGTAGATCCCTATGCTCCCGTCGTCAAAACCCACTATGATGTTGAGGTGCCTCTGTGAGAGGGCAAGAAAAGTTGGTGTTTTGTAAAGGGAACAAGCACCGATATTTTTGCCATCGGCCAGTCGCATTACAATCAGACTGGATATCGCACCGTTTTCGTCCTCTTCCTCCCCGTTTCGGAAACAAATGTACACCAGGTAGCGACCATCTCGAGACAGCCTCTGCCTCCAGATGACCCCAGAGGCGTGGACCACCCGTAGTTTACCGCTGTGTAAGTCCAGCACATTGATATTCTCGTCTCCCCTGGATATAATGCCTAGCTTGCCGTTGGGAGAGATCTCGAAATCCTCCAGATTTTTCAAGAAGTTGTTCGGAAGCTGCACACGGCGACAGATGACTTCATCTGTCAGACTCCAAATATTCACTGTCTCGGCTGACGTGATAAACACGATGATGTCAGGGCAGTCGGGGATCAGCTTAAAATTCACGATGGTGGTGCCGTCTTCGCAGCAGAATTTCTTGGTGATGCTGCCCGTCCAGAGACTGACGGCCAGCACTTTGCTCTGGGTCATGCCCACCACAAAGGTATTTGCGGAGGTTATAAAGGCATTCTGCAAAGTGGTCAGAATGTTACACACCCTGTGGCCTGTGGCCAGTCTCCAGACCCTGGAGGCATTTTCCTCACAGAGAGAGACCACAAACTGGTCATTGTGGGTGATCAGGAGCTGAGATATTCTCTGCCCATTAATTCGGAAGAGGTTCTCGCCACTGCTGGTGTGCCAGACGTACTGACTGCTTTTGTCATCTGATGTCACCATGACGTCTCCAGAGGAGGTCAGCACGCAGTGCTCGACTATCCCTTCGTGCTTGAACACTGCCTCAAGGAAGCCGCTGCTGAAGTTCCACTTGTGGACACAATCCGAGCCATCGAGGGAATAAATGATTTCCCCTCTGGCGGGTAACACCAGGCTTTGGATGGGTTTCCCAGTCTTATCTATGTTGGACATGGCGGTGATGATGTCTATATCCCAGATGGAAAGAACACCACTAGTTGACAAAGAGAGCAGCATATTGTGGTGACTGGATTTCACCAGCTTGACTATGGTACCTGAGATTTCCTGTAAGCTCGCCATGCATTGCCCGGTGTCCCGCCTCCAAAAAAACACAGCTGAGGTATTTTCCATGGTCGCGATGATGCAGTCCCCGTTTTTGGACAGCACGGCAGATATAAAACGTTCGTTGTGCTTAGCTCTGAACTTCTCGGCCACCTTCCACATGCCGGTATCTAAGAGCTCGATGCTGAGGGCTTTACAGATCAGAATCGCATTTTGGTCCTCCGAGAGTTCCACACTGACCACCTCACTGTCTTCTCTTCGGCAGTCGAAGTCGTCAGTCAGCTGGGGATTGGAAATGTCCTCAGTATTCCAAACCGAGAGGCTTCCCTCGCTGTCCACCATTACCATCTCTTGAGCCGTGTCCAAGATGAGAAGGAACTTCACAAACCCACCGGAAAATTCAGAAGTCACCGTGCATAACTTTTCTCCACTCCCTAAATGAAATATGGTGGTGGTGTTCAGGTACTGTCCACAGAAAGCATACATGCCATCCAGAGAGCACTGGACACAGGTCACTTCATACCAGCAGTGGAACTGGTAAAGGGGCCACCCGTAGAGCAGATCGATGACGGTGACATCTTTGCTGGCTTCAAGCCAAGCCAGGGCATGGTTGACAGACAAGGTAAACCCATTGATGTAGGTGGAGCTGCTTCCGTGCTTGGTGCCTTTGATTTCCACTTCAGACAGAAGACACGAATTTACATTGTCGTAAATCAGCAAGGTGTTATTTGTCGTGGCCACCACAAGATACTTTTCGTCACTGGTGAGTTTCATACCCAGGATGACAGACTGGGCTGTGGTGATCTGCCGGAGGAGTTGACGGGTTTCCACATCCCAGGTGCTGATGGAGCCGTTCTCTAGAGCTGTGAGGACTGTACTGGGGTTACAGGTAGGCAGAATCTCGGTGACATGCAGGTGACTAGAGGACAAGGGGAGACGTTCCGGGCTATATGTCACATCCATGGATGAGTGTAATGGCACAATGGAGCAATATTTGGGCCCATCTTTGTCACATTCTAAAAGGAGATGTCTGAGTTTGGGAAGGGAACTTACAACAGGCAGCAGCCTTTGTTGAAGCTCTGCGGAAAGCGAGCCTGGAAACGCAGTGACCTTGGTTTTGATGCCGCGGAGAGTGCTAGCCAAGAACTTCAGCTCCTTCTCTTGCGAGTAGTTGTAAGCCAGCTCGATATCTGTAAGCACTTTGTCGAACTGGCCAATTTTGATCATGGTGTAAAGCCAGCTGAAGTTCATGATAATCCCGTAAAGCAGGTCATCGGTTTTTCCACACCTTGTCAGGTGGTGCAAGAGCTCAGACATTTTCCGATGATTGACGAAGAAGATGTCAGGCTCCAGTGGATTACACTGGAAAACCCAGGGCTGGTCTGGAGCCTGCCTATCAAAGGAAGCCTGTTCCATGAAGTGCTTCTCTTCCTCAAGCAAGCTTTTGCTCTCCAAGTCAAGGCAGCCATTCAAGTAGGGGTCCTCAAGGCAGAAAGCTTTCCTCCTGCCCCCTGACCAGACTCCCAGAAAGTAATCTGCCAGGATGGCGTGCATTTCACGCAGGTCACCGTCGTCCTGCAGATACAACTTCTGGGCTATGAGCTGCAGGTGTCTATTGGCCCAGACCAGGAGTGTGACGTTCTTCACATGTCTTTCTATTAAGTATCCACTGAGACCATCCTTGAGCCTTGCAATGTACAGATAAGGTACTCTCAGGGGATTGCTGGGCCTGGAGTTCTCATTGAGCTCATTCATCACACTGTTGTCTAGGGCCAACACATCCTCCAGTTCCATTTCACTCAAACCCATTTTGGCCATGGTGATGTAACCAAGAGCCCTGGAGACCAGTTTCTGACCACACTTCTTCTCCAAGGACCAGAAGAGCTGCTCTATACTTTCGTGAACTGTGACACAGAGGGAGGATTCATCAACATCTTTGTGTGATCTCCAGTGTCTCACCTCCCTGAAGGTCAGGTTCACAAACATGGGCAGCGTGCACTTGGAGAATGCGTTGTTCACGTAAATCTGTTGGCCTGATGTGACCTTCCTTTTGACCCGCAGCAGCTGGTGTTTGAGGACCTGGCTGCACATCTTCCTGTCCCGGGGAATCAGCTCGATGTAGTTGGCTTCCTCATGGATAAGGCACCTCAGTTTCTGCAGGATCCCATGTCTGTTAGGCAGTGTGGACAGGACTATTCGTACGAAGCGGGGAAGGTGAGCTGGGAGCCACCAAAGCTTCCTGGCCTCGTCACTCTCTGAGAGCTGCTCTAGGGCATCAAATATTATTACTAGAGGTCTCTGCAATGAAGACTCATTCAAAAGATTTATAAACAAGTCACGGAGGTCATGGATCTTCTTAGGGTAGCTTTGAACCAGACACCGGTAGTTGACTGCTAATTGTTCACAAACGCTTAGAAGGAGAGTCTTAAGGTCAGTACTCATATCTGTGGTACCTAGAAATCTCATGACGACTACTGGGTCAGATTCTGGTCCTGTGTCTTCATGTAGCCAGCCATAGGCCTGAAACATAAAGGTAGTGTTTAGAACGGTAATATATGTTCACATGGTTGCGTACAACAGCGTTTCCTCCCTCCAGGGGTCAGACTTCTGGTAACCCTGACCTTGCAGACAGTGGCCTAGAACCAGAAACTAGGCACACCTGAGAAGATCAAAGAGCTGTCACAAAGCTCATGCACTAAGATCTATAGGCGAGGCTGTCACGATCACTCTAATGAAGGTATGAAATAGCGATAATAGTCTTATTCAATCCCAAGGCAGCACTTAGCTTGTTACAAAGAATTTCATAAACAGTGAATCTGCATATCTAGTATGGTCAGGTTTTCATCACTGAATCCTGTTTCCTGGCATGGTGGTTGGCTCACAATAGATGCTTAATAAGTATTTGTTTAATGAATAGGATAAGTAGAGATTTACACATTTACACATTACACATTACACATTTACACATTTATGCATTATATGGAGTCAAATGTCTTCACTAATTGAGATCCCATAGGGCTGATCAAATTCTTAGCTAATTAGAATGTGATTAAAAAAAATAGTACTAAAATACTGAATAGAATCCTTAATGACCCAGAGACATTTTCCTATATTGTGGTGCTATAGGGTTATCTTCTTGATTACTCATTGTTGTAAAGATCTATATAATGTTGACTAAAACTTTAAGCCTTGTGTTTTATGACAGCTCATGATTTATCTACAGTCAGTTATCAGTCTTCACATTATCTCTAGGTGGGGCAGATGGGATTATAGCACCATTTAACAGAAGAGGAAACCAGTGCAAGTGGATAAATGACTTGCTTAGAGTTAAGTGGTTACCAAGAGACAAAGCTGGAGGGTTTTTTTTCCCCTCAAACTGCAGAGCGAAGGAGATAACATATATAAGGGTGCTGTTAAATTTAGAATTTCTCTGGCAGGAAAGGCAAGGACAAGAAGGGATATGATCAAAGTATATATATAAAAAAAATCCCAAAGTCTATTTTTAGGGAGATAATGTCTTTCAGTAATCCTTGGAATTCACCAAGGATACTGCTTAAGAAAGGACACAGTTTATACATGAGGAAGTAAGTTTATGAAACTTGGTTCCTCAAGGTTTAGTTCAAGGTTAAGGCATGAATAAGTTTAGGAAAAGGATGTCAGTTTCCGAATGAGCTATTAAGGGAAAGGAGCAATTAACTGTTTAGCCCCATACCTTGAAGCCCATGTGGAGGAAGTTAATCCTGCCATCCTACTACAACTGTCCGACAGTGGCAAATCAGAAACAGAACACGATATTTCGTCCCTGTGTGGCTTGCTTCCGATGATGATATGTATTGCCCTCTCTTCTCCCACTCCCGTGTTGTTGAACATGTAGAGAGCGATCCTCCGATCATGAGCTCGTGTCCATGGAAATGCTGGGCACGCAGGAGATAACCTCGGATAAACACGAGCCATCTCTCTGCATTCTCACAAGGGACATGAAGTCACGAAGGGAGTACAGGTTGTTGTTGGTGGGACAGACATACCCCAGGAGAGAGGCAACTGGAGCAGAGGCAGGGGACCTAGGAACAGGTGAGGCTTCTTGTGGGACCAGAGTTCTGGAATGTGAATAGACACACTCTGGTGGCTGGACAAAATATCCAGAAGAGCGAGAGCTCAGAAAACCATTTTTCAAGTTGACCAACTCGACTGTCACCACGTCCTGCCCCTCAGGGACTGCTGATCCGTACTGGGATATCAGCACATTCCACATGATTCTGTACTTCCTGTGCTACTGCACATGGACTTGCTTCACAGGGAATATTGTCAAGTCCAACAACATTTGCACCTCCAACCACTTTGCCCTTCCCTCTTCCAGAGGGAAAAAGCCCTAGAGTGAAGGTCAAATGCTCTACGTGGATGTTTTCTCATTAGATTTCAGCTCCTGTACGTGTGCTCCTCATACTGCTGTTGTCCTGTTGACCTGGAACATTCTAAAGTTGGAAGTTTTACATACAAATTAGTGTTCACACACACACATAAACACACACACTTTATTTTGATGCAACATGGCCCCTAAATGTAACCCTGCCACTTGGTCTGGTGTTCCATTAAAAAAGAACTATGTCTTCTAACAACAGAAGAAACACCAGCGGTGCTGGGTGACTCAGTCTGTTAAGCGTTGGTCTCTTGGTTTCGGCTCAGGTCATGATCTCAGTGTCATGGGACTGAACCCTGTGTCCAGCTCCACAGTCTGTGCAGGGTCTGGTTTGGATTCTTTCTACCTCCTCCTCTCTCTTTCTCTCTCTCTCTCTCTCAAATAAATAATCTTTAAAAAAAAAAAAGGAGGAGGAGGAGGAGGGAGGAGGAGGAGAAGGAGGAAGAGAAGAAGGAGAAGAAGAAGGAGAAGGAGGAGCAGGAGGAGGAGGAGGAGCGGAGGAGGAAAAGGAAGGGGAAGAAGGGGAAAAAGGAAAAAAAGGGGAGGAAAACCCAGCAGCTGGGCTTGGCATATTAAGAAATGGTAAATTATTGAAGAGACTGTCTTTTTTCCACTGTATATTTTTTCCTGTTTTGTCGAAGATTAATTGACCATAGAGTTGAGCGTCCATATCTGGGCTCTCTACTCTGTTCCACTGGTCTATGTGTCTGTTTTGATGCTGGTACCATGCTGTCTTGATGATCACAGCTTTGTAGTAAAGCTTGAAATCAGGTAACGTGATGCCCCCAGCTTTATTTTTGTTTTTCAACATTTCCTTAGCGATTCGGGGTCTCTTCTGATTCCATACAAATTTTTGGATTATTTGCTCCAGCTCTTTGAAGAATACTGGTGGAATTTTGATCAGAATGGAATTAAAAGTATAGATTGCTCTAGGCAGTATAGACATTTTAACAATGTTTATTCTTCCGATCCAAGAGCATGGAATGGTCTTCCATCTTTTTGTATCTTCTTCAATTTCTTTCATGAGTGTTCTGTAGTTCCTCAAGTACAGATCCTTTACCTCTTTTGTTAGGTTTATTCCCAGGTATCTTATGGTTCTTGGTGCTATAGTAAATGGAATTGATTCTCTAATTTCCCTTTCTGTATTTTCATTGTTAGTGTATAAGAAAGCCACTGATTTCTGCACATTGACTTTGTATCCTGCCACGATGCTGAATTGCTGTATGAGTTCTAGTAGTTTGGGGGTGGAGTCTTTTGGGTTTTCCATATAAAGAATTATGTCATCTGCGAAGAGAGAGAGTTTGACTTCTTCATTGCCAATTTGGATACCTTTTATTTCTCTTTGTTGTCTGATTGCTGTTGCTAGGACTTCTAATACTATGTTGAACAAGAGTGGTGAGAGTGGGCACCCTTGTCATGTTCCTGATCTCAACAGGAAGGCTGCAAGCTTTTTCCCATTGAGGATGATATTTGCTGTGGGTCTTTCATAGATAGATTTCATGAGGTTCAGGAATGTTCCCTCTATCCCTATACTTTGAAGTATTTTAATCAGGAATGGATGCTGGATTTTGTCAAATGCTTTTTCTGCATCAATTGAGAGGACCATGTGGTTCTTCTCTCTTCTCATATTAATTTGTTGTATCACATTGATTGATTTGCGAATGTTGAACCATCCTTGTAGCCCAGCCCAGGGAATGGGAGAAGATATTTGCAAATGACAGTAAAGACAAAAGGTTGATATCCAGGATCTATAATGAACTCCTCAAACTCAACACACATGAAACAGACAAACATATGAAAAAATGGGCAGAAGATATGAACAGACACTTCTCCAATCAAGACATACAAATGGCTATCAGACACATGAAAAAATGTTCATCATCACTAGCCCTCAGGGAGATTCAAATTAAAACCACATTGAGATATCACCTTACACCAGTTAGAATGGCCAAAATTAACAAAACAGGAAACAACATGTGTTGGAGAGGATGTGGAGAAAGGGGAACCCTCTTACACTGTTGGTGGGAATGCAAGTTGGTGCAGCCTCTTTGGAGAACAGTGTGGAGATTCCTCAAGAAATTAAAAATAGAACTTCCCTATGACCCTGCAATTGCACTACTGGGTATTTACCCCAAAGATACAGATGTCGTGAAAAGAAGGGCCATCTGTACCCCAATGTTTATAGCAGCAATGGCCACGGTCACCAAACTATGGAAGGAACCAAGATGCCCTTCATGGATGAATGGTCCATATACACTATGGAGTATTATGCCTCCATCAGAAAGGATGAATACCCAACTTTTGTAGCAACATGGACGGGACTGGAAGAGATTATGCTGAGTGAAATAAGTCAAGCAGAGAGAGTCAATTATCATATGGTTTCACTTATTTGTGGAGCATAACAAATATCATGGAGGACAAGGGGTGTTAGAGAGGAGAAGGGAGTTGGGGTAAATTGGAAGGGGAGGTGAATCATGAGAGACAATGGACTCTGAAAAACAATCTGAGGGGTTTGAAGTGGCAGGGGGGGGTGGGAGGTTGGGGTACCAGGTGGTGGGTATTATAGAGGGCACGGATTGCATGGAGCACTGGGTGTGGTGAAAAAATAATGAATACTGTTTTTCTGAAAATAAATAAATTTTAAAAAAAAGAGAAATGGTAAATTAACTTTCCTGGGGACTTTCTTTTTCTTTCTTTTTTTTTTTTTTTAAAGATTTTATTTATTTATTTGACAGACAGAGATCACAAGTAGGCAAAGAGACAGGCAGAGAGAGAGAGGAGGAAGCAGGCTCCCTGCTGAGCAGAGAGCCCGATGTGGGGCTCTATCCCAGGACCCTGAGATCATGACCTGAGCCGAAGGCAGAGGCTTAATCCACTGAGCCACCCAGGTGCCCCTCCTGGGGACTTTTTAAGAGTAAGTTTATACACCAGATTTTTGCCTGTGAGTTTACTTTGAAACCTAATCCCCACGTAAGGTACAGCGCAGCGATCCCTGTTCTTGTCTTCAAGATGACCTCCCTGAGATTGTGATAGCACATGACGGATGACGAGAGTGTCTGTGGAGTTAAAGAAAGCTCTGTTCTCGAGAGAAGAACCCCAGGAAGGACAATGTAGAGATTCTGAGGTAACACCAAGATAATAGAAACCATCAGACAGGGACGTCAGGTGCAAAAGGAGATTACAACGGAACTAGTTTCGTCCAGTTTAGGCTGACATGCCAAGACAAGAGACCCTGCATTCCAGAGTGAGGTAGGCACGATTTGTAAGGGAGTTGTGAAAACCAGTTTTGCTACCTTTAGTGGGACTAAAAAGGAGTTTCAAGAAGCCCCCCCCCCAAAAAAAAAATTGGAGATTAGGGTGCCGTGGGTCATATCTGTTAACATCCACTCCCAAAGGGGAGGACTGAGCAATACCCTCACTTCTCACCCCAGGAAAGAGGCTTCAGTGGCCTACTGACAGGCCGACTGACATAGAGCTGGGGAGCCAGGGCAACGGATGTCCTCAGACACCTGAGAAATATGGAGGTTAGCTGACAAGGCTGGCTAGCTCTTTGGATAGAACAGGGGGTGGAGAAGTGTTCTTTCCCAGGGCGAAAAATACCCAAGTGCTTCCCATGTGACACATGTGCGCCACTGGCTAGACTGAGCTGATGGAGAGAGGTTTTTGTTGGCTCTGTTTGCCCCAGGTCCCATCTGAGGGAGCTTGCTAGGCTGTGGATCTTAGCTGTGGATCTCTAGAAAGGTACTAGAAGTGTGTGGCTGGGTGTCTAGAAGTCATGGAAAGGACCAGCTAGCAAAAATTAAAAAATGCATCCCCCTGTGTTTGGGGAACTGTGGATAAAATAAGATGCTCAGTGAGGACAGGGCAGGAGAGATGGGAGGGAAAGAATGTCCAGAAAACTAGAAAAAGGCCTCAGAAGAATTAGGAGGCAGCTTTAAACACCTGATGTGACCACAGACTGTGGAGTCTTGTTTTTACAACAGTATTGGTTATGTAAGAACTTTCTGGCCACCTTATCTTTCCTACTTCCCTGAAGCCATAACCCTAGGGCCGGGATGGGGGTGGGGGGAGGCGGGGGAAGTGCTATGTGGTGAAAGAAGGGGAAGATGACCACATCCTGATTTCCCAGGGCAGGTGCCTTGCTTATCGTGAGCCTCAGCTGCGGGAGAGAAATATAAACTCGAGTTTTAATTATCCTCTTAGACCGGACAGAGTGAATTGCTCAACTGTGAATGACTTCGTGTCCAGAGCGATAGGAGGGCTTGTCTTTGCTGAGAGGGATGAGAAGAGTTGTGAGATCTCCCCGAGTCCCCATCCAAATGGGAACTGGCCCCACAACATAAGTGTGACCAAGGGGAGAGAAAAATAAAGCTGTTCTCTTCACTGTACCCCATGGACCTTATTCTTTCCATAGGACCATTATACCAGCGTAAGAGAAACACTGAAGTCGCCTTTTCAGAAAGACTAATTATCATTCAGGTAGTAAACACAGGGATGAAGTGACTTTTGACCCAGTTGTCTTTTCCCCAAAAGGAAAGGATTTTTACAAATAAGCTTGTGAAAGAAAAGGCTCTCACCTTTTTCGCTACTTCGGCTAGCAGGAGCGTCTTCCCAGTGCACGGTCCGCCGTATATGACCAGAGGGTTGATGTGCCCAGTTTTGCTTGGCAGAACGTACTTATGCACGATGTTGAGAGGTTCACATTTGTACTCATAGAAGGAGGCGTACGTCTTACACAATGAGGAATGCTGAAGGATTTCATCGTAGAGCGTGTCAGTTTCGGTGTCAAAATTCTGTTGGACGGTTGCCTGAATGATATCGATCATGTCCTCATAAAACTGTTTACCAAGTCCTTCTATGTAATGATTTTCTATTTCTTGGGAATAGCCCAGTTTCATGTCACAATGGGTAACAGACGTGTACACTCTGAGATTAGATGATGCGACGATAGTCGGGATAAATTCGTCCCTGAGTTTTATCAGTTTCTCTTGGGCTTCTGCGTCCCGCATCATCCTTGGTTCTGTTCCAGTGATATCCATGTACTTTCCCATCTCCGGGATTTTCACAAAACGCTCAATGTTGGCGATTTTCCGAATGTAGCAAACACACTTCTTCAGGAAGGCTGGAGTTTGCTTTCCTAGAGCAAAGTCAAACTCGTCCTCTATCGCTGAAAGAGAAAACGTGGGCAGGGGGTTGATTGTCTAGAACAAAGAAGCAGAGGCCCGCACCCCCTGCACTTATCTCCCAAGTCACCAGGGGGAGATGATTTTGCTCGCAGGGGGTAGCAGAATCTTTTGTAGATTAATTACTTAATTCCTTAATTTCCTATCTCTCTTTACCTAGACAGCCAGGAACCCAGTACAATGGGTTTTAATTAAAATTAATTTCCTCCCCAGTCAGAGGGAGAGCTTGAGAGCATAAGAAAGAAAGCATCCTGAATTTATAGTTGATTCTTTTAAGTTCCTGTTAATGTTCCTCTGTCAGATTTAAGGGACCTGCTGGGGCCAGGAAAGAATGAGGAAGAGGCCAAATGGCCTAGCTCGCTGACTTCTTCCTTGTCATTCTCTCCTTTACCATGTGGCTTCGCCATTTTATTTGAGGGCGCACTGTACCCCAGACAGACTTGTCTAGGGTTATATACAAGCATGCTCAACATTTGATCATGTTCTGATTAGTGATCAATCTGAATTATCCATATCACTGTTAAATTCCATTATATCCAGCAGAGCAGGTACAGAACAATGATGTAGTATGAAAATGCATTTCTTCGAAGATAAACCAGGTCATACAACACACTGGCTTCTACATAAGCAAATATACATCATTAATCACTGAGGCCCCATGAGAACATTTAAAATGGGAGCTTCAGTAACTCAAACATTACTTGTGCATGATTTTATAGAGGAAATCCCCAAACCAGGCAAAGACCCTACCAAAAAGGAGAATTTCAGACCAATATCACTGATGAATATGGATGCTAAGATTCTCAACAAGATCCTAGCAAACAGGATCCAACAGCACATTTAAAAGATTATCCATCATGGCCAGGTGAGATTCATCCCTGGGCTACAAGGATGGTTCAACATTTGCAAATCAATCAATGTGATAGAACAAATTAATATGAGAAGAGAGAAGAACCACATGGTCCTCTCAATCGATGCAGAAAAAGCATTTATAGAGGAAAAATAAAAAGTAATAAATAATTAAACCAATGGCAATGAACTTTAAGGCATGCAGTCTTTTAAAACTGGCTGCCTTCCCTCATTCTCCCCCGATTTCCTTCAACCAGTTGGTCTTAACTGAGCATCTACTCTGTGCCAGGTACGCTGCTGCTTAATCAGGATACAGTGGGGAGAGAAAACAGACAACCCTGAGGGGGAAAGCCTTTATGGCACTTCTAGTCCAGTGGAGGATGGTGGACATGAAGCCCAGAGTCCCACAGATGGATGGATTATGAGTGCTTTCAGTCCCATGAAGGAGAATAACATGGCACAATGAAAGCAAACTATCAGGAGGGCTACCCTATTTGGAGAAGTCAAGGAAGGCTTTCCTAAGGAGGTGACTCGTAGGCAGTGATCTGATGGAAGAAGCAGGGTTAGGGTGGGCCCTGAATATGCCAGGACAGGCTGGCCAGAAACTGAAAACGTTTCAGTGTGCTGGCCTCAGCTCCAACATCAAACAAAACCCGGAACATATGTGTATTCTCTACTGTGACTATTAAGGAAGGTGGGAACTGTATTTTTAAGTGGTGCCTTTTAGAACTCAAGAGATGATGATTTTTCTCGGGAATGATAGCCATCAATCAAAAGCAACAACTCTAGTAAAAACGATCTGTTTATAGCCATCAGCATGGAGGGAGCTGTGCCATAGTCATCAGTCCATGTTATGAAGGGTTTTGATCAGACAGGCTGGTTAAGGAGGCCAAAGGAGTTCATACAACATGTATCTACTCTTCTTTTAATGTCGACGAGTCAAGATGTAAGAAATCCCCAGAAAGCAACCTTTGGCTCATCTCTTTTCTGGCATCTATGTACCATGCTAGGAGGCACCTTGAATGAACTGGGCACTACCTTCCATGGGCCGGGAGAAAGGAAGTGTCAGTTGTATACCTAATGGCTGATAACCAGACGCTGCATCGTCCCCTCTGACTCCCAGGAAACAAATCAACATAACTGTCACTGTTACCACCTCCATGGAAACAATGTGCAACCAGGAGTGTTGATTACAAATGCTTTGTAAAAAGACATAGAGACAAACTAAGTCGGTAGAACCCATCTAAGCTTCGCTCAGGGCGGGGAAAAAAAGAAGCTGTCCATAATGCCTATTGATAGTATAGACTTCATAAATAGACCTGAAAAAATGAATCATGTGAGACAAAGTCAACTCTATAGAGTTCTTTCTAGACGCCAGGGGCATCCTCATGATTTTGGGGGGACTTTTATTGATAATTTCTGATATTTATTGGCCTATAAATATTATAAACTTCCCATTCCTTATCAGAATACAATATTTGTTTTCTGTCCTTGCATTTTTCTAAGTATCCTAAAGTTTAACTGGTCATGGCACTCGATGGAGATAACATTAGGAGAGTCCCGGCCGTGAGGGTGATCATTCTTGAGAAGTAAATACCCATTCAGTTTTACTATTCACAGTTAGGCACTATTTGGGGTCTATTATATTTCTCATCCTCTCCTGTTCTTTATAAAGGAGAAAGTAGATGTGTGAAAATTAAGCTCAGTTGGTTAAACAGCTGACTGTTGATGTTGGCTCAGGTCATGATCTCAGAGTCATGGGATGGAGCCCTGTGTCGAGCTCCAGGCTGGGTGCTCCAGGCTCAGAGAATCTCAGAGAGATTCTCTCTCCCTTTAATTCTGTCCCTCCCCCTACTCGTGTGTGTATGGGTGTGTGTGTGTGCACGTGTGCGTGCGTGTGCTCTCTCAGTAAATAAAAAATCTTAAGAAAAAGTGCGAAAAACTACTTTCAGCTATAAAGAGTTCACCTTTCCAGACTTTTCCTGGTATTCTTATTCCAATATTTCTGAAAATATTAAAGTAATACAGATGTAGTAGTAATCCATTTCATAGAACTGGCACTTCTCCAACCATTTTAATTGTGTAGACATGATCTCAAAATGAGTTTGAAATGTAAAATCAATAACATTGCTACGAGCATGCATATCTTTAAGAGATGTCCCCCAACCAGAAAACAGCCCGCTTGTTGTAGTTCATACGACATAGTATAAACTTATTTATTTATAGATGGCTGGCTACATGGACAGAGCTTTTTAGTGTAGAGAGAATTAGGAGAAAGTGTTTTCCTGTGTAATACGTGAACCCTGGAGCTGCGTGATTCTAAAGAGGATGTGCTCCCCAAACCGGGTCTCTTGCATCATGAATAAGAAAGCTTTGGGCCACTTGGGTGGCTTAGTCGGTTAAGTGTCTTCCTTTGGCTCAGGTCATGATCCCAGGGTCCTCTCCCTCCACCTGCTGCTTCCCCTGCTTGTGCGCACACACTCTCTCTCTGTCAAATAATAATAAAGACAATCTTAAAAAGAAATAGGAAAGTTTTGTTCTGGGCATTTTCTTCAAATACAGCACATTTTAAGGACCATGGTAGTTTTGTTCTTGATAAAAATGAAGAATCAGAGTCCCAAAATTGGGTAAAAACCCCTCCAAAGCAATAAGGAGATTTGTCAGTCTGTATATTCTAAAGATAGTACTTATTTTTGCCAATTTATTATTTTCAGGGACACCTAAAATAAGACCTCACTTTTTCTAGTTTGTCAAGAATGAATTTGTCAAAATTACTTATAGTTTCCCTGAGCTTGAAGTACACGTATACAGGGAGAATGATATCGAGCGCCTGTTAGGTTTCTCACTTTGTCATGCCACTCACGAAACCAATCTGAAAACCCAACTGCTATTGCTTTTCCCTCAATAACTCTTCACGATCACTTTTTAAGATTGTATTCATTTATTTATTTTAGAGGGTCAGGGGAGGGGCAGAGGAAGGAGAGAGAATTGTTTTTTTAAGATTTTATTTATTTATTTGACAGACAGAGATCACAAGTAGGCAGAGAGGCAGGCAGAGAGGGGAGGAAGCAGGCTCCCTGCTGGCAGAGAGCCAGACGTGGGGCTCGATCCCAGGGCCCTGGGATCATGACCTGAGCCGAAGGCAGAGGCTTAACCCACTAAGCCACCCAGACACCCAGGAGAGAGACTCTTAAGCAGACTCCTTGCTGAGTGCAGAGTCCAATGTGATGCTGGGCTTGATCTCACGACACCCCTCCTGCGCTGCCCCCTGACGAGATCATGAAATCAAGAGTCTGCGTTTAACCTACTGAGCCACCCAGGTGCCCCTTCACTATCAATTTTTAAAATAAATGTTATATATCTGATTATTTTTACTCAATAGTCTTTGTCCCCTAGAAAGTACCACTGATACATTCCTTCAGCTCTGCAGTTTCCTGTGCATCCCTAATAAATAAATAAATAAATAATAATAAAAAAAAATAAAGCCTCCTTTCTATGGTGAAGAAAGGCTGACAGATTAGTCTCTGGCCGTAGATTTTTATTTTAAGGTTAAATTAGATGCTGCCACTCCCTTACTTCCTTATTTCTCAACTTCCAGTGGCTTCCCAGCTTACCCAGAATAAAACATGAGGTTCTTATTATGTTTTCCTCTCTCTTTCCCCAGGCCTGGCTACCTTCTTCCTGCTCCTAGAACTTACTAAGCACATTTCTGTCTCAGGGATCTTGAATCTGGTAATCCCTCTGCTTGGAATTCTCTGCCTGAGATAGAGCACAGCCAGCTCTGACAATTTCTGTCATTCAGCTCAAAGTTCTCTCCTGATGGCCCACTCCTTCTCCACCTGGAACCCCACATTCTTCCTTAACCCCTCTTACTCTGTCTTGTTTGTTCATATTGTGTAACTTTTCTGAAATGATCCTCTTCATTTATTTGATTACTTGCCTATCATTTATTCCCCTCCCCCCACTAAAAAAATAAGTTCTGAGAGAGAGACACCTTGCCTTCTTGTTCACTGGTGTATCCCCAGTGCCTGGCACATAGCAGGCTCTCCATAAATGTTTGCTGAGTGAGTGACTGAATGAATGAGTGAACAGAATAAATGAATGAACTCAGAACACTGACAGAGTCTGGTCTAATATACCCAGGCTCCTCTAAGTTCTTTTTTTAAAATCATGTGTTCTGGAGAAGTCCTCAAATTAAGTGAAGGCTTATCTACTGGTTAAAAGAAAAGAACACTCGCCTCTCGAGGAGAAGGACATATTTAGAAAATTAAATTTCATCGGACAGTAAATGAAATTAAATTTGTAGACCCATAAAAGGGAAGCACTGAATGTGTCCATTACTTATCTGTTCCTTAGTTTATGGACGATGTGTCAAAATTACCTGAGAACAGGTACCTCTTAGCTTGGTTATATTTCATTTTCCCCTTTTCGTGTAACAGTTTTACGGCAGCCTTAAATATCTTCTTGATCTCATCTGATATCTCTTGCCAGGTCTTCTCATTGTCAGCTTTGGCAGGAGGCTGCATCTGTGAAGATGTAAAAAGTGAGACACTAGTCTTAAAATTATCAAAGGAAAAAAAAAAGACAAAATTTAAGCATAAGAAAAGCATTATTATTTGAAGGTCTACTATGTGCCAATACTATGGTAGGTGCTTAACAGGCCACTGCCCCCAGTAACCCTTAACATTAGAAATTATCTCCATGTAATATGTGAATTTGCCCAAATTACACAGAATTTGTTTGTTGGGATTTTGGTTGTACTATGTATTTCCCTTAAAAAATTTATTTTATTTTAGTTCCAGCTAGTTGTATTAGTTTCAGGTGTACAATAGTGATTAAACACCCATACAATACCTGGTGCTCATCACAAGTACACTTTTTAATCCCCACCCCCTATTTTGTTTGCCCTTCCTCCCACCCCCTCTGGTGACCATCAGTTTGTTCTCTGTACTTAGGAGTCCATTTCTTGGTCTCTCTCTCTCGCTCTCTCTCCTTCCCCTATTCCCTCCCCCTCTTTCTTTTTCTCTTTGCTCATTTGGTTTGTTTCCTAAATTCCACATATGATTGAAATCGTATGGTATTTGTCTTTCTCTTACTTATTTCACTTAACATAATAATCTCTAGCTCCATCCATGTCATTGCATATGGGAAGATTTCATTTTTTATTGCTAAATAATATTCCATTGTATATGTACACCACAGCTTCTTTATCCATTCATCAATCCATGGACATTCAGGTTGCTTCCATATCTTGGCTATTGTAAATAATGCTGCTATAAACATAGGGATGCAAGTTTCTCTTTAAGTGTCTCTTTGAATTAATATTCTGTATTTTGGGGGCAAATACCCAGTAGTGTGATTGCTGGATAATACAGTAGTTCTATTTTCAACTTTTTTAAGGAACCTCTATACTGTTTTCCAGAGTGTGCTGCCCTACTTTGCATTCTTACCAGTAGTGCAAAAGGGTTTCCCTTTCTCTACATCCTTGCCAACACCTGCTGTTTCTTGTTTTGTTGGTTTTAGCCATTTTGACATGTATGAGGTGATGTTTCATTGTGGTTTTGATTTGCATTTCCCTTATGATGAGTGATGCTGAGGATCTTTTCATGTGTCTGTTGACCATTTGTATATCTTCTTTGGAGAAATGTCTGTTTATGTCCACTGCCCATTTTTTAATTGGATTATTTGTTCTTTGGGTCTTGAATTTTATAAGTTCTTCATACATGTTGGGTATCAGTCCTTTATGGGTAAGTCATTTGCAAATATCCTCTCCCATTCCATAGGTTGCCTTTTAATTTTATTGATTGTTTTCTTTCTTGTGCAGAAGCTTTTTATTTTGATATGGTCCTAAATAGTTTATTTTTCCTTTTGTTTCCCTTGCCTCAGGAACATACCCAGAAAAGAGTTGCTGTGACTGATGTCAAAGAGGATATTGCCTATGTTTTCTTCAAGGAGTTTATGGATTCAGGTCTCACATTTAGGTCTTTAATCAATTTTGAATGTATTTTTGTGTATGGTGTAAGAAAGTGGTCCCATTTTTTTCTTTTGCATGTTGCTGTCCAGTTTTCCCAACACCATTTGTTGAAGAGACTGTCCTTTTCCTACTGGATATTCTTTCCTGCTTTGTTGAAAATCAATTGATCATATAGTTCTGGGTTTATACCTGTATTTTCTATTCTGTTCCATTGATTTATGGGTCTGGTTTTGTGCCAGTACCATACTATTTTGATCATTATAGCTTTGTAATATAACTTGAAGTCCAAACTTGTGATGCCTTCAGCGTTGCTTTTCCTTTTCAATGTTGCTTTAGTTATTCAGGGTATTTTGTGGTTCTATGTAGATTTTAGAATTGTTTGTTCTAGTTCTGTGAAAAACGCATTGGTAATTTGATAGGGATTGCATTAAATGTGTAGGTTGCTTTGGATAGCATAGACATTTTAACGATATTTGTTAACCCATGAGCACGGAATGTCTTTCCATTTCTTTGTGCCATCTTCAATTTCTTTCATCAATGCTTTATAGTTTTCATAGTATAGTTCTTCTACCTCTTTGGTTAGGTTTATTCCTTGGTATCTTATTATTTTTGGTGCAATTGTAAATGGGATTTTTTTCTTAGTTTCTCCTTCTGTTTCTTCATTATTGGTATATAGAAATGTAACAGATTTCTGTACATTGATTTTGTATCCTGTGGCTTTACTGAATTTATGTACCAGTTCTAGCAGTTTTCTGGTTGAGTCTTTCGGGTTTTCTCTATATAGTAATACGTCATCTGCAAATAGTGAAAGTTTGATTTTTTCCTTACTAATTTGCCTTTTATTTCTTTTTCTTGTCTGATTGCTGTGGCTAGGACTCTCCGTACTGTGTTGAATAAAAGTAGTGAGAGTGGACAATCTTACCTTTTTTCTCACCTTAGAGGAAAACCTCACTTTTTCCTCATAGAGGGTGATATAAGCTATGGGTTTTTCATATACGGCTTTTAAATGTACTTTGTTGAGGGTTTTTATCATGAATGGATGCTGTGCTTTATCAAATGCTTTTTCTGTATCTACTGAAATGACCATATGGTTCCTATCCTTTTTCTTATTAATGTGGTGTATCATGTTGATTGATTTGTGAATACTGAACCACACTTGCAACCCAGGAATGAATCCCACTTGATTGTGGTGACTGATCTTTTTAATGTATTGTTGAATTCAGTTTGCTATTATTTTATTGAGGATTTTTGTATCTATGTTCACTAGTGATATTAGCCGGTAGTTTTTTCCTTTAGTGGTGTCTTTATCCAGTTTTGGTATCAGGATAATAGTGGCCTCATTGAATAAGTTTGGAAGTTTTCTATCTATTTCTAGTTTTTGGAATAGTTTGAGAATAGGTATTAATTCTTCTATAAATGTTTGGAAATGGTCTCCTGTGAAACCATCTGGCTCTGGATTTTTGTTTGTTGGGAGTTTTTTTTGTTGTTTTCTGATACCCTTCTATCCTTCCTTCCTTCCTTCCTTTTCTTTTCCTTTCTTTTTCTTTTCTTTTCTTTCTTTCTTTTTTTTTTTTTTTTTTTGGATTCTATTTCATTGCTGGTTAACAGTCTGAAAATTTTCTATTTCTTCCATTTCAGTTTTGGTAGTTTAAATGGTTCTAGAATTTATCCATTTCTTCTAGGTTATCCAATTTGTTGGCACATATTTTTTTGTAATGTTCTTTTATAATTGTTTATATTTCTGTGGTATCAGCTATTATTTCCTCTCTCTCATTTGTGATTTTATTTATTTAGTCCTTTCTCTATTTTTTCTTGATAAGTCTGGATAGAGGTTTATCAATTTTACTGAGTTTTTTCAAAGGACAAGTTCGTAGTTTCGTTACTCTGTTCTATTTGTGTGTGTGTGTGTGTGTGTGTGTGTGTGGTTTTTGTTTGTTTATTTATTTGTTTTTAGTTTCTATATAATTTATCTGCCTTTATCTACTATTTCTTTTCTTCTGCTGGCTTTAGGTTTTGTTTGTTTTTCTTTCTCAAGCTCCTTTAGATGTAAAGTTAGGTTGTTTATTTGAGATTTTTCTTGTTTCTTGAGGTAGACTATGTTGTTAAAACTTCCCTTTTCTGTATTTTTTATTTCTTCTTTTATTTGCTGATTGATCCATTCATTGTTTAGTAACATGCTATTTAACCTCCTTGTATTTGTGGTCTTTCCAGATTTTTGCTTGTAATTGACTTCAAGTTTCATAGCATTGTGGTCAGAAAAGTTGCATGCTATGACTTCAATATTCTTGTATTTTTAAATTTTTTTTTTTGTGGGATAGTATATGATTTATTCTGGAGAATGTTCCATTTTCACACATGAAGAGCATGTGTGTTCTGCTGTGTTAAGATGGAATATCTGAATATATCTGTTAAATCCATCTGTTCCAGTGTATCATTCAAAGCCATTGTTTTGTGGTTAACTTTCTGTGTAGATGATCTGTGCATTGATGGAAGTGGGGTGTCAAAGTCCCCCACTATTATTGTGTTATTATCTATTAGTTCCTTTTATTTGTTATGAATGATTTTATGTGTTTGAGTGCTTCTCTGTTGGGTGCATAAGTATTTACAATTCTTATATCTTCTTGTTGGATTGTCCTTTTTATTATTACATGGGGACCTTCTTTTTCTCCTGTTACAGTCTTTGTTTAAAGTCCAATATAAATATCGCTAGTCTGGCTTTCTTTTGACATACATTTGCATAATAGATCTTTCTCTATCCCTTCACTTTCAATCTGCAGGTGTCTTTAGATCTAAAATGAGTCTCTTTTAGGCAGCATACATATGGGTCTTGTTTTTCATCTATTCTGTCACCTTTCTTTTGATTGGAGCACTTAGTCTATTTACATTCAAAGTAATTATTAATAGATACGTATTTATTACCATTATAGTATGCATTTTGTGGTTGCTTCTAAAGAGTTTCTCTGATCCTTCCTTATCTTTTTTCATGTTTTGCTGATTTTCTTCAGTGATATATTTGGATTTCCTTCTCTTTATTCCTTGCATATTTATTAGTGGTTTTGATTTGTGGTTACCATTAGGTTTGTATATAACCTAATTTCATATAGCAATCTATATTCAATTGATGATCATTTAAGTTTGAACCCATTCTTTTTTCCTGTCCTCCCCATATTTTAGGTATATGTATTATATTTTATATCCTTTTTTGTTGAATTCCTTGGCTGATTTTTTAATAGAAATATTCACATTTACTGCTTTTGTTTTTCTTACCTTTATGCTGTCAATTTTGGTCTCTTTCCTCCACTCAAAAAGCCCCTTTTAATATTTCATGGAGGGCTGGTTTAGTGGTCATGAACTCCTTTAGTTTGTGTGTTTCTGGGAAACTCTTTATCGCTCCTATTATGAATGATAGCCATGCTGGAAAGAATATTCTTACCTGAAGATCTTTCCCATTTAGCACTTTGAATATATCATGCCACTTTCCTTTGGCTTGCAAAGTTTCTTTTGAAAAACCTCATGCTAGCTCTGTGGGGTTTCCCTTGTAAGTTACTGATTTCTTTTGTCTTGCTGCTTAAAAAAATTTTTTTTATCACTAGATTTTGCCAATTTAATTACACCATGTCTTAGTGTGGGTATGCTTTTGTTGACTTTGATGGGTGTTCCCTGTGTCTCCTGGATCTAGATTTGTTTCCTTCTCCAGATTAGGGAAGTGTTCATCTACTAGTTCTTCAAATAAATTTTCTGTCCCCTTTTCTCTCTCTTCTTCTTCTCAGATCCCTATTATATGAATGATAATTAGGTTTGATGGAATCACTGAATTCCCTAAGTCTATTCTCATTTTGCATAATTCTTTTTTTTTTTCTCTTTTGTTGGACTTGATTCCTTCCTATTAGTCTGTCTTCTAGGTCAGTAATTCATTCCTCTGCTTCTTCCATCCTGGTGTTCATTCCATCAAGTGTGTTTCTCATTTCATTTATTGAACCCTTTATGTTATCTGCTATGTTATTCCTTATCTCTGTGTTATAGGTTTCACTTGTGTCTTCCACTCTTTTCTCAGTTCCAGTGAATATCCTTATGATCATTGCTTTAAATCCTCTATCAGGCATATTACTTAGATCTGTTTCACTTAGAAATAAGGTTGGGACCTTGTCCTATTCTTTCACTTGGGGTAAATTTCTTTGTCTCCTCATTTTGTCTGCATTTTTGTGTCTGTTTCTCTGTGTGAAGAAAGTCAGCTATGTCTTCTGCTCTTGAAAGTAGTGACTCTATGAAGAAGAGATCCTGGAGTCCCCTGTAGCGCAGTGGTCCGTGTTCACCAGAACTTGATCCTTCAGGAGAGTATCCTGTCTGTGTTGCTTATGCCCTGCTGTTGTGTTGGAATCACTTTTCCTTTCAATGCAATCATCTGCACTGTCTCATTGCCTGATGTGGGCTGTGCTTGCCCTCAGTGGTATTAATGCGACCCAGACAGACCAGTTCTTAGGGGGCAAGACCGCTGGGGAAATTGAGATCGGGGTGGTGGTATTAGCAAAATTTGGGCTGGGCCTCTAGTCATAGGCCAGATCTCCAAAGTGCTAAGGGCTACATCCTGGGGTGGCTAGGGACAAGATGCTGGGGGGCAGTTGTGTGATGATGGTTAGATATGCCTGGGCCTGGTGTGAGATGATGGCTGGGGGTAAATGGCTGGGCATGGTGTGTTGACAGCTGTGGACAAGGTGACAATGTGGCGTGTGCATGGCTTTAACAAAATCTGTCTTAAGCTTAGGGCCGAGGCTAGCAGTTTTGGAGTGGGCGAGTCCTCAGGAGAACTTGTGGTCACGGTGCACTGCTAGCAGATTGGGTAGCAAGTCCCTTTTGGGGTTTGATACAAATGTCATAACAAAATGATGTCTTTAGTATCCTCTAAAGAGAACAGGAAGTTAAAGGACAGGTGCTTTTATGTTTCCACTTAATTGTCTTTAATTGTCTCTTATTTGTTTCTGATTCTCTAGGAAATCAAATGGGAGCACCACCAACCAAACAAGTAACACTTATAGAGTCTTGGTGATGGTATTATTCATGCATTCACTTATTTAACAATAATTTATGAAGAAATATCAGGTGGGACTTAGAGAATAACTTACATTTCCCTGGAGGATCTTAGAATGACACAGGAACACCCCAAGCCAAATAGTAACATACAAGCAAGGGTTCCCAAACCACTGTCTAAACCTGGTTTCTTAAGATATTAGGTTTTTTGATATCTACATTTACCAGCAATACATAGACTCCTGGAATATTTAACTGAGGAATGGTTTGGATTTACCCTAAGATTCCTAGCCATAGACACAGATTTTTGCAGATAAATACTTTGAATAATGCATGGGGGGGGGAAGAAAAATTAAGGATCCTGACATGATTTCATATTTCATGCAGAAAATGCTGTATGCTATATATCAGCATGACAAATACTCAAGGTTATTAAATGAACTGTTGCCAAGTCAGAGCTGTCGTCTCAGAGATGCCTTGGTACTGAGTGTATTAAGGATGTTCTCTTTGGAAGAGAGATGGATATCTATGCCTTCTTTTCAATCTCTCTAGGAATCCCATGCAAGGAAAAGGCCCACCCCTTTTCTCTTCCTCCTTTATTCTGTTTCAGGGGATACATGGTAAATACAGTTAGGAACCAAGTTGGAGAGGAGACATTGATGCTATTTCCATCATACAAAGGCATGAATCAACCTCACTCCAGGATTCTACATAAGATACAAGAATATAAACTATGTATGAAATATTAAAGGAAAAATAATTGAATTAAAAAATGAGAGACTTTAAAAATAGCTAGGCAGATTTGAAAAAGCCCTCTCCTCCCAAAAACTTTCACACATCAAAAATATAACTGTTGAAAGCTTAATGCACGAACAGAGTGGACACAGCTGAAAAAAAAAATACTGAATTGGAAAAGACCTAAAATAGTCTTCTGGACAGCAGCATGGAGAGCTAAGGAAATTGGCAATATGGAAGAGAATCAAGAGACATGGAGGACAGACTGAGATGGTCCAGTGTAAACTCAGTTACAGTACAAAAAAGAAGGAACAGAGGGAATAGAGGAAAGACATTATTTGATAAGATGATAACTGAGAACTTTCCAGAACAGATAGAATACATGAATTCACGAATATAGGAAGCATGACATATACCAGTAATTCAGAATATTGTAGGCAATATTATAGGCAAAATGGAAAAAATAAGAGTATTTTCAGGTAAGTGCAGTTTATCACCAATAGACCTCCATTAGTGGAGCTTCCAAAGGAAGGAAATAACTCCAGAAGGAGAGTCTGAGAGGCCAAAAAGAAAGGTAAGTCAAAAATTGGCAAGTTTCTTAGCTTTGGATTTTGTTGTTACAAAGAAATGTAGGGTCCAGGGAAGAGTAATTTTCTGTCTGCTGTGCCTTTTCTGTGGATGACCGATGGCTAAAAGTAATAGACACGAACATATTTTGGAGAGAAAGATAACTCACTGCATTTTTATTGCTTTTCAGCATTTCCGATTTAGGTCTGAGGTAATAAGCTGCCGGCACTGAGTTCTCATCGCGACAGTACCACTCTTCCAGAAGCTTGGTGTCCAGCTTTGCCTCTATGGCAGCATCCAAAATCATTTCAAACTCTGAGGCTTCAACTTCTCCAGGTATTCGAATGTTCCCATACTTTTCACCTAACAGTCCCTGTGTATCCACAAGAAAGTTCAGGTTAGTGTATCACCAAGAAAACTCATTTTAGTATTCACACTGTGTAGTTCAATTTAATATTTATTGAATAGTAAATAGAAACAAGATACATTGTTCTATCACTTTTCTCTTTTAATCATGGTGGATACCTTTTTTCCATGCATTAGTTAATAAGTAGTTAATTATGTTGTAGTTATAATAAATTCATGTAATGAAAATCGAGATTGCATATCACATCAGACAGATCCAAAATACAGTTTTATAACAAGTTTATTTCCCCAAAGTTTACAAAATACAACAAAAGTTGTTCTACTCTGAGATTTTCATTTGTCCGTGACAAAGATGAAAGGCATGCTGGGCAAACACGTAAACTCTAAAAAAAATTGCTTTGTGATGAGTTAGATTTTTGAAAGTACAAATGAAAGTAGGAAATCACTGAATGGGATACTACTATGGACCCCCTGTAACTAAAAATATAGGTAAGATATCACTTTCCTTTTATTAAACTGGGAAAGGAAAACATGCTTGGTGTTATGTGAAAGTGTGAGAAGATCCCCGCACAGTGCTGATGGGTGTGTAATTTGATCCAATATTTCACTGAAGAGTATTCTGGCAGAATGTATTAAAAGCCTTCAAAATCTATATAACTGTGGACTTGGCAATTTTTCTTCTGGGAAATTGTCTTTAGAAAATAATTAAGGACGTGCATAAAGATTTACCAGAATATTTATGCTGATACCGTTTTAACAGGAAGGACTTGGCAAAACAACCTAAGTGTCCTGCAAATGGGAACATTTAAATGTACCATAGTACCTCTATTCAGAGGATACAGCAAATCGTGTTCTAGAACTGTATTGACGTAGAAAGATTTTTTTTCAGGTTTTTATTTAAGTTCTAATTAGTTAACATACAGTGTAATATTAGTTTCCTGTGTAGAATTTAGTGATTTATCACAAAAACAACACCCAGGCTCATCACAAGAGCCCTCTTTCTTCCCCATCACTCATTTAACCCATCGCCCCGCCGCCTTCCCTCCATCAGTTTGTTGTTTATAGTTAAGAGTCTGTTTTCTGGTTTGCCTCAATTTTTTCCTTTTTCTCCCTATGTTCATTTGTTTTGTTTCTTAAATTCCACTTATGCGTGAAATCATATGGTATTTGTCTTTCTCTGACTGACTTATTTTGTCTATCGTAATACTATCTAGCTCCATCCATGTCAATGCAAATGGAAAGATTTCATTCTTTTTTATGGCTGAGTAATATTCCCGTGTGTGTGTGTGTGTGTGTGTGTGTACCCATCTTCTTTACCCATTCATCTAGCTGGTGGACATTTGGGCTTTTTTCATAATTTGGCTATTGTTGCTAATGCTGCTATAAATATTGGGGTGCATCCCTTCCAATCAGTATTTTTGTATCCTTTGGATAAATACCTAGTAATGCAATTGCTGGATCATATAAGATGTTTATAGGGGTGCCTCGGTGGCTCAGTTGTTTAAAGCCTCTGCCTTTGGCTCAGGTCATAATCCTGGGGTCCTGGGATTGAGACCCACATCGGGCTCTCTGCTTATCAGGGAGCCTGCTTCCTCCTCTCTCTCTCTCTGCCTACCTCTCTGCCTACTGGTGATCTCTGTCTGTCAAATAAATAGATAAAATCTTAAAAAAAAGAAGATGTTTATAAAATACTATTAAGTGAAAAGGTATGTTACAAAATAGTATGTATAAGATGATTCCAATGTTTTATATATATATTACATATATATACATGCACAAGAGAAGATTGTATATGTAATTATATATAAACATATACATAAGAAAAATTTATAAGATGCACAGCAGTATCATCAATGGCTATCTTTGGGTGGCTTTACATTTACTTAGGTTATTTTTAAAATTTTTAAAAGTTTATTTATTTTTTTAGTGATCTCTACACCCAGTGTGGGACTTGAACTCACCATCCTGAGACCAAGAGTCACATGTTCCACTGACTGAGCCAGTCAGGCGCCCCTGAATTTATTGCTTTTTTTTTATTAAAACTTTTTTTTGTAGTACACATTATTATTTTGTAGTCAGAGAAACAACAGGCACTGAAAGATTTTAAATCTAGTGATGCTGTCTATGCTGCTTTGTGGAACAACACTTCTCAAGCTTCCTCTAGAAGTCTGTTTAAGCCTGTGGTTCTCAAAGTGTGGTCCTCAGACCAGCAGCATTAGCAACACCTGAGACTTACTAGTTCTGTAAATCCCCAGGTCCTAGTGCAGACCCATGAGTCAGAAACTCAGGGGGTCTTGCTGAGCAATCAGTCCTTTAGCAGGTCGTCCAGGTGGCTGAACCACTGGTTTAAGCTAATAAAAGTATTACCTTATATAGCATCTGGTATTTCAATTACTCTTCAATGCCTAGTAGAAACAAGGAAAGGACATACTGGAACCCTATGCCATCCAAGACAACTTGGTTTGCTTTATGGTGTCCATGGGAAGGTTTCTCTTTAATCTGTGGGAACCTTCATCCTTTCGTCCCGTTGCCTAGCACCTTTACTATAAACTTCAAGCTCTGTTCCCCATTGGAAAGTGAATTGAGGTTTGGCTTCCTTGGGGGGCACTTCTTACTATGTTTACCACCTATCGCTGTAATATCCACAGTGTTTTTTTTTTGCCTCATACAGATAAGTGAAAGAACAAAAGTCCAGGGTAGATCTGTGTTCAAGCTAAATTCATAACCTAAACTCTATTGCAAGATGGTAAGCCCCATAAGGGTTGAGGCCTGAGATGCATAGAAAATTAAAAAAAAAACAAAAACCCGTTTGTTAAATAAATGAATGAACGAAAATAGAGAATAAATCTTTAGACTGTTCTATTATTTTTTTAAAAAGATTTATTTATTTTAGAGAGAAAGGGGAGGAGGGGGAGGAGAGAGAGAGAGCGAGCGAGCAAGCGAGCATCAACAGGAGGAGCAGAGAGACAGAACAGAGAATCTCAAGCAGATTTTGCATGGAGCACAGAGCCTGACGTGGGGTCCATCTCAGTACCCTGAGATCATGACCTGAGCTGAAACCAAGAACTGGGTTCTTAACTAACTGCACCACCCAGGCACTCCTAGACTGTTCTATTCTTAGCTGAAGCTTCCTCTTGTATTCAGAAATAATATTTCAGATCACAAGAGGTAGAGTAACAATTTGGGAAGGGGCTAGTCTTATCTGCATTTAAGCCTATAGTCTTTTAATAAGTCCTGTCTAAACACATCCCTGGTTGGGCCATGCCTTATCTCCTTGGACATGATCCATCTCATCTAACTGGCTCACTCCCACTGACAGTGGCTAACTGCACTCACCTTTTCAAGCTCAAGTCTCCTCGGTACTAGCCTCAGAGACCAGGCAGGAGTGAGGTACAACTTACTTGTCCTCCTTGGCTACATAAAGGCCCTCTGGAAGGGCCTTGGATGGAGGGACAGCCCCACTTCGTCTCCATTATTTCAGCATGGTAAATGAGGGTCTACCCAGGGTTCTTTTGAAATAAGGGTGTTCTAACCCCAACTCACTGTACCAGTCTGAAGGCCAAATGAGAACACTTTAGTTTCAATCTGCATTTATTTTGGGCTATTCTTGACAACAGGCTGTACGCAACAAAGATTATGTTATTTTGAGTTGTTTCTCACTTTCTGTTTTGTCAAGGAATAATTGACAGACGATGTTGCATTAGTTTCAGCTGTACGGCATAGTGACTCAATGTTTGTATACATTACAAAATGGTCACCACAATAAGTCTGGTTACCATCTGTCATCATGAAAAGTTGTTAGAATATTATGGGCTATATTCCCTATGTTGTACACTGTATCCCCGTGTCTTATTTATTTTCCAGCTGGTAGCTTGTACCTCTCAATCCCCTTTACCCATTTTGTCCATTCCCTCCTCCCTTCCTTCTGGCAATCATCATTTTATTCTCACTTTTAATGTTCCTCTTCTGAACTCTCTCATGTTAAACTTGGGTTAATGAGCAGGGATGACCTCCATTCTAGCCAGACTGGGGATTATCCTATTCCTGTTGGCTAGTTCTGGGTAAAGGGACATCAGCATGTTCAGTCAGGACTGTCTGTCATGAGGAGTGAGGTTTTAGTGTGGGGAAGAGCCATCCAGAAAACCTGCATGGGCAAGGTAGAGAGTAAGAACACTTGGAAGCAGTAGCCGCTGGAGGCGTTCAGCAGAGTTTGGCCACGGGTGGAGGATCTGGTGGACAGCCAGATCATTACATATGGAGTTTAGTAATTGACACTTCTCCATCTAGCCAGCAGCAAAGCCCAGGAATACCATGCACCCAGCTACCAAGATATAGGGCAAGACCGGCTGGATTTGGGGTACGGAGTAGGAAGGAGGACAAAGTAATGACTTCGTGAGACAAGACTGTGTCCCAGCACAAAACCATCATCACTGCACCCACAATGAACTAATGGCTGGTTCTTTGTCTTTCTGCCCTAAGGCCGGTCCTGGAGTCTAGGGCAGCATCATCAAATCTATGGCTTAGTTTCTAAAGCATGCCCCTTGGATTACCCGCACCTCAGTCACTTGAAGTGCTTGTTAAAATGCAGGTTCCGAGATTGCTTCTCTGACCTAAAGAACACTGTGGTTGGCAGCCCAGGAATATGCATTTTAAAATGAGATTAAAATGAATCTAGAATTTGAGACACTGCTATGGGCAATGCACACGTGGTCTCATGGCTAATAGTAGACATTGAAGGGGCAGGATGAGGAACACAGCAGATTATTAGAAAAATCGAAGGCTACTCCAAAATAATTATTTGAGTGGAACCGCTGGCACCAAATACTACAATTATTTGATCGATATGGTAAGGCAAAATGTATTTTAGAGTAGAGATACTAAAGAAGAAAAAAATCCTCATCCAATTCAAATAGCAAATATATATCGAACTCTTACTATATATAAAGTGGTAATATAGAACTTTAGAAAAGTAATAATGTGCTACAGGCTTAAAGTTTCTTATTGGATTGTTCTCCCCAAGTCTTTTCTTTTTATTGATTCTTCCTTTGGGTGGAACGCTCATAAATCATGAAGCAGTGACTTTTCAGGAGTCCAAGACAGGATTCTGCCTTAGTCTTATCTTGCTATTTGAGAAATAGCAAAAAAGAGAAGTAGCAAAAGAAGAGTTTGCCATCCCGTTTTTCAGGAAGATTTTTTAGGTTCTATGTGGTTACAGTAGTAACACACAAAGCGTGCCTGTATCTACCAGGACTAGAGATAGTCAACTTAGACAAAGAGTCTGTTAACTTGGTTGCAAAGTCCAGTTCATATGGTTGATGACTCAGAGTAGGGGTAGAGATACAGGACCATGCCTGATAGGCTAGCAGTCAGATTCAAGGTAGCAAGATGGTGTCTATCTTGTTTTCCTAATCAGATGATTCTTTAGGTCTGGAGCCTTGGGCAGTCTCCATGAATGACTATAGAAAGTATGAGCAAGAATACATCCTTTTCTGTTCACTGGCAATAGAATAGTCACTCCCACCACCAAAGGAGAAACAATCAGTCAACATCCTTCTCACCTCAATGCTCTAGAAGGTCATTTTTTGCTCAGTTAAACTAACTTTGTCACTTTGTAGGAGAAATTTGGTGGCAAGCTGAAGGACTACATTCGATTTTGCATTGAGGGCCATTTTTATTAATGACACCACTAATCAATCTGCCTGTGTGATCTTGTATGGAAGAAATGCGTCTGTCTGAAACAATTCTCAACTTTTTGTTGAATTGCTTAATGCACTGTCAGTATGCACATGAACATAAATATATGAGATTTCTCCTGTCTGCAGAAATCCATAATCACCTCTCCCACCTACTAATCAACTGTGAAAACATTTAAATTACCCATTCTTCAACACTGAAGATATATGTTAGGCAAGTAGAGACAATCCAATTGAGTTCTCAAATACAATCAGGAAGTTAAGTTCAAATAGTTGAAAAGCCTAAGAAAATCTCCTATTTTTCCTATAGTTTCTGCATGTAAAATTCTAGCACAAGATATACTTTCAGATGCTCTGGGAACTATATAGAAGTGATGGTTGCCCAACACTGTAAATGTGCTAAGTGCCACTGAATTGTTCACATTCAAATGATAAATGAAAAACAATCTCTGAGAGAGCATGCACATGTAGGTGGGGAGGGGCAGAAAGAGAGGGAGACGGAGAGAATTTTACGCTGACTCCAAGCTCAGCGTGGAGCCCGACTTGGGGCTCCATCTCACCATCCCAAGATCATGACCTGAGCCCAAGTCAAGATTCAGAAGCTTAACCGACTGAACCACCCAGGCACCCCCACATGGTTAATTTTATATTCTATGAATTTTACCTCAATGAAAAAAAACCTCTGAATTTTAAAATTCTTTGAAACCAGGAACTTAAATGTAAAAGGACTCTCTTTTTTTCTATCTCCTTTTCATTCTTTATATGCTGATATAGATACGTCTAAGCCATTGTTTTTAAAGGCTTAATGATAACATTTTCTTTCCTCGTAACTGATTTTTCTTCTCTGTTGGGCCCACACCGATTCCCTCCTTCACCCCCCCCTCTGCTCTTCACGTGCAGTTGGTTCTGCCTGGGCTTGGGAGTGAGAATCTTCGGGGTCTGAGTCTGACGCTACAAGTTTACCTTGTAGCAAAAAGAGCAGAAGGATTGAACTGTCGTTAAAGGCATGGGTGAGTTCCACGTGTCTTCGCTCTTACTGCATTGTGGGATGCCAGGAAAGGGCAGTCTTTGGGGGGTTGTGGGTGCCAGGCTTTGTAGGCAGGCAGACAGGTGCTCTTGGGCTGCTATTTATGAGCCCAAACTCGGGGGCGGGGGGAGCAGCTGGAAGGAAAGGGAGAGGTCAACCCCCCCACCCCCCCCCCCACCCCCGCAGTGGAACTATCATAGGCTGAAGCAGTCCTCCATAAACACCTCGGTCCCCTAACTCAGTCACTGATGTGAGGTAGGTGGGGCTGTTCCTTCCTTCTGTAAGCTTCCCTTTTATTGATTAAAATAAAACCCACATTGTTGGGTCGGGGGCTCTGGGAGTGCAGGAGAAACAGTAGAAATGACCACCAGGCCGCCGTCCTCCAGGCCCCGCCCCTTCCTAACGCTTGACTCTCCCGCCTTAAGGATGTATGCCCAGGTCACTCTCCACAGTAACCCCATACCTATGCAAGAAACTGGAACATCAGGACTCCCCCAACCCTCCAATCCCCGAATACCATACTTTATATGGCTGTGAACCTATACCCCGTCTTAACCCAGATAAAAGACCCACTCGACCCCCCTCCCAGCATGACTTCCCCGACTCTCCTCTCTGGAGTCTTGGAACCTCCCCTAAGGGCGCCTTTAATAAATCTTGCCTTGTGCCTACTTCGCCTGCTGTCGTGTTTATCTCGCCTGTAAAACCGTACACACATTTATATATACGCTTTCCCTCAAGATTCTGCAAAGCAAGTAGAGTTATAGAAGATCCTATCTCACAGACCTTAGCGGGCTTGCCTCAGACTGCTTCTTTAAAAAGACGCCTGGGGCACCTGGGTGGCTCAGTGGGTTAAGCCTCTGCCTTAGGCTCAGGTCAGGATCCCAGCGTCTTGGGATCTAGCTCGCATCCTGCCCTGGCTCAGCATGGAGCCTGCTCCTCCCCGCCCCCGCCTGCCTCTCTGCCTACTTGTGATCCTGCTCTCTCTCTGTAAAATTAAAATTAAAAAAAAAAAAAAAAAAAAAAAAGGCACCAGCACTTGAATATGGAGCTTTCTTTCTTTCTTTCTTTCTTTTTTAAGCTTTTATTTATTTATTTGACAGAGGGAGAGATCATAAGTAGGCACAGCAGCAGGCAGAGAGAGAGGGGGAAACAGGTTCCCCGCTGAGCAGAGAGCCGGATGCAGGGCTCAATCCCAGGACCCTGAGATCATGACCTGAGCCCAAGGCAGAGGCTTAACCCACTGAGCCACCCAAATGCCTCAAATATGGGGCTTTTAATTCAACAACCTCATTCTTTCTCCTTCAGCAAGTTATTGTGCTATGCTCCCTTCTAAAAGTGCCTTCAGGTCACTTACTGGCTTGTGATGACTCTTTAGCCCATGCCCTTGGCTGGACCACCATCCATGGCCATGCAGTCTCTGAGCCACACAGCTCCAAGGGGCACTGTTCGCAAGGACTATGGCATGTTCAATGATCCTGGGTTACGGCCTTTGACATTCTTTTTGTCTGATTTATTGTTGGGCAAAGGGACCAAAATGGTTGTGATCAATTCCCCGGAGCTCCCAGCCCCCCTTCATGGAGCTCTGTTGCCGAGTAAGGCCAACTGACCAAAGCTAAAGGATCAGAACCCGCTTCCCGCACTTAAGACTATTTTCTCAATATTTTTTAAAAGTCAATAAGCACGTTCACAATTGACTTTCACATTTTTAAATATAAACACAACGGAAGGTACTTTATTAGCAGTGAATTGCAACATACTCTAACATTGTTTCCTATGTCCTAAGAAGCAAGAGTAAATGCAGAGAAGTGAATGTAATGGTTCATTTCACGTGTCAGCTTTAAAAGGCGCCCCAGGTATTTGACCAAAGGTTATTTCTGGGTGTGTCCCTAAGGGTGTTTCTGGGTGAGATTAGCATTTGCATTGGCAGACTAACTAGAACGGGAAGGTGGGAGAGGAGAGACTTGACTCTCTGCCTATTTGAGCTGGGGCCTTGGTGGGCTGCCCTCTGCCCTGACTTAAATTATGCCCACGGTGGGGTCTCCAGCTTGCAGAAAGCAGATCGTGACCCTTCTAACTTATCTGTTAGGATTCAATAATGTCCTCACTAATGACAGTCTGGATAAGATCTTTAAGAGACATCATAACTTTTGGCACCAAAAGACGTCAAGGTAGTATCTTTAAAAAACTGTTCATCTCTTCACCATTAGAGATGGACGCTTGTATGAGAGTTACCAAGAATGGATGTTAGCAGATACGCTTAGCACCTAGAGTGTGCAATTATCCAGCTACCCGAGATGGAAATAACAGCTATATTCTGATCAGCCGTCTGTGGGCAAGCAAATACGCCCATCCCCCACCATTTGTACATAACGTGCCTGTGTTTCACGGGCCACAAAAACGGATTTCTGAAATACAATATAAACAGAAATATCTATTCCTGCACACAAATGTAGATCAAGAAGATTTGAGGTTGGGAAAGGCAAAGGTCAGAAATGACTCGCTAAGGTCACTTTTTTGAGTCTCAGACTTCACAGCTGGACGTAGAGAGATTCCTCTAGGCTTTGTGTATTCGTCTGGCCACTCATCTACCCTGGTTTGTTGAGAGAATCAAGCAGGTCCTACAAGTGAAAGCACTTTGCAAGACGTAAAGCATGTGGCGATGTATAAAGCGCCACCACTTTACTCAAATATATAGTTTTTAAAGAAGCATACATACATCCACGGACTAGCTATCACGGCTGGATAGCTAGAGAAGGGAAGGAAGTATCTCACGATTGAAAAAAAGAGAAGCAGAAGACAAGACGAAAAGAGTGGGTAACTGTTTACTTACAGGTGGGAAGAAGGTCCCGTAAGGATAAATTCCTCCGTTCTCCGGGAGGGGGCAAGAAAAAGAGGCTTAAATGAACTCTGCTGGGTGAACTGTCTCTGATGGCTGGAGCTACAGCAACAGATGTGTGGAGTGAACCTTCATGGAGAATTCCAGGCAGTGCTGTAGGGCCAGCTGACAGCCCTCAGGTAAAAATAAGTTTTAAAAAATGGAGCAATTTGTGTCATTACCTGTGTGTAAATGGCCATGTTTGAAGGAACTGAGTTACTGAAATTCAGTTATGCTGCAAAAGACCAGCAAATCGCATCCCCCAGAATTCATTATGTTGAGCCCCCTTCCCCCCCATGTAACTGACATGGGGTCTTTAAGGCCATGATCAGGGTTAAATGAGGTCATCAGGGTGGAGCTTGGAGCCGCCAACAGAATGGGTGCCCTTATAAGAAGAGGAAGAAAGGCGAGAATTTTCTTTGGCTCATGGGGACACAGCCAGAAGGAAGCTGTCTTCAGGCCAGGAAGTGTTCTCAACAGACGCCGGCCCATTGGCACCCTGAACTTGGACTCGTCAATGCCAAAATGTGAGAAAAGACATTTCTGTGGCTTAAGCCACCCATTCTATGGTATTTCGTCATGTTAGCCTGACTAATTTGGTGTGGTGATATGCTAGAGCAGACTAAAACCAGCTTAATGAATGATACAGAGCAAATTTTGTCAGTGAAAGTTCTGGTCTTTCTGGCCAATTCATCATAAAATGAACCGAGAGGGTAAAGTTCTGGATTAAATGATCTACCAATTTTGTAAAATATGCAACAGAATACGTGAATGCTTTGATCTAATTTACATAATCAAAGTATAGTTTTACCTTTTTTACAGTTTAACTATAGTTATTTGCATACTGGCCCCCACTGCTGTACTTATGTTAATAGTATATCAATAATCTACTTTTTACTTATTACAGTGTGCTTTTGTGCGTAAGGAAGTTTTATTACCTGGAAAATGCTGGACACACTCTGACTCTCTAGAACCATCCCAGCGAGGGAAGCTGTGAAGGGACTGGGGAGCAGAGCCACGGGAGATAGAACTGTCCTGGAGCTGGCCTTTCACTGGCATCAGTTTCCCAGTGCAGATTATGACCGTAATGGTGGCCCATTGCCTCACAAAACTGACAACCAGGGCATGTACTGGGATTCTAAAATGCTAAAGAAAAAGCGGAGAATCGTTAAAAAAAAAAAGTGGATACAAAAGAGCAAGGGCTTGGCAGGGCTGGGGTTGGCTTGGAAAAGAGTGGGGAAAGCACTTTGAACATATTGGAAATGAGATGCTTTTATTTCAGTGGTGCTGTCCATAGAGCAATTACAGATATGGATCTGTAAGTCAGAAGAGTAATCCAGCTGGAAAAGTGGTTCCCAAGGTCCTCATGCATTCATTCCACAGATACTGAGCTCCTAACTTGGCAGGGTGACCAGTTTGCTCAGGACTGCCTCCCAGTTTGACGACTGAAAGTCTTAGAAACCTCCTCAGTCCGCGGCAAGCTGGGATGATTGGTGACACGAAGGTGTTCATGGTCCTTGCTCCTTGGAGAGCTTTCTAGGAGGGCAGTTGAATGTCTGTATAAGTTAGATAGCTTAAGGGGGAGAGACTGAGTGGAAAGAGAGCAGGGCTAAGGTCCACCAAACTGGAGTATGGGCATGGGAGCAGGAGGAGGAAGAGTAGAGGAGTATCCCAGAAGTCCAGAGGGAAGAGAATGCTCATGCTGAAAATATTTACACAGAGTTCTTACAAAGCAGTGGGAAAATGGACAAAGGACATTGGTAATTCACAGAGGCAGAAAAACAAGGGCCAGTAAGCATGAAAGAGAATAATGCTCAAGGCTAGCTTTACGAACAATCACAGAACTGCAAACGCAAACACCCGTGATTAAGGCTTTTCGCTGATCAAACCGATAGAGGGAAATAATACCTTGTGGTGCAGAGGCAAAAGGAAACGGGCACTCTCAGATGCTCTCAGAGGACCGATAAAAATGGGCACCACTTTGCTGAGCATGTAATCTGGCAGTAGGTTTAAGATTCTACTTTTAGAAATCCATCCTACTCTTTCCACAGGATTTGTGTACTGAGATGCCCAACAATTTTTAGCTTATGTCTTGGCTTTATTCTGTAAGAGATTTTAAATTTACCAGTATTCATACAAACAAAGTTGCCAGCCATAATCACTAATTCACATAAGGTGTGGGACTGAATTCTGCTCAAGTGTCTATTTTCCTAAGGCTGTGAAATTAACTAGAGAAACACACAAAGCATAAAATAGCTAACTATGCCCCACACCAGCTTGACCACTAAACGTTTGGTCCTATTTTCAAGTGGCTTTTTAAAAAAATTAATAGACCTTTCCCATCAATGAGTATTTAGTTCTTCCAATCTTTTTTTTTTTTTTTAAACAATAATACCCTACAAAATATCCTATTATTAAGGTAGCAGATATTGAGGGCATTATGTCCATGGAAATAGCATCAGTTTATATTTAAGATGCAAAACATCCCACACTCAGATCAGATTCTAATTTCACACTGAAAACTGTGGGTTCCAGTTCTATTTTGGTGCCTATGGAGGCTGATTCTCACAGCCATTGTCCAGCTGGCTGGGTCCTCGTCCTGGCTTTGATTTGTTGCACAATGCCTGGCCCACAGCAGGCTCTCCCTTCTTTTCCTGCTGCCCGGCAAGGGTCAGCCGTGGGCAGTGTGTCGAAGGGTTCTTTCAGAAGCGCCCATCTGTGTGCATATCCTGGGAAGCTTTTCAGTGCTGCTTTGAAAGCCTTATGGGAAAAGGCTGAATTGCCTATGCATGCTGCTGGCCCAGAGTTCTAAGCAAAGTTTCCTCTTTTCAACTGGGAACAGAGCAGAGAGGCCTGGGAGCCAGTCTGGCAGGTGCACCACGGGCCTGAAGGCTGGACAGTTAATACTATCTAAATGGCAGCCTTATTAATGGGTATCCAGTAATAAGGTCTGGGTTCAGGAAGGTCTAGGGGGACATAATTACCAGTGTCCCCTTCGGTGTATGCCTAATCTATAACTGAAAAATTTTACATTTCAAAGTCCTTCGAATATCTTGGATAGCATTCTCTCCCCTTAGATGATATTCCACTGACCCGATATTTTCAGATGCATTTAAAAGGTTTCATTTCAAGGAATGTACCTTGAATATTATCTTTCTATACTGATGGAAAATATTGAGTCCTACACGGAAACATGTATGCCATCGATATTTCCTAGGTTCTAGCTGCTGGTGATAAACTAGAATCAAAATCTCGGCCACAAGAGACTGATCTGGCTTTGCATGTGCCCTCCATGGAGCTCCAAATCCCTTGAATTCCTCCAGAAGAGCTCCGGGAGACTCTGGTGGAATTTCAGATTTGTCCTGGGGTTTCAGGGTCTTAGTGCCGCTGCTCTGCCATTTTACCTTTGTAAAGCCATCCTTGTCCAAGGCAGTGTCTCCAGAAGCAGTGGGAAGAAGCAGCAGCTGGGTCTAAACAGCACCACTGCTGCTGTGGCCAGTACCCACCATGGACCACGATGTTGGAGCGGATGTTTAAAGACCTTTATGCCGTGGTTCCTGGTGCTGGACATCAGGGCAGGTGTTACACAGCAGGTGTCCCTCTCTCCTCCTGTCCCCCACTGATGCTATGTGCTGGCTGGTCTTCCCTGGTCACTGCAGATGCATAGGCTCCCGTTCTCCTGTCCCCCACTGATGCCATGTGCTGGCTGGCCTTCCCTGGTCACTGCAGATTCATAGGGCCCAAGTTCTTAGCTGTCCATAGCTCCGTTTGCTCTGAGCATCTCTCCTTCCTCCTTCCCAATCTTTGGACGCAGGATATTCTTAGACCCATCCCTCCCTTCCACGATGGCTTGTATCCTTGGGACCAACTCTTACGTCTTGTTTTACCTTTCCTGGATAAGAAATTTCTGTAAGCTTTTCATATAACCATTTTGAAGGGATGTTCCATCATTCTTCTCATCTCTGCTAATTTGCTTGAATACCGGGGTAGGGCTGTTTAGTAGGCTCCTTCTAGGATTCGTCTTCCGCTAATTTCGGTGTGTCTATTACAACGAAGCTCTGTTATCCAGCTCTTCCACATGAGAGGGAGGGATACGGACTCATTATATGCTATAAATTCATCTGATCCTTGTAACATTATGAATTACTGCTTCCATGTTGAAGTGGAGAGATCGGAGGATCAGAAAGGTCAAGTAACTTGCCTAAGATTCCACAGCTGCTTATAGATGGAGCTCAGCTCTGAGCCCAAGTCTTTTTAATGCAAGTCTATAATCTTTCTACCATATAATGCTTTCTTCAGGGAGATTTCCAAATAGCTTGTTTATCCCTTTAGACAGCTTTTAAAAACTCTTTAAAATAAATTTCAATAGAAAAAATGTCTAAGTTATATTTTATACTTTTATTTCACCTTGATACATATCTTAGAAAACAATGAGTACAATTAAACTTTTATTAATGAGGTGGCACTAAAAGATAAGAGTACTGTCTCTTGCTGTGTGACTTCAGGCAAATTACTTAACCTCTCTGTGCTCTAGTTCCTTTACCTGTAAACTGGCCATAACATGGCCAGTCTCACTGGGCTACCATGTGGTTTAAGAGCATTACTATAAGGAAGGGAATTAGGATGGTAACTGAACATAAAACCTCAGTAAAGCCTCCGTTTTAATTGATGAATTAGTCAGTAATCACTGTATAATGTGTGGGTCTAATTCTTTTACACATTTTTATTTGGTTCTGTAAATGGTCAGCTGTGAGATATTATTTTTCCTGCTGTCACAATACCCATCAAGCAGACTTCCTTTATGAAATCTAACGGGGAATGAGAAACTAGACAGACCATATTTTACGGAACTACATATTAGGTAAGTCCAAATGACATTTGAAGATGATGGATTATTTGTGACTTTAGTATAGTTTCATTACAGCCACTTCTGGGGCAGGGAGACCATTTATCTTTATTTCTGAGTGTTAGGTTACTTTTCGAAGTGTTGGGGCCACTGAGAGGCTGATCTTCAGATGAAGAAAATGTAATTCTCTATAATGTGAAGAAGTCTAGTGTAGGCAGTGGTCATTTAAAACAAACAAACAAATAACAAACAAAACCTTATCAAAACTTTCAAACACACCCAAAAGTAGAAAGACTAACATAACAAGCCCCTAGACTTACGTCAAGTAATTACTAATACTTAGATAATCTTGTTTCACCCATCCTTAGGAATCCTGTCATTTTATCAAACAAAAACAAAAACAATCTCTCAGCATGTACTTTTCACTTTTAAGGAGTCTTAAATATCCTCCTTATGCTGTTACTTAACTCAAAAGAACTAAGTGTAACTTATTGACTTAATCCCCCCTCTACTCCATATTAGCATTTCTCCAGTTGTTTCAAAACAATTTTTTCTTTTTTTGTATTTGCAGGTTTTTAAAATTAAGATCTGAATCATGCCCGTAGATTGCATTGGGGCTGTATATCTTTTAGATTTAGCTTCTCCAGTCCTAGCCCTCCCTCTCTCCCAGGTCACTGGTTGGTCGGGTCAAATAATCAGGTTATTGGTCTTGTAGACCAGTGTGGCAAGCCTGCACCCTGGAGGAGCTGCACCAGCATCCCCTGTGAACATGTTAGAAATGCAAATTCGGCCCCAGCCAATCCTGAGCCAGAAACTCTGGGAAGGCAGCCCAGCCATTTGCTTTCATGTGCCCTCCAGGATCTGGATGTGGGATAGTCAACAACAGTGGTGCCTGATCATAGACGTGGCTGATTGCTTCCTCCTGTTGCCATGTCTCTTCAATCAGCCTTCAGATTTCCTATCAGCCGGCAATTAGATTTAGAACCTTGATTATACTCAGGTTCAATTTTATTTTATTTTTTTTTAAGGCAAGACTACGTCACTGATCAGGCAGTGCTTCATTCCTACATCAATCAAGAGGCTCAGAAAGAACCGTTTGACCCAGTGCTAGGAATGCCAAGACTGCCGGGGCTCGGCTGGCGCCTGCCTGATGCCTACTTTCCTGAATAATCGTATCAGCCATTGATAAGTGTAGTCTAGACTTACTATTTCCTTTGGGGGGGGGGTGTTGAGATGATGATTTCTGGTATCCGCTCGGCATCTAGGAATCATTTTCAGCCCTTCGTGGTGGTGTTTGCTTACTTAGAGACCAGGACAACCTGACAGCATATTTACAGTTTAAAAGAAGCATGAATTTACATGACTCTTTGTTTAACAATTTCTAAAAAATTGTGAATTTTTGGATAACTCTTGGGATAATCAGTTACAGACCTGATTCGCATTTGCTCAGAAACCACTCAATTAGTGAAAAAATGGTAATTGAACAGTTTGAATACGGGCTCTGGTTGTGAGGTAATTATGGTCTCTGTGTGTACCTGTGTGCTAAGCCCAACACTTTACTCTTCCAGGATGTGCTCCTTGGACCTGTGTCTGATCGCCTCTGAGCCCTTTCTTTATGCTGGGATGACTATTGCACCTATTCCTACTCACCCGATAAGAATTTTAAGATATTTTGAGGTAATGTCAGAGTCCTTTGGGTGAAATCCTAAAAATGCATCTCTTAGACCCAATGTTTAATCTATGAGGCAGAGGAATATTTCTCAGACCTTTCTTGACAGAGACTTACTTGACAGAGACACACTGTAAGAAATGTGTTTTAGATTGTGACCCTGTGCTCCCTCCGTCTCTCACTCATTCTCTCTCTCTGTCTCTCTCTGTCTCTCTCTCACACACACACACACACACACACACACACACACACTTTAGAAGTGGAGAGTCTGTGTCCACTCCTGACCTTATGGAACAAGAAATTGAGAGCAGATACAATAATCTGTTTCATCAAATGCATGCCGAGGCTTCCTATTTTATTCTCTCTAGTTCTAGTCTATGCCACTCTACTAGAATTGCTGGTCGTAACCCACTATGTTAGAAACTAGATTTGAATGATTTCCTAGTCCACCATTAGACTACAACCCATATTTTCAAAAACGTGTAAGCCTTCAAAGAGAACCCGCTTCTCCTCCCTAGTTTTACAATCACATTCCTCGAGACGCCTTCATTTTTATTTGGTTGCCTACTGAGCATAAGTGTCCCCGATCTCAGGCACGCACAACTTCCCGTGATGCAAGACGGGGTTGCTAATACATATGACTTCACAGAGGTGGGAGCTGTTATTTGAATTGGGGACGCAAAGGAAGGCTTTATGCTCAGTATTTTTAAATTTTTAAATTTTTTAATTTTTTTGAGAGGGAGAGAAGGGGCAGAGGGAAAGAAACTTTTTTTTTTTTTTTTGTTAAGGATTTTATTTATTTATTAGAGTGTGAGAGAGCATGAAAGGGAGAGGGTCAGAGGAGAAAGCAGACTGCACACTGAGGGAGGAGCCCAATGAGGGACTGGAACCGGGGACTCCAGGATCATGACCGAGTCACCCAGGTGTCCTGGAAAGAAAGAATCTTACGCAGGTTCCGCACCCAGTGTGGAGCCTCATGTGGGGCTCGATCTCACAACCCTGAGATCATGACCTGAGCTGAAATCAGGAGTCAGAGGCTTAATTGACGGAGCCACCCAGGCGCCCTGCTGGGGATAAAAGTTTATTCATTTATTCCTAATTTAAGTGAAGAAGGTGGTGCAATAAATGCAGGACAAGATTCTGGCCCTTCCTGAGGTTACAGGCCAGATGGGAAAGGAAAGGAGCTGGGAGACAGGAAGGGACAAAGCATGTGGCTGTGTTGGTCAGGACTCAAGACCTCCGAGAACACTGAACTAATCAGAAGGTTGACCATGGAGGAGGAAGGGAGCAAAACTTGAACCAGCCCTTGCTGGATAGAAAGACCACAGGGGGGAAGGGCGGGAAAAGAACTTCTGGATGCTTGCTGGCATAAATGAGGAGGGGTGTTTTGAAGAGGCCATTAAAAACCTGTCAACAATAGCAAGGCTTTTATTTTTATCAACAAAATAGTATCAGCGATGGCTATGAAGTTCTGAATTAGGTACTATTATTGCCAACACTGAGAAAGTCTGATGAACTTGGTCCCAGAGCAAGTGCATGACAGAACAAGGGTCTGAACTCGAGTTCACAGTCCATCCTTATGCTCTGGAGTGTAGCTGGGACAGAGCTCACATTAAGATCCGGTGTGCAGGGGCACCTGGGTGGCTCAGTGGTTTAAACCGCTGCCTTCGGCTAGGGTTATGATCTCAGGGTCCTGGGATCGAGTCCCGCATTGGGCTCTCTGCTTGGCAGGGAGCCTGCTTCGCTCTCACTCTCTCTGCCTGCCTCTCTGCCTACTTGTGATCTCTGTCAAATAAATAAATAAAATCTTTAAAAAAAAAAAAAAGATCCGGCGTGCAGTGGTGAGTGATGACATTTAAGGGATGGGCAGCTCGAGTGGGGACTGGCGTGGGAAGGTGGACCTAATTTTACAAGCCTCTGATTACTATGACTTGATCAGCTGTGAGATGTCCAATATTACTGAAAAGAAATTGCTCAAGTTCGTGAATTGAAAATTACTAGGTCTACTAAGAGTAACAATCTTATGCCTTTCCAATCTGGCATATACATTCCTGAATGCCAGTAAAGAGGCGAGTACCACAAATTACCCATGACCTGAAGCCTACCTCTTCCATGCCGCAGGTCATGAAGATACCTGGGCCTGCTCCTAGGACAGGTGTATGGATGTGTGGGACAGGTCTGGAGGTATGTGGTTGGACCCAGTGGAGAGTTGCTACTGTGGGGTATCACAGATGATCCGTGTGCTTTAGCTTCGCCCTGGAGAGGCTGTAAACTTTGTACTGGACATGCCGTTGCCTCAACTTTAGGGAAGTCCTCTCCATTTCTCCCTCTGGGGAAAATGGATCTGACTCCTAGGAGTTTGTTTGCCCAGGGAACAGAGACACTGAAATCTGGACTCTCGGTTGGGTAGGTTGCCTGGCTCCCAGTTCTGCTTGTGTAGACTGATGGGGTCATTCTAGGCTCTGCCCAGATGTCACTCTGTCAGCTCACCCTGCTCTATCCACTCGGGCTACACTAGCTTTTCAAGTACCCAGCACACCTCGTCATATTATTTCTTATTGTGTCTTATCCCCAGCTAAAGTGGCTTTTTGAATTATTATATTATTATAATATAATTATAATATACTTTAAAAAATAATTATTTGTTTTCAGCATAGCAGTATTCATTGTTTTTGTACCACACCCAGTGTGCCATGCAATCCGTGCCCTCTATAATACCCACCACCTGGTTCCCCCAGCCTCCCACCCCTCGCCTCTTCAAACCCCTCAGATTGTTTTTCAGAGTCCATAGTCTCTCATGGTTCACCTCCTCTTGCAATTTCCCCCAACTCCCTTCTCCTCTCCATCTCCCCTTGTCCTCCATGCTATTTGTTATGCTCCACAAATAAGTGAAACCATATGGTAATTGACTCTCTCTGCTTGACTTATTTTACTCAGCATAATCTCTTCCAGTCCCATCCATGTTGCTACACAAGTTGGGTATTCATCCTTTCTGATGGAGGCATAATTCTCCATGATGTATATGGACCACATCTTCCTTATCCATTTGTCCGTTGAAGGGCATCTTGGTTCTTTCCACAGTTTGGTGACCGTGGCCATTGCTGCTATAAACATTGGTGTACAGATGGCACTTCTTTTCACTACATCTGTATCTTTGGGGTAAATACCCAGTAGTGCAAGGGCAGGGTCATAGGGAAGTTCTATTTTTAATTTCTTGAGAAATCTCCACACTGTTCTCCAAAGGGGCTGCACCAACTTGCATTCCCACCAACAGTGTAAGACGGTTCCTCTCTTACATATAATATATATCATATTATATTATTATAATATAACAATATTATAATAATAAGACAGGAAATAACATGTGTTAGAGAGGATGTGGAGAGAGGGGAACCCTCTTACACTGTTGGTGGGAATGCAAGTTGGTGCAGCCACTTTGGAGAACAGTGTGGAGATTTCTCAAGAAATTACAATATTATTATAATATTATTGTAATATACTTTAATTCTAATATAATTTTATTATATACTTGGTCCTTGGAGTTCAAAATACTCTTGTTTATGCTGTGAAATATGGCTTATCAAAGTTAACAATCAGTTGGCGTTGTCAACAGAAACGGATGAAAAGTTGCAGTAATGGGTAAAATAATAAAAATTTATCCTTGGTAGAAACCTTAGGGAGAATGTTGTACCAATGCTTCATTTTACAAATAAGGAAATGGAGTCTTTCCGAAGGATGAAATGACATGTCGGAACCTATGCAGCTGGGTCAACAGAGAGAGCCAGGGCTAAGAGCTTAGAATGTCTCATTCCAGCCTTACTTGTAACGGAGCTTCCATAATGCTGTGTTCAAATGAGAAATTAAATGATCAAAGGACAAATATTCTAGATATGGTTGCATTTAAGTAATATTGCAAAAGAAGAAAATGTCAGCTAAAAATGAGCTAACATTCTCCTCTATAATACCTCTATGTTTATCCCTGTAATTAATGGCAAACGATTTAATTCCGTGCTTAAATGTCTCATTATGGGAATTCCCCATGTTTCTCAATAGGGAAGCTAAAGAAAATAAAAATAAGCCAAGGACAGGGTTCCTGATCTCAGGCATCGATCACCACGATGGAAGGCCATGTTGTAATAAAAGTATAAAATGTGTACACAGAAGTGGGTGCCACTGATTTGAACTAGAAGCACACTGAGGATACGAATTTCAACAAGCAGAAGACAGTGCAGCTGCGGGGAAAGGCGAGAGGTCTGAAGGTGGACAGGATGCTCAAAGAGCAGCAGGCAGCCTTCTGAGGCTGGAAGAGCGTATAGAAGACCTTCTTCTCTGCAGAGGAAAACTGGGCACTCAGAGGTGGGTTGTGCAGGCTCTGGAGACTCATTAAGATTATTTATTTATTTATTTATTTATTTAGGATACTGCTGAGTTTTTGAGGAGGGAACTGACTTGATCACATACAGCTCTTAACAACAAGGTAATTCTGGTGTACAATGCTAGGAAGAAAGGAGCTGCTCTTGGAGGGCCTAGTGAAGGGTCCCGGGGAGAGAAGATGAGGGTCCGAATGTGGGTGGTGTTGAAAGTACTGGACTGGGGCGAGACAGAGTGTGGCAGCCACGCGGAGGGTCCGGTGGACAGGGAGGGACAGAAGAGACGGGAGCAAGAGCTAACGGACAGAGAAGATCTGAGGGGCAGCTGAGGCTTGGGAGAAACTTGGGGGAGCAGGCTTTCTTGCCGACTCAGTTTGCCAACTGAGGTGAGGACACCCAGTGGAGGTGAGGACATAATCTGAGGGGAGTAGGGCAGTCAGGGGTCCTTGGTGATGTCCTGTGTTTCTCAGTAAAGGGTCAGATGAGCTCTCTTGCTACGTTGGACAGAGAGAAAGTAGGTTTTGTGATTGGTAAATGAAAGAGGAATGGCACAAAACACACATTATGGGCTCTTCCACGAGACATGGTTCCTAATTTAATGATTGGTTTCCTGCTCTTTACTTACATATATGCATTTTAAATGAGTGTTATTCTCACTTGTGTTGGGCAATTATCCATGCCTGGTACAAAACGACTGCACAACACCCATTAATGACAGTACATGTCACCGAGTCCTTAATGTTCCTTTTTTGCCAAATAAATCCTGCACTTTTAAGAACAACTGTAGCCACTGTGACCACAAAAAATATATATAGCTCTTCATTCCTTTAGGGAAAGGCTATCTGGCTTCTCCCCAAGAAACGCAAATTGGCTGAGATTAAAGTGTGTGCATTTTGCATTTTGTTTATAATGCATCAGCGGTCACAATAAAAGCAGAGCACTCCATCTTGGTTTCCATGAAATCATAAAACGCCCATTTGTCAGCCTTTCATCAAGAGCAAGTGTCTAAGGCAATTAGGCACAAAGTCGAAATGAAGTGTCTGAGAATTTTTCGTCGGCTTTCTAAACCTTGGCAAGAATCTGCACCATTTTTATTTCAAAAATGACCCATCTCAGCGAATTGATCTATGATGGCCAGAACACTGTCTCCCGCGAGAGAGAACTACTTGCCATCAGCCCAAATTTCTGACTACGGCTGGGCAATTCCTCCCCACTGCAGTTTGGTTAACAGCCACAGACAGAATGGAAAAATCCGTGCTGAACAGCAAGCCCGGTACCCCGAAACCCAATTCGGGAAGGCGGTGTCTCTTTCTTTTCCCAGTGGAAGAATGGATGGGGGAAATTGAGCTGTTCCCTCTGTACCCCTTCATTACTAAAGTTATAAGGACGGATCGGAACACATTTGGAGACGAACATGAAGAATATTAGATCAGATGGGAAGGCAAACTAATGATAAGGGATTTTAAGATTTTTTTTTTTTTTTTTAATTTGACAGACAGAGATCACACGTAGGCAAAGAGAGAGGAAGGGAAGCAGACTCCCCGCCGAGCAGAGAGCCCAACATGGGGCTCGATCCCCAGACCCTGAGATCATGACCTGAGCCGAAGGCAGAGGCTTTAACCCACTGAGCCACCCAGGCGCCCCATGATAAGGGATTTTAAAAGAAGCAATTTACCCATGTGTATCTGTTTAGATTCGGTCAATTTCCAAGGCTGTCGAAGCTCTCGCAAATTTTGAGACGGTTGGGGATGCAGAGCATGTAGTCTGGCTTAGTTTCAGTTACCTGCTACTTACTGATTTAGGAAAAAAGGGGAGTCAGAAAAGAACGAGTTTAAAAGCTTGAGAAAGGAAAACCTGGGGCTCAACTCGAGCCTGCTTTAGAATCACCAGAAAGCTTGTTCAGGCACTGATGGCCAGAGTGTCTGATCCAGAAGGTCTGGGGTGGGAGCGGAGAGTCTGTATTTCCAAGCAGCCCCCTGGTGATAGGTGGCAGCTGGTAGGAGATCATACCTGAAGTAGTCCTGCGTGTGGGCACGAAGATTGGACTTCACTGCAAGGCTGAAGAAACGGAACTTTATTTTGGAGAGAGAAGATGAAGAAAGAAGAACAGGCAAACCATGTTACCGATTGGAAGGCTTGGATCAGAATTCAGTTCATGTCGACAAGAGGCAGAACAAGAGAAAGTGGTCTAAGGCATAAGGAGCTCTATTAAAACGTTGTGTATCTGGGAAATACCGGGCCACCAAAGCTGGATTAGCCAAATGAATGATGTAAAAGAGAAATCCGTCCTTTTAATCCCAAAGTACTAACTTGAAGACTGGTGGCTCATGAAATAAGTACATTTGACAAAGCAAAGCAAACAAACAAACAATAGAAATTATTTTAATCAAGACATTTGGAATTTTAAAAAATAGAAGTTGGCATACAAGTTCATGATAGCTGCAACCAGGTCTGTCCCCTAGCATATTCCTAGAGCCAGATGATAGCCAGAGAGCCTTATCCAGTGAGTCCTTTGGCCTTAGCCAGCTATTTGCTGAAAATGTGATTGGCCTCGTGAGAGAAATTCTATCTGGATTTTTCTTGAAGGATTGCATAAGGAAATTGCAAGGACCTAAACTTTTCATTGACCTTCATATGTGGACATCTTCTGCTTTGTCTTAGAATGGCAACTGATAGGGTGCCTGGTGGCTCAGTGGGTTAAGCTTCTGCCTTTGGCTCAGGTCATGATCTCAGGGTCCTGGGGTCGAGCACCACATTGGGCTCTCTGCCCAGTGGGGAGCCTGTTTCCCCCTCTCTTTCTGTCGGCATCCTCTCTGCCTACTTGTGATCTCTCTTTCTGTCAAATAAATAAATAAGATCTTTTAAAAAAAAATTGCAACTGATGACATAGCTGTCATTAGAAAAAGAAAAAGACCTAAGATAAGTCTTCTTCACATTTCAGTATTATCAGATTTGTACCTTTTTTTTCCATGAACTGCCATGCTTACCTTATCACATGATGAAAGATATGAGATTTATTGTTCCTCTTTCGGTCATGGCAGTCAGAAACCCTAGAGCTATGTTTTCTGTCTGGTGGCTTCCTCTGGAATGCTTTTCTGAGATCGTTGTCTTCCCCTAACTCCTTATTTCTTAGCCAATAATTTTTCCACATTAAAAAAGACAAAGGCCCCTGGATGGCTCATTCAGTTAAGCATCTGCCTTTGGCTCAGGGCATGATCCCAGGGTCCTGGGATCGAGTCCCGCATTGGGCTCCCTGCTCAGCGGGGAGTCTGTTTCACACTCTGACCCCGCCCCCCTCTCATGCTCTCTCTCTCACTCTTTCTCAAATAAATAAAATCTTTTCTTTTAAAAAGAAAGACAAAAACTTACTGTTTCTCTTAATGTAAATTCCTGTTAGAACCTTTTTGGTATGGTATATGGTTATACATAATGACTATGAAAATATATAGTCCAATTGTGTCATAAATATTAAATATATAAAAGTCTCTCTGTTGATAAAGACAAAGCTGGCCCTGAAGCAGGATATTCTTTTGGAGGCTGCAGCATTGGTCTACAAAACACGGGCTGTGATTTGAACCTCAGCCCTGCCATGTTGGCGGTGGGTCCCTACTTAACTTATTTAGGCTCTGTGAGCCTCGGATCTCTCCTCTGTAAAACGCTCTCAATTACAATACCAACCACTGTAGATTCTTGTGGGGAAGGTTTAGTACTTTGAATAAAGTGCCTTGAACAGTGCCTGCATTATAGGTAAATATTTAGTAAATGTTAGCTATTTCAATTAGAAACTGGTGATGACACTGTGTAACTCTCTCCATCGTGGGGTTAAATGGTATCCTTTCAAGCACTGGTGCACGTTTCTGGGCAACAGGAGCTCTGGTTTTAATTTGGACTTAATTTGGAAGATCCTCTTCCACTCAGTGAGCGCTTATAATGGGAAGCTTCTATGGCCGTAGCGTGGCCAGCACTGAACCCAGAGGCAGTGGACAGAGAGCCACAGAAGGATGAGGCTCTGTAGAGAGAGGGGGGAGACCGTTCCCAGGGAAACGGGTTGCTAGGGGCAAGCACTTGGCCAAGGGCGCCGGAGAAATGCAATTTCCTTGAACCACATCTAATGAGAATTCTCTTACTTGCAGTGGACCTTAAGCAAGTGTGAAGGGAACCAGAGCACATTGGAGAATTAGAAATAAGGGTTCTGAAATCACCCTCACTCCAGCATGGGCTGTTTTATGGGAGAACAATGTGGGCATACAAGAGAAGACCGTGAAGATCTGGGTGACGCCAGAGAAAATCTGGAACTGAGCATGATAGATTTAATCCCCTATTTTGGGGAAAACGATTTGGAACCTAATGTCCCAGTTCGATGGCTAGTGAATGTGACTATATAAATTTATCTGCCAGACAATTATGTACTATTCCCACTTCAACTCTCTTCTAGGATATCTAGATATCCTTGTGATGGCTTCATAAAGTTCCGAGTTAAAGACCTGTTCCAGGTACTGGTAAACAGATGTTTATTGGATAAAATCCACTACCTACTGGTGAGGAGATGAAGTTGTCCAGAGTGAGCAAAACAAGTCTTTGTAGAACAGATATAAAATGTTGAACAGGCCTGTATTATCTGGGTTCTCTAGAGAAACAGAACCAGTAGGACATGTTGAGCCATTTAGGAATGGCTTGTATGTTGTGAGGGCTGGCAAGTCTGAAATCTGTAGGGTAGTCTGGAGATGCCAGGAAAAAGCTGGTGTCACAGCTCAAGTCTGAAGGTGGTCTGCAGGCAGAATTCCTTCTTCCTGGGAGGACCTCAGTCTTTTTCTTGTAAGGTCTTCAATAGATTGGATGAAACCCACCTACGTTATGGAGGGCAATGTGTTTAACTCAGTCTGCTGATTTTTTTTTTTAAAGATTTTATTTATTTATTTGTCAGAAAGAGAGAGAGAGAGAGCATTCACACAAGCAGGGAGAGCAGCAGGCAGAGGGAGAAGCAGGCTCCCTGCTGAGCAAGGAGCCCAATGTGGGACCAGATCCCAGGACTCTGGGATCATGACCTGAGATGAAGGCAGACACAACTGACGGAGCCACCCAGGTGCCCCATACCACGATTTTAAATACTCAAAAATGGGTCTTGATATTTAGTATCTGGCTGAGAGAACTTCCAGGAAGGAATCCAGCAGAGCATGTTTGGGGGCAGTGATGCAAGAAAATTCTCTAATGTGTCCTTCACTGACTCAGCCCTTTAGTACACTGGTTCTACAAATTTAAGAAGACCCTGCCCATCTGGGTGTAGTGGGTGTCCCCACTGGTCTGGTTTATTCCCCATATTGGAATGCTTTTTGGCCCTTGCCATATCTGGACACTACATCTCTGTCACCTAAGGACTGTCACCCGAGGAGGGTAAGGTCCTGGTCAAGAATTAAAACAAAGGCTCCCGAAGGAGGAACATGGGTCTATTTGTACTGTTTTGGCTAAATGATCCACTTGGGGGGGACAATGTTCCCATGGCTATGATTAGGTCTCCACTGCAAACACTCACGTGTCATCTTCTTGTTCCTCTAGGGCTAGACTGGCTTTCGGGTCAGTAAGAGGACAAATTAGAGATGACTTCAGGACACACAGAATCTGAGTGCCAGGGCTTATCCACAGTCCCTCCTTTAATTCAGTGGGAGGGATCTGCCCCTAATTTATGAGTATTAACAATAAGTACTTTAATGCCTATTTCAGGGCGTCACTCTGTCACTTGCTGTGCCAGACACTATTCAAAGCAACAGGTGTTTTTGTTTTTGTTTTAGCTCATGTGAATCAATTACTCTTACTTATATTCAGCTTCTGGTCTGAAGCTGTCCTGGTGTTAAGGGATTTTACGATCTCCCCTGCAAAGTCCTGATCTGCCGCCCCTACCCTTTTTGAAGCTTCTTATTTCATCATGTAAACATCATAGACAAATGCATAAGGAAACTACTGGCAAAGATCTCGGATTAAAAACTGATGCTAGCCAGGTCACAGGGGAGAGGACTCATTCACTGCAGTGTTGAGGGTGGTTATGTTGGAGGAAGATAAATCCTGGGTATTCCGTATTCACTTTAAATGTCTGTTGTCCTCCACTCCATTTTCCTTAGACAATGTCTGAAAGCAATAATGCTCCTATTTTGAGGATTTTTCTTTGCAATCGGAGGACGATTCTGTTAGCAATTCTTTGCTGAAGTAAAGAATTATTTTTCAAAGGTTAACCTTCTAATCCCAGCTTGAGACTAAGGGAATTAGACCAACTCAAGTGGCCGGACGCGTGGCTTTTAGCCTTGAGGAGGGGAGAGTTCTGTTAAGACAGAGGGATGTTGGTTGAGAGGAAAATCATGGAAGGAGTAGAAACTGATAAACCCACGTTACATCAGGAGCTGTGAAGAGCATAGATAGAAAGGAAAAAGGAATCCAGCCAGCGGAGTGTTAGCTGCTGTGCAGAATTCAGCTTTCCAATGCATTAAAACAAACAAACAAAAAAGTGATTCCTACTGAGAGATTCTACAGTCTAGGAAGGTGTCTATGGTGTATTTGTATCTCCTTGCATTTTTAAAATGTCTGGGCTATCTGGACATTTATTTCCAAGTCATCCTGGGTAATTACGAACTTACTCTTCGTGACGCTCAGGCATTTCTTGTAACACAGAGCCCAGGAAATAACAAAGGGTCTTGATTAAAGATATAAAAAGGGTTAAAATTCCTGGAGAACCCCTTCTGAAAATTTGCTTTGAAAAGGGTCAATTGCCTCTCTTGTAAATTAGGTAATGTCGATGGTTCTCACAGAGAAATGCTATGATTAAAAAGCCCAGAAAAATGACAATGATTCAGGGCATGAAAGACCGTTTTCTCTGAATCCCATCTTTATTTGATAATAATCAAGGTCAGCCCCCCCCCCCCCCGGAGGTTTCCTGCTAGCTTAAAGTAGATCCTTTGTTTTCTAAGAAAAAGGCGTAACCTTCATGGCTTGGCCCCACTGCCCAATGCTTCTCACTTCCTGTGGCTCAGTGGGTAGGAGCCAGTGGTTCCCAGAGAGGGGAACCGAAAGTCAGACTGCTTCGGCTCTACTGGTCACCTGAGTGTGGCCAGAAATGATTTGAGGATCGACTGAGATTGGGGCCAGCAGAATTCTGAAATGTCCACAATATCCACAATCCAAAGACATCACGGTGAATGAGAATGTTGAATGGGGCTTGGAAATTCTCTAAAAGGGTGACTAGTTACTGTAGTTTTTTTTAATAAAGCTTTTATTTATTTATTTGACAGACAGATCATAAGTAGGCAGAGAGGCAGGTAGAGAGAGAAGGGGCAAGGCAGGCTCCCCGCTGAGCAGAGAGCCCGACATGGGGCTCGATCCCAGAACCTGGGATCATGACCTGAGATGAAGGAAGAGGCTTAACCCACTGAGCCACCCAGGTGCCGCTAGTTCCTGTAGTTTTCAGGAGACTCCAGAAAGGGGTTAGACAACTCAGACTTGTGGAGACCATGTTCAGGTGAATACATGGTCAGCTCCTGAGTCAGTCTTCACTCACAGAGGTGGTGGTTGAAGACCCTGCTGAGTGCAGGGCACTGGAAAGCTCAAGTTCAAGATGTGCAAAAGTGAGTTCTCACATTCAGGGAGGTCCGTCACCAGCCACTGTGTCCGCTGCTAATCCGGGATCCCGAGGAACTAACTGTGCTTTCCGATAGTCTCACGTCTACATCATGGTTCTCAAGGTGGGGGGGTGGGCAGGGATTCGGCCCCCAAGAGACCTGTTGGGTTGTCACAACCTGGGGGTGGGGGTGGGGGTGGTCGAGGTTTGCTACTACTATCCAATCAGGATGGTAAGGAACACAGCTAAACATCCCCCAAGGCACCAAATAGACCCCTGACCAAGAAGGTCAACAGAGCTGAGGACCAGAAACCCTGATCTGAATGGTCTGGTCTAAACTGTGATGGTTTCATCGTCAATGTGCTCATCTTTAGCTTTTGTGGGAGATGATTAGGCTCAAGCCTGCATAATTCACGCTTAGACACATTAAGAACAGGTTCAAAACAGAGTTGCTTAGGGTGCCTGGGTGGCTCAGTGGGATACGCCTCTGCCTTTAGCTCAGGTCATGATCCCAGGGTCCTGGGATCCAGCCCCGCATCAGGTTCTCTGCTCAGCAGGGAGCCTACTTCCTCCACTCTCTCTCTGCCTGTCTCTCTGCCTACTTGTGATTTCTCTCTGTCAAATAAATATGTAAATAAAATCTTTAAAAAAAAAATGGAGTTGCTCATGCTAAACTCCACCCCCACAAACGGACTTAATTACAGTTTCAGCTGTCCCCCAGATGGAATCTTAAACTAGCCACGGATTGTCTCATCAGCCCTCGTGAGGTCATCCCCTAAAGGAAAGTAACATCGCAATAACCAACCCGATTATTTGCTTACTATAAATTCCTTGCTCCCATTCCCTTTTGCCTTAAAAAGTCTTTTCATTTTGTGCAGCTCCTTGGAACTCCCTCCTAGCTCCTAGATTGGATGTTACCCAACTGAATTTGATTTTTGCTCAAATAAGCTCTTGAAATTTTTAATGTGCCTCGGTTTATCTTTTAACAGCCATATGGATTTAAGAGGCTATTTTTGCCTTTAGGCATTCATACTTGAATTCATCAAATAAGTATTTTTTTCCAAAGATTTTATTTATTTATTTGACACAGAGAGAGAGATCACAAGTAGGCAGAGAGGCAGGCAGAGAGAGAGAGGGGAGCAGGCTCCCCACTGAGCAGAGAGCCCGATGTGGGGCTCGATCCCAGGACCCTGAGATCATGACCTGAGCCGAACGAAGGCAGAGGCTTAAACCATTGAGCCACCCAGGCGCCCCCAAATGAGTATTTTTGATGAAGGCATGTACAGAACACAGTTATCTCACAAATTTGGTGAGCTGAGGCCATCTATGCTAGCTGAGGGAAGACACTGGTTCAGCAGGGAGAACTTGGGGTTGGGGCTTGTGGTGGGCAGTGGTGCTACGTTGTTGAGATCTTTCTATGTCCATTTCCTCCTGTGGATGGGAGGAGGCTCGGCTTTATCTCCACGTTCTACTGGGGCTCTAACATTCTGCCACTAGAAACTCCTGGTGATTGGGGCACCTGATGGCTCAGTGAGTTAAACATCTGCCTTCAACTCAGGTCATGGTCCCAGGTTCCTGGGAACGAGCCATTGAGCCCTGCATTGGGCTCCCTGCTCAGTAGGGAGACAGCTTTTCCCTCTCCTTCCTGCCAGTGCACTCTCGGTCCTCTCTCGTGAGTCTTCTCTGTCTCTCTCAAATAAATCACAGGGTTTTTGTTTTTGTTTTTGTTTTTAACTCCAACAGAAGATGATTATTAACTTTGTTATTTCAAACCTTAAGTCTCTAAACCCCTACCTTCCTCCCCATTCAAAATTCATCTTCCAGAAACTTCCTCTGACCCCAACATACCCATGGCTCTGCTACATGTATATTATTTCCTGTCCTGTTTGTGAGCACCTTTACATACCACAAATATACTCAGGTGATGTCCTAATACTTAGTTTTTTTCATGCCCTTTTAATCCTATAAAACTGTGGTTCTTCTCTTTCCACACACAGAATTCTGGAATATGAGCACTACTGCATTTAATCAAGGTAATTTATAGGGTGTGGAGTTTTTGATGGATAGTCAGTGCTTTCCTAGTTATCAGTAAGAGATAAGGCATCTCTATCACAAGCAGTTTGAGAGAAAAACAACAGGCAGGTGATAAGGCCTTACAGAATTCAGGGCTATAGGTGGCAAATGACCTCAAATGGGCAATGTTTTGAAAGCAAAGCCAGTGATGTGTACTGCATTAATACACAGACTCTAATTTGCATTAACTCTGTAAATGAAAATTTAACAGATCAATCCCACAAACTTACTGAAATATAAAAACCCCTTTATAACTTAGAAAACGAATGATAGAGAATCTCCATTTCATTTCCTTCTCTTTCTAAAAGCCCTCCAAAAGAAAAAAAAAAAGAAAGAAAGAAAAAGAAATATTTCCTGAACTTCTGACAGGTTCCAAGATATCACGGTCCTTCTGGAAACTTCTTCACTAATCAGTGTGGCTCTCGGCAAGTCACTGAAACTCTCTGTACCACAGTTCTCTCATATGCAATTTTTGATGGTTCTAATACTATAAGTCTCAACTGTGGCTGCACAGGGAATCCTCTGAATTGCTTTAAAGAAAATCCCGACTCTCAGTTGAGACCCCAGACCAAATAAATTAATCTCTGGAGGGTGGGACGAAGCAACAGTATTTTTAAAACTCCCCAGGTAATTCCAGATGTCCAGCCCAGCTAAGTCCAGTGTCCAACCCTGACTGGTGACAAACCAAATCTTAGGTTGGTGACTTTCTGAATGTTGTCCAAACAGCCCTCTGCCAGGAAAAGCCTTTCATAGTGTGCCTAAGTACCTACAGGAATAGTTTTCTTTTTTAAAGATATTTTATTTATTTATTTGACAGAGAGAGAGATTACAAGTAGGCAGAGCAGCAGGTCAGGGTGGGGGGAGGGGAGCAGGCTCCCTGCTGAGCAGAGAGCCCCATGTGGGACTCTATCCCAGGATCCTGAGATCCTGACCTGAGCCGAAGGCAGAGGCTTAATCCACTGAGCCACCCAGGAACCCCAGGAATAGCCTTTAAAAGCCATTTTCATGCACTGGTATTTTCTATTTTATTCTATAAATTAAACAACTAAAATTTCATGACCTCTACTTTGAAAAACACAGACTAGGTCCTATAATTTGGCCACTAGATGGAGCCCTCACATTTAAAGAAAGGAAAGCGCAGCTCCAGATTCGGAGCTCCACAGAGCAGAGTAAAAATAAACATGCTTATGATTGAATAGCTTACATCCAGACAAAACTCTCTTGTACTAGAAACAGCGTGGCTGTTGGAAAAGGATCGTTATATTAATAGTAGCTAAGACTGACGAATAATGAGACCTTGTGTTGAAGGCTTAGCTTTGGCTGTTGTACTCACAGCCACCTGCTGAGGTCACTATTCTCTCCCTTTCCCCGCTGAGGGCACTGAGAACCGGAAAGGTTCCCTAACAGGATCCGCACTCAAAAAAAAAAAAAAAAAAAAAATGGCAGCCATTGTCAATGGGGCCAGAGCAGAGCAGAGGGGAGAGAAGGGTTTGAAATCTCATCACAAAGCCACAAAGAGACAGAAGCAGAATTTAAGTCCAAATGCGTTGGGCTCTCGCTTCAGTAACAAAAGGTTAAGGGAGTTAAGGTTGATAACATCAATACGTAGATTAAATTTGTACAAAATAGGAGCACACTGGATTTTTTTCTTTCCTGGCCATCTAGGCTTCAAAGGGCACACATGTAAAGAAAAGGGGAATGAACAGTGAGCACCACAGGGGGCAGCTGAATGGCCTGAAGGCTCTGAGGAGGTTGGTTTTATTCAAAGTGCCTTTTAAAGGAGCTTAAAAAAAAATCGCTATCATTTATGGAGTATTTTCTATTCACCAAGTACTTCACATCTATTAGCTAAGTGGATCCTTGCAACAGCCTCATAAGGTAGAGCCCACTACAGTTCCCATTTTACAGATGAGAAAACTAAATCACAAACTGTTTAGAAATGGTCATGGTCACTCAGAGGGTAGGTAAAGAGAGGATTTATACTTGCGTAGGCAGCTCTTCAACATTACACTACTGTTGTATCTAACACTTAGAGCCTGGCATGTAATGGTTTAATAAATATTCATTTCAAGAGTAAATATTTCGGGGCACCTGGGTGGCTCAGTGGGTTGGGCCTCTGCCTTCAGCTTAGGTCATGATCTCAGAGTCCTGGGATTGAGTCCCGCATTGGGCTCTCTGCTTGGTGGGGAGCCTGCTTCCTCCTCTCTCTCTCTGCCTGCCTCTCTGCCTACTTGTGATCTCTGTCCGTCAAATGAATAAATAAAATCTTAAAAAAAAAGAGTAAGTATTTCAAAATGCTGACTTGGCTGCTGGATGGAGAAAAGATACGGAGGGGTGAGGAACTGTGGGGGACAGCAGGAGGGCTTTGGGTGAAAGATGGAAAGGCCCTGGAGGTAGAGATGAGCAGGTGGTTTACGTATATTTTAAGATGGAGATAACAGGATATGCTCATGGTTCTAACTGGAGAAATGAAAGAGGAAGCTGAGATCAAGACTGCGCTATCCAATATGGCAGCCGTTAGCGCCATGCACCTGTTGAGCACCTGCAACATGGCGGGTAAGAACAAGGTGTCATTGTGTTAACTATGGAATTAAAAAAACTTAATTAAAAAAAGGTGCAGATAATCTAATTTCAGGGTCTCTGATGAGCGTTCATACTTAATCCATGTTTGATGAAGCCATCTATTAATTAAAAATATACAAAAAAAGAAATGAGGTGTACTGATGGGCATATGTTAGGGATTCCAAAGAGTTTACTTTTCTGTGATATCCTAATTTTTAGATTGATGTTGCAATGGCAACATTTTTTGCTATATTGGTATATTATTAGTAAATATATTGTTTTAAAATGGGACTACTAGAAAATATAAAATGACTTCTGTGGCTCATATTGTATTTCTATTGAAGGTGCTGATCTAGGATAATGTCCTGGTTTCTTGCTTCAACGATGTAATTAATGATGATGCACTTAGTGAAATGGAAAATGTGGGGAGACGGAGATGTATGGGTGGAAATAAATTATGCTCAGGACACATAAAGATTGCAGTGTTTGCGAGAAACCCAGGTGGAGATGGGCTGTCTGGGGCTTGAAGCGGAGGTCCCAGCTGGGGCTACACACTGGATGCCATTAGCCTACAGATGACCAGGAGAGCCGAGTGAGTATAGGAGTTCCCTTTCAGAAAGGCTGTATGTAGGAGAGCCCACTAAGACCCCAGGACCAAGCCCCGAATGCTTCAACATTTAGGGGTGGGGTAGAAATAGGGTAGATGTTGCAGAAATGATACTGCATTTCTATGTTCAACTTTCTAGCTAAGAAAAATGCCTATACATTTGTTATGGTTTCATGTCAGTGTACTTTTATCTAGAATTCATGGTTTTTTTTTTTTGAACTGCAATTTATTTCAGTACACACACTAGGAGTGCTTTTTACTTTTTAGACTTCATTCGTAGAGTGTAGCAGCAGAAATCCTTGGAGAGCTTCCTTTATATAGAAATAACAAAACTCATTATGATGAACAAGTGCCGTAGATAAAGCTTACAAGAGCCCTAAAAATCCATCATCAAAGGAAAAAACACTGCTGCTTAAACTCTCGAGAGACACCTGGTTTAGGGCAAGCCCCTTGGTAGGCTGGTATGCTCGTTGAGAGACAGACATGTTTTTAGAGATTTTAAAAAGTCATTTGATTCCCAAAGTAAGTATCTCTTTAGAGAACTTAGTTTTAGATCATAATTAATGGTCATGTAGTGAAGAGCTCCAACTTTGTGGCCAGGTACCAGTGAGTTCATGAACGTGCTTAGGAGAATTCTTGGCCCGTGGTGAGTGCTTGGTAAATGTCATCATCCTTGCTGTTGTGTTGAACCTAGTAGGAGTCCCTCTGCAGCACCCCCTGTTAATTTCTATCTGATCAGTAGGGTTGTGTGTGTGTATATGCCATATAAAATAAGTATATCATGTATATCAAACCAGTTCATGTGTTTCTCCCCCTTGCTCAGAGATGCAGCATGTGTTTTCTTGATGAATGTGTTCCTCTGCATGGTGTTAAGGTGGAACTTTACGTGGCTGGTGTTTCCACGTGGAGGGGATCCCTCCCCCCAATTCTCTTTATCCTTCAGTCCTCTTGGTGGAGGAATGACTCTCTGGAGGCTTTGGAAGATGGAGCTGGGCATCTCTCTTTGGAATCTGTCTGTTGGCAGATACCATATTCTGCTCTGCTTCACTGAGCAGCTGGTAGCCTGAGCACAGGACCACTCGAGGGAGATGTGAGACTGTCCAGTGGTAGGTGGTAATGACCGTGAAATTTTTATCCACTCACCCAGAGATTCCAAATGGCTAGATTCACAGAAATGGTGAGTTTTTAAAATGTTACCTGACTCCTGCCTTTGTCTCAGGCAGTCCAAAATTTAGGCATGGGTAATTGGAGTGTTATTTACTTCTCTCTCTAAATCCCTAGCGTCTTATATGTTCAGCAGGGAACTTTGAGAAATAGACCAAGAATAGAGAGGGTTTTTATGCAGCCAAGGCACATGGCTTCCAGCCTCCAGAGTGAGCGAGGAGGGGTGATGTGTTTTAATCTTGGTAGGTGGCAGGTGTCTCCACTGTGACATTCGGCTGTTTTTCGCCATTGGCTTTTAACTGGTGTGGCTGAGTAGAAGGCTTCAGGCTTTGGCAAATGTGGATCTATGGGATTCCTGTTGAGGTTTAGGATGGTTTTATCTGCAGGTGAATAGCTATTTTTTATATGGGTAAGAAAATGCTTTTTTTAAAAGAAGATTTATCTGAGAGAGCGAGCGAGTAGGGGGAGGGGCAGAAGGAGACGGTTCCCAGTGAGCCCAGAGCCAGACCTGGGGCTCGATCTCATGACCCTGAGATCACGACCCGAGCTAAAATCATGAGTTGGATGCTTAACCAATGGAGCCACTCTGGCGCCCCGGTATCAGACTCTTTTTTCGTGGTCAAGACTATGGTTGCTCACCTCAGAAGGCATTCATGTGGGAGGTCAAAATGGGGGAAGTGTTTTAAGGCTTTTAGGTATCCATGCTCATGAGCTGAATGACATTTTGCTACCTGTCAGCTGTGCCTGTTGGCCAGGACTTGCAAGAGGAGACACATTTGAGTGTCAACTGCCCTGTGGAACACTGGTAGGATCTAGCTTTATGTTATTAGTTGCCTGGTCCCGGAAGCCAGCAGTATTCTGGCGGCCCTGGAAGCCACATGCTGCATTCAGGGCCAGAAGAGGGAATGCGTATGGCTAACCTCTTGTGATTATATGCTCTCCAGGCTCAGCTGTGAAAGGCAAGATATTCAAAATAATAGAATATGCCCCATTCTTGGGCTGAAGTGGAGAACAACTCAAGATTATTGCCAACCCAAAGTCCGGTTGCTGGGAATTAGGGAATGAAGGAAGAGCTCAAGGGCTTTGAACAATGTGCTCTGGTTTGACAATCCTATCAGGAGCAATGGAAGACTGAAAAAATAAGGCAAACTGATTAAAAGTTGAAGGATGAAAAGACTCTCCTGAGGGAAAGGAGGACATCTTAGGAAACAGACTAAATAGGTATGATCAATTGAAGGCCCAAAGAGCCAGCTCTCAACATGAGACAGGCCTCCTGTCTGTCTCTCTGCTTCTAAAAGGAAGGAGAGACCTTTGAGCTGTTTGTAGATCACAAAGGGTGACCTAAGCCCAAGGACCACCCACCACAGATCAAAAGGCAAGATTTTAGGAAACAACCTGCATGACTCCCCTAGAGGGTGCTGGAATCTAGAATGCCTTTTGCAAATGCCTTCAGAAATGGCAGAGTCTGATGCGAAGAGCCATTGAGGACCCACATTCTGGGGAAAGTAGCAAAGAATGCCTGGGTGAACTTTCAGGTAATAGAGCCCCATTTCCCGTGCTCTGAGGGACGTGCTTGAGAAGCTCATGTGGTTAGAAGCTGAAGATGGAGACCAGGCAGGGCAGCCACAGGGCATGTCCATGTTGGACTCCATACTAATCTCATGGGAGCAAATCATTGGTGGAACCATCCAACTTCATGAACAACAGAGAGGCATGATCTGTTTGAAAAGTAGAAGCCTCTGGCATATTGAGAACTCATAATTTCCCTATTTCTCCCATGATAAATCTAAAGAGATATCTTAGAAAATAAATTGCTTGGGCTATAAATTAAGGGGGGAAAACACCCTCAAATCTGGTAAACAAGGCTTGTCCCAAACGTGTTAGGAAAGGGAAGGAGACCACCGGGGATTAGGTTAAGCTGTTAGAAATTCCCCTGAGCTCCTAGATGCTGCTACTGCAGGGAAAGATTACACAGAGAAGGGCTCCTTAGACTTCAAACAGTCAAAAACTGAAGAGAGAGCTTTAAGGAGAATATGATGGAGGAAATGGTTCTCCATAGGCAGAACCATGTGAGACATCCACAACATTTCTAGTTCTGGAATCTTCTTAGGGTAATTCTCCAGGGAAACAAATGTGCGAATGCTGTGAAAATCCTCCCTGGGAGCCATGTTTCATAGATCTAAGCGATGCTGAGGCGGAGACGGAGTAATCTTTGTCAGGGTTTCACAGAAAGCTGTGGTTATATCACTGAGTCCATACCTTCAGTGTATGGTGCCAGAAACCTGGAGCTCAAAGGGGAGGAGGGGAAGGTGAAGTGTTTCAGAAAAGCACCACTGCCCCCATTCATATTTCCACTGGGAAAGACCAGCAACTCTCAAATGAAGCTTGAGTTCTGGGGGTTGACATCATTCCACATATCCATTGGCAAGAGAAGAATCTCTCCATGTCCCGTCCTGTGACGGTACATGTAAGGAGAAAGGCACTCTGAAGGTGGTAAACAAAGGGCCACGATTAGTCCCTTGGTGGAAATCTTCTCCCCAGTGAAGACAGGTCATCATCCCTGGAGGGCACGCTCAGACAACTGGCGTCCTGTTGCGGCAGAAAGCAGGACATTCCCGTGGAGTCTCTTTCACTTGCTATCATTCAGTTTCTGCTGTGGTTTTTGACAACACAAGGTATGGATTTGGGGAACCTAAGGTGCCTGGGCTAACTTCTTTAGGGCCTGGGGCTGGCTTGTTTTGTATATCATGGGCATGGGGACAGCACTACATGGCTGCATGTATTTTATTATCTCTTTGCAAACAGACTATTCATTCATTTCTGCGATGCTGAAGTCTTAACACTTAACACAGGGGAGGACTGCCCAAGCTTGTCCTGGGCAACAAGACTGCCTATGCACTGGACTGAGCAGAATCAGACATTAGAGAAGATCAATTTTGAACTTTAATTTAAAAAATTTTATCCTACAAAAGCAAGAGCATTTCCAATTATTTTGCTATTTGACTTAACTAATTTGTACTTTAATTTTTTGGATGTTAATCTTTAGCTTTAATTTCTCCCATTACAATTTATAATGGCATGAGATTTCTATTCAAATGTAGACCTGTTTATTAGCATTTCATTATCGGAGTGGCCATATGCCATCTTTTAGTGTCCTTCCTGAACCTCGCAAAGGCCTATCTTGGATAATACGGCTGCACATAATTTGGGAAGGGAAATAGAATATAGACTGACTTTTGGATTTAGGTACAGAGGAGCCTAGGTATTAATTTAATAATTGTATATTTCTGACCTGTTTGGGGGCTTTGTGTGTGTGTGTGTGTGTGTAAACACTACCTGGCTGTGGTTTAGGGGAAAAGCCATAGAAGCAGTAGTCGACCTGGGTGAATGGTCTTATGAAGTCTGGGGGGACAGTCCTGCCCAGACAGATGTTAATCTCTTCACCTGAGAGGGGGAGTCCCACACCTGGAGGACCCACAGCCTTAAAGCTGGGACCCAGTGACACTGAGAGAACACAGATCTGGGAATGTTAAATGGGACTCCCATACCCTACTGAGGGTGTTTCCATTTGGAGGAGCTCTGTTAGAGTGACACCCCTGGCCTTTCTCCACATCCACTCATTCCATCCAGGGGAGGAGGCCCTTATCTGATTGGTGATGGGGGAGAAAGGATGGAATTCGAATGGCCTCGTCTTCTCTTTCTGAGATCTGCCTGCAGCCAAGTCCTCTCCTGCATCCAGTCCTCCACAGGGTGGACTCCATGGGGCAGGTGTTGGGGGTGACGGGTTAGCCTGGCCAGGAGGTAGGTCATTCTGTCCCATGAAAGATTTCATAACTGGCATCAAATCGAAGTCATGTTCTGTAACAGCTCTATCGCTTAAAAGGTGACATTTTAATTTCCACCTGCCCGATTCTAACCGGTACTGGATTCAAGCAGGGAAAATGAGAGCATTTCCCCTAAGCTGCTACAGCCCTAACACTTGAGCTCCATCAAGACTGGGAGAAGTCTTGTCTGTCAGAATGGTTGCAGAAGGGTGAGGAGGGCTCCAACACCCACCTGCCTGGGCTCACATTCTGGCTCTACCACGTATGGGCTCCGAACATTGGAGGAAAAAATTTTAAACTCTCAAAATAACATTTGTAAAATGGAAACAATGGAGCACCCACTTCATAAAAGTTTTGATGGAAACAACATGAGATTTTTAGGTTACTTATAAAATCTCCTTTTTTTGTTTGTTTGTTTTTTTTTGGTCTCCTATCCCTGGTTCCTTAGCATACATATAGTTCATACTAATAATTATAGTTAACATTATTTAATACATGATACGGGGAATGCCCTGTGCTAAGTAAAACAGTATTTCGTTTGATTGTCATGAAAACGGTAGCAGATGCTGATATTATTCCAATTTTATAAATGAGGTTATTGAAGCTTAGAAAGTCTGAAGTTGCCCAAGGTCACACATCATGTGAACAGTAGAGCAGATATCTGAACCCTGACAGTTGGAGTTTGGGGTCTACACTGTTTAATAATATGCTGTCTCTCTAAAATAACACCTGCCATGTATTGACTGCCTCATTAAATACTCTTGGCAGAGATTAGGAGCTTTATCTCATAAACTCCCCAATCCTATGTAGGTTAAGGACACAGACTTTATAGCCAGATAAATGTAGTTTTGATTTCCAGCTCGGCAATTTTCTAGCTTAGTAATCTTGGGGACGATCTCTTGAACTTCAATTTTTCATTTGTAAGTTGGGGACAACAATTCCTTTGCCTCCTGTTTGCTGGAAGGGTTAAATCAAAGTAGCTTAGTATTTGGCCTACCAGAAGCACTCAACGACAGGCAGCAATTCTTACTGCCACCTTACAGATGAATCGACTGAAGAGCCCAGGTGCCAAGTTCAAGTCCAACTGAATCCAACTGATCCAACTAAATCAACTTGCTTTTTCCTGTATGCTACTCCAATTGCAAGTAATTTCTGTCTCTCCAGAGCAAATTTCTCCTTATGCTATTCATTTCTTCCAGGGAGAACAAAACCAGTCCTTTCCTTTGTGAAAGATACCGCAGAATAAGGCAGCGGGTTCCCAGCTGTGTTCTGTGGAGCCCTTCTAGGGGCCTCTGGGGGTGGCATGGAAAGAGGTGGCAGTAGGAGAGAAGTCTAGTAAATATCTGGTCACTCAGCTTCAACTAGGACGGTTCTACCCGCATTTGTCCTATAAAGAGATAGCTTACTTTTTTCATTAAACGAAACTGTTCCTTGGGAAAACAAAAACAAAACAAGAGAAGAGGAGGTGGCTTGGGACTGAGACAACGTCACATGTGCTAGTGGATGGCCTTGCTCGGTTTGGTTTCATGAGTTTATGTCTTGCTTTATTCAAGAGAAGAAGCAGAATCATACAACCTTAATATCTCCTGGGGCTATTAAAAGAGGAGTAAGTGGAAAAAGAAAACCAACATGATTAAATGTGCTTTGCAAAACACATGTGCATGGCACTGGAGTAATGGACTCTGGAGCCAGGCTTCCAGCTTTGGAATTCTGGCTCCCCTTCTTACTGTGTGACCCTGGGCATCTAGTCACCTTCTCTGCGCCCTGGTTTGTTCTGTGAGGTGAAGATAACTACATTACCTTCCTCTTCATGCTGCTGAAAGGCTAAATGGTGGAAAATATGGAAACTTGCCCCATAATTATTTTGTTGTATTTATTCTCTTTTTGGGGGGTGTATTTTTTGAGTATAGCAGACATAGGATGCTGTATTAGTTTCAGGGATATACCACAGTGATGGCTCTACTTCTTTTAGGTTTGACTGACTATAGGAGTTCTGTCCATCCCAAGTGTTGTGAACACCTTGCAAAACAGATCATAAAATGTTGCCCTTTTCTGAACCTCAAATCTAAGAGATTATTGGGCAGATTCATGAACCTGTTATCTGGCTGTCCATTGGATGATCAGATAACTTGAGAAAAAGCAGGTTTTGGCGGGGGGGGGGGGGGCGGACCACAGAGGAGTGCATATTAACAAGCATTTGCTAAGCTTTGGATTTCCTTTATATAATCAGTCTGAGAGTTGAGTTGTAAAATGGGAATTGAAATTGTAGCCAGTTTTATAGCCTCAACACAAAGGAAATAAAACGATTCCACTGGCTTTCTAGTTTCTAATTGAAAACCTATAAAAACAAATGTTCATTCCCTCAGCAGCTTTAAAACAACGCATAGGTCCCTAGGAATTTCAGCGAAAATTTCAGCAAAAAACTTCACCAATTCTTTAAACTTCTTATTTGTTAAGGAAATCTGTTGAGCCCAGCATTATAGAGAATGTGGCTTAAGAAAAATGATTTACAGAATTACCTGGAGAGAGGACACATGGAGGGGTGTGGTGAAAGGAATACTTTTCTAACAATCACCAAATTATAAGGCCCTCTCACTCAAAGGTCACTCAAAAAAAAAAAAAAAAAAAAAAACCAACAACAACAACAAAAAAAACAAACAAAACTCAGGAAAATAAGGCAAAATATAAGAGCCAGCAGAAAAGCAGTGGCTGTTCTAACAGGTCAAGGAATTGTCCCAAGATCCTGGCAGTACCAGATTCCAGGCTGGCTGGCATCAGCCAAGGTTGAAAGGAAAAAAGGCATTTCCTTCTAACTTTCCTGAAATTGTGGACTGCCACCCAAGATGAATGACAGCTAGCTGAACTAAATGACACCCTGTCACACTGCTCACTTCTTAACCAAGAGCTTCATCATTATTACCATTTTTTGGCTTGTGTTTCGCTTTTTGAGAAAGCTTAGATAATAAAATTGAATTTAAACCTGTCCAATAAAGAAGACTGTTGTGTATGCCCTTTATTTCAATTCAGACATCAGTATAGAAGCACATAACAAGAGAATATTTAAAGTTCTTCAAACTAAAGTTGTTAGTCTTTTGAAAAATGATTATGAACTGGGATGTAGAGCCAATGGGACCGTAAGTTGAGGAAGGTGGGTTGTGTGGGGGGGGCAGGGTAGATAGAGGGCACAGAGAGCGACACAAAACTTATTTTCATCATCATAACCAAAATCAGGCTTATGAATTTATAGTTTTATTATGAAAAAGATGGTGTAATCTAAAATATGCTCTAAGTTATTTTATTCTGAAAAGCTCTTCCCCTTGAACTTTTGTAATGACTTTGCTCTGAAAGTGAAAATACTTTTAAAAACCAGGTTAGAGAGAGGAGAAGGGAGTTGGGGGAAATTGGAAGGGGAGGTGAACCATGAGAGACTATGGACTCTGAAAAACAATCTGAGGCTTTTGAAGGCTTTGAAGGGTGGGAGGTTGGGGTACCAGGTGGTGGGTATTATAGAGGGCACGGATTGCATGGAGCACTGGGTGTGGTGCAAAAATAATGAATACTGTTACGCTGAAAATAAAAAATAAATTAAAAAAAAAACCAAGTTATCTTTTGCAGGTCTTTAAGAAACCTTCACAATGAGATTCTTTTTTTTTTTTTTTTTTTTTTTTTGTGATTTCTTCTCCCAAACCTCAGGAGATACTGAACACATTTCTCTTTTGATGGAAAAAGGCGGGAGGAGGGGAGAGTTCTCCATCTGCCAAGGTGGACACCAACACTGCTGTGTCTTTGTTCACCCAATCACATTGTCATGAGGTGGTCTTCAGTCTGGCACATGTCCTCGAGCATGGCCTGTGTGGCACTGGCCTTTCCCTGGGTTTGCCCTAAAGAATGTGGTTAACCAGTAGTTAAAACTATAAAAACTGCCTTTGAGAACTGAAATGTGAGTATTTCTCTTTTGAAAAACTCTGCAATAGGAAAATGATAAAATGTTTCGGAGGCTAGCGAGATGGGATCATGACATCTATTCAAACAAACGTCCTTTGGAGATGCAGTAATTTTATATTCAGCTCAGGACAGTAGATCTGCATTCCTAATACATATCACACTTTGTGCTAGGCATGGGAATCCCAGGGCAAAGATAAAATTCATCCCGAGATTCCATAATTTATTGGTAAGTACATATAAAACCAATATGAGTTTATATAGAGCTCTGAGTAGGAGACAGGAAAAAAGTAGAGCAATATTTTAAAATAGTGACAATTTGGAGGCTGCTATTTGTACACTGAACACTTTGCATGTATTACTTAGTACTTATAATAAACTAAGGAAGTATTATCCCCACTTTAAAGATGAGGAAACAGAGGTTCAGTGAAATTAAGGTTTGTGGGTTTAGGATTAACTGCATGGCTCTCGTGTCAGCCTCTATGTGAGAACAATTTAGTGTAGTGATGTTCTTTTTTTTTTCTTTTTAAAGAATTATTTGGGGTTGGGGGGTGACTTACATGAGACCATGTGCAAGCACAGGGAGAGGGCCAGAGGAGAGAGAGAAAGAGAGAGAGAGAGAGAGAATCCCAAGCAGATTCTGCACTGAGCCCAGAGCCCAGTGTAGGGCTCAACTTCATGTCCTTGAGCTCATGGCCTGAGCTGAAATCAAGCTGGATGCCTAAGTGATGGAGTCACCCAGGTACCCCAATATTCTGGTTTCCCCCCCAATATTTACTTAATTTCTAGTTAGTGAACATATAGTGTAACATTGTTTTTAGGGTGATGCTCTGTTTCTTAGAAGTTGAAAGCATCTTGCTCTAGAGCTGACAAAAATGACTGTTCTTAACCATTATCTATGCTGCCTTTTTCTGTGGCAGGCATTAACAGGGAAATCACAAAACAAGATTCCAAAGGCTAATTAACATATGAAGACATATTTCTGAATAGCATTAGCAGCCAAAGATGTGGAATAACGCAAGATACCCCCTTTCCACTATCAAATCTGCACAAGTGTTAAATATAGTGGTACTATTCAGAGCTGCTAGGTGGGCATGCTCAGCTTCTCTGGGTAGAAATGCAAATTGCAAATTCTTTCTGGAAAACAAGCAGAGAATCAGGATAGCTCACAAATATTAATGACTTTTGGCCTATTACTTCTGATCTCAAAGAAAAGATTAGACAGTTTGAATTTTTATGAAAATGTTAAATGGATTAATATTTATAATAAGAAACAGAAATGACCTACATATTTAAAAAGGCAATTCTTAATTACAGAAGAGTTTACTCGTATGCTAGAATAGTCTACAATTATTAAAGTCGTAATTTAAAAACATACCATTGAAAAAGGCTTATGATAATGTATTGGAAAAATGTCTCTAAGAGACCGTATAAGGCAATGGATGTTTCTAGAGTAACACTCCCAGAGTTTATACCTCAACTATCTGACTGCTCGATGGGTAGCCTTGTGTATACTACACACCCTTTCTAAGCATCAGACCCCTCATCAGGAAAATGGGGATTAAAAAATAGTACCTATGGCAGAAGACACCTATAATTAAAACATGCACTTAGGATAGGGACTGGCATATATTAAAAATATTAGTTAAAACATTAATGGTAAGAATCTCTAGATGGTGATCTTATGGGTGATGATTTTTCTGTTTTCTTTATAAACATCTGCAAATTCCTGTCAATAAGCATTGACTTTATAATAGGCATTCCTAGAGTAATTACAAAGCTAGCTATTAATTATGATATTCTTACAATATAAAGGAAGAATCTTTCTTTGGTAGATTTATAAAATTCATTACTAGTTAGAAATGGGTCTTGAATTTTATTAAGTGCTTTATTTGGCAGCCATTAACATTTTTGCATTGATTTACTTATTAATGGGCTTCTTCCTAATCTTACATTTCTTGGATAACTCAGTGTTATAGATACTTTTTCTTGGGGGGGGGTGTGGATGGTTTTCTAAACTTCTGAAATAAGTAATTTATAAAGACTTCTTGGATCTATATTCAAGTTAATAAAAGGCATTAATTTTTGAATTCTTTCAGATTTGGGATCAGGGCTCTACTAGCTTAAAAAGTGAATGGGATGGCTTCTGCTTTCCCGTCTTCACAATGAAACGATTTGCACAGGAACATGTTCCTTGAAAACTCAGAAGAGTACACGGGTAAAACCACTTTTTATTTTTCCACTTTTTGGAAGTAAAAGGAACCTTATTTTTGGAACTTAAGCTTCGATTGACTTTCCGTTTCTTTGACAACTACCAGTTTGCCCAAGTCGTCTTGAATTTGTTTTGGTAATTAACACTTCTCAGGAAAGCGTTCATATCATTCAGCTTTGAAACTTTCAGCATTGAGTTTTACACAGTATTTTCTTGGAATTTTAAGACTTTTCTTGTGATAGGAATATTTAAAACCTTGTATGTATAATTCTTAGACTCATGGTACTCAGCCCTTTATTAGTACCATTGCTGTTTTTAGTTCTATGTATGTGGCGACATCACCTTTTTTAGTTCAAATGTTGTTTCTATGTATTTGCCCTATTTTGTTAGATTTGTGAAAGATGTATGTCTTTACTGCCCATCAAAATCATTTGTGCAGATTTTTCTTCTTCTATTATGTCTCTGATTATTGTTTCTGATCCTAGTGTTTTCCTCACTGAAAACACCTGTGCTTCTAGGGTTGGAGTTCATTCTCTGCTATTTTTCCTTTCCTTTCTTTTTTCTTTCTTTCTTTCTTTCTTTTTTTTTTTTTTAAAGATTTTACTTATTTATTTTTCAGAGAGAGATCACACGCAGGCAGAGAGAGAGGGGGAAGCAGGCTCCCCGTTGAGCAGAGACCCCCGGCCCCCATGCGGGGTTTGGTTCCAGGACCCTGAGATCATGACCTGAGCCAAAAGCAGAGGCTTTAACCCACTGAGCCATCCAAGCGCCCCTTTCCTTTCATTTCTTATCATTCTTTTTCCTCTGCATATCAAGAAATCATATCTATTCTTTGCAACACTGACTTGATTTCTTACTACGTTAATTCTTTGTTTTCCTTGCAAGTCACCCATTTCCTATCATTTAGTTGTTTTTTGTTTTTGTTTTTTACATTACTCTGGTCACATCATACAATTTTTAGCCTCAAGACAGTCATGCTACTGAGATGCCAGCATGTTTTCTAAAGTCTTTTGTTTCCTGGAGGAAATCATTTTCAGATATATTACCCTTCTGCCTAATCCATTTCTCTTACTTCATAAAATCTTTTTCAGAAGCTTTTTTTCCAAGCTTGATGTTGAAATATACAGAATGTCTGGCTTGCTCTCTTGTCCTTATTTTCGTCCATCTGAGTGTTGGTCAAATCTTCCTCTCCATCTGTTGCTGGAGGACAAATTGATGACCTTTCTCCTAATTCAGAAACCAGTGTTTAATGGGCATTTAGCAGATTGAGCTGGATCTGCCCAGCACTGGTGCTTATCTCTAAGTTTCTTCAGCAATGGGGGTATATGAATATTCAGAGTTCTCTGACTGCAGTGCTACTAAGGTATTTACAACCAACAACTGGTTTTTTGGAAATATCTTTGCCAAAATACAGTAAGGTACCAAACCTCTATCCTGTTCCTTGTAGATAATGATTTGTAGTTCTTGAATTTTTACTGATTGAACTTTGACCACTTTTCTGGAAAGCTGTATATGTCGACATGAATGGCGGCTTGTGTATTTCATGTAATTGATGAGGATTTTGAAGCTAAAGGATAGATAGTGAAGTCAGAATGAAGCATCTCACACCATGCGGCAGGAGTCATGTTTAGAGTAGTTAAGACTATGTCAGAGTCAGTCTTCCTAGCTTCAAATCCCAACTCTGTGTGCCTATTTCCTTATCTTTAAAATGGTGATAATAGCACCTACCTTATTATTGCTGTCATGAAGTCACACAAATTACTACTTATAACCACATAAGTAATGCCAAGTAAATGTTTGCTACTATCATTATTTATTACCCACATTTTCTGACTCTTTATTTAGCTCTACATATCTTTTAACTAGTTGAATTTCCTTCTCGATTCACTCTAGGTTTTAGCATTGTAAATTTTTATCTTTGTCTTCTTGCCTAATTCATTCTAGCTTATTGTAAAGCTGGGACAGTAGGACGGAATTTACAAGGTAAGTGCATGCTTTCATTCATTTTCTTGCCAAGGATTAGAGGGATGGTGGCTTCTATGGAAGATAAGGAAATGAAAACTAATCACCTTTAGAAATGAACAGTTTTCTGTGCTGCACAGCACAATGGCACAGGAATGTGTCCTAAAATAGAATGAAAAATATGGAGTGGAACATTGAGAAGGGTGGAAGTTGGAATGCTCTTTTTTAACCTTGATTATCTGTGAGTGGGAGGCACCCTGCGAAGGTGTTCTGGTAGAGGACTATGCTCCAAGGGGAATTCAAGACCTGTTGATCTGGACTTTGCAGGTTGGACTGAACATGCCTCTTCATTTAGGGGATATGAAAGTTGAGCAAAGACACACCAAGCGGTGAGACTTGTGGAGTAGTTAATATGGAAACCGTAGACCAGACCGATTGAGTTTGTGTCCTGCATCTCTCCTTAACTAGCTGTGTGTGCCTGCAGCCCAGGAATCCCGCTTTCTGGCCCCGGGTTACCCCATCCGTACAATGGCTGTGACAACGGCAACTTCCTCATAAACGACTGGGAAGGGTCAGTGAAGTAATCCACACATTGTACTCACAATACAGCCTGCCTAAGTGTCCCACCAATGTTTTACATGTTCACCTACATCCGTAAGTCTCTAAATATAATCTGGACATTTTTTAAAGATGACGAATAGGAGGCAAACAGGTGTGTGCTCAGTTTAAATAATAGTGTTGGGGTGGAGATAATTAGGTAGTAAGTAAAATAAGTAGTAAGTAAAATAAGACACAAATAAATGTTATTAGATGTACAATTACTATTAAGATAAAACTTATAAAACTTATTTTAATTTTACCTCACAATGATTTAAAAGGATTTCACTGTACCATATTTTCAATATACTGTATGAACATATTAATTTTTTATTAAAAACATAGTATTTCAAGAAATAGAAATGACTTTTGACTCCCTAAAATTTATCACATTTTTGTCCTCATATTTTATGAGTGTTATTACCGTGAATATAGTTTTGCTTTGTTTTAGAAGGTCATTGTTAAAATACAAATAGTTTGAAATTTAAAGAATTCATTTCCTTGCATTAGAAAAACTTTTAAGAAAGGAAAAATTATTATGTATTACAGGGCAAAAGGAGACAGAGTATCAGTATATATTTTACTATTTTCTCCAGAGGAACAAGAAGGTGGAACATTTATTCAGTTGATTGGTTTGTAATGCTAAGGAAGGGGAACTAAGTGAGAGATAATTTGGTAAACACCAGCCGGTACGTGTCAACCATAATTATTGATTATGCACCATAAAGTAGGAAAAGGGAAATGCTTGCCTCCATTCCCTGAGAAACTTCAACACATTTAATTACAATAAAAGCAGAAATTATATCATCAATAAAAATTAACAGGAAAAGCTTTCCGTCTTAAGCTTTATTAAAGAAACTATTTTGGAGGACTGTTTTGGAGGAAACTATTCAGAGGAAACAGAAAACACAGTGATTATGATTAATAAGAAAGTAAAGGAATGTATGGTGGTCCATTTGGGTAGCAAGACCCTTAACTGACACCGTATAGGTTCCTAAAGGCAGATGAAAAACCAAACACCACTTTAATCTGTAGGTGTGTTCACACTAGGTGACACAGTCCCAAATCTAGGGGCACCTGGGTCAGTGAAGCGTCTGCCTTTGGCTCCGGTCATGATCCCAGCATCCTGGGACTGAGCCCTGCATCAGGCTCCTTGCTCAGCGGGCTGTCTGCTTCTCTGCTTCTTCCTCTGTCCCCCCTCTCCCCCGCTCGTGCTCCAGCATACCCATGCTTTCTCTCTCTCTCTCTCATAAATAAATAAAATTTAAAAAAAAAAACCTCACAGTTACAAATCTAGTAAAAACTAAGGCTGGGCTGAACATTTTATAATGAGACTCTAGTCTCATTATTATTCCTGTCTTGAAGAAGTGAGGGCTAGAGATGGATGTAATGACTAATACAGACAGATTCTTTTTATACTAATCTGTTTTGGAAAATTTGAGTCCAGTACTTCACTGACACTGCTGTAGTTGATTAAGGTGCAATCCCTTCCTTGTTGTTGGTTCATTGGGATCACTCCTACATTTATAACTGGTTCAAACTGGAGACAAATTAATATTCATTTTCACAGGGATATAACTCAAAGCATCTTCCAAATGCTTACTCAGCTGCCTCTTACAAGCCCACACCCATGTTCAGGCAAGAATATAACTTTACGGTTAAAAAAAAAAAAGCAACATCATTAATTCACAGCATGAGAAGGTAACCTTTTAAATTATGTATAATATTGATGGTGGTGTCTGAGTATCTGACTCTAGTTAGAAACGCTCGTCTTAATGACAGGTTTGGAAAACTTGGAGTGTGCATGCATGCTTTTTAAAAAAATAGACAATGGTTGAGAGAGGAGTCAAGATGGCGGAGAAGTAGCAAGCTGAGACTGCTTCAGCTAGCCGGAGATCTGCTAGATAGCTTATCTAAAGATTGCAAACACCTGAAAATCCATCGGCAGATCGAAGAGAAGAAGAACAGCAATTCTGGAAACAGAAAAACAACCACTTTCTGAAAGGTAGGACCGGCGGAGAAGTGAATCCAAAGCGACGGGAAGATAGACCCCGGGGGGAGGGGCCGGCTCCCGGCAAGCGGCGGAGCAACCGCGCACAAAATCAGGACTTTTAAAAGTCTGTTCCGCTGAGGGACATGGCTCCAGAGGCTAAACCGGGGCGAAGCCCACGCGGGGTCAGCGTGGCCTCAGGTCCCGCAGGGTCACAGAAGGATCGGGGGTGTCTGAGTGTCGCAGAGCTTGCGGGTATTGGAACGGGAAAGCCGGCTACAGAGACAGAGCCGACAGTAAGCTCGCAGCTCCGTGTTACCTTGAACCGGTCGCAGGCTCAGTGAGCTCGGAGCGCGGCCGGAGGTCAGGCAGACGGGAGTAACTGGGCGCTGTTCTCTGAGGGCGCACTGAGGAGTGGGGCCCTGGGCTCTCGGCTCCTCCGGGCCGGAGACCAGGAGGCCGCCATTTGTATTCCCGTCCTCCGGAACTCTACGGAAAGTGCTCAGGGAACAAAAGCTCCTGAAAGCAAACCCGAGCGGATTACTCATCCCGGCCCCGGGTAAGGGCGGTGTAATTCCGCCTGGGGCAAAGACACTTGAGAATCACTACAACAGGCCCCTCCCCCAGAAGATCAACAAGAAATCCAGCCGAGACCAAGTTCACCTACCAAGGAGTGCGGTTTCAATACCAAGGAGAGCAGCAGAATTCCAGAGGAGGAGAAAGCCAAGCACGGAACTCATGGCTTTTTTCCTGTGATTTTTTTTAGTCTTGCAGTTAATTTAATTTTTTCTTTTTCATTTTTTTTTTTTTCTCGCCTTCGGGTAAAATTTTTTTTTTAACTGTTACCTTTTTCTTTTTTAACGATTTTTTACTAGTTTATCTAATATATATATATATATATTTTTTTTTTTTTTACATTTTTCTTAGGTGTTTTCTTTTTTTAAAAATATTCTTTTCTTTTCTTTTTTTTTCTTTTTTTTTTTTTTTTCTTTTTTCTTTCTTCCTTTTTGAACCTCTTTTTATCCCCTTTCTCCCCACTCACGATTTTGGATCTCTTCTAATTTGGTTAAAGCATATTTTCCTGGGGTTGTTGCCACCCTTTTAGTATTTTACTTGCCCCTTCATTTACTCTTATCTGGACAAAATGACAAGACGTAAAAATTCAACACAAAAAAAAGAACAAGAGGCAGTACCGAAGGCTAGGGACCTAATCAATACAGACATCGGTAATATGTCAGATCTAGAGTTCAGAATGACAATTCTCAAGGTTCTAGCTGGGCTCGAAAAAGGCATGGAAGATATTAGAGAAACCCTCTCGAGTGATATAAAAACCCTTTCTGGAGAAATAAAAGAACTAAAATCTAACCAAGGTGAAATCAAAAAAGCTATTAATGAGGTGCAATCAAAAATGGAGGCTCTAACTGCTAGGATAAATGAGGCAGAAGAAAGAATTAGTGATATAGAAGACCAAATGACAGAGAATAAAGAAGCTGAGCAAAAGAGGGACAAACAGCTACTGGACCACGAGGGGAGAATTCGAGAGATAAGTGACACCATAAGACGAAACAACATTAGAATAATTGGGATTCCAGAAGAAGAAGAAAGTGAGAGGGGAGCAGAAGGTATACTGGAGAGAATTATTGGGGAGAATTTCCCCAATATGGCAAAGGGAACGAGCATCAAAATTCAGGAGGTTCAGAGAATGCCCCTCAAAATCAATAAGAATAGGCCCACACCCCGTCACCTAATAGTAAAATTTACAAGTCTCAATGACAAAGAGAAAATCCTGAAAGCAGCCCGGGAAAAGAAGTCTGTAACATACAATGGTAAAAATATTAGATTGGCAGCTGACTTATCCACAGAGACCTGGCAGGCCAGAAAGAGCTGGCATGATATTTTCAGAGCACTAAACGAGAAAAACATGCAGCCAAGAATACTATATCCAGCTAGGCTATCATTGAAAATAGAAGGAGAGATTAAAATCTTCCAGGACAAACAACAACTGAAAGAATTTGCAAATACCAAACCAGCTCTACAGGAAATATTGAAAGGGGTCCTCTAAGCAAAGAGAGAGCCTACAAGTGGTAGATCAGAAAGGAACAGAGACCATATACAGTAACAGTCACCTTACAGGCAATACAATGGCACTAAATTCATATCTCTCAATAGTTACCCTGAATGTGAATGGGCTAAATGCCCCTGTCAAAAGACACAGGGTATCAGAATGGATAAAAAAACAAAACCCATCTATATGTTGCCTCCAAGAAACACATTTTAAGCCCGAAGACACCTCCAGATTTAAAGTGAGGGGGTGGAAAAGAATTTACCATGCTAATGGACATCAGAAGAAAGCAGGAGTGGCAATCCTTATATCAGATCAATTAGATTTTAAGCCAAAGACTATAATAAGAGATGAGGAAGGACACTATATCATACTCAAAGGGTCTGTCCAACAAGAAGATTTAACAATTTTAAATATCTATGCCCCCAATGTGGGAGCAGCCAACTATATAAACCAATTAATAACAAAATCAAAGAAACACATCAACAATAATACAATAATAGTAGGGGACTTTAACACTCCCCTCACTGAAATGGACAGGTCATCCAAGCAAAAGATCAGCAAGGAAATAAAGGCCTTAAATGACACACTGGACCAGATGGACATCACAGATATATTCAGAATATTTCATCCCAAAGCAACAGAATACACATTCTTCTCTAGTGCACATGGAACATTCTCCAGAATAGATCACATCCTCGGTCCTAAATCAGGACTCAACAGGTATCAAAAGATTGGGATCATTCCCTGCATATTTTCAGACCACAATGCTCTAAAGCTAGAACTCAACCACAAAAGGAAGTTTGGAAAGAACCCAAATACATGGAGACTAAACAGTATCCTTCTAAAGAATGAATGGGTCAACCGGGAAATTAAAGAAGAATTGAAAAAAATCATGGAAACAAATGATAATGAAAATACAACGGTTCAAAATCTGTGGGACACAACAAAGGCAGTCCTGAGAGGAAAATATATAGCGGTACAAGCCTTTCTCAAGAAACAAGAAAGGTCTCAGGTACACAACCTAACCCTACACCTAAAGGAGCTGGAGAAAGAACAAGAAAGAAACCCTAAGCCCAGCAGGAGAAGAGAAATCATAAAGATCAGAGCAGAAATCAATGAAATAGAAACCAAAAAAACAATAGAACAAATCAACGAAACTAGGAGCTGGTTCTTTGAAAGAATTAATAAAATTGATAAACCCCTGGCCCGACTTATCAAACAGAAAAGAGAAAGGACCCAAATAAATAAAATCATGAATGAAAGAGGAGAGATCACAACTAACACCAAGGAAATACAAACTATTATAAGAACATACTATGAGCAACTCTACGGCAATAAATTTGACAATCTGGAAGAAATGGATGCATTCCTAGAAACATATAAACTACCACAACTGAACCATGAAGAAATAGAAAGCCTGAACAGACCCATAACCAGTAAGGAGATTGAAACAGTCATTAAAAATCTCCAAACAAACAAAAGCCCAGGGCCAGACGGCTTCCCGGGGAAATTCTACCAAACATTTAAAGAAGAACTAATTCCTATTCTCCTAAAACTGTTCCAAAAAATAGAAATGGAAGGAAAACTTCCAAACTCATTTTATGAGGCCAGCATCACCTTGATCCCAAAACCAGACAAGGATCCCACCAAAAAAGAGAGCTATAGACCAATATCCTTGATGAACACAGATGCGAAAATACTCAACAAAATACTAGCCAATAGGATTCAACAGTACATTAAAAAGATTATTCACCACGACCAAGTGGGATTTATTCCAGGGCTGCAAGGTTGGTTCAACATCCGCAAATCAGTCAATGTGATACAACACATCAATAAAAGTAAGAACAAGAACCATATGATACTCTCAATAGATGCTGAAAAAGCATTTGACAAAGTACAACATCCCTTCCTGATCAAAACTCTTCAAAGTGTAGGGATAGAGGGCACATACCTCAATATCATCAAAGCCATCTATGAAAAACCCACCGCAAATATCATTCTCAATGGAGAAAAACTGAAAGTTTTTCCGCTAAGGTCAGGAACACGGCAGGGATGTCCATTATCACCACTGCTATTCAACATCGTACTAGAGGTCCTAGCCTCAGCAATCAGACAACAAAAGGAAATTAAAGGCATCCAAATCGGCAAAGAAGAAGTCAAATTATCACTCTTCGCAGATGATATGATACTATATGTGGAAAACCCAAAAGACTCCACTCCAAAACTGCTAGAACTTATACAGGAATTCAGTAAAGTGTCAGGATATAAAATCAATGCACAGAAATCAGTTGCATTTCTCTACACCAACAGCAAGACAGAAGAAAGAGATATTAAGGAGTCAATCCCATTTACAATTGCATCCAAAACCATAAGATACCTAGGAATAAACCTAACTAAAGAGACACAGAATCTATACTCAGAAAACTATAAAGTACTCATGAAAGAAATTGAGGAAGACACAAAGAAATGGAAAAATGTTCCATGCTCCTGGATTGGAAGAATAAATATTGTGAAAATGTCTATGCTACCTAAAGCAATCTACACATTTAATGCAATTCCTATCAAAGTACCATCCATCTTTTTCAAAGAAATGGAACAAATAATTCTAAAATTTATATGGAACCAGAAAAGACCTCGAATAGCCAAAGGGATATTGAAAAAGAAAGCCAACGTTGGTGGCATCACAATTCCGGACTTCAAGCTCTATTACAAAGCTGTCATCATCAAGACAGCATGGTACTGGCACAAAAACAGACACATAGATCAATGGAACAGAATAGAGAGCCCAGAAATAGACCCTCAAATCTATGGTCAACTAATCTTCGACAAAGCAGGAAAGAATGTCCAATGGAAAAAAGACAGCCTTTTCAATAAATGGTGCTGGGAAAATTGGACAGCCACATGCAGAAAAATGAAATTGGACCATTTCCTTACACCACACACAAAAATAGACTCAAAATGGATGAAGGACCTCAATGTACGAAAGGAATCCATCAAAATCCTTGAGGAGAACACGGGCAGCAACCTCTTCGACCTCTGCCGCAGCAACATCTTCCTAGGAACAACGCAAAAGGCAAGGGAAGCAAGGGAAAAAATGAACTACTGGGATTTCATCAAGATCAAAAGCTTTTGCACAGCAAAGGAAACAGTTAACAAAATCAAAAGACAACTGACAGAATGGGAGAAGATATTTGCAAACGACATATCAGATAAAGGACTAGTGTCCAGAATCTATAAAGAACTTAGCAAACTCAACACCCAAAGAACAAATAATCCAATCAAGAAATGGGCAGAAGACATGAACAGACATTTCTGCAAAGAAGACATCCAGATGGCGAACAGACACATGAAAAAGTGCTCCATATCACTCGGCATCAGGGAAATACAAATCAAAACCACAATGAGATATCACCTCACACCAGTCAGAATGGCTAAAATCAACAAGTCAGGAAATGACAGATGCTGGCGAGGATGCGGAGAAAGGGGAACCCTCCTACACTGTTGGTGGAAATGCAAGCTGGTGCAGCCACTCTGGAAAACAGCATGGAGGTTCCTCAAAATGTTGAAAATAGAACTGCCCTATGACCCAGCAATTGCACTATTGGGTATTTACCCTAAAGATACAAATGTAGTGATCCAAAGGGACACATGCACCCGAATGTTTATAGCAGCAATGTCCACAATAGCCAAACTATGGAAAGAACCTAGATGTCCATCAACAGATGAATGGATCAAGAAGATGTGGTATATATACACAATGGAATACTATGCAGCCATCAAAAGAAATGAAATCTTGCCATTTGCAACAACATGGATGGAACTAGAGCGTATCATGCTTAGCGAAATAAGTCAAGCAGAGAAAGACAACTATCATATGATCTCCCTGATATGAGGAAGTGGTGATGCAACATGGAGGCTTAAGTGGGTAGAAGACGAATAAATGAAACAAGATGGGATTGGGAGGGAGACAAACCATAAGTGACTCTTAATCTCACAAAACAAACTGAGGGGTGCCGGGGGGAGGGGGTTTGGGAGAAGGGGGTGGGATTATGGACATTGGGGAGGGTATGTGATTTGGTGAGTGCTATGAAGTGTGTAAACCTGGTGATTCACAGACCTGTACCCCTGGGGATAAAAATATATGTTTATAAAAAATAAAAAATTTAAAAAAAAAATAAATAAATAAAATCTTTAAAAAAAAAAAATAGACAATGGTTAAATGCTGAACTAAGTAAAAGCAAGCAGAGAGTCTCTCCAAGTTAAAACTAAAAAGTTTAAGCCATTACCTCTTCCACAGTCAGAAATGTTCTATGAGAATAAATAAAAATGCTGAAATATTTAAATGGCCTCAAACCATTCAGTTTGGTTCTGTAGAATGTCTAGGAAGATGGTTTTCCAACTTGTTAGAGCAAAGCAGGAAAGGGAGGTGAGGCAATGGACAAGCTTCAGCTAGATGTGCACTTTCTCCAGCCCCATATTTGCACATATTTCCAAACTACGAGAGCACCTGCTTTGACCTCCAACCCCCAAGTTTTCTTTGACCCATAACAGATGTTCCAGAAACTGCTCCTCTCCTGATACTTGCAAGAAAAGTAAAAACCAATCTGAGAAATGTTCACAGAATTCTGATGGTCCGCACTGATCTGGTGACTCAGTTTGCTCCTTATTCACGCTCGGTTACTGGTTTTACTGCCTTCCCATGGTGCCCAAGATGGAAAGGACTCAGGAAGGAAATAGACTATGAGTAATAAATACTATACATTCTTGTTGGTTAATATAGATTTTATATTCAGCAAATAATTACTTTTTGTAAAGCTGGACTGTATAGGTTATTCCATGATGTGTTTCGCTGTGTAATTTAAGTGTCTGTGATGGTGAAATGGATGGAAGGAAGAGCCTTGGGTATTAGCATACATACCTTTGACTCTCCCTCTTTTTCCAACCCCCTATTTAGAGACCAACCATGTATGGGGGTGGGGAGGGGCAGAAGGAGAGGGAGAGAGAGAGAATTTCAAGCATATGCCTTGGTGAGGGTAGAGCCTCACATGGGGCTTGATCTCACAACCCTAAGATCATGAACTCAGCTGAAATCAAGAGTTGGACGCTTACACTGAGACACTCAGGCACCGTGACATGAATTCTATTTCTTAAGGGTCTCTAATCTATGTCCACCTCTCTATTTCACCTCTTTCCCCACCAGATCATCTTTCACCTGGATAATGTCATCTGCACGACACCAGCTGGGCTCCATTGTCTCCAGCTTCTTCACAATTCCTTCTCCAGAGTTACCTATCAGAAGAGAATATCCCTTTCCCCTGTTGGCAAGTGTGAGCTGAAAAAGTCTGGCCTCAGTCTCCATTTCTTGCCTCTGGTTCTTCGATGCCCTATCACGACACCTGTATTCTAACTACTTTCAGGAACTGTTGGTCTCTGGATATTCAAGGCACTGGATTCCCAGACCAGGTCTAGAGATAGGAAGCTCAGTCCTCCTAGCTTCTGTGCCAGCATACCTTCCTCTGCAGCCCTCTCCTGACCCCAGAGTCAGAACAAATCCTGTTCTCCCTTTTGTTCCCATAACCCTTGTCCAACGCCCTACTGATCATTTGTCAACCTGGATCATAGTGGCCTGAACACACCTCTCTTTCTGTTTAGGTGGGGCTGAGGAGGACAGAGACAGTCTAGTCCTTTATTTATGTATCTCTGAGCACACAGAATATTCAGCTCTTAATCAGAGAACTTAGCTTAGAGTCGTATACATGATAGGCACTCCAGGAGATTTCTGGTTTTATTGAGCAACACTGTGCATTTCCAGAACCACATGGGGCCTTTAGATTGGTCTGGTACAGCAGACATGGTCCTTGTACTGTAAGTAGACAGACACTGGGTAAGTGTAAAGGGAGGGGGGAGTCCAAGATAATCTTTGTTGTTTTCAGTTTGCATGTATGGCATTTCCAGGCACAGATTTTGGCAGCTTCAAGTTCCTCTGTCCCGGGAAATTAGATTAAAAAGTCAAAGTTTATTACAGAATTTCATGGCTAGCTTAGCAATTTTAATAGAGCCTTGGGCAAAGCAGCTACATTCCTCACTGGAGGAAAGTATACTGCACACTAGACCAGTGATTATTTTATCATGACTCACTCAACTGTGTGTGAAAGAATCGCACAACACTGAAACAGAGCATGATGGACAAGCCCTGTTTTTTTTTTTTTTAATTTTTAAAGATTTTTTAATTTTAATTTTAATTTTTTTTTTAGAGAGAGAGAGTGCGAGCACCAGGAGGCTGGGGAGGAAGGGAGAGGGAGAGAGTGTCTAGGCAGACTGTGTGCTGAGAGCAGAGCCTGACATGGGGCTTGGTCTCACAACCCTGAGATCAAGACCTGAGTCAAAACCGAAAGTTGGATGCTTAACCAACTGTGCCACCCGGGCACCCCCAATTCCTGTACTTTTATAGTGTGAGAAGAAATTGACTGGGAGAAAGGGAGGTCAGTTCTAGACCTCACTATCGACCCCAAATAAACCACTTCTGGTCTTAGGGGGTATGGGCTCTGGAATTAGAGACCCAGGTTGGAATCCTGGCTCCATGGCTTTGCTAGTTATAAGACTTCAGGCAAATTAATGACTTCTGTCTTAGCAACCGTGTTGACAGAGCTGGAAAAGTAACAGTGGCAATGGGTTAGTGTAAGAAATAGTACAGTGCTCTCTCTGCACAGAACCTGGTGCATTTTAGCAGCTCAGGAAATGCTGGATACCTTCATTTTTGGGTCTCAATTTCTACCTGTGTGTAAAACGTAGGATGGGTTTGTTTATTTATTTATTTATTTATTTACAACTTAGTTATGTGATGATCACAAGGCTCTTTCCAGTTCTGAAGTCCCATCATCTTTTTATCTTTACCGGTGCAAACAGTACTGAGAATCTTTGAAAGCGGCTGCATTCTCATGCATGTGCTTCTTTCTTCGAATTTCCTCAGGTTATTTTTCCCTTTTTCAAGCTTTTTTGAGATGGGCAATTAAATCACTAATTGCCAAACTCTCTTTTTTTCTAATATACACATTGGAAACTATGCGTTTCCTCCTTTTTTCCCCGTGAGCACTGCTTTAGTTGAACCCTGTATATTCAGATGTTCTTTCATTTTAGTTGGTTAAGAATATTTGAAAATTCCCCTGGTGATATTTCTTCTTCCACCCATGGTTTATTTAAAACTATGCTGCTTAACTTCCACATATTGGAAGATTCTGCAGTTAGCTTGCGGTGATTTTTTTTTTTTTTAATTCCATTAAGGTCAGTACACACATTTAGTACAATTTCAATCCTCTGAAATTTATTGCCTTGTTATTACCTGCCATATGGATGAAGCACACTTTATACTTTAGCAAATATTCTATGTGTAACTGAAAAAAAAGCTATAATCTGTAGTTAGTGGTTGTAACGGCTACAATATAAAAACATCAGCTGGGTCAGGGTGGGTCCTGTTCTGCAAATCCACACACTCAGCTGATTTTTGTTTCCTGCCCATTTGCTCAGATACTAAAAGAAGTTCATAAAAATTTCCACCTACTGATTTCTCTTTTAGTTTTGTCAAGCTTTGCTTTGTATACAGGCATACCGCGCTTAATTTCGGGTCTCTGTGTCATGTTTCGGTAACTCTTGAAATATTTCGACCTTTTTCATCTCTGTATTTGTTCGGGTGATCTGTGATCTTTGATGTTACTCTTGTAATCGCGTTTTGGGGGCGGCCGCGAACCCTGTCCATTGAGGACAGGGAACTTTATCGATAAATGTGTGTGTTCTGCCTGCTCTGCCCACAAGCCATCCCCGGTCTCTCTCTTTCCTTGGGCCTCCCTTTTCTCTGAGACACAATCATATCGAAATTAGGCTGATTAAAAACTTTACCGTGGTCTCCAGGTGTTCAAGAGAGAGAGAGAGTCACATGTCTCTCACTTGAAATAAAAAGCTAATAATGCCTGAGCTTCATGAGGAAAGCATGTTAAGAGCTGAGACAGGCCGAAAGTCAGGCCTCTTGGCCGAACAGTGAATGCAAAGGAAAAGTTCCTGAAGGCAGGTGACGGTGCTTGAGTGGACACACGAATGCTAAGACAGCCTTACTGCTGGCAGGAAAGATGCTCATCTGGACAGAAAATCAAACCAGCCACACAACAGCCCCCTGACCCAAAGTCTAACCCAGAGCAAGGCCCTACCTCTCTTCAGTTCTGTGAAGGCTGAGGAAGGTGAGGAAGCTGAGAAGGGAAGTCTGAAGCCAGCAGAGATTGGTTCATGAGGTTTAGGGAAAGAAGGCATCTCTATAACATGAGAGCACGAGGTGAGGAAGCATATGCTCACGTATGAACCGCAGCAAATTATCCAGGAGATCTGGGCAAGATGGTTAACAAAGGGCTACACTAAGCAGATCTTCAATGTAGACAAAACAGCCTTCTATTGGAAGATGATGCCAACTGGGACTTTCATAGCCTGAGAGAGGAAGTTGGTGGTTGGCTTTGAAAGACAGGTGGTTCTCTAGTTAGGGGCCAATGCAGCTGGTGACTTTCAGTCGAAGCCAGTGCTCATGTACCATTTCAAAAATCCTAGGGCCCTCAACGATTATGCTAGATCTACTCTGCCTATGCTCTGCAAATGGAACAACAAAGCCTGGGTGACAGCCCGTCAGTTGACAACATGGTTTCCTAAGTAAGGCCACTGTTAAGACCTACTGCTCAGCAAGATTCCTTTGAAAATCTTACTGTTCACTGACTGTGCACCTGGTCACCCAAGACCTGATGAAGATGGACGAGATCAATGTGATTTTCATGTCCGCTAACACAAGCATTCTGCAGCCCATGGAGCAAGGTGTCATTTCAACTTGCAAGTCTTATCAAATAAATGCATTTTATAAAGCTGTAGGTGCCATAGAAGGGATTCTTCTGGTGGATCTGGTAAACTGAAAGCTGTCTGGAAAGGATTCGTGGTTCCAGGTGCCATGAAGAAATTTGCGATTCATGGGAAAATAAAATTGATGCATATAAACAAAAGGACCCTAACAGGAGTTTGGAAGAAGCGGATTCCAATCCTCATGGGTTTTTTTGAGGGGTTCGAGGCTTCGGTGGAGGAAGTAATGCAGATGTGGTACAGAGAACAAGAGAACTGAGGGAGAGTCTGCAGAAGATATGATTGAAGCGCTTCAAGCTCATGATAAAACTTAAACAGATGACGAGCTGCTTCTTATGGATGAGCAAAAAAGGTGGTTTCCTGAGATGGAATCTTCTCCTGGTGAAGACTCTGTGAAGATTATTGAAATGACAACAAAGGGTTTAGAGCAGTACATAAACAAAGTTGCCTGGGGCACCTGGGTGGCTCAGTCGGTTAAGCAACTGCCTTCGGCTCCGGTCATGATCCCAGGATTCTGGGATTGAGCCCTGTGTCAGGCTCCCTGCTCAGCAGAGAGCCTGTTTCTCCCTCTCCCTGGCACTCTGCTTACTTGTGCTCTTTCTCTATCAAATAAAGAAATAAAATCTTAAAAAAAAATCACTAAGTTGGTGAGGCACTGGTGGGGTCTGAGAGGACTGACTCCAATATTTAAAAAAGTTCTAGTGGGGGTAGAATTCTATCAAATGGCACCAGCAAAAATATCATGACTTAGTGAACCTCAGATGATGGTTGGCATTTTTGAGCCATGAAATATTTTTAAGTGAAATATTTTTAAGTGAATACATTAGGTTTTTTTTTTGGACCGAATGCTATTATTAATAGACTATGGTATAGTGTAAACATAACTTTGTGTACTAGAAAACCAGAAAATTCATCTGATGCACTTTATTGTGGTATTCACATTATTGTGGTGGTCTGGAACCAAATCCTCATTATCTTTCAGGTGTGCCTGTATTTTGAAGCCATGTTATTAGGTGCTTATAAATATAGGAAATTATATATATATATATATATATATTTTTTTTTAAGAGAAACAGTGAGTACATGTGACCCTGAGTGGGGGTGGAGGGGCAGAGGCACAGGGAAAGGGAGAGAGAACCTAACATGGAGCCTACTCGGGGCTTGATATCACAATCCTGAGATTATGACCTGGGTGGAAATCAGGAGTTGGATGCTTCACTGACTTAGCCATCCAGGCACCCCTATTATATCTTCTCAATGAATTGAACTTCTTTTTTTTTTTTTTTTTTTTTTTTTAAAGATTTTATTTATTTATTTGACAGAGAAATCACAAGTAGATGGAGAGGCAGACAGAGAGAGAGAGAGAGGGAAGCAGGCTCCCTGCTGAGCAGAGAGCCCGATGCGGGACTCGATCCCAGGACTCTGAGATCATGACCTGAGCCGAAGGCAGCGGCTTAACCCACTGAGCCACCCAGGCGCCCCTGAATTGAACTTCTTATCATTATGAAAGTCCCTTTATCTTCTTAGCTTAAAGCCTACTGTGTGGTATTGGTAAAACTTTCTTTTGATTAGTATATAGCACATAATTGAATCTGTACTGAAGATACAGAATCTAATTGAAATCTTTGGTCTGTTTACATTTAATGAAATAGTTGGGTTTAAGGCTATCATTTTTCTATTTATTGTACCCATTCTTTACTCTTCTTTTCTTGTTTTCTTTTAAAGGGGTTATTCTGTTTAGTTTCTTACATGAAATTTTTGTACCATTTTATATCCTTATTTAGTGGTTCTCCTATATATAGGTATGTTACAATATTCATCCATGACTTACTACAGATCAGCTTTAATTTTTGCTTTTATCACTTCCCAAATAATGCAAGACTACTTTTGTCCCTTTTGCCCTTTGAGCTATTTTGGTCTTACTTCTTTACATGTTACTATCTCTACACAGCACAATTACTGTTGCTGAACCCAGTCAGTAGTAACCTTTTTTTTTTGATTTTTTAAATTTATTTTCAGCATAACAGTACTCATTATTTTTGCACCACACCTAGTGCTCCATGCAATCCATGCCCTCTCTAATACCCACCACCTGGTTCCCCCAACCTCCCACCCCCCGCCACTTCAAACCCCTCAGATTGTTTTTCAGAGTCCATAGTCTCTCATGGTTCACCTCCCCTTCCAATTTCCCCCAACTCCTTTCTCCTCTCTAACTCCCCATGTCCTTCATGCTATTTGTTATGCTCCACAAATAAGTGAAACCATATGGTAATTGACTCTCTCTGCTTAACTTATTTCACTCAGCATAATCTCTTCCAGTACTCTTTACCCTTATCCTGATTTTCAGTGCTTTTGGTTCCCTCTTACGGATTTGAGCTTCTATCTGTGGTCATTTTCTCTAAGGCAGAAAACCATCTTTTAGTATTCTTTTTAGAAAACTTTTCTGTTTTTGTCTGAAAACATCTTTGTTTCATTTTTACTTTTATAGGATACTCCCACTAGGTAGGCCAATCTAGCTTGGCTGTTTTTTTCTTTTAGCTCTTTAAAGATGTCATTTCATTGTCTTCTGACATCCAGAACTTCTCTACTAAAAAGTCAAATGGTAGTATCTCTGTTGTTTTCTGAATGTAATATATAAATATAAATGTATGTAATGAATGTATGAATGGATGTAATGAATTTATATATATATATACACACACACACACACACACACCTTCTCTGATGGATATTAAGGTGTTTTTTTCTCTTTATTTTTGCTTTTCAGCAGTTTACCACAATGTGCTTGGGTGCAATTATCTTGAAGTTTACTGACTACTTGAACCTGTGTGGGTTGAGGTCTTCAAGTAGCTTTGGAAAATTCTCCCTTGTTACTTCTTTCATGTTCTCTTTCTTGGTGTCTTTTTCTGGGACTCCAATTACACTATGTGAGATCTGTGCCTCTTATGTCTCTTTCACTTCATTCTGTTTTTCCTACTCTTTTAAAGAAAATCTGTGCTTCAATTTGGATATTTTTTATTGACTTCTCTTGGAGTTCACTAACCCAGTCTTCTACTGTTGAATTTACTATTAAACTCTTCAAATAAGTTTTAACTTTAGCTGCTGTACATTTTCTTTCTAAAATATCCATTTGATTCTTTTGTACTTTTAATAGAGTCTATTTCTTTGTTGAAATTATCCATTTTCTCATTAATTTTCCTATCTTTATATTTTCATTAACATTTAAAATAGTTATTTAACAGATTTTGCCTGCCTACTCTATCCTCTTGGACATCTGGGGGTATGATTTCTATTATCTACTTTTCCTTGTTTATTAATCATATCTTCTTTACATGGCATTCTTTGCATGGCTTGTAATTTTCATTGTTTTCTGGGCATTATTTTTTATCGAAGCATAATTAACATACGTTTTATTAGTTTCAGGTGTACAACACTGATTCAACAATTCTATACATTACTCGGTGCTCCCACAAGAAATGTAGCCACCTTCTTTTACCATACACCCTTATACTACTGTTGCCTATATTCTCTGTTGTGTAATTTTAATTTCTGTGACATTTATAACTGGAATTTTGTACCTCTTAATCCTCTTCACCCATATCCCCACCCAGCTCCCTCTTAGGAACCACCAGTTCTCTGAATTTAAGTGTCTGTTTTCTTGGTTTGTTGGTTGGTTGATTTATTTGGTCCAATTTGCTTTTTAGATTCCACATATAAGTGAAGTCATATAGAGAAGATATTTGCAAATGACCTATCTGATAAAGGGCTAGTATCCAAAATATATACAGAACTTATAAAACTCAACACCCAAAAACCAAGTAACCAGTTAAAAAACGGGCAGAAGACATATAGATAGCTATCAGACACATGAAAAGATGCTCAACATCACTCATCATTAGGGAAATACAAATCAAAACTATGATGAGGTATCACCTCACACCTGTCAGGATGGCTGAAATTAACAACATAGAAAACAACAGATGGTTGGCGAGGATGCAGAGAAAGAGGAACTCTCTCACACTGGTGGTGAGAATGCAAAACTGGTGCAGCCACTCTGGAAAACAGCATGGAGGTTCCTCAAAAAGTTAAAAGTAGAGCGCCCCTATGGCCCATCAATTGCACTACTAGGTATTTATCTAAAGGATAAAAAAGTACTGGGGCGCCTGGGTGGCTCAGTGGGTTAAAGTCTCTGCCTTTGGCTCAGGTCATGATCCCAGGGTCCTGGGATCGAGCCCCACATCGGGCTCTCTGCTCAGCAGGGATCCTGCTTCCTCCTCTCTCTCTGCCTGCCTCTCTGCCTACATGTGATCTCTGTCTGTCAAATAAATTAAAAAAAAAAGTACTGATTCAAAAGGATATATGCAGTACTATCTATAATAGTATTATCTATAATATACAACAGTATTATCTATAATAACAGTATTATCTATAATATACCGTTTTATCTGATGTTTATAACAGTATTATCTATAATATACAAATTATGGAAAGAGCCCAAATGTCCATCGACTGATGAGTGGATCAAAAAGTTGTGATATCTTTACACAGTGGAATATTAGCCATAAAAAAGAATGAAATCTTGCCATTTGTAATGACATGGATGGAGCTACAGAGTATTATGGTAAGCGACAGAAGCCAGAGAAAGACAACGTGATTTCACTCATATGTGGAATTTAAGAAACAAAACAGATGAACGTGGAGAAAGGCAAACCATAAAACAGACTTCACTATAGAGAATACACTAAGGGTTGCTGGAGGGGAGTTGGGTGGGGGAAATGGATTAAATGAGTGATGGGGAATAAGAGGGGCACATATTGTGATGAGCACTGGGTGTTGAAATAATTCTAGACCTAAAACTAAGTTACACTGTATGTTAATGAACTAGAATTTAAATAAAAACTTGAAACTAAGTGAAATCATAGCAGTTATTTTCTTTGACTTATTTCATTTAGTATAATACCCTCTAGGTCCATCTACATTGCTGCAAATGGCAAGATCTCATTTCCGATGGCTAATAAACCATTGTATGTATGTATGTATATATGTATATCCACACACACACACACACATATATACACACACCACAGATTCTTTATCCATTCACTTATGGATGGACACTTGAGTTGCTTCTATACCTTGGCTGCTGTAAATAATGCTGCAAAAACCCCACAGAGCTGTATATAACTAATTCATATATGAATTAGTGTTTTTGTTCTCTTTGGGTAAATACCCAGTGGGATTACTGGATCATACGGTACTTTTATTACACTGTGTCGTCTTTGGAGAAATGTCTGCTCATGTCTTCTGCCCATTTTTTTTTTTTTAAAGATTTTATTTATTTGACACAGAGAGATCACAAGTAGGCAGCGAGGCAGGCAGAGAGAGAGAGAGGAGGAAAGCAGGCTCCCTGCTAAGCAGAGAGCCTGATGTGGGACTCGATCCCAGGACCCTGAGATCATGACCTGAGCCAAAGGCAGAGTCTCAATCCACTGAGTCACCCAGGCGCTCCTCTTCTGCCCCTTTTTAATCAGCTTTCTTTTTTGGTGTTGTGTAGGTTCTTCATAGATTTTTGGATATTAACCCTTTATCAGACATATCATTTGCAAATATCATCTCCCTTTCCATGGGTTGTCTTTTTGTTTTGTTGACGGTTTCCTTTCCTGAAAAAAATCTTTTTATTTTGATGTAGTGCCAATCGTTTATTTTTGTTTCTGTTTCCCTTGCCTGAGGGGACATATCTAGAAAAATGTTGCTGAGACTAATGTCTATGAGATTACTGCCTGTGTTTTCTTCTAGGAGTTAGGTCTTTAATCCATTTTGACTTTTTTGTGTCTGGTGTAAAGAAGGCGGTTCACTTTTCCAGGCACCATTTGTTGAAGAGACTATCCTTTTCCTATTGTAAGTGTGGGTTTATTTTTGGGCTCCCTCTTCTATTCCATTTATCTATGTGTCTATTTTTGTCTGGATATTGTATTTTAAAGAACTCTTATTTATAGGTTCCTTTTCTTATGTTAGAGTGACAGGGTAAGAGGCTAACGTGTTAGTCTCTTCAGTATTTGAACTGGGTGCAACCAGGTTGTAGTTTTGGTTGATGCAGTTGACTTTGGTTAAAATGCATCAGGGGCAAGACTTGAATATTCATGTTAGGTTTTAGTGGACTTTGTGTCCTAAACACTAAGGCTGTGGAAGAAGACTTCTGCTTTCCATCCTAGCTTTCCATCATCCCGTGGGGCCCACAGATGGGCACGTGTCTCATAGAGAACACTGCTGCGACTTTGGGGATCCTCCATCTGTAAAGCCAGCTCACCAAGGAAGGGCATTTCTCTCTGGAAACTAACTTGTCTAATCATCTATATCTTCCTAGCTCTACGATCTCTCTAAATATAGAATGTTTATAGTTTAAGTTGTTGAAATTCTACTCAGAAGCAAAAGTCCATTGGACTGTAGTTTTCAATGAACATTTTTTTCTTACCAGTTAAGAGTTATACAGAGACCGGCTGCTCTCCCATTTACTTTCTTTTCTCCAGACATCTTGTTACCACCCAAAACATGCCATACCAGGGGAATCAGGAAACAGTGGCTTAAACTATATGTATTAGGAGAAATGAACTGGAGGGCTCTCTTAGATTCTACCACCAAGATAACTGTCTTTTCAAGAGTAATTTTCAAGGTCTGCCCACTGTAACATTCCTTTGGTGATGATGGGGTAATTTATCATTGGAACCTAATTGGAACCTATTTTGGAGCTATGGTGGCTAGTTGATAGCAACTGGACAAGCTTAGTTTTATAATAATTAAAAAAAAGTCTCTCTGAAAAACTAAGGTTTTAGATTTTTATTTAATTTTTTTAAAGAAAGTACTTAAAAATCTAGATTAATTTAAATGGTTTTCCAGTTCAGATCAATGACTATCTTTCTATGTTTAGTACATTTTGGTTAGTAAACCTATACTTACAAAGATGAGAACTAAATCATATAAAACCCTGCACAATTTTATTGAGTACAAACCGAGACTTATATTTTTTCATGTTTGTATTTAATTGAGAATACCTAAAAAGGTAAATCGATCATATATTGGAATATGGATAAAATATTTTCCAAAGCTAATTCGGAGAATTTGAAAATTACTTAAAAAAAAGAAGCAGTCTGAACCATTAAGGCAGCATAATGTCATTCTGAAGGAGAGTGGGGACACAGTTAATAGAGAATTGATCTCTATACCACAGGTTTCATTCAGTGGTGTCCCTCAGGGATGTACAAATATGGAAAGGTTTAATTTTTACCAGTAACAATGAGGGAACTTTGTTTGTTTCATCTTTCCTCTTCTGCTTAGTGGGGAAACTTAAAATTGCTCAGTAATGATAGATTCCTCAGTCCAACCCTTTCTGGTTTTGTCTTTCTGGTTTGAAATCTAGCCTGATTGAAAATGTCTATTTCCGAGTTTCTTTCTTCCCACTTTGTGCACAATCTTGGGTGCGGCTGCCAGGAGCTGGCCATGACAGGCAAGCGTGGGGCCTGCTCTTTGCCCGTACCATCCAGGCTGCTGGTGGCAGGAGGGTGTATGCAGGGGTGGGGCGTGGAAGTCGGGTTTGGTGTCCACTTATACTCAGGTGAGAATGATGGCAGTAGTCCCATTCTTTTGGTCTCAGTTGCTTCTCTATCCAATGCTGACAGACTATGTCTGTTTATATCTGGTACCCCAATGAGGAGGATGCTCTATGGGCTTTGGCTCCCGGAGACTTCTGGGAATTGACAAAGCCTACCACAGGCAGCGTTCTCTTTGGCCCGACTCTAAGATATAGGGACTGCCCCTTTGCGTGTGAGGTCTTGGAATCTTCTCTTACCTGTCTCAGTCAGTAGTAACTAGAACTCCCTGTGTTGGCTCCCCACACAGGCCTGGCCTGACTCCCCTAGGGCAGGTTACCAATGCCTTTCTCTCAGTAAATTTCTATGTCGTCCACTCCAAACTGAGGGATGGAGCGAGACGCCGTCTGCATCCCCCACAGCTCCTACATACTTGGCGGCAGCTCCCTTAATTCAGTAAGGAAATTTTTCAAACCTTCCAGTTCTTCAAGCCAGCAGAGTAGTTGTTCTTATCTACTTTGGCCAAGAGACAGGACTTCACCTAAGGTCCAGGGTCAATGCTCGCATGTCACAAGCAATTCTTTTGAGGTAATTCAAATTTGGAAGTGATGTCTTCTAATGTAGGATGTGTCTCCCGAGTCAAACCTCAGAGGGTAGAACTGGACACAGGTACCAGCCCCTGACTCCCATCCGTCCTTGTGATCAAAACCCAGTACAGACAGCTGTGTAGGATGAACGGACACAGGTTGCATGACTCCAGGGCCTTAGGCCATACCCAAAGGCCAACTTGTAGGAGAGGAAACTGGAGAGATCCAAACACATGTAACATATAAGTCCAAGTTCCCCTGGGTACTTAAAATGAAAGCTTTGTTTGGTTCCTGAATTCGTCTGTAACATAGGGTTACTACCTGTAAAGCCTTTGAAAATACAAAAACTTTGTCATTCAGCAATAGTGAATTTTCTTGCCAAAGACTTTAGCACTAGGGAAAATAATATACCGTATTTTGCAACCCACAGGGGTCATCATGACTTCTAGAAGTGCCACAAGGGAGTGCAGGGCAAGGAAATTGGAGCTCAAAAGCAACACCTAGACGCCTGCTGTTACCATAGTTACAAAAGGAAAGGAAGGAAGAGATGTACTATTTCCCATAAGTAGTGAGGTTAAGTCTTGCCTGATTTGAGATCACTGGGGTGAATAATCCTAGCCATATCCACAGGGTTTCATCACGGTTGCCGTGAGTTTCAACTTGAAGCAAGGAGCAGGAAGAGGGAAAAATCATTTGTTTACACTCACGAAGCTGTTCCTGATGCTCCATCACTTAACCTTTACTCTCAGAACCTGCTGAAACGTGCCGGCTTTATTCACTCCCCTACCAGCAAATTCTAAGAATTAATGGCCATGACTAATTTTAGTTACTTTGGGTAGGACAGGCCACAGGGAGATAAAGGAGGGGAGAACGTCTCTCTCATTCCTGAATTTCTGAGGCTGGATCAGGACAGTGGGGTGGAGAGCATCACAACTGTGACTCCCCAGAGCATACCATAGAACCCGGTCTGACTCTTCTTCCAGTCTGAATCTCTTCTCCCGCACCCCTGCCAGACTGCATTGTAGTCCCTCCTCCGAGGACAACTTTCTTGGTGAAGCTCTCATTACAATTTGGGCCGGGAGATTTCATCTTTAGATCATTTTGAGAGATAACAGTGAATTACCACAAGTAATGATGAACACGTACTATGGACTGCTGTGGGTGAGACCCTACAAAAGAGCTCTGGAGTCTCATTTCATCTTCCGAATGACCCCAGGAGCTAGATAACTAGCCTCTTCATCATATTCTCCAGTTCCCAGAGGAAGAGACTGAGGCTCAGGGTAGTAAGGAAACTCCTCCACTATCATGCGGCTATGAAATAATGTCAGAACCCAGGGCTCTGTAAGACCCCAAAACTAGTGAATGCTGAATCTTCCAACTTCTTTACCTGGCACTGAAACCTGTCTCTGTGTACTTTCCATCCACTGGTCCTAGTTCTATCCTCTGAAGACCCATCCGTGGAAAAAGTCTTAAACCCTTACCCCTACTAGATCGTCTGATATTGTACGTGGCTTTTGGGACTTTCTGTGTTAGCACTGTTTTTAGATGTCCATTCTTCAACCCCCCAAAGCCATCTGTTTTCTCTGGGTTTTCTGCATTAGCATTCCAAGGGGGCTCCATGCTCTGTCCTCTATCCTACACTCAATAGCCACAGTGGGCCTTAAAATACATCAGATCACTGCAGTCCTCTTCTTAGAACACTCTGTGGCTTCTCAGGTCACCGAAAGCAAAATCTCTGCAGCCCACTTCATGACGCTAAAGCCCAAGACAGGACCTCCTCTCCAGTCCTCTCCCCTCCTGCCCATACTGTTCCCTCAGCATGCCAAGCGTGATCCCAACTCCTCTCCCTGCAACAGTGAGGGCTTCTCCTTCCTTCTTGTAGTCTTCTCCACAGCACTTAAGATTTTCCTTCTTTCCTTCACTTTTGCCTGCCCTCTCCCTGTGACCCCACCCCAACAAGAATGCAAGCAAGCTCTGAAAAGCAGGGAGTTTTAGTTCAAATTTCAGGTTAAATCCCAAGTGGTGCACAAAATTACCATTTCACAAGGGTCAGCCTACCCGTCCCTAGCACTAAGAGCCTCCCCTGGCCCAGCAGCATTCAAAAAGTAGCAGGTAAATAAGTGAATGACCTATACACTGATACTAAAAATGTTACAGAGCTTTTATGCACTTTGTTATCCTCAGTAAGAACTTCCCTATCCACTGGCCAGATTTCTGATAGCATGTCTTCCTAATCCTACGGGGAGCCTAACAGATATGCAAACAAAGATGAAAAACTCTTGTAGACACCAAATCTAGTTTTGAACTGTAGGAGAGTTTCCTTGAAGCATTCACCAGTAATTTTAAGCTCCTCCATCTGCCTCCAGACATCCTGTGTTGAGAGGGGAAACTTTGTATGAATTGCTAGATCTATTTGGATTCAGGATAAGGTCCTTTCTTAAGCTAAATGCAGGCAATGGTTTTATACAACCACCTGCTACAGAATGACCTACTTATCTTACTACCCCTGTGTTAAGACAGAAGAGTGGGTATTCTTTGGTAAATAATATTCCACTTGAAAAATCTGTTAATTTGTAGCTTTTAATGAACATGTAGCTGGAAGATCACTCCAAAGACAAAATCTTTCACCCCTCAGGGCACTGTTTCCTATTGTTGGATTTGACATCGTACGGTGATGGACTTTAACAATGGTTCAGTCACTGTGTTGAAAAATTGCCAAAAATTCTAGCGTCAAGACATGGAGACGCTATGATCGAATACATTACCCGGTATGAGGAAAATCAGGCTGCTCACTGTGGACTGACACAGTAATCCTCTGTGCTGATCACAAGGTGTTGGGGGAGTTGTCGTCAAACCCCAGTCATCCCTTCAATTACCATTTCAAATTATTCACTGTTAATTTGCAGTGCTGCTTACGGAAGGCTGAAGGTTTTGTTCTCACACGTTGAGGGCAATGAAACAGTTTAAAGGTTTTAAATAGACACAGAAAAGCCAGTATTTTTTTTTTCCTCATTCAAAATAATTAAAAGTCCCTTTAGAATCACACATCAACAATTCTCACAGTCATCCACAATTTCATATAAAGCATGAGTTTTTTTATACCCACAACAAAACATGGACCTGCAGAAGTTTTCAAACAATCCTCCAACAGCTTCATGCGAGTCTTCTGGAGCTCTGGGCTGTCCCATTCGTCTTCCTCAATGCCCCAGTAGAGATCTATGACCTGGGAACCAAAGGATGAGGCAGGATTAATTTACCTGCAGGAAAAATTCATTTACCTGTGGGTTTTATTCTTATTTACAATGTTAAGCTAACGTGACTTTTAACTCTTTTCTTTGCAGCATGTTTTCCCTTAAGAGGGAAAATTATATTTAAGATCTGTTCAAATAGATATTCTTTTCATCCCATGATGGGCTAGGGATGAACATTATAATTTCTTTTGTTCCTTATTATATTGTTGACATGGCCCCAGAGAAAATGAAATGTTAAATGTCAGAGGCTTTGCGGGGGCAGACTTTCATTATATTGAAATGGTAAAAGAATTTCAAAAAAATGTTCGGAAGCACCTGAAATATGGTTACCACATTATTTGAGACAAAAAAAAAAATAGTCTATAATATTACTGTGCATCTTAATATGAGAAGTAGGGGGCCTAGGTGGCCCAGTCAGTTAAGTGTCTGCCTTAGGCTCAGTCATGATCCTGGAGTCCTGGCATCAAAAACTCCACATTGGACTCCCTAAGCAGGGAATCTGCTTCTCCCTCTGACCCTCCCCACTCTGTTGTATTCTCTCTTTCAAATAAATAAGTAAAATCTAAAAAACATATACGAGAAGGGAAAAAACACAATGGCAATTAATATATATTGACCTAAAGGCAAACATTAAACTTTCTTAAAAAAAATTAAAAAACAAACCTTAAAAAAGCCTGTTATGATACTTTATCCCACAGAGATAGACATTTTGGTTATATCTGTTTCATCTGAAAGCAGTTTGGCTTTCATCAATACATGTCTGAAAACCATGTATTGGAAACAATGAAAGGTGGTATGCCTTAATGAGAAGTGAGGATAATAGGATCTTCTATCTCCTTACTTCAAAGACTATAAGGGAGGATTCTGGGAGTCTGTAAAGACATTTACAAGCACCCTCTTTTGAAAATCTGCTGTGAAGAGCAATATGGGGTTCATTCCCTTTACTCAATGGTTATTCTGCATAAATAAAGTAAATGTTTCCAATTGCAGCTTTGAAGATTTCCTTTCTTTGTTTCCCACAAGCAGAAAAAGAACCTTCCTTCCTTACTCCTGGCTGGCACGGGCATTCAGGGAGATGGAAGCACAGAGGATGGGTCCTTCCTTGTGCCCCAGGCAGGCCTCAGGAACATCTCTTGACCGTGGCCCTGCATGGTTGTATCTGCATCAGCTCTCTATCTGCGTTTGAGTTTTTAGATGGCTGATAAAGATATAACAACTTCTTAAAAAATACTTCTATGGTCTGGTCCGTAAGTTTTATAATAAATGAAACTATCCTCTTGTGGCGGGGGAGGGGGGGCTCTTTCCTTTAATCTACCTTAGAGGGTTTAACCACACTATCAAGGAAGGGACTATCTGAGATGATAACTTCAGTGTCCCATATGACAGCCTGTAGCTGTGGCTATTTAAAAGTAAATAGAAGTTTAAATCAATTCAAGTACTTTATAGCCACATTTGGCTACTGACTCTCATGGGGGAAAGCACAGATACAGACCATGTCCCCATCATGGAAACCATAATTTGACAGTTCTGTAAATTCCTGAGATCACTAGAACAAGACATTTTTGGCCATCTGCCAAAAAACTGTGAAACCCACAAATCTGCAACGTGAATGCTAATTCTTATTTGTGCCTCACACAAACTGACCATCCTTCAGAGAGCCTATTCTCCATCCTTTTGGCTACACCATTTGGACATACCTGAGGAAAGGTCTGATTTAGAACAGATGAAGAGAAACAAATGGTAAACATAAACGATATCAAGGATAATATCACAAAAGCTATAAATATATATACCTGTTCGTCTCCCACCTAAAAGTATCAAATTATAACAATATAATTGGATTTGTAACATATATAAAAGTTACATATATAACAACAGCACAAAAAGGGAGTAGAGATATAAAGGAGTAATCTTTTTATAGCTCACTGGAATTAAGTTGGTATAAATTATAAGTAGATTCTGATACAACATGTCTTAAAATAACTATGAAGAAAATAACATACAGTGAAAATCTAAAGGAATTGAAATGTCACACTAGAATATGTTCACTTAACATGAAACAAAAAAGTAAAAGGAACACAGAAGATATGAGAAAAAAAGTAGAATGGCAGATGTAATCCAACTATATTCACACCATTAAGTGTGAATGAGTTAATACAACTCATTACACATAATACATAATATAATACAATACATAATATAATACAACTCATTATACATAATACAACTCATAATACAAAAGCAGAAATTGTCAGACTGGATTAAAACTATATGCCTATGCAGTCTATAGACAAGACACTTTAGATTCAAATAGGTTGAAAGTAAATGGATGGAAAAAGATACATCATGCAAGCAGTAACCATAAGAAAGCTCACATGATTACTGATATCAGCCAAGAGATTTTAAGACAAAATGTAACAAGAGATAAAGAAGGACAATTTTATAATGATGAAAAGGTGGATTCATCAAAAAGATATAAAAATTATAAATGTATATATAAAAGTCTTAAAATACCTTAAGTACAACTGACAGAAGTGAAGGAAAAACAGACAATTCAACTATATTAGTTAGAGACTTAAATATCTCACATTCAACAATGGAAAGAATGACTATGAAGAAGATCAATTAAAAAGTCGAAGACTGGAACAATATTATAAACTTACTAGATCTAGCATATTTATAGAACAATCTACCCAACAAAAGAATATATATTCTTTTCAAGTATACATAAAACACTGTCCAGGATAGAACATAGATCATAAAACAACCCTCAATAAACTAAGAGCGTTTTAAATGATATGAAGTATGTTCTCTGAACATAAGGCAATGACATTAAAAATCAGTAATGAAGAAATTTGGGAAATTCATAAATATGTGGAAAGCAACATACTCTTAACCAAAGAGTCAAAGAAGAAATCACAAGGGAAATTAAAAAAAACTTTGAGATGGACAAAGACACAAATACCAAAACTTATGGGATGCAGTTACAGTAGTACTCAGAGGGAAATTTATAGCAATAACCACCTATATTAAAAAGATCTCTGGACGCCTGGGTGGCTCAGATGGTTAAGCGGTTGCCTTCAGCTCAGGTCATGATCCTAGCATCCTGGGATCAAGTCCCACATCAGGCTCCTTGCTTAGCAGCCTGCTTCTCCCTCTGCCTCTGCTTGTCACTCTGTCTGCTTGTGCTCTCTCTCTCTCTCTCTGACAAATAAATAAATAAAATCTTAAAAAAAATTTTTTCAAACCAATACTCTTTATACCTTAACAATAGAGACTGAGGAAGATACAAAGAGAAAAACATTCTATACTCTGGATTGGAAGAATAAATATTGTTAAAATGTCTATGTTACCCAGAGCAATCTATGCATTCAATGCAATTCCTATCAAAATACCATCAAGTTTTTTCACCGAGCTGGAATGAATAATCCTAAAATTTGTATGGAGCCAGAAAAAAACCCACATAGTCAGGAGATGTTGAAAAAGAAAACCAAAGCTGGTGACGTCACAATTCCAGACTTTAAGCTCTATTACAAAGCTGTAATCATCAAGACAGTATGCTTTGGGCACAAAAACAGACACATAGATCAATGGACCAAAACCCAGAATCCAGCAATGGAACCTCAACTCTATGGTCAACTAATCTTTGTGTGACAAAGCAGGAAAGAATAGCCAATAGAAATAAGATGGTCTTAGGGTGCTTGGGTGGCTCTGTCGGTTAAGCAGCTGCCTTCAACTCAGGTCATGATCCCGGGGTCCTGGGATTGAGCCCCATGTCAGGCTCCCTGATCAGCAGGAAGCCTGCTTCTCCCTCTCCATCTGCCTGCCACTCTGCCTACTTGTGCTCTCTATCTCTCCGTGAAATAAGTAAAATCTTAAAAAAGAAAAAGGAAAAGAAAAAACACGGTCTCTTCAACAAATGGTATTGGGAAAATTGGACAGCCACATGCAGAAAAATGAAACTGGACCATTCCTTACACCATAGAGAAAGTGGATGAAAGACCTAAATGTGAGACAAGAATCCACCAAAATCCTAGAGAATACCAGCGGCAACCTCTTCAACCTTGGCCACAGTAACTTCTTGCTAGACACGTCTCCAAAGGCAAGGAAAACAAAAGCAAAAACAAACAACTGGAACTTCATCAAGATAAAAACTTTTTGCACAGCAAAAGAAGTAATCAACAAAGCTAAAAGGCAACCTATGGAATGGGAAAAGATATTTGCAAATTACATATTAGATAAAGGACTAGTATTCAAGATCTATAAAGAAGTTATCAAACTCAACACCCAAAAAACAAATAATCCAGTCAAGAAATGGGTAGAAGACATGAACAGGCATTTCTCCAAAGACGACATCCAAATGACCAACAGACACATGAGATAATGTTCCACACCACTTGAAATTAGAGAAATACAAATCAAAACCATAATTAGACACTACTTCACATCAATCAGAAGGCTAAAATTAACAAGTCAGCAAATAACAAATGTTGGCAAGGATGTGGAGAAAGGGGAACCCTCTTACGTTGTTAGTGGAAATACAAGCTGGTACAGTTACTCTGGAAAATGCTATAGAGGTTCCTCAAAGTTAAAAGCAGAGCTAACCTACAACCTAGCAGTTGCACTACCAGGTATTTACCCCAAAGATACAGATGTAGTGATCTGAAGGGGCCCTTGCACCCCAATGTTTATAGCAGCAGTGTCCACAAGAGCCAAACTATGGAAAGAGCCAAAGCGTCCACTGACAGATGAATGGATAAAGAAAATGTGGTATATACATCAACAATGAATATATGCAGCCATCAGAAAGGATGAATACTTCGCATTTACATGGATGTGGATGGAACTGGAGAGTATTATGCTGAGCAAAAAAAGTCAATCAGAGAAAGACAGCTGTCATATGGTTTCACCCATATGTGGAATATAAGAAATAGCATAGATGATATAGGGGAAGGGAGGGTAAAATGGAATGGTAAGAAATCAGAGAGGGAGACAAACCATGAGGGACTCTTAATATAGGAAGGAAACAGAGGCTTTCTGGAGGGGAGGTAGGTTGGGTAATGGGGTAATTGGGTAGTGGGCATTAAGGAGGGCATGTCATGTGTTGCGTACTGGATGTTACATGCAACTGACAAATTACTGAACTCTACATCTGAAACTAATGATGTTCAATAAGTTGGCTAATTGAATTTAAAATTTAAAAAAAAACAATAGAGAAAGAAAAGCAAGGTAAAGCTAGTAGAAGGAAATAATAGATAATGGACATTACTGGACAGAGAATAGAGAATAGAAAAACCAAAAGAAAAAAAAAATCAATGAAACCAAAAGTTGGTTCTTTGAAGAAAACAAAATGGACAAAACTTTAGCTGGATTTAAAAAAAAAAAAATTGAGAAGAGATGCCTGGGTGGCTCAGTTGGTTCAGCCTCTGATTTTGCCTCAGGTTATAATCCCAGGCTCCTGGGATCACACCCACTGGGCTCCCTGCTCAGTGGGGAGCCTGCTTCTTCCTCTCCTGCCACTTACCCTGCTTGTGCATGCTCTTTCTCACAAATAAATACAATCTTAAAAAAGAAAGAGACTCACATTACCAAAATCATGAGTGAAAGAGAGGTCATTACTACTAACCTTATAGAAATAAAAAATTATTAGAGATTATGAATAACTGAATGTCAATGAATTAGATTACTTAGATGAAATGGACGAACACCTAGAGAGAGATGAGTCACATAAACAGACTCAAGATAGAACAAAAAAAAGTCAACAAAAATGAGAAAAGCGATTAAATAGTGATTTAAAAGGAAAGCATGGGCCCAGATGGATACACTGGTGAATTCTACCAATTCTTTAGAATCTTCTAAAAATTAGGAAAGGAGAGAAACAGTTCCCAACTTCTTCCCAACTATGAGACCGATATGAACCTAGTACCAAAGACAGATAAAAATATAAGAAAATGACAGAGCAATATCTCATGAATATAAAACAAAAGGAGAGGATACTAGAATCCCCAAGTGTATTCAAGAGTACTTGAAAACCTAATCCAGCAGGATATAGAAAGTATTATATAACACAGCTAGGGGGTATTTACTCCAGGAATGCAAAATTGGGTTAGTATCGGAAAATTAACTAATGTAACACACTATATACCAAAAGAATAAAGGGCAAAAACCAAATGGTCAATCTTAACAGAAAAAACATTTGACAAAATCTTACACCCTTTTGTGATGAAAACACAAAAAACGAGGACCAGAAATTAGCTTCCTCAACCTGTATAAAGGGCATATGTGGAAACAAAAACAAAAACAAAACAACAAAAACTATATCTAACAGCATACTTAATAAAAAATGAAAGCTTTCCCCTTAAGACTAGGAACAAGAGAGGGCTATTCAATCTCACCACTTATACTCATCACTACATTGGTGGTTCCAGCCAGGGCAATTAGGAAAAAAAAAAAAAAGAAAAAAAGAAATAAAATCTATCCAGATAGGAAAGGAAGAAGTACATCTATCTTTATTCATAGATGACACAATCTTATATATTAAAAATCCTAAAAAAGTAACTAAACAGTTTTAGAACTAAGGGTGCCTGGCTGGCTTAGCTGGTTAGTGTCTGACTCTTAGTTTTGGCATGGGCCATGATCTTGGGGTCGTGAGACTGAGCTCTGCATTGGGCTCATGCTCAACGTGGAATCAGCTTGGGATTCGTTCCCTCTTCCTCGCTCTCCCCCTCTATCATTCCTTATCCTCCTATCCACACTTGCATACTCTCATTCTCTCTCTAGAATAAATAAGTAAAATCTTTAAAAATATTGTTGGGGGGAGGTGCCTCTGTGGCTCAGTGGGTTAAGCCTCTGCCTTTGGTTCAGGTCATGATCTCAGGGTCCTGGGATCGAGCCCTGCATCGGGCTCTCTGCTCATTGGGGAGCCTGTTTCCCCCTCTCTCTCTGCCTGCCCCTCTGCCTACTTGTGATCTCTCTCTCGGTCAAGTAAATAAATAAAATCTTAAAAAACAAACAAACAAAAAACAATGTTGGAACTAATGAGTTGAACAAGGTTGCAGGATACAAGATCCTGTATATACAATATACAAAAATCAAATGTACTTCTGCACACTAGCAATGAGCAAACAATTCCATTTAAAAGACCATCAGAAAGAATAAAAAGCTTAGGAACAGATTTATCATAAGAAATGTAAAAGTCATACTGTTGAAATTACAAAACACTACTGAAAGAAACTGAAGATGATCTGAGTAACTGGAAGACATCCCAAGTAAATGAACTGGGAGACTGAGATGGCCATACTTCCCAAATTAATCTTTAGATTCAGGGCAATCACTATAAAACTCCCAACTGGCTTACTTATAGGAACTGACAAGCTGGTTTTAAAATTCATATGGGAATTCAAGTGATGCTGGAGAGCTAAAACAATTTGTAAAAGAAGAACAAAATTGGAGGACTCATACTTCCAGATTCAAATTCATTACCAAGGTACAATAATTAAGAGAGTATGATACTGGCAAAGGATATTCAGTGGAATTAAATTGAGAATCCAGAAGAAAATCCTCACACTTCTGGTCAAAGATTTCAACATGGGTGCCAAAACAGTTCAATGAGGAATGACTCGTCTTTTTAAGATGGTACTGGGACAACTGGATATCCACATGTGAAAGAATGAAATCTGACATTGTACCTCCCACTATATGTAAAAACTACTTGAAATAGATTACGGATATGAATTTAAGAATTAAAACTGTAAAACTAAATTTACAAAAAACAGGGGCAAATTTTTGTGAACCTGGATTTGGCAATGGTTTCTTAGCTAGGACAGCAACGTACAGGCAATCAAAGATAAAGAGAGATAAATTGGACTTCCTCAAAATTAAAGTTTCGTGCTTCAAGAGACACTATCAAGAAAGTAAAAAGGGGACCCTATTTGATAATAGCATTGCATCTGGGATATATAAGGAGCTCCTACAACTCCAGAATAAGAGCACAACCTGATTGAAAATGGACAAAAGATCCGAGTAGACATTTCTTCACGAACATACACGGACGGCCAATAAACACATGAAAAGGTGATCGGTGTCCTCAGTCACCAGGGAAATGCCAGTCAACCGCAATGAGCGAGGCCTTCACTAAGATGGCTATCATGAACAAGACTGATAATAAGTGTTAATGAAAATGTGCAGCAACATCCTCCACTGTGTGTGGGATTATAAAATGTGTGTGTGGTTGTTTTGGAAAACAGCCTGGGCCGTTCCTCAAATAGCTGAACAGAGTTACCATGTGATCTAGCAGTTCTCCTAGATAAAGGAAAACATGAGGTCTACACAAAAACTTGCACAGGAATGTTCACAGCAATAATATTCATAATATTTAAAAAAGCAGAAACAGTCCAAATGTCCATCAAGTGATTAATGGATACATATAATGTAGCATATCCATAAGTGGAATATTATTCAGCAATAAAAAGTAGTCAGATACTGATGCTATACGATATGGATGAGACTTGAAAATGTTATTCTTAGTGAAAGAAGCCAGTCACAAAGGAATCTGTTGTATGACTCCATGCATATGAAATATCTAGAACATGCAAATCTACAGAGACAAAAAATAGATCAGTGCTCGGCTAGAGCCAGGAGGAAGAGGAATAGGCCCATTTGAGAGTGATAGCCGAAAGGCACGGGATTTCTTTTCGAAGTGATGACAATGTTATAAAATCATAATGCTTATACAACTGGGAACATACAATGACATCTCAATGACACTTTGTATATCTATGGAGTATTGTGATTTTCTACAGGTCTTATAATCCCCTCCTCGTGGCAGAACTGAGTGCAGGAACAGATGTGTGAATCAAGCACTTAGCATATTGAGAGTGAACCATAACATCTAACTAAATATATGTGGAACAAATGACCGGGATAAAAATCATAACAATATTTTAAAACAGAAGCCTAAGGGTCATGTGATTTATCTGCCACCAATGGGAGTCTTTTGCAATAGTTTTTGCACCTGTTACTTCCGTCAAGTTTGGTCACCCTGGCCCTTGTCCAGGCCTTTCTAATTCCATGTCTCTGGACTCTGGTCACTTTGTTTAAATGTCCTCCTGTGTCCAGCTTTTCTCCCTTAAATTATTCCTTCTCAAATGTCTTTATGGGGAGAAAATGATGAAAAAGGATAAAATCAAGCAACCGTGAAGGCAGAGAGGAAATAAATAAATGAAACATCTAACTTATGCAACACGAAACACCATTTCGGGCAAGCAAATCTGCTATATATCCACATAATCAATACCTGGCAAAAAGCGGCTAGAATCCGAAGGGCTCAACAAGACAAGATTTATTATATACTTACAAAAATTAAGTTTAGCTTTTAGCCTAATGTCCAGGCACTGCAGACACTGAATCTAATTTACTATTTATTGGAATACTAACTTGTTGACAGCACATTTTATGTGCCTTTACTTATTTCATCATTAAGTATAAACACTCAGGAAAGTAATTTGATTTTATCTGTTTTTTACTTAAAACCATCGAACTTGCTTTAAAATATTCTTAGGGAGGCTAATTTATCATGATTATCATGGGCTGAATGCATCAGGAAAAAAAAAAAAGCCGGCAAATAAAAGCTCTAACAAATTTTGCCACTTGAATCAGACAAGCCATTTAAATATCCAGATTACCAAGCGAGCAATAAAGTGACCTGTAAGAAACAAATAATGACTTCATGTTCCCTTCCCCCCACAAAAAGGGTCAAGTTTGAATTAACGGCTTCGCACTATCATTTCTTCAGAAAGAGCCTTTGAATTTAAGTATTTTCCAAAATATTTTCCTTCTTGATTTTTTCATGCTGTAAGAAGACACCACCTGAATGCAAAACAAAAATCTAACTACAGAGGAGATGTGACTGATTTTGTTTTTGAATAAACGCAGTACTGAAAGGAACGCTGTTTCTCAAAGTTATTCCAGCAGGAGCTACTCATCTATCTGTTCCAGTGATTCTGTCACTGCCCCACAATTTCTTCTGGAGGAATTATCTCATTTTGTATATATACAAAAAAAAAAAAAAATCAAAACAAAAAAACCTCTTGTCACCGTATTGTTAGATTTGTTTTTATTAACAACGGTATTTTCCTAGCCTATTGGCCTTTGCATGGTAAGACATGCCCTTGAAAAAACCTTTCATGCTTTCAAAAAATGAAACCTGTTCTTAAAAGGATTTGAATGTGCCATCACTAAAAATATGCAAAAGAACACACAACAGGTCAGAAGCTGTGAACGCAGGCAACATTACTGTGCGGTGGACATAACTCTCAAGGTCAATACAGCACTGATTTGATTTTGATTTAGTTGTGTCCTGTTGCTAAAATGTTCATCTTATAGGAGAGGAGAAGATAAACAGGGAGGAGACTTGAACTACAGACTACTATTTACCAGGGGTGAGATAAGGTATGGTTTGGTGTGGTGAGGTGTGGTAATTCTCACTCTGGTTAGAATGACTTCCCTGAAATGCACAGGGCACGTGTGTGTGCACGCGCGCACGCACACACACACATACACACTCTCTCTCTCTCTCTCGAACCCTCTTCCGCTCCGCGTCACCCAAGGTCATACTTTTACTGGAATAACAGCAAATACTGACTTCAGGTCATGTTGCAATTATTCTTTTGCTCATGAGATACAGGACTAAGATTTATGGGAACGTGACTAAAATGGGACTCTTCCGGGAAATTCAGGCGCTAAACCCAGCCCAGGGAGGATGGGCTGGGCTGAGACACAATCGCCAGGAAAGGTCCAAACAGTATGATGTGGGATGTTTCAACCAAAGCCTCGTGATGACAGCTAGCAGCTCACACCTGAGGCCCATGTGGCCTGGGAGATAGCCTCTGGGCAGCCCTAAATGTTATAATGTGACAGTAAAGAAAACTAAATCATGGACTAAGTAAGGCAGGGGCTGTGACCTTCTAGGCCTAATGAACCTGGAGGCAGAGGGGAGGGTACGAGGAGTCATTCAGGGCAGAGAAAGAGCCACAAGCCAGAGGCCACTGTTCATGCGTCTGTGCTGAGAATAAGCTGGAGAAGCTCACTCCACAAGGCAATAGTACCCGGGGACCAGCGTCCTTCAGGGGCAGCACACCTGCCACAAGTATGCGCCTGAGAGAAAAGCCCAGAGTTGGCTCTGTTCCTGCCACTGGGATTTCAGCAACGGCTGTTTCCTAATGCCCCTCTGAGCGCACCTGTGTGGGTCTTCCTACCGTGACCCCCGCCGGTCCCCCCTTCCTGCTTGTCCCCTTGCTCTTTCTACTCTATGCACTACACTGAGGCAGAGGAACTTTTTAAAATGCAGATCCCATCACCAGAGCTAAGATTTCCTCTTACTCTACCAGACACTGCGTAGAGTAACTTCTTTATTCCTTAAACTTATGAAGGAGACAGGAAGATTATCTCTGTTTCGTAAATGAAAATGCTGAGGCACAGAGAAGTAACTTGTCCCAAGTCCCAGAAGTAGGAAGGAGCAGACATGGGATTTGAACCTGGGCTACTAACTTCATGGTTTTTCCTCTGCAGGCCATCAACCTGAAGACAGATTTAGAATCTCTGACCTGCTTTTTGAGAGCCACCCTGACCTAGACCCTACCTAACTCCCTAGTCTCATTTCTTATCATGTTCTCCCTCACTGTTCATGCTCTAGCTACAGATAACCTCTTCCAATGTGTATAAATATACACTGAGATGCCCATACATTCATACACGCACACATATTTGCACAGATGCTTACACTTACACACCTGTTCCTAACCACATACATTTTGGGAGTGCGTAAACGCAAGAGGCTTCTTGACGCAGTGACTAAGGGCTTGGACTGTGGGACCCACGCAGCCTTGGTTCAGATCCTGCCTCCGCCGCTTACTGGCTGCGAGATCTCCAGCTGTGATTGATTTCTGTACTTCGAAGCATCCTCACACAATAAAGTGGAGGAGATGGAATTTACCGACGAGGTTCACGGCAATGATGGAACGTTAATGGACACACAGCACTCAGGATACGTGCCTGGCAGGCAGTGACTACAACATAATTTTGAAGGTCTTTCCCAAATTTACCTATGAAAATTGGTTCCTTCTGTTTGCAATTTTCTTTTCCACGTGGGCATCGCCATCTACCCACTCTTCAGGATTCAGCTCAGACATCAGCTCCTCAGTAGCTGTCCTGAGGCCTTGAGGTCTGATGAAGCCTCCCACTGCGCATGCCCAGGTCACCCCACATTTCCTTTGCAGCCAGTGGCACCCTGGTCACCATGGTTCACGACTCCAGGACTAGGCTTGTTTTTAATAGTAGGGTACATCCACTGTGCCCACAATTCTACCTAGTGCAGAGGGCCCATGGGACCATCACGTAAATCTGGCCCTGGGGACCTGCTGGTAGACATCAGTGAGGAAATGTGGACTCGAAGGTTAAATGCATAGGAGACTGCTCTTTGGAGAAGAGAGCCTTTTAGACAGAACACTCCCCCCACCCCTGCAAAGACAGAAATATGATAGCCTGTCCAAATGGAGATGACGGGGTCACGGCACCGTAATTGTGGCAGCCAAGAGAAATCAGAGATCAAGTACAAAAAGCACTTTGTTTTAAAGAAAACCGAGCTGAAGTTACTTTTTCGATGGTTCAAAACTACTTATTGATGAAGCAGATCTCTTTAATGAGTGCTCTTTTCACTGTGCGGTCTCGTTCAAGGTCTCCTCTCCCTGCTATAAGAAATAAAAAAATGAGGATGGAAAGAAAGAGCTGCCTCATGTTAAGAATCTGAGAAAGGCTTCTCGGTGATTGTATCCAACTGGGACACTTAAATGTCACCTGCAAATGAGGATCTCTCGTTCTGTTTACTGAAGGACTAATCTTCTTGGGTCATTTCCAGCCTTCGGTAATCAGCCAGCCACAATTTAGCAGAATGAAATGTTCAGCAAAGTAGAGGTCCTCCAAGTAAATTCCGGAGCTCCCTACAGTGCCAGTGCTCTATATTTAGGAGAAATATTAGGCAGAAGATTATCTGGGCACCCCACTAAAGGAGGAACAATAGCGCACTCTAGGGAAGTGAGGTGTGAGAATCCCAGAAGAGCCGTCCCATGCTGCAGAAAGAACGAGCCAACACTTTCGACCACACTGGAGCAGTGGAGGTCAATTATGACATCCTGCTTTCCTTGCCTTTCCGGTCTCTATCAATCTTCCTTCCCCCTTTCCACCAACTGGCTCCCAGAGGGGAGAAGGGTGATGTCACACGCTTACCGTACTTCCACAGAATATCAACTCGGTTAAGACCTGCCCAGGCGCTGATGGACGGAAGAGAAATGTGGAGTGAGTGAGACAAATTGAAGTGCTGGCCTGAGCGAAACGACATGTGATTCAATGAGAGGATCTGTGTCTCGCTTCAGGAAAAAAGCACGCATTTGATTAACAGGAAATGGAAAAGGGCCATGAGTTGACAATGTGGAGAACAGACCAAGGGCGTCCCAACAGAGCCTGTCAATTACAAAGCCCAGGAAGTGTCCTGTCAATGCAGGAGGCAAAAGGCATTTGGACATCTGCGAGCACGCAGAAAGGGAAGGAAAAAAGAACAGAGCAAGAGATGGGGCTTGACAGATTCAGAGGGCTGTGGCCCAGGAGCTGTCGACGGACCTTCGCTGTGAAAGCAAGCAGCTGTTCAAATCTAGAAATCATTCCCAAGGTGAAGCTCACGGAAGACTCATGGGATTTCACTTAACCTGCGACTTGGATGCCCGGGGAGAATGCGGCTTCTTAATTTTGTGTAAGATGAGTTGGTGCCTCCTGTCCGAGTCGCCACCCTCTGGCTCACAGGACAAAGAGCTCTCAGTTCTATCCAGTCTAAACCTAAGTCTGAACTAAGTTTTCAAGGACTCTAGTAAGTGCTTATTCTCACCTCAGTCAAAATGCTGAGTCTCTCAAAAGGCCAGGCTTCCCTGTTCCTCGGCTTCTTTTTCCCTAAGGTGATCTCCAGATGACCTCAGATCCTGAAGGGAAAAGGATGGAGCTTTTGGGCACAGTCTCCCCAAACTGGTCACTGGCATCGTGGCTGGACTTGGGGTGGTTGCCGGCCATGGACTGGTCTTTCCCTCTCAGCTTGGTCAGAGCCTGGACTGCTCAGTGGCCAAGCCAGGCCCCCTTCTCCTGCTGCAGATGGGCCGCCCCAGGCCTTGGTCCCCTGCTCTGTCTAGTTTATTAACCACAGACCTTTTTTGTAGCCACTTTTCTTGGTCACGGGGACTAACGCTGCCTCTACGCTCGGCATATGCGACACACGGTGACTGAAGGGACCTTGGGGAAGTTAAACCTCTGGTTGCTTGCTGCTGTGGCCATGCTATGGCTGGGCCTGTTGGCACAGGTGGTGTGCTGGGGGGAACGTTACTGTATGACCATATCTTTCTGGAGTCCTAAGTAGATGGCGGAGGCATGATGCCCTTAGAGCTACCTATCCACCCACTTATTTTCATTTATCTACTCCCAGCCCCTCTTCTGAAGCAGATCTCAGAGTAAGGAAAGGAGAAGAATCTCTATGGATTCTGCTTTTCTCTCTCCTTCTACCATCTCCCAGGGGCTGCATGGGGTAGGTTCTGGCTCTGCCTTATGGATAAATGGGGCCTTTTTCTCTGTATTTTAGATCTCCAGGCTCAGAGTCCTACGGTACTGCTGGATGTGCTAAGGAAAAGATTAAAAGAATTTAGCGAGACCTTCTCTCAAGCCAACAGCCTGACCTTTAAGGTTTTTGTCTTTCTCGTATGTGATACAAGATTTCCTAAATATTCTCCCCATTTATATTCCTTCTGCACTCGACACTAAGCACCCCTCAGACAGATAGATGCCTTTGGTCAGAGGTCTTCTGCTGTACTCAGAAACACAAAAGAAAAATGCACATAAATAATTTCATTACACTGGGCTCTTCATCAGGAGAAAAGACTTAAAAAGGCAAGAGGCAGTGACAGATTAACATTGGCTGTGTCTCCCATGTGCCAGGCACTTTGTGTAATCTCACGGCTTCTCATAATGATCTTGGAAGATAAACACTATCCCATTCATTTTACAGAAGGGTCAGCTGTGTCAAAGAAATCAAGCAGTTTGCCCGGAGTCACAGAACTGCTAATTTGCAAACCCAGCATTCGAATCCTAGTCTAACAGAAAAGCACACACTGTTTCCACTAACTCCCATCATGACATAATGTGCTGTATTTTATTGAATTGCAAACATCAGTTGCAGGCTGCTCCAATATTGTATGTCCCACTAAAAAAAGAAATGCACTGTCAATTACACCACAACGCACCATTTATTTGTAAGATGGATTCTATTTCTGACAAGCAAAAATGTGAAAAAAAAAATACATCTAAGAATGAATTAAATCTGGTAAATACTGCTTAAGCGAAGGGATTCGAGCATCTGTGTATAGGCTGGCCCAGAAGACAAAGCACCCAGGGAGTGATAGATCAGGAAAAGGTTGTCATAGTCATTCCGCTATTAAGAAATGCAAGGCTGAGTAAAGACAGAGCCTTGTGAAATGGGAAGAAAAGGTGAACTTGAAGAAACACCGTGGCAGGTAAATCAACAGGAACTGGCAGTTTGTAGATTGTAAAGGGTGAAGAATGCACTAGAAGCCAAGATGGTGAAGTTTGGAAGACGGGAAAACGGTAATAATGGAGAGACTGGGAAAAGGGAGAAGGATGGTTTCCACCATTTCAGATACAGTAATATTCCAAAACCAGAGAAGTCTCTTCACGTAGCTCTGGAGGGAGAGAGCGGGAGAGGCAAACATGGGGATCGCTCATAGACACTAGCTCAGGGATAAGACAGCCTTCTCACTGGGGGGCTGAGGATGGAAAAAACCCAGGGTTTACTGGATGTGAAGTGAAGAAAAAGGAATGGGTTGCTGAAGGATAAATCCTATGTACCCCTACAGAAGCTGGCTATCGGAAGGTGTTCTTAAGGAATGACAGAGCTCAAAGGCTCAACTCAAATGAAAACCACTTTCAAAATGGATGTGCCGTAAGTGCCCAGCTCAGTCAAGCACCCCCTGTTGGAGGTTCCTGTCCTAACTGGGTTTACTCGGGAGTCAGATTACCAGTGAGGGTTGGGTGGGGTGGAATTATGAGTTTACAGAGTAGAAGGAGGGAGATATCTGGAAATTGGAAAAGACTTTGGGAAAGCTAGGCCTTGAGCTGGATTTTGAGGTTGGGGGCGGGATGGGGAAGAAAAAAGTTACCTTTTTTTTCTTTTTGAAGATTTTATATATTTGAGAGATAAAGAGAGAGCACACACATGCGTGTGCACATGAGTGGGGAGAAGGGCAGAGAGAGAAGGAGAAGCAGACTCCCCACTGAGCACACAGCCCAATGCGGGGCTCGATCCCATGACTCTGAGATCATGATCTGAGCCAAAAATAGATGCTTAACTGATGAGAAAGTCTAGAATGAATGATCCAGGAGATGTTCTCCAAGAGGGCAGGCTTGGAGCGCATGCTTGTGTGGGGGAGAAAGGGAGATGAACTTGGACAGATGGCTGAGTCACAGTAAAGAGGGAGCCCCGTAGGCAGCAGGGAGCCATTAAGGGCTTTTAAGGAAAGGAATGGACAACATGACATTTAAGTCAAGATTGCTCTGGTGTGATGTACAGAAAAACTCAAGCAGGGCGACGATGGGGGCTGTTCTGCTTAACACACTTTCATTAAACCCCACTAAATAATAAACACTCTTTCAGGCCCTGGGGACTTATAAATAAGTGAGAACTAGTCTCTTCCTTAACAACTTATAACCATTTGGTGATAAGTGGGGAACAAGCTAAGATGCTTTTCATGTATCCAATTTTTGAAGCCACGAGGGTTAGAGCAGAGTCCCGGCAGCAGAAATGGAGCAGAAACCTCAGCAATCAAGAGTGGGTGGCACCTGGGGCTCACATTCCCAGTCCTTTATTTACTGGGTCCTGTATCATCTGTTTTTTGCCCTCATCTGTCAGTATTTTTTGCATTTTATTCCTTTTGTTCTCCCTTTCTATCCCCTTCTCTGTAACCAAGGGCATTAACTAAACACTGCCAAGTCAAACACCATATTGATTAAAAACCCTGTCTTTTCTGAAGCCACATGTGTTCTCTGCTCTGAGTGTGCTTGATGGTCCTCCCATTCAGTTGTTTCTGTCTCTGAGCGACAACTGTGTGTGTAATCACACACACAATTACCTCGAGTTCATAATCAGATGGTCTGCTTAGCTTTCTCGTTAAATATTTTTGTTTAAAAATGAAAAAATTAGGAAACACTAGAGAACAGCCTGCCTGACAGGCATACAGAGACAACAACATTAGAAGGCCTTGTGTCAAATGTAACTCCATAGTCTACCAATTCGATACTATTTAACTCAAGGGTCTGCTGGGTGCCAGACACTGGACCCACCACGGGGATACACTGAATAAGACACAATTCCAGTCCTGAGAACTTTGAGACCTTAGAGACAGATGATGAAAATTTGCCTCACCAGAGGTCTCATTCTCTCCAACACTGGCTCTAGTCCACGTCATGATCACTTCTTAACCCGCACTACCCTCCTGCTTCTACCATTCCCTGCCCCCATACCAGTCCCTTCACAGAGCCTGAGTGACTTGTGTTCTCTTATAGGACTTGTGTTCAAGAGAACACAAGTCCTATAATGTCCCCCTCTCCCTTCTTACTCAGTACAGTTCTAAGTCCTTAATCTTGGCCCATAAGGTCCCACGTGATCTGAATTGGATGGCCTCTCCTGAAATTCTTTCCTTTTTTTTTTTTTTTAAAGATTTTATTTATTTATTTGACAGATGGAGATCACAAGTAGATAGAGAGACAGGAGGAAGCAGACTCCCCACTGAGCAGAGAGCCTGATGTGGGGCTCAATCCCAGGACTCTGGGATCATGACCTGAGCCGAAAGCAGAGGCTTTATAACCCACTGAGCCACCCAGGGGCCCCCTGAGATTATTTCTCTTACTCCACTCCACTCACATGTGGCTTCTTTACTGTTCCTAGAATATTCTAAAGATGCTCCCACCTCAGACCCTTTTCCTGGTTGCCTATGCCTGGATTTCTTCTACCAAGGCACCTGCCTGATGTGCTCCATCACTTTCTACAGATCTCTGCTCAAAGTTGCCTATCACCGAGCCCTTCTCTGTCTACCTGGCACTCCCTAACCCCCTTATCCTGTCTTACTTTTCGTAAAAGCATTTACTCAATAGAATGCATCCACCACTACTGGAGATTTGCTGTTTACTATCCACCTCCCCCAGTGATATTGGAAGCTTCACAAGAAAAGGGTCCGACTGGTTTGTTTTTGTACTCCCAGCACCTGAGATGTTTTCTGGCATGTGCTCAATGGTCAACAAAAGCTTCTCCCACACACTGTAGGAGTGACTGAGAGCTGTGCCTAGGATTAGAGGGGAGCAAAAAGGAGGGCACATGGCATATCCTAGGAGGAAATGGGGGCTCCAAGACAGCTCCCTTAAGCAAGGAAGTTTTGGACTGAGACTTCCTTCATTCATATGCTCAGAAAGGCAGTCACTTCTCAACACATTCCCCTAAGAGTTTTGCTATGTGTGAGGCACTAGTCCAGGACTAGGCACGTAGCTGTCGCAAAGGCTGACGTGTCCCTGTTCTTGTGAAACTTACAATCTAGTCGGGGGGAGACAATAAGCAAGCCAATACGTGAAAAAGGCAGAATGTCCAATATTGACACATGCTATGCGGATAACGGAAAGAGGGTGATGTAAAAGAAATCCCTGTGATGTAAAAGAAATCCCCTAGGTGGTCCCTTTAGAGTGGGTCACAAGGGAAGTGTCTCTAGGAAGTGACATTTTTGTGGCGATCTGGAGAGCAGTAAGAAAGCTCCCATGTGAAGATGAGGGAGTGACCATTCCTACAGAGAGAGCACAGTCAGGACGAAGCCCTTAAATGGCAATGGCCTTGAAGTGTTTAAGGCACCACATGCCGGATATTTGGCTACAGGACTGTAGTCAGAAGGAGAGGGGCCTCAGGATCTACAGGAAGAGTTTGAAGACCGATCAGGACTTGAGGGATGGCAGGGGAAGAGGCGGGCTGCAGAGCTTCGTGGGCGGAGAGAACAGCATCCACAAAGGCAAAGAAGTTTAAAACAGACTCGTATATGTTTGGGCGACTCTAGGGAATTCATTTCTTCTGGGTTCCATGCACAGCCAAAGACGAAATCTAGAGTACTAGACAGGAAAACTGTTATTTTATTTTTTCATGAAACATCCAGCATCTTATTTTGTTGCAGTTGAGAAAGGAGAACCATCTCAGTAGCAAACACATCTCCAGGGAGATCTATAATCAACCAACTAGAAGAAACTATACTAAAAAGTACATACTTAGAAGATTCAAGGATGATATATTTGAGCTCCTGTTAAGCTCAGAAGGTGGGAAGCAGATGCAACCCTGTATATTTCTATTCCAAACACAACCTTGGATACAAAGCACCACTTCCGTTTCAGACACTGACTGAGGGAGTCACAGTGGAAAGCGGGGGGGTTCAGTCCCAACTTTTCTTTGCCCAGTGCTGTTTCCACTGCTGCCCAGTATCTCAGGGACTCATTCAATGCACGTGCCTAGAATGATCCTTGCTGTCCATTTATTCGGTGGACCTTGCCTTCTACAGCTTTCCTCTGGCTTTATCGGTATTTTCCTGGGCCCACTTATAATTTAGAAAATATATTTTTCTTTATTTTCCTCTCAGCTAATCTTAATACCATGTTTTATTCAGGCTGGTCTGTGGCTTAACAAAGTCTTCCCTCTACCTAAAAAAAAAAAAAAAATGCATATCCAAACAAACTCAAACATGGGATTAATGTGCTTGGACACATCTCTTTCTCCATAGTAACTGAGTCCCCAAGGAGGGTCTACGTCTTTGGGAATCTTGACGGACCGGAATTTTTGTAACAGTTGAGACCCTGTTATCAGTAGAACCAGGTTCTTCAGAAAAGGCAGAGCTAAATTCGCAATAAAGAATTTAATTTAGGTTCACCATTTATCTAGCAAATGGTGACTTATGAGTAACTTTTCAATCTGCGTGTCAGAATGGCCTGGTGCTGACTGACAGTAGGCCCAAAGAGTGAAACCATTTTGAGACCAACTTTTTTATGCCTCACACAAGAAAGCAGCAGATATATTTTATCTTATGCCAAGATAAAATATTCAGGAGGAAATAAATGAAGGGTGGATTTTCCTTCCACTAACAAAGATGTGTTTGGCAGTCTTAGGCCACAAATCTCTGGTGCATATTCCTCACCTACCAATGGAAACATAGTTAAGAGAGCCCTGGAGAGTTCAGAGGTTGTGAATGGGGCTGAAAACTTCTGACTAAACAATGCTATCTGTTCCAGCAGCCATTTACCTTTTAACTCTGGGGGATGTTCCATATATGCCCAGTGTTTTCTAGAACTTTTCTATGAGGTGGCAAAAATCAGTGGTGTCTCCGAATGCCAGGGTGTTCCTGAACTTGAGCAATGACGTGAGTAGGTATTGTTTCCTGAAAGGCTGATTTTGTTTTTGTTTTTGTTTTGGGCAAATGGCAAATCCCTAACATAGGAAAAAGGACATTTTACAATGTGGACAAAAACTAAAGGCAAGCTAGAAGGCAAGGGCTGGCCAGGCTGCTAAAAGAAAACACCTGGGAGAAAGCTGATCTCAATTTTTATGTTCAAATCATTTCTAGAGACCACAGCCCAGGGGCCTGCACTCAGCAATCTTCACCTTCCTGAGAACAGTAGAGATTGTGGAGAAGCAAATAAACATGGTTAGAAGGAGAAGATGAGCCAATACCAGGCAGGGGCCAAAAAATAGCATCAAAGTGCAAAGCACCAAAAATGAGTAAATATCTTTTTGAAGACATTATTTATTTGAGAGAGAGAGCGATAGAGCGATAGAGCATGAGAGCTCAGAAGGAGAGGTGCAGGAAGGCAGAGAGAAGCAGACTCCCACTTGGCAGGGAGCCTGATATGGGACTCGATCCCAGGACTCTGGGATTATGACCTGAGCTGAAGGCAGCTGCTTAACCGACTAAGCCACCCAGGTGCCCCCCCCCCTCAAAAATGACCAAATATTTTATTTCCATTTTCCAGTGTTCCTTTTTACCCATGCTTAAAGAAATAAATTTTTTCAGAGCTTAAAGCGTGTTTTTTTTTAATAACACCAATGTTGTGAAATAAGCAAGCACAAATGTTATTCAGGTCCCACGATTAAAAATGAAATTAATATCCGAGTTACCTGAAATTCTAATCCATAGTTTTCTCTGCAGAATTCTCTCAATTTAGGATACACATTTTCTCTTAGTGCCTGTCTTTCTGCTCCCGTGTCTGTGGTAGAAAAACAAACACATAGAAAGGAAGTTATGTCCACACATAGGTATTTCTGAAAAAAAAAAAAAAAAAAAAAAAAAAAAAAAAGTAAGCTTACAAGCTAATATTAGCACTAACATAACAATCCAGTTGGGTGCTGACTGTGAAATGGTGGGATATGTGACTCCTGGGGGAGCAGGGAGACCGCTGCCAGACGTAAGAGCCCGTGGGATAGATAGGAGGCCCCGTGGTCAGGTCCATGTGTGCTGGCAGAGCGGAGAATTCACATTTGAGTCTTGATGCCCACCCAGACCCTAACATGATCTCTTGAGTAGCTGAACCACGCTGTCTTTGGAAGAGGCAGAAGGAAAAACCATAGGATTATCGGCTATCAGTGTTTTAGTCCCATGACATGTAAGAGCTACAACATCACACACACACACATCGCACACACATGTTAGTTTACTGATTCCAAATAGTATCCAAAATTTCTATCATTTGTATGGTATTGACAAATAATTCGACTTCTACAAAATTCAGTACAGTATCCATGCATTCAGGACAGCAGTTAGGAAAGACAAGTCATGGGAGCCCATTTCCACACAGCAGATCCCCATCTGGTGGAAGTGACTGGCCAGCGGTTGAGCAGAGTAAATGCTGCCACCTTGGGCACCGGGGCTGCCTGTTGTAGGGCTAATTGCTTCCTGTGTAAACACTTCAAAATCTTTATTTACTATCATGTCCTTAATAAAAACATACAAGAAGAAAACCTGAAGCTAGAAGAACCACAGAATATGTACTTAATGTTGATTGTTTTGCACAGAAAGGGGTTTATTTCTGAAGCCCCCAGTGCTTGGTAATGCTCTGTATCAAGAATGATGCTATAAAATGTTTACAAGCAAAGCGAGGCTGTTCCTTGCCCCAGCACCTTCAGTGAAAGAGGAAGACGGCGATTTTAAAATCAGGTTAATGTCTTCTCTCATGAAAAATGCCGTTTGCTAAATGTACCTCAAACCCAGCGTAACTATGAAATATTTGCATACCACATTTATAACTAAAAGCCAGTTTCAGAGACTTTCCTTATTATTCTCAAGTTCATCTGTCCATGCAAATTCGACCATATGCTGTGCTGACCTACTCTACTTTCTGACTATTCTCAAGACTACTTCAAGATGGAAGTAACCAATCTCAAGGGTCTGAAATGCAGTTGCAACCTCTCAGAGTGACAAAAGCCGTGTTTACCAGGAAACCAAAGACTCGCAAGGCTTCTAGGTTACCTTGTGGTCCAAATGGATAGGGTCTTTTCTAGCCAGGGATCCAACATGGTCCTGAAGTCCAAAGCAGGAGGACCACGTGGAGGAGGGGTGCATCTTAGCAGCACCCTCGTGTGGTCCCAGCCCCACTGGAGGTTGTATATGCAGTGTTTACATGAGCGATATCATCTTAGGACCCGAGGCCCACTCTCCATCCCATTTTAAGGGCTGAAAACATTAACTTCGCAACAAAACTAATTAATATTCAATCAATCTCTCTAGAAGGCTATGGGTATTTAAAACACAAATAACAGAAGTCGCTTAAAAAATAAGCAAATACTACCAGATGCGGAAGCTGGGAATAATATGAGTAATATAAATAGTAAAATTGTATTATTACATAATTCAACAGGATTATGAGATGGTAAAATAGCATCAAAATAACACATGGGCACATTTTTTTATTTTGTAAAAATGTTAATTATAACTCATGACTAGATACTGCTATCTGAATGTGGCATAGTTTGATGATCAGATAGAAACAGTCTGTAATATTTACTGAGCACTTACTGTAGTTATATACTAAGTATTTCTATGTGTATGTTCTTAGTCACTTCTGACAACTCTATGAATAGGTAAAATTACTATTCCCTTTAAAAAAAATTATTTATTTATTTATTTATTTATTTAGAGCACAAGCTGAGTGAGGGCCAGAGGGGAAGGGAGAGAAAGAACCAGCGGCAGATTCTGCGCTGAGTGCAGATGAGCCCAACAAGGGACCCCATCCCACGACCCTGAGATCACGACCCACGCTGAAATCAAGAGTCAGATGCTGAACTGACTGAGTCACCCAGGTGCCCCACTAGTCCACTGTTGTTATAAGAGGAAACTGAAATGCAGAGGGTTTAAGAGACTTGCCCGACCTTATATGACCTTTAACTTGGAGAAACTGGACTTGAATCTAGAGAGCCATTCAAATCTAGAATATTCCATAGTTTGCTCTAACAACAACAACGACAAAAATATCTGCATTGGTGCAAAGACTCAATCTTCGAAAATGACACATAGGATACCTTCATGGAATACTTAAAGGATCCTGAACTCTCCTCTCAATCTGGACTCTACCTCCCTGTTCCCACTCTAACACCCTTTTATCCGTTCTCCACAGAGAAGCCCCACTGATCTTTTATAAATGCAAATCAGATCCCATAAAGCACTCCCCAGCAGTTCCACAGGGCACCTGGAATGAAATCCACACTCCTTACCTTGGATGTTCTCCCTCTCCCAAACGGATCTCTCACCACTACACAGATGATATGCCTACTCGTGGCCTCCCCTGGAGGGAGCCTCTGGAGGAAGCGAGGACTTCCTCCTGTAATGCTTGTGATCATCTCATGGCATCTCCTGCCATTCAGGTGTCAGCTTTAGAGCCACCTCCTCAGAGAGACCTCTCTGAGCCCTCCACGCACTCAACCAACTCTCTGTCCTGTCGCCTTTCAAATTCTTTGCACGTTACTCATCACTACTGTTGCTATTCATTTACTATCAGTCTCCCCCAAGACAACATGAGCTCAGAAAGAGTTACAACCTTCTTCTGTCTCATTCGTTGCTATATCCCCAGTGATGAGTTGTGCTCATCTGAGAAATGAGTGAATGAAAAAAATGCTACACATGCACCAGTGACCAGAATGAGCTGACAGGCAAGGCTTCTCTGTAATTACCTCCAGAAACAGAAGGGCTTGCTACATTACAATTTGTCCTTGGATGGACACAGAATCAAGAGTATAGGAAATTCTGGGAAATAAACGATAGGGTTTAGAACGGTGGTTGGTTTCATGAGGTAAGTGAATGAGAACTGAAATACTGATTTCTTTTTTGGTTTCTGTGTTTCTGGCAGAACACTAGCACATTTTACCAAATTATGTTGTACCTTCCACAAAGTGTGAAGGGAGTGTATGCACATATCTGATACTCTGTGTTATTACTTGTGTTACAAAAATGACTCAGATTTTCCTGTATTTGTACTAATATGTGATGATTGGCTCTGGAAATGGAAAAGTAATTAAGATAGAATGGATTAATTATAATGGGTGACAGATAAGCTGGCTTAATTATATTAAAAAACCTGATTCATACTAACAGCAAATCCGGATGGTTGGCAATTAAGTAACATCAGAATGTCATAAACAGGAAAAATTAAGTTGCAGAATGTCACACATAAAAAAGGAACCTCTTAAAAAAGTACAGATCAGAGACAAGGTATGTCATCCCTGACTCTACACAGTCATCAAATCCATTTTTATCTGCCCAGTTCCTTATCCCTTTGAGAAGACGCATTAACATGTGGGTAGCACCACTACTAGGTTTTAAAGGAGTTGTGTTCTAAATAATTCCTCACTAATTTCAGAGTTAATGACTAGTCTCTGTGCAGTGTCTGAGTTACTCACAGGAAGAGCCTTAGTTGAGTGAGTGTTTTTTCCTAATTCAATTAGCCAACATATAATACATCATTAGTTTTTGATGCAGTGTTCAGTGATTCATCAGCTGCGTATAACACCCAGTGGTCATCACATCATGTGCCCTCCTTAATGCCCATCACTCAGTTGCCCCATCCCCCTGCTCATCTCCCCTTCAGTAACCCTCAGTTTGTTTCCCAGAGTCAAGAGTATGTCATGGTTTATCTCCCTAATTTTTTCCCATTCAGGTTTCCTTCTCTTCCCCTATGGTCCTCTGTGCCATTCCTTACATTCCACATGAGTTAAACCATGATGACCGTCTTTCTCTGACTGACTTATTTCACTCAGCATAATGCCCTCCAGTTCCATCCATGTCGATGCAAATGATAGGTATTCATCCTTTTTGATGGCTGAGTCATATTCCATTGTATAAATGAATCATATCTTTATCCATTCGTCTGTTCAAGGGCATCTTGGCTCCTTCCACGGTTTGGTTATTATGAATATTACTGATGAGAACATTAAGGGTGCAGGTGCCCTTTCTTTTCACTACATCTGCATCTTTTGGGTAAATACTCAATAGTGCAGTTGCTGGGTGATAGGGTAGCTCTATTTTTAATGTCTTGAGGAACCTCCATATTGTTTTGCAGAGTGGTTGTACCAGCTTGCATACCCACCAACAGGGCAAGACAGTTCTGAAGGAGTATTCTTAAGACCATTATTCCACTTTATGAAGGCTTTAGATTAATTCCAAATTGCTATTAAAAAAAAATTCATTTAGGATCCAGCACACATTCTTTGCTATGATGGCTGTTCCAGTTAATGAATGCTATTCCAGTTAGTTCTCCCAGGTTTCTACACTTACTTCTGCTGGGTTCTCCCTCTACACTCATGTGGCCTGTTAGCTCATGATTCATCTGAACAATCTATCTGGTTTTTGTTGTTTCTGTTTGGGTTGATTTCTTGTTTGGCAACTTCCCAGAGGCTGTCTCCTCTTTACACCTTCTAGGCCCCCTGTGCCCAACCAGCCATGCTGACCCTTCCTTACATCAGTATTAACAAATCCTGTTGATTTTATCACAAACATCTTTTGAATTTGGCCAGTCTCTAGTTTTGCACTCATCATCTCTTAACCCTGAGGTTTCAAAAGTCTCCTATTTGACCGACTTGTTACCTATCCTTCCTCACTGCAGTCTTATGCTCCACAGAGCTGCTGGAGAGAAATCCAAGACAAACCAAAAGCAGTAACTAATTTCATCAATAAAAGGACTTGGCTGGCATCTGATGGCCCAGAAGATAAAGACCAGAATGTTCAGCAGATGTAAATGTATTTTCTAGCAAAGTTCCATCTTCTACTTCTCTCTGGCATGCACCCTCCTGGGTACCTTTTCGGATTTGTCCCAAATACCAGATTTGAAACCAAACCTTGTCCTTACACATATTGCTTTCCATGCTCAGAATGCCCTACTGACTGCATCCCTTTGCTTGGCAGACTTCTAAGTCCCAATCAAAAGTAATGCAGAGACAGGCACACTCTCTTCAGTTCATCCCACAGCACTGTGCTCACCTCTATATAGTAACATATATTATAGTTTATTATTATTCATAATTTTTAGTTTTTCTCCCCCATTGGACTTGTGAATTCATGAAATGCAGGGACTTACTCATTCATCTCTATACCATGGAAATTAAAGCAGACCCCAGCACATAGTCAATAAATAAATGAGCAAATAGATGCTACTTATAATGAAAGCATTAATTAAACCCAGCTAAAGAATCTGTCTCCACAAAGGTAACACGAATCAAAATGCAATGTCATTTTCAAGTAATAATTGACTATGTTGACAGCATTAATAGTCACATGTGAATCTGGGGCAATGTTGTAAATATATGACAGAGTTTGGTATAGTAGGGAATTTATTAGACCCTCTTCCCAATAAGTAATAATAAAATTCAACAAAATTGTCAAAGTAAGCATTTTAATTCTCTGTAAATCAATCAAACACCAAAGGCATAAAGCAAATTGGGAAGTGATTAGTCATGAAGAATAACTGAACTTTTGGTAAGATCGTAAGAGTGTATGGGATTCTACCCCCTTTAACCTCCACACTCCTTCCCATGTCAGAGAAGGTCAGGCTGTGAACATCAACTTCACTGCCAAAGAGGACTGACTTGATTTGGAGCTAAGGATGGGAACACTCCATGCTCATCAGTGTTGTTAGTAGCAGTAGTGGTCTCAGAGGTACACAAATGTGCGGAAGTCCAGCAGCTCAGTCAGCCTATAGCTTCGCCCAAATTTAAAAAGGAGATAAAAGAAATAAATAGTCATGGAGGGCCTTGCTAAGCTCTCTGCAAATTCCTGGCTGATGGGAAGGCTACTCACAAACACAAGAGAGACTGAAAGCTATCCACGTACTTATGGCTGATTTTGAGCCCGTGTTCGTAGGCAGTGGAAACATGAGAAGACCCAGTGCAAGTAAAAGCTGCGATAGACTTAAGCACTGGCTAAACTGTGCATGTGTTTCCCAACCCACACAGGCGACTGGCAGAGGACAGAAGCTTGGACTGAGGGCTTGAAGCACTTGAGAAGAAACTGTTGACAAATCACTGACTGACACTAAGCTATGCAGAAAAGTTGGTGACCCCTGGAATCCAGGAATATCATCATATTCACTATCAAATAACTGGGCAGAGACATCAGCAGCCTGCATTGTGGTGAACAAATTCCATAAATTTAGTCCAGGCAAGTTATTAAACAAATAAACAAACAAAAAACTAAACAAATTTAAAGAAGCACTTTGAGGTAAAAGTAGGAAGATTTATTACAATGTATTACTTAAAATGTCAACTTTTCAACAAAAAAATGTTGGGATATAAAAAGAAACTGAAAAATGCGATATCTATTTAGGAGAAATAAGTGGTCAATAGAAGTTATCTCTGAGTGGGCTCCTGTGTGAGATTTAGTTGACAAAACAACTTCAAAACAGCTATTATAAATATATAAATATATTCAAGGAACTTCAGGGAACCACGTTTAAAGAATAAAGAAAAATGAGCAGAAACCTGTGGGACAACATTAACTGTAGTGGTATGCAGGTAAGGGAGTCCCAGACGGTCAGGAGTTAAGAGAAAGGAGGAAAACAATTTTAAAGAAAAAATTATTCAGAAGTCCCAATTTTTAATGGAAATCATTAATCTAAACATCCAAGAAGTTCAAAGAACCCAAATAGGATAATGACTAAGAAATCCACAGTTAGACACATAGTCAAATGGTTGAAACCAAAGATAAAGAAAAAATCTTGAAAGTAGCAAGAAAAAAATGACTTATCAGATACAGAGAAACATACAATTAAGGGCTGACTTCTCATGAGAGGGCAAAGAATCCAGAAGGCAATGGAACAATATACTCAAATACTAGAGAAAAAATGTCAGTCAAGAATTCTATAACCAACAAAACTATGTGGAAAAAAAAAAAGATCCAGACAACATGATGTTAATTAAGCAAAGTCAGTCAGGCACAGAAAGACAATTACTATATGACTTCACTTATAGGTCAAATCTAATATAGTTAAATTCAGTAGCAGAGAGTAGAATGATCGGAGCCAGGGGCTGAAGGGGGAAATGGGGAGATGTTTGCCAAAGGGTATAAAGTTGCATTTAGGCAAGATGAACGAGCTCTGGAGATTTAATGTGTATAGAGATGTAGATCTAGTTAAAAATACTGTATTGTAGGCTTTAAATTTGTCAAGAAAGTAGAGCTTAAGTATTATTACCACAGAAAAAGAAAAGGAAAAACATTGTTTAACTATATGAGATGATAAATACATTAATTGGCTTGATTGTAGTGATTATTTCACAATGTATATCAAAGCGTCAAGCTGTGCACCTTAAATATATACCATTCTTATTAATTATACCTCAATAAAATTGAGAAAAGATGAGATAAGAACATCACTAAATTTAAAAAAAAATTAAGAAAAGCTGTGGCTAGCAGATCTGCATTAAGAACTTACTAAAGAAAATCCTTCAAGCTGAAAAAAAAAATGGTATCAGACAGCAACAAATCGATACAAAGAATGAAAAGCGCTGGAAAAGGTAAATATGTAAGTATGTAAGAAAGATTACATGATTATAGTTTTTTATGTATTATTTTATACACTTAAAATTTTTTGTGCTTTATTTTTATTTTTTAACATCTTAATTTTATTTTTTTCATGTTCCAAGATTCTTTGCAAATGACACTACAGACAAAAAGCTGATATCCAAACCTATAAAGAACTCCTCAAACTCAACACCTCCCCCAAAACTCCCCCAAAATGTTTTTCCTTTTATTTTTCTGTGGTAATAATATTTAATACCAATTTTTTAAATCATGTAAAAAAATGAGAAGACATGAACAGACACTTCTCCAAAGAAGACATACAAGTGGCTAACAGACACAAGAAAAAATGTTCATCATCATTAGCCATCACGGAGATTTAAATCAAAACCACATTGAGATACCACCTTATACAAGTTAGCATGGCCAAAATTAACAAGACAATAAATTGGAGAGGATGTGGAGAAAAGGGAATCCTCTTACATGGTCGGTGGGAATGCAAGTTGGGGCAGCCACTTTGGAAAACAGTGTGGCGATTCCTCAAAAAATTAAAAATACAGCTACACTTAAAATTTTCTTAATCATTTTTAAAAATCATGATGACTGCATTTTTAAATTCCCATATCCTATTTCTCCCATCCCCCCTATCCACCTTCCCTCTGGTAACCATCAGTTTGTTCTCTATAGTAATAATCTGTATCTTGGTTTGTCTCTCTCTTTTTTCCTTTATTTGTTTTGTTTCTTAAATTCCACATATGAGTGTGATCATATGGTGTTTGTCTTTCACTTGCTTATTTTGCTTAGCATTATACTCTCTAGCTCCATTTGTGTTGTTGCAAATGGCAAGATTCCATTCTTTTTTATGGCTGAATAATACTCCATCATACAGACATACACACACACACATCTTCCTTATCCATTCATCAACTGATGAACACTTGGGTTGCTTCCATATTGTGGCTATTGTAGATAAAGCTGCAATAAACATAGAAGTGCATCTATCCCTTTGAATTAGTGATTTTTTTGTTGTTGTAGTTTTTTTTTTTTTTTTTTTGGGTAAATACCCAGTAGTGCAATAACTGGATTGTAAGGTAATTCTACTTTTAATTCTTTAAGAAATCTCCATATTGTTTTCTACAGTGGGTGCTGCTATTCCCACAACACTGGAAGAGGATTCCTTTTTCTCCACATCCTTGCCAACACTTGGTTCTTAGATTTTTGATTTTAGTCATTCTTACTGGTGTGACGTAGTAACTCACTGTGGTTTTGATTTGCATTTCCCTGATGATGAGTGATGTTGAGCATCTTTTCATGTGTCTGTTGGCCATCTGTATATCTTCTTTGGAGAAATGTCTATTTGTGCTTCTGCCCATTTTTTAATTGAATTAATTGTCTTTTGGGTATTGAGCTGTATCAGTTCTTTATATATTCTGGGAGCTATCAGATATGTCACTTGCAAATATCGTCATTTAGTAGGTTGCCTCTTTTATATATTTCTTGAAAAAGTGTAAGGCTATATAATAAAGCAATAATTAGAACATTGCATTGTTGGATTTTAACAAACATACATACATACATAACACATGGCAATAAGAAAAAGGAGGAAGGAGAAAATGGAGCTATAGTGGTACAAAGTATTTATGTATTTATTAAGTTAGTATTCATCTAAAGTATATAATAAATTAGCATAGATTTTTAAATAACCACAGCACTAAAAGAAAAAAAAACTAAATAAAAACTGAACACAACAAAGGAATTAAAATGATACACTAAAATATTTAACAAAGAAGTGTGAAATGGGACTAGATGAAGAAAAATGACATGAGATATGCAGAAAACAAATAGCAAAGGGTGTGAAATAAATCCAAGCATATCAATAAGTTTAAAGAAGAATAAACACTCAAAAGATAGACTAGATAATGAAACCATATCCAATTATGTGCTATCTACAAGGGACACACCTTAGGTTTAAAAACATCAATAGACTGAAAGTAAAAGGATAGAAATAAAAACCACGCAAATAATAACCAAAAACAAATTGAATATATAATATCAGGCGAAACTGATTTTAAGACAAGAAACAATATTACTTTAAAAAAGAGTCATGATACAACAATTTTAAATGTATACATAAACAGAGCCTTAAAATCTATAAAGCAAAAATGGGCAGTAGTAAAACGAGAAACAGACATTCTAACATCAGCTGGTGATTTCTATAGTGCATTCTCAATAACTGATAAAATTACTACACAGAAAGTCCACAAGGATACAGAAAACTTTGACAACACTGTCCAATGACTTGACATTTGTAGAACTATCTACCCAAAGGCAGCGAAACACACATTTTTTTCTAGTGCTCCCATGATAGGTCATATACCACAACACAGACAAGTCTTGTAAATTTAAAAGTACTAAAATTATAACAAGTATGATCTACAGCCATAATAGAATTAAATTAGAAATCAATAACAGAAAGACTTTAGGTAAATCCCCAGATATTTGGAAATTGCACAACACAGTTGTAAATAACTCATGTATCAAAGAACAATACACAAAAAGAAAGAGATGTCCTAAACTGAATGAAAACATGTTAAAAGCTATGAGACATAACTAAAGCAGTGGTTAGAAAGAAATCTCTAACCTTAAATATCTATAACAAAAATGAATAAATAACTCAGGATTCGAACTTAACCAGAAAAGAGTAAACTCAACCCAAAGTAAAGAGGAAGAAAAAAATTTTTAAAGAAGCATGGAAATCAATGAAATAGGAATCAGAAAAAACAACTCCGAGAATCAGTAAAGTCAAAAGTTGGTTCTTTGAAAGATCAAAGGTATTTATGAACATTCAGATAGGTTGACCAAGAAAAAAGAAGGCAAATGATCAAATTAGAAATGAAGGAGAAGCCATATAGCATACTGACACTACTAAAATTTAAAAAGTTATAAGGGTATACTATGAACAATACCTTTTTTCTAATAAATTCAGAAACTTGGATGAAATGAACAAATTCCAGAAACACAGAGACTGAAAACGAGTCAAGAAGAAAAGGAAAATCTAAAGAGACTTATAAGAAGTAAAAAAAAAAAAAATTAAATTAGTTAAAAGTTAAGGAGGGGACAGATTGCATAGAGCAATGGGAGTGGTACATAAACAATGAATCTTGAAACACTGAAAAAATAAAATTAAATTAAAAAAAAAAAAGAAAAAATCTTCTCACAAAGAAAATCACCGTTCCAGAGTGTATAACCGGTAAATTATATCAATATAAAGGAAGAAATAATAAATAGGTGCCCTATCTAGGGCACCTGGGTGGCTCAGGCAGTTAAGTATCCTGTTCTTGGTTTCAGGTGAGGTCATGATCTCATGGGTAGTAGATGGAGCCCCAGGAATAGCCCCCAGTAGGCTCCACGCTGAGCAGAGACTCTGTTTGAAAGAGTCTGTCTGTCTGCCTCACCCCACTCGCTCGCTCGCTTGCTCCCTCAAAAATAAATCTTTAAAGAAATAATCCTTTACACACACTTTCAGAAACCAAAGAAGGAACATTTTTCAACTTCTTTTTAAAGTCTGTTATTATCTTAAAACTAAAGCCAAAGACATCAAAAGAAAAAAAAAAAAACATAAAACCAAAGCTATAGACCGATATAACCTTCATGAACATAAATGCAAAAATCCTTTTAACCAACAAAATTATCTTTCAAGAGAAAGGGCAAAAGGGAATAGTTTTAGAAAAACTAAAAAGAGCGTTTCCTGCCATTTTCCTTTAGAAGGAAATACGAAAGAATATATTCCAGATAGAAAAAAAAAAAAAGTCCTAAATGTCAAAATTTTGAGATACAAAAAAATGCGGGTGTACAAGGAGGATGGTAAATATATAACTAACCCTAAAAAAATTAGTCACATAAAATAATAATATTTATGGGGTTAAAAAGAATTACAATCTTAGACAAAACTAGCAGGTAAAGCGGGGATGGAGAAAATTCAAACCTCCTTCATTCCCGATGTTTTCTGAATGTCTCTATTATTTTAGTCTGCTTGTTAAAATTTCTAGGAAAACCATTAAACTAAATATTAATGTTACAACTGTGCATGTCGTTGAAGAAACTTAAATACTTCTTTGTGGTTCATTATAACAAAATAAGGTTTTTTTCTTTTCAAAAACAATTCATATTGGTTACAAAAGCATTCATAGACAAATGAAGTTACTACGAATTTGATGACTTTGGAGTTGTCAGTTTCTTTGTAATTTAAAAAAAATTCTTCCAATTGGCATCATTCATCTCTAATTATTCTCTTCATTTCATGCCAAAGTCTATTTAAAGAACCCTCAGTAAGAACTGTATGTGGCATCTCAGATCTACTCACTCAAATAATATGCAATTTGAATTTCACACTCCACTGGAATGATTTCACTCACATGCAATCCTCAAGGAGGGCTTGCCACATTCAAATTTATTGCTATGTTGTATCTTTCAAAATAAAAGACACAAGGCACAGCCCTGCTCTCAGAACTCAGTATATTGGATCCAGACAGTCTGTTAAGAATAGGATTCCCAAAAAATCACAGTAAGTTCTAGACTAGAGGTACAAGCAAAATGCTACTGAAGCACAGACAGCAGGATAATTTTTTCTGATTATCAAAGACAGTTTACCAGGGCAGATGATCACAACATTAGGACTTGGAATATGGCTAAGTTTCCCAGGTAGAAAGGAGAAATGTCTTCTGGAAGAGGGAGCAATGAGCAAATGAGGAAAACTTACCAAGCACAGGCTGTGTTTGAAGAACACCAGGCAGCACCGTTCGCGACAGTACGATGTATAGGGGTTATATTATAGTCTATTACTTACAGATCTTTTTAAAAAAGATTTTATTTATTTCTTTGTCTGAGAGAAAAGGGCGGGGAGCACAAGTGGAAGAAGGAGCAGAGGGAGAAGCAGACTCTCTGCTGAGCAGGGAGCCTGATGCAGGACTCGATCCCAGGTTCCCGGGATCATGACCTGAGCCAAAGGCAGACACTTAGCTGTGCCACCCCGGTGCCCCTAGTTACAAATCTTTTGAGGTGCTTCTGCATGCTGGGAATTGGGGAATGTAATAGCAGTTCTTTCCCACAACCAAATGGGAAAGAAAATAATACCCAAGGAGGAACATATACAACAAAAGCAGTTTATTATACATTTCATTCAACTATGGAAAAAATATCTTTCATACCGTGTCCAAAATATAGCTGTTCCTTCACAGACCGGTCTACCTGCGCCTGGCTGACCTGTCCTCTTAGAGGAATGTATCCATCAGCCCGTCCTCCCTTTGCCCAGACTTCACCACAGACCCAACGCTCCGCCGGGTGTCAGGAACCAAAAGAAACACTGCATCGTCCCCAGGGCAAAGGAACTTGTACTTTAGACAGAGTCAACACTGAGGTACCTGTAGAAAACCAAACACTGATTCCACATCAAACTGACCTCAAGCTAGTCCATCAACCTTCATCAACCTTCACAAACCACAGACAACGTCCGTACTGTCTTCCGTATCAGGATTCGACCAGTGTTCAATTTCTCAGGAAAAGCTGGCTTCACCACCACCTCTGTCATCATCATACTAGAAGACTAAAAAAATTCTCTACTTTACAAACTTTCCCTTGTAACTGGTTAAGTGTCTTGTGGGGAAATATTTTAAGATGCTATAAATGTCCTATTGCTCCTCAACTTTTCAGCCACCAGTTAGAGCACCTGAAGATCCCTGCCTGAATAAACTGTTATGGCTGCCAAATAATGATATTCTATTTCCATCATCTTTAACATTTATCAATTACTCTTCTACGGTAAGGAAGAACTCTCTCTCTTCCCATCCAACTATATTTTCATTCACCACCCCCATCAACTCATCTACCTACCTATCTACTGACTTCCGTAGCGATGCTTAGGTTAATCACAAAGGGGAAAAATAGTTAATAAGGAAAAAAAGCAGTCTCTGGCTGTTATTAAAAGGGAGCTGAACCTAGCTCTCACAGCTAGATGATGGTGTTTGATTATGAATGTAAATAATTTCACCCGACGCCAATATTAGACCAGGTCACTCCATGACCAGGATGGAGTAAAAGAAAAACAAAACCACTTCATAATCATACATGGACACAGGAGAAAAAAAAGAATACTGTCCAAATTACAAAAAATGATTAATTATCCCCCTGTCCCCACTGACATGAATGACTGTTGCTTCTTTATCAAGTATAGGCTTAGCTCTGCTCTCTTTCTCTTGCCTCCTAGATACAAATTATTAACCAAGAATGAAACCACTTGTTTCTGAAAGCACCCATCCTAAGGTAAAGCCCCACTTTCTTGAGACATCCCCCAAGCAATTGAACATAAGGCTAAACCTGATGATAAGCACCCCTTAATACCCTCTCAGGGTAATACTGAGTAGCCCTAAAGTTCTTCATGGTCTATACTCTCTCTACTGGGAGGCTGGTTTTGGGCCGGCCAACCTAACTTTGTTCAACCACAGTTATATTCTTGGGGGCTTTTGGCTCGAGGACATGAACAGTAATTCTGGAGTGGAAAGACCTGGCAGACAGCACCTTAATCAAGCAATCAGTTAGCACTGCCAGAAATGGAAGAGATCAACACTGTATTCTTCCTGATATGGTATACTGAGGAGAACATTCACTTTTGTAATATCCCTGCCAAAAAAAGCACAATCATAAAGAAACACCAAATTATGCTGAAGACATTCTACAAAGTAAGTGATTATATCAGTTCGAATGGCCAAAATTAACAAGATAGTCAACAACAAGTGTTGGAGAGGATGTGGAGAAAGGGGATCCCTCTTACCCTGTTGGTGGGAATGCAAGTTGGTGCAGCCACTTTGGAAAACAGTGTGGAGATTCCTTAAGTAATTAAAAATAGAGCTACTCTAGGACCCTGCAATTGCACTACTGGGTATTTACCCCAAAGATACAGACAGCAGCAATGGCCACAGTCGCCAAACTGGGAAAGAGCCAAGATGTCCTTCAACAGACGAATGGATAATGAATATATGGGCCATATATACAATGGAGTATTGTGCTTCCATCAGAAAGGATGAATACCCAACTTTTGTATCAACATGGATGGGACTGGAAGAGATTATGCTGAGTGAAATAAGCCAACCAGAGAGAGCCAATTATCATATGGTTTCACTTGCTTATGGAGCTTAAGGAATAACATGGAGGACATTGGGAGTGGGATAGGAGAAGTGAGTTGGAGGAATCAAAGGGAGAAACAAATCATGAGAGACTGTGGACTCTGAGAAGCAAACTGAGGGTTTGGGAGCAGAGAGAGGTGGGGGGCGGGTGAGCCTGGTGGTGGATATTAAGGAGGGCATGTATTGCCTGGAGCACTGGGTGTGGTGCATAAATAATGAATCTTGGAACACTAAAAAAAAATTAAAATAATAAAAAAAGAAATGATTATATACTTCTAAAAACATTCATGTCAAGGACTAAGGAAGTGGACCGAATTAAAGATGGTTAGAGAGACATCTCTGAATGCCCACATGATCTGGTATTACTGAGACAGCTGGTAAATCCTAATAAGACCTACAGATAGGTAATAGAGAACTCATGTTCTATATTTATATATATTTATAGTTATCAGAATTTTCTGGTTATAACAGATCATGTCCTTACTTTTAGGAAATAGACACTGAAGCATTTTGGCGCAAAGGATATCTATCTATGTTAGAATTTTAGACACATACAGAGAGAGACATTTATGCAAATGTCATAAAACATTAGCATCTGAGGAATGTAGGCAAAGAGTGTCCAGAAACTCTTTTTACTCTTCTTGCAACTTTTCTGAAAGTCTGAGATTGCAGCTGATTCCCGTTATTCGCAGCAGGTATTTCTACGAAGTTGCTAGGAACACAGAATGAGTGAATACTGAAGCACTGCTCCTAAGAGAAATACAGGGTTAGGTTCCTGGCAGCTGCTGGTCTCAGTATTTTCTTCGACTGATCAACACCAAAACCTATTTTATGTGTGGTCTCCTTAAAGACACCTTATTTAATATGGATTGTTGATTCTCGAGCACCAGCCAATGGCACTGTAATTCAGGCCTGTGTGAAGCCCCTCTTAGCACCTAGATGTTCTCCCCAAGGCACCTCACAGTCTTCCTGCGTTTGGTGACACTATATCGCCATCAGCACTGTCTTTTGGACCCTTTTACATAGTAAAGTCACTGAGAAAAACACACACACACACAAATGTGAAAAATGTGGAATTAAATAAAGTGTGGGAAGAATACTTGCACCTAGCAGGAGAGCTGAAACAAGCATGCATAGCAGGGAGTGGGGCACGGGGTGGTGGGGGGGGACTCACAGTTTCCACTGCTCTGCGCATGTCTGCAATGATCCCTGAGGATCGATGTTGAGGTGACACATTTTATAAGTGAGCAAGTGTGCAAATATGGACTCCTTGAATAATGGGGACTGCCTATGTATCAAAATAAAACATTACAAAAACATACATTCCACCTGGAAGACTAGAAAAATGGTAGTATGATAAAATGAATTCATGGCCTCTGGGCCCCAGAGTCATTCTGGAAGGGAAGATCTTGTTTAATTCAAATATCAAAAATTCAAATATCATAGGTCTGAAAGGTTGTTCCAGCAATGCCTTAGAGACATTTGGAAATCTAGGATCTGATGAAGGCCAAGAAAGGTAGAAGATGAAGTTTATGGGAATTACTGATAACATAGAGATAACTGACACCATGAGCAGAGCAAAGGAAGAGCCAGATTTGAAGGTTTAATAATTATAAGAAGACAGAACAAATTAAGGCAATGGAATCAGAACAGGACACACAGGGACACCTGCTGTTGCTGTACAAAGGTTATTAAAATACACCCCGTAGGGGACAGTGGACAGGTTTTAGTGAGATGGTTTCAATCCAAAACTAGAGAAAAATTTGACTTGTTAGAGCCCTCCAGGTCAAATGGGCTGCTAGTGGAGGTATTCCAACGCAAGACACAGGATCACTGACTGATGCCAGGCTTTGCATGGTCTTTCAGACCTGTGCAATTCTAGTTTCTGGTGACTAAGTTTGTGCGACTCTGGTTTTAACAAAGGATTCCCATACCTGATCAACCACGATGCAGGCCTGACATGCTTAAAAGTCACCAAATCTATTAAATTAAATAAAAAATTTGTTATAGAGAAAAGCGATGTTTCATTTCACTGGAGTATCTGGAACTCAGAGGAAAAAGAAGAAGCCACATCTTTACCATCCTGCAGTTTGCTCTCATGACTAGGCAATGAGCAAGGAGGAAGTCTGGGGCTGAGCCGCATCCTTCCTTCGTAGATGAAATAAGTCCTACCGGGTCATTAAAACTAAAAAAAAAAAAAAAAAAAAAAAAAAAAAAAAAAAAAAAAAAATTCACTCTTCAGAAAACCCAGAGGATGCCTGTCAAATGGACATTCTTCTCTATTCTAAATTAATCAAAAGCATTTTAGTTAAGTTTAAAGACCATGATCATTACAAATTTATGGATGTATTTTTCAGGTCTCCTCCCTATAAGGGTGCGCTATCTTAGTCCTATCCCGCCACATGAAGCGTATTAATACAGTTTTATGCAGAAAAAAACAGCAAAACAATGTTTTTGTCAAGTTATCCTCTTACTTCAATGTATTTATGAATAATATATTATAGTCAGTGTGAACTTCTAACTACTAGTCACAGCTAGGGGTTGTGAAGGTTTCCTTATAATCCATTAAAGGATCTTTTCACTCTGCTTTTCCCTAGAGTATCAATATTGAATGTTACAAAAATATTTTTGCCATTTGCTTTCAAATAAAATATTCAACGTGCAAGGCTTTCACGGAACATTTTCCCTTAAAAATCCATTATACTAAAAGTAAATATCTGCATGGAGCCCACTAGGCTGGTGTAATTAAAATTAAATTTACAAAAAGGTAATGGAGATTTTATCAGCAATAGCACACGATTCAATGCAGCAGCTGAATCACTGTGGATTTTTTCCTATAGAATCTTATCTGGGATGCACAAAGCATTGCATTTTACAGGATTTTTTCAAGCCTCACAACAACCTTTACATTGGAGTATTTTTGTTATGGGAACTTAATTTTATTACAAGGTATTAAATAATGCAAGAAAATCAAAGTGATCCAAAGGTAAGAAATTAGCCCTATTATGTTATTTTTAAATTGCTGAACTACCTACTGGGGAGGACCTGATGGCTGCCATGTGCCGTGGGCGGATTCTGGGCCTCTGAAGGAGAAAGCAAAATTCAGGCCTTTGGTCTAAGGCTTCCTGCCATCCCTGTTCCCTTTGCTCTCAGGGTTCCCCACCCGACAGAGCAGCTTCTTTTAAGAAGCCTGATGAAACTAAAATCACGTCGTATCATTCCTTGGTTCCGGGACTCTTTAGCTTTTCCTCTTAGCATTGCTTCTTTCTCAAACAATATGACCCATTCTGGATTTCACACAGAAGCTAACCCAATAAATCAATAAGTGAACAGGGCGTGAAGTGTGAGAATGATGCTTTCTCAGCATGTCAGCTGGGGACACCTTCCTGTGATGGATGCTGTAAGAATCGACTGGATTGACCCCATCTCCTTCTCCAGCTTCACCACGTCACTTTCCTCCTCGCTCTCCGCACTCGACGTCCACTCTTACAACACACACCTGTACGTGCTCCTGTACCACCCTTTCCCCTACTTTCCTTCTGCTTATCCTTTAGGTATCCCTTTAAAGGCAGTGGCTTCCAGAAAGCCTGTGCTGCCTGCCTGCATTCCCAGGGAGGGCCTAGAAGGTTCTATGTGCCCGCCAGTGGCTCCAACAATGCCCCACGCTCCTGATCTGTGGAAACGTGGCACACTTGCAATCATGAAGGATTGCCTTCGACTCTGGGCTAAAGCTCTGGAGGGCAGGAACTGTGTTTATCTTGTTCAGGCCTGTATCCCCCATGCCTGGCGCACAGGGGAGACTCAGTAAGTATCTTCTGAACATAGTAAATGAATAAGTTACTGGTTAATTGTCAGCACCACCGTACTGCGAGTTCTTCATGTTTTATTCATCTTGGGATCCAGTGTGTCCAGCCCAGGACTTGGCACAAAGTGAGCCGTTAATAAATGCTGGCTGAATTTATGTCTGAAATGATGTCTTGACCTTCCTGAGGACGCTTTCCGCTTCCCTCAGCTTACCCGTGAACTATGAGAAAGGAGCTGGAAGATGGTTAGAGTATTAGGGAGAAGGGTAAGTGAGCCATCGGGAGAGCAGAAAGAACAGCTTCAGACAATCTGACTGATGTGAAAATGGAAAATGGATTGTTCATTTGACCTTGTAGCAGAGTACCTGTGTGTGCTGCCAAATCCAACCAAAGTTTTTTTTTTCAAATAGGGGGAAAAAGTGTTTGTTAATAACTGGTTGCTTCAGGCTAATCTGCAGTGGAAAAAAAAAAAAGAACAGTGGTTGCCTCTGGAGTTGGGTAAGGGGGTTACCCAGGAAGGCACAGGAGGGAACTTGCAAGGGTTGAAAATGTTCTATACTTAGCTGAAGATTTATTCCATATGGATACAGGCATTTGTCAAAACTCATCAAAGGCTGCCCTGAGGACTTGTGCATTTCACTGTATGTTAATTTTGCCTCAAAAAACAAAAAGAAGGTCAATAAATATCGAGCTCTACTTAATGACACAGCAGACATAATATGTTAAGGGTAGAGCGCAAGTATGATTGCCATTTACTTTGAAATCCATAGACTAGGAAACCCTGGCAGAAACAAATGATAAAGCAAATATGTAAAATCATACTTGTAGAAAGAGGTAGTAGATATACTGTACTTTTACTATACAATTCTCCCAACATTCCCATATGTTTGAACATTTCATTCCAAAATGCTGGGGAACATTGTTGCTTGGCTTCATTTAGATGCAGGTACATTAGCACCCAAAAGTACTAAGTTGTCTTCAGGGAATCCTTCAGCTACGTAGTCAGAAATTAAGATCACGGGGAGCTCCTGGGTGGCTCAGTCAGTTAAGCATCTGCCTTCCGCTCAGGTAATGATGTCTGGGTCCTGGGATCAAGTCCCACATTGGGCTCCCTGCTCAGCAGTGAGTCTGCTCCCCACCGCCCGGCTCCCCCCCCACACACACACCCTGCCCCCATGATGTGTGCTCATGCTCTCTCTTTCTCTCAAATAAATGAATAAAGTCTTTAAAACAAAGAAATTAAGATCATGCATGAAAGGTTAAGGTGGATTAACAAATTCTAAAAATCTCAGGAAAATGGGAAAAGTTCTCATTATCTGTGACTGACAGACTCATTCATTCAATATTTATGGAGTTCCTAGGATGTACCAGAAACTTTTAGACACACTGAAGAAAACAGAAAAGATTCTGGATCATTTAAATTTTCATCATGACTTCAAGGGGATCCCTACAAAGATGGGAAGAAAGGTGGTGGCAGGGGGTTGGCAGTAGACAAGGGGGCAGCTCTGTTCCTGTTTCAATTCCGACTGTCCTTTGAGGGAAATACCACACAAGGACATAAAAAAAAAAAAGGCATTGGGACCTGGAATCTACTGGCAATCCACTTGGTGGCATCTAAAAGATGGCAAAACACCTTCAGGTGAGACCAGCTTTCATGCACAGTGGTGAATTAGCATGCCTTCCAAAGAGAAAGAATCGGTGTCTTTGATTTTCTTAACTTGCATGACAGTTTGCCCGGGGAAGAATGTATCCTGTACCATACACATGTTGTATCCTTTTACAACTAGACATGACTACATAATGTACAAACTCATGCTCTGCTCCCTCAAGGAAAGGAGGGGGAGAGAAGTGGTCAGAATTTGAGCTGCAATTGATGACTTATTTCTTTAAAAAAAAAAAAAAAAAAAAACCTGAACTGAGACTTTTGTGGTGAGACATCTATTAAATCTGCGTGGCACATTTTCTTCATGTTTAAAATTTCTCAAAGTTAAAAATGTCATAATTAAAGAAAACAAGATATACTATCATGGGAGTTCTAATAACACCACTAACCATAGACTATAAGGGATTTTCTGGAATTCACTTTAGAGGAAGAGGGAAGGGAAAACTAAAAGGAAAATGCAACTGTAAAAATAACACACTGCAAAGTAAAATGGAGGTTTTTTTAATTTTAAAATTTATTTTTTTTAAATTAAAAAAATTTTTTTAAAAAATCTTTTTTTAAAAAAAAGATTTTATTTACTTATTTTAGAGAGAGAGAGAAAGAGCACATAAGCAGGGGCAGAGTGAGAGTGAGAACCAGGCTCCCCACCGAGCAGGGAGCCCTATGTGGGACTCTATACAAGGACCCTGAGACCAAGGCAAAGGCATACCCTTAATTAACTGAGCTACCCAGGCCCCTCAAAACTGATTAAAAAAAAAAATTCATTTACCCAAGTATTCCTTCATACAAAGGAATTTGTAAAACTGGAAAAAAATGGGTGATGTGACTCAATTTATTTAAGAAACTATACTCACTAGTACTGTACTTTCTGACATTAATGAATTAAATAAATGTATTAATTTAATCATAAATTGCTTATTTTTGAAAAAATGGGGCTTCTGTGCAGATATGGGATATAGGCACATTACAAATGAGAACTGCTGAGGGCTTACCAAAAAATACAGAAGTCATGTGGAAATTCCAATTTATATCATCCAAAGATAGATTATTTTTTAAAAAGATTTTATTAATTTATTTGACAGAGAGAGACACAGAAGGAGAAAGAACACAGGCAGGGGGAGCAAGAGAAAGAGAAGCAGGCCTCCCCACTGAGCAGGGAGCCCAATATGGGGCTTGATCCCAGGACCCTGGGATCATGCCCTGAGCCAAAGGCAGACGCTTAACAACTGAGCCACCCAGGCGCCCCAAAGATATACTATTATCTGGGATAGTAAAACTGGAACACTGCAACCACGTTGGCAGTATTTGTCCAAACATCCATCAACACTTAAGAACCAGCTTGAATTCTAGGTTAAGAGATTTATTATGAAAAGTCCTGGGAGACTTCAGGGATTTTAAAAAACAGTAAGTCAAGGCTAAAATACTGATGTCAACCATAAACGGAATTAACATACACACAATATAAAACATCATTACTAATAATTTGGCACAAATTTATAGCTTTTCCCCTAAGGCTCAGTTTTATTTAAATAACAAATGATTCATCCAGTACAATCATGCCCATTCCTTTATGTTCCTAAAACAACTTTATATTCCTTTAAATTCCTGTATTTCTATTAATCCCACAAAAACCAACCACTGATTTACTTCTATTGTTTAGCACTGTATAATAAATGCAAATGGGCCGCTCCCAGTAATTCCTACTTTTCTACAAATTCCATGGCTGTGCCCAAGGGCTCTCTGCCTGAGGAGGTAGAAGAGCTTCAACTGCCTGAATGCCATTCCAGAATATAATCACCAAGCCTCCTTGGAAATAACAGGTTGCTGATTCAATTTCTGCACAAGCGATCTTGAAAAATCATTATATAAATCAGGTTGACAATTAGAAATACTATAAATAACAAGTTTAATTTGATAGCTCAGCTTCTGTAATAAATTGAACAACTGTTTCTCCCTCTTGGTGTATTCATTTTCACCTTGGGGTTAAGTGATACTGGCTAGAGTCATCCTGGAACAGGAGGCATTTGCAGAAGGCTAGTGTGTGAAATTAATTCTCCTTGCGGTGGCTTTATTCTTGTTGACATAAAGGATCCACATAAAACACTGCACGCTAGTATATATCCCATCTTCTTTGAACTGAATTTTTTTTTTTTTTTGCTTTCAGTGTCATTTAAGTTAAGCCATGTGAGAACACGAGCAGTAAAGATTCATACTCAACGAACATTTATTTAATTAATTAGTTTATTTGTAAAGATTTTATTTATTTATTTGGCAGACAGAGATCACAAGTAGGCAGAGAAGCAGGCAGAGAGAGAGAGAGAGGAGGAAGCAGGCTTCTGGCTGAGCAGAGAGCCTGAAGCGGGGCTCGATTCCAGGACTCCCACTAAGCCACCCAGGCGCCCCTCAATGAACATTTATTAAGATCTCTGTGACCGCTCCAAGTACTTTGACATAAACCCCACAGTAATGGTGTGAAATGGGTATCATGATCTGTACCTCACACTGAGGAGACTCCAAGTTGCTCAACAAGTTGCCCAAGGGCACACTTAGTTGTGTTGGTCAATTCATGGTTTAACCCTGGGGTACTGTACTCCAGAGTCTGAGTTCTTTCTACTGCCCGTGGTGTGGATTCGAACTCTTCGCCCTTTCTACCCCAAGTAACTAACTGTCTTTGCGCATGTCTGGCAATGGGGACTGGGCTTCGATCTGACTCATCTCTAGGTTAGAATCTGACGAAAGTAGATGCACATTCTAGGATGCATATTACCCTCACAACAAGGCAGCCTGGAAGGAAGAGTTAAGGTGCATCTCCATCTCAGACAGTGGGGGGAACCTGACCCAATGAGCACAGTCTAATTTGGAAGATATTTCAACACTGACTATCTTGGGGATTTCATCATCACAGCTGTTACTGGTAACAGAAGGGCTAAGTAAAGAGGATGTCTCTCGAGCTGATGCTAGATAAAACAGCACTACATAAAAATGAAGAACTTATCCAATCATATTAGAAAGTTAATTTTTTTTTTTTTACCGATGGCAATAAAAGTTTTATTTGAAAATAACCATTATGCGTTAAATGGTATTCTGTGATACTATATCCTATTTGTTCAGTCACTAAATACAGAAAATTGTTCTCTGTAGATTTCTGTTGGCAATGTCTTTAAATTGAGACTTGCTTCCACACATAAGGCCTAAGGCCAGTTGGCAGCATGGATCTACCCCCAAGTGTTCCAAAATCCTCCCATGTATCTGATGAGTATTTGAAAAACTGGAGTGAAATTCTTTTCAGTATCAGTTTGATACTGATGAGCAATTTGTTTTTTTTTAAAGACTTTTATTTATTTGACAGGCAGAGATCACAAGTAGGCAGAGAGGCTGGCAGAGAGAGAGGGGGAAACAGGCTTCCCATTGAGCAGAGAGCCCAATGCGGGGTTCGAAACCAGGACCCTGAGATCATGACCTGAGCCGAAGGCAGAGGCTTAACCCACTGAGCCACCCAGGTGCCTCTGATGAGCAATTTAAACAGTCCCTATCACCGGAATGACATAGCCAGCGACACCACTAAACAGAATACCCTATATCCTGATTAAAGAGAATTTTCTGCATATAAAATTTTTGATGAAAAAAAAAATCAGCTTACTGTAAACTACTGCATATAACTTCCAAAAGAATAATGTGGAGCTAAATGCATACACATATATTAGAAATTAGAATCCCGAATGCAGAGACAATATATTGTTAACAACTGATAATTTAGAAACATTATCTAGTCCAAATGAAACCAAGATATAGACGCTTTCTCAAAGAAAACTGAATTAGTAAATAGCATCCTTTGTGTGTAAAGCAATTAGTTAATAAAAATGAATCTGTGAAAACAATGCCTATTTTTTTTCATTCATGGCTCAGGTCATGGTTCCAGGGTCTGGGATTGGTCCTGAGTAGGGCTGCCGGCTCAGCCAGGAGTCTGCTTCTCCCATTCCCTCTACCACTCCCCTCACCCTAACTCAGGGTTTCTTTCAGTTACATACTCATATCCTCAAATAAATAAAATCTTCAAAAAAATTATAAATCAGAATGATCCTATTGTTCTCTTGTAATGTTACTATAAATGTTATTATATTGTGCATTACCAGAAAGTCTTAGAGATTAGCCAATGAAACTGTATTTCAAAACACAGGAGAAACATTTAGGATAATTATTTATAAATTTGTTTTAACAAGCCTAGTATTTTCTTCTAGCAATTCTAGAGCTTTAGAAAAATAACCCAATGTTTTTGAATTACAGGGAACACATATCTGAGATCTTAAAAAAACAAAACAAAACTTCAAGTAAAAAGTCCACATCCTTAAAATATACATAGTGTGCTATAAAATTGGATAAAGTCAAATTCTGCCCATAATTACTATAGCTTGACCAGGCTTCTGTTCCTCACTGGTAAAAGGAGTGCATTATTCGGAGTTTGTGGTAGTATGTAAAGTAAGGAATGTTAAATTAACATGGTGTCCAAGGTCATATATAGTTTTAAGATTTTTAAAAAAATCAGTTCTATCCATCTTTAGACACTGAAGTAAATGTCTACCTGTGGGACTGGCTGAGAGAGAGAGAGGGAGACTTCATGAGAGAAGCAACTACAAAGAATGTCATCCCTAAAGGCAAACCAGATGCCAGCATTTCTGTCACTGTCAACAGAGAGGGTTCTGTCAACCACCCTCTCTGATACCCCCAAGCATAGGTTTCCAGTCACTGAAGGGACACCTAGAGAGTAGGGATAGCAGCAAGGACACAGCACGCAGCCTTGGTTCCGGAGTGCAGTCAACCACAAGGGCTACTACAGCAGTCTGAGCACTAGACAGTCGTTGGGGCTGGGAAGACAGAGGTATGTGTACCACACTGACATCCTACACTTCCAGTTGAACTACGTCTTCCTTCATTCCTTAGTTTTGTATGACTCATGCTAAGAGAAAGTTATCTGGAAATGGACTGTAGAGATAGGGCCATCAGATGCATAGGGTTACTCCCGCTAAAGGAGAACCTGGAGCTCTGGGACCCTGTAAGGAAGTCCAATGGGACCTGGTGGAGCCAAGGTCTTGAGAGCCCCTGGAGAAGGGCTGTGAGGCCTTGAAGCTAGTGGAACATTCTGGGCTTTGGATTACAGGAGCTATTCTGATGTTAATAACTCAATGCTAATGACCTTCCAGAGGATACTGCCAAAGTATTTCCTGAAGAAGTTTAAATAAAACATTTGCAGTGTTCCTTCAATTTCCTACTGGGTATACAGTAAACTGATCACGAGCCAACCTCTTAGTGTAAGTGAGAAAACTGAAGACCCAAGAGCTTTGGGGGCATTCCCCAGAATCTCTGTCTCCTGAGCACATACCAATAAAGTACACAGAACGCTGCTCAGTATACTTCCCAAAGAGGACAGTTTTCTCTGTCTCTGTATACTTTTTAGACACTATTGAGATATTGAGAAATTTTGGTCAAATTATCTGCCCCCCCAAGTAAATTTCTGTATGATTCACATTAATAAAATTTAAGTTCCAATTCTTTCTCAGTACTACAAAAATTGTAAGACCTATACATTACTGAGCCTTATCCTGTAAAGTGTCAAATCACTCTGCTAATGTACAAGGTTTATGAGAAATATGTGATACCCCTAAGCTCATAAACTGTGTTAACCATACAATTCTGTATTTGTGATTGATGAAAACAGTGCCCACTCCAGTTACCGTAAGAGAGAACTAAAGTCTTCCAGTGTCATTCAGAACTCTTAGATGACATATATAAGCACAGTGCATTAAGAAAAAATTAAGCAGACACATTAAAGAGAACCTAAGTGCTATCTTTTAGAAATTATATGGTCAAAAAAGCTGACTGGTCTTCACAGAGGATTTTCTCCTAAATCCATATATATAGTGCCTAATATTCCTCCACAGTAGTATAAAACATTGCTGCATATTAAAATATTACCAACAAGATTTCTGAAAATTAACACATCTTAGGTGGGAAAAGCCTTTTCAAGGATTGCAGAAGTCTGGATTGGAGGCAAGATCAGCAGACGATTCACTAATTAGTCTGCGGTACAGTAAGAAGCCTGGAGCTTCAGAGTCAGGCAGTGGGTATGTGAGGTCTGCTTTCACCACACCATAGCTGTGTGACTCCAGGCAAATTACCAAACCTCTCTGAGCTTTGGTTTCCTCCTCAGTAAAACCAGGAGGACAGTAGCACCTTTCTAATACTTTGTAAATAACTGAGTGATCACGCAGTGTCCTGGGTAGTAATTAAACAGTACCGACTGGAATTACATTATTGGCACTGGTCTGTTAATGCATTTCTCTCAACAACCCTAAAAGGAGAAACTATCGTATAACTTTTATGATTATGACTAAGGGAATGTTGAGAGATTAAGTAATTTCTCCAAGGATACTGGTGGAGTAACTTCACCCACAATATTTAGTAAATGCTAAATAAGCAGAACCCAGGGAAAGAAAAGCTAATACCTCAAAACCAAAAATAGAGCTACATCATGGGAACATAGCTTAACAGCTGGAGCCAAAGTCAAGTCCAATAAGTGAACATGAATGATGGAATTGTTCCTGGATATTTCTAGAATGATGGAATTGTTCCTGGATATTTCTACAACTCAAATTGTACAAGGTTTCACTCTGCCTGGCAGGCCAATGGGTCTGCCTTACCGATGACTGATGTTTACCAGGGAGAGGGTTTGCTGTTTTTACAAACCCAAACTGCGTTCAGTGTGCAGGAAACAGTACCCAGGGAGACTAAAGTCTTACATGCTTTCCTAAGCAGCTAAATTACTTCAAGGCCAGGAAATAAAGCAAGTTCATGGGAGTAAAAACATTGTTATTCTACAGTTTTCCTCCCACCCCAGAAATACAATATGGCTAGACTGTAAACAGTTTATAAGCCGTAATTTTTCTTTTCATTTTTTTTTTTTCCCCAGTCGAGTCAGTAGATTGCATGTCCTATACTTAAGGTCTTGAGATGGCTGGGGTGTTTTGTTTTGTTTTTCATTTTTAAAAGTATTCCACTGAAAGAATTGTGCCTTCAATGAGAAGAGATGCTGGCGATTTTAAATTGAGAGACTATTAACTTATGTTACTCCTGAAGACAGATCTTTCTATTTCTCTCTAGGGAATTATCAACATCGTGGAGACTTTACAAAGCTACGTTTAATCAACTACTTGGATTCAGTGACTGGAACGCTACTGTGTCTATGTAAATTTCACTTATAATTTTATATCCATAAATTAGTTTAAAACAAAAATACCTTCGTGTGAACCATCATGATGAAAATAAGATAACAGAATAAAAATGTATAAGGAGTTGACAGGTCTTAGATTAATCTTAGTATTTTATTATTAACATTTCTATTTTTAAGCCGTGATCAGTCGCAGTAGATCAACACAGATGATGGACAAAAGGTACCCAAGGGCAAAGTATTCACAGAGATTTACTGGGAGATGAGAGAATCATTACTCTATGCTTTTAACCTCTTTATAGCATAGCACATTACTTGATTATTTAGTGCTGGAAGTTCTTGTTGGGTTACAAAGTGTAAAAGTGGTTAACACAATGCTGCGACACAGGACAGCAGACCCTTATACAACATGGAGGTCAGGGATGCTGCCTTTTCCTTCTCTGCACTGTAAAAAATCTGCATAATAACTTTGACCCCCCCAAAACCTAACTACTATTAGCCTACTGTTGACTGGAAGCCTTACTGAAAACATAACCAAGTCGATTACCAGAGATTTATATACATATTATATACTGTATTCTTCAAGTAAGAATGAAAACAGAAGGAAAACAGAATCTATTTACAGGACTGGTACCATATTTACTAAAAAAAAAAAAAAAAAAAAAAATCCGCATATAAGTGGACCTGTGCCATTCCAACTCACATGGTTCAAGAAGTCAACTGTCATTTTGCCTTAAATGACAGCTACCATCCTCACTAAAAACCCTCCTATCACTCTTCCTCTCTTTCTATGTTGCCCTTCAGGCTTGGGAAGTGAGTGGGAGGCGATGTTAATGGTGTGACTGCGGGGCGTGGCTAGGGCCACACTACCTAGCTCCAATCCCACCTTCCTCACTTGCGTACTGTTCCATGCCTCAGTTTTCTCCTCTGTAAAAGGGGATGGTAACACCGTGAATCCCATGGGGTCATCAGAGAAATAACGACGTAATGCACACAGCACTTTAATAAATGAAGTGCTGAAGAGGAGAAACGGGTCCCTGTTCTCCTCCCCCTGCATGCCCCCAGCTCCTTTGCCAGTTGTATCCAGACAAGGTTTACAGGTGCCTTACTTCCTCTGCCCATCAGGACGTGGGCAACTGCACCTGAGTCTTTTTTCCACCAACTTTAGATCATCAGTTTTTAAGAAAAATGTCTGACACACGGTGGCTTTAAAAAAAAAAAAAAAAAAAAAGCAAAATTCTACTGAATCTCTCCACTGGTTCCCGAAATACTTGGTGTGGTTCAAAAGAAAGGGGGCCAAGGCTGCCCCATGAGGACATGTGTTGGGTAGCTGACCTGAGCTAGGAAGGAAACCCTTCATCAAAAAGTTTAGTCAGAATCCTGCAACTGATATTCATGATTTTCTCTCTGCCATTCATACTTAATTGGATTTTGGTTGTTTTTACCAACACAGCCCTTCATGGGACTCTACGTTCTACAGGAGCAGCATTCTGAAACAGTGTGTGGGGCAGCTTCCTTCCTGGGTCATCCCTGATCCTTCTCCAAGCCAGGAGGTCCATCTCTAGAGACTGTCCATCAGCCTGCCCCTTACTGCTCCAGCTTCCTGTGATGTATGGACCCTGGGATCCATAGCAGGAGGCCAGAGGGAAAAAGGGGAAAGAGAATTTAGGGTCTTTATTCCCCAGGGTCCTGTCCTGCAGAGTCCCTTCAGGGGGGCCTTCTCTTGGCACGACTCAGTAAACACGCTTTCTCCTGGATCCTTTGGCCGAGGCTTGGTAACAGCTCGATTGTTATTGGCCCTGGGATGCTGCACTACTCTTATAATTTCTCTCCACTCCTCCCACAGCTTTGCTTAAAGCCCCTTTTGAAAGCCCTCTAGAAAGGATCTAGTTTGTGCCATGTGTTTCCTGCAGGAACCCTGATTGATACAGTACTCTAGATAATACAAAGAGAGAGCCATAAAACAGCCAGTAGGTTTCCTCTAACTACGCAGCCAACAAGTGTCTACTTTTCCTCTTTTAATTCCCACTTAGAACCCAAGCACTTCCCCCTTGCTGCTTCTAGATTCTATTAATATCTCCATGAATTCTAAAATGATAGAGTCTTCTCCATTCTTTTTTTCATTCAGGAAATTCTTTTAAGAGAAACAATCTTTGCTATAGTTTAGGAATAATTTTCTAAGCCTTATTTTTATTATTTTTCATTTTGTTTTATACTTTTTAGAGGCATTATTGTGTTTGACTACACTCTACTGCCCATATTTAAATTTAGCCACAGGTTATAATATAACCTGAATGTAAAGCAGTAAATTTTTTAAAATAAATTTTGCTATTACTGAATTTTTTCAGTGAATAAGAGTTATAAAATTTAGAAAGATGCCATTGACAAGAAATGCAATATAAAATAAACTACTTCTAAGGTAATACATATATAATAAAATGCTTCTACTTTTCATTCTATTGTTTTTCAGTCTCATCTAGATATTAGAGCAACTTTAAAACACATTTGGGAATAAGCAATTGATACTGATTTATAATGAACTTCTGTCTCTATGTATTATTTTGGGAAGTGCCACTATGGAATTGTGAAATGAATAGCAAATTACTATGTTAACTTTTTTTTTCTTCTGCAGGTGTACTCTTAGTATTACATAATTCTTTTTTTTTGTTGTTGGTAAATCAACCCTTCCATTTGGTGAAGAACATTTTCCAGCAAGGATTTTTGTCCTATTTCTGTTTATTCTGGCTTCTAAAGACATGGGTATTCAAAAGGAAAGCAGAAAATATGGAGCTAGAAATCCGTAAAACAAATCATAATGAAGCTTCTTGCACAAACAGATCTAAAACCCAGAAAGGACTAGCAGTGAATTCTATATCCCCCGTATTTAAACATACAGGTTTAAAAAATATATATACAGGTTGATATTAACAATGTGGATTTCTCCACATTATTTTCATCTTTCTTTGCATTCTGTCTTCCTTTTTTTTGTCACTGTTGTTCTTGATATTAGACAGAAGAGCCAAATGCACTGAGGGTAAATGCCTTTACTAAATCAGTCTGGTTAGTCCTAATGTTTTGGCTGAATTGACAATAACAGTCAGAAGATTCAGGAGATGAATATGCTACACTTAACAAAACTGACCAACCATGTGCCCTTCGTTTTTGGATGAGAGGGCTGTAATGTTAGCTGTACATAATGGGATGGGTGAGGTTGTTAGTAGTAAACTCAGAAAATGGGCTGTTCATCTTAGAGGTGTTTGTGTGTGTTTTGGAAAATAGCCAACTTCTCTTTGGTCATGTCTGGGTCAGTTCCACTACACTGAGAAATGGTCAAGAAGTGAGTGCTAGTTTCCACAAGTGTTCAAGGAATGGCAGAATGACTGAAGCCCTCACAAAGGCAGCAAAGCACACAAGGATTCACCTAAGTGTGCTTTTCCCAAGTCATATAATCATGCTTCATCAATTTTAAGTTGCACATTTGAAGAAAAAGGTCACTTACAGTTATGCGCATTTCACAACTGCTGCTCACGGGCATGGCTGACATGGAGGCTCTGTCATAGTGGGCAAGGGCAGGCCCAGGTGACTGCATTTTATCTGCTGCGTGTAAAGGGACTCAATGAATTTGAACTGCTGAGTGCTACCTGTTCCCAGTGGCATGTTTGATGGAAATGACAAACTCAACAATAGGTATGTGGGAAGGGCCAACAGTTAGGGAAAGTCATGGGTGGGGATGGCATAATTATGGCACATGCGGGGAATACCAGAGAGCTATTCACATATTCCTAACCAAACCTACACTTAGGCCAATGTGCATAAAAAACCTCAAAGGGCCCAGATAAAGTAAAGGTCAAAGCAGAATTTAAAGTAGCCTGAACTATGAATGTACTACTCAGCCCCTACACAGATGAGGTTGAGTATAACCTCTCACCACCAGGCTACAAAGATTATAAGGGACAACCCCCAGAAAAGCAGATCTGAAAATTAAAACAAGAAAACACCTATGGCCCATGTCTATATACAAACTGAGCAGAAGTATCAGTGGAAACAAATGACAGGGGAGCCAGGTTTCACAAAATTAGTTCCAGTAAATTAGTTAACAATGAAATAAAACACAGCAATAATTATACCCTTCAGATTATGACTGTTATTATCAGGGAAAATATCAAAGTACCGAGTTGCTGTATTATCTAAAATGTCCAGTTTTTAACAAAAAATTGTGAGACATGCAAAGAAACTGGCAAGTGTGTCTCATACTCAGAGGGAAAAAAGTCATTAGAAAATCTCAAACATCACAGTACTATAGCGGACAAAAGTTTCAGAGAAGCTATTATACGTAAGTCTCAGGGAGTAAAGGAAACCATAGTTAATGAGTTTCAGAAAAGCTTGAGGAAGGCAGGAGTCCAAGCCGGTGACAAAGGAACACGTGGCCTTACCTCCTCCACAGACACACTGAACCACACGTACACATAAAGCAGTAGATCCTGAAGAAGAGCTGAGGCCTGACTGAATAGCTTCTGTACAACAAAGGGTAGAGCAACGCCACAGAGAATAACAGAAGACATGAGACAAGGTAATGATGGGAAACCCACACCCAGCACTGTGAGCTATAGTTTGGAGGGACAGGACAAAGGGAACCACCAACTGATTCACCCAGTCCTGGGGCACAGAAAAGTTAACTAAGCTTAAAGAGCTTGCTAAACAGCAGAGAAGCTGCTGGAGCACTTTTCAAGGATCAGAGATGCTGGTGAACACCACTGTTTACAGCAGATAGAAGCAGAGGCAGGGTGCCCTGACCTGTCTGCTGACCTAGGGAGGCCCAGGCCCATGGCCCACACCAGCACAGCTATTCCCAAAGACAGACTTCCCCCCACCCCACATGTGCCACCCAAGCTCCAGCTTTTTATCACCAAGGACACTGGGACTGGGCAATTCCAGGACAGTGCCCACTATAGCTTAAGCCATCTCATCGAGGCAGCACAGGTACTAAGTACCCTAGGACCCTCCAGCCTGCACCTGCTTCAGCTCCAGTTGTCCCACTAGGCAACCTTTACCTCTGTATAGAGCTTCTTGAGATCCTTTATCTGTGCCTGCCTCAGCTTCATCCATCCTGCCAGAATGCTCCCTGTGTGGAGTACCCTGGGACCCCCAAGGCTGCCCTACCTCAGTTTCTGCCATCCTGCCAGGGCATGCCCTGCATAGAGCACCCTGAAACCCTCCAAGCCTATGCCTGTTTTAGTCTCAGCCACCTCACCACGATGGCCCTGGAAGCCCCAGCCTGTGCCCATTACAACACAAGCCAGCCCACTACAGCTGTCAGACACATGCAGTCTATACAGGGGCATTACTACACAAAGCCACTCTTTCAAGACTAGAAGAGATAACTGTTATGTCCAATCCATGTAAGCAAACATAAGAAGACAAACAAAATGAGGAGACAGAGGACTATGTCCCAACTGAAAGAAATGGACAAAATAACTAAAGGAAACAGAGAAAAGCAATTCTCCTGATAAGGAGTTGAAGGAATGGCTATAGAGGTGCTCACCAGACTTAATAGTGGATGAACTCAGAGAGAAAGACAACTTTAACAGATATAAAATATAAAAGAGAACCAATCAGAATTGGAAGAATATAGTAACTGAAAAAAAAAATACACTGGAGTGAATCAACAGCAGAAGAATGGAATCAGTGCTTTGGAAGACAGGGTAATGGAAAGCACTCAAGCTGAGCAGCAAAAAACAGCAAAGAATTTTTAAAAATGGAGACAGGTTAAGGGACCTCTGGGACAACATTGAGCATCCTAACATTTGCATTATAGGGGTCAGAGAAAAAGAAGAAAAGAGGGAACATAAGGAGCAGAGAACTTATTTGAAGAATAACTGAAAACATCTATAACTAAGGAATAAAACAAATATCCAAGTGGTTCAGGATGCAAAGGTAGCCCCAAATGAGATGAATACAAGGAAGTTCACATCAAGACACATAATAATTAAAATGTCCAAGATTAAAGATGAAGAAAGAATCTTAAAGGCAGGAAAGAAGCATCTAATTACATACACGGGAAATCCCATAAGGTCATCAGCTAATATTTCAGCAGAAACTTTTGCAGGTCAGAAGGTAGTGGGACAATATCTTCAAACTGCTGAAAGAAAACAAAAACAAAAACAAAAACAAAAACCCTACAACCAAGAACACTCTGCTTGGCAAGGTTATCATTTAATAATTGAAGGAGATATAAAGAGTTTCCAGACCATGGTGAAACAATCCCATATACATCAAAAAGATCCAAATAAATTTAACCAAGGAGGTAAAAGCCTGTACTGTGAAAAGTATAAGATGGTGATGAAAGAAACTGAAGACAACACAAAAAAATGAGAAGATATGCTATGCTCATGGTTTGTAAGAATACTGCTGAAATATCCATCCTACCCTCCAAAACAATCTACATATTTAATGCAATTTCTACCAAAACACCAATAGTATTTTTCACAGAACTAGAATAATCCTAACATTTATATGGAACCAAAGATGACCCCCAAATAGCCAAAGTGTTTTTGAAAAAGAAGAACAAAATTGAAGGCATCCCAGATTTCAAGATACACTACAAAGCTATAGTAATTAAAACAGTATGGTACTGGTACCAGAACAGACACACAGATGAACAGAGCAGAATAGAAGGCCTAGAAAAAAAACCCATGCTTATGTGTCAATTAATCTCTAACAAAGGAGGCAAGAATATGCGATGGGAAATGTGAGGCCTGAAACCATACAACTCCTAGAAGAAAACAACAGAGGCAGTAATCTCTTTGGCATTAGCATAGAAACATTTTCCTAGATATGTTTCTTTTGGCAAGGGGAACAAAAGCAAAATTAAACTATTTAAATATTATGAAAATAAATAGCTTTTGCACAACAAAGGAAACCATCAACAAAATGACAACCCACCAAATGGAAAAGATATTTGCAAATGATATATTTGATAAGAGGTTAATATCCAATATATATAAAGAAATTGGACAATTCAACTCCAAAACAAAACAAAACAAAAACCCAAAGAAGCATAATACAATGAAAAATGGACAGAAGACATGAACAGACATTTGTCCAAAGAATACAGATGGCCAACACACACATGAATAGAGGCTCAACATGACTTTTCACCAAGGAGATTCAAATAAAAACCACAAGAAGATATCATCTCAGAACTGTCAGAGTGGTTAAAATCAAAACCATAAGAAACAAGTGTTGGTGGGGATGTGGGGAAAAAAGAAGCCTGTGTACCACCAGTGGGAAAGAAAACTAGTGCAGCCAATGCAGAAAACAATATGAAGACTCCCCAAAAGTTAAAAATAGAATTACCACAGGATCCAGTAATTCCGGGGGTATTTAACAGAAGAAAATGAAAACACAATTCCAAAAGATATATGCCCTCCTCTGTTTACTGCAGGAGTGTTTATGACATCCAAGATGCGGAAGCAACCAAGTGTCCATCTATAGATAAATGGATAAAGAAAATGTGGCATATATATTCAATGGGATATTATTCAACCATAAAAAATGAAATCTTGCTCTCTGAAAAAATCTGGATGGATCTAGATGGTTTAATATTATAAGTGAATAAGTCAGTGAATGATAAATGCCATATGATTTCACTGAGATGTGGAGGGTTTTTTGTTTGTTTGTTTTTAAGATTTTATTTACTTATTTGAGAGAGAGAGAGAGAGAGAGAGAGAGTAAGCAAGTATGGGCAGGGGGTAGAGGGAGAAGCAGGCTCCCCACTGAGCAGAGAGCCTGATGTGGGGCTCAATCACAGGGTCCTGGAATCATGAACTTAGCCGAAGGCAGACACTTAGTGGGCTGAACCACCCAGGTGCCCCTCATATGTGGAATGTAAGAAACAAAACAAAGAAAAAAAGAGACCAAAAAAAGCCCAAACTCTTTAATATAGAGAACAAGTGGTTGCCACAGGGGAGGAGGGCCGGGTTTGAAATACATGATGAGCACTGAGTAATGTATAGAATTGATGAATCACCATATTATACACCTGAAACTAATCTAACACTGAGTATTAATTATACTGGAATTTAAAATAAATAAAAATTTTTGGGCGCCTGGGTGGCTCAGTGGGTTAAGCCGCTGCCTTCGGCTCAGGTCATGATCTCAGGGTCCTGGGATCGAGTCCCGCATCAGGCTCTCTGCTCAGCGGGGAGCCTGCTTCCTCCTCTCTCTCTCTGCCTGCCTCTCTGCCTACTTGTGATTTCTCTCTGTCAAATAAATAAATAAAATCTTAAAAAAAAAAAAAATAAAATAAATAAAAATTTTAAAAAATAAAAAAAAAGAAAGGAAGTGAGTCTGGAAAGTGACTCGAATCAACTAGGTAAAATGGAAATCACTGGAAATGGTAAATGTGCGTTAATGTAAAATGCTGTATATTTTTTAGTATTAATCTGAAGAGACCGTGAAAAAACAGATTTCTGTCATAATCCTTACAACACTAAGTAAACAATTTTCAAAATACAGTTAAAAATCAACAGAGGAGGGGTGCCTGGGTGGCTGGGTGAGTTAAGTGTCTGCCTTTGGCTCCAGTCATGATTCCAGGGTCCTGGGATCGAGCCCCGCACTGGACTCCCTGCTCAGAGAGCCTGCTTCTCTCTTTCCCTCTGTTGCTCCTCCTGTTTATGCATTCTTTCTTCCTCTCTGTCAAATAAATAAATAAAATCTTTAAAGAAAAATCAACAGAGGAATTAAAATGACATACTACAATATTTACTTAAGACAAAAGGAGGTAGTCTAGGAGGAGCAGAGGAACAAAAAGACAGGAGGCACATAGAAAACAAGTAGCAAAATGGGAACTTGAACTACGTCAAGTCAACTACATTAATTATACATAAACAGTCTAAAAACTAATTAAAAGGCAGTCATCAGCCCTGGTTTAAAAAAGCAAGATTCAACCAACTACATGCCTTCTACAAGACAGACATAGATGCAAGGATACCATTACGTTGAATGTATGAAAGCATGAAAACATATGAATGCAAACAGTGACCATGAGAGAGTTGGAGTGGCTATAGTAACACTAGGCAAAACCAACTGCAGTAGAAGAACTTTTACTAGATTAAAAAAAGATAGTTTTGAATTAAAGGGTCAATATATTTGGAGGATTTAACAATGATAAGCAATATATGTACCTAGCAAAAGAGTAAAAATTAACAGAATTAAAAGGAAAAAACAGGTTTCAACAATTGAGAAAAGTAAGAAGAACAGCACTAAGAATATAAAACACTATCAAACAAGTCAACTGACATCCATTTTGAGCTTACATGGAACATTCTCCAGGATAGACCATAAGCTATGCCATGAATGCTTGTATTAGAAGAGTGGTTTAAAGTCAATAATGTAAGTTTCACTATAAGAAGATACATAAAGTGTAAATTAAACCACAAGTAAATAAACTACAGGAAATAAGAGCAGAAGACAATGAAATGAAAAGCAAACAGAAAATAAATATAGCCCAAAGATGGCTGTCTAAAAAGATTAATAAGTAATACTAAGGTGATTGATATTAACAAAATTGGTTAAGGGAAAAAGGAGAGAAAACTCAAATTATCAGTATAAAAAATAAAGGGGATACCCCTAGGCATCCTACAGATATCAAAATTTTATGCTAATAAGTTCAAATTCAATGAAACAAATTCCTTAAAAACCTCAGTCTACCAGATTTGATGAAAGATAAAGTAGAAATTGTTCTGTGTCTTTTAAATTGTTCTGTATCTTTTAAAGACCTGAATTATAAAATATTATCTCAAAGAAAACACTGGCTCCTAGGACTTCAGTGGTACAGCCTGTCACCCATTTAATGAAGAAATAGTATCAATCTTACACAACTATTTTAAATAAATAGAGGTAGTGGGAATAATTCTCAATAGTTTCTGAGGCCTGCAGTACTGATACACAAACGCATTACAGGAAGAGAAAATGATGGATCAATGTCCTTCATAAGCACAGAATAAAGAAAGGTCCTTCCAATATGAGCAAATCAAATTCAGCCATACATTAAAAGGTAACATAACATAAGAAATTAGGTATATCCCAAAAAGGACAGATTTAACATTTAACAATGTAATTAAGCACAACAACAGAATTTAGGATAAAGAAACTATAAAGATCATTTAACATGATGCAGAGAAGTCTTTGATAAAATCCAAGCTCATTCATAATAAGAGCTCTCAGAAAATTAAGAATCAAAAAAAAAAAAAAAAGAAAATTAAGAATCAATTGGAAAATTTGCAATCTGACAAAGGTCAATTGCAAAAAAGCTACATCTAACATCATACTTTCTAGTGAAATATTGGGACACTTTTTCCTTAAAATTGGGAACAAGGGAAAAATATCACTTCTGTTTAACAAGTTATTCTGAAGTAAAACATGCTAGTGCAGGAAGGCAAGAAATAGAAATACAACGTGGAAAGACCTGAGAAGCAGAAGTGTAACTTTTTTTTTCCAAATGGCATGATTATGTATCTAGAGAATGTTAAGGAGTTTACAAAAGAATTATTTGCACTCATAAATGAATTCAGCAAAATCACAAGGCATATAAGGTCAACATAAAAATCAGCTGTACTTTTATAGATGAGCAGTAGACAATTGGAAAATCATATAAAATAGTTCCACTTAAAATGGCATACTAAATTTTAAGTACTTAGGAAATAATTCTTAAAAATGTGCAAGACCTTGTCACTGAAATCTATAATACACTGTTGAAATATTCATGTTCATAGATTGGTAAACTCAATATTGTTAAGATGTCAATTATATTCAAATTCACCTGTGGATTCACTGAAATCCCAATCAAAATTCCAGCAGGCTCTCTCATACAAATGGACTGACTTAAATATTTACATGGAAATTAGAAAGATCTAAAATAGCCAAAAGATCCCAAAAGAGAAAACCACAGTTGGAGGACTCACACTACCTGATTTCAAGACAATATAAAGTCACAGGAATCAGGTCAGTGTGGTACTGGAATAAGGAAAAAGTGACCAATAGACCAGAACACAATCCAGAGAGAGATTCACACATACAGGGTCAACATACAGCTTTGATTTTCAACAAAGCTGTTAAAGCAATTCAATTGAGGGGTAAAGAACAACTAATGAATTATTGAACATCACATCAAAAACTAATGTACTAGGGACACCTGGGTGGCTCAGTGGGTTAAAGCCTCTGCCTTCGGCTCAGGTCATGATCCCAGGGTCCTGGGATCGAGCCTCGAGTTGGGCTCTCTGCTCCACGGGGAGCCTGCTTCCCCCCCTCTCTCTGCCTGCCTCTCTGCCTACTTGGGATCTCTCTCTGTCAAATAAGTAAATTAAAAAAACAAAAACAAAAACAAAAAACTAATGTACTATACAGTGGCTAACTGAACATAATACAAAAAAATCAACTTAAACTGCATCAGAGTCCTAAACCTAAAAGCAAAAATTATGCAGTTTCCAGAAAAAAAAAAGTCAGAATAATTGCTATCTACAGGAAAAGGTTTATGTGGACACAAAATGCATTAAATATATATAAAAAAAAAACACTTGATAATTTTTCACCAAAATTTAAAACTTCTGCTCATCAAAAGACATCATTTAGGAAATGAAAGTTGCATGCTACAGGCTGTAAATGTTTGTAGTATATACATCTGATGAAGGATTTGCATCCATAATATACAAATAATTTTACCAATCAATAAAAACACAAAAACCCAATCAGTTCAAGACTTGGAATACACATCACAAAAAAGTTATATGAATGACCATAAGTACAAGGAAATGTGCTTAATATTAGTATTCCTCAGAGGGATACAAATTAAAGCCTCAATGAGATACTCACTAGAAGACTGACAACATAGAATGATGTGAAGTGTCTAAGTTGCTCATATATTGCTGATGGGAATTGTAAGACGGAATAACCATTTTTAGAAATTGACAGCCTTTAAAAGCCAGCAATTCCACGCCTGGGTACTTAATCAGGAAATGAATATACATACAAAGAGAGACTCTTAAAAAAAATTCCTAAAAACTCAATTCATAAGAGCAAAAAAACCCTGGAAACCTAAATGTTCACCGAAAGAATAACAATGTATGTTAATAAAACAGAATACTACTCAGCAATAACAGAAAATGAACTACTGTTACATACCCCAGAATAATGAATTCCTTATGCTGAGTGATGAATACAGATGAAAGAGTACCTAACTATAGGATCCCATTTGAATGAAGCTCAAAAATAAACAAAACTAATCACTGGCAATGGAATTAAGAAGGGCGTGCTAGTGGGGGATGGAAATTGACAGGTGAGGGGCACATGGATAGTTTCTGGGGTGTAGGAAATGTTCTACAGCTCCATTAGGGCATGGATACACCAGTGAATACACTGTTAAAACTCGTTAAACTGTATCCTTAAGATCTACATATTTTAGTGTAAATAAATCTCATATAGGATTATTGGATTGTTCATAAATAAGATTGTAGATTAAAAACCCTGGACCCTAATATTCTAGACCTCAGTCTTGCGTGGCTCAGATTCTCTCTAATTAAAAAGTACAACAGACCATTAAGAGCAGCACAAGAGGAGACAAGAATCTGGATGTCCGGGATCAAAGCAAATCGTGACTGGCATCATCATTTTCAATACGCTCCATTATTACTCTAAAAAATCTTATTTGTGATTGTAGTATACCTGCATGTTATTTATTCAGCCAAAGACACAGGCTATTATATTTAACTACTATAAAGCCATCCATGTACACATCAACACAATATGAATAAAAATAAGTCTTGGGGTGCCTGGGTGACTCAGTTAAGAATCTGCCTTCCGCTCAAGTCATGGTCTCGGGATCCCGGGATGGAGTCCTGCATCAGGCTCTCTGCTCAGCGGGGATCCTGCTTCTCCCCCCTCCCCGCTCCTCTCCACCATTTGTGCATGTTCATTCTCTCTCTCTAACAGATAAATAAATAAAATATTTTTTAAAAATCTCATAATGGCAAGGGGATTCTTCAAACACTACAGTTAAAAATCACTCCTAGGGGAAATCTGGAATTCACTCTGATTTTACTTGGGTAAAAACAGACTGTATTGGAACAATTAACAGAAATAAATCCTGATGATGAATGCTTTAGCAACATTTAAATAATTATTGGATGCGGTGGGTTACAGCACGTTTTTGGGAGAATCCTGGCCCAGATACTCACATGCCTCTTCTGCTTACTCTACTGCACGGTGCCCCTATCTTGTGGCTCCTGTACTTGCATCCAGTCTCCCTCATCTTATCAACTTACCATGCATTTGGCTACCAGAATAATTTTCTTAAAAATGGACTTCCTCCCAACAATCTGCTTTTTCCTTAAATATGACCAAATAGCTTTTTATAAGCTCTTACCAATTTCAGGTCACGTCATTAATGCTCAAGAGTGAGCTTACTGCATAAAAGCACGGTATTTTCAAGCTACATTTTTAATGGTCTTATCAACATTCAAGCTGTGTATTGTAATACTGCATATTCACTGGGTGCCTGTCTGGCAAGGCACTGTCCAAGGTGCTAGGAATCAATCCATGAATTTAAGAGTCCCCGTTCTTCATTAGTTAACAATGAATTTGGCAAACAAGGCATAGACATTAGATAAAGTGAAGCAATAATGTCAAAGGTCTATGATTAAAAATCAGTATTTAAGCAATAACTTTCCTAGGAGTTCATGGAGAATGGCTTCCTGCAAGACCTAGACTTTAAAACTGAAACACAAAGGCTTCATATGGGGGAATATACGAGGGTAGGGTACAGGAAGAAATCAGCTAGCTAGTAGGATGATGCCAAATTATCAAAGCCTGGCAAACAAGGCTCAAGCTCAGACTTTACTCCACAGGTGGTGAGGAGTAGTTTAGAGGTTTCTGAGTTGAGAAGGAACATATAGAAATAGCTTCTCAAATATGAAGCTATCTTCTTTGTACAGAGGACTCCTACAGGAAGACAGACAGGTGATGGGAGCAGGTAAGGGTACAAGCAGATAAAGAACAGGTCTCTCAGTAATGAAGACTGGTGGCAGGCACACAGTGGTCCCACGACACTGGGGTCAAGTGGTTTTCACAGTTCTTATTATATCCAATTATTATTTTCTATTTCTTTCTTTCTCTTCCTCAGTAGACACAAAGTCTGTGGAGGCAAAGCCAATTTTCTAGCAATTGTTATAACTGTTTCAATTATTTTAAATTATGTTATAATAATAATATCAATTCGTGGAATATGGTAAGGACTCTGGTTCGAGGATCTTTATTACTCCAAATCCAAAGTCTAACTTCCGCAGGTCTACAGATTATGGCTAAAGGCATCCCTGGGTGGGGTGCTCAATTCAAAGACATGGACTTGTCATCTACATTTCCTAAAGAGGCATATCAAAAACACATACAGGGCCCTTGATGTCCACATTAGAAGTTAAGACACTCCTTTTGATTAATGGGTTCATGAGAAATCTCAAAAGTTGCAGGCTCTGATAGAGTTGATACTGTCATGGGTGGCAATGTTTTTCTCCTTTTCCTCAGCATTCTTCCCACAGCTTCTTACCTCCCGCAGAGAAATGGTAGTAGGTTCCTTACCACGTGTGACAACTTCTCCTATGCATCAATAATCATCACAAACCCCCAACATGTAATTAAATGGTTGACTGCTTGGACGAATCACGCAAGTTATGGAAAAACTGCTATTCTGCAATGACAATTTCTAATTAATGTGAACATGAAATATTTATGATTTATAGCAATAGTCATAGAAGCAGTCTCAGAACCAGGGGACAATTTCCACCTAGAATTTAGTTTCCCTTTCTCCATATTTCTTCTATGCTAATATGCATTCTATAACAATTCATACTCTTTGCTATCCACCTTACTTTTTCTTTTCTTTTTTTAAAGATTTTATTTATTCATTTGAGAGACAGAAACAGAGAGAGTACAAGCAGGGGGAGTGGGGTAAGGAAGAAGTAGACTCCCTGCTAAGCGGGGAGCCTGACATGGGGCTGGATCCCAGGATCTGGAAATCATGATCTGAGCTGAAGGCAGAGATCTGAGCCATCTGGCTTAACCATCTGAGCCACCCTGGTGCCCCTTGTCTTTCTTTTTCTACCTTAAATTCTACTTCTCTTCCAAGTCCCAGCTCAAGCTCTGACATTTTCTCAAGTCATTAAATTCCTTGGTATACTTAATTTCTCTGAATTTTTAGCACTTTTTAAAATTAACCTGGAGCAGCCCCAAGATATCTCTTCTTCTAACATGTTATTTTCAACCAAATTTAACACATTTACTGTACATTTACTATCGGTACTGCACAAAACTAGGTGCTAGGTGGGAGAGCTGGGGTGAAAATGAGAAAGACGTATGAATTTCCTCTAAGGATTCAGTGTGTCAGTATAATAATCCAAAGTAATGTATGATCAATGTCGTGAAAGAAAAACAGAAGATAAAATAAAGGTCAGGTAATTAACCATCAATATAAATTAAGATGTATATGCATAAATGGGGTTTGAGAAGGAGTAACACTGGGGTGGACCTAGAGCAAGTATTTTCTTCTTCTAACACCTTTTTCATCCCTTTCATCTCTTAAGAGTTCTGCCCCCCATTTCCAATCTCTAGCTTCACTGTGACCATCTGGACACAGTGATCGGGCTAACGGCTGGACACGTGACCAAAACCAAGCCAATCAGAGTCCTCCCTACAGAAGTATTTTCAAAGTCTAGCTAAGAGAGAGTGCCTCTTTCCTCTTTCTGGAGTTAAAAGTTGTAAAATTGTGAGACCAAAATAACCCGTGGCCACATTCACTTCTCCAAAGTTAGAAGAGCTGGTCTGAGAGAATTTGGTAGGCATAGGGGGAGAAGCAAAAAGCAGCAGCAGTCCTGACAGTGTTCAAGCTCTTTACTGTTACCTACTGAACGCTTGTGCCCCGCCCCCCAAAGTCCATGTTAAAATCTTAATCCCCAAATGCGATGGTATGTGGAGGTAGGATCTTTGGGAGGCAATTATCTTGACCAGATAAGGTCAAGAAGATGGAGGCCATATTGGGAGCAGTGCTCTTCAAAGAGAAAGAGAGACCATAGCCATCTCTCTCTGCCATGCAGGGACATAAGAAGAAGGCATCCATCCATCTGCAAGCCAAGACGAAGGCTCTCACTAGGAAATGAATGTACTGACACCTTGCTCTTAGACTTCCCAGCCTCCTAAACTTTGAGAAATGAATGTTTGTTGGTTTAAGCTACCCAAACCTATAATGTTTTGTTACAGCAGCTCAAACCAGGACACTGATCCTACCTATATCTGAAGTCAGATTCCCCCTGACTTGCCTCTACACAATTCGATTACTCAAGTTAATGATGTCTCCAGTTCTCGATTAAATCAGTTTGAGGCAGGCTTCTGTCTCCTGAAACAAAGGGTCTTGGCTAATTTGGGAAAACCACAAGTACTGAAGGGAGAACACCCCATGAGAAATTGCTCTTAAAGGAAGGGTAGGATTCTGAAAGGTGAACAAGAGACGGAGGGATTCACAAAGGCAGAGAAGAGAGAGAGGGTAAGGACGGACTGTAGCCAGAAACAATGTATTTAGGGGTTTGGTGGGGAATGAAGCTGAAGACAAAGACTTATAATTGTACCTTCAAACGGAGGGAGCAAGCATAATTTTTTGGTTGCTTAAAATTTTGGTAGGTTAAATAATGCCCTCCCTCCCACCCACAAACATCCATATCTTCATCCCTCGGATCTGTGAACATTACCTTACATGACAAAGGGACTTTGAGGTTGTGAATTAAGAAAAAAACTTGAGATGAGGATATTTTTCTGGATTATCTGGGAGGGCCCAAGGATCACAAGGGTCCAGTGAGAGTCACAGGTAGAGATGGGACAATGGGAGCAGAGGTCAGAGAAAGAGAGAGAGAGACAGAGGTGAAGAGGCTGCCCTACTGGTGTGAAGTTGGATGCAGACCATGAACCAAGAAATACAGGCAGACTCTAGAAACCGGAAAAGGCAAGGAAACAGACTCTCCCCCTCGAACTTCCAGAACTAATGAAAACCTTGCCAACACCCTGACGTTAGCCCAGACTTCTGATCCTCAGAACTTTATGAAAATAAATTTGTACTGTTGTACTGTTGTGCGCCACTAAATTTGTAATAACTTATTACAGAAGCAACAGAAGTGAATTCACTTTTTTTAAAAATTATGTTATGTTAGTCACCACACATCATTAGTTTTTGATGTGATGTTCCATGATTCATTGTTTGTGTCTAACACCCAGTGCTCCATGCGATCCGTGCCCTCCTTAATACCCATCGCCAGGCTCAAATGTTTTATGTTTGTTGGATGCTTTGTAACTTCCAATGTCATTGTCAGTAACTGAATTGTAAGCTCCTGGATAGAAATGCCACATCACATACTCCTGTGTGTCTTTACAGAGAGATTGTTCAGAGTAGGGTCAATTAAATCTTACTAGTCGGTATAATTCATGGCAGCTCCCCCATTAGAACTATAGCATTAGATATCTGGATCTTGAGGGCTTACCTGCCTTTTTAAAATGGAATTATTTAATATTGCCATTACTATCACAAAGTATTTCTTCTTTTCCTTCCACACCTCTACTTTTCTGGAAAGGTAGCAATCAAGTCAACAGAATAGGCTGGACTGAGCTACGACATAATTGTTTGGATGTGATTTCAATATTTTTGAAATTTGTGTCATTTTAAGTACTAAATGGCAAGGAGTCCTATTTTGAGATTCATTTTACCCTACAGATTGGGCAGTAAACACCACTCCTGCATATTTTGACAGTATACCTCTAATGGCAGAAAAGTTATGCCAAAAACAAATGCTCTGTATTTTTCTTCATCTTGCAGATGTCGTTTTTTTTTTTTTTTTTTTTTTTTTTTTTAAGATTTTATTTATTTATTTGACAGAGAGAAATCACAAGTAGGCAGAGAGGCAGGCAGGGGAGGGCGGAAGCAGGCTCCCCAGTGAGCAGAGAGCCCAATGAGGGATTGATCCCTGGACCCTGAGATGATGACCCAAGCTGAAGGCAGAGGCTTTAACCCACTGAGCCACTCAGGCGCCCTGCAGATGTTATTGTTTTTTAAAAAATTTTTAATTTCTTTTCAGAGTAATAGTATTCATTGTTTTTGCACCACACCCAGTGCTCCATGCAATCCGTGCCCTCTCTAATACCCACCATTAGGCTCCCCCAACCTCCCACCCCTCGCCTCTTCAAAACTCTCAGGTTGTTTTTCAGAGTCCATAGTCTCTCATGTTGTTTTAATTGAAAATGGTATTAGATGACTATAGTATTTTAAGATTTTATTTATTTGATAGAGATTACAAGTAGTCAGAGAGGCAGGAAGGGAGAGAGAGGAGGAAGCAGGCTCCCCGCTGAGCAGAGATTTCCCCATGTGGGGCTCAATCCCAGGACCCTGGGATCATGACCTGAGCCGAAGGCAGAGGCTTTAACCCACTGAGCCACCCAGGCACCCCAGTATTTTAAAAACATATACTATACACATCTAAACAAGATTAGTCTTTAGAAATTAAATGGGAAATTCAGCATTTACAAATGTACATAGAATATGATTGCAATTAATAATAAAGAGCCAGATCCTGTATTTTTGCTTCTGATTTTCTTATTGAATAAAGCCTCATTTTTAGATCTTTTTTGAACTCCTGAAAATGGCACGCTTATATGTGAAGGGTATTTGTTTTCCACGGAATTTTATAATGCTACAACCTCAACAGCTCTCTGATATAGACTGAAATATCTGTTTGACATATGGACACATCCAGATATAAATATAGTCAACCTCCTTGGGCAAAAATCTCCAGAACACCGAGTTTACTGACTGTACCACAAAATGACCTATTTTGGAAAAAAAGGTCAGCTGATTGTAAAAAATCAAAACGATAAACAACACGACTCTGGGATGAGAGAGGATAGAGAAACATCATTTTACCTAAGGGAGGGAGAAACTCTACCAATCACATATCCACCAAAAGCAAAGCAAGCTCTTCTGAAATGCTGAGTACACAGGGTTACGAAGCTATGTCACTTTCAGCAAGCTGCTCCAATTCATATCTTCCCATTACAGAGCTAGTGACTGATAGAAAATAATCACCTACCACATCTGAATTCAGCCAGGCACTAAATGAAGCTGACAGTTATCTGTGAGCACTGGGAGTGGACGGGTAGATTCAAAGGAGTCTGGATCCACAATCTCCCTTGGTCTGGTCTGGTTAGTTCAAGCACAAATGAACGGAACGGCAATTAACTACCTTGCAGTCCTACTCTAGCATCTCCATCATAGTCACAACCAGACACAACCCCAGCACTCTCTTGAACTGCTATCTTGTTTCAGGGATGCTCAGAAAGTGTGTTTCACCTCACTGTGTATTTAGGACTTCAGTAAGTGGTCAGGAATAAAGGCAATCTTTCATCACGCCCAAAGACCATCCAAAATCCTTCTGCTAAAATAATTTTTTTTTTATTTTAAATAATTTAGAGCCCATTCCAGCCTATCCTTCTCTTGGCTTTATGTAATTTCTCTGATAAAATTTATAAGGACCTTGAATGTTTGTTTAGTCTTCAAAAACTTGGCACACCTCTAATTCCACCCCCCACAACCCGCTGCTGTATTTTTCCTGGATAGTCTCCCCTTCTTTCCTCTCTTCCTCCTCTTTCCCACCCTCAACTCTCTCTCTCTCTCTCTCTCTCTCTCTCTCACACACACACACACACACACACACACACACTAACTGTACTTCCATTCTGAATTATCATAACAACAACTAGCATTAGTGTGTCTATTACGCCAGGCCCAGTGCTTAAGTGCTTTCCATACACGACTAATCCTCATACAAACTTTCTAAGCCAAATACTATTTTTAGCCCTGTGTCGGTAATGAGGACACCAAGGCTTAGAGAAGTTGAGGAAGATGACACACTGCTCCAAAGTAGTGAAATGCAGATACCAGACCCAGTGCTTTCTGATTCCAGAGCCCGAAGCCACATGAGTCTCTGTCATCGTTAACAACACGAAAGCTTCTGTAACCCAAGCTCCCTCAGCCTCCCCAGCAGACTGGCCAAGGGGAAGTGGCGGGCAGCTGCAGCCATGGGCTGTGTCTTTAATGAATGAATGCATGAATTTTCATGAAAAAGTAATCACTGGTGTGAGACTATGGGTCACCTTGGGGAGTGGCTCTGAAACACGTTAACTTAGGTGTTCTCCTCGTGGGCTGTTATGTGCACCTGCTACCATTAAGGTCCAATAAGTACAAGTTCCCCTGGGATAGCAGCTGTGAAAGCTGGGCCAGCACCCCCTGGTTGTACCTATATGGGAGGATTACGTCACCGCCGCTGCTGCTGGGCTGCACGACGCCCTAGGTGACACTCAGGCGGGCCTCTGAGGTGGTCACCATCAGGCTCACAGCAGAAACTGCTGCGCTCACTGAGACAGACATGGTAGCGCTTGTGGTTCTCATCCCATCAACTTTACAATGGGCTCCTCACTTGCTGCCTTGGTTATTTACTCTTCCCAAAGAATTTTTAACAGGCTTCCTTGGGGCTTTAATGAAAATGCAAGGCTTAGAATCCACCTGGAGACAGACCAAGAAGCAGCCTGTGCCACTTTCCAGCACCGAGAGACTGAGGCTGAGCCACCCTCTACCACCTCAGACAGCATTTCCTATCCGCCCGGGGCACAGAACAGGAGGTGTTTTCTTCTCTTGTCGTTGTCTTACTCCCAAGGTTTGGGGCGTTTTGCCACCTGCTGCCTCCACAGATGCAGTAACTGCTTCTCTCACCCCTTCCCTTTCAGTTTCTCGAAACCGGGGAAGTCAGGGGATACAGGTTAGGGTCCACAGTTTTTTACCTTAATGATGAAGGGACTGCTTAATTAAAATAGACAAATACAGATTAGAGTGGTTTTAACAAATCTACCTTAAGGGGTGCCGGGGAGGCTCAGATGGTTAAGCGTCTACCTTTGGCTTCGGTTGTGATCCCAGGGTCCTGGGACTGAGTCCCGCATCGGGCTCCTTGCTCAGCGAGGAGCCTGCTTCTCTTTCTCCCTCTGCCTGCTGCTCTACTTGTGCTCTTTTTCAGTCAAATAAATAAAAACTTAAAAAATAAAATAAAAACTAAAAAAAAAATCTACCTTGGAATTTTCTTAGAATCACTTAAAATTTTTTTAAAAGATCTATTTGAGAGAGAGAGAAAGCATGTGTGCATGCGTGCCCATTGCTTACAGACGACATCTGTTCTGGTTGATTGGCACCTGCCATATGGGGGCATAAATTTTGTGAAGGCTGCCCTGTCTCCATCTCTTCCCCACCACACTGATCTCGCTGCTCCTTGGATACAAAAGGCTCACCATGCCGCAGGGCGTCTGCACTTACTGCTTCTTCCTTACACTTACTTCCTGGCAGAAATGCTTGGTTTCCTTCCCCACTTCATTCATGTCTCTGTTCAAATATTATGTCCTCAGACAGACCGTCTCTGAGCACTCATTACTGGGAGACAGTACATGCGTCCGACATTGTTCCCCTTACCCTGTTCTAGTTTTCCTCACAGTGCATACCATCGCGCCCAGAAACCTTACAGACATAAGCATTTGACTTTCCCCGTTATGGTCCCTCCAGGAGAATGTGACAACCACAAGGGGTACAACTCCCATCTATGTTAAATAAAGTTATTCAGTATTTGTGAATTCAACCCTCAGGGCTTAGAACTGTGGTTGTAAGCAGAAAGCCCTCAATCAGTATTTGTTCAATTCATTGTAATGAATTTCTGATTAAAAATGGGATCTGAGGGGCACCTGGGTGGTGGCTCCGTGGGTTAAGCCTCTGCCTTCAGCTCAGGTCATGATCTCAGGGTCCTGGGATTGAGCCCCGTATCAGGCTCTCTGCTCAGCTGGGAGCCTGCTTCCCCACTCTCTCTCTGCCTGCCTCTATGCTTACTTGTGATCTCCGTCTGTCAAATAAATAAATAAAATCCTTTAAAAAATAAAAATAAAATAAAAATGGGGTCTGAACTGTAAAGGAAGAAGGCATGCCTCTTCTTTTGGCTTTAAACTTATTTCTGATGATAATTCTACAAAAGCCCTTTTTAAACTGTTTATCATAGCTATGGCCTCTTAAGATGTCAACCCTGACAGACAGTTGGAAATAAACATTCTGGCTTTATATAAATAAACAGAGGATGAACGTTTCCTAAGTGTGTCATCATGTCACACATCCTTCCTTCTTGTACTGAGTGGGCAACAAAGATACCGCTGGTAGAGGAGAATTTTTTTCCTTTTAGTGACTGCCAGCTAGCTGAGCCGGGTGTGATGTCACTTGTTTCCTGGCTGAGCTGTCCGCATCTCCCAGGTAAAGAGATGATGGAGCTAATAATGGTAATGATCCCAGTTAACATTTAACGAGAGCTTATTAAATGCCAGGCATGTGATAAGCATCTCACAAGCTTTATCTCATTGAAGCTTCATAACAAGCCTGTGATATTTTCAATTTTAGAGATAAGCAAATCTTGGATTAGAGAGACTGAATAATTTAAGGTCACAGAGTCAGAAAACGGCAGAGGATGAGGTCTCAAATGCAAGCCAGATTCTGAACCTCTGACTTCTATTACTCATTAGTCCCCATATGTATTGTGTGTTGTACGTGCACACACCGTGGATTCTACCACAAAATTCAGGGTAGAATGCCAATCCCTTCCACACACGAATTTATATGCAAACATCCCTCCCCAAAGCCCCATGATTTCATCGACCTAAAAGTCTCATTTGCTAGCCTAAAGAGGAGCCTCTCATGCACATTTCTTCCTGCACAGGCTCTCCAGCAGAATACCAAGCACGTGGTCTGAGTTCCTAAATTTCTTTGTGTTTGTGCCACTTGTTATACATTCCAAACACCAATCACTAGTGCACATTCATGTAGGAGTTTCAGAAGTGCTTTTCCATCCATTATCATGACCATCTTCTGAGGCCAAGAGGACAGGTAATCCTCCTGCTTTTCCTTGGAAGATGGAATAGGACACATTCGCAAAGTCGGGAGAAAGAGCTACACCACACACTGCCTCTTCCCAAAGAGAAATAAAACAAAACAGAACTGCTGGGGGGCGGGGGGCTTCAAGGAGTGGAACAGTGTCCTGCTGGAGCTGGAGGAGATCCCAGAAGTCCTGCATTTCATTCACTTCACTCTATAGGGGAGGAAGAGTCCTGAACAGGATGGAAAAGGTCACAGAGCTGCTGTCCAAAGCAGACGCGCCAGTCTGCACCAGTCTCCCTTACCACCTCACAACGCCTCAAGGACAAGAACATTCTCCCATATGAACCCACGATGCCAATGGAAAGCAACAAGAAGGTCTCTGGTGAAAACACATCTGTCCAGCTTCTAGATGGCTGTTACGGAAGCCTGATTGCGCATGACTGAAACGGAACGCAGAATGAAATTTGCCGTAAAAATAATGTTTCAGAAAGTGACCAGTTACCTAACGGGTTCCCAAAGACACAGTGTAGCTAGACCATAACACTAATGGTGCGTGATTTCCCATTGTTCTGGTAAGAAATGCACAGAACACAGAGCTGCACTGCCAGGCTCTGGTCACCCCCTCCCCAGGCAGGGAGTGGAGCAGGCGTCCTTCTCCCCCGATGTCCCTCCTCAGTGACTGCAGCAGGAGATGGGAAGCTACATGCATGGAGAGTGGCTTCTCGAGAACTTGGACCTCAGGGACTCTCAGGCCAGGGCTCCACAGCCAGCCCTATGGGGATCTAGCTAGCCTCTGGATGAGGCCCTATTAGTCTGGTAATAAAGGAGTGGAGGAGCCATCCAGGCAGGAGGAGTTTGGGTGCAGGGACAGAGGGTTAGCTTTCCTGTGGAGGGACTGGAGACAACAGGGACAGAACCATGAGAGGTATAGGATTTGGGAACCAGAGTTCCGTTTTTCTTAAGATGACCTGAAACTCAATGAGCCTTTCTTGAGCACAAATACTGTGTATTACATGTTAGTTACTTTATTATACTGTATCAAAATCACTCAACACTGGCTTGTGTCAGTTCACAACTCCTGCATTTGAAAGAGATCTAAAAGAACAATGCTTTGTCTCTACCTAGAGCTCACTGTTTCTACGCTAAGACAGAACTCCATAAAATATACGATATAGGGGTTTTGTTTCGGTAGAAAGACTGAGACTCGTGGCTCTAGAAACTGCCTCAGGTCACACAGCTGGTAAAACAGTGGGCAGTGATGAAACTACAATCCTGGTGTTGTGATTCCTGGATGCCCTGGTGTCAGATGAAATGCACGGCCTGGAAGTCCGCACTGCTTACCCCACGGCAGACACAGGTGCTGGTGGAGAGGAAATCTGCATACATGTGTGAGGTCAGCAGAGCTGAGAAGGGAGCCCTCTCTCTAGCTTCCATACCCACTAGAGCTGCCCCCTGAACACAGCTCTGCTTTGATCATGTTCATGGTATCAGCACAAGTGAAACCTGGTTTTCCTCTCTGACGCAGTTGAGATAAACCCATTTCTGACTGGAAAAAGGGAAGGAAACACAAGAGTACACAGCAAGTACTGAATCCAAAGAAGGAGTTTCAAATATTTAAAAAAAAAAAAAAAAAAAAAAACTCAAGTTAAAAAGAACCAAAGCACCTGGTTATGCCCTGACTTTCATTTTCTTCAGATTATCATTGGAGGCACATAAAGGATGGCGGGCTCCCGCCTCCCTCCACCCAGCTGAGGCTCAGCATGCTGGCTTCCCTCTCCCCAGAGGGACCAGACTCCCTAAATATCTATTTTCTACCAGAACCAAACTCCAAACTTGAGAATCAAAACTGTTCTGTTTCAAAACTCCTCGATTCTGGAGCCTTCTTCCTCATTCCATTCTAGGCGGAGATTTGCAGAGCAGGATCAACGAACGAATGAAGGATTAGCTCCTTCTGGATTCAAGAGGTCATCCGCCGATCCCGGACCTTGCACAGACTCAGGCAAGAAATGCGTCTCGTCCCACATGCTCTCTACCCTCCTCCAGCCCAAACACCAACACCCAGTTATTATTCTCTGTTTCTTTCTTTCAGGAATACCTGTATTGTTTGCTCAGTATGATGTGGGCTCCAATGACTCAGTAAGAATTACCAACTTACATAATAAGGAGTTGGCCATTCTACCATTATGGCCATGTGGAATGAAATAGTTTTCCATCATATATGGGATTTAATACTCCCCTTAAGGCGTACTGAAATTCTCCTAAAGGGGACTGTTCATTTTTATGAAGAGTGGTCCCTCTCCGGTGAAAGTGGACAATGCATGCACTTTGAAACATTGTAGCCAACCGTGCAAGGGGTCTAAAAGATAAACAGGGGTTGGAAAAACGACAAGACTTTATGCAGATTTAAAGCAACATTAAAGGACTCCTTATGTGTGAAAGAAATTATGGTTTCTAATATAAGATCAGAGCACACCTTACATTAAAAGATGGTAGTGGTATCTTTTAAATCTGTCTGAATGTCATTTTATTGAGGTCCACTTGTTATTAAAAGGTTGTTAAGGGCTAATTTTTAAAAGCATGGGGTTCTGCTTTATTATTTAGAGATGGAACTTATTAACTTAATTTCTGATAATGTGGGCTGAATTCACAGTTATATGTTAAACCATCATTTAAAAATTGTGTTTTTATATAGTCCACTCTAGCTAAATGCATATGTGATTATGTAGATGGTATCATCTGGGAATAATGACCATTTCTTGTCACAATTTACAAAAAAAGTTATTCAAGTAATTCTCATTTCCGTGAAACCCTAATACCTCTTCTCTTCTGTAATCTTCTAGGGCCTTTAACAAATTTTGATCTAGAATTTTAGAGTCTTTGTTACATTTCAGGCATTGTTTTAGGTTCTTGTGTATTTCATTTATTTCCCACAATAACCTTGTAAGGTACTTATTACTATGTCCCACTGTCAGAAGGAACAATGAAGCTTGAAGAGATTAAGTACTTTACACAAATTTATGACAAATCCTGGGGTTCCAAGCCAATTCTAGCCCCCAGCCCCTTAGCCAGTACACACTAGCATGAATTTGTTTTATTTTACTAATTTGATTTCTCTTTTACCTGCATAACAAATCAAAATCATTGGCTGAAAAACCACAGCATTCACCTTACCCTTGAGTCTGCACTTTTGGCAGGGTTCAGTGGGGAAGGCTAGCTAGTCTATGCCTCAGCTGGGAGAGCGCCATGCGTGGGCAGAGATCCACTTCCTAGATAGCACAACCTCCTTGCTGGCAAGGTAGTGCTGTCTGTTTGCTTCTCTCACAGGGGTCTCTCCATGGGGGTGCCTGGATTCTAAAGAACAAGTGTTTCCCAAATTAGAAAGTGGAAGTGGTCAGTTTCTAAATGCCTGGGGTCCAGAGCCTGGTGCTGTGCCATTTCTTCCCTATGCAATTGGCCAAACAACAGTTGGGGAGCCCAGAGATAAGGAGAAAAGTCACAGAGTCCACCTCTGGGTGAGATGTGTGCCAAAGCATGCAGTGGTCATGAACAAAACTCCCACACCTTGTAAGATTTTAGGTTCGGGCGCCTGGGTGGCTCAGTTGGTTGAGCAACTGCCTTCGGCTCAGGTCATGATCCTGGGGTCCCAGGATCGAGGCCCACATAGGGCTCCCTGCTCAGCAGGGAATCTGCTTCTCCTGCTGACCTCTCTACTCTCATGCTCTCTCTCTCAAAATAATTAAATAAAATAATAATTAAAAAAAGATTTTAGGTTCAACAGTGATTTCATTAAATCGTGAAATTCCTATTTCATGAGTGCTTTCATTCCCCAGGTCTTTGCAGATGAATGCTCCCGAACAGCAAACCCTCCGAGGTGGGAAGTTCTGGGTCTTTTCCCATTTTTTCCTACATATTCTCCTTATTGTTACTGCAATTGCTTCTCCATATGGATTACTGAGCCTTCTGAATAGAGACCCTGGCTTAAAAGGGAACTTTATCTTCATGTCTTTCTAGTGTTCTCAGCAGATATTCTCTTCTCCTTTAGCATTTGGTATCTCTGATTAACCTCGTTGCTTTTTCTCACAGTGACTTCAGTAGCTTCTGAATTCCATTTTCTTTTTTTTTAAAGATTCTATCAAAGAGAGAGAGAGCGAGCATGCTGGGGTGGGGAAAGGAGCAGGAGGAGGACAAGCAGACTCTATGCTGAGCCTGACACGGGCTCTATCCCAGGACCCTGAAATCACAACCTGAGTCAAAACAGAGTCTGATGATTAACTGAATGAGCCACCCAGGTGGCAATCAATTCTGTTTTAATTAGAGAATTTTCTAGAACACTGTCAGCTGAGTGAAAGCCTCTGCTTCAAGCTATATGCTCTGCTTAGCAACTAAGCAGTATGTAGGTTCTACCAAGATGCAAGTAGATTTTCAGTCTATTTTACAGTTGCAACATATTTTTCCTCCTTTAGAATGTGGTGATTCTACCAGTTCTGTCACTTGGTCAAGAAAATTTCTCACCTGCTATTTCTTGGGCAATGTTTCCTATTTCACTCTGGCTTGTCCTCTTTGCTTTGGCCAAAAGAACCAAAACAAAAGCCTAAGATTTGCTGCTTACTCTCCACCCCCACCAATCCACAGTGTTCACAGTGGCAAATTCACTGCACAATCAAGAACACACCCCATGCCTCACCCACAGCAGACATTACTAATCAACCTCTGCTCCCTTTCCCACAGAGCATCGATGGAGCCCTGACATTATACTTGTGGCTGCAAAATATTTTAGTTGTTCACTAATAATTAAGCAATGAGAATAACTTGACTTCCAGGACAGATCCTATTCCTTTTCTCTGGAACACCTCATCGTCTTCCGTAGGACAATCAAGTCTTTCTAATCTCTCAAGCATTGTTCTGAATTCCTTGTTTTTATTGAATAAGGCTTCCTGCTACCGACTCCTTGCATCTTTTCTCCGAGATATCCAGAAAGACACTTCTGGCCACCTGCCGTGCTGGGTATTCTCAGCCAGGAAATGTTTCCTATTACTTTCCTATTTCCTATTTGTCCTTCTCAGACTCACTCAGGCAGTAGTTATGGCCCTGGCCTTGGGTCCCGGTCCCAACAGCAGCCTGCACCTTGTCCCAGGACCTCTGTCCCACCTCACAATTAGGGCTGGGCTCCTGCCTTGATTTTGCCAGATGTTTCCTGCTATTCCCTTCTCCTCCCCACACACACCTTTATCTGAGGAGGGCAGTCTTGGGCCCAAACTCCTCTTTCACCTTCATACTTTCCACATGCCTAAACCCCTCCAGTTATTATCTGAGTATACTCCCCAGTTACTCTGACACTCGAGGAAATTAAATGTCAGCATCCATGTGTTCACGATGCTTCTTTGCTCAGATTCTATGGTAACAAAAGCTTTCTCTTCCAAAACGGTGCCCTTCTCTTGGACCGAGACTTGTTCTCGTCACTGACAGCTGGCCTAGTGCTCCCATCAGCCACTGCACTACAGCAGAGAGGTCTGTTTCTTGGCTTTGACACATCCTGGTCTTTCCCTTTTGTCTAAGTTTGACCAGCTGGTGCCTGACTGGGATATCAGACAGCACAGTGCGACTCCAATTACTCCAAGTGGCCCATGGTGAAGCACCTCTCTCACAGCCACAGTGTGTTTCCGGTAGTTGTGTTTGTCTTGCCTCTTACCACAGGAGTTTAAAGAATGAAGGTAGTGTGGATCTCTCATGTCCTTTGTCACTCTGCACAGCAACCAGTGAGAGAGAGAAGTTCAGCAGTACACAATGGGTATCTCATAAACATGGCCCGTGATGCTTAGAATGAACTCTGAAGGAAACCCTTCCAGCAGCAAGAATCTCTCTGACACTACCCATACTGGATCAGGTTCAGCATTATGAAAGACACCCTTTTAATTTTGTAGTTCCATTTCTGCTAGATTCTGTAAGCACTCTTGGAATAGGACACCTGATATCTGGGCTTGGCCCTCTGTTTGGAGTGTACCTGTGCCCTAAGCCTTGGAAATATTTTGGATTGAAAATGAGATTTTCAGGAAGCATTTCATTAGAAGTGGGTTTTATTCCCTTTGAATTGCATCCAAAGCTATAGTTTCTATCCTTTTATTAACTTTCTACCACAGATCCTTTTTCTAATTCTATGTTAGCCTACCTACTTTAACTTGCAGAATGAATCCTGTTTGATTTCAATAAAATATAGGATCAAAGATGAAGCTTTGAAGAAGCAATATGAAGGTGTCTGTCTTTAAGTCAGGAGCACCAGATTTTCTTCTGCATCGACTGTCCATAATTCAGCCCATATGTACACTGTCAAACCACTTACAATTTTACTTTGATTTAAATCATGTGAGCCTGCTTTATCAAGCCCAATTACCCTGTAGATAAGTTCCTGTCACACAGTAGGAATCAAATCACTTGCCATTTTAGCAGTCCATCGCCTTAACCACTCGGCCACCTCGTCTCAAATCACTTGGCATTTTAAAAGGTGTTTATAAGTGTGTATTTTTTTCTGCTGTCTCTTGCTGCATATCAAACTACCCACTATCAAACTATACTGGATTAAAACAACTTACTATTTCTAGAGAGATGGAGTGACTTTTCCCAAGGCACGTGAAGCGCTTCCCTTATAAAAGTGTTGGATACTGATAGTTGATACGGTTCCTGCTATTACATACAAAGTATGTCACACCTTCTAGCCTACAGTCTTCTCTGGTGTTAGATATTGGCTGTGACAGAGTTTGGGTTATATCAAGCCAGAAATCTAATTTTAAATGATCCTGAGTAATTAAAGAATCCCACTGTGTACAAATGTTAACACTGAAATAGCTGAATGTTCAGGTTCAGGGAGAAGCCCTTCTTCCTCTAACTGGAGGTTTCTTCTGGAGCATAAGCCTTCCGGACTCCTTTTATCTCTTTCCTATCCTTCAGTCAAATAAGGGATGGCTTATTTGACTGAAAATGTGGGAAAAATAAACCAGGCAAGCTCAACCCACCTGCTGACTCCTTTTGCAGGGAAATGACCTGTCCACACAGAGTGTGGGTCACTCTCCTCTCCAGGCTCAATGTTTTATGGGGCAGACCCCCTGCAGGCCCATCATTGCCAGAGTGTGGGTAGAAGAATGTCTAATCCTGGTGTTCAGTACTAGGAAACACAAAAGCATTCTCCTTTACTACCTTTTTCAGAAAAAATGGTGGTATTTTTTACCTATTTGCAGACTCTGGTTTTTCTCAGGTTGGAATCTGGAAGGTTCTAGAAGAGTACCACATACGGTGTCACTGCCAATCCTCAAAATTCACTGTGATTATCACAGCTGTTAACACTATTGGGCACTTGTTATGCGCCAGACCACTAGTTCAGTCACTTTTCATGCATTTTCTCATTTAACCTAATTATGACAAAGACAGGCCACAGAAACTACACAATACAATTGGGAGTTCCGGTAGCTTTCAAAGTTGGCTACCCTTAATGCCTACCCCACCCCACCCCCATATGTACCTGCCTCTCCTCATATGAGGAGATAGGGTCTATTCCCCCGCCCCCCACCGCCCCAAATCTAGGCTAGCCTGTGACTTGCATAGACAGGACACAGTGAAAATGACATCTGGAGACTTCCAGGGCCTTAAGAGGACTGCTAGCCGCCATGTCCTTTCTCTAGGGTTGCTAATCCCCTAAAAAGGAATCTAGGCTAGACTCCTGAATGAGGAGAAAAGCTGGAGAGCAGGCCCCCATGGAGAAGCCCTGAGCAGCCAAACATATGCATGAAGCCTTCTCTGATCTTCCAGCCCAGTTTTGCCCAGGCCTAGCTGAATGTGGTGAGTGAGTGACTCCCGCCAAAAGCTCAGCCGAACAGAGCTACCTGTCTTCTGCAGGCCAAGCCCTGCCTGGATTCCCAGACAGGCACAGAACTGTGAGAAATGATGAATCATTGTTGTTTTGAGGCACCAAGTTTTGGGGTGGGCTGATATATAGCAACAGACAACAGAATCAAATAAAACACAAACTTGCCACGCACCCTTTAAAACAGCAAACGGTATCCTTCTAACAGTGTGACAAGAATCTTGAAAAAGAGTCCTGGAAAATTGACTAAACTTTAAAGTCACAATCTATTTGTAGAGTGTATGACATACTCCAAACCCAGCTTTCCTTTAAATGTCATCCTAAATGATCCATCTTTAGGGGACAAGCAACAGTGTCACCTCAAGACATGGGCTCCACTCTCTGTTCAAAGGGATAAAAGCTCTTTACTGAATAATAATGACAATCTCTTTCTATACCCTGCAGAGGTCTCATCATCGCTTTGCCTCCTATTTGATTACCAGGCACGGAGGACAGTGTTTACACCCTGGCTCTATGTGCTCCTCTGGGGAGCCCTCCCGACCCGCACTCTGAGCTCCACACTGGCTTAGTCCTCCTCAGTGTCTCTCTAATGCCCTGCTCATATCTTTAGCCTGGCGCTCATCACAGAGATCACTGATGTAAACTGCACGAGAGCAGAGACAGACCACTGCTGCTGTATGCGAAGCACCCAGGCAGCCCTCCGGAGGGAGGAGGGGCTTCAGGAATATTTCCTGGTTGACCCAGTCAAGGTGCCTGTTTCCCGGGACTAGATACTGTTTCTCTCCGTGCTGAGTGTCCATTAGCATTTGCTTTCATTCTCTCCGTGGTGGTGTGAGGGCGGGAAGCCTGGAAGTTCCCTGACTTACTTGTTACAAAAGTCCACGTGCCCTTCTGGGTCTGCCCAGGGCGTGCACCTGCATGAGGTGTGGACCATGAGGGGACAGGGGTACATTCTGCCACCCTGAACTATGCTGGCTGCCATGTGGTTTCCGCAGACGGGAGTGTCTGTAGAAACTCACAGCCGGGATAACTGGCAGTGGCTTCTGCAGTTTCCTGCCCTCTAGGTGACAGCTTTAGCAAGGTGACCTAAATGCCCAGGGGTGACCCTTTCACTCACTGGATGCTTACAATGATTTTGGGGACTGCTGCATTCCCTCAAGTACCTGGAGTGGTTTCTGTTTTACTGGGGAGTTCTAACTCCATTGACTGCATTCCTCGAGGGCAGGAAATGCCTTTTTAGCTTTCCACACCCATCCCTGCCCAGTGTGTGGATCACAGCAGAAACGAATAATAAAGATAATAATGGTAATCACTGCAACACGGATTTCAAGTTTGCTCCGTGTCCAGCACTGTTCCAAGTGCTTTGCGTGAACTTATGTATTCACTAACCGGGCGAGGCAGGCCCTGCTGCTGTCCTCTTCTATAGACTGGAAAACTGAGAACAAAGGAATTAAGCAACCTGTGAAGGAATCACAGCATTAAGCGGTGGATGGAGGCGGCGAACTGAGGCAGCCTGACATGGCTCTCCAGTCCGTACTTGTAACTAACATTCTCCCCTGCCTGATTAACATTTGCTCAGGGACTTGAAGACGCCACCCCTACAATCGTAGAACACACTGTAAATGTTTTGTGTGCATTTATCGTAAAATAGCAGTTCAGTATGTTCTCCTGTAAGGCTCTTAACTCTCAAAGAGGTTTCTGGAAGCATCAAACAGCTGTGTGTAGATACACACACACACACACACATACACACACACACACGAAGAGGATTTTGCTGTGTTAACTGTATTTTTTTTCTGATTACTCACAAAAACAGTGAAAAAAAAAAAAAAGACAGGGAGCCTTTGAAATAATTAGTACTGCAGGGAAGGTAAGAAGAACCAGGGTAAGGAATATTCACAGCTTTCATGTGAACTTCTTGGTACACATCCTTCTGCCTCTTGCCTGGGGAGCACAAGCTAAAGTAAAAGTAAATTAACCACCGGTTGCAGCAATGTAGGGGAAATCCTTCTCTCTTGACTGTGCCTTGTGCCAAAATGGAGAATAAGCTTTCCTACTGAGATGCCAAAGATATGGAGAAGAGAGAAGAGCATCCAGGGAGATACAAAAATATGCAGCGTACAAGGTCTAAGTGGAATTGGACAAAGCATCTGATCATTAACATTTGGGGACAGACGTGCAAGGCTCTCAACATGCACAGTGACCCTGTCAAATGCACTGCATAAATCTGAGTGGGCGGGAAATGAACAAAAGTAGGTGTTGGGGAGTATCTTTTCCTCCAAGGTTTCCCAACACACAGAGGGGGATCCACGAGCCCAGTCGCCCTGGATGGAACTGTTTCTTACTCCTCAGGCGAGAAGTATCTTAATCGGTTGGAGGCATTTGGAAGGAAAATCTGAACACCAATAGCCCAGTGACTTCGTTCTCTCTTATAAGTGAATCTGTCATTCTTCTCTGATCCCCCATGTCTTAAATTATAAAAGGGTCAACTCTGTCTACTGGGTGAGGGGAAGGGGCAGGTTTATGCCCTGTCCATTGCTGACAGTGACTGGGGAGGGAGGGGATAAGTTGATGCCATCCTGAGGTTCAGCACTGGAAAAATGGTACTTGCCTTAAGTTAAAAGCTGTTACTTCCCCCAAGAGGTCCACAGTTCTTACCTGTACTTCCAAAATCCCCACAGTGTGGAAAACCAAAATTTTTCCCCAATTCACCCGGCAGCCAAACCTTAAGTGACCTGAATCACCCGTGGCAAAACCCGACCTTAACAGACACAACAACACTTGGAGTCCTGATGTCTTCACTCAGAGCCTGGTGTTGAGTGTAGTAGCCAGTAGCTGGCTACACGTGTCTATTTTAAGTTTGTTACTCTACTAAAAATTCAGATTCTTAGTCACACCAGCCACATTTCAAAAGCTCAAGAGCCGTATTTAGCTCGTGCTACCCTACAGGACAGTGCAGATAAGACCCTTCCAGTACTGCAGAAAGCAGAACATGGATGCAGAGTGGAGACGTGTCCTCATAGACACACTCGTATTTGATGATGGGGTATCACCCCAGACCCCAGGAAATCAACAGCAGATGCGCCATTTTCTTCTAAAATCTAAAACCAACCTGGAATTCCACAATCCTCTCTGCTCTAAAAGATAAAGGATTCTGGGTCTGCATCAGTTTTTAGCAGGAATAAAGGCAGTATTTTGGCCTTCTTTCTACTTTAGACTTGACCTGTTATGGACTCAATGGTTGTGGCCCCCCAGATTCATATGCTGAGGCCCCACCACCAGCATATGAGAGTGAGACCTTCGGGAGGTGATTAGGTACGGCTGAGGTCAAGAGGGTGGGGTCCCCATGATGGGATTACTATCCTTGTAAAAGGAGGAAGAGATACAACACTTTCTCCGCACTATGGGAGGATATGACCTTCCTCCCTGGGACCGTGGAGGAAGAGGCTGGAGCCACAAAGCTGTACGCCAAAGTATACCAGGGACCACCAGGAGCCACCCGAAGCCAGGAAAAGACAAGGAAGGACCCTTCTGAGAGCCTTCAGCGGAAGCAGGACCCTGCTGACCCTTGCTTTCGGACTTTTGCCTCCAGAATCACAAGACTACAAATTTCCATTATTTAAAATCCAGTCTGTGGTAAATGTTGGGGCAACTTTAGGAAATGAAGTCAGATTTTGGCACCAAGAAGGGTGCTGCTATAACAAAGCGCTCAGAATGGAAAGCGGAGAGTTGTGGAGAAAGCTTCCATCTTCTCAGAGAATATAGAAATCGTGAGCACAGTATGGCCATTGTGGTGACACCTAAGATGACAAGGAACGGGTTACCGTGCAAGAGACCAAAGGGAGGGCTGCAAAGTAGTAAGTGATGTAGCTGAACTGTGCTCTAGGGTTTGTGGAAGGTAGCACTTATAAGCCATGACACTGGTTGAAAGGGTGGCTCACTTCCTCCTGAGCACTTATGGTATATTTCGGAGGGGGATGGAGGGAAGGAATTGAGAGAGGAGTTAAGCAAAAAGGAACCAGAACATAAAGATCTGGAAAATTCTCAACTTATTCCCATTACAAAAAATAGCAAAGCTTGTCCTGAAAGGAACAGCAAGGGTGTGGTCGAACAACCATTTCATAAGGATATTAATATGGGTGTAAACCATGGACCACCCCTGTGTAAACGTCAGCTGGAAAGTCAGCTGGAACGGAGGAAGACCAAGACAGGCTCAAAGGAAGGCAGGCTGCCAGACTTCTTAGATCCTAGAGCCCTTCAGCTGTGCCTGTGTGTGATTCTTCAAGACAAAGGAAGAACGCCCCCAGAGGAGGTTCCGAGAAAATCAGGGCCACCACCTTGGTTTAAAGGTGGGGGAAGGCATCATCTAGGTTTCAACAGGGCAGAAGGCGTTAATCCAAAGCCTTGGGGACAGGGTCTCCTAGACTCTTGGTGGACAACTCCTCCCCTACATTTACAGAAGTGGAACTGCCACCCCAGGTAGAGTGGAAAGCAGAGCTTCAAACCCAAGAAGATTATGCCAAGAGAGCCTTAAGACCTAATGGTATTTGCCTTGCTGAGTTTTGAACTTATTTGGGACCCTTCATCTTTTGTTTTTTTTGGCTTTTGCTTTTATTTATTTATTTTTTTATTTGACAAAGAGAGTGAGAGAGCATAAGTAGTGGAAGAGGGAAAAGCAGGGAGCCCAAGATGGGACTCAATTCCAAGACCCTGGAATCATGACCTGAGCTGAAGGAAGACCCTTAACCGACTGAGCCATTCCATTTCTTTGGAATGAGAATGCTAACCTTCTGCCTGCCCCACCATTCTGTTTTGGATGCACAGAACTTTTCTGGTTTTGCAGGTTCATAGCAGGAAAGGAATTCTGCCTTAGGATAAATCCTACCTGGAGTTTCACCCCTATTTAATTTAGATTGTTTTTAGTTAAGAGTTTGGGCTGTAGACTTTTGAGTTGATGCTGGAGCAGGTCAAGAATTTTGGAATTGTTGGGATGGAATGAACATAATCCGCATGTAATCAGGACATGAATTTGTTGGGGGTGGGCAGGGACAGAATGTTATGGACTTAACGGTTTCTGCCCCTCCCCCACTCATAGGTTGAAATCCTAACAGCTAATGTGATGGTAGTTAGAGGTGGGACTCCTGGAAGGTAATTAGGTTTAGAGGAGGTCTTTAGGCTGGGGCCTCCATTATGGGATTAGCATCCTTTTTAAAGAAAAAGCAGAAAGACAAGAGTTTGTGTTCTCTGCCATGTGAGGACACCGTGAGAGGGTGGCCCTCTGAAAACCAGAAAGAGGTCTCTTAGAAGAACCAAACCTGCCAGCACCCTGACCTTGGACTTTCCAGCCTCCAGAACTGTGAGAAGTATATGTCTGTTGCTGAAGCCACTTGGTCTATGGTATTTTGTTGCAGCAGCCCCAGCTAAGACTTACTTTGTTCTAAACTGGTTAATAAGAAATGAGACAAAGCGATTACTTATTAGGTCCCTATGAATTTCAACATAGGGAGAGATTCTGCTCGCTCCTTTCCTCTGTATATTCATGCACAATTCAGGCTAGTCACAGTGGAAGATTTTATATGTATTTTAGAATCATTGTTCCAAGGATATCTGAGTACCATTCTGGCAGAGACACAATGGCTAAGTGACTACGAGAATTCCAAGGATTAATACAGATGCCACAGATGGAATTTCTATGTTGGGTGGAAGGTGGGACTAGATGAAATCTAAGGTCTATCTAGTCAGAGAATGCTATTCCCTCCTCATAAGGAATCTTCTCCAGGGTCTTTAATATGGTGGGGACTGGTCAGATGCAGACATACTTATGGATAGGAACAAGTCCATTAGAGTCCAGAACATTCTGAACTTTCCTTGAATGCCCTTAATACAACCTTTTGTTGCAGGTGAAGTGTGTCAGGGTGGCCAGCCATGTTCCTTCCTGCTACTCAGCTCTGGCTGTCAGTATTTAGGAATAAGGAGAGCACTAGCCACTAGATCCAGCTGACGGGGATGTGATACTTCACAGAAATCTGGTGTGAACCTAGTCTGGGCCAGAGTATCAAGAGAGGTTTTGGGTCCTCTGAAGGCTCCACCTCGTTTCATTCTGCCATAGGGGTGCAGGCAAGTGGCTTAACCTGGCCCAGCCTCAGTTTCCTTATCTGTAACACAGAACAACACCTGGCCCAGCATCCTCACAGGACTGGACAGTGGAAATCAAAATTAAAATACTGAACGAGCAAACATATGGGAAAGTAACTTTTCCATGTGAAAGACATAGGTTACCTTTACTACTGATGCGTAACGTCCATACAAGCCTTTCAAAGTAAGACCTATTAATAATCTAAGGGAGACCCTTGCTGTAATCTTAAACATATTGCTCTGAGTTCAACACAAAGCAGCTTTTCTTTAGAGCCTCAATTGATTTCCACTTGTTAAAAAAAAAAAAAAAAAAAGAAAACCATGAGATAATGTTTTTTATCTTAATTGGACAGTGGAGAGGCCCTTGAGTATTGGCCAAGAATCTAATAATGGATTAGACCAAAACACAACCATTTGCTTCCTGAACTGCATCCATAAAAATTTCGTGGTGGAGTGCTCTGATAGAGCATTTACCAAGATTGCAAGGTTTCATGCACAAGTCCACCAAAAAACAAAAACAAACAAAAACAACAACAACAAAACCCCCACAAAACAAAACAAAAACCCAAACCCAACTCTGTCTTTTCTATTCAATACACCCTCCTCATCTTTCCAAACTGGATAAAATTTGAGATGATGCCCCCTATAACAACCCCTTGGACAGAAGTCACACTTCCGGTCCTTTCAGATCCATGTGCGAGCTCTGCAGCTCAAACAGTGACTAGGAGATATGAATGGCTCATGGCTCCCTCCTCCTGTTTGCTTTCCAAAGATTAATAGATGGTAAAACTTTTAAGAAACTCGAAAATTTGAAGAATCATATGTACAAACTTAGGAAAAATGACACAAATCTTAAATATGAATTTGACAGTAAGCTGACTTAACATAACTCATGATCACTGGTTTCTATTCAAAGGAAATACAAATTGAAAGGAAAAACTACTGATCATATTAACAAAAATTTCACAGTACTTTAGAAGCAACATGTTTAAAGAAAAACAGTCATTTTAGCTGGTTCTACATCAGCCGACTTAAACACTACTCACGAGATTTCATTTAAGCTTAGAAGAATTGAAAATTTTAAGCCTAAACATTTTCTAACACAATTCTCTCAATCACTTAAAAAACGTTTAAGCAGCATTAAAAATAACAAAACACTGAACACTTAAGTTGCATATATCCCCAAACTTTTAAATAGGTTGCATATCTCCACGGTTTTCTTTATTCAGGTTTAAGTTAAAATCCTGGAAGACATATCTGAGATTTTAAAAGGATTTTAAAAGATTGCACAATAGTTTCTTAAATGTCTCCTTAAAGTATTAAATTCTATGAAAGTGAGTTGTAAACGTTATAGGTCATGCCCCTATCTCGAAAGTATACATTCCTTCTATTACTAATCACTGTGAGTTACCTCTTTCTTTCCTCAATCCTCTTGACATAACGCAAACTTTACCTGAGATTTCTGCTTTTTCTTTTTTTACAATTATTTTAGAAAGTTATTTCTGTCAGTCCTCTCTAAATAAGCAACTGGTCTTGGGGTTTCAAACTACATTATCCAATGATTGTTAACTTTTCCTTTTACTTTTTTGTCAGACTCAAGGCTTGTAAGAGCCCATAAAAAAAGTCTACAAACTTATCTTTTGGCCGAACATTTACTTTTTCTAGAAAAGGGCAATCCCTGCAGTTTTATCCAGCTAAAGTCAAATGCATCCTGCTTTCCCTTACTAGTAACGAAGGTTAACATTCAGGACCTAGAACTCAAAGGCAGTATTGAGGAGAAAAGAAAACTAAATAAAAGAAAATTAAAGAAAAGAAAAGGAAAAGAAAAGGAAAGAAAGGAGAAAAGAAACGAATCGACTCATCCAGCGCCCAGCCGCTGTGATTTGTGAATGCAATAGATCAACAAGTTTGCGTTTTACGCCTCCCAGGTGCCCAGCCTTGAGCAGGAACACGACTGAGTAGGCCAGGCTCTGGACCTGGAGATCAAGCCCGGTGTCCAAATGTGGAGATGAGCTCAACCCAAATGCCAGCGCCCGACAGTGCGGGCGCCCATCCATCCCGGGCGGCACCGCGTGTTTCCGCTCAACCCCCTCTGGCCTTCGGTTTGCAAAGGAATCCTCTGCCCTCCAAAGCAAAAGGCACGACCGCACTCGCCACCGGCGAGTCTTCAGGGAACCCCAGGCTCCCTTCGCCTGGGCGGGCACAAGTAGCAAAGGATCGAACCCTCATTCAGGAGCCTGCAGCCGAGCGGGGAGCCAGGGGTAACTACTATCTGCGTTTGCGGGAACCCCGGAGAAACCCTCTAAAAGGAAGGGTGGCAGTAGTGGCAGGATGGGAGCTTCGAGAAGCATCTGCTACCGCCTCGGACATTCCTTACTCGACCCGAAGGAGTCCCCGGGCGGGAGGGCACGAGATTGGGTTCCGGGCCGGGGGCGCGAGACCGGGTGTCCTAGGGGACGTCAGCGGGCAGAGGAACTGAGCAAGGGGAGAATACAAGCGATTCAAATGAAATTCCCACGCGCTCAGGGCAGCCACGGCTTCAGCCCGGGGAAGGGAGAGCGGGGCACGCACGGCGCACCCGGCTGTGCTGCGGGCACACTCGGGCTCCCGGCGCGCGGACGGGCAGGACTGACGGACAAATCCGAGCGACGGACTTACCTTCGGGGTTGGCGCTGATGAAGACCCGGACGCTTCGGCCGGCGGGCACGAGGTGAGAAGGCAGGGCGGTGAGGTTCCCAGAGAAAGCCGCCCGCCGGAGCGCAGAGTCCCGGGGACAGGGCAGTCTGGTGCCCGCACCTGCCGGCCACATCGCCCTCTGGGAGGAAGAGCCGCCGCCGCCTCCTGGTTCTTGTTTCCTGCCCGCGGCTCCGCGGAACAGCTAGGTCGGTCCCCGCAGGCGGCGCGGCTCACAGCAGCCCCGAGCCCGAGGCGCCTCCGGCGAGCTCCGTGGCGAACACTACCGGCCGGTGGGGAGCGGCCATACGGACCCTCGGGCAGCTGACGCCGCCGCCTCCCGGCCCTCCGGGCGTCCGCCTTCGCCCGCCGCGGGGGCTCAGCACAGCAGCCCGTGGGAGGTCAGCGTGGCGGTAGCTACACGCGCGGCGCCCCTTTGCGCCGGGAAGGGCCCGCGCCGGCCGCCCAGCCCGCGGCCATCTCCTCGCCCGCGCCTGCCGCGGGGAGAGGGGTCGCCGAGGCGGCGGGGGCCGGGTGCAAGAGAGCCGACCAAACTTTATCTGTGAAAGGCGTCCCGACTTTATGGGAACCTACTCCGCAGCGCGCACGGCTCACCCGCGGCTTAAAGGGCGGCGGGGGCGGGGGCGCGGGGGCCTCTGGCTGCCCATGGGCTTCCGGGCTTCTCCGAGGACGATCCCGGGCGCTCAACTAGCCCGCGATCCCTCCGACGCCTCCAACTCTCCTAAAGGTCAGACAAGCCCTGAGCATTTTCGGGAATGCACGCCTACCGGCGTCGGCGCCTCTCTTCCTACGTGAGGGCAATCCCGGCCTCAAAGTTAGTCGCAGGCACTGAGCCCGGCCCCCGAGGGTCCGAGGCATCAAACTCGGGACCGTTCTGAGCGTCCTGGAGGGAGCGTCGCCGTCGCCCGGCCTGTGGCAGCGCAGGTGGCTGAGTGCTGCCGCCCCGCTAGATCACGCTCAGCCGAGCGGGGGTTTTTATAGCGAATCCGCGCTGCTCACGTGTTCCTCGCCGCGCGATCGCGGAACCTTTCCAAGAGCGGAGCTCCGCGGGAAGCCTGCCTGAGGTCTCTAGGCTCCAGAGGGGTCCTTCCTGCCCCCGCCCTGGAGCATTCCCGGGCCACTCCGCCAGTCCCGCAGCTCCAGCAGCCCCGGGCCTCCCGGTGCGCGCAGCACCGGCAGGCCTTTGGGGCTCCAGGGAGCGCCGCTCCGCGCAAGGTCCCGCAAAGCGCAGGTGGCCACGGGTTGCGGCGGGGTGCGACGGGGTGCGAGAGATCAGAGTTGGCCTTGCTTTTCCAAGTCCGTTTATACAGTGAGTCGGCTCCACCTGGCGCTGACCCGAAGGGGCCAGAGCGGACGCCAGGACTGTGTTACCTGGAGTTGGGGTGGGAGAGCTAGGGGTCTGGTCCACCGCCAGGGTGACGCGAGACGCGGAGGGACCCAGCCATAAAATTGCCATCTCTGTTCCACACTCGCTGCACCTGCTGAAATACTGCAAAGTCCAAGACAGGAAGGAAGACCTCCTAGGATAAAAGTGTGATGTACTGTGGACTGGGGGAAGGGAGGAAGGTGTGTTTGGATCCTTAATTGGGGTTTGGTCCCCAAACTTCTGGTTCTGAGCTTTGGGGCAGGAACTCCTGTCTTCCATAAAGGAAGAACAGCTTCTCCTAATCTTTGACATTGGAAAGGGAGTGGCTGGGCACAGGATGAAGGCAGCTCAGTTCCAAGTTTTCTCTTCCCACCTGGGGCTTCTGTTGGAGGCAGCTCCTGACCTCCACCTGGCCTGCATTTCTCCTAGGTCCTGCTGGTGGCAGTGAAGTCGCACGCACTGCTGTTTATTTTCTGACCCCACCCCATGCTCAGCACATGCTTTCTGGGATAACCTTTTGGAAGAATTGGGTCTCTGGGTTTTAAACGCTGCCTCTCTGCTACTGAGAACCAGGGGGCAGTCAACAGTTCTTACTCTGTAATAATTTGATGCAACCAATAAAGCAGCCTTGAACATACCCAGGCACTTGTTCAACTGATTCCATTTAGCAAATACTCTCCTTCCCCTCTCCTGCCTATTACTCCCAGGTGGGACCATTCTCCAGCCGGAAGGAGATCTCTGAAAGATTTCCTGATGTCCCAGGAAGTAGGGACTGAGTGTGTCCTGGAACAGTTATGAATATACAGTATCTGCCTTTATAAATACACAGTATTTATTACTGAATAGAAAGCCAGGACCACATTATGTCTAACCTCAATGTTTATAGGAAACTGATAAGAAGTTGCCAGATTGTAAGGGACTTGCTTCCTTCAGTGTTCTCTCCGCCCCCCCCCCCCCCCGCCCCCACTTGTTTGGTGGTTTCTTTCTTAAAAATCACATTCGGTGTTTGTGTCTCCTGACCTTTGCTTTACATCTCCAAGTGTTGCACTTTCTTAGGATGACTTTGGGATTTTTGGCAGCCTCTATAACCTAATTAACTGTTCTAGACAGGCCGAAGTTTAGCATCTGCCAGTGTCACTGCAGACCAAGGATGCAGAGGAGAGAGAATTTCACATTTTCTGTTGGGCGGTGTTTTAAAGGGCTCCCTGCACAGAGAGCTTTGCACAGGTAGAGCCAAATGCTGTCTTTGGTTGTCAGGGAGGTTTCTACCTAAAGGCACCTGATCAGTCCCTGCCTTCTCCACACATCCGTGGGGGCGTACGTGCACACGCACACACATGCACACACACACACGTGCACGCGCACACACACACACACAGACATCCTTCTCTTACCTTCTTCGAGGCATTCCGTCTCTTGCTAACATCTGATATTCTAAAACCAGAGATTCATTCATTAGCATGAAAGTGGCATAAGGGAAGTGTCAACCATGGCACTAACACTTTATTAGGAATTAACTAGATTTATTTCCCACCCTGAGGCACTATTGGCTCAACCAGTTTGGGGGGGGGAGAAAAGGAAAGAAACTGGAAGTAGAAAGGGAGGAGCTGGCTTGAATGTGGAACCTGGGCCCTGACTTAAAGCCTAGAGACTATTCTGTTTTTATATATTTGTTTAAAATACTTTACATTTTCTCCTTTTTATCAAATATTGAATATGTTATTACTACTCCCATTTTACACAGAAGAAAACCAAGACTCAAAAAAGAGAAGGTGTTTGTTCAAGGTTATATAACTAATTAATGCTGGATTGGGGATCCAGGTACTGTGGCTGTTATCTCCACACTCTTGGCAACAAACCTCTTCTGTTTTCTTAATTTTGCCTGGGTCTGGCCCTGGCTGCCGTCTTTAGTGACCCAGAAAATAGATCTTCAGGTCCCTGTTCACAGGTGTGGAAGGCTGCTTTCTATATCGGGGAGAAGGTCTGTGTCTACAACATCACACAGGACTAGAGTCTTCCAACTTACAGGATGTTGACAGGATGACAAAGCCTTCCAAATTCCTGTTTTCTCTGGGTTCTGTTGTTTCCTAATAAGGCCACAGGTAAACCCATGTCATCCTCACAGTTGTCTGGACAGTTTCAAGTATCTGGAAATTGGAAGATAAAAGTACATGGCTTGGTACTGAGCTTGTGATCAAGTGCAGATATTTCCCTCTCCCATCCTCCTACTCATTCCAGTGAGCAGGATGGAGAACTACAGAAGGGCATCTGATCTTTATGAAATGATGGTCCCGATGCTGATAAAAAAACAGGGCTATTCAGAGGTGCAATCATGGTTAGGTTCTTCATACTCACAGAGCCAGGACAAACGGTGTGGTTCTTGGAATCCAGCTCCCCTGGAGAAAAGTAGTTTTATGAAACAGGAGGAAGGAAACTTAGTCTAATATATTGATATACTGAATGCCCATAAGCTAGGCACTGTGTTAGCTTCTTTCAATGCCACAATAACTGGGGCCAGGGCCCAACACCTCTGATATCTCCACTTGATGTCTGATATCTCCACTGCTGTCACTTGCATATCTTTTATGATGTGCGTATATCACCTTTTGTGATGTACGTGCAGATTGTCCTGTCCAAAGTGCACGTTATGCAAATATACCTCACCTACTCCCCTCCCCTGCGATGGTGGTGGTTTTTCACTCATGCAAATGGCTGTGTCACTTAGCTATTTCATCCTGCTTAGATGACAGTGTGGTGATCATAGAGCACACAACCAGTACCCTTGTGACCCAGCAGAAGGAAGAGCCATCACTCACCCTGTATTTACCTATATGTGTACTCGGTTTTCTATATATCAAATATTCCAGATTCTTCTGGATCAGTGTTCTATATTTGTCCATGTGGATAGAAGTGGAAACAGAGTCCCAGGGTTATAAAAATGACCAACTTATCACACCACACTATTCTAACTATCTCAGGAAATCTAGCCAAGGAAGCCAATGATGTGTTTTCATGTTTCCCAGATTGAAAAAGAATATCAAATTTAATGTTACATCAGGGTTCAAGGTGGCTCTTGGATTTGGATGATCAATGTTTGAATCTGTTTTGCTAATGTGAGGAATGGAAGATACAGGTCCATTCAAACGAGGACTCTGCTTTCCAAGGTTCCAGCTCAGGATAGAAGCTGAACCATGAGGAACCCACTTACTTGTTTACAAAATGGAAATTTTGGGTGTATGTGAGAATTTGTCAGCATAACAATTTGCCAACAGAGACTGTTGACTCGGAGGTGTCTGTGGCATGAGAATTCACAGCAGCTTGCTTTTAAATAAAGTTACACCTTTCTGCAATTGCTATCTGATGTTTTCATGACTCAGAAATTCTAACTTTATATCCACCCCCTTCCAAATCTGTTTAAGGTATTTTTTGATCAGTCTGCTTCTTACAACTTTCTAAACACTCATATTGTTTTGCAAGCACTATTCATACCACACAAAGTAGAAGAAAGTAAGGTAACTTGCTTAATAAAATATTGTCGATTAATTCATACTTCTAAGTCAGATGTTTTATTTTCATTTTATGATTGTCAAATATTTTCCTCCTCATCACATTGATCTTAAACATAGTACCTTTACAGATCTTCTCTCTTATTCCTTCATCTGATACTTGTTTGGAGAATTTTAGAAAGCTCTTTCATACATTTTAACTCATTTTGATTCTAACCCTGAGAGGCAGGTTCTGCATTAACTACAGTTCCCCTGCCCACACTTTTTTTTTTTTTTTTAATATGAAAAAGCAGAGCAAGAGATTTTAGTGGATTTTAGTGGCATGTCCAAGTTCATTCAGTTGGTGGATGGCAGAACCAGTATTAAAACTAAATCTCTGAACACCAGACCATGGATTTAATTATCTCATGTATCTCATGTATCTCATGGCTACCAAAGTATAACAAGATCCCAACCCAGGATCAATTTGGCCAAACTGATGGACATCACTTGTACCTCTCTACAAAATTTACACTGGTTGTTAGGCAAGCCAGATATTATAGGGGATAAACACTCTTTGGATTACAATGTTAGTTACATTGCCTATTTACATTGGTTTCTATATTTTTTGTTGAGCAAAAGCTAAGTTCCATATCCTTTAATTTCATTAACATCCCAGTTTTGTAGATGGGTTACAAGAGACTCAGAGTTTAAATAATTTGTCCAAATTCAGATACCTAGTAAATGGCAAAGCTAGAATGTGAACCAGATCTCTCTTCCTGTTACATTAGATGGGGTCTTTCTAGCATGCAACACTAAAGCCACATGAATAAGCCAAGAAGAATATGCTCTTCATAGCATTTCATACTGACGTGACCCAAATATCTTAAATTATTGTCTAGGTCAATCCCCTCATTATTTAAATGCTCATACTTGAATAGTATTAAGCTTGAATGTGTGCTGATTTTTCTTTTATTCACAAAAAACTTTAATGAGTAAGGTATCCTCCCCCCACGCATATTTTCCTTGTAAAAATTGAAAATAATAATTCTAACATAGTCTCTTTAAATATGATTTTACAGATTCTATTTTCTAAAAAAAATACTATGGTTTGCCTTTGCCCCTTTCCTCTCTATTGTTGCAGTTCTCCTGTATATTTGTTATTTAATAAAATTTACTTCACAAAATAATGGCCCCATCACAGTCCTTTAGCCTGAGTTAGTTACAGAGTTGCCCCAGGCACCTTCTTAGGTCACTGATCAATACATAATATAAATGATCCTATTGTCTAAATTTAGAAAACAATAGACAGAAGTGGACAGGTTATTTATGTTTATTTCAGGGTAAAGAATAGGCAGCTATTTATGATTGCTTTGAGGTTTTGAGAAACATTTACAAATCAAGTGATGCAAACACAGGTTTTAAATTCTGAACTCCTGTCACTTCTTGGAAAGTATGGGAAGATCATTCAGCAATGATTTGGAGCATTTGGAGCAAATTTAAAATTTAGGGGACTTATTTTTTTCTTCCTCTCAAATATAGTGTAGAAATATGTCTCTTATATTTACCTTTTTGTTTATATTTATAAGATATATTTTTATTATAAAAATATAACTGTATATAACATTTCTAAAAGACACTAAATACAGATCTAATTCTACATTAGACAAAATTTCTTAAGATTTTATTTATTTACTTAGAGAGAGCTCACCCAAGTGCACACACACATGTGCATGGGGGAGGGGCAGAGGGAGAGGGAGAGAATCTCAAGCAGACACCCTGCTGAGTGCCAGAGCCCAAGGTGGGTCTCAATCTCACCACCCTGAGATCATGAACTGAGCTGAAACCAAGAGTTGGATGCTTAATTGACTGAACAGCACAGACATCCCTATATTAGACAAAATTTCTTGGTGGTAAATAATTGAAACCAATAAGTAATTTCTTTAAAGAATATAGAATTTTTTTTAAAAGATTTTATCTATTTATTTGACAGAGATCACAAGTAGGTGGAGAGGCAGGCAGAGAGAGGGGGAAGCAGGCTCCCTGCTGAGCAGAGAGCCCAGTGTGGGGCTTGATCCCAGGACCTAAGCTAAAGGCAGAGGCTTTAACCCACTGAGCCACCCAGCCACCCCTAGAATTTTATTTTTATTTATTTATAATATAGGATCTTACACAGAATGCAAGGGTAGAAATGGAATTGAATCTCAGGGAAAACTGGAACTTAGAATTGGAAATGCCCTTAGGAAAAGGACATTATTATTTTTCCACACTTCATCTCTGGTTCTCTCTCAACATCATGAATATCCCCTTCCTACCCTCCCCTCCCCTGCACACATATCTTTGGTATCTAATACTCATGTTGGGATATGATCAACCCACATCTCAGGCTTTAGGTCATGGGAGGACTGTCCAACTCTTTTTTGAAAAATCTTTTTAGGTGTTAGTGGACAGCAAAGTAATTGTGTTCATTTTGAGTTTGTATTTGACTATAGATCTCCCCCCGGTTTTAAGAAGTTACCATACCTCAGCACAAATACTAATGCCAAATTGTGGAAGATTGTCTAAGAAGTATCAGAAAATTATCTCAATTCCTTTTGGTTCCACTATCAAAAAATAATTCTGATGTACTTTGTGTGAGTGAGGACAGCGTAGGTATTTCCCTAAACTGACTGTTCCTTAGAAACAGTCTTTCTATAATTCTCTTTTCATTAAAAAGTGATTTTTAAAAACATTTTACTAAAGTATGATTGACATGTAAAATGCTCTATATATTTGATGTGTACAACTCAGTGTATTTGGGGGTATGTATAAAAGTATATACCATTAAACTATCACCACCGTCAAAAGCATAGATCTATCCGTCACCTCCCAAGTTTTCAGCCTGCCCCCTCTATGATGATGATGATGATGATGATGATGATGATTTTGTGGTAAAAACAACTTAAGATCTACACTCACAGCAAATGTTAAGCATATAATACAGTATTGCTAGTTGTGGGCACTATGTCATATAGTAGATCTCCAAAACTTACTTATCTTGCATAATTGAAATTTTGTACCCTCCCTTTCCCCCTTCTCCTAGCCCCTGGTAAACACACCATTGTACTCTCTCTTTGTATCTACTCTATGTGTGAATGTATGTATGTACTCTCTCCTATGTTCTTTCTCTGAGTTTCACTATTTTAGATTCCATATAGAAGTGAGATGATGCTTCATTTGTCTTTCTGTGTCTGGCTTATTTAATGCAATACAATGTCTTCCAGGTCCATCCTTGTTGTTGCAAATGGTAGGATTTCTTTCTTTCTTTCTTCTTTCTTTCTTTCTTTCTTTCTTTCTTTCTTTCTTTCTTTCTTTTCTTTTCTTTTCTTTTCTTTCTGAATATAATATTGTGGAGGCCAAGAAAAACAAGGCTGTACCCACCTCGAGTCTAGCCCTGAGGTAACTACAGCCATCTTGGCAAAGAGGAGGCTGGCACCTTGCACCCCCTCTCCACCCACTCCCCTCCCCTCAGTTGTATGTGTGACATTTCTCAGCCACCCCTGGCTGCCCTGGGGGAAAAGCAAATAGTTAACTTGCAGAGAGCACAATTCTGCAAGACTGGAGTCTCCCTTGGTTTACCAATGTCCTAGAGATTTACAACAAAGAAACTATCTTAACAATAGCACAATTTCCAGAGGCAAATAACTCAGTTCCTCAAGCCCTAAATAAAGTTAAATTTCTCCTAACCTAAATCTCACTAACAAGGACACTTGATAGGAGAAATGTGAAGCTTTATCTCTAAACCTCCAAGATATTGTCAGCGATCATTCCCAAGCATATGACCCATGGATATACATCTAAAGGGTCTCACCAGAAGATTTTTATTATTGGTAATGAATAACCTATTCCCCAGACAATAGCTAGCCCCTCAAGGTCCTGGAGACCTCCGCTTCCAAAATTCCTTAGAGACTTACATCATCCTTAACCCCCTTTGTCCTCACCCACCGCTGAGTCCACCCCTACTCTGCCTTTAAAAACTCTGACTGTAATCTGGCTCAGGATCCAAGTCCCTACTCCGCTGCATCCGGTATACTTGGGCCCCAGCTTAAGCTTGTCAAATAAAACCTCGTGTGATTGCATTGGTGCTTGGCTCTTTGGTGGTCTCTTGGACGCGAAAACTCGGGCATAACAATATTCCGGTATGTGTAAATATAGCATTTTCTTCATTCACCCATTAATGAACATTTAGGTTGTTTCCATATCTTGCTTATTGTGAATAGTGCTATAATAAACATGGGATCCTGATTTTAATTCCTTGGATATATACCCAAAAAGAGGATTGCTGGATCATTTAATCACACTATTATTAACTTTTTGAGAAACTTCCGTATTGTTTTCCATAAAAGCTGTACCAATATCCATTCCCACCAACAGTGTACAAGTATTTTTTCCCCCTACATCCTTGCCAACACTTGTTATCTTTTGTTTTTAAATAACAACTTTTCTAATAGGTGTCAGGGGATATCTCCTTATAGTTTTGATTTGTGTTTCCCTGATGATTAGTGGTATTGGGCCTCTTTTCATATACCTGTTGGCCATTTGTATGTCTTCTTTGGAGAAATATCTATTCAGTTCCTTTGCCCATATTTTAATTGGACTATTTATTTATTTATCTGCTTTTAAGTTGTATGAGTTCTTTTTATATTTTGATTATTAAGCCCTTATTAGATATACACCTTACAAATGTTTGCTCCTAGTCTATAAGTTTATTGGTGGTTTCCTTTGTTTTACAGAAGCTCTTTAGTTTGTAACCTCACTCATTTATTTTTGCTTTTGTTGTCTATGTTTTTGGAATCATATCCAAAAAAAACTCATTGCCAAGACTAACAGAAAAAAGAATCCTAAATTGATATAGAACCACAAAAGACCCCAAGTGGCCAACGTGTTCTTGAGCAAGAAGAACAAAGTTGGAAGTATCATACTTCCTGATTTCAAATAATGTTGCAAAGCTATGGTAATGTAAACAGTATGGTACTGGCATAAAAACCAATCAATAGAACAGAATAGAGAACCCAGAAAGAAATACATGCATATACGGTCAACTAATTTTCAACAAGGGTGCCAAGGAGACAAAAGGGGGAAAGATGCTCTTCAATAAATATTAAACAACAACAACAACAACTAGATATCCATGTGCAAAAATGAAATTTGTTCTTTATCTTATGCCATACACTGAAACCAATCAAAACGGATTAATGATTTAAATATAAGACTTAATACCATAAAACTTGTAGAGGAAAATGTAGAGGGAAAAGTGACTTTTAAACACTACTTGCTAGGTTCTCAGGTACTCAGACAAGTAAAACTAAATAGGAAGTGGAAGTCAAAATAGAGTTTTGATGTTTTCTCATCATAATTGGGTTAATAAGAATGTAACAGTTATATTTACTGACCATAATCCAATATATAGCTAAACAATGGTTTGAAATCAAGGGTTTGCTTTATATATGATTTAGATAGAAAAATAAGAAATCACCCATATGTTGGACACAGGGTTCTTGGATGAGAAAAACCCAAGCAACTGGTACTGATCGGCTTATGCATGCAAGCAATTTACTGGAAAGTTATTGCATAGTAACCGTATTGTGGGAGGACTAGACAACCAGGTTTGGAATATGGAAGCAGATCCATACCTATGGTGCCCCGGGAACAAACACCTTGAAGAACATTTCCACCCCTGCTACCACAGTACCATTTGCCAGATACAACAATGGCTCCATTGCCATTGGGTAGTAGACATTGCCATCACTATTGCCCTGGACAATTCTTTACACCAACTTCTGGGGCCAGGAACACAGGAAGAGATACTTTCTATCCTGCATCTAGACTTAGGCTGTAGAATTCTCTAAACACTAGAAAGAGGTTTAGGGGTTACAGTATCAAACATTCACCCGCCTCAAAACAGCAAATGGATAGCACACTTCCTCCGCTCTTCCATAGCCTGGAGAATTTGGTTGCTATGGATAAGATGCTATGGATAATGCTTTTTGCATTCCTAATAAGAAAATTAGAATTATCATGCTCCACCTCTCATAGGCTCACCTCTGGCAAACCTCACCCCTCCTGGGCCATAACGGAAAATCAGAAAGGGAGCTAAAGAAAATTCTCCAAGCATCCAGACAATATGTTACAATGTTAACACACTGACACTCACTTGACTCATGGGAGATCCCCAGAGGCTCTCTGTCAGGGTCTCTTCACATTTACTATATACAACATTCAAACGAGTCGTATTTTCCTGGTTGGCAAAACCACAGCAGATTAGAGACAGTGTCTTACAAGAGAAAGGGCTGCTGTCTGGAAATAAGAAATGACTGCTCCCAGCAAAGAAATCAGAAAACCTATGATAGCAGAGATGAGAGGTTTCATACACACATGAACACACACACACACACACACACACACACACACACACACCACTCAGGGATCTAGGGACCACTTCATTTCAGAAGAGTAGAACTCTAGGGACGCCTGGGTGGCTCAGTTGGTTAAGCAGCTGCCTTCGGCTCAGGTCATGATCCCAGCGTCCTGGGATCGAGTCCCACATCGGGCTCCTTGCTCCGCAGAGAGCCTGCTTCTCCCTCTGACTCTGCCTTCCACTCTGTCTGCCTGTGCTCGCTCTCACTCTCTCTCTCTTACAAATAAATAAATAAAATCTTTAAAAAAAAAAAAAAGAAGAGTAGAACTCTATATAATCTCAAAATGGGTTAGAAATGAATAAATCTTAAAGTTGAGGCAGAATTACTTCAGGATATTGCAAGTACTTGGGGGCAATTTCCAGGAGCAGGCAACCCAGAGAGTTTAGATAGACAATTAGCACTTGTGATGTCCAGTATTAAACATCCAGGAGGTGGAGAGAAGCAGCAAAGGAAGTAGGTAGAGATTCAGTTAGAATCCTTCCTCCAAGAAGAGCATTGCAGACATCTTTTACTTAAGTGCCTGATGTATGGTATTATTATTATTATTCCAACTAACAACAACAATAATATGATTTTATGGGAATTATAGATAGTGCTTAATTCTAAACCAGCATCCCTAGGAAAAATTATTATGATTCCCATTTTCCAGACTGAAACTGAGGCAAGGTAACATCAAGTTCTTGCCTAAATCACACAGGTGGGATATGAAGAGACCTGAATTTTAATGCAGGCAGTCTGGCTTCAGAATCTGAATTTCAAACACTGATACATTTTATTCCTAGATGCTAGGTAGCATACCAAGAAACTCATACAGGCAAAAGAGAACTAGTTCAAGACAAGGAAACTAAGGTTGTAAAATTCCTCTTACAGGAAAGGGAAGAGAAGGGAAGGAAAACAATGTTAAATGAATGTTTACTCTATATTGCATTCATTACCTTCATTATCTCATATGGCCTTCCATATGCCCTATGATTATTATTCATCTTACAAATGAGAAATCTGTTGCTTAGAAAGGTTAAGTAATGCATCCATCTTCACAGAACTTCTAAGTGATGAAGCTGGGATTTAGTTCCCATGCTGGGCTCTGTGCTCTTCCTGAAAAGGGTGACATTGACTCTAAAGAGTGCAATGCCAGTTGCAAGAAGGAGCTATTAAACTTGTGCATTCATAAATTCACGCATTTTGCTTCTTTGTTTATATATGCATCATTTGTGAATTCCTTCTTTGCCCTGGGGACACCCCTGTTCTCAGGAAATCCAATCTAACATGGGACTCCAAAAAGATGGTGCCTGTGTGGGTAAGACCCTAATAGATGGACCATCAATCAGTTTAGAGGGCTCTTAAATACAAACAAACCTTTTAAGACAAGTACACACTTGAAAAGACACTGGTTGGCACTCTAGGAAAAAGGATTGCAGGGAAAAGGAGTGTCATAACAATATAAGAACGGGAATCTAAAAAGGGTTTGATGAACTCTACTGAAAAAAGGTAGTCGGCTATAAGATATGGAGACAAGTTGATAAATCTGGGTTCCAGCACTGGCTCCAACACTTATGAGTTGTGGCTGTAAGCTAGTAAATCTCTCAGTCTCCACGTCTTCTGTATACTGGACATAAGATCCCTACTTTGCGGTGGTGAATGGTAAGCAGGTTAAAGGACGTAGCACATTGCCTAGGACTCAGGGAAGAAAATTATTGTTAGAAGAAAAGCAATTTGACTCACAATTCTTTATTCAAAAGATCATGACACCAAAACTGCCAGATTTCTAAAATGTGGCACTTTGTTATTTCTTAGTATATATCCACAGGGTATAGTAAACAACAAAATCAAAGAAACCGATCAATTAACAGAACTTCATTTGAGGAATTTTGGCCCTTTCCATCTTGTTTTTGTGTGGATGGGGACAAGGGTTGCAGGGCCATAGATAGGAGCTGAGGACATTGGGTTTTACTCCATAAGTCGTCTCGCTGAGATGAGAAAATCTAGGTGAGGAATGAACTGGAGCCATTTGAAAAACATAAGTGAGGCACATTGATTCCTGGGCCTCTGGCAAAGCAGAAAAGATCACAGAATGTCAAAGGCAATCTTGCAAATTGAAAATGGAAAAAAAAACCCATATTGTTCCTGATATTGGGGTCCAAGATAAAAAATAGAGACAGGAATGAGACTCACCATCAGATTCATACTCAGTACCTAGTAAATATTGTCAAGTTTGGAGCTGAGAGGTTCTAGAAGCCTGAGGAGATGGAGTCTAGGTACTATTGAAGCTCTGTGGGCACAGGAGAGATCTGGGACAGGAAGCACTAATGAGTTATGGTTATGGCACTTGCTAGTTCCTCTCAAGGCTTTTGCTAAGAGTCCCCTAACTGATCTTCCTATCTTCATTCTCAATTCTCCTGTATGGCTTTTCCCAAAGATTCTGTTCCTAACTTCTATTTCTTGTCTTCTCTCTGCTTGTCTTGTACAGATTGACTCTAAGTCAAGGGAGAAAACTCAATATTGTATTTTTTTCATACTGAATGGCTTCACATCCATCCTTCTAAGACTTAGCCTCCCTAGGTTATTCTTTCAAAAGTCTTTCCTGATTTTGCTAACTATATGGAATCTATCTCAGGGCTCCTGGATGGCTCAGTCAGTTAAGTGTCTGACTCTTGGTTTTGGCTCAGGTCATGATCTCATGGATCATGAGATAAAACCACATGGCAGGCTCTTTGCTCAGAGGGGAGTCTGCTTGGGATTCTCTGTCTCTGGCCCTCTGTCCACTCCTCTGCTCTTTTTCCCTCTCAAATAAATAAATAAATAAATAAATAAAATCTTTAAAAAAATAAATGAAACCTGTCTCTATTTTTTTTTCTTCTAATATGTGCATTGAATGCAAGATTATATTGCTATAACACCCAATGTCAGAATTGCAGGGATTCTTTTCTTCAGTATCATATTAGAGATTCTAGACAGGGCAATTAAGCAAGAAAAAGAAGCAAAAGTCATGAAATTGGAAAAGAAGAGACAAAACTATCTTTATTTGAAGACAAAATGATCTTCTATGTAGTCAATCCCAAGGAATCCACTGCAAAAATATTAGAACTAATAAACAAATGAATCAGGTTTGCAGAATACGAGCTCAATATACAAAAATCATTTGCATTTCTATACACTAGCAATGAACACTATAAAAAAGAAATTAAAGAAATAATTTCATTCACAATGGTATCCAAAGATTAAAACTTATTAAAAATAAACTTAGCAGGGGCCCTGGGTGACTCAGTTAGTTGAGTATCCAACTCTTGATTTCAGCTCAGGTCATGATCGCAGGGTGCTGAGATAGATCCCTGCCTTTACGCTCTGCATTGAGTGTGGAGGCTCCTTGAGATTCTCTCTCTCTCCCTTTGCCCCTCCTCTCACTTGTGCCTTTGCTCTCTCAAAACAAACAAACAAACAAACAAGCGTAACAACAAAGTGCAAGACCCATACACTGAAAACTAAAAAGCATTATTGAAAAATTCAAAGATCCAAATAAATGAAAAGACACCCTATATTCACAGATTAGAAGACTCAATATTGTTAAGATGGCAATATTTTCCAAATTGATCAGCAGACTTAATGTAATTCCCATGTAAATTCCAGCTGGGTTCCCCCTGCCCTGTTTTTTCAGAGATTGAAAAGTTGTTCCTAAAATTCATGGAAATGCAAAGTCTAGACTACCCAAATCAATTTTGAAACAAGATGATAAGGTTGAAGGACTTATACTACCAGATTTCAAAACCTAGTACAAAGCTATAGTAACAAATACAGTGTGGTACTGGCATAAGATAGACACATGTAGACCAAATTTGGATGAGTAAAATTAAAATATCAGAAATAAAACCCTTATGTTTATGGCCAGCTGCTTTTTAACAAAGGTGCGAAGATAATTCACTGGGAGAAATAAGATTCTTTTCAAGAAATGCTACAAGACAACTGGACATAAACATATAAAATAATGAATTTGGACATTAGGAGAAGGGAAAAATGAAGGGGGAGAAATCGGAGTGGGATATGAACCATGAAAGACTATAGACTCCAGGAAACAAATGGGGGAGTTTTAGAAGGGAGAGGGTGGGAGATGGGTGAACCTAATGGTGGGTATTAAGGAGGGCATGGATTACATGGAGCACTGTGTTTTATATGTAAACAGTGAATCATTGGAACACTACATCAAAAACTACTGTATAATGGTGACTAATATAACACAATAAAATTTTTTTAAAAAAATAGTGAATTTGGACCACTAACTCACACCATGCATAAAAATGTACTTAAGATAGATCATAGATAGAAATATAAGAGATAATACCACCAAACTCTTACAAGAAGTCATAGGAGTAAATCTCTGGGACCTTGGCTTAGGCAGTGGTTCCATGGATACAATGCAAAAAGCACAAACAAAGAAAAAAATTGCACTTTATGAAAATTAAAAATCTTTGTCTTGCAAACACATTATTAGGAAAGTAAAAAGACAACCAACAAAATGAAAACTCTCCAATTTATGTATCTAGTAAGGAATTTGTATATAAGTTATATAATGAACTCTTCAAACCCAATAAGAAGACATATATACCAATTATAAAATGATAAAGAATTTAGTAGACTTTTTCTTAAAAAATGTAGAAATGATGAGTAAGTTCATGAAAGGATGCACAGCATCACTACTCATTAGGAAAATGCAAATCAAAACCACATAAGATACCACTGCACACCCACTTGAATTGACTCTAATAAAAATGCCAGACAGTAACAGTTGTTGGTAAGGATGTGAAGACATAAAAACTTCCATGCATGGCTGATGTGAATGTAAGATGGTGGATTTCCTTTGTAAAATAGTTCTGCTAGTTCCTCAAACTGGTCAACACCATTATGGTATGATCCAGGAATTCCACTCCTAGAGAAATTCCAGAAGGAAAAAAAAAATAGATATCCACACATAACTATCTGTAACAGCATTATTCATAAATCCCAAAAAGTGGAGAAAAATCCCCCCAAGTCCCAAAAAGTGGAGAAAACCCAAATGTCCACCACGTGATGTGTGGACAAACAAAATGGAGTATGTACATAGAATGTATTCAGCAATAACTGGGAACACATTATTGAGATACTGCAACCTAGATGGACCTCCAAAACTTTACATGTAGAGAAAGTAAGCAGTCACAAATGATTACATGTTGTATACATCGACTTACATTAAACAGCCAGAACAGGTGAATTGATAGAGATAGAAGCAGATTAGTGACTGCCAAGGGCTGGGAAGATGAAGGACAAATGACAAGTGACTCCTGATATTTTCAAGATTTCTCGTTGACGAAAACTTATAAATGATGTTGTTCAGATGGAAGTGTTCTAAAATCAGATTCTGGTGATGGTTACACGGTTTTATAAATGTCCTAAAAAACACGGAACTGTACATTTTAAATGGGAGAATTTTGTGGTATGTAAATGATCTCTTCATAAAGCTGTTAAAAAAATCATAGTAATTGAGTACAGTGAAAACTTATTCCCTCATTCATGCTACTCACTTACTGAGGATTGGAAGAGGGGCTCTGCTCAGAGCAGATAGTCTAAGACTCTAGCTCATGGCAGCTCTACAATGCCATACACTTCTATGATCACTAAGATAGGACAAAGGAATATACGGAACTGCCTATTGACCCTTAACATTTTCACCTGGAAGTTATACGTATCAGCTCCATTCATGTTTCATTGGCCAAAGAAGTCTCATGGTCACATTGAGCTGAAGAGAGGGTAGGTAATTTCAGCTCAATCATATATCTGGGAAAAGAGAAGAGCTGGGATGTCTATGGAGGGTGAACCCCATGTAAGTCCTCTTTACTAGGTTTGAATTCCTAAGAACCGTGGCTCCGCATTTCCTCACTGCGATAGGAAATCAAGTCTCCTTCAATTCTTTTCTTCTTTTTGAATAACATGGGAATATTTACATGAGAAAGATGAAAAAGAAAACACACATGCCTGCTTATTTAGAATAGTGCTTTCTTTCCAGCAAATGTTTCATAATCCTGTGCTGGTTGAGATAAATGAACATGGGATGGGTAAGCAACCGGGCAGAGTTGTGAATGATGAAGAGCCCTGTGGAGGAATTAAGGATGAGTACAGCAGGAGTTCAGAAGAGAGGAGATCAAGGTGAGTCGAGGTGGTGGAACAGTCATCGCTGTTCGCAGCCCGCATCTCTTGTGTCACTACAGATGGATGACTAGGAGCTGCGGCGGTGACCCAGATGGACGGTGTTATCTGTGTCACTGTTTTCTTCTCAGATATGGCTTGGGCAGAGTCCTGTGAGCTTAATGAGGGCAGCAAAGAATAGGATCTGGAATCCCTTCTCCTTCCCGATTCTCCTTCTGCAAATGAAGATTGCAAGTTGTAGCTGTAGAACACTTTAAAGCCCCGTGATAAAAGATGCTGTTAGTATCCTGTGCAAAAATCCGAGAGCAAACGAGTACATCCCAGATAAGGAATTGTTGCATCTGTCAGATCCTTAAGGGTCAGTCTGGAGGTGGACACTGCGTTGTGCTGAATTCAGTTTTCACGGAAATGCTTTAATGAAGACTGCTTTCTTTCCAGAGATTCATTAGGCGCTGCAGTTACATGGACACTGGAGTCATTTTTTACATGAAGAAGAGACTGTTAAGTGAAAAGGAGTGCCCAGCATGGTTTCCAGGCATTGCTAATTCTGTCGTTATATACGGACTTTCCTGCAAAAGCTTAAGCACTGTATTAGCCAGTGGAAATAGAAATCTCCACTTCCTCCATGTTTCTGTTAAACAGGTATCTTCATTCATTTTGGTTCTCTGGGAAAGCAGCTTCTCCCTTAAGAAGCCCCTTTCTGTGTCTGCTACCAGTCTTGGTTGTTATAGGGACCAAATCACCTGATGGTGGCTGCCCTCCACTTCCTGGTTTGCAGACAACTCTGAACACAGAACACTTACTCTATTCTTACAAATATTCCTTAAAAAAAAAATTCAGTTAAAAGTATTTCTTTCCTTCTCTCACTGGGAAGGAACAGTAAGAATCTCAGTTTAAAAGCCAGGAAATAAATAAATAAATAAGTAAAGGCACTGGTTACTAGCACATGAAAATCTTTTCTTCAACTATAAGTAAGAGATATGGGAGCAGATCTCCATTTTTTGAAAACTACTCTTATGGTTATGGAAAGAGAAGAAGAATCATGTAGAAACAGAAACAGTGGATAAACCATTTCCTTGCCATAACCAATTCTTTTAGCTTTTTATTTATTGGAATTACACAACACTTAGCACTGAGGGGGTGCTTAATAAATGCTTCTAGAATGAATTGCCCACATTCTGGCAGATGATCTTGGAATATATTCAAAATAGCAGTCAGTTGCATCTCTCAAAGGCACAGATACCTGCAGTAACACCAAGAAAGCCATATGTGGAACAGAATATTTTTAGTACCTCCCTAAGGGAACCACACCTACTGCTAATTCTGAAAAAAGAAAAAAAGAAACTTTCACAGCCTAGCATTGCAAAGACAATAAAGCATAATACTCCAGAAATATCCATAAAGCACTTCTGATGTATATTGCTGAATACTTAAATATTGATCTCATCCCTATTTGCTGGCTCCATGAGAGAAGAAATGGCAAAGTTGGTCATGTGATACTGCATGTATTGGAAAAACACAGTTTATTTCCTCAAGAATTTATAGAACACCTATTACTTTCTTTGTACTATGAAGTATATATATCTCACCATAGGATATACATTATTGAAGTAGGACTTTGATCAATGACAGAGAAAGGAACAAAATTGACATTAAAATTTTAGTCTTTAAAAAAAGAAGGAGCAGCAATTGATATTTATTTTATGTTATCATTATTTTCCAATTCCCTTACTCCCATCTGGCTCCATGACATGAAGATTATAGTAAGTAAAGAAAGCTCTCCATCTGTTAAAAATGTAGAATAAAGCACTTAATCTTGTGGGCAACTACACGGATCACCAAGAAATTTCTCACAATTGAAGTGATAAGAGCAGAATCCCATTTTCACTTAAGTGTAGCTGATGCAGATTTCTCAAAGATCTCTATTATATGAGAGACATGTCTACAAATATTTCTGACTGCCTAGTGCTCTTCCTTGTTCTCAAGTGAGAAGAAATGCTCTCAGCGACTGGCATGATACTCATAAATTAGGAAGACTGTTTGCCATGCATTGTAAGTAAAGTATACAGTAGATATTCATTACATGTGGCATTCATCTCTTATCCCTTGTTCTCCCTCTCTGTGACTTTTTCCCCCCAATGCTTACAGGACTAGCTCCTTCTGCCATGTTCTTGTGATGTGAACTTAGCACCTGTCCTATCGATCAGTTCAAGGGTAGACTTGTCAAAATCATTTCCCTGGGAATTTGGGTGGCTGGACCAGTAACAGGTAAATCCAGGGGGCATGTTTCTTCTGGCTGCACCAGAGAAACAGAGGAAGCTGGTGTAGACAGAGATGTAGAGTAGGGTAAAGAACTACAATAAGCACCAGAAGGAGAGAAAGGGCTGGAAAGAGAGAAGACAGAGAGGGAGAGAGAGGAAAGGAAATAGAGCAGACACAAACACAAGAGACAAGAGGCAGAAAAGGAGTCGGGATAGGGCTTATTTCCCTCAGTCAGGTTTTCTCTCTCTCTTTTTTTTTTTTTTTTTTTTTTTAAGATTTTATTTGTTTATTTGACAGAGACAGTGAGAAAGGGAACACGAACAGGGGGAGTGGGGGAGGGAGAAGCAGTCTTCCTGCCAAGCAGGGAGCCTGATGTGGGGCTCAATCCCAGCACCCTGGGATCATGATCTGAGCCAAGGCAGACACTTAAAGACTGAACACCCCAGGGACACCTTTTTTTTTTTTTTAAATATAAGTGCTTTTTAAATTGTTGTTTTTCTATTTTCTATTTTTTATCTTGTTTTTCCCAGAGTGAAACAGGATGTGCTTAAATATTTTATTTTTATTTATTTGACAGAGAGAGATCACAAGTAGGCAGAGAGGCAGCCAAGGGGTAGGGGAAGCAGGCTCCCTGCTGAGCAGAGGGCCTGATGAGGGGCTGGATCCCAGGATCCTGGGATCATGACCTGAGCTGAAGGCAGAGGCTTAACCCACTGAGCCACCCAGGTGCCCCAGTCATGGTTCCTCTCAAAGTCTGCCTACATCCCAGCCTTTCAGTTCCATGGGAAACCCCTCCACTGTAATGAAGCCACCCTTTACTTTTCTAAGTACCTCAAATGGTTTCTATTTGCAACTTTGTCAATGGGCTATCTCCAAGCAAGCATGTGGCTGTTGCTGGGCATTTTTCTCCCCCTCTAATCTCTCACTTGATCTCTCTTCCTTCATCTGGAAGAGACTTTCTCCCTCCACCACCTCATACCAAAGGAGAAACAATGATTCAAGCAATCTTCTACCTAAGTGACCATTAAGAAGCTGCCTGAAGGTCCATTCCTCCGCTCTGACTTGTGGTGCTTAGATGTCACTGCCCATGGGGAGGGGAGAGGGAGGCAGAAACTCATCCAACAATCAGTGGAAGGGAGAGGACAATTTAGAGGCACAAAGTGAAAGCCTTCAGTCAGGAGGACAAAATGCACAATGGAAGAACCAAGAGACTGAATACTTCTCTATGTGCTCACTCGTCGCCTGCCATCCAATAGTCCTAGGCCTGGGTAAATCCTCCGATTAAAGAGGAGGAGATCTGGACCTTCGTAGGAGTTTGTGTTGGGTTGTGTTATCACAATTATGAAAGGTTGTAACTCGTACAAATTACAGTTCAAATGTTCATAGCTATTTACCCCTGAGGGTGAAGTGGGAATGATTATCTCATTTTTTCAGCTACGTAAAAGGAAAGTAGTTAAGACTGAAAACTATTACCCAACTCATCAAAACATTCAGGTATCAGTGGATGCCTGTCTTGTGTTTGAGGACATGCTGGTTTACAGGTATGCCTAGAGTCAGTTTAGCTCAATGGCAAGAGGAAACATACCTAAAATAGGACTGTATTTGAAGGGAAAAAGTACCATCCTTCCTTTGAACCTGTAGTTAAGAAAGCAAAGATAACTATGACATCCCTGGAATAAGTCAAGCCCAAACATACCCCTCTTCCATTTGGATTATTCTGGGTCTTGGGATCTGTATTAACAAGAAGAATTAACAAGCATATGGATGTTTCAGCAAATCCTGTTGTCTTTGTGTCTCTAAGAAACAGATCTTTGATGAGACATGATTTGTGTGTGTCGTCTGCTTCTGTCTGCTGTGTTCATCTGGGAAGAAAGGATCACCAAGGCTAGGCTCCGGCCAGACAGCAAGTCAACTGACTTTTTTTTTTTTTAATCAACCCTGTATCCATAGCCACCTTTGAGACATATCTGCCCACTTAACTTCCGGCCTGCCCGACATCTTCAGTCTTTCTTCCCCATCCTCCCACTCAATTTCTTTCAAACTCCACAGCCCCGCATGCTCTGATCGTGTGCTCAACTCCCAGGCTACCGATACCCTGCCTACACTAGCCATGAAGGATGCCATCTGTTTCAGGGGGAAGTGGGAGGTCCCATCTGCTCAAACCCATGATGGGGAGCTCAGTGAGGGTGCGAGGAAGTGGGGCAAAGGGAAGCCTGGAATTAAGCAGAATGTGTGGAAGGAGTTGGTCCGGCAGCTCAGGAATTGGACACTTGTTAATTGTCTTGGCATGGTCTTAGGCACTGGAGAGACAGATGAACACAAACCTCATGTTTTAGTGGAGTGAAGTAGAAAATTGTTTAATAAACAGCCAATAAGATAATTTGGTATTGATACGAATGATGATTTTCATTTATTTACTTATTTTGTTTTTAAATTTAATTTTTTTAAAGAACTATGATAATTAAAAAGGGTTGTGGTGGGAAGGGTTGGGAGGGGGTGTCCGGTTTAGACAGGGTGGTCAGGGAAGGTCTGTCTGAGAAAATGGCCTTTGAGCTGAAGAACTGAAAGAGCAAAAGGATCCACTTATGCAGTGATTTGGGGAAAGAACATTACATGTGGGGAGAACCATGCCGCAGGAGCCCTGAGTCAAGACAAGCTTGCTTGTATCTGAGGGAAAGTCAAGTTGAGGAAAAGTTAATGAGAGGAAAGAAGCCTTGGGAAATATCCACTGTGGTGAAGGTAGCCCCAGAGACATATGGTGTCTAGAGCCAGTGGGGCAGAAGCTCTGAAAGTGTGTGTAGGGCCCTGTGTGGCTGGTGCCATATATATAGCGCCAAGTCTCTCTTGGGGCCATGCTCCCATGTAAAGTTGACGTTATATTTGGCCACAAAGCCTCTGAGCCTGGTTCTCCATTCTCCCTGAGATGCCAAAAACTACCCTTTTTCCTTAATACGTTCCTTTTCTGCTTAAATCAATTGGTTCTTTCTGTTGACCCCTTAAGAACCATGATGGATACCTCCATTTTCTGATAAAATTCAATTTCGTGGTTGAAAGGTTAAAGGAGAGGGACTCCTCACCAAGGTTAAAGGCTATAGTTTCAAAAGACTCTCTCCAGACCCAGCTTTGCCTGCTTGTTCTGCAACCTTTCCCCCTTTCCATTAGAACATAAAACCTGAGAGCTTCTTAATATGGCTCCTGGACTGATGGGAAGAAAAGGCAAAATGAAATTTGTCTGTGGCCTACAGACTGGGCACATAAGTCCTGCCCCTTACTAAAAGCCACTTCTTACCAAATGCTTAAGGCAAGTGAAAACCAGCATCTTTAGTTCTGGGCTTTTTCTCAGAAATCATTTTGCAAATAGTAGTATATTCCTTAGTATTTGCCTTCTCACTGATGTTACAAGAGAATGTGCGGTTTCTGACTCATCAGCAATATTCGCAGGCAATTTTCCCACTGCAATTGGAAATCTCTCTCTCTCTCTCTCTCTCTCTCTCACACACACACACACACACACGAGTGAAAAAAAAAATCCTACCAACTACCCATTGTGAGGAATTCTAGTGAATAATAGGCTTAAAATATGCAATGAGCTCCCAATTCCCACGGTCCAGAATAGTTGCTCATATAAATCACAAGAAAATAATGAAGAAAAAATTGAGAAAGACTTTTAACAAGATTTAAGAATAAGCTCTTTAATATTAATTTTAATTATTCATTACTTCTAAATAGATTTCTCTCAGAAAATCAAAAAGGCATAATAAATCTGAATCTTGAATACAAGTTATATCATTTTAGTGGGTTGCTTTCCACTCGGGTCTAACTTCACTGTGAGGATTAGTTAAGGCCTCAGGACAGAATTTCGCCCAGGCCACAAAAGGGAAAGGAATCACCTTCACCTCACCCATCACCACTGACCAAAGTCTTCCTTTTGGTGCCATTTTTTAAATATCTTTTTTTTTTAAAGATTTTTATTTATTTGACAGAAAGAGAGAGGTGAGCACAAGCAGAGGGAGCAGCAGGCAAAGGGAGAGGGGGAAGCAGGCTCCCCACTAAGCAGGAAGCCCAATGCGGGACTCAGTCCCAGGATCCTGAGATCATGACCCGAGCCAAAGGCAGGCGCTCAACCAACTGAGCCACCCAGGTGCCCCCTCTTGGTGCCATTTTTAGGAAGTAGTATACGATGTAGTCAAATTGCCTTATGTGTAAAATCCCTCAGGAACTGACATCAATTTATTGAATAGAAATACTTATTTTCCATCCCTGGTTTTCTAAATAGACTGCCAACAGAATTGGAAGTCTCGCCATTTTGTCTTCACTTTCCTTCCTCTTCCACCTCAGCTGTGAGCAGAGCTGTGGGCCCTTGTCTTACTGACAGCTGGCGTGGAGGAAACATGTGATATAGTCCCCTTCAGAAGATCAGGGCCAGGAGAGGGAAAGTGCTTTATATATTTGTGAGTAACTTAATATGGGATCCTCTGTGAACATGTCTCCCTAGTGTACTTTCCCCCATTTATGACACACCTCCCAACAATTTAGTTTATAAATGAACTCATTATTAATTAATTGATCATAGAAGTTGTTATAAACTGAATGTTTGAATATAGTCTAAAATTCAGATATTGAAACTTAACCCTCAATGTGACAGTTTTAGGAATAGGGCCTTTGAGATATGATAGGGTCATGAGGATGGTGCCTTCATGAATGGAATGAGTATCCTTGTAAAAGTGGGTCTAGAGAATTTCCCTTGCTCCTTCTGCCCTGTGAGGACACAGCAAGAACATGGCCCTCTTTGAAGCCAGAAATGGGCTCTCGCCAGACACTGAATCTGCTGGTGACTTGATCTTTAACTTCTTTTCCTCCAGAACTGTGATAAATAAATTTCTGTTGTCTATAAACTTATAACTCCCAGTCCATGGCATTTTTGTTGTAGCTGCTTGAATGGACTAAGGCAAATGTGTATTCGAGTGTTCTGAAAGTTGGCCTCATGGATTAGTCAAAGCTTTATAAAGTCAGTGACTTTTGAGTTAAAATTTTCAAAGAAAGGGCAAGGTTCTTCTTTGATGAGGAAAGGTGAAGCAGAAAGATTAGTGAACTGTTGTGGACCTTTGTGGATGTCTGGAGTTTTTAGGGTAACATGTGGGCAAAGTGTAGAAGACTGATCCCCAAAATTTAGTGCTTGCCATTTTGTCCCTCCTACTTGGCTGAGAATAAGTATTCTGTAACTAGTTGAATGAATCATGCTTTGTGTAGGGGTTTGAAATTTGTTGTGAGGGCAAAGAGGGAGTCATTGAAAGTCATGAGAAACATTTTGACATTTTGGAAGCTTTATTTAACACGAGCAACATTCAAAGTGTTGTATCTTTTCTCCCTTCATAAACTCCACCTTCACCACCTTCCTTAAATTACCTTTTCAAAAACTGCTATTACTTCCGAACTTATAATCTGCATTTCAGTGATGTTTGACACTGTACCTGTTACTTCCTTACAACTGGGTGCTGTCATTGATGTCTGTTGCTATGCTGAGATTACAGAATATTCTTTATCAAAAGACTGGAAACTCCTTGAAGATAAATTCTGGAGAAACTCTTGAGGATACCTCTACACAGTAAAGTCACTCTAATGTTTTTGACAAATGTCTGGGCTCGCTTATGGTGGTAACCCTGAGTCAGACACTTTAAGCTCAGAAAGATAGGACAGCAGGGAGAAGAACATAATTTCTCTTTCTGCTCCGGTCAATCAGATAAGACACAGAAAGATAAGAACACCCCATGTGGCTTGGAGTGCTGATGAGATGGTGTAACCCAGAGTGCTATAAATTTTAGTTGAAGTTTTGATGGGTTTGATGGCAGATAAACTGTATAAATACAACTTACACTTGGGCCTGTTTTCTCCTCTAATCTCTACTTTAATTCTGCAAGCAGATCTTTCCATACAAACGGCAGCTCTGTATCAAAACCAATCAGCAGAGATGTGAATTGAGTTACATGCTACAGTGATTTATTTTATTAACATTTGGTTTAGGTTTCAAGTGCTGCAATCATTTCTCAAGTTACTTTGGCTAGAATTTCCTGTCTCAAATTATATTGTTGTAAAAAGTTTGGAATATAAATCTTTTGGTGCAATCTGTAGCTATAGTCATTGATTTTACCTTGTCATGTGAAACAAGATAGGAACTTAATTAAGCTATGATGGGGTTAAAAATAAAATTTATGTGGAAATTAATTTCCTAGGCACTGCCACATATAGTTTCTTTAGTGTCTTGCAATTATTCTGGTTGCTGATATCAGTTTCACAGTTGAAAAGAGAGGTTAAGTGATTTACTCAAGATAATCTAGTTTATTCTTATTTGTGGAAGAATCAGGATTCAAACCCAGGGCCATGTATCTTTTATTTCCATGTTTGTTAATCTGTGGTTCATTTAATCAATGGGAAATCACATTTTTAGGCACCATGATAGGCTAAGTTATAGAATATCTGGATTTTGGTTTCTCTGCTTTGTGAAAGATAATACCAAGTATTAGAAAAAAAAAAGTCATATAAGATACAATATAAAATACAGAGTAATGAGACGGGGGAAAAAGGAAGACAGCAGCCTGAAAAACAGGTGCCTTTTTAAATAGCAGGTGATCATCTCATCTTGCTTGATTTTGTTGTGTGATGCAGTGGGCAGGGTGACCTCCCTCAAGCCATTCCCACTCTGCATATTATCAACCAACTGATTCACTGATGTTTTCCCTCCACAGGACAATATGTTGAAAACTATGTGTTATTTGCTTTTACTGTGTTACTTTGTAGAGATGAGAGACAGTGATGTGAAACTAAAAGTTCATTGCAGTCGTTCTAGAACTGCCCTTCTAAGCATACAGCCCCCAGAATGACTCTCAGAGATCCCCAGGGAGACTGTTGGCGTGACACCTGGGAGAGTATTCCAAGTAGTGTGTTCAGACTCATGCCTCTCCAATGCCCTTACAGTCCTGATATTATACCTGTATGAAGGCAAACACAGTTGTTTTTACAGATACACGAAAAAAGGAAAGGTCTTTTTGGTTTTTTTCTCAGTAAAAAAAAATAATGGAGTTAAATACTAGGGACATGATGACAAGAATGCTGCTTGCATTTAGATGTTAGGTACCTGCCAACCTGGATACTAATCCTTACCCTGCCTAGTTCCAACTAACTCGTTGACTTCTAACTAATTAGCTCAATTTAACTTTTCTAACTCTTAACTTTTCAACTGAAACATGGTGCAATGCTCAGAGTATAATAGAGCAGGCTTTGAAAGGGTGATCAGGGAGCACTGAATCTCTCCCCTCCTTGCCCCATAGACCTCACATTAAGCCAGAGCAGGAACGTGGATTAACTGATATAAAGGGTTAGGAAAAATCCACACTGGGAGCATGCATCAGAAAGGACCTCCAGCTCTCTCTTTGCTTACAGTATCTCCTTTAATATTTCTTGCAGGGCTGGTTTAGTGATCACAAATTCTTTTAGTTTCTGTTTGTCCTGGAAGCTTTTTATCTGTTACATCCAGCTGATGAACTATTGATCTCTTCATATGAAACTAATGATGTATTATATGTTGGTTAATTGAATTTAAATAGAACAAGAAACAAAAATAAACCCCCCAAAAACAAAAACAAAAAGAAGAAAGGACCCGCAGCCTCTTCAATAAGAGTTTTCTGAGCTTCCATCTCCTCCTTTATAAAGTGAAGACAAGTCTACATGGCCCTTAACAGTGATTCTAGTTCTAACAAATGTTAGACTTTATGATGTTATCATTACACTGGATTTGTGAACAGTGACAATCTTATAGAAACCCATGAAAGTTGTGAACCAGCATGACAGGTTTTGCAAACACATGGAGGAAAATAAAAATGCTTCTATATGCACATTCATATGCAGAATGAGTCTTTTTCATGTACTTAAATGATAAAAACTCAAATGTCAGTCTTCATGCGCTGACATTATTTAGAAACTTCAGTGTTCCATGACTTGGAAGTGATTAGCATAACTTGGTTCATGTTTGCATAGTTATTTTTTAAAACACTTCCATTAGGGAGGAGTCAAGATGGCGGAGAAGTAGCAAGCTGAGACTGCTTCAGCTAGCCGGAGATCAGCTAGATAGCTTATCTAAAGATTGCAAACACCTGAAAATCCATCGGCAGATTGAAGAGAAGAAGAACAGCAATTCTGGAAACAGAAAAACAACCACTTTCTGACAGGTAGGACCGGCGGAGAAGTGAATCCAAAGCGACGGGAAGATAGACCCCGGGGGGAGGGGCCGGCTCCCGGCAAGCGGCGGAGCAACCGCGCACAAAATCAGGACTTTTAAAAGTCTGTTCCGCTGAGGGACATCGCTCCAGAGGCTAAACCGGGGCGAAGCCCACGCGGGGTCAGCGTGGCCTCAGGTCCCGCAGGGTCACAGAAGGATCGGGGGTGTCTGAGTGTCGCAGAGCTTGCGGGTATTGGAACGGGAAAGCCGGCTACAGAGACAGAGCCGACAGTAAGCTCGCAGCTCCGTGTTACCTTGAACCGGTCGCAGGCTCGGTGAGCTCGGAGCGCGGCCAGAGGTCAGGCAGACGGGAGTAACTGGGCGCTGTTTTCTGAGGGCGCACTGAGGAGTGGGGCCCTGGGCTCTCGGCTCCTCCGGGCCGGAGACCAGGAGGCCGCCATTTGTATTCCCGTCCTCTGGAACTCTACGGAAAGCGCTCAGGGAACAAAAGCTCCTGAAAGCAAACCCGAGCGGATTACTCACCCCGGCCCCGGGTAAGGGCGGTGTAATTCCGCCTGGGGCAAAGACACTTGAGAATCACTACAACAGGCCCCTCCCCCAGAAGATCAACAAGAAATCCAGCCGAGACCAAGTTCACCTACCAAGGAGTGCGGTTTCAATACCAAGGAGAGCAGCAGAATTCCAGAGGAGGAGAAAGCCAAGCACGGAACTCATGGCTTTTTTCCTGTGATTTTTTTTTAGTCTTGCAGTTAATTTAATTTTTTCTTTTTCTTTTTTTTTTTTTTTTTTTTTTCTCGCCTTCGGGTAAAATTTTTTTTTTTAACTGTTACCTTTTTCTTTTTTAACGATTTTTTACTAGTTTATCTAATATATATATATATATATATATTTTTTTTTTTTTTACATTTTTCTTAGGTGTTTTCTTTTTTTAAAAAATTCTTTTCTTTTCTTTTCTTTTTTTTTTTCTTTTTTCTTTCTTCCTTTTTGAACCTCTTTTTATCCCCTTTCTCCCCACTCACGATTTTGGATCTCTTCTAATTTGGCTAAAGCATATTTTCCTGGGGTTGTTGCCACCCTTTTAGTATTTTACTTGCCCCTTCATTTACTCTTATCTGGACAAAATGACAAGACGTAAAAATTCAACACAAAAAAAAGAACAAGAGGCAGTACCGAAGGCTAGGGACCTAATCAATACAGACATCAGTAATATGTCAGATCTAGAGTTCAGAATGACAATTCTCAAGGTTCTAGCCGGGCTCGAAAAAGGCATGGAAGATATTAGAGAAACCCTCTCGAGAGATATAAAAGCCCTTTCTGGAGAAATAAAAGAACTAAAATCTAACCAAGTTGAAATCAAAAAAGCTATTAATGAGGTGCAATCAAAAATGGAGGCTCTCACTGCTAGGATAAATGAGGCAGAAGAAAGAATTAGTGATATAGAAGACCAAATGACAGAGAATAAAGAAGCTGATCAAAAGAGGGACAAACAGCTACTGGACCATGAGGGGAGAATTCGAGAGATAAGTGACACCATAAGAAGAAACAACATTAGAATAATTGGGATTCCAGAAGAAGAAGAAAGTGAGAGGGGAGCAGAAGGTATACTGGAGAGAATTATTGGGGAGAATTTCCCCAATATGGCAAAGGGAACGAGCATCAAAATTCAGGAGGTTCAGAGAATGCCCCTCAAAATCAATAAGAATAGGCCCACACCCCGTCACCTAATAGTAAAATTTACAAGTCTCAATGACAAAGAGAAAATCCTGAAAGCAGCCCGGGAAAAGAAGTCTGTAACATACAATGGTAAAAATATTAGATTGGCAGCTGACTTATCCACAGAGACCTGGCAGGCCAGAAAGAGCTGGCATGATATTTTCAGAGCACTAAACGAGAAAAACATGCAGCCAAGAATACTATATCCAGCTAGGCTATCATTGAAAATAGAAGGAGAGATTAAAATCTTCCAGGACAAACAACAACTGAAAGAATTTGCAAATACCAAACCAGCTCTACAGGAAATATTGAAAGGGGTCCTCTAAGCAAAGAGAGAGCCTACAAGTGGTAGATCAGAAAGGAACAGAGACCATATACAGTAACAGTCACCTTACAGGCAATACAATGGCACTAAATTCATATCTCTCAATAGTTACCCTGAATGTGAATGGGCTAAATGCCCCTGTCAAAAGACACAGGGTATCAGAATGGATAAAAAAACAAAACCCATCTATATGTTGCCTCCAAGAAACACATTTTAAGCCCGAAGACACCTCCAGATTTAAAGTGAGGGGGTGGAAAAGAATTTACCATGCTAATGGACATCAGAAGAAAGCAGGAGTGGCAATCCTTATATCAGATCAATTAGATTTTAAGCCAAAGACTATAATAAGAGATGAGGAAGGACACTATATCATACTCAAAGGGTCTGTCCAACAAGAAGATTTAACAATTTTAAATATCTATGCCCCCAATGTGGGAGCAGCCAACTATATAAACCAATTAATAACAAAATCAAAGAAACACATCAACAATAATACAATAATAGTAGGGGACTTTAACACTCCCCTCACTGAAATGGACAGGTCATCCAAGCAAAAGATCAGCAAGGAAATAAAGGCCTTAAATGACACACTGGACCAGATGGACATCACAGATATATTCAGAATATTTCATCCCAAAGCAACAGAATACACATTCTTCTCTAGTGCACATGGAACATTCTCCAGAATAGATCACATCCTCGGTCCTAAATCAGGACTCAACAGGTATCAAAAGATTGGGATCATTCCCTGCATATTTTCAGACCACAATGCTCTAAAGCTAGAACTCAACCACAAAAGGAAGTTTGGAAAGAACCCAAATACATGGAGACTAAACAGTATCCTTCTAAAGAATGAATGGGTCAACCGGGAAATTAAAGAAGAATTGAAAAAAATCATGGAAACAAATGATAATGAAAATACAACGGTTCAAAATCTGTGGGACACAACAAAGGCAGTCCTGAGAGGAAAATATATAGCGGTACAAGCCTTTCTCAAGAAACAAGAAAGGTCTCAGGTACACAACCTAACCCTACACCTAAAGGAGCTGGAGAAAGAACAAGAAAGAAACCCTAAGCCCAGCAGGAGAAGAGAAATCATAAAGATCAGAGCAGAAATCAATGAAATAGAAACCAAAAAAACAATAGAACAAATCAACGAAACTAGGAGCTGGTTCTTTGAAAGAATTAATAAAATTGATAAACCCCTGGCCCGACTTATCAAACAGAAAAGAGAAAGGACCCAAATAAATAAAATCATGAATGAAAGAGGAGAGATCACAACTAACACCAAGGAAATACAAACTATTATAAGAACATACTATGAGCAACTCTACGGCAATAAATTTGACAATCTGGAAGAAATGGATGCATTCCTAGAAACATATAAACTACCACAACTGAACCATGAAGAAATAGAAAGCCTGAACAGACCCATAACCAGTAAGGAGATTGAAACAGTCATTAAAAATCTCCAAACAAACAAAAGCCCAGGGCCAGACGGCTTCCCGGGGAAATTCTACCAAACATTTAAAGAAGAACTAATTCCTATTCTCCTAAAACTGTTCCAAAAAATAGAAATGGAAGGAAAACTTCCAAACTCATTTTATGAGGCCAGCATCACCTTGATCCCAAAACCAGACAAGGATCCCACCAAAAAAGAGAGCTATAGACCAATATCCTTGATGAACACAGATGCGAAAATACTCAACAAAATACTAGCCAATAGGATTCAACAGTACATTAAAAAGATTATTCACCACGACCAAGTGGGATTTATTCCAGGGCTGCAAGGTTGGTTCAACATCCGCAAATCAGTCAATGTGATACAACACATCAATAAAAGTAAGAACAAGAACCATATGATACTCTCAATAGATGCTGAAAAAGCATTTGACAAAGTACAACATCCCTTCCTGATCAAAACTCTTCAAAGTGTAGGGATAGAGGGCACATACCTCAATATCATCAAAGCCATCTATGAAAAACCCACCGCAAATATCATTCTCAATGGAGAAAAACTGAAAGTTTTTCCGCTAAGGTCAGGAACACGGCAGGGATGTCCATTATCACCACTGCTATTCAACATCGTACTAGAGGTCCTAGCCTCAGCAATCAGACAACAAAAGGAAATTAAAGGCATCCAAATCGGCAAAGAAGAAGTCAAATTATCACTCTTCGCAGATGATATGATACTATATGTGGAAAACCCAAAAGACTCCACTCCAAAACTGCTAGAACTTATACAGGAATTCAGTAAAGTGTCAGGATATAAAATCAATGCACAGAAATCAGTTGCATTTCTCTACACCAACAGCAAGACAGAAGAAAGAGATATTAAGGAGTCAATCCCATTTACAATTGCATCCAAAACCATAAGATACCTAGGAATAAACCTAACCAAAGAGACACAGAATCTATACTCAGAAAACTATAAAGTACTCATGAAAGAAATTGAGGAAGACACAAAGAAATGGAAAAATGTTCCATGCTCCTGGATTGGAAGAATAAATATTGTGAAAATGTCTATGCTACCTAAAGCAATCTACACATTTAATGCAATTCCTATCAAAGTACCATCCATCTTTTTCAAAGAAATGGAACAAATAATTTTAAAATTTATATGGAACCAGAAAAGACCTCGAATAGCCAAAGGGATATTGAAAAAGAAAGCCAACGTTGGTGGCATCACAATTCCGGACTTCAAGCTCTATTACAAAGCTGTCATCATCAAGACAGCATGGTACTGGCACAAAAACAGACACATAGATCAATGGAACAGAATAGAGAGCCCAGAAATAGACCCTCAACTCTATGGTCAACTAATCTTCGACAAAGCAGGAAAGAATGTCCAATGGAAAAAAGACAGCCTTTTCAATAAATGGTGCTGGGAAAATTGGACAGCCACATGCAGAAAAATGAAATTGGACCATTTCCTTACACCACACACAAAAATAGACTCAAAATGGATGAAGGACCTCAATGTACGAAAGGAATCCATCAAAATCCTTGAGGAGAACACGGGCAGCAACCTCTTCGACCTCTGCCGCAGCAACATCTTCCTAGGAACAACGCAAAAGGCAAGGGAAGCAAGGGAAAAAATGAACTACTGGGATTTCATCAAGATCAAAAGCTTTTGCACAGCAAAGGAAACAGTTAACAAAATCAAAAGACAACTGACAGAATGGGAGAAGATATTTGCAAACGACATATCAGATAAAGGACTAGTGTCCAGAATCTATAAAGAACTTAGCAAACTCAACACCCAAAGAACAAATAATCCAATCAAGAAATGGGCAGAAGACATGAACAGACATTTCTGCAAAGAAGACATCCAGATGGCGAACAGACACATGAAAAAGTGCTCCATATCACTCGGCATCAGGGAAATACAAATCAAAACCACAATGAGATATCACCTCACACCAGTCAGAATGGCTAAAATCAACAAGTCAGGAAATGACAGATGCTGGCGAGGATGCGGAGAAAGGGGAACCCTCCTACACTGTTGGTGGAAATGCAAGCTGGTGCAGCCACTCTGGAAAACAGCATGGAGGTTCCTCAAAATGTTGAAAATAGAACTGCCCTATGACCCAGCAATTGCACTATTGGGTATTTACCCTAAAGATACAAATGTAGTGATCCAAAGGGACACATGCACCCGAATGTTTATAGCAGCAATGTCCACAATAGCCAAACTATGGAAAGAACCTAGATGTCCATCAACAGATGAATGGATCAAGAAGATGTGGTATATATACACAATGGAATACTATGCAGCCATCAAAAGAAATGAAATCTTGCCATTTGCAACAACGTGGATGGAACTAGAGCGTATCATGCTTAGCGAAATAAGTCAAGCAGAGAAAGACAACTATCATATGATCTCCCTGATATGAGGAAGTGGTGATGCAACATGGAGGCTTAAGTGGGTAGAAGAATAAATGAAACAAGATGGGATTGGGAGGGAGACAAACCATAAGTGACTCTTAATCTCACAAAACAAACTGAGGGTTGCCGGGGGGAGGGGGTTGGGGAGAAGGGGGTGGGATTATGGACATTGGGGAGGGTATGTGATTTGGTGAGTGCTGTGAAGTGTGTAAACCTGGTGATTCACAGACCTGGGGATAAAAATATATGTTTATAAAAAATATATGTTTATAAAAAATAAAAAATTAAAAAAAAAAAAACACTTCCATTAATCGAGTATCTATTTATGTCCTCAGTATTGTGCTTATGATATATGGATACACAGCACCATTATAATATACTTCTTCTCAAAACAATTGAAGAAGGAATTGCACATGTCAAGATAACCTGTTCGTTACAGATTCTCCCTATTTATCGGGGAGAGAAGGCAGCCTATTTTTGGTGGTGAGCATCCCTCCCTTTCCCCCTGCCAGAGCACAATGACAAGAAAATAATTAATGAGTGCTCTCCACATTACTGTCAGCAGGAATCTAGTCCAGGCTTGGGGGAAGCCTAAATAATTGAAGGGAAGAGGTAACGGTGGTAACCTTAGTTATAACAGGTCAGAGAAGCTTTATTCCTGGGCTTTCTGCCCAGTTTAAAGGATCATTTACACATCTGAGTGTGGTTTGCTTTGCTAATTGGTAAGCAACTTTTGTATGGCTTAGAATCATAGCAGAAGGCTCCTGGTAATGTTAGAGAGGGAGACTGGACAGCATTGCACATCCTCATTACTGAAATCTTTCCTAGTCACAGTTCCAACAGAGGTTTCACCTAATGGGTGATAAACGATCACATTCCAGATGGGCATCTGATCTCATTTATCACTGGATCTGGAGTGGCATAACACTAGAATCAGAACCAACATGATTGAAAAGGTCTGTATTTTGCATATTTGGGATTTATTCACATCTTTTTTTCCCCCACCCCCTTCTTCATAACAGAAAAGAATATATTGTATGGCTGGGGGATTTGGGACAGCAGTGAAGGGATATGGGAGAAAAAAAACTTCACTGTCAAAAGTACTTTAACAGAATCTCTGTGTGCAATTGTATGAAGCCAAAACCAAATTGAACTGCAGACTTGGAGCATGGGGACAGATTTATCCATGCAAAGGCAGCATGAGAGGAAGAGGCTTCATTGTAATGACCCACAATGAGAGGTGGCCATTGGGCAGCCAGCAATGGTGGACCCTTTATAGCAGCCCGTCAGCACACTTGCCTCCACATTTTGGGTCTTGTCAGCTACTTGGGCATGTGGATAATGACTCTGTCCTCAACTGTAACTTTAAATATGAAAGTGATGGCTTATCCTCATTCATACACATATGCCCACACACAAACACTAAGAATCTAAGGGGCTGTCCTGGGGATATAGACATTGTTGATGCTGTGTTAAAACGAGATGAAACCAGTGATGACATTTAAAGCAAAACGGAAGCATTCCTGGACCAAACAGTAAGTTACTGGCTGAACATAAAGGGGATATGATACCATAAAGGTCAGCAAAATTATGGATGGTTTTTTTGAAATGGATCTTTAAATAGTAGTCTGACATTACCTTTTAAGGAGGAATTATTAAGGGGATTTTATTATTTTTGTAACCTAGAAATTTACATTCAGTGCTGAATAACTTAAGAAAAAATTATCCTATTTATCATAAATAAAAAGAGAAATTATATAAAACCAAAAAAAAATAGAAATTATGTAAGAGGTTAAGAATTCTGGAATGTTTCATAAAAATCAAATTCCAAGATAAAGTTGAATTGCACTAAATATAAAAAAAAGATGTTTTAAAGTTGAATATAAGAAAGAGTCTGGCAATTTCCTTTCAGAAGCCAGAACTGGATTTAAGGTGTAAGAAAAACTAATGTATTTGAGAAGTAAATATACCTTAGGTTTATTTCTAATTTTTTGTTACAGTATTTTAAAAAACCAGCACAAAAGCAGCAACTTATAAAATGTTGCACACACTACGTGATTTAGAAAGAGTTTGCTTTTATTTTTATTCCAATGTCAAGTGATGTTAAAGTCCTGATTCAACTTAAATAGAGAGAGGTTGATATTTATAAATGTAAGGTATAAATGAAGGGCAATTAATTTAACCTATAACTTTCACATTTTTATCTATTATTAATGTTTTAAGTTAAAACATTTTTAGATGTTCTAATCTTACTTGCTTGCTGTAGACCTGGCTAAAAACCATATCTAACACATCTAAAAAGATGTGGCTTATCATTATGACCAAATCAACCAGTATTTCTCCAAGCAGAGAGAAGCTCTCTATGCAGCTATAAGTCACAAATGTCCTTCTAGAGCAAGACTTTGGAAACACTTTTTTCTTTTTTTGCTTTTTGGAAACATGTTTTACCTTTCCTTTCTGAGGACTATATGACTGTAGCCTGCCCACAAAATACCAAAGCACGCAAAGCCACTTTTATTTAGGGCAAATCCTCTTTAAGGTGGGAAGGGGTGATTAATGTGCAAGATGTATAATTTGCTCTGTGAAACAGGATCCATTCACCTCTAACTGAATTTCGAGCTCAATGATTTCCATGAAATCCAGAATTTTCATTCTTTCTGTGATAAGTGACAGACCCAAATCTCCATTTTGGTCAAAATCATTCTGTCTATGGCCACCAGAACTCTACTTGGAATTCTAGTAGGTCCTGAAATCTATACTCAACACCTCCTTAGCAGGTTTCTTTTCCCTGGATCTTGTGAGCTAAAAATAGATGCCTCTGTGTTTAGTGCAGTGATAAATGGAGAAGATTCTAGAGGTAATATGCCTATATCCAAATCTGTCTCTGTCACTTACAGATATGAGACTTTGGGAATTTCTCCACATTGGAGATTCTTCATTGCTAGTAGAAATGTGAACTAGTACAACCACTTTGAAAAAGTAATTTGGGATTATCTTGTGAAGCTGAATATTTGCATTCTCTGCAACCCAGGGATAGCTTATTGATGTATAGTAAGGCACATGCACAAGAATTTCATATATTTCACTCATGTCTCACAATTGTGTCTTGAGATTTAAGATGGGCACATAGTTAGTGTGATTTTTACCACCTCCTTCCCCATCCCTCAGTGTCTATGGCAGGCATCACTAATCCATCCTAGATGTCTTTCCTGTTGAGTCTGGTCTTAGCCTCACAATTCTTTTCAATCCAGCTCTGGCGGTGACACTACCATTCAGCTGGAATCTTGAGAAGACTCGTCTATCTTCTGGCCATAGGAAAATTAGGAGCATTGGGACTGAGTGTACTTGGCAGTTTATTCAAAAGGTTTGGTTTGGAAAGTAGGTAATGATAAACGGATTTCTAAGGGCTTATTTCCTCCTTCTTTGTATATCATCTCATCCTGAAAGATAGGCTAATTTTGTTAATGCTTGCTTGTTTTATTTTCCCTTGCATTTTAAAGAACTGAGTTACATAATGGTCTTAGAGTAAAAAATTAGCTTCCCCTCTTCCATGTTTTAACTTCCTGTCCGAATCTCAGACTTATTTTGCTTTTATAATGCATATTGATCCATCACATTATGCAGTTAATTTTAAGCTGTCATTAAATTGTTTATGGCATTTTCATTTTGGGTTATTGACAATAACTTCCTACAAGTTGCTTGGATCTCTTTTGTATATAACATTCAATGGAAAACAAAAATCTAATAAGATACAGGGATAGGTTATAGTAACATTCCTTACATCTACACATGAGTTCCCAAGATAGGCACAGCAGTTGCCAAATCTATAGTTTCATTCTTCCCAAATGTTGATCTGTTATCCCAAGCCATGGTATATATTGCAATTCTTTTCAGCAAATACGGTTAGCAGGAAAAACACTGAGTCACTGTGCAGTAATTTTAAATTACAGGGAAAAGAGAATAAGGAAAAATATGGCTTTACATATAATAATTTTCAGTGTTTCTTCTGGCTCATTGGTCTAGGTTTTTTATTTTTTGGAAATGAGACCCTGGTTAATAAGGGATTACTATAGAAACAGTGTAGGTGGCTGAGTGTTGACTTAGTTAAAAGATGCTTCCTGAAGAAGGAAAGAAAATCCTCACACCTTTAGATTAACTTTGTCACTAAGGTGAAGCTCCTCAACAAACTTTTCTTTCAATTAAGAGAACAAAGTTTAATGCATAGGAAATGACTTGGATTAAATTGATGCCCTTGGAAAGAAAGGTCATATAGAATTTCATCCCTAGAATAACTCACAGGCAGTTCGTTTTCAGTAAGGTCCAGACCCAAGACTTTACAGGATGAGTTAAGGTGACAGGCAAAGAAGCCAATTAGAAACCCCTTCTCTTTGAGATGCCTGTCTCGCTCTTTGGAACCTGTTCTATACTCCCCAAAGATGCTTCTTTTTAAAGTGGAGAGAATGTTTGACAATGAGGTTTACAAGCTCTGAGAAGTTCTTCAGGAGGTCTAACAGCTAGGGGAAGAAGAAAGCCCACTTCACACCTGACTGACATTGTATTAGACTCCAAGACATGCAAGCTCAATGAAAATTCCTTTACCCATTTTAAGATGCAGCAATATCTGAAATGCTTATAAAAAGGATGGGTTTTTCTCATCCCTTATATCCGTGTGGTAGATCTGATAACACTGAATTTTAGTAATACTCCAAGGGTATAAAATGATTTTTCATTGATGAGAAACTAGAAGAGAAAGTGCCAATAACTGAATTTTATAAATACTGAAATGGAGGCACATCCATTTTAATCATTATTCTGAAGTTAAAGCAATAAGTAGACTCATGGCCTACCTAGCCAGAATACCTAATAACACACCTCTGTCAATGTCAATTTTCAACCATGCTCTGGTTCTCTCCTACCTTCCTTCCCTCATTCCCTTTCTCCATGCCCTCCTCCCAACCCCACCAATAAGAGGCAGTTTTGTGTAATGGCTAAGGGCATTGACCTAGAGATTAGAACGCCTGGCTCTTTTACTCCCTAGCAACATGACTACAGACTGAATGTTTGAAATTCCCTCCCTGCAGGTTCCTCATCTATAAAATAGGATTAATAATAGCACCTACTTCAAATGTTTGTTGTGAAGATGAAAGAGGTAATCACAGGTAAAATGCCTGGCACAGGGTTAGACTTTCAATAATGTTGGATAGTAGACTATCCCCACAGCTTCCTCTGGGAAGAATTGCCTTCTCTCCTTCTGACTTCTTTTATCCACAGTTACCAGCAACTCTGCCCCCTGTTTGGCCCCATCACCTCAGTCTTAGTTAATACTCCTCTGTTCGGAACTCCTCCATGTAATTTCATTGTAATTCCTGGTCTGTAATTGTTTATTGGTCTGCTGAGGAGCAGATGACATTGGATGGGGACATTAGAGCATGACATTTGCTTGATGATAAGATCGTCTGGATCTGTGAAGAGGAGGTGTCGGAGGGACAAGGATGGAGGCAAGAATGCTGGTATGGAGGTCATTGCAGTCCCTGGAGAGAAGAGCAGAGGGGCTAGAGAGGAGGCAGGAGGAATGGAGCTAAATCAGGAGGCAGAATCTATAGAATCTAATTGTCAAGGATGCGGGGGGAGGAGTAAGGATACTATCTGGGTTTCTGACATACATGATTGGTCTGGAGACACAGGTCTGGAGGTCAAAGCTGTACTGGGAGCCACTGAAGTAATGGGCATAGATAAGATTGCCAGGGAGCAGTAACGTACGTGGGAAAAAGAGAGAGGCCCAGCACGATGTCTGAGAAGTAGGAACATTTAAGGGTAGGGCAGAACAAGAAGAGAGTAAAGAAATTCAGGGTAGGGGTGCCTGGGTCGCTCAGTGGGTTAAGCCTCTGCCTTCGGTTCAGGTCATGATCTCAGGGTCATAGGATCCAGCCCTGCATCGGGCATCTCTGCTTGGCAGCGAGCCTGCTTTCCCCTCCCTCTCTGCCTGTCTCTCTGCTTACTTGTGATCTCTGTCAGATAAATAAATAAAATCTTAAAAAAAAAAAAAAGAAAGAAAGAAAAAGAAATTCAGGGTGAAAGCCTAAAGCAGAGAACATGAGCCAAGAGAGAGTGATAAGACCTAAGAAAGACTGGTGCTGCCGAATTCTAAGTTATACTGGGCCAACAAGTGGTATTTTAAAATTTCCAAAAACTTCAGGAAAAAAGAAGTAAATATTTGTTAAGCCTCTACAGATGCCCTAAATTTCTAAGCTTGGAAGTGACAAAAAGGAAAAAAAAAAAAAAAGACAAAGAACAAAGAAATGAAAAGCATTCACATGGGAATAAAGAGATTTATATAAACACAAAGCTGAACTTTTTGATTGTCAGCAATCAAAACAAAAGGTAAGCATCAAAATGAGAAATGTATTTGCAAATATTGATGGTCAGGAAAATACCGAATTTAGAAAAAAGTCCTGGTATAAATTAGTGAAATATCACTAAGAATGTAATAGCTCAATACCAGCCTTGATGGGAGAATTCATAAAATGTTCTCACCACAAAAAACAACAATTACAGGACATGGTGTAGGTGTTAGCTAAGGTGGTAATCATTTTGCAATATATTAAGTATATCAGGGCACCTGGATGGCTCAGTGGGCTAACCCTCTGCCTTCTGCTCAGGTCATGATATCAGGATCGTGAGATCAAGCCCTGCATCAGGCTTTCTGTTCAGCAGGAAGCCTGCTTCCCCCTCTCTCTGCCTGCCTCTCTGCCTACTTGTGATCTCTTTCTCTGTCAAATAAAGAAATAAAATCTTTAAAAATACATATATATATTAAGTATATCAAACCAATGCATTGTACCCTTCAAACAATGTTATATGTCAATTATATCTCAATTTAAAAAGGAACAAATACAACTAATTAACATATTGGAAAATATTTATTTTCACTACTAGCAAAGAAGTGTATTTTAGAATAAAGAGACATTATTTTCCTCTCATTAACAAAATAAAAAGAACATTTAAATAATAATATAACAATTCCAGCAAGTATTTGGTTAAACATTTCCTAATGAATGTTGGTGACACTGCAAACTGGTTTTTACCTTGGGGAAAGATATCTGTTGGAATGAATCTGGAACTACAAATTGCACTTGTAGAAAGTTTTGTTAGAGTCCCCTAAAAAAATCCAAATGGCAGAATATGCATGCAAAGTATTTTTGTTAAATCACAAAACCATAAGTAATTATGAAAAAATTTAGAATTTACCAGTAAGGCTGTTGTTAAATAGTATACAACGTGGCCTATGATGAAGTCATTGTTCTTAAGGGTCATAAAGACCATGTAACAACTTCTTAAAATGATTAAGATACAATGTTTGTGAATTAAAAATTGGGTGTTTATTTATATGTACACTGAATATAGCTGTGTTGAATACGAATATTAAAACCTAGAAAGAATTGACAGTAAATGTTGACGATGGTTGTGTGAGCACGGTTGGGCTGAGCTTGGAATTTCTTCTATTTGCCACCATTGTGGCTTTCTCGTTAGGTTGCTTAAAGAACTAAAATGATAGAATCACTGAACAGTTATTGGGGCTTCATTTATTTTGCCCTTTTTGGGTGAAATGAAGCCATACCTTTCAGGCTTTGATGGGTTATGCTTTTTTATCATGAAAACTGTCTTACTGAAAATTATCTGTAAGTCAAGCAAAATAATTCTGTTGCTAGTACTTGTTATTAAATGACAGGTTTACTAATAGCTCTTTGATTAAGTGACCCATTGATGATATTGACCAATGGTGATGTCGATGATCATTACAATTATAATGATGATGATACAACAAACTTAGGTGAAAGTCTAAAGTCTTTTGTGTTATGTTATTTGATCCTTAGTATAATTCTGCGATTCGCAGGACTGCTATTACAGAGTGAGATGTTATTATTTATTGACTGGCTATAGGTTCTGGGGATAAGAAAATCTGCATCCAAAAATGGAGATAATAGTATGTCTGCCAGCATTTTGTATATTTAAGGTGAAGTACCTGGCGTTGAGGCTATAGATTATTGTTGTTCAATATTCATGGACTCCAATTCTCCAAATGCAAGTATGACCCTAAAGGGGGCATTGATCAAACATGTTGGATATAAAATGAGTTAAGTCTCACAAATGAATAGGTATCATTCATCTGAAGGGTTATGGGCCAGACTTCCTGGCTCACCACCTTGGATGTTCTTAGTGCTCCCTAGGAGTTCCAGGAAAGGGATCAGGATAATTCATTGTTGCTGAAACAACAGCCAAAGGAATTTGAAGATCCATTCTCACTGTCATGTCTGCCTGCCTCTCTGCATTTACCTTAAACCTTCAGCTCTGGGTATCATTTGACTATATTAACATAATATGGCATCTAGGGTCGCACACAATGTATTTTATTTTTGATCTTTAGGATTTATGGCACATTATTTCACAGCCCTCTTCAAAGTGGTCTCTATGGCTCTAGGTGCTCTACCTTCTGAACGTCTGTGAGACCTAATGGTCCAGGCCAGTGTATTCAGCCTGATAGTCATTAATCTACTCATGTACAATATACTTTAGTACAGAATAAATTTTTACATATGTGCGGATTAGTCCCAATTTCCTTCAAATATCAGATCCTAGACAAAGATATGGGAATACTCGTTGCTTGAAATTTATGTGTCAGGGGCTTTTTGATTAAGAAAATCAATATAAGTGGGTGCATCTTACAGATTATAAAGCACTATGTATGTATAAGACATTATTACACTTTTTTGCCGATATGTTCTGTTACCTTGTTCTTTAGATGCTGTGTCTATGCACTTCATCTCCTTCACTGAACCACAAATCCATCAAAGGTAGGGATCATAACTGCCCCCCACAGGGAAATCTTCATAGTGTTGAGCACTTCTATGCACAACTGTAAGCATTGAAGAGCTAAGACTTGGTTTCATATCTTGACTTTACTACACTTTTGACTGTGTGACCAAGGGAAAGTTACTCAAGTTATCCTACCTCTCTGAGTCTTAGTTTCCTTATCTACAAAGTGGATTTATAATGATATCAAACTCAGGATTTCTGCAAAGATTAAATGTGGTAAGATACCTATCGGATGAGAGTTACTGAGTAAATGTTAGATTTTCTGCCCCTCCTTACCTGTTAGAAACTTTGTGGAAAAAACTCCAACACTCAACAACTTCTATCTATTTCAGATTTATATGTTCCTGAATATACTGCACTCTATAGTCCCTCTCATCAAATTACAGTAACTCCTCAGCAGATGGTACACGACTGAATTATTGTTATTACTTGGAGACTGTGTTTAATGAATCACAGTAGACTTTACCCTTCGGTTTCACAGAAATTAAAGTGCTTTTTTTCTTCTCCTCTTCCCACTCTAAAACCAAGAAATTGTGTCCCTGACAATTAATTAATATGTGGTCATTAGCAAACCTGTACCCCAATTTGGGGTCTTGTTTGTTGGTGTAACAGGTGAGAGCTCCTGAGCTCATTATAAATTCTGTGAGTCATTTGGTTAATTCCTTCATTGATAATGCTGAATCACCCTGCATAATGAGGCATCTGTTCAGAATAAGAATAAGACTCTGACAGGGTCTGGACAATTGACCAACTCTTTAAGTCTAGACAGAGGCTGTTAGGGAGCATTAACAGACACTGAGCCAAAAACTTCCCTGAAATCTAATTCATCAAATGTTATTTTTACATAATATCCTGCACCACTCAGTTTTCTTTTATAGGGTGTTGTCTTTCCATGGGGGTCTCTGAACCCATCTTCTTCTCCTCTAAAATGCTTCAAGTTTGACTTGCAGACTTCAGACTCTTCTCGTCTAATTCTTGAGTTGATATAGTATTGACTGAAAAGCCTACTCCTTCTCAGTTTTCCCTTCACCTAAGGTTGAAGTTCCTAACATTCAAGGCTTATCTTTACATCAGCATTGATGACTGTTTCCATTCACTTAGAATATCATTAAGATGTTGGTGTTGGTCAGTGTGTGGGTGGAGGAGGATTCTTGTTCATGACATTTTGAGACTGAAGACTCAGAGTTGACAATCTGAGTTTGACTTCACAAAAGACTTCATAAAACTTTCTTTCTTTCCTCTTCTTTTTTTAAAAAAAGATTTATTAACTTATTTTGAGAAAGGGAGAGAAAACAAGCAGGGGGAGGGGTTAAGGGAGAGGGAGAGAGAATCTCCAGCAGACTCCTCACTGAGCATGGAGCCCTACACAGGACTCCATCTCATGACCCTGAGATCATAACTGAGCCAAAACCAAGAACTGGATGCTCAACCAACGATACCTCCCACACATCCCAATAAAACTTTTCAATTGTTTTCTGTGTCCTAGCCAGTTCTCCTAAAATGTTATTAGAACATAAAGTCTACTAGAACATAATTTTCCCAGGGACAGAAATTTGCCTCTCTCTCCCTCTCTCTCTCTCTCTCTCTTTTTTTTCCCCCTGTGCAGAGCAGGGCTCACCACATGTTAGAAATGAATGAATAGTAGTTAAAGGAACAAGGTCTAAAAATAAGAGACAGAGAGGTGAGTCTTCTTTAACAGGCTTTTTATTACATCCTCATTTATTCCTGTTCCACTGAACTTTTCTTTGCCTTGGAATAGAATTGTAAAAATTGTATAAAGAGGAGGACAGAGTATATGACCACTTCCTTGAGCTCATGGCTTAAAACTTGGAGTTCCTGATACAGATGGTACTGTGATTTGAAATGGCTCACAAAGGTTTACAAGAAGGAATACTAAGTATGGAATACTAAGAGGAAGTCTGTAGAGCTGCTTTATTTTGAAGTAGCCTTCAGGATGCAGTAAGCTGAATGCAGTATCATCTATGAACTAATTATGAACTCTCAGCCATGATGGGAGCTCCCTAATAATATCTTTCAGAAACATCCATCCCACATTTGTGAACATGTGCCATGGGCCCTTGAGTGGAAAGGGGAGTTACTTCAAAGTATTGAGTGGAGAGAAGATGAGCTTCCAGCAGACCAAAAAATTTCTTCTGAAAGATTCTCCGCTGAATGGGGTAACCTCAGGAAGAAACACCTTTGAGATGTAGTTTCTTCATGTACATAAAGAAAGCAGTAAAAATCCTGTTCAATAAATGTTAGTTGAATGAATGAAATATTTATTGTATGAATAAGAAAGAACATTAATGTATTAGTGACTCATTGGATATGTTTTTGCTCTGGGAAGTAAATTGTAGGGTGTAGTGAGGGCTCATTAGTCTGAGACAGAAGATGTGGGCTCAGCCTTGGTGATGTTACTCATTCTATGAGCAAGGTGGGCACTTTTTGGCTTCCCCCCAAGCATCTATTACTCAGAGCCCTAATTTGTCTTTGGGAAATTCAAAGTTCTCTTGTTCTCAGACATGTGATGTGGGTTGATTAATCTCAGCCAGCATCAAGGATATTTGCATGGGGTGTTGGGAAGGCTGAATGGGTTCCTGTAGGCAAAACACTCAGAGCCATGCCTGTCTGGCTCTTAGTAAATTTTGTTATTGCTATGTAGATGGGTATTTTCTTCATTTATGAATAATTTCTGTAAGATTTTGCAACAATACAAATCTTTGGAATAAATGACATTCTGCTATTTTATATTGAACTTCATAGCCTCTCTTCTTATTTAAGAACTCATTCAGCCAACTAGCCAATCAGTTTTTATGATGTAGCTGGTACATGTACTATGTTATTATAGTAGCATATGAAATCAAAGAGAGTGGGGTTTATCTTTTCATGGAGCTCACAAGACACTTGTCTTATTCAGAATTTTCACTCACCCAAAAGATCTGGAGCCAAGACTCTCTATCATACTGGGTGCAAATGAATAAAATGTGTATAGTTGCAGTAGATGGTAGGCCCATTTTTACCCATCCATGATTTAACTGGATGAAACTAGGAGATTTGATAAATCTTATATTATGCAGGGTCCCCCCCTACATTCCAGTGTCTAGAATACAGGTAGGTAAGAGGGAGTAGAAGTAAAGTTCATGTTATGGGCCTAGTACTTTGAAGCTTAGGCACATAAAGACCCCCAATCTATTTTCGGTGGATGGATTGGATGTGGATGCTCTCACAAAAGCCTTCCTTAGCCCCTGTGCAAAAATCTGTAACTTTTTATTCTGTTTTATGGAATCACATATAAAAAAATAGCACTTTTGGCTTTCCTAATCAGAGTAGCATGTTTGAGATGACAGACTCTTTGAACTCAATGTATCTTCTAAGTGAAGATTCGGTCTGTTCTTTCTTTCTTTTCTTTCTTTCTTCTTTCTTTTTAGATTTTATTTATTTATTTGACAGAAAGAGAGAGAGACCAAAGGAGGCAAAGAGGTAGAAAGAGAGAGAGAGGGAGAAGCAGGCTCTCCACCAGGCAGAGAGCCCTATGTGGGACTTGATCCCAGGACTCTGAGATCATGACCTGAGCCGAAGGCAGAGGCTTAACCCACTAAGCCACCCAGGTGCCCCGAGTCTTTTCTTTTGCTTTAATTATCTCCCCTTTCCCCCACTGCTCTGGAGGAAGTTCAGTAGGGGAAAAAATTCTAATGATTATAGGCATGTATAAGTGCCCCATGATATTGGTGCAATATATGAAAAAATTATATTAAATAAGGGTTGATAAAGTATATAAAGCTGGGAGAATCTTCAATTTCTGTGATTCTGGGAATAAATACTATGGATATTTGTTCCATTTAATTGGAAGGATCACCCACCCACCCCCCCTTTTTTTTTTTGGCAAACTCCTATTCAGTCCTAAAATATACCGCTCAAATACCATGTTGTTCAATCTCCATTCTTCTCTGCATTCCCTACTCTGAGTATTTCCTCCTCAGAGCTCCAACTATACTTTATAAGTATTGCTGTTATTGTCTTGTCCCATTGCACTTAGATACTTCATCAGTCTAGATTTGTTTCTAGATCATGAATTTCTGGAAGGTGAAGTTGATGCCTCACTTATCATAATTGTAGAATTGTACATAGTAAGTTTCCTATTCCAGACTAGCAGCTCAGTAATTATCTGTGGCATGAATGAATAATTCTCTCCCATTCCATGACCTGATCAGGCTTCAGGCTTGCATGGAAATTGGAGAATGTGTCTTTGGAAGCTCAGGATTTTAAGAAGCCAGATTCTGAAGATTGCAATTACTAGTTTGGTGGATGGGCTCAATTTTACTAATCCCTTTAGGGAAATCTGTGATTCCATGGTACCATCCCTGAGTCTAGGGCAATGAATACATAGTAAGTCATATAAAAGTGGAAGCCATATGTATATTTTGCTATAACAAAACACTTATTATTACATAAAGTATCCTCCTTAATACTGTATTTGAAATTTGGTTTGGTGAATTATTAGCTCTTTGAAAACAATTTGCCCATCTGCACACCCATATTTATTGCAGCATTACTCCTAACAGCCAAGATATGGAAACAACCTCAGTGTCCATCATTATATAATAGTATATGTATACAATTATATATACACAATGTATATATAAATATATAATTATATAAGGTATATATAATAATTTTATATAACATATAATATACATTGAATATTATTCACTAATATAAATATTAAATTTGTACATATAATGTATATTATATATATACATATATATACTGAATATTATTCAGCCATGAGAAAGAAATACACCTGCCATTTGAGACAACATGGATGAAACTTGAGGTCATTATGCTAAGTGAGATAAGTCAGACAAAGACAAACACCGTATTTTATTCACTTTTACGCAGAATCTAAAAGAAGCTGAACTTGTAGAAACAGTAGGATGGTGGTTGGAGGGTGAAGGAACTGGGGAAATGTTAAAGTATAAACTTGCAACTAATAGATAACATCGGTTCTGAAGAGCTAATGAACGACAGTGTGATTATAGTCAACAATACTGTGTCATAGACTTCAAAGTTGCTAAGAGAGGGGCGCCTGGGTGGCTCAGTGGGTTAAGCCGCTGCCTTCGGCTCAGGTCATGATCTCAGGGTCCTGGGATCGAGTCCTGCATCGGGCTCTCTGCTCAGCAGGGAGCCTGCTTCCCTCTCTCTCTCTCTCTCTACCTGCCTCTCCATCTACTTGTGATTTCTCTCTGTCAAATAAAATAAATAAAAACCTTAAAAAAAAAAAGTTGCTAAGAGAAAGTTCTTAATTGTTCTCACCACAAAAAAGAAATGGGGATTGTATGGTGTGGTAGAAGTATTAGCTATCGCTATGATGGTACTCACTGCAGTTTATAATCATATCAGATCAATATGTGTACATCTTTAACTTCCTCAGTGTTACATGTCAATTACATCTTAATTTTTAAAAAGGGGAAAGAAGAGGGGGAATGGATGTGACAGTCATTCCATAATGCATAAAAAACAAAAACAAAAACAAACAATTTTCAAAGACCTGATATTCCTCAAAATCACATAGCTAATCCCAGGGTTTAGCTACCATCCCCTATTTTGGAGGGTGTGAAGCCAAAATGTCTTCCCAGATCTCTCTGGAGCTAGTGTTGACCATAGCACTCATTTCTAGCCAGTGAGACAAAGGCAGATATCTCCAAGGAGGCCTTTCTTTCCCAAAGTAAAAGACAATGCCTCACCTCCTATTTTTGCTTGCAACCTGGACATGATGCCTCTAGGAGCAAGAACCATATGATACCGTGAGGATGAGTGCCACAACCAGGGTAGGAAGGTGGAAAAAGATTAGACCTGAAAGACACCATTGAACCATCTGACCAGCCCTGCATTGCTTCCTTGGGCATTCTAATGATGTCAGCTAAATAGACTTCTCGTTTACGTAAGCCATCCCAGTGGAGTTTTCTGCTCCTCTCAGCCAAAGACAAACACAACCCATAACGTGTTGCAATGGGATAAGCTGGTTTATGCTGCAGTAAATAAGCCACCTGGAAATCGCAGTGGCTACATACAGAAGGAGTTTATTTCTTGCTTATAGTATATTTACTGTGGTTTAGGTGACTCTCTAGGGAGCTGATATCCATGAGTTAGCTCAGCATTCCAGGTATTATGGCAATGTCATCTCAACATATGCTCCCACGGCCACAACAGCAGGGTAAAGAAGCAGAGTTAGAGATTCAATCAAGCACAGTTAAATACTCTAACCCAAAGTAACACACTTCACATCTGCCCATATTTCCCTCAGCCAGACCAAATCACCCGGCCAGGACTAACCTCAGCAGTGTAGAGAACAGGGTACTTGGGTGGCTCAGATGGTTAAACATCTGCCTTCAGTTCAGGTCATGATCCTGGAGTCCTGAGATCAAGTCCCACATTGGGCTCCCTGCTCAGTGTGGAGCCTCCTTCTCCCTCTGCCTCTGCCCCCCCCCCTCTTCATCCCTCATGAATGAATAAATAAAATCTTTTAAAAAAGAAAAAAAAAGTGTAGAGAACAAAAAATGTCCTTGCATACCCAGAAAGAAGAACCTACACGGGTAGGTGAGCACCCTTAATGTCTTCCACATACATCGAATGTCTACCATTTCATTGTCAGCTGAAACCAGAAAGACTCATGTTGAAAACAATGACAGGACAAAGGTGTTCAGATGGTTTGATAAAATAAGTATTGAAAGCAAAATCCTTCAGGTCTAGTAGAGTAAATAATAAACCCTCTAATCTTTCCCACATGGTATTTGTTCAGGGTGGGCTTTTGCTAGTAATTGGCGTGGAAGCAGGTGTGAAGCACACATAGGTAAACCCTGCAGTAGAATTTTGGAGACATCTTCTTCCACTCACTGAGTGATTTTCTGAGAGCGTTCTTCTTTTACTCCTCCAAATGTTGAATCTGCTGTGACTCTAAAGATGAACTCAGGAGAAATGCTGCTGACCCGTAATTGCTCAGGACACTTTCCAGCTGCCCTCTTTCAGCAGGTGGTTCTGTAAAACTTATTTTCTCATCATTGGAACTCCAGTAAAGTGATTTTTAAAAGTCTCTGGGAGTTTGGTAAACAGAACTGAGTTGAATCATGACTCAGAGCATCAGGCTTTCTTCACGTGGACTCAATGCAGAAGTTGTCAGCACATGACAGACAGGTAAATGGCTCAAACTGTGGAAGTATCAGCCAACGAAATGCTCCTTTCTTTAATAGTGCTCTATTGTGTTATCATGGGCATTCAGTGAGTGGAACAAGGAATGAGAACATAATTGTGGGTAAGTTCATTTAGATTTTTCAAGATCAAAATAATTCTTTAAAAGTTCTTCTTTAAAAGTTCTCTTTTTAAAGTGTTACATGTTATTAAAATATTTCAGACTTAATAGGAAAAATCTAATTTCTTTCTTCTCAGAAGTCCTTAGAAAATTATGTGATAAAAGTTAGCATTCAAATTACTTTTCTTTTAGAGAGGGTGTCCCAATACAAGGTTAGGATGCAGGAGAAAATGTTCTGATTAAACTCTAGCCTTGCTTTGTCTATTGGAAGCTGGATTCACTGGTGTCAGGGAAGAGGGGTAAATTCAGGTCAGATGGAAACACTGGGAAGATGGAGGTGAGAAACCTTTGATGGATCAGGAGGGATACCAGATGGGATAACATCTTGAAATCCTCAGATGATGGTTGTGATGGGTTCTGGCCACACCTAAATGCAATAACATGCATGTGGCCAGGCCGATTAGGTTTGGCACATGGCCTTGAGGAAGGCAAGGATGCAGAGAGTAAAAAGAGTTGGAGGGTGATATAGGATGGCAACAATGATAATAATTGCAGCTAATAAATACTGCGTGACAGCATGGTAATGTGTTGATGATAGTAAGAATGGCTAGCATTTACTTAGAACTTATGGGCTGGGTGTCATGCTATTTTATATTTTCTATCTCATGCAATCCTCAAAATAACCCTACATGATGGTTTCTACCATTATCACCACTTTATAGACAAGAAAACTACAGCTTCTTAATTCCACATAACTTTTCCAAGGAAGTAAATGATTGAATCACAATTTGAACTTGGTTCTGCTTGATTATAAATCCTGTTTCTTCTCCCCTGCTTTGTTCTACTGTCTCCATATTAATGAGATTGTAAGGGCCTCTTGGCTGCTCAAAATGCCACAGAGATCAGACATGAGACAGCAAAGGAATGAAATAGTTAAGAAAGGGCATAGTAATTGGAGGGTTTAACCAGATAATGTGAGGACGATGCAAATGTCCTGTGGTTAATGGTGGTTTAACCCATCAACATAGAGGCATCTCTAGCTCTTCCTTGGTCCTGTCTTCTTTGCTTCCTCTTTGACCACTCTAGTGGAGCATACTCACGCTCAGTGTAACCAGTATAACCAGCAGAGACTCTTTTCTCTTAGTTGTCCATAAATTGATTTCAAAAGTAATGAACACTGAGATTTGGAAGTGACAATATTTGAGAAATATGGTGTCAGAATTGGCTTCTTCCTTTCTCCTTGCAATGTGGGGCACTGAGGGAAAACAAGTGTAAGGCCTTAAAATGAGTACCCACTTATTCATTCCAGGGGCAATCTCATAATCAATGGACAAAATTTTAGCCACCAAACATAATTTCAAAGCAACCCAAGTGTTTTTTTTTTTTTTAAAGATTTTATTTATTCGACAGACAGAGATCACAAGCAGACAGAGAGGCAGGCAGAGAAAGAGGAGGAAGCAGGCTCCCTGAGAAGCAGAGAGACCAATGCGGGGCTCAATCCCAGAACCCTGGGATCATGACCTGAGCCAAAGGCAGAGGCTTTAACCCACTGAGCCACCCAGGCGCCCCAGCAACCCAAGTGTTTTATAAGTATTCTTATATTTCCTAAGCATCCTGATTCTTAGAATTCCCACACTAAGCAACTCCAATTTTCTGTTCCATCCATTGCATTCATAAACTGCAGCTGTCCCCACATGTCTTACTTCAAAACTCCCTCTGAGATTTCCCTGCTAGCCTAAATCTACAAGGTCTCATTCTTTCTCTCTTAATGCTTTTTCTGCATCATAATGTTCCTTCTCTCACGGTGAAAGACCCAAAGAAAGTAAGAAGGAAGTCAAGGTCAAATTCTCAGCAGTGGGCTGCATGAGGAGGAAGCCTGAAGAAACTTTTACATTAGTAACTTTTGTCCCACAGCACAAGCATTTGCTGACCATCAACCCTTGAAGTAGGGGGAGAGGGTGGGTGGGGCAGCTGTTTCCACATATGGCAGAGAAAGCATTATGGTGGCATCAACAGGCCAGTTTGCCATCTTTGACAGGCAGACCCTCTGTTTCTGATTATCCAGAGAGTCATGAAAAGCTATTAGTTTAAATTTAATTTTGCACTGGAGAACACTGTTAACGTAGGCAGGCTCACTAAGGCAGCTCTCAGTTAAGCTGAAATATTCAATGAGGGGCATGCTTGGTCTCTAGAAGTAATTCATACTCAGTAGTCCAGAAAGAAGAACCCCCTAGGAGGATAAATGAAAGTATCTTTCTACCATACAAAAACAAAAACATGCTTCAAGCCAAACACCTACAGTTGATAATTGTATCTCATTATGGTTCCTTAACCCTAGCTTCACTGCAATCCAGCTCAGGGCAGAAGGCAAAGGTTTATTAATTCCAGGGCAGGTGAAAAGCTTGATAGATTTTACTATTATACCCAAGAGAGCACTGGTTGAAAAATATAATTGGTGCTTAGCAAATTGTATGCAGACTTTGAGTGCAATACTTTCCCACTCAGGTTTAGTGCATTATTTTCTGAACTGTAGTCAAGTTGTGAAAACTCTAAGTCAGCTAAAAACATTTAAGGTAAGAGCTGATAGATGATTCTAGAGCCAAGCACAAAATTAAAAAAAAAAAAAGAGATATGATAACTGTATTTTGGGAAGAGGGTTTATTTTTAGGAAGCAAGAGTTATACTACTGCAGTAGAAAATGAAGAGAATAAGATTGACTTAATTTAATTTACCATCCACATCAGTAAGGGATCCATGCCAGCTGACCCAGAGTTGATTGGTCCCATTAAATAGCAGGATTTATATGTGGGCTGAGGGACTGTGATCATATATATGCCTGGTTTTATGGGATAAGCTCCAGGAATAACAGTAATAAAGGAGACCATAAATTCCAGACAAAAATTCCAACCAGCAGCTTGATTGTGACCAACAATCCCACAGTTTTCCCATAAAACCTTTTATCTTTGTGCCTAATATGTATGTAAAAATGGAGAAATTTGTGTTTCATGTTTGAGGCACCAACTGATAATTTATGTGCATTCTCCATTTCTCCTGATCCTCCTTTAGTAATAGAACCTCTCAGATTTTGACAGAGCACATCGCTGACCACATAATGATTAAATTTCAGGGGCCCTGTTGTGATTCAATGGGGCCACCTGGCTACATTCTGGCCAGAGATGTGGGCCACTTCTACTAAACGCACTGTCAATGAAGAGACTGGCATGGACTTGTCTTCTCTTCTGTTTGCTGCTTGCATGCGTAATGGTGGGAATTGAGCAGCCACTTTGGCAACAGAGATGGAGACCATGGTGCCCTTCCCTCCACCCCTTGTCCAGTATTCCTGGACTTCCATGGGAGAAAGAAAGAAACTGCTATCTTGTTGCACCTCTATATTTTGTATCCTCTTTGCTCTAAGAGCTTAGTCTGTGTCATAATTAATAGAGAATTCTAATATTTTGTGCCCATTCCTTGGGAGAGGGTTGTCGATGAGCAATCAAATGCCCTCAACAGGTAATTGGAAGGAGTAGGATCCTCGAGGGAGTGTATGGTTCCTTCTAAACGGCGATGTGAATGAACCAGGTCAAAAGGGAGGGAAGATGCCATGACTTCTATGTAAAACACTGGGGAAAGCGTCACAGAAAAAGTGTCATTTACACTGAAGTTTGAATGACAAGTTGGGGTTATCTGAACCAAGCCTTGGAAAGATGTGGCTCAAGATGTAGTGGTTTTGGTGGAATGGTTCAAGTAATTTTATGAAGCCATAGTTGCAAGACTACTGTACTCTCTAAGGAATTTGGTCTCCGTTGGATAAAAGAAGTATTTAGCCACTTAAACTATGACGTTGAAAGGATCAATTCTGCTTAGAAAAGATATTCTGGCAGCTCTAAAAAAGAGAAACTGGGGACACCTGTGTGGCTCAGTGGGTTAAAGCCTCTGCCTTCAGCTTGGGTCATAATCTTGGAGTCCTGGGATTGAGTCCCGCATCGGGTTCTCTGCTCAGCGGGGAGACTGCTTCCTCCTCTCTCTCTGCCTGTCTCTCTGCCTACTTGTAATCTCTGTCTATCAAATAAATAAAATCTTAAAAAAAAAAGAGAGAGAGAGAAACTGGAGTGGGCAGGCACGGCACCATAATTTCTAAACTTCTGTCCCTCACCTAAATTTTGTCACCAGTACTTTCTATCCATCTTATCTACCTATCTATATTCTTTCTTTCTTTCATCTATCATCATTTATCATCATTACCTATCTATCATCTATCTCTACCATCTATTAATCCTTCTGGTTTATACTAAGTGTATTTCAACATTTGGCCTTGGTGTATTTTATTTTTTAACATGTAATAAAAATACATATTTTATTTTTAAAAAGTCTCTTTAAACTATCCTGTGCACCTTCATGATACATATGCCATCCTCATGACGAAAGTTCAGCTGGTATGCATTGATGATGGTTTTTAAGTTTAGTTAAAATATTGAAATACCACTTTAGCAGTTGTTCATAGTGCCTGTCCAGAGCTCCTGTTCCCGCCCCCCATAGTCTGGCCACCTGCTGCACCTCTAGGAACCCAGAGGTGTTATCTTGATTTAGCAACTAGCACATTTCATCTGACTTCTGCTCTGATTGGTCAAGTCTAGCCATAATTAGTTTTTAAATATTTTGAATAGTAACCCTGGAAGCATATGTACAGATCGTAGATTAATTTGCCTCTAGAAGCAGCATGAGGAAAGGATAAAAGGGAAAAAATATGAGACACGTTTTGAATGTAAATGTAGAGGACGTGGTGACTGATTAGGCGTGGGAGTGAAGAGGGGAAGTGTTAACAATTCTAGAGTTCTAGAGCAGACAGTTGGTGATGCCCTTAACTGGAAAATGGATATTGGGTGCACAAACTTGTTGGGGGACATAAGTTTGGGTCTAGACATATGGAGATGGAGATGCCCTTCCAAATGATGGGATTCCATCTCCACAAGGAGATGGTGCAGAGCTGGGTGGACACATTGATGTATTTGCAAATGTTTAACAACTATTCTCAAGCAATAAAGAAAAAAAAATCTTTTTGGGGAGGGGTAGCATTTGTTAATTTCTATGGTGTAAATACTCCCACCATGTACATTCTTAATTTTGTATATTTTGAAATATCAATGGAGCTATACTGGATATAGGCTTTTGATATGCTTTTCTCATTGAACATTAGACTTTGTGACTCCCCCATTTTGATTTGCATAGCTGTAGTTCATGCACTGCACTGATTAATCCAAAATACACCTCTCTTTTCTAATTGTTTGTCTCTCTTTATCTTCACTTTTGCTAGTTTCTTGGGCCTAGTGTCATTTTGGCTCTCTATTTTGTCTTCTACCCTTCTTCTAGTGCTTTGCGTGACATGTGTGACCTCTGATTTGGAATACGGTACATAGCTGTGCCTTTGGTACCTCTTCAAGAGCTGTTCTATTTGTCTCATGCATTGCTTGGGTAAGATGTTCTACCCTACCCCAATCTTGTCCCTTTCCCGAAGACTCTATCTTCTGGATTCTTTTTATTTCATGTATTTAAGTCAATATTCACATTATCTCTACTTTGACGGTCAAAAACTTATTTAGCCTGGAGAAGATTTGAGGATACAATACAATTGTTTCTTCCTTTTTTTCAGGGAAAATTCTATGCTTTTCACTTTAATATGTAACATATATAGAAGAAGAAGAACATATGGGTTTGAAACTAAGTTATCTTGATATTAGAAAGCTCACATATATAAAATGGGTTAAAAAGGTTTTGATGATACATATAGAAAAGGATTCATCATGAGATAAAATAGCAATCTTCTTCAGTACATTTAATGTGTAACTTGATTTCTACACCAACAAACAAAAACCTACAAAAACCCCCTATAAACTTTGTAAAGCAAAGTACATCTGAAGTTATATTTGGAAATAGAGCCACTCTTTCCATAGCTTGTCTTTTATTTAATAACAAAAAAATGGTTTTCTCCTTGAGGGAACAATGAAATAAATTTTATCACTTTTAGATTGCTAACACCTTTTACTGAGAAGCAAAGAGATCCAGAGCTAAGAAAATTCAAAAAAGCACAATGAAAACATAACTTTAAATAATTTCTAAAAATAACTGGTGTTAAATCTTAGGAAAGGATTATGTTGGTGTGGGTGTTGAGAGTTTCAAACTTGAATGGAGAGACATAACATTCTGACTGTTCCTGTGTTGGTCCTGAGCTTTTCCTCTTCAAATCTGACACACAGATGGCACCAGGAATATATCCTAAACCATCAGTAGCATAGCCATCCCCTCTAAACTTGATTGCCAGTTGAGAAGTGCTTGTGAATCAGTGAAAGAAAACATTAAAAAATAGATTTAAAAAGAATATGTAGTCACTCTGAATAAATGATATTTAAAATTATATGGAATACCTAATTATAAGAAAGGTTACCTAATCAGTATAATTTCTTGTCATAATCACTGAGTGAATTCTCATGGTATAGATTGAGGTTGAAAAACTGAATGCAAATGTATTCTTGAAACAGAACTTATATAATACTAAAAAATACAATTTCAACCATAAGTTGTTCTAAAGTATGCTGGAAATTTTGATAGGGTGGGAAGAAAAGTACTAGTAGGCTAAAATCCCTAGTTTGTATTGTGGGATAGTAAAAAATTCTATTTCATTCTTAATGGTGTTAGCCTGGGAATAATGGTTAAAGAAAGTTAGGAGATAACTTAATGATAAAAATATGTAAACAAAAAATACGCACAATTTTTAACTTTCAAATGTTTGACGTACAAAAAAATTCTATAGAAACAGAAGAATAGCAAGAAAGCATTGAATATACTTTCAAAAAAATATTTTATTTATTTATTTGTCAGAGAGAAAGCAGCATGCATAAGCAGGGGACGTGGCAGGCAGAGCAGGCAGAAGGATAAGCAGGTTTCTGTCTGAGCAAGGAGCCCAATGTGGGACTTGATCCCAGGATCCTGGGATCATGACCTGAGCTGAAGGCAGACACTTAATGGACTGAGCCACCCAGGCGTCCCATAAAACAAGATCTCTTAAGACCAAATATTCATATTATGATAGTAAGGGTTATATATTAAAATTCTATTAAGTGGCTAAGATTTTCAGTCTCTCTAGATCAGAAGGCTAATTATAAAGAAGATCATCACTTATGTTTTTTTTTTCCCAATTTTTTAGCCTGATTTCAAGATAGGGAGACTTTCTATTCATAAAAACATTAGTAAATTGATTTTAAATAATCAACATATTTGATTTTTATATAAAACTAACATAGACTTCACATTTCATAATAACCAAAATTAAAGACAAATTACAAACCAAGATACCTGTAAGAAATATGAATGTTACAGTTCCCAACATATAGAATTTTTCTAAATCGATGATTAAAATATAAATACCTTAAAAGATGGGCAAAGAGATTTGATAGAAACGCTAATTGTGAATAACTACAAGAAAATTTTCAATCCACTATTAATCATGGCAATGCATATATAAAAAATTATAAATTTTCACTTGTCAAATCAGCAAAAAATTAAAATGGTATTATTTAATGTTGGTGAGACTTTGTAGAGACTATACTATTTTATGCTGGTTGAAGCATTAAGTGGTATGTGGTTAACTGATATACCATACCAAGCAATTTGGCCATATGTATTAAGAAGAATAAAGTTTTCTATTGTTTTACTTAGTAATTTTCCTAATCTATCACAGAGAAATAAGTAGAGATGCAGACAAAGGTCAATATATAGGTGGTTAAAATTAGGACATTCATTTTAACACAAGTTACTATAGAAAAAGTTGGAAATCAGCATAATCTCTTCCAGTCCTATCCATGTTGATATAAAAACTGGGTATTTATTCTTTCTGATGGATGCATAATACTATTCTTCATAGTATATATGGAACATATCTTCTTTATCCATTTGTCTGTTGAAGGACATCTTGGTTCTTTCCACAGTTTAGTGACTGTGGCCATTGCTGCTACAAACACTGGGGTACAGATGGTCTTTCTTTTCACTACATCTGTATCTTTGGGGTAAATACCCAGTAGTGCATTGCAGGGTCATAGGGTAGCTCTATTTTTAATTTCTTAAGGAATCTTCACACTGTTTTCCAAAGTGGCTGCACCAACTTGCATTCCCACCAACAGTGCAAGAGGGTTCTCCTTTCTCTACATCATCTCTAACACATATTGTTTACTGTCTTGTGAATTTTGGCCTTTCTAACTGGCGTAAGGTGGTATCTTAAAGTGGTTTTGATTTCAGTCTCCTTGATGGCCAGTGATGATGAACATTTTTTCATGTGTCTGTAGCCATTTGTATGTCTTCTTTGGAGAAGGGTCTGTTCATGTCTTTTGTCCATTTTATAATGTGATTATCTGTGTTGTGTGTGTGGAGTTTGAGGAGTTCTTTATAGATCTTGGATAATAGCCCTTTGTCTGTAGTGTTATTTGCAAATATCTTCTCCTATTATACCGTGTGTTGCCTTTTTGTTTTGTTGACTGTTTCCTTTGCTGTGCAGAAACTTTTGATCTTGATGAGGTCCCAAAAGTTCATTTTCACTTTTGTTTCCTTTGTCTTTGGGGACATGTCTTGAAAGCTGTGGCCTGTGTCTGAGAGATTACTGCCTATGTTCTCCTCTAGGATTTTGATAGATTCCTGCCTCATGTTGAGGTCTTTTATCCATTTAGAGTTTATCTTTGTGTATGGTGTAAGAGAATGGTCAACTTTTATTCTTCTATACATAGCTGTCCAATTTTCCCAGCACCATTTATTGAAGAGACTGTCTTTTTTCCATTGTATATTTTTTCCTGCTTTGTTGAAGGTTATTTGACCATAGAGTTGAGGGTCCATATCTGTGCTCTCTACTCTGTTCTACTGGTCTATGAGTCTGTTTTTGTGCCAGTACCATGCTGTCTTGGTGATCACAGCTTTGTAGTAAAGCATGAAATAAGGCAATATGGTGCCCCCAGTTTTATTTTTCTTTTTTGACAATTTCTTAGCAATTCGGGGTCTCTTCTGGTTCCATACAAATTTTAGGATCATTTGTTCCTGCTCTTTGGAAAATGCCGGTAGAATTTTGATCGGGATGACATTGAAAGTATAGATTGCTCTAGGCAGTATAGACATTTTAACAATGTTTATTTTTCTGATCCATGAGTGTGGAATGTTCTTCCATCTTTTTGTGTCTTCTTCAGTTTCTTCCATGAGTGTTCTGTAGTTCCTCAAATACAGATCCTTTACCTCTTTAGTTAGGTTTATTCCCTGGTTATCTTATAGTTCTTGGTGCTATAGTTAATGGAATCCTCTCTAATTTCCTTTTCTATATTTTCATGGTTAGTGTATAAGAAAGCAACTGATTTCTGTATATTGATTTTGTATCCTGCCACATTACTGAATTGCCATATGAGCAGTGGAGCATAGGGAATGATATGGAGGACATTGGGAGAAGGAGAGGAGAAGTGAGTTGGGGGAAATTGGATGGGGAGACAAACCATGAGAGACTGTGGACTCTGAGAAACAAACTGAGGATTTTGGAGGGGAGGAAGTGGGAGGTTGGGTGAGCCTGGTGATGGGTGTTAAGGAGGGCACATATTGTATGGAGCACTGGGTAAGGTAGATAAACAATGAATTTTGGAAAACTGAAAAAAAAAGTTAAATGTTAAAAAAAGGAAAAAGTTGGAAATCATCTTCATTTTTAAAAATAAAAGAATATTAACATAGACTACGGAATAATACATAAAAACTATAATCATTAAAACCACATTTCCAGTCCTTCACCTACCTCTTGAGTGTTATATGTAGCTGCTGAATCACTGAACTCTGTCTCTGAAACTAACAATATACTACATGTTAATTAATTGACTTTCAATAAAATAAATTAAAAAATAAAAAATAAAATTACTTCCAAATAATATTTCCGTGTAATAAATAGGATAAAATCTTTCTGCAGTCTCTTTCAGTATCTCTGGATATTTTCTTGTTTCTTTTTTATATGTTTTCCAAAATTTCTTCAATGATCATATATTATATTCACAATTACCAAAATTTTTAAATAAAAAATTAATGTGCAGTAGTAGCTTCTGTGAAGGCTTTTGTTTCTGTTTATTCAAACAATAACCACAGAAAGTTAGTTGAAACATGACTGTTACCGCCATGCATGACCTTCTCATTCAACCTGGTCTAGCCTGGAATGTTAATTAGGTCACTGTATGACTGACTTTTCTACTCTTCCAATCACTGATGTCAGAAAGCAACTGGGACAGTGGCATAATCAGGAATGGTAAAAAGCCAAACTGGTCCAATTCTTGTTTTATTTCCTCTTATGACTTTCCTCTTCTTGCCTTTGTAGATTTCAAAGTTTTGAGCTGCTGTGCTATGCTGGGCATTTAAGGTTACTTCTGATTGCCATAATTACTAAAATAATAGAGTAGCCTGGATTATGAGTCTTCAAGGTATTTTTGAGGTTATAAATAAATATCAAAGCTTCAATTATTTTGGTGTTATGAGTCAGAGGGATCGTCAGAAAGTCATCAGAGCCTTTGGGGTGGAGAGACCAACTCCAGCCATCATCTTGTTTCACTGAGACCACTCATCTTGTGATACCATTGGAATATCTAGCCAGATCTTTCTGTAAGGGCAACTTTAAAAAAATATATATCAAATAGCAAATTGATTGCATTCATTGGAAATAAAAATAAGACTTTGTTTAAGATGTTTTTTTCTTCACCATTATTTTCTATTGATTAGGTGATATTAAGTGGTCAGTTTGACAGAATATTTTCTAAATTCCAATCATGTGATTTTATTATGAGAAAATCAGCCTACAATGAGTAGGCAATTTAGATAAGAGCAAAATATTCCCTGCCGCCTTTCTCTATTCCTCCTTTCTTTCATTCATTCTTTCTTAACTTCTTTTCTTTTCGGATTTGGGTTTGAGAAGGACTGTCCCACTGCTTGAGAAAATTATACTCATTCTCCAGGGCAAAAGCTGCATAGCCTCTTTGCCTGTGCCTTTCAACCATCTGGGAAGAGCAAGAGCTGTTTCTTCTATGTTCCTACAAGACTTTGGAAATGATCCTAGGGTAGTGATTGCATTGTATCAGAGTTGAGTTTCATCTTTCCCACTAGATTATGCACAGTTTTATATCCCCAGATCTCAACCCAGTGTCTGGCACAAAGCTGGTCTCATTGAACAAACTTCTCTTTTTCTGGTAATATAACACCTTTTCTTTTCTTTTATTTTTCTTTCTCTTTTTCTTTTTGCTAAATGCCAATCAGTTTTATTTTTTAAATTTTTATTTATTCATTTTTATTATGTTACATTATTCACCATATAGTACATCATTAGTATTTGATATAGGGCACAAAAGCAGACACATCAACCAATGGAACAGAATAGAAAGCCCAGATATGGACCCTGAACTCCATGGTCAAATAATTTTCAACAAAGCTGGAAAAAATATCTAATGGGAAAATGGAAAAAATATCCAATGGAAAAAAGACAGTCTCTTCAATAAATGGTGCTGGGAAAATTGCACAGCTATATGCAGAAGAATGAAAGTTGACCATTGTCTTATACCATACACAAAGATAAACTCAAAATGGATGAAAGACCTCAATGTGAGACAAGATTACATGGAGCACTGGGTGTGGTGCATAAACAATGAATTTTGGACACTGAAAAAAAATACAATTATATTAAATTTTAAAAAAATCCTAGACTCTGAAAAACAATCTGAGGGTTTTGAAGGGGCGGGGGGTGGGAGGTCGGGGTACCAGGTGGTGGGTATTATAGAGGGCACAGATTGCATTGAGCACTGGGTGTGGTGAAAAAATAATGAATACTGTTATGCCAAAAATAAATAAAAAATAAATTAAAAAAATAATGAATACTGTTACGCTGAAAATAAAAAATAAATTAAAAAAAAAATCCTAGAGAAGAACATAGGCAGTAACCTCTTAGACATCGACCACAGCAACTTCTTTCAGGACAACCTCTTTCTTTGCTTTGTCACCAAAGGCAAGGAAAACAAAAGTGAAAATGAATTTTTGGGACTTCATCAAGATAAAAACCTTCACAGCAAAGGAAACAGTTAACAAAACAAAGAGGCAACCCACAGAATGGGAGGAGATATTTACAGATGTAATGCTTTTCAAAAAAATGTAGACCCTCCCTGTTTTCTCACTTGTAGGAAAACTTGAGATATGGATGAAAGAAAATTCCCAAGAGCTTTGTACTTTGCATCTTATTCCCTCTACGTGTTTAAATATAAACTAGAAATAGCCAATGCCCCTTGCAAAAGCCAACAATGATTAAGTTGAACAAAACAAACATTAAGATTTAGAACTACGTGGGAATTTCTTTGTTAGATTTACTCCCACTTTTGTCAATAAGGTTTCAAAAATATGTGAGCATCTTGGTGAAACTTAAATTACAGCTGAGCTTCTGATATAGAATTTCTCTTCTTGAAGAATTTTTCTTTTTCCTTACTTGGGCATTACATTTCCCTCAGGGAGAGTAAAAGGCATCAATGCAGTCATTTCTTTCCTTCATGAATAGAATAAATAGAAACAAAAAATTCTGGCAGATAAAAGATGCACATCGTTGGGAAATTATATAATTGGCCATGATTTTAAAAAGGTTTGTATTTCTGTATTTTTGCACAATGTAGATATTTATTGTTTGTTAGTTAAAAAGAATTTGTAATCAGGCTAGTTTACGAGAGAAAGAGATTGAGATTAGTGACTAAACGTATGAAATTCATCTTCACCAGGCAGCCAGCTGACAGCCTGGCAAATGGTTAGCACAGACCTTTAAAGAATGTGCTGCAGGTAAGAGAGAGCATAAGAAGCTGCAGTAACTTTAACAATAGGAAGCATTGTGGCCATTCTCTCTCAATAGGTAGCTCAAAGGAGAATGAACACTATGTTGATGGAGCTGGGGAGCATTGTAGAAAAGGTACCTCACGGGGTACCTGCGTGGCTCAGTGGATTAAAGCCTCTGCCTTTGCTCAGGTCATGATCCCAGGGTACTGGAATCAAGCCCCAAATCGGCTCTCTGCTCAGTGGGGAGCCTGCTTCCTTCTCTCTCTCTCTCTCTCTCTGCCTACTTGTGATCTCTGTCTGTCAAATAAATAAATAAAATCTTTTTTTTTTTTTTTAAAGGCACCTCACCTTGGAGGTGAGGTTATTTCATACAACTGTTACTTGTATTATAAAATAGATCCCTATTTGATTCAGTGTGTTTTAGTGCTGCAGAAGAATCATATTCTACTACTGCAGGACTTGAAGAGCAGAAAGAAGATATGGAAGGAGACAATGCCAATGATGAAGTTCTAGAACCTAGGTGAGGTTCGGTGGGCTGAGGTTTGGAGCCGATGACCAAGAAAGAATTCTTGAGACACCTTTGGTGCAAAATGGTGGTTTATTAAAGCACGATGACAGGACCCGTGGGCAGGAAGAGCTGCTGCCCCGGGTTGTGAGGGATGGCAGGTTATGTACCCTGCGTTTGGGGGAAGGTGAGGGGAAGGGAGGTGTCAATGGAGTTTTCATATGCTAAAGAGGGCCTACAAGGTGCCAGGATGTCCCAGGCCTACCAGAGGCCTTGCCCTTGTGGCTGGATCAATGTTGTCTTTAGACCAGCCATTAACATTAAGATAGTTGGGAGACTTTTTGGTGGGGTGTCACAATCCTGCTATCAATCGTCTTTGTTAGTGAGATTTAGGACATTTGTAAGCCAAGGGAGACTCCTGTCTAGTAGGATTGTGAGCTCTGCAAGTTAACTATTTGCTTATTGTTCAGGGCAGTCAGGGCTGCCTGAAGAATGCTACACATAGGACTGAGGGGGAGCGGATGGGGGGGGGGGGTGCAAGACGCTAGCTTTTGCTTTGTCTTCAGCCAGCCTTGTGCTCCCTCATCACCAATATTATGTGGGCATTGGACAGAGGTCAGACCCTTCCACAAAGGCAATGAGTGAAGACCAGTTGGAGAAAGTGCACAGATGATAAAGCTGCTTGAAGTCAGTTATCACTTGCATGGGAGAGGAAGGGGCTCTGAATGGGAGCAAACCTCCAACCGGGGCTCTTCTATGCACATAGAACAGGAATGGTAAACCAATCAGATAATTTAAAAAAGTTAATAACAGGACTTTTACCTAGGAAATCATTATATTTGAGGCAAATAATTTTTCATTTCTTCTAAATTTCCAGATAATTGCTTTATTTCCTACTTTGTCATATATATGCATGTACTTTTCCCTTCTTTATATAAGATTTGTCATAACTACAGCAAGATGATGCTTCTGTGGTTGCATGTTCACCCTCCTCCTAGAAAACTGCACTGATAAGGAGCTATTTATTCCAAGTATCCTGATTGCTGTAATTCTGTGGGTTTCGAGAGTATATGTCTCACCTTGCAGTATCTAGAAACTTAATGGGCAATTTTTTCAGAGTGACTTAATCCAAGAGATATTTACTAATGTTATTCACTACCAAATGACCATTTATTCAAATCACTGACATTGATAAGTGCACTGGTTTAAGTGATGGACTATCACAGTGAACACAATAGAACAAAATCTCTGTGTTCATAGATCTCATCTTTATTTGCTCACTGATACACTAAGTATTTATAGGAAACAATAAGATGAGAGAGATGACCAAGATCCTGAGTTAGAATACTTGCCAACTGATCTCAGTTTCCTATTAAATGGAATGTTTGTTTTGGTTTGTATTTTGAATAGTGAGTCAGTGGAGGTATGGATAAAGAACAAAAGCTCAGGATTCAGGCTGTCAATATTCAAATTTCAACTTACTTCTTTTTAACCTTTAAACTTAATCTTTCTGTACCTAAGTTCCTAATTGTAAATGGGATAATAATAAATTTGTCTCTATTGTAATGTACTGTGAGGGCTTAAAACAGTGCTCAGTAAATGTGAGCAGATATTATGACAGATATTATAATATATTTTTTTAAGATTTTATTTATTTATTTGACAGAAAGAAATCACAAGTAGGCAGAGAGGCAGGCAGAGAGAGAGGAGGAAGCTGGCTCCAGGACCCTGGGATCATGACCGGAGCTGAAGGCAGAGGCTTTAACCCACTGAGCCACCCAGGTGCCCTAATGACAGATATTATTGACAGAAATTATGACAAGTCATCTGAGATTAAATGTTAATTTCCAGGAAACTACATAGCACTAGAGGTGTGTTTTTTTGTGGTCTCATTCATTTACAAATATCCCATGAGTGCCATGCACTGTGCTATAGGCTGGGGAAGAAAAGGAATGTGAGAAGGTGCTTGCACGCAAAGAGCTCACAATCTAATGTAAGATAAAAGGCACCTCGTTGACATTTTTTTTTTAAGTATGTGATTCAAGAAATGTTTCTTGATGTTACTGTTCAAAGAAACGAATGAGAAATTTTTGAAGTAAATAAGTTAAATAGATATTTAGAAGCTTACAACTTGGTGAAAAATGAGTATGGCATTGATAGAAGTGAAGAGATAGAAATCATAAGGGAGTTACAGACAGGAATTAGAGTGCTGGTTGTACTTGTGGAGATGTTCTTTGTATCTAAGGAGGGCAGGGAGGTTATTAGAAAAGAGAAATGTGAGCTCGGTCCTGAAGACTATATAATTTCTTTCTTTCTTTCTTTCTTTCTTTCTTTCTTTCTTTCTTTCTTTCTTTCCTTCTTTCTTTCTTTCTTTCTTTCTTTCTTTCTTTCTTTCTTTCTTTCTAATGTTGTTTCAGCTACAAAATATTCTTTTTTTATTGTTATCTTCAGTTAGCCAACATATATTACATCATTAGTTTTTGATGTAGTGTTCAACGATTCATTAGTTGCAGTATAACACCCATGCTCATCACAACACATGCCCTCCTTTATATCTACCATCCTTGTGATCATATTTGACAGAGAGACTTAACAAGTTGTTTGGATACTCTGAGTGCATGGCTGGGGCTGTTGCCTGTTGAGCTTCCCTGTAGAGTGATTGGTGTGGAATAACTAGTTCACTGGGGACCCTTCAAACATCAGTGGGTCTTTTTTGTTGTGCCAATTAGTTTCTCCAGGAAGAAATTCTCCATTCCTTTGCCGGTGTCAAAACCTAACTTCCAATGTTCTTGGAGTGGAGTGGATGGAGGTGTCTGGGATCATTCAGGAGAAGACCTTTCCTAGCTCCCTGTTTTCCATCTCTTGCTTTTTCTCTGACCTCACTGTGTTTAGTCATAGGATCCTGAGTCTTTCTGGTTCAATGTTTCTGGAGAGTATTTGTGGTGGAGAGAATTCTAGAGATGTCCCCCCAAGAATCCTATCCCCTGGCTATCCTCTTATACAGTAATCTATGCACTGTTTAGCAGCTATTTTAGACACTTCTGCAAGGGGAGTTTATAGATGGAATTAAGGAACTTATCAATGGACTTTAAGATAGGGAGATTATTCTGGATTTTCTGGGTGCATCAACAGAGGAGGAATACAGAAGATGAAGGCAGAAAAGGAGACACAATAGATGTAGTAGAAGGAAAGTCAGAGAGATTTAAGGTTTGAAAGATACTCATTGTTCCACTGCTAGGAAGAGAGACAGGACAATGTGAGGAAGAATGCAGAGAGCTTCTGGGTTAAGTGTAGCTTCCAGGTAACAGTCAGCAAGGAGATGGGGACCTTAGTCCTACAACCTCAAGGAAATGAATTCTACTAATTTCCTGAATGCGCTGGGTTTTCTTCAGAATTTTCTGATAAGTCTAGCCAGTCAGAACTTTGATTTCAGCCTGTGAATTCCAATCAAGCCAACCTGGACTTGAAACCAACAGAACTGTGAGGTAATTTACAGATGTAGCTTTGAACGGTTAAGTCTGTCATAAAGTATTACAGCAGCCATAGAAAATCAACACGGTAAAAAACTGGAGATGTTTGAGAAATATCAGGTGAAACAATAGTCTTTTTTTTTTTTTTTAAAGATTTATTTATTTATTTATTTGACAGAGATAGATCACAAGTAGACAGAGAGGCAGGCAGAGAGAGAGGAAGGGAAGCAGGCTCCCCGCCAAGCAGAGAGCCCGATGTGGGACTCGATCCCAGGACCCTGAGATCATGACCTGAGCCGAAGGCAGTGGCCCAACCCACCGAGCCACCCAGGCGCCCTTAAAATGATATCAGAAGTGGTGTCTATTGTCAGAACATCCACACATGTGGACTGGGTCTAACAATATGAAATCCAGATATGGCAAGGGCAATGGTGAGATTCTGCCTGATGTCTAAATACATGGCAGAGGAATGGGGTAAGAACTGAGGTCCATGGAAGAAAATGAGAAGAGAAGACCCTGGTAGTATAACAGGACCCATTTCACTGGAACTGAGGTTAGGATGAGCTCCAGTCTTACAGGGTGAGACCATTGAGAAGAGTAGAAGTTCTTTGACTTGACCTGTAGGTCACATATATGTTCAGGGTTTAGCATTGCATATCTGAGTCCTAAGGTCTGATTGGTAGAAAAGAAATCTAACATTCAGCAATTATGCTTGTGTACCGGCCCTGGGTATGAAAAGGGCATTCATTTTAAGGACCAATGTATTATAAAAAGAGAGGTAGTTAGAGACTATTAACATACTTATGCTTTTTTTTTTTTTTAAGATTTTTAAAAATTTATTCGACAGAGAGAGATCACAAGCAGGCAGGGAGGCAGGCAGAGAGAGAGAGGAGGTATCAGCCTCCCCACTGGGCAGACAGCCCGATGTGGGGCTTAATCCCAGAACCCTGGGATCATGACCTGAGCCGAAGGCAGAGGTTTTAACCTACTGAACCACCCAGGTGCCCCTATTAATATACTTCTGAACTCTTTTGAGACTGGTGATAGAACTGGTGAGGATATCTGGGGATTTGGGAGTGAAAAATCTAGGCAAGACGAAAGTGGTGAGGAGTGGTAGGGAAAGAGGCAGTTACCATTTTGGATAAGAGGAAATAGGGAGGGAAAAGAGAGGACGATTAGTATTTGGTTAGTATCAGTGACAGGAAAAGAAAGAAGTAGGATGGATTTTGGGTGGCGAGATAAAGGATTCTATTTAGCTTACATGAAATTTGCTTACATGTATTTGAGGTGTTGACAAGAAATTAGACATTTGCGAGGACTAGAGCATGGACAAGTTGTCAGTGTTGGAGACACAAATTTGAGTGTTTCCCTTATATGATAAATAGTTTGCAATCAGATTGGGAAGGCTAAAGATAATGAAAGAGTAAAAGCCAAATATGTAATGTATTTTAATATTTTTTAAGAAGCTTTTCCTCTAATTCGATCAGAATGCTAATCATTAATTAGTAATGAGATGTGACTGCCAAGTGATCAGAATGTTCTTGTTGTTTCATCAGTGTTGGTTTATTCTCTCTCTAATAATCACCATAAACTATAGATATTAATTTGGAAAGTAATGTTGGAAATATATAATAAGAGAATACAGAATAAGATAGTTTCAAGAGTGGTTTTCACCAGATTATGGGAGCTTTGTGAATCATAGTGTCCTATTATATGGAAAAAATCTTTAAAGTATTGACATATGTTCTTTGTCAGCCAGATAAAGCAACTTTTCCCCCAAGTCATGTTTTTGGGAGAACTAACAATATTTCCCCTCAATTGTATTCCTTGTAGATTCCAGGAGTGTTGCTCCTTTTTGTTTGTAATGACTTTGCAGCATCATCTGTCACATCAATCGACTTTCATGGCACATTATAATTCAATCGTCCTTTTATTTAGCATATAGGAAAGTCCTTATTTTTATCAGAACTAATCACATGATATGGTGGATAGAGCTGGGAAGTTTTCTTGTAGGTATCTCATTTCAATCCTTTTGGGGAGCAACATTCTGTTTGTCAACTTCATCACAAAAGGATGTTGACTTGGCAAAGAGAGGCAAGGTTGTGCAGTATAACAGACAAACCTAAAAATCCCTCTGGCTTGCAGCAACAATGTCCATTATGGACAATGTCCATCATGTCTGTCCACATCACCTTCATTTCTATCTGGAACAATGCCAGTTGCTGTGGCAGGGCACAAGAGTACATAGGGAAGCCCTTACTGGTTCTTGAAGTTTCCACTGGAAAAGTTGTAGCTCAAATTGTCTTATCTAAGGTCTCTAACGTGAGAATCCTCACACAGAGAAGGGAAGCCAATAATGTTGAGTCAATCACAAATGTCCTTTTGAAATACTTTCACCCACTTATGTCTCTTGAATTCGTTTCTTATTGTCCAAGATCTCAGGGCTCAAGTACTGTTTTTTTTTATTACAATTTTTTAGCCAATAGACACGTGTATTGGTGCATTATAGTAGATGAGTATGATATTTTGCCTAGGGTTGAAATGATGGAATTCTCTTCAGATTATATTTGGAAAGTGAGGAAAGACCATAGTTGAGGCAGGAGAATGAATGTGAACTGCTATGGACTGATGTGAATGAGAACTTCTTTTGATTCTCCTTCTTAACGGTATTGGAAAATAATGCATTTATCAGATAATTTGGCACATACCAGTGCCACAGGCCACATGGTCTATTCTAGGGAAGACATCACATCTGGCACACCAGCTGCAATTAGGGCAACTACTTGGTAAAGTTTATGGTAGTCTCTGGCCATCTGCTGTGATCTCCTGGGTTTATGCAGGGGTTACCTTGTACATCCTTTAAATTTTTGAGTGGTACTAATCTTTGATAATCCACCTGGTATTTGGTATTGCTTTTGATTTACAATCTTGGCTAATAAAAGGGGATTATTGCAAGGGTTTGGCCATTGCTATCATGATGAATCTTACTCTGCTGATTGGGGATCTATGGGAATGTTGTACAATAACTACAATCCTCCATCCCAGGTATGCCCTCAGGGGCTAGGGATTTGACAGCAGTATGCAACCTTGGAATTGTTGCACTTACTCTTATGTAGGCATGGACTGAGACTCCATGTATGGGCTCCCTCCTCATGTCTCCATTTTAACAGATGGGTCATTATGTAATTTTAGCTCCCTTGTTATCACCACATAGGTCTTGTATCCAGAAGTCCTTGAAAGAACTGGCTATTTTCCTTTCCCTAGCTTGATTCATCTAGCTTGTGGCTGTATATTGCTTTGGGGAAAGATTTTGGGAATCCTAATCATATGTACCATTTGTGGTATTGCAGGGTCCTTCTTTAATGTTCTAAATTCCTCTTCAGTGGATGGGTTCTGGAACTGCACACAGGTCAGGAAGTGGGAGGGATCATGACCTTTCCATAAGGCAGCTGTCATTAGCTTTTGACCATTTTCATTTATGTAAGTCAAGCTAGGTCCTTGTTGACTGGTTGGCTTATCTTGCTTTTAGGAACTCAATGGTCCATTAGCCTCTTGTTGCCATTCTAGCTTATGCTTGTTGTAGTAATTATATCCATTGTGCTTCTGATGATTATGTACAATACTTGGCCTCTGATGAATCAGAATACCATCATCCATATTGCCCCATTGAAAGAAGTGAGCCCAGCTCCATAGCAACATAACGTTCCATTGACCTTGGCTACAGAGGACAGCCTTTCTACAGATTCTCAGCAGTGCCAGTCCTCTCTCATTAATGCATTCCCTATTCAGTGAAGTAACTTGTTTTTTTTTTTCTCATTCCCTTGGGATTATACAGCTTGTAGGTTCTCTGGTCTCACATAATAATGCACTCTTGTTTGTCTACTGCTCTGAGCCTACTCACTCCCATTTTCAATATTCTGTCAAGGCAATTCTGGCACCTTCATAATGTTTATTATGGGTCATCAGTATGTCTGACATGGTCCCAGAAGCCTATGAGGACCATCTTCAAGTGTAACCATCCCACAATTCATGTGCTAGAACAGTGCTTTTCAAGTTTTAGTTTACATCAGAATTTCCTGAAGGGCTTGTTAAAACACAAATGGCTGGACTGTACCCCAGAGTTTTATATGAGCAAAAACATATGATAAACATGTTTAAACGTATGTTTTTGCTTGTTTCTTTACAATAGTACTACGTAGATGCATAATGCTTGCTTTGGGGTGAGTTATGATTCTTTCTGTAGGGTAGATGAGTGGCAGTGGAAAACATTGTCTGTTTTAGTATGCCCAAGGTCAGCCCTGATTGACCTCTAAATGGCTTACATATTTAAGGTAGATGAAGCCCTCAGTACCTATTCTAGGAATTCATATTTTAAAAGTATAAACCAGAAAAATCATCTCCTAAATTGAAAGTTGGTTATATATCGTGTTTCAAATACAGTGTTTCAGTCACAGAATGAATTCTAAGATAATAAAATGAGCCAGAATAGAGTCTTTGAAGAAGACTGACAGTGAGAAATTTGCTGTCCAATTAATATTCAAATATGGTTTCTCACTCCAGCTTACCACTCCCTCCGCACAAGTTAGCTTGTCTAGGGAGAGGCTACCAAGATCAATTGTTGTGAATTTCGAGTGTTCATCAGGCTGTCAGATGCTGCTTAGATGTTTCCAAGGAAACAGCTTTGCTTATCAGCAGTTGTCTCCACAGAAGGACCAGCTTTAAATACACTATTTCCTGAATATATAAGCAATCATCTAGGGTACTTGTACCACTGAAAAGCCCACAAACCTTATTTAAACTATACTGTAGGCAAAAATAAAGGCATCTCATGGTCTTCTTAATTTAAAAAATAGGCCCAGTAAAATATACAAATTTAGAATCTTGCATTTTCAACCAACTCTTAAAATATTGAATAATCTAGTTTAGGCATAATTTTTAAATTTTATCTATTTCTTCCACATCATAGCATTACTTTAAGAAAAATTATTTTAGAAGTTTGTCTTTGAAACTTTATGACATAATATTTTAATCTGTAGAGCTAATTCCACATGCAAATTACTTGTAACTCCACATCATACTTGGGAGAACAGGGTAAATTTGGACCATGATTCCTAGAATCTTAAACTTTAGTTAAATTTGAGAACCTATGTTCCCATTCAGTGTTTAAAATTATCCATATGGAAGTGTGTGCTCTTGACTCTGTAGGGACTCTCATCATGGTTCCACAAGTCTGCAATGGGCTCATTTACCTGGCAGCAAATCTGGCCAACAGTTGCCAGAAGCCCCTGTAGGGTTGCATGGCTGATCTGGTTCTCTTTACCTCAGCTGTGGGTATGTGTACAGATCTCTCTCCCAAAGAGCTGAGAATAAACTTGCAGTAAGTGCACTTCAGCCTATTATTGATTGGTTAACCTTTAAAATAACCTTTTGTCTTTGAGGTCTGAAAATTTCTTTACCTTTTCTTTGTCAGAGAATGCACTAATAAGCAAGGGAAAATGGCAGAGAGGCAAAGAAAGAATACCAGTTTGGGAAAATGGTTTTAGACTAATTTGACCTAATGTTGGTTTAGTATCCTTTGTGTGTTTGAGTCAGATAAAGGAAAGATCTGTGTATTTTTATAATTTCTAGGCATTTACAAAATAGTTGGAATGTTAAACCTCTTAATACATGAAAAGCAGAAAAATAAAAGCATCCTGTGTCAAATTTCACACATATCATTTTTTTTTTATGTCTCCAAAACTCCAAGATTAATATTATTTTAGAGACGAGTGGCTGGGAGTTTAACAGCTTGTTCAATGTCCCACAGTTATTTGCCTGCAGAGGTGGGACTCAAACTCAGGATTGCTTGGGTATAAATGAGATAAATCTATATTATGAGCCAACAGTGTCCTATATTTTCCAAAGAATTTTGGCTTTCATTTCCTCATTTAATCATCACAGCAATCCTGTAGGATAAACTAAGCAAATATTATCAGTTATCCATTTTTGGACGTATATTGCTTATTTTTACATTGACATGTCTTTTCTTTTTTGGAAAGAGACATCAGATTTTGCATTAGTCTTTTCTCTCTTTTTTGTTCACCCCTTAGTCCTCTCTGTGAAGATTGCTGAGTTCGGGAAAGAACCTGGGAATTTCCTCCCTCTCCGGTTAGCAGCTCAGATGACTTTGGAAGGATGCATTCCACTCTGCTTTGCCATTCTGGAAACTTTACAGGGGCAGATGCCTTTATGGAGAGCTGCCTAGATTGGAATGTCACACCATGTCATTCTGAGGTGCAATATCACGGTGCCATTGTTGCTTTATACTTAACTTACATTCACAATAATTTATCAAAAATCAAAGTGCTATTTTAATTTACCATCTGCCTTAGTTTTTCAAATCTCATTCCTCCGTTGGGTCAGAATGGAGAAGAGTAAATACGGGCGCATGCATGAGATCCCCTTTAATGCCAACAATCATGAAGATTCAAAGTGAACTTGGTAATTTGGCAGCAGGGCAAAAGCAGGGCCATGAAATTTAACTATTGCAATCCTAACATTGCTTTCAGGGGTTAAATCTATAATTAGGTAAATACAGGAGGGTGAAATACTGTTTGTCAATAATTTTCCTGAAAACGACATAGAGGTTTAATTTGATCACAAATTCAGTGACTAGAGGGTACAGTAGATCTGTAGAACTAATTTAGCTCACATGGCAGGGACTCTATGCATTGAGCAGCAACTCCCCATTTCTCTCTCCTCTCCTCTCTATTCTGTTTCTAGGAGTTTGACTATTTTACGTACCTTATATAAGTAAATCATGCCCCATCCTTCCTTCTGAGATTGGCTTATTTTACTCAGCAGTAATGTTTTCCAGGTTTATTTGTATGTTGCCTATGACAGATTTTCCTTCTTTTTTAAGGTTTAATAGTATTCTGCTAGATGTATCTACCATTTTTCATTATTCATTCATTCATCACTGGATCTTTAGGCTGTTGCTGTATCTTGACTATTGTGAGTAATGCTGAAACTAACTGGGAATGCAAATATTTCTTTGAGATCTTGATTTCAGTTCTTTTGGCTGTCTACTCAGAAATGGGATTCCCGGATCATAAGGTAGGTATATATTTTTATTTTTTATTTTTTTATTTTTTAAAAAGATTTTATTTATTTATTTGCCAGAGAGATCACAAGTAGGCAGAGAGGCAGGCAGAGAGAGAGGAAGGGAAGCAGGCTCCTCACTGAGCAGAGAGCCTGATGCGGGGCTCGATCCCAGGATCCTGGGATTTGAGCCGAAGGCAGAGGCTTTAACCCACTGAGCCACCCAGGCGCCCCAAGGTAGGTATATTTATAATTTTGGGGGAACCTCCATACTGTTTTCAATCATGGCTGCACCATTTTATATTCCTACCAACATTGTACAAGGATTGCCATTTCTTTATATCATTGCCAACACTTAACTTATTATTACTATTTTTTTTCTGATAATAGCCACCCCAAAAGGTATGAGGTAATATCTCACCATGGTTATGATTTGCATTTCCTTGATGATTAGTCATGTTGAGCATTTTTTCATACACCTGTTGGCCATTTTATGTCTTTTTTGCAGACATGTCTATTAAAGTCCTTCGCTCATTTTGTAATTGAGTTATTACTACTTTTTTGCAATTAATTTGTAGGAGTTCCTTAAATATTTAAGATATTAACTCTGTACCAAGTATATGGTTTTAAAATATTTTTCATTCTATAGATTGCCTTTTTATTCTATTGATTATTTCCTTTACCATGCAGAAGCTTTTTAGTTTGATCCCACTTCTCTGTTTTTTTTTTTTTTTTCTTACATTTTTGGTGTCATATCCAAGAAATCACTGTCAAGAGCAACATCATGAAGATTTTCCCCTATGTTTTCTTTTAGGAGTCTTGAGTTAAGCATCATGAAGATTTTCCCCAATGTTTTCTTTTAGGAGTCTTGAGTCCATTTTTTAATTTAGTTTTGTCTATGGTGTCAGATAATAGTCCAGTTTCATTCTTTTCAAAATGAGTTGTTGAAAAGACTATCTTTCCCAATTGTGTGTTCCTGATACCCTTGTTGAAGATCAGTCTACTGTATATGCTGTCTATTATGAATTTATTTCTGGACTCTCTATCCTGTCCCATTGGTCTGTATTTCTGTTTTTACACTAGTATTGTACTTTTTAATCACTCTAGATTTGTAATCTATTTTTGAAATCAGGAAATGCTAGACCTCCATCTTTGCTTTTGTTGCTTTAGATTGTTTTAGCTATTTGGAGTCTTTTGTGTCTCCATATGAATTTAAAGATTGTTTTTTTCTATTTCTGTGAAAAAATTCCATTGAGATTTTGGTAAGGATTATATTGCTTTGGGAAGTATGGACTTTTTAACAATATTAAGTCTTCCAACTCACAAACGGGGATGTCTTTCTTTTTATTAAATAGTCTTCTTTAATTTCTTTCATCAATACTTTATAATTTTCAGTGTGCAATTCTCACATCTTTGGTTAAATTTATTCTCAATATTTTATTCTTTTGGGTGTTAGTATAAATGATATTGTTTTCTTAATTTGCTTTTCTGGGTAGTTTGTTGCTAGTATACAGAAAAGGGATTTTTGGACATTGTATCCTGCAACTTTGCTGCCTATTGTGTCAGTGCTCTGAGTGAGGGGAGACAACGGTAGTCCTTCAGGTGGTACACGTAAAGGATGGGATTTTAGAAGTATCTTCACTCTTCTCTCTCTCTCCTGGGGGGGAAACCTGTGCTTCAGTCCCTCCTCCCAGTTGATCAGAACAATGCCAGCTGCAGCTTCCCGTTCAGTTCTGAGATGTGCTGGCTTGGGGAAGGGGCGAATGTGAGTAAAGTGATATTGCCCTTCTTACCCATTTCAGTGCTGCTGTTCTTGGTTTTGATCTTTTTCTGCTACTGAAGCTTAACTAGATTCTGGGCTTCTCGTAAAGGTATTTGGGTCCTTATGTCATTGTTAAGTTAGTCTTCTGTTTGGGAAGGAGGTCTTGGAGTTTTTTTTCCGCCATCTTGCCCACCTAAATACCTAAATAGCTGATATTGCCTATGTTTGAATCCATAGTCTGTCACTTAACTCACTCTTTGACTTGAATCAATTCACCCAATTTGTCTGAGCCTCACATTTTTTATCTGTAAAATGTGGATAATAGTCCTACCTATCAACAGGCTCTTGTGAGGGTTTAGTGAATTAATAGCTGCTAAGGCATTAAGAAAGTAATAGACATGTAACAAAATCTTGATGAATATTAGCTATTATTATTAATCTTATTATTAATAATTTACTATTCTGGGATGATGACATCTCTGAATTTAATTACTACTCATATATTGACTCATATTAATGTATCTAACTTTGAGATTACTACTTTTGCCCTCCAAGTTCACTTACATAATATTGCCTCCAGGATTAATGTGACCTTCAAGCTTAACACAGTGGAAACTGTACTAAGGACTGTACCCTGAAACTTGGTCCTTTTTCAGTGTTGCCTCTATCCATGAATGGCATAATTATCCTCCTAGTTGTACAAGCTAGAAACACTGATGTCACCCTTAATATCCTTCTTCTTTAACTGCCCTATGGATTCTTCATCAAATCCTATTAATTTTACTTTCCAAAAAAATTCATATTTTTCTATTTTCTAAATTGCAATATCTCTATTTTAGTATAAGGCACCATCACACCTTGCTTGAACTATTGCACTAATTTCCTTAAAGCTCCCTTTGCATGTACTGTTTCCACTTAGCCCATCCATTCTGTGAACAGAAGTCAGAGTGATAAAAAGGGATATCTAATTATGTCACTTGCCTATTTAAAACCCTTTGGGGGCTACCTATTATTCTTACAATAAGACTTAAAGCATTAATAAGATCCCAAAGTTCTCAGTATAATCTGGTCCTTGCTATGTCTCTGGGTTTAATTTGTGTTGCTCTATCTTACACCCTGGATTTACAGCCATACTGGTCCTCTTTCATTTCCTCCAACAACACGAACGTTTTTGCTTCAAGATCTCTGTACAGTGCACATGCTGTTCCCTTCCTGGAATCTTTTCACTCCTTCTCCCAGGAATACCAATAAATCTTTCATGTCTCTGCTTATGTATGACTTCTGCAGAAAATTTTCCCCTGATACCATAGTCTAGATCAGAACCATATTCATTTTCTTGGCATCATTTATATTTACTTATAAAACCAGCTATTATAGTTCTAATAAAACAACTAATTATTGGTTTAATTTTATTGGTATCAATCCTTTTCTAAATGGAAGGTAAGTTAGAGGAGGCAGGGCTTATGTCTATCTTATTAATTCTATGTCTACAGCATCTACATAATGTTGAGGAAAAGAGATTACTCAGAGATATTTGCTGAATGAATGAATAAAAGAACTGATGATATTATATCAGAGCTGAGTTTTGAAGAACATGTATGAGTTAGCTATACAACTGGGGATGGACAGGATAGCTGGGAACATGGGAGGGAAGGGGACGCCAGAAGGAGGAATGCAAGAGGTAAGAAGATGAGAAAAGCAGGAGGTTAGCTGGACATTTGGGTGGAAGCAATATAGATTTTACCCTGAAGGTAGTTGTAAGTTACAAAAAGAATTTAAATAGCTAATTTGGACTTTGACATAAAATACTCAGCGGAAGTACAGACACGGACTACAGAAAAGAAATTTTGGAAAAGGAAGACCATTTAGGCATTTGTTAGGCTATTTGGGTTAAGAAATGATGGTATCCCGAACTAAGGCAGCTTATAGAGGAGAGGGGGACAGTTCTGAAACTGTTAGAGGGGCGTCACTGAGAGGATTTCATCACCAATAGTACTTTGGAGAGTAGAAGTTGTTCTATGAATTAGTTTTTGGTTTATATTTTGGACAATTGAATGAATAGTGTTGGAATTTATAAAGATAGAAGATAAGATATGAAAGGCAAATTTAGTAGTGGTAGTAAAATAGTGATTTGCTCGAGTATTGTTATGTTTGAGGTATTCTGAATACTGAATACTGAATATAGCTGAATACTGGAGCTGCCCAGTGGTGTGTACAAGAGACAGCTGATGTCATAGGAGAAGATGTACTTATGCAGGGGACTCTCTAGAACTTTAAGAAGCCTTTGAGCCCTTACTAAGTACTCTTAGTCCTAGACTATACCCACACATATAGTGGGTATAGATACAACATTTTGGATATAATTTGGCAGGGGTCGGGTTCCACAGGCATCCTAAAAGACATTTTCTTTTTGAATTAAAAATAGGACAACAGAAGAGAAAGAACTCAGGTAAGTATAAAGGAGTAAGCAAGCAAGGTAAGTCTAAGAAAAAATAACACAGTGGATTGACTATAGACATATTTGAGGACAGATAAAGAATAGTGTCAGAGAAAACATGAGAGGAAAATTTTCAAAGAAATGAGCAATCAGGAGTGTTCAGGTATTTTAGAAATATATAGTGATAAGGACCGAGAGTAATGGTTTTAGTGATGTTGTAAGGAAGCCCAATTGCTTCCAAAGTTAGTGGAAAGTAAGAAAGTAAAACCTTTCTAGAAATTGGATATTATGGAAGAAGAGAGGTAAGATAATGGCCTGAGAAAGCATAGTTTCAAGGCAAGGATTATTTTAGGTTATTTTTTAATTTAAAAATTTCAGTGGTTGTATCATAAATATGTTTCTATGTTGAGGGTAAAGAGGCATTAAAAAGTTATTTGAAGAGTATCTGGTGATTTTAATTTTTTCTAATTCAGAAGAGAAGAAATAAATGGTTTCTGGAAGTGGAGTTCAAGCATTTGACTTAGAATATGTGAGAGTCAGCAACTTAGCGCTAGAAGAGGGCCTGTGGGATCCTGCAAAGGCAGTAGGCACAGTGTCATAGGAAGGGCATAAGCAAAGACTGGAGACAGCTTGTCAGGGATAATGTATGGGAATTTCCCAATTATGTGGAAAACTGAGCTATTTGAACCAATGTCCCTTCCACTTTTGGGATGTTATAGTTCTCCTTCTTCTTTTTTTTTTTTTCCCAGGAATTCCTAGGGAAAACCAGAAAACCCTTTATCCTACTTGTTTGAGAAAATTGATGCTCTAAATTCAGAAAAACAAGTTGCACTGGAAGCAGTATTTGAATAGTTTTTGGGTTGATATGCCATGGGAACTATCTGTCAGATCTAGTTATAAAAAACATGTGATACGTTAGATTTAATCAAAGGCGATATGTCAGAGCTTCTGCCTAGGGAGTTTGCTAATGATGATGTGTTATTTTTTTTCTCTTTGAAGCCATCTGACAAATTTTGGAATCACAGAGTGATATTTGTTACTTTTACCTTAATTTTTTGAGATAAATGATTCTTTTTACTTTTGCCCTTCTCATGTATAAAATATGACATATTCACTGAATGTCAGCAAGACTTAGAATGGTTCTCCACATGCAAATACTTAATATATGTTTACAACAACAATTTTGAGGAATATGCTGGAGATGTTCAAGAATATAATTTTATCATGAATAATTTTAGAATGTGAGATTGTTAATGTGACGCTATGTATAAGCATTGTATCACCACTGTTTCTTTTAAAATAAAGCACCCCCAAATGCCCCCCCGAACACATTTTAATGATTTTGACGAAGTGGCATTAGTAAATATTCCAAAATTGGAGTATAATTGAGTAACCCTAATAATTGACTTCATTACATCAAAAAAGAAAGAATGTGTGTTATTGTCGCACTTTCGTTTTATGTATTTGTGTATCTGGTTTACATGGGTCTTGGGAGATAGTTCTTAATGCCTGAATGTATGAAAGGAAAGGCAGCAACAGAGAAGCCCTCTTAGCTTCCATTTTGTAATGAAACTGGCTTTCCTTGTCTTACTGAATTTGAGCGCTAGAAGGATGACACGAATCAGTTAGATCTGTGCAGCCCAAGTATCCCAAGTGGTGTAACCAGCTCTAGACTTCATAAGAAGAGTGAACAGATCAGTTAATAAAAACAAAGATCACTTAATGGTGCAATTCTTTTTCATGTAACCACTGGGTGTTTCTTTCTTTCTTTCTTTTTTTTTTTTTAAAGATTATTTATTTATTTATTTGACAGAGAGAGATCACAAAGTAGGCAGAGAGGCAGGCAGAGAGAGAGAGAGGAGGAAGCAGGCTCCCTGCTGAGCAGAGAGCCCGATGCGGGACTCGATCCTAGGACCCCGAGATCATGACCTGAGCGGAAGGCAGTGGCTTAACCTACTGAGCCACCCAGGCGCCCCACCACTGGGTGTTTCTTTAAAAAAAGATTTATTTATTTGAAAGAGAGAGAGGGAGAGAGTGTGAGTGGTGGGGAGGGCCAGAGGGAGAGAGTCCTAAGCAGACACCACGCTGAGCACGGAGCTTGATCCCACAACCTGGCATCATGACCAGCTGAAACCAAGCGTCTGACACACAACCAACGGCACCACCCAGGGGTCGCTACTGAGTGCTTTTGAAAACAGCTACCATCCTCTGCCTGCTAACTAAGTAGATGAAGCCCATAGTCAGGACTAAGTAGATTAGTACTGTGGGTCCTTGCCTTTAAATAAATTGGCTCTGTATCTCCTTCCTGTCTTAATGCTATTCATTCATTTACTTACTGAAACAAATATTATAACAAATATCTATTGGACACTCCTATGGATTGAATTGCATCCCCCCCCCCCCCCCCCCCGCTCCCCGATTCATATGTTGAAGTACTTAAGCCCCGGTATCTCTGAATGTGGGGAGTAATTAAAGTTCAGTGAGGTCATTGGTTTTAAGCCCTAATCCAACATGACTATAAGAGATTAGGATTCAGATGGACTCTGAGAAAAGACACTTGTGAAGATGAAACCAAGCCTGCTGATACCAATATCATGGCCTTCTAGCTTCCAGATCTGTGAGGAAATAGATTTCTGTTTTTTTAAACTGTGTAATCCAGGATATACCATGCTATGACAGCCCTAGCAAATGAATTGTTTCTCAAACTTTCGTATGCACAAGAATAATCTGAATGCTTGCTAAACTAGAGATTCCTGAGCCCCCTAGTCAGAGTTTCCAATTCCGGTTTGAAGTGGGGCCCAAGAATTTACGTTTCTGACCATATTCCAGGTGATGTGATCATGCTCCAAACTTTGGGGAGTAGCATTGCCGTAGTAAATACCAATGGCTTTTGGAAGGGTAATGAATAATCTTTATCACTGATTCAGTCACTGGGTGTTATATTGTCAGGAATTCTGTAATCTTACTGTTATAAACATCTATCCCGAAATTGACCACATAGGGAATGTTCATGCCCGAGAAATTGGCAAAATGCTACAAAACAAGGTTTTAATCACGGAAGAGCCAGTGAATGAGTTTATTAGACTGATTTTCACAAATTAGGGAAAGTAGAGAAAAACTGAGGGCATGGGCCTGTAACGAATCCCCTAAGCTGAGAGAAACACAGAGAATGAAGGCACAAAATGCTAAATATGTAAAGCAATGACTTCCAGGAACTTAAGGTCAGTGATTTTATCACTGGATTAACAACTCTAACAGATCACTTTCGACCAAGAAGATTGAAAAAGAAGAAGATAATTTTTAACTTAAGTCGCTGGCCTGGTGCTTCCTGGCTGTTTGGGTATATAATTTAAACTTCAGAGCCGACATCTTTTTTATATAAGATGTGGGCAGAATAATTTGAGCTGCCTCTTCTGTGTTTAAGATTTCTGAGTGCAGTAGCCTAATGAAGGGCCCAATTTCCACTCACTTGAAGATGAATTTTTTTTTTTTAGGTTCAAAATCTCTGGAGCTCATGATTGTGTAAGTACCTGGCTGATGGGCTTGTCCTAATTACCTTTCAAGGTGGTTGAGAAGATCAAATGAGATCATGTATTAACCAAGCTTTATAAACTCTACTGAGTTCTACAAATGCAAGGTCAAATTAATAGGAGTTTGGAATTTTGGAGTTTTTGGAATTTGGGTAGGAGAAATTTAAGGCCAGTGATTCATAGAATACTCTATTGGTTAATGTGACTGTTCTTGACATGTCTTCCTGTCCCTGTAGGAAATAGAGAAGTGAACTTTCATAATCTAGTTCAGTAGAATTCCAGAGAGATTTCTTCCTCACAGACAGGAAATATGCTCGTGTTTATATTTACATTACTTTATGTTACACTAATTTACTCATTATCCTCAGGAATTTCTTCACTATTCATTCTTCTGACAAATATTTATTGAGCTTCTGTTATGTGCCAGCCTTGGGTTATATACTAGGAATCAACATAAGGCAGACAGGTTTCCCATACACAGGGCGTTCGCAAGTCTGGAGAATGTGGAGACTAAAAGACATCTGAAAAAAAATATGACATTTTTTTGAAAAAAACATAAAAACACTTATATTGCCCACTAGGATTTGCTATACTCTTTTCCTTCCCTCCCCAAAATACAGTATGGTTTCCAAAACAAGAAGCAGTTATTTGGAGCAAGGTGCTGAGATGATCGGTATTTGGGTGTGTGTATGATACAGAATAATTACATATGTTAGACTAATTGTAGTAATTGTAGAGGCACTACACTTAATCTTGTTTGAATGCAAACTGGAAAGTATCTCTTTATTCAGAAACTTAACCAATTATGCCTGCCTTTTCACAGTCTAAAGCCTTAGCAATTACTTGGAACATATAGACCTCAGAACAGTCCAGCCAAAACAATCTGAATATTTGTGTAATTTTGTTTTGGAAAAAAAATGTTTTTAACAGTGAGTGGCTTATTTATTTGTAAGATTATTAGAATTAATCATTTATATGGCACAGAAGAGAATTTAACATACAATTGAAATACCGTAAATCAACAAACACAAAACTGGAGCTCAAGACTGTATCAATCATGTTTTTATTTTCTGTATCCTATGAGACTTTGATATTTTGGGGGCCTCACTGACTAGGAAGAGAATGCCCCTCCCAGGTCTAGCTAAATCCTAAAGGTAGTTAATGACTTGTATATGAGCATGCCCAGGACATGCTCAATCCAGAGCCCATGTTCTGAACCAGCTCCCTGGTCTTCTCCACTTCAGGAGGCAAAATCCCTAATCATCCCAGGGCCCAGTACTAGAGCATTAGGGACAGCCTCTAGAGCCGGGAGCCCGTAGAAATTATTTAGATTCTGAAATCCTAAACTGTTTAAGGGTAAACCCATCCCTTCCCACAAAACCATGATAAAGGCTCTTGCCCATGATTTCCCCCTTATTCTTTCCACCACCCGACTGACCCTGATGTTCCCCCATGGGACCCTGCATGATGTGGTGTGCTCCATTCTGTTGACAATTGTGAAAAATACTTTTCAAAGACTTGTCTCCTGATTTTTTGGCCTCATCACCCCTGAATAAAAACAAAATCCTGGGTACATTTTATTTAAAAAAAATTTTTTTTTTAAAACAAAGTCATAGGAACTTGAGACTGTTTTCAGGAAAAAATCAGAAGTTAGGGTGAGTTAGAAAAACTTTTGGTTAGGTAGAGGAAGTAAAAGAATATGGAGTGATCAATCTAACAGGAAATGTCATAGAATAGAGGTGACAGAGAGGAAAGCTACATGTAGATGATAGATAATCATCAAATGGAAAAGCAGGTTTCTTCAGACATCCATCTATGGTCCATATCTGATGGCTGCAGAAATTTTCAACTTGCCTATTTCTCAGTCCAATCTCAAGAAAAAGACATTTTTTTTGATCAGCCCTTCTTAATCCTGAGTGAATTAACTGATAATACTGATCTATACAGAAAATATTTGATTATAGATGGCCAGTACGCACAACATACGACTGCTTTTGAATGTTCAGCTAGGAGGAGAGCAGCCTGGTCCCCCATACTCCCACGTGCACCTGCCATATGATGTGCCCAGTGGTTATTGCATTAAATTTTTAAGTTTAATTCTAGTATAGTTAGTATACAGTGTTATATCAGTTTTAAATGTACCATATGATTCAACAATTCCATGCAATATCCAGTGCTCAGCATGATAAAGACTTTAATCCCCATCACCTTTTCACGCAGCAGCGCCCCCCCCCCCCACCTCCTGTCTGGGAACACACAGTTTGTTCTCTATAGTTACGACTCTGTTTTTCGGTGTATCTTTCTCTCTTTTTACCCCTTTGCTTATTGTTTCATTTCTTAAATTCCATATGAGTGAAATCAGATGGCATTTGTCTGTCTCTGAGTGACTTACTTCACTTAACATTATACTCTTTTAGCTCCATCCATGTTGTTACAAATGACAAGATTTCATTCTTTTTTATGGCTGTATAACATTCCACTGTATATCTATCTATCTATCTATCTATCTATCATCTACCTATCAATTAGTCAATCATCTTCTTTATTCAGTCATCAATCAGTGAACACTTGGGATGCTTCCATAGTTTGGCGTTTGTTAAGGATGTTGCAATAAGCATACGGGTTCATGTATCTCTTGTATTAGCGTTTTTGTATTTTGGGGATAAATACCCAGTAGTGCTATTACTGGATCGCAGGACAGTTCTATTTTTAACTTTTGTGGGGAACATCCATACTGTTTTCCACAACCACTGTGGAAGAGGTTTTCTTTTCCTCCACATGCTCACCAACACTTGTTTCTTGTATCTTTGATTTTAGCCATTCTGACAGCTGTAAGTGATACCTCATTGTAGTTTTTTTTTTTTTTTTTACATTTTATTTATTTATTTGACAGATCACAAGTAGGCCAAGAGGCAGGCAGAGAGAGAGGAAGGCAGAGAGAGAGGAAGGGAAGCAGGCTTCCTGCTGAGCAGAGAGACCGATGCAGAGCTCGATCCCAGGACCCCAGGATCATGACCCGAACCCGAAGGCAGAGGCTTTAACCCACTGAGCCACCCAGGCGCCCCTCATTGTAGTTTTGACTTGCATTTCCCCGGTGATCAGTGATGTTGAGCATCTTTTCATGTGTCTGCTGATGATGTGTCTGGTATTGTTTCATAGTGTCATCAGTTATAACTGTTTTATATTTTAAACTGTACTATAAAGTAGATAAAATAATTACTCCTTCTCCCACAAATGAGGAAACTGAGGTATAGAGAGGTTAAATATACCTAAGTGTAGGTACACTGCAGAAACTTGTCATAAACTCATGCATTTGGATTCCAGTTTCCCTTCATCCCTAGACTCTATTGTCTCTGCCTTCCTTCTGCCTAGCTGATACTCAAATTTCACATGCCAGTGTCTTGTGAGAAGTTCTCTTTGCTTCCCCTTTTGTGTTTAATAGGATGAGGCATCCTTCTTACATAATCTGCCACTGTTCAACATGGTTTAAGCAGGTTGCAGTTCATCTTGTATAAAAGGTCTTCTTGAGGGAAACCACTCAGGGTTACTCAAGGATTTTCCATATTTCTACTCTGCCATCCTTGCATTTTGTCCTCAGTAGGATTTTGTCCTCAGGCTTATTGTGTCTAGTTGGTATCATCTTTTCTTGAGAAGGAAAGAGGGATGGACAAAGGGGCAAGGAACTAAGCCGTGTTTGTAGGGATATTTTGAATTCTTATTCAGGAAGCAGTAACTTCTTCATGGATTTTTGACTTTATCTTGTTGGCAGAACTATATTCAATGCAGAGGAGTCCAGAAAATTGAACATTTTTAGTTTATCATGTTAGTATTACAATTAAAATCAAGAGTCTCTTATTAAAAAAGAAATGAGGTATTGAAAGTAGGTAGGTCTACTCCTGGAGTTCAACCCGGTGTATTCTAATTATTTATATAAGTTTTTATTTCCTGGTAGGTTGGGTCTTTTCCTATCTATCATTTCTTCCTCTTAATTTTCTGTGAATGGAACTCTGCCTAGAATACTGCAGAAACAGTAAAAGTTTATTGAATGAACCACAATGATTTTGACTTTGGCTTTGAGACCATAGGCATTTGTTGTTATTGCTTTTATTTCAAGCTGGGTTGTAAATTCGTAACTCAAATTTACTTGTGGATCACTTCATACAATACTTGATGTCCCTTTAGAGATTGAAAAAATATACAGTGCCTCAAAAATTAGATGATCACTGAATTAAGAACTTCTAGAAAAACAACGCAGACATTGTTCCAAAATGAATATATCCTGCCTTGTTCATTTAGACAAGAACCACAAAGAAAACAAATGGTACACAGGCTGAAACCACCAGGGGATCACAGAAAGAGATATAGTGGATCATTCGGCTGCTGCTTCGGTTGATGTTTTGGTGATTCATGAGATAGAGTATGGCTATGAGGGTAGAGGGTGGGAATAATCTATGTATGTTTCCTTGGGAATTTATGTTTGTGTAGACTTCACCTAAAGAGAGAAAAAATAGATCCCTTATTATTCTTAATCTTTAGGGGACATTTTGTTTTCTTCTTTTAATGTTTTCTAAACAGTGAATTACCTAAAAAGGAAAATTTTAACTGTTGAAAAATATTGGTAAAATATTGGCAGAAGTCTAGCTTTTAGCTAAGTGTTTCTGGAGTGCTGAAATAAAAAAACTGGGATCCTAGCCTAAGTAGTGTTATTTCTAAGTGGACTTGACATCCCTTGAGAAGACAACTGAGCTGGGTCAAAGTGACCTCCAATGTGGAAGGCAATTCCATGACTTTGAGGGTGTTCTGGACCACTATGATCTTCTGCAGCTGGAAGAAACTTTTTGTCTTTACACACTTATATGTGTAATAGAAACTTGCTCCCATACGACTTTTATATAGTTTCATTTGCACTGGAATACCTCTATGACTGTCTCATGAATTTTATAAATGTTCGTGGATATGATATATGAAGATCTCTTATGTTTGACATTGTTAAAAATTTATCAGAAATATCAATTGTATTTTGATAATTAAAAGAACCTGCTAATACAGTGTTTTGTTTTAGATTTTATTTATTTATTTATTTGACCGAGATAGAGATCACAAGTAGGCAGAGAGGCAGGCAGAGAGAGAAGGAAGCGGGCTCCCTGCTGAACAGAGAGCCTGATGCGGGACTCGATCCCAGGACCCTGAGATCATGACCTGAGCCGAAGGCAGCGGCTTAACCCACTGAGCCACCCAGGCGCCCTAATACAGTGTTTTGTTTGTGATTAATCTCATCACTCCCCTCATTGGAATCTAAAGACCCAATAAACGTTTTCCCTTAATAAGTACTGAAGACAGGTTCAATACTGAAGTACTGAAGAACCAAAGTACTGAAGGCAGGTTGCTATGATGTTATGAGGGCATTACAGCTTCAGTTCCCTTTTGTAGGTAGTATCCACATAGGTTAGGTGGTGTGTTGATATTCTCTGACACTCCAGATATACCTTCTACTGCTTTCCACTCTGCCCTGTATTCTGGAAGACTGATGTCTCTGGACTGCATCAACCATGCTCTCCTTGTTTGGGGGGTGGGGCACATGAAAGAGAGAAAGAGAGTTTGAGGAGTTGGTTTTTCTGGTTCCCTCTCTGTCTGACCATCATCTGACAGTTGTTTTGTTCCTCTCTCCTATACCCACAGATTTTGCCGTATTCTGGTAATCACTTCTTCCCCATCTTCCCTTTGCCCTTTAGGCTGTAGAGAAGGGCATGCCACAAGCAGTTTTTAGCTTTGGGGGGGTGTCACGGTCTTTTGTCATTTTCCTATAGTGCTGCCCACTGTGTTGTGAGAAGCTGGTGCATTCAACCTGCCAGTCCTCCATTTGAAGTATGCCACAGGGTTCTTGCTATGATCCCAGCTGATAAAAGGGTACCCTATTTTATTAGTCTTGTGCTTCCATGAAGTGTCTTCAGTTTCATTCCTCAAAAGAAGCGGTGAATAAATATTTTAGAGCCTACTTATATTCTGTCTCCCCACAAAAGGAAGGGTAGGGAAAATGTCAATGCGTGAGCATGGCTTGCATCTTGCCTTTTCTCTGGGATCATCCTGCCTTCCAGTGGTCTGTGTGTTCTCTCTTGTTCCTTCTGGAAAGAAGCTCCCTGGAACAGGACTTCTATGACCTACTGATGCCTGAGACTAGGGAAGAATAAATTTGGGAGGCATAGTTAGGGGTCTTAAAAAAAATTATTTATTTGACCCAGAGAGAGAGAAAGAGAGAGAGAGAGAGACCATGTATAAGCAGGAGGAGTGGCAGGCAGAGAAAGAAATGGGCTCCTGCTGAGCAGGGAGCCTGACCAGGACCCATCCCAGGACCCTGGGATCATGACCTAAGCTGAAGGCAGACGCTTAACTGACTGAGTCACCTAGGCACCCAGTTTCGAGTCTTGTATCCAAATTGCCTTTTCTGGTCCAGCCTTACCAGTAATAAGGTTGACATTATTTTTAAAAGATTTTATTTATTTATTTGACAGACAGAGATCACAAGTAGGCAGAGAGGGGGGGGGAAGCAGGCTCCCTGCTGAGCAGAGAGCCCAATGCGGGGCTCGATCCCAAGACCCTGGGATCATGACCTGAGCCAAAGGCAGAGGCTTAACCCACTGAGCCACCCAGGTGCCCTAAGGTTGACATTTTGATCTCAGTGTTTCCTGTGTATTGTTATTAGTTTGCTCAAAATCTAGACTGAAGGACAAAGTAATTGATTTGACACATTTTAAGCCCCAATAATAATCAAATTTTATATGGGGAAGTAAATAAGGAGACACGGGTTGTTTATATCTTGCCACAAAACCTTAATGACTTCTACAAATCTATTTTGTTGGCAATTAAATGGCTGTACTTATTTTTGAAATCTATGATCACAATCCAAGTTCACTACTTAAGACCTTGTCATTTTACTTTCAAGCTTTTAATGTTGTGGTTATTAATAAGCAACATCAAGATGATAAAAGAGAGGGCTTTAAGGAAAACTAATATTCTAGAATGTTATTTAGTGTTTTTATTCCATCAGGAAAGTTAGTTTTGACTAATTAAATCTTTCATTTTGGGCAAGCTAAGTAATTTTGCTTGTTTGTTGAGCATGAGGTTTAAATTCATGGAAGACATTTTGTTCATATAAAATCTAATATGAAATATAAGTATGGAAAAAATTCAATGAGCATAATATTAGTATAAATGTACCCTATATATTGACTTTTGAACATTTACTTACACAATTAGAGAATAAAGATTTTAAACCCTTGTTAGGAATGACAACTATATTCCTTAGCCTCTGATTTATTCTAATATTTTTGTTTGGGTTGAGCAATAATCTAGAAACTTCTGATTTTTCTCTTTCTTTTTTTTTTTTTTCTAAAGATTTTTCTTTGAGGGAGAGAGAGAGAACAGGGGGAAGGAGCAGAGGGAGAAGGAGAAGCAGATTCTCTGCTGAGCTGGGAGCCCCGTGTGGGGCTTGATCCCAGGACCTTGAGATCACCTGAGCTGAAGGCAGAGGCTTAACCCACTGAGCCACCCGGGCACCCTCTGAAGATCAGTTTGTAAATGCTTGTCAAGAATTGCTCTTTCTTCTTCCTCACATGAACCATGGTACATAGGTCTCTGACCCATCACTCCAACAGAAAAGACACAAGTTTATATCACTTGTTAATCACCTTGGTCTATGTTTTAATTGTATTATATATGTATTCGAGGGACAGTAGAAAACAAAAAAAAAAATTACATGGAGAGGAAGATGCTTTGTGCATCTCACCTCAGTGTGTTGACTGTGAGGCTTTTGTTGCTAAAGAAGTTGAGGACAGATTAAAGGAATTTTGTTCCTCAACTCATCTTTTTCCTCAAATGCTAACACTACAACTTGGGTAGCTCAGAAAATATATCACAACTCACTTGCATTTATTTATCCATGAGAATCCAGAGTGAATAAAGTGCTTCAGTTGTATCAGAGCAAATTTTCTCACGTTATTGATTTCCAGAAAAAAAGTCAATAGGAGCATTGATTGACTTGACATTTCCTTTACTTCTCAAGAAGTGAAAGAAATGGTGCTTAAAATGAGGATGGTGAGAAACAACATCGTCCTTACCTCTATGCCTTGCTGCACAGGGATTAGAAAACACACTGTTTACATGGGAAGATAATGTTTTCTTGAGCTATGTACTCAGTTCCATGAGATCTCCTGAGGAATGGCAAGGTGATCACCATTTGCCTTCCGTTACTCCATCTGCATTGAGTTTGGGCCTCTTGCTAGCTCTGGCCTCTTTCCTAGAACTGATCGTGAAGCTGTTATAAGAGACAAAGGAAATAAATGGAGAGGACCCCTATATTTCTTTATTTTTTCTTCTGTTCTCTCTCTCTTTTGCATTGGGCATACTGACCAAGAGGTTGAAAATTATGTAAAATAATTGAGTAGTTTAATTTGTTTAAATTCCAGCTCTGTCATTTATAAGTTGTAGAATCTTAGGATAGTTATTAAAGTATGGACCTATTTAGAAAATGGAATGACAATAATTTGTTTGAAAGGTGTTAAACTAGTAAATACGTGTGAAGAGTTGTGGCATTGGGGGTGTTTTTCAAACTGTTCTTCATTATCATTTCATATGGAATCAACATAGTAGATAGCCACCAGCTTTAAAAAATGCAAATAGAATGGAAAATATCAGAGTGTGTCACATTAATGAAGTTCTTGCTTCAGTTTCACACACACACAGACACACACACACACACACGTATAAATCAGGTTCCTATGAAAAATGCATTTCTTACTACAGGATGAGGTAAGAAAAATTTGAAAAACACTAGTACAGGGCAGATCCCTGTACCAGTCCATAAATAGTAACATCTTTCTTTTCCTTTTTTATTGTACTTTTTGCCAGACTTGTAAACTGGAATTTGGTCATAATAAAAAAATGATCCTTGGAATTAGTGAGGTATAATAAAGCCCCATTGAGATGTAGCCCCTGGATAGGCTCCAAGGCATTGTCACCAGTAGTTTCAGAAACATGTGTGATGTAAACAGAACCTCAGTAGGTACAATTTGCCACATGTCAGGGATCATCAGATATACTTGCTGGTAATGAGCACCTTGGTAGAATTCCAAATTTCCATGTGATCAACCTGATCAAAGTACATATTTGTCCCAAATTTAATTTTCAAACCATTATATTAAAGCTTCATGTAAGTCATTTAGCTTCTCTAAACCGAACGTTTCCATCTGTCATATGCGGATAATCTTGTTTTTTTGGAGAATATTGAATGAGTCAACATCTGCAAAGTATTTGGCACATAATAAATATTGCATAGATATTAGCTCTTGTCTCAGGTAAGGGGTCTAGGGAAACAGACTCTGAGATGAAGATGATCATGCAGGGGGCACCTGGGTGGCTCAGTGGGTTAAGCCTCTGCCTCTGGCTCAGGTCGTGATCTCAGGGTCCTGGGATTGAGCCCCGCATCGGGCTCTCCGCTCAGTGGGAAGCCTGCTTCCCCCTCTCTCTCTGCCTTTTTCTCTGCCTGCTTGTGACCTCTCTCTCTGTTAAATGAATACATAAAAAATATATATAAAAGAAGATGATCATGCAGGAGTTACTTCAGGGTTTGATCTCATGAACATCACTACAAAAAAAGGAGGAAGGCACAACTGGGAAGAAGAAGTCAAAAGTGCATTTGCAACAGAGGCCCACAGGGAGCTCTGGTGCTAAGATGGCCATTTGGATTGTTCTGAATGGAGGTAAGTCAATCAGACCTCTTTTACCCCCGCATAAAACAGAGGTAAGTGTGGATAAGTTAGGCCATTTTGTGGAGGGAAAACCCCAGAAAGTGATTAGGTGAAGAAATTGGCCACTTGGCCACCAACATTGCCAGCAGCTGTGAGAGAGGGCATGTTTAGTCCTGGGGGTCAGATAGCATATTACGGCACCCACCACACCTCTGTGTCGTACTTGGATCCACTTGCTTCACACAGAAAATGTGTCCTATCTGGGATGAATGCCTTCAGGATTCATCCAGGAGGCTTTTCCACAGGGAAGCATATGAGATGACCTCTAGTTCTTACCACCATAGCTGCCTCAAGGCCAGAACCATACTCCTCATCTCCCTCCTCTACCACCTATTCCAAATACCCCTCACCCTCAGACTGCATTGCTCCTGGTCTTTGTGGCCTACCTGGGCAACCAGATCTTCATCCATTGTCTCTATGCCCATTCCAGGCCAAGACTAATGTCTTTGTTCATTTACAATCAAAATTGGGCAGGGGGATACCAAGAAACCTCCCCCTGGCCATCTGGATGCTAAATCTATTTTTTTCCTGCCTCTTTTTTTGTGACAGCTTTCACCTGATGATCAGAATCCCAGCTCTGCCAAAATGGTGACTTCTTTCCTTGCCCTCTGATCTCTTGGCAAGAATACCTAGAAATTACTTGGCAGAAACTATAGCTTAATATTTAATGGGACCCTTACTCTGTCCTCTGGTGGAAACATGCCCTTCAGGAAAGCAGGACATATATAACATGACTCATATAACACAAAGATGTGGAACTGAGAGGCACAAATACGCTCTGGGAACCAGATCCTTCACGTGGACAGAGGCTAACATTATAGGACAGGAAGCACAGATTCCTCAAATGGGTCCTTGAGATTGATGGTGAGTGGGTCATTCTTATTTCCACCCCTTGGTTCCCACATACACACGTTCTACTGACAAGGGATACAAGACCAGCACCCATAACGGTCATCAATTTCATGTATAAAAGGCGTCTTGAGTATATTTTTGCTGGCCTCTCATCTTTGCAAGTTATCATACCAAGCCAGTGCCCCAGCAGTGCCTTCAAAAGGCCATATCATTGCTTATCAGGCCACTGCTGCTAATTAGCAGTGATATGTATTAGAATTAACGTGTCCCATTATTATGTGTCCACAGCATTGCCTGTTTGACTATAAAGAGGGTTCCTTGGATCTATTTTACAGGATTCCATGTCAGCGAATCAAATGCTTTGTAAATTTTTTGTTAACGATGGTGTTAGCTAAGGCTATGTGAGCTGCCAGGAGTTGCCAACCATCTCAGTTGAGGGTTTTGCCTAAAAATGAAGCCAATACAGAGGACAGCAAAGCAGAGAAATGGAGAAACACTTCTGTTGACATTGAACACTTGTTTTTTTTAGTACCTTAAATAAGATCTCCCTTGAATTGCCAGCTAAATGAGGAAATAAATTTCTATTGGTAATTATTTAAATTGGGCTTCTATCACCTATATCTAACAGTTCTGAGGAAGACACTGATCTGCCTTTTGCTCATGCTTACACATTCATTCTCTTACAAAATTAACACCATAAATCAGGATTTATTCTGCCTTGAGAGTCATTTTACAACTGTAGGCTGACTCACTATTTGATTCCTGTTGTGATGATGGTATAGTTGAAATCTTAGAAACAGATGTGTTCAAGTTCTCATGGGTCTCACAATATCCCCAGTGCTCCCATCAAGTACCGTGGCCTGTGAGACGGGAAGCAAGGCTGCAGAGAGCCCGAGGACCACTACCATTGTCTGAGCTCTCATTATGTGCTACACTCTGCTGGAAGTACCTTTGTAGTTAGGGAAGTTCATTCTCATTGCAACTCTGTGAGGCTTGAATTAGTTTTCTCATTCTGACACTGAGGAAACAGGATGACAGAAGTTAGGAAACTTGCTTAGGTCAGTCACTTAATAAGTAGAAGACCACAGACTCAAAACATGGGGGACTGACTGTATTGACAGCAGGAGTCCAGGGATGTGAGAGATCAATGCAGGCAACAGGAATCAGAGAAGCTTCCCGAAGTGTGAACAAAAACCTCTTTTCTCTTTTGCACTATTTCACAGCCTGTAGAGAAACCATGATCTAGTGTCCAGAAGGCATCCATCCTTCAAATTACTTGAAAGATTATAGATACATGTGGAAATTTATTTTTGATCTGTTTCTCAAACATGCACAGATATATGTTTTTTATGCCAAAGGCATTATTTTATACTTGCTTTTAAAATATTTTCCTGACTTACATTCCTGTAATAGTCTTTATGATCATAATAACACATAATCAGAATATACCTGCCTTAGACCCTTCCAGCCTGGTCTCCATCTCTGACCAGTAGCAAGAAGAGGGTCTTGGCTTAGAGTCTCTGTCCTCCAGCTCACATGAGCCTAGTTGTCAACAGTCACGTCAGACCCCTCGTGTGGGTTTTGAGAGTGTGAGGTGTTTTCTTCAAAATACCTCCCTTCAAGTAGTCCCTGAAAATCACAGACAGTTTCATTTCATATTCAATTCCCCACATGCCAGTTTCTAATTGTATGTGCAAGGTTATTTTAAAAAATTTTTCTGAGCCCTTGATTGAAAGTATTTAGAGAACTTTCTAGGGACCATGTAAGCTCAGGGCAAAATTAACCCATGGAGCCTTGCATTCTAAGTTCTGCATTCATATCTAGTCTAGGTCAAGAATGAGTGACAGCAACAACTTTAGCACCCCTGGGGAGAGGGACTAATTCCATTTCTGGACCTAGTCAATTTGATTTTGTCTTTTGAGACTTTCAGGAAGAAGTCTCAGGGAACCATAAAGTTTTGCTTGTGAAGTGCCATGGCCTTGTGGAATGAGACCATGTGTCAGAGTCAGAGTCATCTAGGGTTTTGTCCTGGCTTGGCCTCATGCTGTATGACCTGAGAGAGAATGGCTAATAGCTTTTCCTCTGTTTGACTTGGTTTCCTCATCTATAAAATTGGGATCTCACAATATAGACCCTGCAGGGACTGCTATGAGGAACAGCATACACAAACACACACATGCACACGTGCGCGCGCGCACACACACACACGCATCCATTCACAATGTGCCAAGCGATGTTTTAAAAACACTTTACAAACATTACAGCTTTTAATACTCATTATAACTTATGAGGAGGGAAATACTACTACCATCCCCCTTCTACATGTCAGAAAACTGAGGCTCAGGGCAGATAAGTAACTTACTCAATGTCACACAGCTAATAAGTGGTAGAACTCAGTTACAAGTTTAAGCAGCCTGGTTTCAGAGTCCATGTTCTTAACTGCTACTCTGCTGCCTCAGATGGTAGCTATTTTTGTGATCTAGTTTTAAAATGTTTAAAATACAATGACTATGTTATAAGATGTGTGCCTGTGTTGCTTCTGTAGAAGGCTATAGTATAGTCACTTTCAAATAGGAAATCAAATGAGCTTTCCTTATTGTCAAGCTTTTAATGGAAATAAAATAGAGCCACATAAAGTAGGTTACTTAGTATTTGAAAAGCTCTAAATTTCTTCAGACTGCTGCCTAAGTTCAGTGTATCTTTCCTTGATTGAATACATTGGTAAGAAGATTACTTAGTACAGGCACTTAGACTGACACTCTGAAGAAACTTCTCACTACAGAGTTTTTCTGAGATTTAGTCACAGAAACTTCCCCCCAAAACAGACTTCACACCAGAAAGTAATCACTGACTCTCCAAAATCAGCGATTCCAAGTGTGGGAAATCCTAGATCAAAGTTAAATATTCATTTTTAATTTAAGGACCTGCCTAAGCCTTCGATACAGTGATGTACTTATGAGTCTCTCCAAGAGACAGGGCATGTTGGCTATGGAATGCATGGCGGCTCTGAAATGTGTCAACTTGGTCAGCCTGAACTACATTCCCCAGAATCCCTCTCTCTGTATATTTTATGTTAGGAGAAGCCGCAAGAGACAAGGTGGGAATGGAGCATAGCGGTTCATAGCTCTCACATGGCTGATTTTCTGCTGACTTACCTTACTAATGTGGGAGCAGCTGCGCCTGCAACTTCTCCACCTTTTCGTGAATCCTCCCTCCACTTTTCCAGTGCTGAAGCCCGGCATATATATATATATTTTTTCCCAGTTTATTTGAGAAAGAGACAGTAAGAGAGAGCATGGGAGGCGTGAAGGTTTAGAGGGAGAAGCAGACTCGCCATGGACCTGGGAGCCTGATGTGGGACTCGATCCTGGGACCCCAGGACCGTGACCTGAGCCAAAGACGGTTGCTTAACCAACTGAGCCACCCAGGCACCCCAGCCGGATGTATCTTTAACTCCCAGATAGTTAGCACTAGCTTCTCCTGTAGGATACCCATGCCATCAAGGTCAGAGCCAGTGAGGTCAGAGCCAGTGAGAACAGACCTGGGTTCTAGCTGTGCTCTTGGATTTGAGCTTATCCTCATTCTCACCCACTTGACATTAATCTTTTCTTCTTAGATGGAATTCAAGCTTCAACAACAGTCAGAGACAATGACTTTCCAGAGATTTCTTGAAAAGTTCCCAAATTACATAATATAAAATCCCTTCTATATATACTATAAGATATTTTTAAAAGCAAAAACAAATGGAGACCAATCTTGAAAACTCCCTGAGCAGGCAGAACCAGTTTAGTCATTACAAACAGAGCTTTATTTAGCTTATTTTGCAAGACTAACTTAACCAGGGTCATTTCTTGTTTGGGTCTCTGGAAATCATAAGGAAAACTTGAACTGCTTCCCAAGGTTGATATGAGGTAACCACTGACTGATAATTCCCTATCCTTTAAGAAAATTTAATGTTATAACAAATCATTGTGAAGAAAAACAGTCACTACATTTTTACTATATGAGCAGCTCTATAATAATAACCTCTGAGTCCCATTCCATGTTTTGGTGTGAATGCTCCTAGTTTGCACAATAAACTGTTAATGATTACTATTTCAGAGATTCATTGCCTTTACTTTGGCTATTTCTTAACTTTTGACTATATATACATATACACACAGACAAACATATATATGATATTATATATGATACAAAGTACTTATGCACATGATATATATATGGTATATATAATATATATATGATATGTAACATGTAATACATATTACCTGTTGGTTTTGCTTCTCTGATTGGGGCCCTAATAGATAACCCTCAAGTCATGGCACATCCTCCTTGGATATGAGGAAGCATGACGACTTAGAACCGAGTCAGTTTTGCTGCAGCTCCCAGGTGCCCTCAAAGGAAACTCCTTCCTTTGGAGTTTTGACTCAAGCTGATTTTATTTTTGTTTCAGTTTCAATAGTGGGTTACAAGTTCAGGGCACAGGTAGGGGTGGAGGGATTGTACAGGAAGTAGAAAGAAGTCTTTGGAGAGAACTATTGTTAAGACTGAGAAGTATTACCCCATCACATGGAGCTCCCTCTCTCTCTCCATTCCCCCCTTCCTCTCTCACTTCCCCCTCCCTCTCTATCTCTTCCTTCCTTCCTTCCTGTATCAATCATCCACATATTGATGACATAATGTGAGCCACTTTGCTAACCACTAGACCATAGTGATGTTCCCTGATGCCTGGTTTCTCGGGGCTTACAATCTATCAGGGATACCGATACACAGAACTCATGATGAGTCAATTACTTACAAGGAGGACTGCTCTATTTCCAGGGGCTCAGTGATGGTGGGGAACAGAGCATGCCAAATAGAAGAAATAGCATGGGCAAACCCCCTGAGCTACAAAAGCATCTCTTCACAAAAGTATATTTAGGGGACTGGGTGTAGTTGGGGTATGCTGTAGCAATGCTGAGAGATGAGACTAGAAAGAGGGTAAGATCCTTGAAGGGACTTGAATGACATACTAAGGAATTCAGAATTTAGTATCTTTACCTATAGGGTGATGTAGAAATCTCCAAAGTTGCTGAACAAGAAGATGATCATTACAGTCTAGATTTGCCTTTCTAAGGACCCTGTGTGGAATGTGTACTCCAGTTGGACCATAATACCTCAAATTTAGGGACTACGTCCAAGTGGTTCTTATCTCCCCAGAACCCAGCATAGTGCTTGGTGCTCTTGAAGTGCTCCCCAATTGTGTGTTGAGTGAATAAATGAAGCTTAGAGAAGTAATTACATGTGGCCAAAGCCTGATATTTGAATCATAACTCTGGGAGAATTATAAAGGATAATAGAAAACAGATCAGAGGAACTGTCAGCTCTGTTGTTGCCATCATCTTTCCTGTATTTGTTCTAAATCCTTCCTGCTATGATTCGGTCCAGAGACCCTTGTCTTTGGTGGAAATGGCAGGCAACTGACATGCACTTTTCCTTGGAGCATAAACATTGCTGTGCCTGATGACCATCACTGGATTGTCCTCAGTATCTCCAGAACAAACTATTTCTCCTTTTTAAAATTATTTTTTCACAAACTTCATTTTCCAACTCTTTAACTATCTTTGCAGCTGACCTGGATTTTCCATCACTTCCCCTCTTTTGGCTGCTAGTTTCTACCGGGAAGAGATGCGGCTTAAGCTACGTGGATTCTAAGGGAACACATTCTGGCCAAATCCTTTGGGCTGTTAAGAAGACTAGGAAATGTTCCGTATCTAATACTTGGATAATGTTTGGGTTCCAGTCAATAAATTAATGGGAAATTACTGAAGTACTATCTTGCTGCTTTAAAAGGAGTTAATTAGAGTTCAATAAAATACACAAAGTTAAATTATAGCGAAGTGCTTTCTGAGGTTGTTGAGAAATCAAGGTGAGTTGGCTTTAAAGTGGGAGAGAAGAGGACAGATATCAAGAGCTCACTGTGTATGAGAACTTTGCATACTTTTTTCTTTTAATTCTTAGAAGAACTAAGAAGTAGTCATCTGTTGTGTGTAATGAGTGATAGGATGAAAGTTCTTGCGTTTAAGTAAGTTGCCCATGATCTCCCAGGGACTGACCAAGTCCAGACTCGAGCCCACATCTGTCCAACTAAAAGGGCAAGGCTGGTTGCCCGTTATTCTGAAATTGGTCTCAAAATCAAAGGACTATCCCAGAGGGCTGGGCTCTTTGAAGAAATCACTCATATCACCATTTGTTGAGAAGCTCTCAGGCATCAGGTTTTAGGCTAGATAAATTTTTCATCAAATATCTGATAATATTTAATGTATTCTTTGTTGTAAAGCTGTTTCCTGAGTATTGTTCCCATTTTACAAATATCCAAACTGAGGCCCAAGAATTTAAATAACTTCCATTTTGATGTAGTTTGTAAGGGACAGAGCTGGATGCTGAGGGACTATGGCCGGGTGCCATCGGTTATGACGTCAAGAAAGGCTGCTCCAGGTTCAAGAGCAAGGGTCCCTGGGGGGTGCCGACTGTGGGGAGCAGCCACAGCTTTAATGACAGCAAAAGCCCTGAGGCAGGTGGGAGCTAGATTTCTCTTTACCAGTTTGACAGTTTTGCTGTGGGAGCAATCATACTCAAAGACAACAACAAGAGTGTTTCTCCCTTAGATCACTTTTTCTCCCGGAAGGCAGGGGCAGTTACTTCAGTCATCTTTTGAATGGTTTAGGGAGGGGAGGGTTTCTCCAACTTCAGTGTCCCTAAGAATGACCCAACGTACCTGATGAAAATATAATCGCTAAACCCCACTCCTGCAGAGAATTCCTAATTCCATAGGCCTGGAGTGGGCCTGAAGAATTTGTACCTTTAACAAGTACACTAGATGTACTACCTGCTGAAGCAGGTAGTGTGAATTATTTTTAATAAAAATAATTTGTTTTTATTTACAAATTCTTTTTTTTAAAGATTTTATTTTTTTATTTGACACAGAGAGATCACAAATAGGCAGAGACACAGGCAGAGAGAGAGAGGGGGAAACAGGCTCCCCGCTGAGCAGAAAGCCCAATGCAGGGCTCAATCCCAGGACCCTGAGATCATGACCTGATCCAAAGGCAGAGGCTTAACTTACTGAGCCACCCAGGTGCCCCTGCCTTTTTGTTTTGTTTTGTTTTTTAAGATTTTATTTATTTGAGAAAAAAAAAGATAGAGATAGCAAGACAACATGAGCAGGGAGGGGACAGAGAAGCAGGCTCCCTGTTGAGCAGGGAATCTAATATGGGGCTCGATCCCAGGACTCAGGGATCACGACCTGAGCTGAAGGCTTAACCAATGAGCCACCCACGTGCCTCTGAATTCTGCCTCTTTTTTTTTTTTTTTAAATTTTTTAAAAATTTATTTTCAGCATAACTGTATTCATTATTTTTGTACCACACCCAGTGCTCCATGCAATCCATGCCTTCTATAATACCCACCTCCTGGTACCCCGACCTCCCACCCCCCGCCCCTTCAAAACCCTCAGATTGTTTTTCAGAGTCCATAATCTCTCATGGTTCACCTCCCCTTCCAATTTCCCCCAACTCCCTTCTCCTCTCTAACTCCCCATGTCCTCCATGCTATTTGTTATGCTCCACAAATAAGTGAAACCATATGATAATTGACTCTCTCTGCTTGACTTATTTCACTCAGCATAATCTCTTCCAGTCCCGTCCATGTTGATACAAAAGTTGGGTATTCATCCTTTCTGATGGAGGCATAATACTCCATAGTGTATATGGACCACATCTTCCTTATCTATTCATCCATTGAGGGGAATCTTGGTTCTTTCCACAATTTGACAACCGTGGCCATTGCTGCTATAAACATTGGGGTACAGATGGTCCTTCTTTTCACTACATCTGTATCTTTGGGGTAAATACCTAGTAGTGCAATGGCAGGGTCATGGGAAAGTTCTATTTTTAATTTCTTGAGGAATCTCCACACTGTTCTCCAAAGAGTCTGCACCAATTTGCATTCCCACCAACAGTGTAAGAGGGTTCCCCTTTCTCTACATCCCCTCCAACACATGTTGTTTCCTGTCTTGTTATTTTGGCCATTCTAACTGATGTAAGGTGATATCTCAATGTGGTTTTAATTTGAATCTCCCTGAGGGCTAGTGATGATGAACATTTTTTCATGTGTCTGATAGCCATTTGTATGTTTTGATTGGAGAAGTGTCTGTTCATATCTTCTGCCCATTTTTTGATATGATTGTCTGTTTTGTGTGTGTTGAGTTTGAGGAGTTCTTTATAGATCCTGGATATTCTGCCTCTTAAGATGCTTGTGTAGTGGCTGTGATTCTGAGTCTGAATCCCTGATTCCATCACTATGAGCTTTACGATGGTGAGTGAATTCCTCAACCTCTCTTAGCCTCAGTTTTCCTATCTATAATATGGGAATAATGATGATACCTACCTACCTCTCAGTCATGTGAGGATTAAATAAAGCAATGCATGCAAAACACTTAATGTCTTTCTGGCACATAGTAAATGTTCAGTTGATGTTAGCTGTTATTATGCTAATGATAAATTAGTTATTTACAGAAAAAAAAAAGATTGAGTCATTCTCTCTACTGGAAATTTTTTATGTCCTTGTGACTATGGAGGTGGGAGATAGGGGAGGGAATTTACCTGTTCCTGGAAAGGTCAGTAATATAGGATTTTTTTCTTTCTGTAGTATTTGTCTCACAGATGCTCTTGTTTATTTTTCTTTTGCTAGTAGTGTACATTTATCTTTAGAATGTCAACAGATTCTTTCTAAAGGAATTCCTTGCTCCGTGGTATTAACTAAATGGATCTCTGGTTGATGGGGCACTCATTTTTCTATAGGTCTTGTAAGTGTCACTTGGAAATCTTCCTTTTCTCTGGCTTTTTAAGAGAAATGATAATGGAAGAAGCAAAACTCAGAAAATTCAGAACAACTTCTTTTTTTCCCTTCATATACCCAGGTCAGAGATGCCGACACCCCTCTCAGAGAGAGCCCTCTCCTGGACTGAAACTGGATATGGGCCAGGTAGCCCTCCATTCAATCACTGGAGGTTAGGGCTAAGGCCAGACTCCCAGACACAGGATCTGTGATCTGTAAAAAACCACCAGTGCATCTTGGCTTCAGTGGGGATAGAATCCAAGCTCTTTGACATGTGTATATGACTCTTTAAATTTCCTTGTTCAGGTTCCTGCTTATCTTGCCAGGTTCCTTCCTGGCCACTCCCCTCTCCTTTGTCCTCTTCATACTGACAGTTAGTTTGCTGGAGCCTTATTTTCTCTCCACTCTAGACTTTTTTACGCTGTGTCTTTTGTCTGAACGTGTTTTTCTCTGCTCTTTTTACCTTCATATTTCCTTTAGATCCGACTTGGATGTTCATTTCTATAGAAAGTCTTCATTAGGCGTTAGCTGCCCTCCTATGTGTTTCTGTAATTTAGCAAAATACAACATTATTTGCTTTTGCATTTATCTCCTCTACTAGATTAAAAGCACCCTGACTCAGGGGCTTTGTCTGTCTCATTCACTTTCTACTCCCAGTGTCCCATCACAGGCATGAGGTAGGGACTCGTTAAGTATTTACTCAGTGAATAAACAAGTTGTCTTCTAACACCTGCCATAGCATTTCCAATGGTGGGAAATTTATTACCTCCTGAGGCTACTGGATCCATTTCTGGAAGGGTCTCTCTGTTTCAAATCTTTTCCTAATTAATGAACTGAAATCAGTGGTCCTATAACTTTCCAGGAGAACAAGATGCCACAGTCTTAGAAGAGGAGACAGAATCTCGGGTCCTGTCTTCTCACTGATTTGAGAGGCTCCCTGGTTGGGGCTCAAGTGCAAAATGAAGACTGCTTTTTTAAGGAAGGGCTACTGGATAGAGACAGAAATGCAAATGTTGAAAGAGTAAAACTGATCACTCATCTGAGATAGAGAAAATTGTCTTTTTTTTTTTTAAGGTTTTATTTATTTATTTGAGAGAGAAAGAGAGAATGTGTGCTCAGGCAAGAACTGGGAGGTGGTGGTGGGGGGTGGAGGCGTGTAGAGGGAGAAGCAGACTCCCCGCCGAGCAGGGAGTCGGACACAGGGCTGTATCCCAGGACCCTGAGATCATGACCTGAGCCAAAGGCAAATGCTCAGCTGACTGAGTGACCCAGGTATCCCTGTCATTTTCTTATAAGGCAAAGAGAAGTAAAAGGAGTACTTTTTTTTTTTTTTTTTTTGCTTCTGAGGAATAGGGATGGAGTGGCCTTCCAGAGAGGGTTGCTCTGTGGCCAGAACAACAGACTTGGGAATTTACCGAGAGGACTTTGAATTGTTCTAAGATGTTCTGATTCATGAGTGAAGTTTCTTGAGTGAAAGAGGTAATGCCCCTTGCTTTAAAAATGAAAGGAGTACACTGAGAGGGTTAGTAGCTCTTCTGTTCCAGGTGGTGGTAGTTGTGACTTACAGTCCATTGATTTTGCTTTCTTCACTCCAACCTAAGGAGGGAAATTTGATTATCCTCATTTTACAGGAGAGAAACAAACTTCATGAAGTAAGTGACCCAAGGTGACACAGTTAATAGTCATGGGGCTGAGTCCCTTATCCCAGTATTTCCTCATCACTTCATGGAGTTATGGTAATTTCATTTTTACAATATACAAAGCACACTGTCATTTACATAAACACAGCATTTCAAGAGCTAAGATTCTGGCACTGTTCCTGCCCCCTCCCCTATTCCCTTTAAAAATCACATTTTGTCCTTTGAATCTTTCTTTCTTGAAAGGACACATACAATGATCTCTAAATGTTAAGTTACGTAAAACAAAAGAATCTAAATAGTGCCATTTTCTTCACCACTTGCTACACATTTTAACATTTTAAAATAGCAATTAGAGCTTGAGAAACAGTTGAGAAATTCTCAACTTTAGTCAGAAGAGTACTCAAATTGCCTCAGATAAGCATGTGGTTGTAACAGATCCCAGGAAAATATTTCCACATCAGGGATGAACTTGCAGGTATAACGAAGCAACTAATGATGGGAAGGGAGACCTCTACACCAAGAATAGTAATTGTTTTCTTCAAAGTAACTGAGTTAAGAGTCTACTGTTTGCCCTTATTCAGCCTTTCTCTTCTAAGCCCAGAGACACTGAGCCAACAGCTTCACTGGGCTGGTAATTCATCAATGGTGTGAGTGTGGCAGCTCTCCCTTAGTCGAACCCCACTGAAATCAACATTACTTGTTGAGTCCTAGGGTTACCAGAAAGCCCTGACTGGATTGCAGCACTAAGACCTCCCTTGGAGTCATGGGATCAGAGTATATCTTTGGCATTAAGATCATAATTTTTACAGAACAAAGTTTAGTTTTTTAAAAAAATTATTATTGTGTTCAGTTAGCTAACATACAATAATACACCATTAATTTTTGATGTAGTGTTTAGTTTTTAAAAAAGAACTCATGCAGGGGCACCTGAGTGGTTCCGTTGGTTAAGCATCTGCCTTGACTCTGGTCATGATCAATGGGATTGAGCTCTGAGCTGGGCTCTCTGCTCAGCCAGGCACTTGCTTCTCCCTCTCCCTCTGCCACTCCCCCTGTTTGTGTTCTCTCTGTCTCTCTTCTCTCTCTTGAATAAATAAATATCTTTAAATTTAAAAAAAATTTAAAAAAAGAGAATTCATGCAAATGGGTGTTTAGGGCCCATCCTTGGTACCCTGTAAGAGTGGTAGTTCTTCTATTTTGCAATGTCTTTCTAAATTCCTGAGCCCCTCATTCTCTGGTCACCTGCCAAACTTCCTATGTAGCACCAAACCCAGCTTCTGTTAATCTCCCCCTCTTTCTCTACCTGGACTAGATTCTATCTGAATCTTTTTTTTCCCCCTGCCTCAGCTCCATTCATTTGGGGCCTTTCCTGATGATTGGGCTAATTTCTGATAGATTCATTCACTTATATGGACTTGCATTTCAAGGGATTAATCCTAATCATGGGAGAAGTCTTGAGAATTTCAAGCACAGAATGTAAAAGGACAAAAAGAAATGCTTATGTTACATACCAGACTGTGCAATCAAAATACGATTTGAGCCACAAATATAACCTGCATGTGTAATGTAAAATTTTCTAGTAGGTACTTGAGAAAGGAAAGAGGAACAAGTGAGATCAATTTTAAGAATGATGTACTTAACCCAATATGTTTAAATGATTATCCTTTAAATATGTCATCAATGTGAAAATTATTAATAATGAGGTATTTTACTTTTTTGGGGGAGGGGTCTAAGTTTTTGAAATCTGATGTGTTTTTTACACTCACATCTCAGTTTGGGCTAGCCAGCTTTCAAGTATTTGGCAGCCACATGTGGCTTGTGGCTTCCATGCAGGACAGCATGAGTATATTCAGAAAGATGAAGAGCACATTTTCTGTATGTCTGTGTGGAGATGAGGTGTGGGAAGGGGTGGTGTGTGTGTGTGTGTGTGTGTGTGTGTGTGTGACAGACGTTATTGAGAGTATAATGAGGGGATGGTGGTGGTGACAAAAAAGAGAGAACAGTGTGTGCGGTTTTAATTTCCAATTGAATTTAGGGGACAGTGTGGTATAATGGAAAGAGTATTTTAGATTCTCACTGAAACTCTGCTGTGTGCTCTTGGACATATTACATAAGCTCTCTGAGCCCCAGGTTACTTATTTGTAAAACGGATATGGCAATAGCCACTGTAGAGGATTGTTGTTGAAAAGTTAATGATAAAATACACAGAAAAGCCTGAGGGGAGCAGTGTCAATGAATGCCGTTTTGCCTGTCCATTTTCCCCTCCCTTTCAGAAACCTTTACATTTTTCTTCTCTTCTCCACACCACCCACCCAGCCAACTCCTCCTCAAATACAAGTTAAATTCTCAACTTCTCCATGAAACTTCAAAGAAAAATAATTATGTAGTTCTTACTAAGCATCCTAAAGAAAAATGGGCAACATTGTGAGATTTGATATTGACACAATTGAGCCACATACTTACCAAATTAAGCCCATTTCTGTGACTAACATTTTGTTATCTGTGAAATGCTTTCCTCTTTTCTCTTTGTCTATCTAAATTCTGTTCTCTTTATTGCCAGGCTGACATTTCAACTTGAACCTGAAACATTCTTAGATCACTTGTGTCTACAGTGATCTTGCTTTTGCTGAAATCATATTACTTCTACCCTATGCCCCAACAAGCTCTTAGAGTTTATGAAACTTGGTTCCTATGGCTAATAAATAGGTATTCTAAAAAAAAAAAAAAAAAAAAAAGAAAGAAAAAGTTCTATGGACAGAAGAAATATGAAAAATATGAAATTCTGAGTTAAAGAAGTTGAAGTATTTTATTTTCCAGTGCTCTACAGGGTAACATATATTATGAAGCTACAAAGGAGGAGGGGGACAATTATTTGAAGTATTTCCCATATTTATTAATCAAAATAAAAAGTTCCTATTTTTTCTTTTGACTATTTCATAAACCAGCATTTCAAGGAACTCATTTTGGGATATACCAATATATGTTATGAACTATGGCAGTTTAGTATGTGGATGCTCAACATCTCAGATACACTTTACTGTCATTTGTTTGTGCCTGACCTTCCCAACAACAGTATGTTAATGCACGTTGGGATCTAAAGAAAATTTTCATGAATCCATCTTCCTTCTTTCCTTCCTTCCTTCCTTCCTTCCTTCCTTTCTTCTTCTTCTTCAATTTGATCTTACTAACAATATTCTGAGCTAGAAATGTTAGAGGGGAGACCAATATTCAAACAATATTGATTAAGGAATACTGTGACAGGCACTGCACTAGAGTCTTGAATACAGTGGTAATGGTAAAAGACTCCATGGGTGCAGACAGATATTTAACAAAACTTTCACAAAATCATCCTTAAGTAGTTTTTTAAAGATTTACTTATTTGAGAGAGACTGAGAGAGTGCGCAAGCAGGGGGAGAGAGAGAGTGAGAGGAAGCAGACTCCCCACTGAGCTGGGAACCCTATGGAGGGGGGTGGATCTCAGGACCCTGGGCTGAAATCAAGAGTCCTGTGCTTCACTGACTGAGCCATCCAGATGTCCTTAAGACCATAATATTTTGAAGCATAGTAATTGCTAATACTTATGCAACACTAAGTTCCAGGCCATCTTCTAAATACTTAAAAAATTCTCAAAATAACCTAGAGGTAGTCCTGTTATCCCCATTTTGCAGATAGAAATTGAGACACAGAGACATAATGACTTGCTCAAGGTCATACAGAGCCAAGATTCAAACCCAGGCAGTCTGGCTCTAGAGTTAACTTCCATATATAGAAGTAAGGCATGTAGCAAAAACATGTGGCCAGAGACCTTGCCTAGTATGCATTTTCAGAGAAAGAGCTCATGTTTAAGCTGAATCTTCAGTAATGAGTAGGATTCAGCTAGTAAAGTGGGTGGGAAAAATCATTTCAAGCAGGGGTGAAGGTTTTGAGTAAGGAACAAATTTAGCAGGGCGCCTGGGTGGCTCAGTGGGTTAAGCCGATGCCTTCGGCTCAGGTCGTGATCTCAGGGTCCTGGGATCGAGTCTCTGCTCAGCAGGGAGCCTGCTTCCTCCTCTCTCTCTCTGCCTGCCTCTCTGCCTACTTGTAATCTCTCTCTGTCAAATAAATAAATAAATCTTAAAAAAAAAAAAAAAGGAACAAGTTTAGCAGGTACAAGAAACTATATAAAGGCCACAATGACTTGCCTGTAGTGACGGAGGATGACTGAGATGAAGAGCAGTTCATGTTTGTCATCTTTGTCATGTAGCAAAAAAGCTATCTTTAGGAGTTGGGTGTTACTGATGGCTGCACAACCAAGCGTATGTAATGTCATAGAATTGTGCACTTGAGAATGGTTAAAATCGTAAATTTTATGTTATGTGTATTTTACCACAATCAAAAAACAATGGAATAAAGAGGAAACAGATGAAGGAAATATGATAAAATTATAACAATTATTAAGGCTAGGTAATAGATATGTGAGGATTTATTATAATAGCCTCCCTGCTTTGAAGTATATTTGATTTTTTTTATAATACAATTAAAATAAATGTAAAACATGCTCTGTTTAATATAAAAACAATAAATAGTGATTGAAGGATTTTAAGAAGAGCTATAAAGTTTTTAAGTTAATCACTGGATGCTGTGTAGAGAATAAAAAAGAATGTTTCAGATGGTTGGGTAGAAGAATATTATTTATATACTATGGCTTCAGTAGCCATGAGAAAAAGTGGATGCCTTTAAAAATATTTAGGATGGAGAATCATCACACTTGGTGATTGGAGATTGTGACATTTCTGGCATGAGCTATGGAGTAAGAAGAAAATTAGGAGGGTGTAATGTTATGGAAGTCAAAGAGAAAGACAGTCAATGTGTGAATGCTGGGAAGAGCTCAAGCAATATGATGATTGGAAATTAGGAACGCGGGAATTATTTGTAACTTTATCTAGAGGATTTTTGGTGGAAGGGATGGGGGTCAATTGGTTGTAGGTTAATGTTATAGATTGAATATTTGTGTCTCCCCCAAATTTGTATGTTGAAACCCTAACCTCAGTGTGATGGCTTCATGAAGTAGGGCCTTTTGGAGGAAATAAGATTTAGATGAGGTCATGAGGGTGCAGATGTATTTGTTGATATGAGCATGGAAATTTAAAGGAATTTCTATCTAGTGGCTTCATTTCTTCTGAGAATATGTAGTTAGAATAATAGTAAACTTTTGATGGTTTATTGATAGCAGACGTTGTGTTAAAACGTTAACATGTCCTGACTCATTTACTATTTCTAATAACCTTATGAGGTACAAACTATTACTATCTCTATTTTACTAACAAAGAACTATTAAGAAATATATGCCTAAAGTTACATTGATTTTTAAAAATTATTTATTTTTCCTTTTTTCCTATTTAGTTATTTACTCAAGTATAATTAAAATATGAAATTCATCTATTGTGACTACACTAAAATAAAAACTTGCACAGTGAAGGAAAAGCATCAGTAAAGCAAGAAGATAACCTACTGAATGGGAGAAGATATTTGCAAATCATGTATCAGATCAGGTGTTAATATTTAAAGTTGCATTTAGACAAATTGCCAGAACCTGAATACAAACCTAGACAGTTTGCTTTCAGATAGTTTGCTTTACTACAAGCCATACTTAGCTAAGGCCATCCAGTGACACTGAAGGGAACACAGGAGGTGTTGGTCATCTGAGGAGTGTGAAGGACAAAAAGAATCTGCAGAAACTGATTGGAATGCACTGATTGGAATTATGTGATAAGATCATAAGGGATGTGGACAGCTGAGCCAGGACTAGGAATTACAAACTGAAAGTGCAATCAATCAACCTGGTGATGTGATTTGCCCCAGACGATCTCAAGTGACTTGAACACAGGCACTGGGAAGACAGACTCTTGGGTTTATTTAAGGGTAGGGCTTATTGGGTTTGGCAGAATAACAAAAAGACTATGGAAATTGAGAATGGCTGAAATATCCTACAGAAAAAGAGACCTTGGGAATACATCCCTCTTATTAAAAAAGTCTTTCTTCTATGGTAGCATTTTTCTTTTCACTATTTTTTTCTGACAAAGACTATTGGTGAATAGAACACAGCCTTAGACTTCAGCTAAGTCCAACACACTGTTATAGGAATTCAGGATATGCTAGCCTCTGCTGCATGCTAGGGTATCTTAAACTAAGATTTTGCTGTTTATATACTATTAATGTCATTGGTGCCAAAGATCTTGTCTCATTCCATATTGTCTCATTCCATATTAATTGTTAATGTACTAGAAATGTGAACAGACCCTAAATTTACACCTTAAATTTTATTTTATGATTTAAAAAGTTAAAATTTACATCTGAGAAAAAAATTGATCCCAATAAAAAAATTCTGTATACATCATAGTGATCCACCCATTCCAACAAACCTTTAATAATTAAGACTTGGGTTATTGAGCAGCTCTGAAGAATCTTCATGGCTAGGGACATGAGACAATCATCAAGACACTGTGAAAAACTTTTACGAAGATTTTGACACACTGAAATAGTGGACTGGGTTCTGAATCATAGAATTTTGACATAGATTAAGCAATGAGATGGATCCTTAGAAGTGATTTTACTTTGAACATATTAATGCAATCTGTAGACCTTGAATTTGAAGACAATAGAATTAGTTGTAAGAAATACAGAGTCTTGGGCCCCATTTCAAAGCTACTGAATCGAAATCTGCATTTTAATAAGATCCAGGGAATTTCTATGCACATCACTCTTTGAGAAAGCATTGGGCTAGGTCATCTTTGTAGTTATTAAGCGTCATGACGGGTTGCAGTGCTAACTCAGATAAAACACCCATTGGTTTTTATGGTTTTGGCCTAAAGATGAGCTAATCACCTGTAAGCCTTGATGTTTTTTAGGTAAAAGGCTAGTCTGAAAGGAAAATGAGGAGAAAGATGTGGGGTTTCATTTTATTCTAGACTTGATATGACTGGTCTGCAAAAGCATCCTTTCATTTCTGATATCCATTTTCACTAGTCTTCATGGGTATACTCTGACTTTCCTCTTCTGCAATTTCCCATGCTCCTCAATTTAAATGCCCTGAGGTATAAAAGCACTTGTTTCTAGACTCTCAGCAACCAAGTATATGTTGGATAGAAAAGAGTTAACCCAAAGGACATACAAAGTTGGCAGGATTCAGATGGTTCAGGAAAATTTGAAAATCATCACATGGAGCTTTAACTATTAGAACGGTTAACATTTTTTTTTTTTTTTTCCATGAGATGGCAGAATGTTGACTCACAGGAATTAATGTGATTAACCTTCAGCCAAGGCATGTTTGAGGCAAAGAGGTGAATCAGACTCATTAGTTTCTGGTTCTGGAGCAATGAAGGATCATGGCATTTGCCCTGTCCACATACTTCCAAACATAGATCACCCCAATTATATTATTACTGCTTCTGAACTTTTTCTTCTCCTTTTTTTTTTTTTCCCCAAAAGCATAAAATGCCAAGGTGAGTGATCAAAAGACAGTGGCTATTCAGTATATGGAAATGACAACCAAGCTAAGGTTTTCTTTTTGTCAAATATTTTCATTGGGAGCATTTTGTTTTTTCCTCTCCATGCTTTCTTCTTGAAAGAGAGATAATAAATGAGAGGTCAGAGCAGGAGGGCAGTTGATAGAGGGCCTCCAAACAGGACAGGCAAAGGCAGTTTCATCCCTTTTTGCATGATTTCTCTCTCATCTTTAGTATTTACACAGTTGCTTTTAGACGGACAATGCCCTGCAGAGCAAAAGTGAGGATGCTCTGTTGCTCAGTTATTCCAGGTATTGAAACCCATTGTCATGATTTTGAATTAACGTTGGCTGTTTAAGAGAATGAATTAAAGTCCAGTGCTTTTGTGAATATAAAAATAGAATGGTCATATCACTGACCTGGCAAAGGCAAATTTTCCACTCTAATAGTAATATTTCTGGAGGATTATAACATGCATTATCTCATTTAATCCTTAAAGTAACCTATATGAAAATGGTGTTATAATTCCCCTTATTCAGATGAGGAAATGGAGACAACAAGGCATTAGAGAACTTGCTCAGGATCATGTAGCTGGTCAGTGGCATTCTTCTTGCCCTCTAACCCCCTGCCCCCATTCCATCTCCTTCCCCTACTATTAATCTACAGGTTACAAGGGAATGTGAAGGTATCATCCATGATTTCTCCAACCTCTCCATCTCTCTCATATACTTCATAAAGCCCTTTAGTACATTAAGAAAAATTTCAAAATTATCCTCATCTTGGTGTCCAGATAAACTTGAGAGTATATTAGCAATTATGAGCAGGAGTCATTTCTCTTTTTGATGGTCACAAATAAGATATTGATTTTAGAACACATTATTATCCCTCAGCTCATGGATTAAATTAAAACTAACATTGCCTGTGAAGAGAGTTCCAAAAAAGAGGCTTTTATTGTCCCTTAATATTCAAATACCATCAAACTGAGAACAGCAAACAAACTCTCTTTGGCAATGCCCTCATTTCAATACTCTAGGGACTTTGCTCTCTAGTCTGTATCAACTCTCTCCACCTACAAAGAAAATGACTAAACAAATCAGCTGTTTGTTATGTGGGCTCCGTCAGTCATCTTGTTTCTCATGCTGCCTTTTTTCTTTCTTGGAGATCTTGCCCCAAATTTCTTTTTATCCTGTATCTTTACTGTTTCTCAATTGACATTTAACCATGACATTAATATCTGAACATACCAAATCTCTTCTTTCTTATGCAATAGATGCTAATAATAATAAACCAACCATAAACTGTTTTAGCTATATCTCTGTTCTCTTGCTCTTTGCAGTCAAGCTTTTCATAAAAGAAATGCTGAAAAGCCATATTTCTTCTCTTCACTCCCCAACCCACTCTAATCTCTCCCCACTGCTTTACCAAACCAGCATTTCCCAAGGTCACCAATGACTTTCTCTTCTCCAAACTTATTTGGAAAAAAAATTAATTTTCAATCTACTTGAACTCAGAGCAGCATTTGATGTGTTTGACCACTAGATTCTTTAGAAATCCACTCCCCACCTTCTCCCCCTCCCAGTTTCCTGATACCTCATGCTCCTGGTTTTCCTCCCCTGTTTCTTTTCTTTTTTTTTTTTTTTTAATTTTTTCAATTTATTTATTTTCAGAAAAACAGTATTCATTATTTTTTCACCACACCCAGTGCTCCATGCAATCCGTGCCCTCTATAATACCCACCACCTGGTACCCCAACCTCCCACCCCCTCCCCCGCCACTTCAAACCCCTCAGATTGTTTTTCTAATCACACAGCCACACTTTCCACCTTCTCCTCTGCCTGCTTTTCTTTTTAGGTATCACTTGGAGCTCCATCCTTGTCTCCCACTCTGCTTTCTCTCTTGAGGTGTTCTTCCTCTCCCGGCTTCAGTTACAATCCATATGCCAATTCTACTGATAATAATAACATTTATTAAATGATTATAATGTGGGGGGAACAGTACTGAACTCTTCATGTGAGGTATCTAATTTATTTCTCATAACAACTCTTAAATGTTTAACTTCACTCTACTTTCTCCTGAGTCCCAGAACTGCTTATATACAAACATTCTAGAAAATTCTCTTGACTGTCTTATAGGCTCTTCAAAAGCAAAACGTTCAACATGGCATTCTTTCCCACTCCACTCCATCCAAAAGCTGTTCTTGCAACATGGCTCCCTGAACCAGTTCATGCTATCACCAACCATAAATTAATTGCCCAAGTTAAAAACTTGAGAGTCAAACTTTTTTGGTCGTTATGCCTACCTCTTTATCTAATCACTAAATTGTATTAATTTTACCCCCTAAATATCTGTCTAATATTCAATTTCTCTTCATTTGCTTTACCTTCAGTCTACTCCAGGGTTTCTTAACACCATTGTCATCTTAGCTCCCTTGTCATCTTGGACCAGATAATTCTTTCTTATGTTAGATTATCTTGTACACAGTATGCTGGTTAGCAACATCCTTGTCCTCCACTAACTAGATGCCAATAGCAACCTTTCCTCCTTCCCCTCCCTGGGTCCTGACAATCAGAAGTATCTCCACAAATTATGAAATGTTCACCAGGAAACAATAATATCCCCAGTTGAGGACCATAGCTTTAGTCCCAGTCAATACCATTTCCCTCCTTATTTAATACAACAGACTCAATTTATCTTAAATGGTGGAAGATATAAATCTGATTGTTACCATGACTTCTTAAAAACTTTATTTAGCTTTTCCATGCCTTTAGAATGAAATGCAGAGTTCTTAAAAGCATTCCCAAGTTTTCTAAGACAGCAGAGGGATAATTTATATTAAGAAGACTCCACGTGTCTAATATGTGCAATTTGATGAACTTGGACATATGCACACCTGTGAAACCATTACCATGATCAGGATAATAAAACTATAACTTGAAAAAATTTCCTTATGTCTCCCCTTTTTTTCCTTGTGTGATAAGAACACTTAACAGGAGATCTAATCAATTTTTTAGAAGTGCACAGCACTGTATCTTAACCTGTAGGCACTATGTTGTATAGCAGATCTCTAGAACTTATTCACCTTCCATGACTGAAGCTTTAAATCCATTCAACAATAGCCTGCCATTTTCTTCTCTCCCTAGCCTCTGGCAACCACCATTCTGGTTTCTGCTTTTGTTAGTGTGACTATTTTAGACCCTTTCTCCATATGGCATCATGCAATATTTGTCTTTCAGTGACTAGTTTATTTCACCTAGCATAATGTCCTTCAGGTTTATCCATGATGTCACATACAACAGGGTTTCTTTCTTTTTTTAAGGCTGAATAATGCTTGTTTGTATATATATGACACATTTTCTTTTATCTATTCATTTACTGATGGACATTTAGGTTGTTTCTATATCTGGGCTCTTATGAATAATGCTGCAATGAACATGGGAATACAGATATCACTTAGAGATACGGACTTTTGTTTCCTTTGGATAAATACACAGAAGTAGGATTTGTGGATCGCACAGTCCATATGGTATTTCTATTTTTAATTTCTTAAAGAACTTCCATATTGTTTTTCATCTCAGCTGTACCATTTGCACTCCCACCAATACTGTACAAGGATTCTGATTCTTCCCCATTCTTGACGACAATTTCTAATCTTTGTTTTTTTGTTGTTGTTGTTGCTGTTTTTGAAAATAATCAGATGTGAGGTGATATCTTATTGTGGTTCTGATTTGCATTTTCCTCATGATTAGATATGTTTAGGAACTTTCCATGTATCTGTTGGCCATTCGTGTGTCTTTGGAGGCATGTCTGTTCAAGTCCTTTTTCCATTGTCAAGCTGAGTCACATGTTTTTGTTCTTTTTTATTTTTTTAAGATTTTGCTATTGAGTTATACAAGTTCCTTATATACTTTGAATAGTAACTCCTTGTCAGATATATGGCTTGCAAATATTTTCTCCCATTCTATAGGTTGCCTTCTCATTCTGTTGATTGTTGTTTAGAAGAATTTTAGTTTGAAATAGTCTCACTTGTTTATTTTTGCTTTTGTTGCTTGTGCTTTTGGTGTCATGTCTAAGAAATCATTACCAAGACTAATGTCAAGAAGATTTTCCTATATGTTTTCTTCTAGAAGTTTTATAGTTTCGGGTCTTATATTTAAGTTTTTAATGTATATTGAATTGATTTTTTGTCCAATTTCATTCAATGAGTATGAGTCCAATTTCATTCAATATTGTTACTGAAGCGACTACCCTTTTCTTTTTTATATTCTTGGCACTTTTGTCAAAGATCAATTGACTGTGTATGTGTGGGCTTATTTCTGAGCTCTGTATTCTATTCCATTGTTTTTTATATCTGTTGTTATTTTAATACCACACTGTTTTAATTAGCTAAAGAGATCTACAGATTTAAGGCTATCGCCATCAAAATATCAAAGGTATTTTTTATATAATACCTTTTTTTAATAATAATAATTTTTTTAAATCCTAAAATTCAGTGAAACTACAAAAGACCTCAAGTAGCCAAAGTAATCTTGAAAAAGAACAAAGCTAGAGGCATTTAATTTCCTAATTTTAAAATAAATTATAAATCTGTGGTAATTAAATAAGCATGCCCAAGTTTTGATCTTTTTTTAAAAAAAAACAATTTATTTATTTGAGAGAGTGGGGAAGGGAGCAGAGGAAAAGGGAGAGAGAAATTTAAACAGACTCCGCATAAACAGACTCTGAGCACAGAGCCTGACTCGAGGGTTGGATATCAAGACCCTGAGATTAAGACCTGAGCCAAAAACAAGAGTCAGATACTCAATTGACTTTGTTGCCCAGGTGCCCCAAATAAGTTTTGACTTTTACTTACCTCTTCAGTTTGTTTTTGGGTTGTATTGGATTTCCTCATATTGGCATTTTCCCAGAATACCAATTCTCTATCCTGGGGGCTTCACAGAGTTCTTACCTTTGCCCTTTTCTTAGAATGCTTTCACTTTTCCTTCACCTAGTCAATTGCTCATAATTTTTTGGGCTTCAGTTGGCATGTTACCTCCTCAAAAAGATCCTCCTTAATCAGTATCAATATCTCTCTCTATCATACTAATGACTGGTAAACTCATGCTACCCAAACTATATGCTTTCATATCAGATTGTACTTCCTCTCTCACAATATGGTTTTTGGTGGAATTACCTATTTCTTTTTCCTGTCAAACTATATGATCTATAAAGATAGATTCCATGTCCATCTCATACTCTGTTGTTTAACTAGAACTTGCTACAATGTTGGGCGCATAGTATAAACTCAACACGTATTTGTTGATTCTATGTTTCAGAAAATCTATTGGAAGAAAGCAATGGTGTCTGATAGACTATCTGGACAGGAAATACGGGAGGACTCATTAGCTCGGTAAGTAGGAATTATAGCGTCAAGAACCAAGATCACATGTTCCATTTGCTGAGAGCAAATGGTCTCCCATCTGTTCTTGCACACTGGCTTTATATGTTTGTATCTGCTCTTTATATTCCTTTCTTACCTTGTCAAATTAGCCCTAACTCCACAAGACTTCCATTACTAATTTGTCCAGTACCAAGCAACAAGTGCTACTAAATCATAAGTTTTCTGTAGTGAGAAAGAAACATTAGTGGACAATTTGGTGGCCCCACATAGTGAAATTAGTGAAGAAGAAGAACAGTGAGTTGTATGTCCTTATTTCTATGGCTCCTTCTTTGGTTTTTCTCAGAAGCCATTAGGAGGCGCTAGGACACTCAAGTAAAATGTAGAGTTGTTTTTGTTTTAAGATCCTTTTAAGGATCACTCCCATCAGAAACATATTCTTGATAGGAATATCTTTGAATATCATGGCAATGAAAAGACCAAGCAATTCAAGTAGAAAGTGGGAGAGAGAGGACTTGGAAAATTTCCTATCCTAAGCACCTTATGGACTGTGTTCCCCCCAGGAATCAGAATTTGGTTCCAAAAAACATAGCCAAGAACTCTTGTAGTCCACAAATGCTGACAAAACCACCATTGAATGTGGATGCCAGCCAACATGAACTGACTCTTTATCTTGATAAATGGATATCACAGGAAATGATTATTAGTGAAAGGACTAACTTGATTTATTTGATGGCCTTACAATGACAAAGTTTTATTTATTTTTTAAGCAGAACTAGAAATAGTTTCTTAATTTTTTTTTTAAATTTCTCTGTAAAGGCTGACTACCAAGTGTAGGAAATTGTATGTCATTGAAGAGCATGTATGGTGTGGCAGATGCATTTATGCCGAGACACGTCCAAAGAGGAAAAGTGGGCAAATTATAGAGGGGCATATGGGCTTTGGTGACACACTCAGCCAATTGTCCTCACATCTCAAGAGCGAGACACATCTTATATTTTGGAACAACTGAAGTCAGGCTTCTTTTTTGTGGATGTAGATGAAAGCTCAAATGTGATACATCAGGCAGCAGAGGCTGCCACTTGGAGCAATGCTGATTTATTTTAGGAAAGCTAAGCCAAGGGAAACCCATAATTTTCTAAGGAAGAGATTTTGCAATCATCTTTAAACTTTCAGATGCTAATTCCTATCTTATTTCTCTAACCACCCGCTCTAGAGCGTGTTTAATGAAAATAAGAGATGATGGCTGTCATATCTTAAGGGAGCTAAATTTTATCTGTGCTGAAAATCACTGTGAAATAATCTCTAATTATAAAGCTGGAAAACAGAACATTTCAGCACATGTGCCTTGAAGAAGTAGGCCCCCAGTTCTTACCACTAGAGCTATCTTGAAAATTACTCACATCTGCTAAAAGGGGAAAAGATTGAGCTTCTTCATCAGTGTTTTAAATAACCTAAATATTTTGCAATTATGATGAAGTTTGGCCTAAAGACCCATTTTTCTATGTTGGTGATTAAAGACATTTTATTTTACATGAAAAATGTCACTGATTTGTGTAATATCAAATGTAGAAATTATATAGCAGACTGTACATAACTTTACAAATGCTAAGTGGATGTTACATGCCAGGTGTCGTGCTAAATGCCTCAAATGTTATCTGCCTTATCTTCATTTCCCTGCCAAGATAATGATAAAGTAGCAAAAGCCATACGTGGGATTATTTCAACTAAGAAATTTCCAAAAGATTCAGAAATCTACTTCCAATCTTCAGACAACTACACAACAGTAAAAGGATAGAGAAAAGAACATTAAAAAATACCTGGTATTTTTTAGCTACTTTTAATATTTCAAAGGGCTGGGTTATGGCTTGGAAAACATGGCAGTATTCATTATTTAACCTTGTACTTAAATAACAATAGTCATATTTATTCCAATCAAATCATTAATCTCTGTATGTTATATACCATTGCCTGCTGAAATACACAAGGTAGATTTCTATTCAGAGCTAAACTCCCAAATTCATTCTTTCAACTTTTCTTCCTTTTCAAGTCAATAGTCCACTTTCAAAATTGTGACTAAAAAAGAAGCAATACATAGCAAAATGAGAGGATTCCTGACAACGTCACAAATACTTGTCTATGTAACAGTTGATGGTCTTTTTTCAGTGAAAAAAATGCTTTCTACAGGCATTCAAAGCCCTCTTAAAGCTGAGTAGATAAATGTTCATCTGTACCATGTGGGTAATTCTTTCAAGACTGGATGTTTTTATCCTTCAAATTGCGTATAACTTTGTACCGGAATGTGTGTTAAACTTAGCATGTGTGGTGATCTCGAATCAACCGTCAGATTTTTCTTTTGTTTAGAGAAAATACATCATGGAAATGTTGTTATTAACTTAAAATTCTCACTCAGATTTATTAAAAAAAAAAAAAAAACCACCCATAAACTTAAAAAATCTTAAACTGCCTCAGATCTCACTAAGTAAAAATACATTTGATCACATTTACCTATGGAGGAGGAAAATTAACCAAATCGACTTTTATGAGGTTCTGTTAAGGATTTTTGAATTGTTCAAACAGACATTAGTGGAACATTGATTAGTAACTAAAAGCCAAAATCGACTTAGTTGATCAAGGAACAACAACAACAACAAAAATCCTGGAAAATGTTGATCTTGTTATTTTTCTTTTTCAGGCATATCCTTAAAGCTTGGTCAAATCAATCCATCAACAGCTTAATCTTATATTTGATATTCTACCTTGGAACAGGGAACCCCCATTCATTGATCATTCCAACATCATATGAGACACACTAAATTACATTCACTTTAAAAATCTCATAAACAGAGAATATCAAAATCTTTTACACTGAGAAGGAATAGTCTTAGCTAAAATTTCATGACTGAAATTTGACGAATTTTCTGCATTTCCTGGTGAAATAATATTGCCTCTCAGTATAATTCAAGGTCATCTGGCTTAAAAAGTCAAGGATATGTTACAACTTTTGAACCGGAATGACTATTTTATATTAAAATGATATGTTTACTATTCTGCATCAGCACTGCAAAGTATAGAAAGGAAATTTGTACCCTATTCTAATGCAGACTGCCTTTAAGAAGCCACCTTAACTGACAATCACATTCTAGTGTATATTTTCATGAAGTCACTTGGTCAGAAATGTGTTTCATCATTTACCTACAATCTCAACTTGTCTTTTCAGTATGAACTCTATCTAGGTCACTGAACTGTGAATAACATTTAGTTATAGGCTCAATTCTTCAATGAAAATGACAAGATCATATGTGTGTGTGTGTGTGTGTGTGTGTGTGTACACACATATATATTTGTAAATTGAATATTATGTGAACATGGAGATTGAATATAAATCTGGAAGCTCTACTCTGGTTACCTAATAAAAAATGTCTATAGTTTTCACTTAGAATGGCAAATCCTTAAAATTCCTGAGGAGTAATTCTATGGTATTTTTTAGTGTCAATCAATCAATAATTTATTAAGTACCCACCATGTGCATATGTTTTTTTGTATAATAAATTTCAATATTTTCATCTTAGATGAGGAAGAGAAAGCCCAGAGAGCCATTGGTAAAAATCATTCATTTTGTTTTTATTTTAATAAGAAACCTAGGACTATGTCTAAATCTTCAACTCCCAACTAATTTGACTTGTGTTTATATTGTTCTGAGGGTTTTGTTCTAGCCCCTTGATTCTCAAAACTGGTCTGCAGCACAGTAATACATCTGTCATTTAGAGCTTACTGGAAATACTTATAAACTACCTATTTGATAAGAAGTTAAAAGCAAAAATATATAAGGAACTTATACAACTCAATAGCAAAAAACCCCCAAAATTCTGATTAAAAAAATGGGCGGAGGGCCTGAATAGGAATTTCCAGAGAAGACATGAAAGTCACCAACAGGTACATGAAAAAGATGCTTGACGTCACTTATCATGAGGGAGACACACATCCACATCACAATGAGATATCACTTCATACCTGTTAGGATATCTATTATCAAAAAGATAAGAGATAATAAGTATTGGGGGGAGGATTTGTGCACTATTGGTTGGAATGCAAACTGCTATAGCTACTCTGGAAAACAGCATGAAGGTTCCTTAAAAACCTAAAAATAGAACTACTATAAGATTCAGCAATTTTAACTTTGGGAATATATCTGAAGGAATGAAATCACTATTTGAATATTCACTATCTGCTATCTGCTATCACTATCACTATCTGCTCCCCCATATTCATTGCTGCAACATTCCCAATAGCCAAGACATGGAAAGAGCCTAAGTGCCTATCAGTGGATGGGTGGATAATGAAGTTATGTTTTATGTATGAATATGTATGTGAATATGTTATGTGTATGTATATTTGGAATAGTATTGAACCTTTTAAAAAAAGGAAATCCTGCCATTTGTGAAAACACAGATGGACTTCGAGCCATCATACTGAGCGAAGTAAGTCAGATAGAAAATGACAAACACTGTGTGATTTCCTTTATATGTGGAGCCTAAAAATGCCAAATTCAGAGAAACAGAGAGAGAACAGGATGTTGATTGCTGGGGCTGGAGGATGGGGGACATGGGGAGGTGTGGATCAAAGAGCACAAACTTCCAATCAGAAGATGAGTAAGCTCTGGGAATCTAATGTACAGCATGAGGACAGTTAAAAATACTGTTATATACTTGAGAAGTGTTAAGGGAGGAGATTTTAAATCTTCACACACACACACACACACACACACACACAGAGTCACACACAAGTAATTATGTGAGGTTATGGAGGTGTTAACTAACCAACACTAACCTGGTAATCATTCCATAATATACACGTGTGTCAAATCACATTTATATCTTAACCTTACAGAATGTTATATGTGAATTATAGCTCAATAAAGTTAGGGAAAAAAAAAGAAATACCATATCTCAGGCTCGACTCTAGACCTATGAATCTGCATTTTACATGATTATCAGGTGACAGATAAATTCAAGAAGGAGTGACACATATTGTACCAGAAACTTGGAAGTTTAATTTTAATAGTGGAAGAAAGAGCTATTAACATATAACTATTAACATGATTAAACTATTCAGTGACTGAAGAGAATTATTCATTGTTATAAGTTATTGGTTTATAGACTGAAGTTTTTGCTTTGTTTGCTGATAAGTAATATTTACATGGCAATGCAACAACTCCTTAAGGATTAAGAAATATAAGACATTTTAAAAGACATTTTTATATAATACCAAATAATTAGTTTGGATGACTTACTGTCTGAATTAGTTATTTTGGAAGGATGTATATGAAATTTATCATTTGGATAATCTAAGATAACAAATGCTTTGCATCTGAAATGTTGGGTCTCATTTCCCTAGTGCATGGGCATGATGGATACCATTATCTTAATTCTATAGGTGAAGAAAATAAGCCAAAGAATTTAAGCCATCACCTAATATGATGTGATGTGTTTGTTGGGCATTTTTATTTGCCAGTAATAGAAACCCAACTCAAGCCAGGATAAGCATAACTGAAAATTCCAGAATGTTCGGATCCAGAGTATAGCTGGTAGGACACATTTATATCTGCTCAAGACACATTTTACCAGTTTGACGTCTGTAGCAGAAAAAAAATAACGCTTGCCCTCTTCTTAGTGGTTAAAGCAGAAAATCATGGAGAGTACTTCCTCTGGCTCATCTTGAGTCACTTTGGCCTGAGGAATAAGATAACCGCTTGGATGAGGTCATGTGACCACGGTTGTGGCCAAGAAGAGAGGATTGAAGAAATAACAGGATTCAGTGAGCACAAAGCAGAAGAAAGAGGTTGCCCCTGGAAAGAGAGCTTCTGGATTTAGAAGGGTAAACAAAAATCAGTGTAGATGGTAAGTATGTGAACTGGGGCATAATCATATACCGAGGCATTTTTTATTTCTCTTTTCAATTATACTTTACTGAAGCATTGAAATGGTAGTTTTCATTTGGTTGTGGTGATGAGATACATTCATATTGAAATCTCCTAGAGGATTATTTAAGCATATGTTCACCAGCAGAAAGCCCTAGAACAATATAGTAAGAATCTTGGGTGACGGTAGGTAGAATAATATTAGGGTAGGATCCTGGGTTTCAAGAGATACCTATTTGTACCTAGGTATTTCAACTTATTCAAAATGTTCTCTAAATCATATTTTAATTGGACAGGGATAATGGATCAGTAAGTGTAAGGCTTCTGGTTTTTAAAAATGTTATCTTTTTATTTTAAGAAAATAAATCTGTGTCATATTTCTTTTTTAGGTAACCACACTTGTTCATGGGTTCAGATTAAGAATTCATGTTAGTAGGGCAGGCAGCAGGTGGGCCCTTATCTGGGAAGAGATAAATAGCCCCTCTTAAGCAACACATAATTAAAACTCAAATCAATTTTTCACCACATTTCCCAGTTTGTGTGATGATCAACATTAATGATTAAAATGAGAATTACCAATCTTGAGGTTATTAATTACTAAGGTCTTTGGCCATGTTTATGGGAATAAATGAGAGAAAAGTATCAATCAATGACATCTTACTTAAGTAATCTTTTCTCTGCATGCCTCTGAGGGGTAGGCCATCTTAAGTCTGCAAGCCCTTAGTAAAAGTTAACAATGTTCTTAACTTCTCCTTAAACATGGATTCATGTATTCTTTATCTCTTCCTGGGAGTCCTTAAATTCTAAGGTATTTTTTCACTTTTCGATCTTTTTAGTAAAATGTTTTATTTAAATCTCTCTTTTCTCATCTTTAGCGGTAGTAGTGAACAATCATCTCCAAATCCATTGCTCATTTCTTTCAATGTAACATGATTAATAATACCTCCAGTTCTTTGGTAATGACTGTATCTGTAATGATAAAATGTTGCTTATTCTTGTTTGAGATTCCCTTGCCATTTCTAATATCTGCCCTTCTATAACCTTCTTTTCAATAGAGTACATGATGAGATATCAATCTCTAATCATTTGGTTCATAGAAAAATCACCTGAAGTCTTTTGAACCCAAGTTTCTTTTTAACCTGAACACGGGAAGCCTCTTCTCTGAAGTCCAAATCTTTCTTCATCTTATAAAAGTCACTTCAAAAGGTGTTTCATGTTTCTAGAAAACTAGTAAACCTCATTATACTCCGATGCCATCTTGTTCAAGGCTTTTAATACTTTGTTTAAGGCATGTTACTACAGCGCTAGGGTAAGGCTTGCCACACGTGAAGATATTTACGGCATCTGAGTGGGCAGTGTAAGGCAATCACCTTGCTCAGCAGAGCCAGGATGTGGAAAGGAGATGACTAAAATTAAGCTGCTCTCTTTCTATTCCCTGGCTGTAACTACTTTCAACCTCACACCTTTTGAAAATCAAAACTTACTATTAAAATAAAATCGTATAGAAATAAATCCTTCTTTCCCAAGTTCCTAATAAAAACTGAAATTGATTTTATTGATGCCCCTCAAATGAAGCTGTCTGTGGTTTCATTTTCAACATTAGCAACAAAAGACTATTAAAAAAGAAATCAAAATCCAAGATTCTGCACTTAATCTTCCGCTGCTAAATTTAAGAAGCTTTGTGTGTCATGGACATGAAATATGCCTATGTATTCATGAGATATTTTAAGCATAAAGGCAAGCCATCTGTCCACCTTGGTGTCTCCCCACCCTTCATGCCTTTCTTCCCATCCTAAGTAGCTCTTCTTTTTAGTTTTAAAGCAACAGACAGGTTTAAGAAAAAATACACACATGAGCTCACTTGTTACCAAAAAACAATGTATGTATCATGTTTATAAAATGTCTATATCTGTATACATGCCAATATGTCCATATGGATACTCAGGAAAAGCACTGGAAGAGGCTCACCAGGTTCTTTAAGTGAGGAGGACTGGGATGGGTTGGTGTGGAGAACAGGGTATAAAGACAAACCTTCCTGCACACGTTTCATTTTTCACATTTCAGTAAAAACATACTTATGTGTAACTTGCATGAACATTTTACAAAATTAAAGACGTTTTCAAACTGTTGCTTCATAGGGATAGAGAATTTGGTGACAAGGGCAAAATCCCACTTCCTTGGTCATTTCACATCTAAGTGAAAGGAGATGATTTTTAATAAGATAGAGCAAACAACATAAAATAGAGAAGGCAAGGAAGTTGAAGAATGGGAAGGAGCCACTACTTTGATAGGAAGAATTGATGGGAGATTTTCAAGAAAGTAATTTCAGTAGTGTAGCAAAAGTAGAAATCGGAAGTCAGAGTAAGCTGGGGGGACGGTGTTACATTTTTTCAGCCAAGTGTGAACTACCTGTTCAAGACATCAATACTTCAGGAAATGAGAGAAACAGAATCACAGCTCAAAAGATGCCCACAGAGCAAGAAGATTTTTATTGTGGAATAGGAGAGTTTATCATGTTGCAGCCTGAGGGGAATAAGAATATAGTGGAAATCATATGGAAGTACAAGAAGTTGGGTATTTGATGTAATAAACTCCAGGAGGAGGACTCGAGGTGACAGGGGGAAGTTTTACATGACCATTTAAAAAGATGCAATGACAGCTAATTCTATTGAAAGGCTGATATCTTTACCCAGTAAAAATTTTGCCAAATAAACACTGGCCTCTTGAACAAAGAGAACAAATATAGCCAGATGTTTTGGTCTCAAAGAACTCATTAAGAGAGAAAAGCCATAGTAGTGATCTTTTTCCTTAAGAACTTCATTTGTGTCTACCTCAGCAATAACACAGCAATGATCAGACACTCCAACAAATCGTTATAACCTAGTTAGCATTTCAGTTCCTCCTGGCATGTGATATTGAAATCTCACAGGGAGAACTGTGCTACTTTTTAATAAAAACTATCTGGACAGCAGTTAACTGGAGCATTAACCTGTTTTGGAGAAAAATAAATCTGCTGATGCTTGCATGTCTCTGGAAATTAAATGACCAGAAGAAAATTACAAGTGACACTTCTCAATTTAGAGAGTGAAGAAAGATTAATTAAGGACCCAAGTAGATGCACTCATGTAAAATCACGTATATATGCATATGAATTTGTAGGGTATCTACAACATGCTACACTGGTTATTTGGATAAGTAAAAGAGGTTGAGGGACATTAGCATCTTTTTAATATATTTAGGATTACATATTTAAACTCACAAAAATCTCTCATGTAACTATAATATAGCACATAATCCTGCTATAAAAGTTTTGCATGATGGAAAAATTTCAGAAAATACAGAAAAGTCTAAAATGAAGAATTAAAATCACCTTTAATCCCTTTATTCAGAAAAAAAAAAAAAAACTGCTGTTAATGTTTTGATGTATTTCCTTGGTCTTCTCTCCCCATGCATAGTTTTTTTTTTTTTTTTTTTTTTTTTTTTTTACCTGGCAAATAGCCTATTCTCTCCATTGGATGGAGCCTTCAGAGTGGAATTATTGGATCAAAGGGTACAGAGGTTTAAAGACCCTTGAGACATATCACTAGGTTAGTTACAAGAAAGAGTTGCTTCAGCTCATGTGTGCTTGTTCATGCTGTCTATCTCTTAAAAATCATCGGCATCTAGATTGGACAACAATTGAAATTTTGTTGCTTTAATTTTCATTCCTTATTTATTTGAATAAGCAACACTCATTGAAACATAACCATGTGCTGGGCACCATTCTGAACCCTCTTTAAACATAAATGTGAAGACAACAGTCTCCGTCCTAGAAGAGCTCCGGAGAGAGGATGGCACTCACCTAGGAGGCAGCGGGATAAATAAATGTGTTGAGGCCCTGTGTGCACCCCATGTGGTAGGAGCAAAAAAAAAGGGGGGGTATTTAACTTTTCTTGCAGGAATCTGCTAAATAGATTTTTATTTTTCTCATGGAGGATGGAAAGTCAACTGGAAGTTGTAAACATCTTTTAATTAGAATACAACTCTATGACAGAAGGTCATCATTTCCATTGTGTGGATGAAGAGACAACTCTAAAGTGGCGATGACTTACTTTGGGTGACAGATTCAGCAAACAATAGAGAGCAGATTAGGATGTATGTCTGTCTTACATCAGAGCTCCCACATTTTATCACCTTCCTACACAGCCTCCCTGCATCTCCCAGGAAGGTTATATTTGTTATATATCTCTTTTTTTTGTTTAAGATATTTAAGCTCTATATCTAGATCTACTTATCTCTATATATCTTTGTTTGTTTGCTTGTTTAACCTGAGAATTCTGGCCTAATTCAGAGATCAATTTGAGTTTTTAGCCTTGTTTCTACTCAGATGTTCAAGGCACTGAGGGAGCCCAGGGCTCAGACTGAGAGGTACACAGAAGCCAACAAGTTTGACGTCCTTGTGTCAGCTGAGGATGCTAAGGCTCAGGGAAGGGGGCACTGCAGTGACTTGTGGAGGAGAGAACACTAAAACTCACATCTCTGATTTCTACTCCAGTGGCCTTCCTCCATACCACACTGTCCTTGGTGTTTATATTTTGGCATCAATATAATATGAGGTTTGGACCCAAATAGAGAAAAATATTTTAACATTTGTGGGTTAGTACTCAGTTTTGTTCAAATTCTCACTCTATTGGCTGGACCATACATAAGTATTCTGTTTACTCTGCTCCTTCCGGTGGGGGGAGGGGACCTGAACATTGAAGTCTCTGCCCACTATATGCCAGACACTTTTGCAGTTTACACCATGCAATCCTCACAACAGTGCTTGATGTATCTATTATAATCTACAAGTCACAGATGGGAGCACAGTGTACAAGTGTGGACAGGGTGTTTAAAGAACTTAAATTGCTTAGCTTCAAAGTAGGAGTGGGAGAACTGGAACTCAAGTCTGATACCAAAAACTATGCCTTTTTCACTGAATCCCAGAGCTTCCAAATTCTTATCATACACTGATGAAATTTTGAGTACTGGGTATGTATGTATTATTGTGCTCTGGTCATGAATCCTAACTTCTACTTCATTTCCTGCCACTCCTGAATCTAATTCCCTGCCCCCAGCACTTCAAAACCAAAACATGGAACTTCCTTCAGTTCTTGGGATGAGCCACTGGATCTCTTGCTTGGGACTGAGCAAGAGATGGTGCAGGATTCTGGGGAATTCTAGGAATTCTAGGGCCAGACTATTTGGGTTCAAGTTTATGTTCAACTACTCACTACTTGTATTATTTTGGACAAGATCTATAAACTCAAAGTTCCTTAGTTTTTCCATCTGGAAAATGGGACTAATAATAAGGTGAACCTCACTGGGTTGCTGTGAGGATGGAATGAAATCATGTATGTAAAGCATTTTAGTATAGGGCCTCACGTATGGCAAACATTCAGTAAATAGTGGCAATCTTTACTCTTGCCTGTACACTTAGCCACATTCTGTTGATCTGGACCATGCTTTGCTTTTACTCCATTTGTCTTATTTCTATACATTCTTTGGGTCTCAGTTTTAGTGTTAATTCCCCAAAGAAGCCTTCTCTGATCATGTAACACTGTTCCTTTGACATAGTCATAGAGAAGCTTGTATTTCTCTATCAAAGACCATATGCATTGTATTAAAATTAATTCTTGTCTACACTCCTCACTAAACTCCAAGTTCTCTGAGGTAAAGACTGTGTCTTTCTCGTTCACCATTTTTCCTCCTTCACCCTGTCTAAGGTCAGACACAGAGGAGGTAGTCAAGTTCCTGGGCAAGTAATGGAATTGCCCTCTGTATTTTAGCCATGGACTTTGGGAAACATTCCCTCTTAGGGCAGACATGAAGAGTAATGGGAAAAATGTTTTGGCTTTCCTGCTTTCACGAAGTCATAGTTGTTAGATTGTGAAGCACACAGAGTTTCACTGCTTGAGAATTAATTGATGGTAGTTCTGCAGTTGTGTGGTTCCATAATGAGTAGTTTGGGGAATGAAAAGATAAAGAATGTAAATGGATTCAGAGGCATACCCTGAGATAAAATAGTGAAAAAAAGAAGAGATTTTCTGGAAAGTGGCCAACAGGAGTTGAAGCTCCTGTGATGGCTTCCACAGCCAGCAGGGAAATCCAGGCCGATGCAGTCAGCAGCTTGGAGCACTCAGGTGCCTCCCTTCTCTCTTACATGCAGAGCCACAGTCACTATATCGATGGGTAGTGAATTAATTTTCTATCATTGTAACAAATTATCACAGAGCCTGGCGGCTAAAACAACCCACATATATAATCTTACTGTTCTATAGGTCAAGAGTCCAACATGAGTCTTAGTAGGCTAAGATGCTGGGCTGTGTTACTTTCCAGAAGCTCTGGATGAGAACCCATTACTCTGGCTTTTCTAGCTTCTAGAAGCTGCCCATTTTTCTTGGCTCATGGTCCCCTTCTTCTGTCCTCAAGGTCAGCAATAACAGATGGAGTGCTTCTCATATTGTACTATCTCTGCAGCCTGTAAACTTTCTCTGCTTTTAAGGATTTATGTGGATGCATTGGAGGTATCTGTGTACTTCAAGATTACCACATTGTCTCAAGGTCCTTAACTGTGATCCTGTCTGCAAAGTTTCTTTTGTCATGTAAAGTGACATGGTCTCAAATTCTGAGAATATAAAAAAAGTAATTATAGCTAACACATAATATTTAAAAAAATTCTAAGGATAGGGAGGGGACATCTTTTGGGTTATCATTCTGCCACTACAGGTAGAGTTCCATTCCTTTTTAAAACATCATTGAGACTGTCCCCAAATACAGCATTGGAAATGCCTTCTTGAGCTTGGCACAGTTGAGTGGGTGCACTGGGGTGCACTGCCCATATCCTCTTGCCATGACATAGGTGCTTATCCCTCTGACTGCTGGGAATATTAATGGTGACTTCATACAGCTTGGGTTTTTTTTGGGAATTGCCATCTGTTGAAGAGTGCCATCACAACCAAAGTCACAGCTTCTTCTGAAGGACAGCCTGCATCAAGTGACTGACCATAGGGGAACTTATGAAAGCCCAGCTCCTCTGCTTCCATGTGGGGGCAACTCTGAGGGACTCACCCCTACCCCCCACTGCATGAGTCACTGTGACTTCATTTCAGTTCAATGCCCCCTTCTCCTCAAACCCACTGCCCTCATTTCCTTACAGGAGTTGACCACAGGACCACTTCCCAGCAAATCTGCTACAAATCACACTTCAGAGGTGGTTTCCTGGGAACTGTCTGCAATATGCCCTGATAATGTGTGGATTCCTGCAAACATTTGGAGCTTTCCTAAATCTGAATACAAATAAGAATGAAAAAAGCTTTCAAGAGTGCACTCTCATTAATGAAGCAAAAATTGTCTCCCTGGTTTGCACCCACTACCATCTAAACATCCATGAGTCTTAGACACAGTCAATCTTCGTTATTTGCAGATCCCCTGCTTGCAAACTTGTCTTCTCACTGAAATTTGTTTGTAACCTGCAAGTCAGATCTCTCAGTGCTTTCAGGCGTTCTGGATAGGTGCAGAATGAAAAATTTGAGTTGCCTGACACATGAATTCACAGCTGAGGCTGAACAAAGTGACACTTTGCCTTCGTATTTCAGCTCTCATAGTGAAAACAAATGTCCTTTTCATGGTCTATTTAGTGCCCTTTTTTTGTGTGTGTCTTTTTTGTTGGTGATTTTGTTGTTTAAAGTGGCCCCCAAGCACAGTGCTGAAGGACTGTGTGGTGTTCTATGTGCATGAAGACTGTGGCATGTCTTTTGGAGAAAATACTTGTATTAGGTGAGTTTTGCTTAGGCATGAGTTACAGTGCTGTTGGCTGTGCTTATTGAATTAACAATATATAGTAAATAGTGTCTTTAAACAGAAACATACATAAAGCAGTTCTGTGTAACCAACTGACAGAAGTGTCATGAACAGAGGCTTATAGGAACTTTACCTGATTTCACCAAGAAGTAATAGTTTGTTATTTGCTAATTCAGTGTTCATGGCAACTTTATAGATCATAATCACCATGAATAATAAGAACTGACTATATGTATGAAAGCATTTTTTTCCCCATTAAACTAGCAAGTACCTTGAATTGCTTATTTGCTGTCCTGCACTTTCTGGAGATGGGAACTGTCCTGAATGAATGTTATGAGCTTACATGCCTGGCAGCAAGGGAGAAGGAAATTCTCTTACTGCCATATTCCACTCTGTTCCATTCTCCTGCTCTCACCCCATTTGTGACCCAAAGGAATGAGATGAGTATTGAACCTTTCTGTGCAGGCACCTTTTTTGCCCTGGGAAAGAGAACCCAAGTTCATAGGTGATGCCCAGAGCAGTTTATGCTTGTTGGTCCCTGTGGATGACTTTGGTCCCCGTGCTGTCTCACCCATCAGGACTCCAGGGAGTCAGGGCCTTTAGCAGTCAAGCCCATGCCCTCATCATTCCTGACCAGCTGAGGAAAAGTTCTGTATCTTCCTGTGGCACTTTGGAAAGCAGGAGGACTCCATCAGATTGCTTTAGGTGTATCTGCCCACGTGGGCAGCCATTTTCATTGGATTATTCCCCAGTCATGGAAAGCAAAGGTGTTTTTTCTTCACCTGCAACTCAACGTATAGATTCCAAAGCTTTGCTCTCAGTTCTCCAAATTGTCATCCTCATAAAAATGAGGACTTAAGGAATCTGACACTCTTTGTGCATATTATGGGTAATTGGAATCACAGAGTTGCAATTTACATACACGTTTGAGAAACTCCTCAAGTGCTTCTGGAAATCAGGTGATGTGTGAGGCACAAGATCCTTTTCAGGGACACACTGAAGTACCGTTCTTCTTTCCTTTGGCGACTTCTCCTCCACCAGTTTATAGAATTCAGAGGACAAGGTTATCCTTGTCCCTATCTACCCTTATCTATTCTCCCAACTGCATTTTATTTTATGACATATACTTTATGTCTTGAATCCTTTAGGGCTTCACTTTGATTCTCAAAACATCTTTTCTTTCAAACTAGTGTCTCTGCTGTAAATTTCAAGGGACTTTAGATTATTCAAACATCACAGAAATGACTCCCTTGTGATCTGTGTTGAGCTGTTATAATCTACCTTGTGGCAAGGGATACATCAATCTAGTTTGAATGGGGAAGGACCAGGTGGCCCAAGACAGTGCCTTAAGAACAGATTGGGGATGAACAGGACCCACTTATTCATATTTTTACTGTTATTCAGATACATGAGCTTTGATTACACATGTAACTTATACATAGAAGTTTCTGTCATGAAAAGTTTTAGAACATGTTATGATTTCTTCTATGTTTATTATTTTCTTTCATATCATATGACACAGCTCAGAAACCACATTTTCTTATAAAAATATATATTTGAGTATGTGTTGTTTAAATAATGGACCACAGATTTCTAAATATGCAAATATCCATGAAAATCAACCTGCCTTCTGCTGTTTGGAGCGTGCTAAATAAATCGAACCATCCATCATTACATGACTCCACTCGGGGAAGATTAGGCAAAAGAAAACATTGATTTCTTTTCATTTCTTTTCTCTTTTTGGCTGTTTTCTTTCATGTTCCTATCTCTTGATGAAGCATTGAATTCTAGCAGCACACTCTTGTCTCCAAAAACAGAGGCTTTTTTTTTTTTTTTTTTTAAATTGTGGAAAGGCTTAATGAGAAGTGACAACCTGCTTCCCTATCATGGTTCAGTTTTCAGACCATCTGAAGTCTGCTAATTAATTTGTTTCCAGTGTGATTTTCATCCTTCTTAGCATTTTATTGATGCATGGATTAATCAACTGCAACATTCCTATTGAGAGCAAGTGTAGCATCAACTCAAATAATTTTTTCTTGTGGGAGCTTAGCTTCCTATGCTCTCACCCATGACCTAATTTCCAAGATACAGAAAACAAAGACTTGAATATTTTTTAGAAGTAACCTGTAGCCTACTCTTTCCCAGAGCGTGCATTCCTGATTTGTTCTTTTCCGGAAACATCCTTTCATTTACACTTCCTGCGCTGCCACTGTAGAATTAACATTTGTTGCTAGAAAGATGCTCTCACTCCCTTGTTCCTTTTTTCCTTTTGTCACACTAAAGAGCTAAACCAATACACTGAGCCGACACTCAAACAACTCCTGAAATGGAGTGCAACAGCCACCAGGAGAGAACCAAGTAGCCAGGGTCAAAACAATGAACACATGAGCCATGACCTGGTAGATGAAGCAGAGGGTTTGGATTTTAAAGACCCACTCAATTGAAGTGATTGCAGATAAATATCCTGAGAATTCTTCTCAATTAGCCTCTTGGTCTTGATACAGGTAACTAACTGGCCCACCAGAACCTTAATTAGGAAGCAGATCCAGATGGCTTAGGTTAGTGACATGAAATCAAGGTAATGAAGTAGGAGCTGGAGGAGAACTAAGTGGACTCAAGAGTGAACCATACTGTGAACTATGGACTTGGGGTGATGATGTCAATGGAAGTTCATCAGTTGTAACTAAAGTTCCACTCTCATGGGGAATGTTGATAACGGGGAAGCGTCATATGTGTGGGGGCAGAGGGTGAACTGGAAATCTCTGTAGCTTCTCCTCAATTTTGTTGTGAACCTAAAACTGTTCTTAAAAATAAAGTCAACAAAAGTTTGAAAAAAGAATCCCCAACTAGATGAACTATTTACTAAATGTTTCTATCCTGAGGTCTTCTATATTGTGATAAGTATGGGTTGAAAACTATTATTAGAACCACGTTGCATTAATCTCTGGAATTTGGAGGTTGCCATATATATATACTCAGTATATATAAATTTTGCAAAAGATACTCAGAATGCCAAGCCCTTGTTTATTCTCTTTCATTTTAATGAAGTTCTGGTTATTCTTTGAATTATTTTAATGATGTGCTCTTGAATCAAGCTACTCTGTGGATACTTTTGGTGAACATCTCTCAGAAAATTGTTTCCTTCCTTCATGGTAGCATTGCAGAGCTGGGGATAAGCATCTTATCTTAGGGTTCCCAGCTTAAATGTCTTGTTATGCCAGAAGGGAAATGAGGTGAAAAGTTAATATAAGAGAAAACAAAGGAAGGTAGTAGGGATTTGGGTAGTTAGGTGGTATGTATCTTACCTAAGGGCATTCTATTTGCAAAAAATGCCCCCAAGAAACAAAAGACCAAAAATGAAAATAAACAACAACAATAATAAAGGCAATGTGATCGGACAAAACTCACTTGTAGATCTTATCTGGCCCAGTTGACATCAGTCTGTGACCCCGGATCTAGAGCACCTTTTTGATGTTACAGCTGGGAGAATATAGATCTACAGAAGTGAAGCTATTTATTAATGCCATATGATGTTCTCCCAGTTCTGCCTGTACCAGTTACAGGTAAATCACTTCATCTCTCTGTGCCTCCGTTGCCTCTTTTGTACCATGATGATTACAGTAGTTTTCATCTCCTGGGGCTGTTTGAGGGTGAAATGAATCAGTAAAGAATAAGGAGTTTCCATTAAGATGGCTGGCAACATTGCTCTTATTTCTCCATCCCTAACTTGGTCCTACCACCCAGAATGTAGTTCCTACCATATTGAACCATAACATCGAGGGCTCCAGCCTTGGAATGCTAGAGCTGTGAAGGGGAAGGAGTCTGGGTTGCTGAAATTCCATGGAGTGAAGCTTCCTTGCTGGTCCTAAAAATTGGCCTCTAGGCTCTGTATATGGGAGTGACAAACTTCAAACTTCATTAATCACTATCATTTTGGCTTTTCTATCACTCATGGCAGAAGCCTATCTAATACATTTGTCTTCTTGTTCCTTTCAAGCATTTCTGTGGCTGTTTACACATGTTTTTTTTTTTTTTTTTTTTTTTCCTGCAGTATTTTGCTTTATTTATCCATTCTGATGGTCTCTGTCTTTTAATTGGTATGTTTAATTATTATAATTTGTTTTAATTATACCCTACAGAACATCTTTCCTATCAATGTTTTTCTAGAATGATTTCCTTAACAATGCTTTCTTAGACCATTCGTATTTTTCAGTATTATGCTTTCTGGCTCATATTTACATTTTAAAAAGTTTTTGTTTATATCCAGTCCAATACCAACATTTTCAACAGATTGAGCTGTGAGAAAACTCATGTGTTCTACTCCAAATGCAATGAATAGAACTTCAGAATCGCTTGGGGACATTTTGATAAGTGCACTAATGTCCACAATGTGACTCAGAGTTCCTGGCTCTGAGGGAGACCATGTCACTGGGTATAAAGAAATTGTTTGTTAACAACCATATTAACTGATGGTCAGGAAGAAACATTCTAAGCATTTCATATCTTATCATTATAATTTGTTACTTAAACAAATAGGCTTTCTACTTTGTCTTAGTTTCATTTTAGAAATATAAAATTGAGAATGTTTTTTAATTGAACTGCACTAGTTACACTATTTTTAATTCTTTAAAACAAAGGAAGATGGGGTTTGATTAGTGTTTTCTTTGGAATATCTGATTTTAAGGATGGATATTGACTTAAGGAGAAAAATGTTTCTATTGGGGTATTTTCTACCATCTTCAAATTTTCTATTGCTCATCCCTTCTTTTTTACTTCCTTTATTGTTTTCTGTTGGATTGTAAGTAATTTATTTATTTTTCCTTACTTTTTATGGTTTGGAAGTCATAGATTGCATTTCTGTACTTTTGGTATCTTTACATTTTAAAAATGCATACTAAATCATAGTTTTACATTTTTGTTTATCTACCAGGGCACTTTAACAGCTCATTGAATACTAATTTAACACTGGCCACATGTGATATTTGTTTTCTAGAACTTTTGTTTTTCCTTTTAACACAAAAAGTAAGATTTCAAAAGTGAAATTCACTGGGCGATTTTTTCTAACTTGGTGTTCCTTGGATTGATTTATTCCTCATTCTGGGTTTCTTTCTTTCTTTCTTTCTTTTTCTTTCTTAATAGTCCATCCCTTTCATTATCTCCTTTAATAAAGGTCCGTGGCAGGTAAATTCTCTTTGCATGCATGTTTCCATATGTCCTTATTTGGCTCTTGCTGTTCAATCCTATTAGGTTAGATATAAAATCCAAAATTGAGAGTTATTTTTTTCCTCAGCCTATTGAAGATATTTCTCCTTTGCCTTCTGGCATCTATTGTTACTGATGAAAAATCCATTGTCAATCTGCATGTTGTGTTTTTGTAATTACTCTCACCTCCCTCCTGGGACATTTTAAGATTCCTGCTTTCCTTCACCCTTGTTCTCTTGATGTTCTGTAGTGTTGGTAAGAAAAATCTAAGTATAGACATCTATTTTATTTGTCCTTTATTTTGATTTTTCTTGCTCTATAATCTTATTATACTTTCGATTTGGGAACTCATGTCTCCATTTAACTGTGAGAATTTCTTGTTTTTGTCTTTTAAAATATATTTTTTTCCCTACACCCTCCATTCTCTTCTGGATCTGCCATTCGGTTTAGGTTAGAGCTTCTTGCCTATTTCCTCTGACTCTTAACTCTTCTCATATTTTTATTTTTATTATTATTATTCATTATTTACTTTTAAAAAAGATTTTATTTATTCATTTGAGAGAGAGAGAGTGTGTGCTGAAGTAGGGGAAGGGGCAGAAGGAGAGAGAAAAGCAGACTTCCTGCTGAGCAGAGAGCCCAACGCAGAGCTCTATCGGAGGACCATGAGATCATGACCCGAGCCGAAGTCACTCAATGACTGAGCCATCCAGGCACCCGTCTCATATTTTAATGTATTATAGGTAAAATTCTTATGAGCACCTTTCAACTCACTAATTCCTTTTTTGCTTCTAGTTTAGAGTATATCCTATCTAATAAATATTTAAATGTTTTTCCATGATGGTTTTTTCATTCCCAAATTTTCTAATTTTTTTCTATACTTATTTCTTTTTGTTTTTTCTCTCCTTTTCTAGTGAATACCTTCCTGTTCAGTGGTAGTGAATATTATTCCTTTATTCATCTTTTCTAGCATCTTAAAGAAAGTTTGTAAACTAAATGCATTTTGAAATGAATATGGTCCACTTTAATACATGTATGTATGTACATGTACACATAGATTGAGGAAAACAAATATTTTTGAAGCTCATCCAAATAGATCAAGTTTTGACCCTAGTTTTATGCAGGACTCCTATGTGTCTGTATGGTCAGTGTCCTGAGTTGTTGATTTTTTCCTGCCTGCGTTATACTGGTTGGTCTATGTTTCGAATATCCCTCTGGCTCTAGGTATACAAGAAGCTCATAGCATGAATTCTTGTGGCTTTTTTCTTTTTTCTTTTTTTTTCTTTTGTGACAGAAAGACTCACAACAGCAAAGAAGAAGAAAAATGAGCTAGAGAGAGAAATATCATGAAATTGCCAGTCACCTGTTAAGGAAAAGTTGCCCCAAATTCTGGAAATTCTGGCTACCTTATTAATAATACTTAAAGAGAAAAAGTCTATATTCAGCTTTGGAATTTTTCTTCTGGAAGAGGAAATATGCAGAACCATACAATATTAGAATGGAGAAGGATCACATAGTCCACCAAGTAAAACTCTCATTTTAGAAATGAAGAAATTGAGAAACAGAGGAGTTAACTTGCTAAGATCTTCTGGTTAGAGAATGTTCAGGGTCTGGGATATGGCCCCTGTTCCTTGATGCCTATTCTAGTACTCTTTTCCTGTTTCATGGTTGCCTTTAATTCCCAGAAGACTCCAGACTCCCCAACATTTTTTTTAAGGATTCTGACATATGCCAGCAAAACTGTTCAAATATGTCAACTTATGCTCATCCTTGCTTTGCCAGATTTTTCACTAACTTTATCTCACGTGAAAGAACCATGAGAAGTACTTGATTTTAGCATGTAAACCAGCAAGATCAAGTCTCAAAAGAGTTGTTTGGTTTCATATGTTTTTAAATAGCAAAGTGATTCTTTTGGTATTGTTTTTCACCACAGTGCTATTTTCAAAATAATTTTAAGCATACCATGCTTGTTTTCTAGAAATATTGAATGCATGAGGAAAACATCTTTTAATTTAGTCTCAATATATTCCTAACAAAAGTCAGTTTCTAATAAATGGGTGCTTTAAAATATGGATAATATTTCTTTTATGCTATTTTATTAAAATAAAAAGTTTCAAGATTAAATTAATATTTTAATACTTGAAATGTAGAGGTTTTTTCTGTGTATATCCTATATATTGCATCCACTGTTTTTAAAAATACATAAATTTTGCTTTTTAAAAGTTAAGACCTCTCAGAATTTATGTGGTATCTATTATGATGATTATAGCGTATAATTATTGAAAGTCCACCAAATGTCAAATTCAGTATTTTGCATATTTCACCTTCTTTATTTCTCACAGAAAGCTAATAAGGTAGATATTATTGTTCCCATGCAATATTTAGGACATGAGGAACTAAGGAACATAGAGTAAGGATGTTTCCCCAAAGAAATTTCTAGTTGGTGCAGAGGTGAGGTATAACCCCTATCTGTCATATTCTAATTCATTTGTTTTCTATGTTTTATGCCTTTCCCCACCTCTTTTGCTCTATTTATAATTTTTTTCTACTAGATTGCTATTTTCTAGTATGCCATTTTAACTCCTTTGTCATTTCTTTTACTATATTTTTGGAAGTACTTTCTCAGTCCTTCCCTGACGATAATTGAAATTGTTAGTTTTAATAACCTAGTTCAGATTTATAACAACTTAATTTAATAGTGCACAAAAACTTTTCTCCTGTAGAGGTCTACCCCTTCCCCCTCCTTCGTGTTATTACTGGCATACATGTTACATCTTTATACATGGTATGCCAATCAACACATGTAATTATTGTCTTATTGCAGTTATCTTTTAAATCACATAGAGGGAAAAAAGAGGAGCCAACAAAATATACATTTATACTGTCTCCCATTTACCTGTACGTTCCTTTTACCAATGCTCTATATTTTTTCATGTGGACTCACTGTCTAGTATCTTTTCAACTCAGCCTGAATGACTTTAATATTTTGATAGGGCTCATCTGCTAGTGAAAAATTATCTCCGTTTTTATCTAGGAGTGCCTTGATTTCTTCTTCATTTTAAATAATAGTTATTCTGGATACAGAATTATTGATTGATAATGTGTCTCTTTTAGCACTTTGAATAGGTCATCCCACTGCCTTTTGCCTTCATGGTTTCTGATGACAAATTAGCTGTTAATCTTAGTGAGGATTCCTTGCATATGATGAGTTATTTCTCTCTGTTACTTGTAAGATACTTTGCATTTTGACAGTTTGATTTTGATTTGTCTAGATGTGGATCTCTTCAAGCTCATTTTTCCTTGGAATTCATTGAACTTCTTTAAAAAAAATCAAATTTGAGTGGGTTGACAACATCAAGAGGATGACATGGTTTCTTCTTCAACCCCCATCGCAAGACCAAGTAACTATCCCTAGCCAAGACAAGTGAAAATCCCAGAATCCAAGGGTGAAGGTGAAGCATCCCCTAGACCACAGAGACTAGGCATCCCCTGGACCATTAGAAGGGTAACAGGAGTCATTCCACTTTGACTCCATTACGCATCCCCCAGGCCAGCACAGTGCCAAAGTGAGAAGCCCCAATTGGCCCACAGTTTCTCAGGGTAAAAGATAACCCAGGATGGTCATCCAGTGTCCCAAGCTCTGTGGGAGTCTTCCACGGAGGCCTATTAAGATTTACCCTGGGGGAATCTGCACAGCTCAAATAATGGAGACAAGCTAGAGATGGGAAAGGGAGCAGAGCTTAGAGCAACCAGTGCTCAGATCTTGGTGGGTTATGTTCCTGTCTGTAGGAGTGCCCAAGCAGAAATCCTAGACAGCAGCCCTTCTATAGTCCCTGTCTGGCCAGGGACTCAGTTAGCAGTTCTGCCTGATTTGGATCCCTAGCCAGTGGATCATGCCAGGTGTAGAACACATCGTACGGCCTACCCAAGCAGGGAAGCAAGCTTGCAGTCCAACACAACTGTTCCCCATGACCTTCAGTGCTGTTCCACAGGGAAGTAGGGCCACAGATGCCCAACAGCTGAGGATCATATCCTTTGTCCTGCTTGGGCAGGGAGCCTGGCCAACAACCCTGCCTAACTGTTGAGCATAGCCTCTGGTCTCAGATAACCAGGGAACTTGAACTGTGACCCTGAATGGCCTCAGGGTGCAGTCTACCATCCCACCCAGCAGCAGAGTCTAGCAGACAGTCATACCCAGTTTCTGAACAGAGCCTGTGGGTTTACCCAGGCAGGGAGCCTAGACACTGATCAAAGCCCAATAGCAGAATAGAGCCTGAGGCCTACCAGACCTGTTTTCTCAGACAGCAACCACCTCAGTTCACTGCAGAATATTGTCTCTAGCCCCACCCAATGGTGGGGTAAGCTGGAGGACCTATCCAACCAGAGAGCCTAGCCACTGACCTTGCCCAACAGTGGAAGCACCACAAGGACAGGGGTTTTAAATGTTTTGTTCACTATTATAATCCAGCAGTAGAATAATGTGATCACCTCATGTGGATAGGTTCATGAAAATTGGGGTAAGTTATGTCTAACTTCCCTTTATCTTCTAGGTAACTCATGTGCCAACTTGATTAAGTATGGATAGTTATTATCATAATATTTGGTAGCACTTTAACATTTCATTTAGTTCATGTAGCTGCTCTCTCTCCCTAGTATCATTACTGACATTCATTCAATTTGTAAAATAATTTCATGATTAGTCATGTACCAACCTTTTGTCTAGTAAGTTATTTACAACTTGTTTTATTGACAATGGAAGCAAAGACAAAAAATCTGGACAGATTCACAGAAGAAATTGAGAAAACATTTTTTGCAAATAATTTTTTCCTAATGGAGTTCCTATTAAGTTGTACTGCAAAGGGTATATTAGGGGAAAAAATCGATGCATCATAAATGCCATGGGTACTTGACAATATTCCAGTCCAATGTGAATTAAGTAAAAATTCCAAAACTATCCCTGAATTCAAAGAAAGTACACTCATGGGACTTAAAAAAAGATACCAGACTATTGAAAAGAACATGAAGTCCCTAACTGCATTAGGTGGACAAAGAAGAAATGCTTTTTAGTCTAATTTTCCACCTCAGGCCTAGCGTGATATATTTAATTATCTGGCATTTTCTCTCTGGTTATATGTGGCAGGAAAAAATATGATCATGGGGAACTCTCCTGCATTATGGCATGGCAGTAACTACTAGACTCCATCCTTGGTTGCTTGCTTATAAGGGAAACACAGGAGAATATGGCCTTAAGGCATCATTTGAAGATTCCAGATTTATATCACAGTAGCCCACCTTCTGGCTGAGGATCTCAGGGCGTCTCCCTCAGCTCACTCCTGATTTCACCCCTCCCAACAAGGGGAAGGGATTTGATTCTCCTTAAATCATCCTTCCATGGTTGTCCCTTTAGAATTCGAGGCTTATACTGGACTTCCTTTCTTTCTGTGAACCTATGGCAGTCCTGTGTTTCAGGACCTAGTTTTGGGAAATGTCAAGAGCATAATATTTGTTTAAACAATTTGAGCCTCAAGTGCTCTATGCTCCAAATACAGAGCTTAACGAAAATTCAAGGTAACTTCTCTCCAATATAGTAGTGCTGAGCAGAGCCATTAGGAGGGTGGAGTTTTCAAACGTTCATTCAAGGAAAGTTAAACTATAAAGAAAACAAGGGATAAGAAACCCCAAATTTAGAAAAGTGGCTAGCTCTGAAATGGGAACAGGAAGGGAAGGGAAGGAATGTCTCAGAGCTATACAAGTATTGTAAATGACCCATTTCCAGTTAGTTGACTAGTTATGCTTTGTGCCAAATGTAAATTTTATAAATGCTTTTTCTACTTACTATTTAATAAAAACAATTTATAAGAAAAAAATAAATTAATAAAAAGAGCTCTTGGTGACAACAGACAAGGAGGAAGGAAGGAAGGGTTAATCATTCCCCTGCCAATTCTGACTAAATAAAAGGGATACAATAGTAGAAACTAGTATTTAAGGACTACATACTATCTGCCAGGCACTGTCAAAGTACGGTCACAAAATTATTTCATTTACCTGTCACAATCCTCCCTTTAAAGTAGGGGTTTTTTTTTTTTTTTTTGGCATTATAATTTTATTTTATTTTTTTATAATTTTTTATTTTTTATAAACATATATTTTTATCCCCAGGGGTACAGGTCTGTGAATCACCAGGTTTACACACTTCACAGCACTCACCAAAGCACATACCCTCCCCAATGTCCATAATCCCACCCACTTCTCCCAAACCCCCTCCCCCCAGCAACCCTCAGTTTGTTTTGTGAGATTAAGAGTCACTTATGGTTTGTCTCCCTCCCAATCCCATCTTGTTTCATTTATTCTTCTCCTACCCACTTAAGCCCCATGTTGCATCACCACTTCCTCATATCAGGGAGATCATATGATAATTGTCTTTCTCTGATTGACTTATTTCGCTAAGCATAATATGCTCTAGTTCCATCCATGTTGTCGCAAATGGCAAGATTTCATTTCTTTTGATGGCTGCATAGTATTCCATTGTGTATATATACCACATCTTCTTGATCCATTCATCTGTTGATGGACATCTAGGTTCTTTCCATAGTTTGTGGACATTGCTGCTATAAACATTCGGGTGCACGTGCCCTTTTGGATCACTACGTTTGTATCTTTAGGGTAAGTACCAGGTAGTGCAATTGCTGGGTCATAGGGCAGTTCTATTTTCAACATTTTGAGGAACCTCCATGCTGTTTTCCAGAGAGGTTGCACCAGCTTGCATTCCCACCAACAGTGTAGGAGGGTTCCCCTTTCTCCGCATCCTCGCCAGCATCTGTCATTTCCTGACTTGTTGATTTTAGCCATTCTGACTGGTGTGAGGTGATATCTCATTGTGGTTTTGATTTGTATTTCCCTGATGCCGAGTGATATGGAGCACTTTTTCATGTGTCTGTTGGCCATCTGGATGTCTTCTTTGCAGAAATGTCTGTTCATGTCCTCTGCCCATTTCTTGATTGGATTATTTGTTCTTTGGGTGTTGAGTTTGCTAAGTTCTTTATAGATTCTGGACACTAGTCCTTTATCTGATATGTCATTTGCAAATATCTTCTCCCATTCTGTCAGTTGTCTTTTGATTTTGTTAACTGTTTCCTTTGCTGTGCAAAAGCTTTTGATCTTGATGAAATCCCAATAGTTCATTTTTGCCCTTGCTTCCCTTGCCTTTGGCATTGTTCCTAGGAAGATGTTGCTGCGGCTGAGGTCGAAGAGGTTGCTGCCTGTGTTCTCTTCAAGGATTTTTATGGATTCCTTTCTCACATTGAAGTCCTTCATCCACTTTGAGTCTATTTTCGTGTGTGGTGTAAGGAAATGGTCCAATTTCATTTTTCTGCATGTGGCTGTCCAGTTTTCCCAGCACCATTTGTTGAAGAGGCTGTCTTTATTCCATTGTATATTTTTTCCTGCTTTGTTGAAGGTTATTTGACCATAGAGTTGGGAGTCCATATCTGGGCTCTCTACTCTGTTCCACTAGTCTATCTGTCTGTTTTTGTGCCAGTACCATGCTGTCTTGGTGATCACAGCTTTGTAGTAAAGCTTGAAATCAGGCAACATGATGCCCTCAGCTTTGTTTTTCTTTTTCAACATTCATATTTTTCAACATTTATATTTTGTTTTTTAGATGATAAAACAGGCTTAGAGAGGCAGAATGATTTTCTAAGACCTCACAGCCAGTAATCAGCAAAACCGAGATGCAAGCTCATGTACTTCTTGACAACAAAGTCCACGCGAGTGGCTTAGTAATATCTAGCACTGTTTCTGAATCCTTAGTTGTTGGCTCAACATCTCCCTGGTTTTTGTTATATTTGAGAAGCTCTGACTACCACTCTAAGGATTTCTCTCCTACTGAATGTATCCTGTTGTTATTTGCTTAATATTTAGGTTTTACAACTTTCTTCATTTTACTTAAAGTGGAAATTTTGTGTGCTAGGTAGAAAATGGAGAACAAATATCATTTGCCATAAATAGAAGATACTACTACAATTAAAATTGTATAAATTTCATCTAGATACTGTTATGTGTTGATGGCACTGAGCCTGAAACTGGTTTTTTATTGATTGGAAGAGGAAGATTAGCAAGGGTGTGTGTTAAAGGCATGTCAGCACTAGACTAGAGTCACAATCAGAAGGATGGAGAGAAGGCCAAAAAGAGAATTATGGTCTCACCGGGTGACCCCGTGGTGCTTAATGCTCTTCCTGAGCATTGGGAAGCCTGAAATATCTCATATTCTTCTGATCTAGAAATTTGGGAAATAATGGACCAACATTGCTCCAACAGTTTCAAGTTAATGAACTTCTTTCTGTTAATGTTTTCTTCCCTTGTAAGTTGAAATGTACCTCATAGATTGTTGTCCATATTCAATGTGATAGTACACAGACAGCTTTCAACAGCATGTTAACAAATCTTCAAGAAAGATGAACTTTTACCATTATGTTATCTGCACTCTATTGCTGCTGTCCCTGAACTTAGAATTGTAATTAGGAAGTCCTTACCTGCACTCCACTCAAGAGTTCATTGGAATGCTTGCTCTAAGTCACAGCCTACACTGCCCCCTTGCCCAATAAATGTTTAAAGAAGATCAGTGGGTTGGTGCATGACATCAAGAAATATTTACTGAGCAGGAGGACTGATATGTAGGGTGATACATTGCTTTGCTTTGTGGAAGGTGCCTCAGGCACCGAGAACAGGTGGCAGTGAAATCTGGTTTATGCTGGGCAAGCTCACCTGTGGGCCCTGGTGGGGGTTCGGGTGAGAGAGAGAGAGAGAGAGAGAGAGAGACAGGATAGAGCAAACCCCCCAAATTTAGCTGTGGCATAGCTGGGTTATTTTTATTTTAGCTAATAAGCAAAATTCAGAAAAAAATCTTTTCCTTTTTGTTGGCTTTTAAATAAAGGGACCTCTGCATGTGTTTTTTCCATAGGTTTGGGGGCTGTGTTTATTCTTCTTTGGGGTGGGAGAAGGGGCGATTGAAGGGCCAGGTGTCTTCGCTCCACTCTGGTCTTGCAGCCTTATCTTCATCTATTTGCACCTTGCGCACCTTTGAGCCAGCATCGTGGAGTGCCTGTGCCTCACCAGGAGACTAGATGTCATGTCACTCAGGCCCTCCTCCCTCTTTGCCCAACTGGGTGGGTACCTGTTGTGGGGTCTTGGGCAAGCTCCTTGATCTGTCTTCAGCAGTGGCAATGGTGGAGTCTTTATTACATGCTGGGTACTGTGACCAGTGTTTTATGTGTATCATTTCATTCATTCTTCAGAACAATCAAAAAAAATGTGGCATTTAAGAATACTTTGAAAATAAAGTAAAATTAAAATACTTTGATGATGAGTCTGTATTTATTTATTTATTTTCTATTACTCTCATGTAACAAAAGAAAACAGTGAGGTTAACTTGCTCAAAGAAATATACAATTATTGCATTGTAGAACTTTCCTCTGGGAAGGTGGGACTTGACCATTTCTAAGAGGGAGGTATGTGTTCTCACAGATCTCTTGGTACCTAGACCTTTTCTTCTATGAGTTCTAAGCTAACAAATCAAGTGACTTACTATTAGCCAGGGTAAAACTGCTTTATCTTTATGGGGTTTAAATAAAGTGTGTAACTGTGACGTTTGTTCAGCCCTATGTTCTGTGCGATGCTCTGTGTGTATTGCGTGAGCAACTAAAACGTCCTGGGATGTGGGTTGCTCTACTGACTGACATAAGCCCCCTGTGGGCAGCCTGAGTTTTGGGGAAACCCAGGCGAAATCCTCACGGAATTCATTGTGGGAAACAAAGGACTAGCTCAATCTCTTGAGTTCCAGGAAGGGAAAAAAAAAAATATACATCATGGTCAGTAAAGGATAGACTTTCTGCCCGTGAATGCCTTGTCAGGCGCTGGGAGGAAAAGAAATAAGAGTCCACTTATCATCAAGGACCTGCTGTATCTGTAATATTTTGTCTGCCATAAGTGAAGATACATTGGCAGATGGGACCCTAAAATCCTAGCCTGGAAACTTGAAGACAGTCCTGGGTAGGTGTGGGGGAGCTTTGTAGCCCGGACCACAACATGGATCATTATTCATGCTTGAGAGCCAGCATAAGTGATGGCAGCTCCCCAGTTGTAGAATGTAACTGCAAAATAGTTTTCTTCCCTTCAGTGAGGTCTTTGCTCCTTTGATAACTCTGTGGATGTTGGGGCTCCTCAGTCTAAGGTGCTAGTTTTGGTTTCAATCATGGGGAAGAAAAAAAATTGGGAAAGTCTGCCCACTGTTGTGTTTGCAGAGTTGTTGGTGGTCTGGTAGTCCAGCAGTCCAATGCCTCCACTGCCTGCTGGGGGGGTAAGACCCTAGGCTAGAAATGATTTTCAACTGCAAGGATTTCTGCTCTCCCCATATTAGGATTACTTTTCCCCATTACAATTCACAAATACCAGGAACTTAGTTCACTCAGAGATTTTCCCTAATGAGCCTCCCTCCAACTCTGTCTTCTTTCCCATGTACAAGGCCTTTTCATGTGTTAGCCCTATCCTACCAGGATTTCTGGGTCACTAGGTCTCTAAGTATCCACAGCATTCATGCTTGGAGTTGTCCTTACCAAAGACTTTGGATGTTGTCTCAGGATGCTCAGGTGTTATAACAAAATACCTCAGAATTGCTGGATGAAACAACAGAAATTTTTTTCTCACAGTTCTGGAGGCAGAGAACTCTAAGATCAAGGTGCAGGTAGATTCAGTGTCTCGTGAGAACCATCTTGCTGGTTTGGAGATAGCATCTTGTTGTATTCTCACATGGTGGAGTTCTGATCTCTTCCTTTTCTTATAAGAATACTTATTCCATTGCAGGGGAGCCACCCTCATTGGGGTTTAGGGCTTCAACATAAGAATTTGAAAAGGACACATTCCGTTCACAGCAGGCATGAACCCTATGCTCCTTCTGTCACACCTGGGCTTGTGGGTATAAATACAAGGGGATCTCCATAAATTGGGGCTATGGCATCCTCTATAGTTGCTCCTACTGCCTAGGGTAGGAGAGCTACAGAGAGGAAGAGCTACAGAGAGGAGAGGAGAAGCAGAAGAATACATGGGGAATCTGCTGTAGAGTCCCTTGTCTTCATGAAACCAGTGTCATCTACCTTCACCATGTAACTCCTGAAAGTAACTCCATGCCTCTGGTGTAGCGTTCATCAGTCAGATCTCATATTCTCCTCTATTCCCATGGCTCAACTATTTCTTGTTCCTGCTAAATGGCTGTTGGACAACCAAGGCACATCTCCAGCTGTTTGGATGATCATTCTTCCCATTGGCCACTTGATTGTCAAGTGTCTATTTACTTTTCTTTTTTGGCTTGATGATTGGTATAAAATGCAGGAACTGAAAGGACTTGACTGCCAACAAAACCCTGGATCCTGCTCTGGAACCATGTCTGAGATTGGTCTCAGGAGATGCTTTACCTGGCACAGGCCACTTGCTGCCTCCTTCCATCTCTCGCATGTAGGTCATCCAAGCAGAACAGACAAGGACAACCTTAGATGAAAGAAGAGGAAGGAGAGAGAGTTCTGTGGAAATGGGGCACCTAATCACTCTGTGGTGTTAGATGTGAACAAGTTAATAGGAAAGTGATTCAGAGATGTTGGGAAGAGGAAATTTCATATGGTTCTTGATGATATGACTTAGCTCTAATGAGTCTAGGCAAGCGAGGTTTGAATCCTAGTCCTGGACCTGATTATCTTACTTAAATAAATGATTTAAACTTTTTAGGCTCTAGCTTCCTCCCCCATTAAACAAAACAAAACAAAACAAAACAAAACAAAACAAAAACAAAAACAAAAAACTATCTTTGCTACGTGGACTAAAAAAGATAACATATCCAACACCCAGTGCCTGGTCCTCTCATTGTTCTCAAGGCCACAGTTTGAGTCTATCAGTGGGTTGCTAATGGAGGCATGGAACTTCTTTGATAATCTTAAACTTTGAGGAATAGCATTTGACAGAACATTTACATTTTATCACAGATCCCTCCTCTCAAAATGTCAGATTTTCATATCACTCCATGGCAAATGAATTAGAAAACCTTAGACTGAGTTCTCACTGACCATATTTAGAAACCAACATGGAAGGTTATACCTAGGCTAAATAAATAAATACTGACCAGATATTGATTATTTTTTCCACCTGCACCTTCCATGTTTAAGGCTCAGCCATACCGGGAACTGGGGTGGCAGTCCTGAGGTCTGCTCAGGGTTTGAGGCAGGAAAGAGAACTTCAATGTCTTTTCCATCTCCTTCTGCTAGCTGCCCGTGTCGTATTTTGTGGGTGGAGGGAGAGAGGCCAACCGACAGCAAAGGGAGGAAGAGAAAAAAGCAGGTGGAGGTGAGTCAGAGGGCAGGGGAAGGGTCACCGGGGAAGGGTAAGGGTAATGGGGATGCATCACTGAATAGTAACTAGGAAAAGTCCCAGTTCCAATTCCACCCTCTCCTCTCTGCACACAAGGCAGAGTCTCTATGCTAATGTGCTCAATCTAGCATCTGTTAACGCTTAACATTTCTCTGTAGCCCCCGTGCATTCTGGCACAGTCTCTGCCTCAGGCATGCAAATTTGCATTTTCCCTTGACACTGGTACAAGTAGCTTTCTAAATTTGCCTGAAATATAGCATTTGCAAGGTATTTTGGGAGACTTATGAAGAACTGGGCTGGAGTTAAGCTTAATTATTATTTTATACACTTTCTTTTTTTTTTCTTCATCTAATTTCTAAGGAGATGGCTAAGCTACCCATAATTTGAGAAATTTAAAGTTATAAGACCTAAAGAATTATAACCCAGAGACCACCTTCTACTGGCCGAAAAAGATGGAGGATATGATTAAAGGTTGCTTCTGAATTAATTAAAAATATTTGTAACCACTGCAAGTACTGTGCTAGGATTCTAGTAAAGCTGTACATTGTATAAATAGATGTAATACCTCAGAGCCCACTCTGCTTTATAGGGACCGAGAGGGACTGCCTCCCTGGGGATGGGAAGTCTAACTATTTATCCTGCTTAGGTTAACAGTTTCACAAATTTTACTTTAGCTCCTTTTATTCACTAATTACTAATTAGTTTTATACTTGCCAAGGACCTGATCACACAGTTGATAGAACTGAGTTAACCACAATTTAGGAAATTATTTGGGCTTAATGCTCAGATCCGCGCCATAATGCAGTGGAAGAGCTTTTCATGGGTTTGACAATGAGACCTGCTGTGTTTTTTTTTTTTTTTTTTTTTAACTTTTTAAGATTTTATTTATTTGACAGAGAAAAAGAGATCACAAGTAGGCAGAGAAAGAGGGAAGCAGGCTCCCTGCTGAGCAGAGAGCCCGATGCAGGGCTCTATCCCAGGACTCTGGGATCCTGACCTGAGCTGAAGGCAGAGGCTTTAACCCACTGAGCCACCCAGGCACCCTGAGACCCGCTGTTTTAAGCAGGGCAAAGGTTGGAGGAGGGCCCCATTGCTTTGGAAGGGGGTCTGCCCTTGGCCTTGTTGCCTGCCTGGCAGACTGATGGAGGGCTGGGGTACAGGCCAAAATTAGAGTCCACCTCCTCTCAAGTGCTGTGATTACAGCTCAGCCCATGTTCCTTATGAACCTCGTTGTCTTCCTTCCTCAGCCCTCCGCAAGTCATTTCGTTTCCTTCTCTCCTGTCAGTATGTTTCATGCGGACCTTCATGCTGCTCAGAATGTTTACTTTAACCACATATGCTGTATGTAGCCCTTCAGAGCACAGAGCTGAGATCAAAGAAAAATTCTGAGACGGAGTTCCATTTTTGTCTTTGGTCACTTCCTAGTTTTATGATTTTTTTTTTTTTTTTTTTAGCAAGTTACTCTAACTGGACAAATGCTGATTTCTGTAAAATGGGAATAATAATGCCTACCCGATCATGGTATTGAAGGGTGTTAAGGTGTTTGAAAAGAACTCTGAGTGGGATTCAGAATATTGTGGCTGTGGAACTGGTAAGTTAGCGACTCATGTGAACGAAGCTTGGTCTTTTTAGAAGTAGAATAAAAGAAAATTTCAGGGGTGCCTCATAAATAGGTGGAGAGAAAGATGAGTTGGATGGGGGAGGGGCCATGCTCTTTGTCACCTTCCCAGTCCTTTGGTTTGCTCTTGGTCACAGCAAACAGGGATTGGAGCCAAACATCTACAAAAGGTACTACTGGGCATTCAGGTTACAGTGAGACACCATCTGCGAGAAAAGCTGTTCACCTCCCCCTGCTTGGACCACAGAACCCCTTGAGGACTGTTGACTCAGAGAAGCTAGCAAGGCACCAGGGTGAGCATGTTCATAGGGAACAATTGTGTGGTTGTTCGAGGCATTGTCCCATGGCTTAGGGGGCAGTGGTGCTAATCAGATGGAGAAGGGCCACGAGGAACCAAAATATCAGAGAAGTTTGCTTCAGGATGATTTGAGATTAGGACCAGTTCATGAACCCAGGGGAGTTGCCCTGTGGAAATACCGGTTTGGGGGAGGTGTCAGGATTGAAGTTACATTGCTTATAAGTTACATTGCTTATCTTATAAGGACCACTCAGGCTATAAAAAAGTTAAACGAGAGGATGCCTACAAAGTGCCTCCTACTGAAACAGATGGGCTCCTTACTAGATGATAATTATGGTTATTAATTATTCATAAATACAATAGTATTTATCAAGAGTATACTATGGGCCAAACAATGTTCTAGGCATGGAGGATACAGTATTCAACAACAATAGCAAGACTAATAATAAAACCCTGATCTCATGAAGATGATAATCTAGTGGGGAAGGAAAAAAAGAAACAATACAATTTCAGATAAGGATATACATTATGGAAAAAACGGAGACAATTAGATTAGAGAGAAGTTAGAGAGTTACAACATCTGAGAAAAGGTTTCATGGGTGTGTGCAGCAGAAGACGGTGTGTAGGGGGAGCGTAAAGGCAATTCTCCAATCACACTGTTTGAACAGAACAACTGGGTGGCGGTACAAAAGGACACCTCATGTTCCACATGCAAATATTTCAACAGGCACAACTCAGCATTTTCTCCTTGTCCCAATTTTGTATTTTTTTTTAGAGGCGGGGAGGGGCAGAGGTAGAGGGAGAGGGAGAGAATCTTAAGCAGGCTCCACACATAGCAGGGCTCTATCTCACAATCCTGTGATCATGACCTGAGCCAAAATCAAGAGTTGGATGCTTAACTGACTGAACCATCCAGGTAACCCCCAGTTTTGTATTCTTTTCAAATAAGTCATCAACCCTTTTCTATACATTCTAATACTTTAGTTACAATTCAGACACCAGTGTTTTAGAAACTCATTTACCACCATGAGAGGACATGGAGCCTCTGGATGGGCCTGGGAAATCGCAGCATGGTAGAATGTCAGCTACTGTGTGGGACTTTATTTTTATCTGGCCCCCGTCTTCTGATGGAACAACAGAGTTGGTCTTCCATGGCAAATCAAAAGTCTTCAAGTGTTTGGTGTTTTCTCCTCCAAGAATCTGCCTGCGTAGCCTCTAGTAGCCACTGGTCAGCACACCTTTCACGGGCCACACTGTGTAACAACTGAGCACAGCGCCCACTGCTGGCTTTCATTGGTAAAGCGGGATCCTTTGCTTAGAGAACTTGAGTTGATACCCTAAGTGCACTAGTTGTTAAATATTTTGGATTGCACTCCTGATTTTAAGCACATATCAAAAGGGGTGCCTTGGTGGCTCACGCAGTCGGTTGAACATCTGACTTTTGATTTCAGCTCAGGTCATGATCTCAGGGTCTTGAGATCATAGTCCCACGTCTGACTATGCACTGGATGTGGAGCTTGCTTGAGATTCTCCCTCCTTTTCCCCCTGCCTTTCCCTTCCCCTCCCTCCAACCCCATGCACTCTCTCTCTCTCTCTCAAATAAATAAATAGATCTTAAAAAAATAGACACATACTAATGAAGCTAATTTTCAAAGTCCAACACATGTGCAAATATATCTCTACTTATTACTAGTCCATACTCTGGGCCATATTTTCTACAATATAAGAAACAACAACTCAGTCCATATTCCTTCACATTTCCACCTGAGGTATTGTCTTTATCCCCCATTTTTCTTTCTTGTGGCTCTCAACAGAGACATTAAGACAAGTCTTACTGATCTTTGCTTCACAGAAGCCATTTGAATGGCTTTCATGAAGAGATACCTAATGAATGTGCCAATTAAGAAACAGTGTCCCAACTTATTATTTCTTTCCCTGTAGAAGAGATGAAGTGGAATTTTAGAGTAATTGTTGACAAGTCATTAACACACTCATCTGATATATGATTTGGCATGGTGAGGCTGCCTTTAATCTTTAAATTTGAAATGTTTCCCAGCTGGGGAGAAGCCACTTTCAGTAATGGCTTCCCTAGGCTACTTAGCTTTTCACCAAGGCCAGACTCATTCTGAGGTAGTTTTCTGATTTTGTAGGTCTCCATTAGCTATAAATTTATTAAGGGTACCAGAGCTGTGAAATTTGGGATGGCAGGAAGATAGTATATTTCCAGAGTCGCTTCTTGAGGCAGATTGTAATAACAGCAAATCAAAAATCATTCAGGGGGACCTGGTTGGCTCAGTGGGTTAAGCCTCTGCCTTCTGTTTAGGTCATGATCTCAGGGTTCTGGAATCGAGCCCCGCATCAGGCTCTCTGCTCAGCAGGGAGCCTGCTTCCTCCTCTCTCTCTGCCTGCCTCTCTGCCTACTTGTGATCTCTATCTGTCAAATAAATAAATAAAATCTTTAAAAAAAATCATTCAAAATTTTCCCAGTAAGTACCACATGCATACTTGGTATCGTAACACCTACATGAAAATTTATTGAGCGGTACAAATAAATACAAAATTAAAATCTGCTGAAAGAATTTGTTTAGATTGCACATGCTGTGCAAATATGGGAAACTTCTTTTTATTATGACAGATGAACTCATCTTGTATATTCTCTTAATGCAATTTACTTTTAAGCATTAATTAAAATAGCAATTCACTTTACATTTCTGAACATCTAGAATCCTGCCCAAGTTAGCTCCTACTATAGCTTTAGGTCAGTATAAATACATATGTGAACAGTCTCTAATGGGGTTCCTGCTGATGTCTGTTAAGTTCTAATGACAATGAACAAAATGATGTGTTTTAAGATCCAGTTCTTCTTCTTCTTCTTTTTCTTTTTTTTAAAGATTTTATTTATTTATTTGACAGACAGAGTTCACAAGTGGGCAGAGAAGCAGACAGAGAGAGAGGAGGAAACAGGCTCCCTGGCGAGCAGACAACCTGATGTGGGGCTCGATCCCAGACCCCGGGATCATGACCTGAGTAGAAGGCAGAGGCCTTAACCCACTGAGCCACCCAGGCACCCCAAGAGCCAATTCTTTTATACTCTAGTTTATACGAAGCAGTATATTGACCTACTAGAGAATTAGTGCGGGAAAACGGCCTGAATAACCAATCTCTGATAGGGTCATCCGGCTGTTGAGTTCAAATACAGGAGGATCAATGATGAATTTCTAAGTCGACTCTTTCAAGATGGAGTGTTTACAGGAACTAAAAATACATAAATATGTACATACATTTATATATAGCTGTAAGAATGCACTTATATTCTATATAATTTTTGAAAAGGTAAAATGCTTCTCAAGAAGATAATTAGAATTTTCAAGTTTGGTTTTTATTAGAATTTTCCCAAGAGGTCTGTGGTTCACAGTTGACCAAGTCAAGTTTCTCTTCTTCCTAGACACACAGCAAGACTATCTTTCCCAGTTTCTTTTGCAGTTAAGTGTGGCGATATGGCATTGTCCACATTCAGTTCTGAATCAAAACCCTCCATGGGTGATTGATCTGCCATGTTCTTTCTTTTTTCAGGACTGAAGCAGGCAACACAGTGCCCAAAATTAAGACTTGAAATTAGAGATACATGAGGTAGAGTGCTCAAATTTCTGACTCACTGATTGGAGAAGAGCTATTGGCAGATCAGGAATATGGATTTGAAATTTTTAATGTGTGAGAATAAACTTTTATCTCATTGAGTCATTGTAGATTTGGGAGTTTATTAGCATTAGCTGAATGTGCTATTTCCAAACAACCTATAAATATGAATAGCAGCTGCCACCTGCTCCCCCGGTCTTTCTCACTACAGATGTGCAGGTGCTTCTGCTTCTGGTCTGGTTTCTCTCAACTCAAGTTGTTAGGTGATGGTGACTCACAAGGTGATTCTTCTTTACTCATTGTCCTCTCAGAACTTTCCTTCCTTTGGTCATGTCCCAAACCAGAAGGAAAAGTTCTGGCTCATTACAGTTATTTAAACATGATTTCAAAATTGAGTTTGTTTTCTTGGGCCATCTTTCAGTGGTTCTCTCTTGCCTATAATGCCTGCTCACATGTCCTCCCTTTTTAATTTACTCCTTTGCTTCAACAATTGTCTTATCCTTCTTGAAGTTTTGGGTGGCTTCAAGCCTGGGTGGCTCAGTGGGTTAAACTGCTGAGAGATACTGAATGGGGGCAGCAATTTGTTTGTTTGTTTGTTTTGGCTGGGAGAAACTTCAGCACCTTAGGGTACAAGGATTTTTTAGTACCATGGGCAGGAGTATACTCTTCCTGCAACACTCACATCAGTTACATTCTTAAGGAGCTGGAGAAATATGAAGTTGACAGTTTTTGTTTTCCTCCTGATATACTGAGGTGAGAGTCCCTCATTTATGGTCTTGATGCTTGAGGAAGATGTAGTATAAGTTAAAAATAACTAACCCTGCTAGTTTCAGAAAACACAAATAGCTTCAAAGCTAAAAACTGCATACATTTCAGAAATAATGGAAACTAATAGAAAAAATGTTACTCCCTAAACATGTCTTCATATTATTCAACTCTGTATCTATTGCAAAAATTACCTAAGACCTTAGCTGTTAGCTAGAGGATAGTTTTGTGTCATATAACCTGATAGTTATATGACTTCTTTATCACCAGTGTGGTGATAAAGAAGTACCCAAAGGTTAGGAATAACTACAGAAGAAAACATCATCATTTCAGTCATGTGAAATGTGATAGATCACTTATTTAGGACACAATCAATAATAACAATGGTAACAGTAGTAATGCATACATTTTTTGAGAATTTATTATGTGCCAGGTATCATCTCCAATAATCCTATGAATTTTGTATTATTATAAACATATAATCATATTAACCATAATATAATTATGTCATAGAATATAATTCTATCAAATGAAGAAATAGAGATGCAGAAGTTTAAATAATATGATGGATATAAAAAGACTACCAGGTCTTAAGGCACTAAGGTGTATGAAATATTCAGATAACCCTGCAAACTGGAGAAAATATTATAATCACAATCATTGTAGGATTGACTACATTTATTATTTGCTTAGCCATGGATGCAAATAAAATATTGGATGTGGGTTGACCACTCACAGAAGGAAGTGATGCACTGTGTCACAGCATAGACTAACTTGGCTGGGAAAAATCTCACACATTGTATCTGTGATACTGTATGAGCAAGGAAGGAGACTTTGGGCTATGAGAAATCTATTTCTTGCTGTGCCCACACCTTTTATCATCAGGGCATACAACACCGTTCAGAGAGAACTGAGAAAGAACAATCTACACCTTCCACCATCTATATTTATACATATCCAAGAATTTTTGTTCCTTGCTTTCCATACAGATCAACAAGGTTGTGTCCTTATAGAACTTATTTCTTTGTAGCCAATCACCTCACACTGACTTAATGTCCTTTTATATTGGGGATGCTTCTTTTCATTTTTTCCCCTCCCCAAATGTCAAAGCTCTCTACCAGACTTGAAAGTATTTTAAAAGAAGGTTTTGGCAACCTCCAAATTAGTCTTGGTGACCCTGATATCCTTCTGGCCGTAATCTTGGAACCAGAAGGGCATACAAACAGTCACCTTATATTGGCGTTGTTGCTGATATTGAATACTGGGACCCTGCTCACAAAACCATTTCATGGGGTGCCTGGGTGGCTCAGTTGGTTAAGCATCTACCTTTGGCTCAGGTCATGATCCTGGGGTCCTGGAATCAAGTCCCACTCATGGGACTCCCTGCTTAGTGGGGAGTCTGCTTCTCCCTCTCCCTCTGCCTCCCGACTCACTCTCTCTCTCTCTCAAATAAATAAATAAATAAATAAATAAATAAATAAATAAAATCTTTAAAAAGTAGTCATTTCTCTATACTTTGCACTCCAGTCTTGATGTAGAGGTCATTTGGTTACCTCTGCAGCCATTGTTGGACATCTATCTAGGTTGCTGATCATTTTTACCTTAACTTCTCATGGTATCACCCTGTGTTCTAGTGGTGATGGTAGAGCAATGGAAGCCCATTGGATCTAGGTTCTTCAACTTAGCCAGACAGTTTTGGAAGTATACTTGTTTCTTTACAACAACAAATTGTCATGGACTAACCTTGAAATTTTCTGTCCCTAATAGAGTCAAGTTATTCTCCAAGGAGTCCTGGTTCCTTTTAGAGGGAATGATAAAAATGTGCCTTCACATAATGAATTCTAATCTTCTTCCATCTTTACTGAGTTTAATTTCTTCTGATCTTGCTTTATTTAATATGGGGATTCATTAATTTAATAGTCCTTCCTGCTCTCTCCCCATTTTGTTCTTTGAGCTACAATTTTCCTCACACTCCCCACACCCCCAAAGAACCAACGTGTGACAGTAGTTTAAAAATGTGCTGTGGAATAATACTGCCTACATTTGTTCTCCAGCTCCACTGTTGGGCATGGTCTCAATCTCCCAGTGCTTTGATTTCCTTCTCTACAAAGTACCTCATAGGGTTGTTATTTTAGAGCATGTAAACCTCTTAGAAGAATAATTTTGTTCTAGGTGCTAAATAAATACTAGCTATTATTAATTTTAGAACTACATATTTTACATTATGATAGGAAACCATAGCTTCATACTAAAGTATTGCTTCCAAACTTGAAAATATTCATTTCATTTTTATGCTTATCCCCTTGGCATCCTGAAATTGACTAAAAAATGTCCTAACCTAGATAATTTCCTTTGTCAGCATTACTTTAAAAGAATAATTGTCTAATAAGATAAAGAAATCCTAAGTTTTTTATAAGAGGGCACTCAACTTTTACAGTAATAGAACCCCTGAGTTCCTACAAAAGCATTAATAGAAAAAGAACAATAACAAATATACTCTCTCTGGTCTTTCTTAAAATTTTATTTTATTTTTATTTTATTTTATTTTATTTTTAGAGGGTGGAGAAAAGAAGGATGGAGGAGGGGCAGAGGGAGAGGGAGAGAGAGAATCCTAAGCAGGCTCCACACCCAGTGTTGAGCCAAACCTGGGGATCTATCTCACAACCCTCAGATCATGCATGACCTGAGCCAAAATCAAGTTGGACACTTAACAAGCCAAGCCATCCAGGAACCCCATGAAAATTCTATTTTAATTACTTATTTCCTTGACAATTTAATCAATTAATTAATTAATCAGCTAATTAATTAATTAATTAATTAGTAGGTTCATAAAAGTGCATCTTGGAGCCACACCTAGGAGCCACAATGTCTAACACCCCAAAAAATGAAATCCTAGAAATATAAAAACTAAAATATCCTCCATATTATAAAAATTTCCTGCACATTGTGTTATTTGCTCATGCTCTTAGGACAAAGCAGCCTTAGACAGGATCACACTTAAAGAGCTATTCTTTATGAATTCTGTTCATCATTTGCTTCTAGCACCAACTACTGTAATCTTTCTACAGTCTTTAAGAACTTGTAATAAACTGTATCCACCGGGTTCCAGCATCTTTCTTAACTATCACCACATCCTCTATGCAAATCATAGGCCCCGATAAAATTAATTTTCTCCTGTATAAGTTCTAGCAGTTTTGGAGTGGAGTCTTTTGGGTTTTCCACATATAGTATCATATCATCTGTGAAGAGTGATAATTTGACTTCTTCTTTGCCGATTTGGATGCCTTTAATTTCCTTTTGTTGTCTGATTGCTGAGGCTAGGACCTCTAGTACTATGTTGAATAGCAGTGGTGATAATGGACATCCCTGCCGTGTTCCTGACCTTAGCGGAAAAGCTTTCAGTTTTTCTCCATTGAGAATGATATTTGTGGTGGGTTTTTCATAGATGGCTTTGATGATATTGAGGTATGTGCCCTCTATCCCTACACTTTGAAGAGTTTTGATCAGGAAGGGATGCTGTACTTTGTCAAATGCTTTTTCAGCATCTATTGAGAGTATCATATGGTTCTTGTTCTTTCTTTTATTGATGTGCTGTATCACATTGACTGATTTGCGGATGTTGAACCAACCTTGCAGCCCTGGAATAAATCCCACTTGGTCGTGGTGAATAATCTTTTTAATGTACTGTTGAATCCTATTGGCTAGTATTTTGTTGAGTATTTTCGCATCTGTGTTCATCAAGGATATTGGTCTATAGCTCTCTTTTTTGGTGGGATCCTTTTCTGGTTTTGGGATCAAGGTGATGCTGGCCTCATAAAATGAGTTTGGAAGTTTTCCTTCCATTTCTATTTTTTGGAACAGTTTCAGGAGAATAGGAATTAGTTCTTCTTTAAATGTTTGGTAGAATTCCCCCGGGAAGCCGTCTGGCCCTGGGCTTTTGTTTGTTTGGAGATTTTTAATGACTGTTTCAATCTCCTTACTGGTTATGGGTCTGTTCAGGCTTTCTATTTCTTCCTGGTTCAGTTGTGGTAGTTTATATGTTTCTAGGAATGCATCCATTTCTTCCAGATTGTCAAATTTATTGCCGTAGAGTTGCTCATAGTATGTTCTTAAAATAGTTTGTATTTCTTTGGTGTTAGTTGTGATCTCTCCTCTTTCATTCATGATTTTATTTATTTGGGACCTTTCTCTTTTCTTTTTGATAAGTCGGGCCAGGGGTTTATCAATTTTATTAATTCTTTCAAAGAACCAGCTCCTAGTTTCGTTGATTTGTTCTATTGTTTTTTTGGTTTCTATTTCATTGATTTCTGCTCTGATCTTTATGATTTCTCTTCTCCTGCTGGGCTTAGGGTTTCTTTCTTGTTCTTTCTCCAGCTCCTTTAGGTGTAGGGTTAGGTTGTGTACCTGAGACCTTTCTTGTTTCTTGAGAAAGGCTTGTACCGCTATATATTTTCCTCTCAGGACTGCCTTTGTTGTGTCCCACAGATTTTGAACCGTTGTATTTTCATTATCATTTGTTTCCATGATTTTTTTCAATTCTTCTTTAATTTCCCGGTTGACCCATTCATTCTTTAGAAGGATGCTGTTTAGTCTCCATGTATTTGGGTTCTTTTCAAACTTCCTTTTGTGGTTGAGTTCTAGCTTTAGAGCATTGTGGTCTGAAAATATGCAGGGAATGATCCCAATCTTTTGATACCGGTTGAGTCCTGATTTACGACCGAGGATGTGATCTATTCTGGAGAATGTTCCATGTGCACTAGAGAAGAATGTGTATTCTGTTGCTTTGGGATGAAATGTTCTGAATATATCTGTGATGTCCATCTGGTCCAGTGTGTCGTTTAAGGCCTTTATTTCCTTGCTGATCTTTTGCTTGGATGATCTGTCCATTTCAGTGAGGGGAGTGTTAAAGTCCCCTACTATTATTGTATTATTGTTGATGTGTTTCTTTGATTTTGTTATTAATTGGTTTATATAGTTGGCTGCTCCCACGTTGGGGGCATAGATATTTAAAATTGTTAAATCTTCTTGTTGGACAGACCCTTTGATATGATATAGTGTCCTTCCTCATCTCTTATTATAGTCTTTGGCTTAAAATCTAATTGATCTGATATAAGGATTGCCACTCCTGCTTTCTTCTGATGTCCATTAGCATGGTAAATTCTTTTCCACCCCCTCACTTTAAATCTGGAGGTGTCTTCGGGCTTAAAATGAGTTTCTTGGAGGCAACATATAGATGGGTTTTGTTTTTTTATCCATTCTGATAGCCTGTGTCTTTTGACAGGGGCATTTAGCCCATTAACATTCAGGGTAACTATTGAGAGATATGAATTTAGGGTCATTGTATTGCCTGTAAGGTGACTGTTACTGTATATGGTCTCTGTTCCTTTCTGATCTACCACTTGTAGGCTCTCTCTTTGCTTAGAGGACCCCTTTCAAGATTTCCTGTAGAGCTGGTTTGGTGTTTGCAAATTCTTTCAGTTTTTGTTTGTCCTGGAAGCTTTTAATCTCTCCTTCTATTTTCAATGATAGCCTAGCTGGATATAGTATTCTTGGCTGCATGTTTTTCTCGTTTAGTGCTCTGAAAATATCATGCCAGCTCTTTCTGGCCTGCCAGGTCTCTGTGGATAAGTCAGCTGCCAATCTAAGATTTTTACCATTGTATGTTACAGAATTCAGTAAAATGTCAGGATATAAAACAAATGCATAGAAATCATTTGCATTTCTCTACACCAACAGCAAGACAGAAGAAAGAGAAATTAAGGAGTCAATCCCATTTACAATTGCACCCCAAACCATAAGATACCTAGGAATAAACCTAACCAAAGAGACACAGAATCTATACTCAGAAAACTATAAAGTACTCATGAAAGAAATTGAGGAAGACACAAAGAAATGGAAAAATGTGCCATGCTCCTGGATTGGAAGAATAAATATTGTGAAAATGTCTATGCTACGTAAAGCAATCTACACATTTAATGCAATTCCTATCAAAGTACCATCCATCTTTTTCAAAGAAATGGAACAAATAATTCTAAAATTTATATGGAACCAGAAAAGACCTCGAATAGCCAAAGGGATATTGAAAAAGAAAGCCAACGTTGGTGGCATCACAATTCCGGACTTCAAGCTCTATTACAAAGCTGTCATCATCAAGACAGCATGGTACTGGCACAAAAACATACACATAGATCAATGGAACAGAATAGAGAGCCCAGAAATAGACCCTCAACTCTATGGTCAACTAATCTTCGACAAAGCAGGAAAGAATGTCCAATGGAAAAAAGACAGCCTCTTCAATAAATAGTGTTGGGAAAATTGGACAGCCACATGCAGAAAAATGAAATTGGACCATTTCCTTACACCACACACGAAAATAGACTCAAAATGGATGAAGGACCTCAATGTGCGAAAGGAATCCATCAAAATCCTTGAGGAGAACACAGGCAGCAACCTCTTCGACCTCAGCCGCAGCAACATCTTCCTAGGAACAATGCCAAAGGCAAGGGAAGCAAGGGCAAAAATGAACTATTGGGATTTCATCAAGATCAAAAGCTTTTGCACAGCAAAAGAAACAGTTAACAAAATCAAAAGACAACTGACAGAATGGGAGAAGATATTTGCAAACGACATATCAGATAAAGGACTAGTGTCCAGAATCTATAAAGAACTTAGCAAACTCAACACCCAAAGAACAAATAATCCAATCAAGAAATGGGCAGAGGACATGAACAGACATTTCTGCAAAGAAGACATCCAGATGGCGAACAGACACATGAAAAAGTGCTCCATATCACTCGGCATCAGGGAAGTACAAATCAAAACCACAATGCGATATCATCTCACAGCAGTCAGAATGGCTAAAATCAACAAGTCAGGAAATGACAGATGCTGGCGAGGATGCGGAGAAAGGGGAACCCTCCTACACTGTTGGCGGGAATGCAAGCTGGTGAAGCCACTCTGGAAAACAGCATGGAGGTTCCTCAAAATGTTGAAAATAGAACTGCCCTATGACCCAGCAATTGCACTATTGGGTATTTACCCTAAAGATACAAACGTAGTGATCCAAAGGGGCACGTGCACCCGAATGTTTATAGCAGCAATGTCCACAATAGCCAAACTATGGAAAGAACCTAGATGTCCATCAACAGATGAATGGATCAAGAAGATGTGGTATATATACACAATGGAATACTATGCAACCATCGAAAGAAATGAAATCTTGCCATTTGCGACAACATGGATGGAGCTAGAGCATATCATGCTTAGCGAAATAAGTCAATCAGAGAAAGACAACTATCATATGATCTCCCTGATATGAGGAAGTGGTGATGCAACATGGGGGCTTAAGTGGGTAGAAGAATCAATGAAACAAGATGGGATTGGGAGGGAGACAAACCATAAGTGACTCTTAATCTCTCAAAACAAACTGAGGGTTGCTGGGGGGAGGGGGTTTGGGAGAAGGGGGTGGGATTATGGACATTGGGGAGGGTATGTGCTTTGGTGAGTGCTGTGAAGTGTGTAAACCTGGTGATTCACAGACCTGTACCCCTGGGGATAAAAATATATGTTTATAAAAAATTAAAATTAAAAATTAAAAAAAAATAATTTTCTCATTTCTTCCCAACTATGTCTGTGATTTCCTACCTCTGTGTTTGTTCTCATAGGTCTTTCCGCAGATGGCCTCACCTGAAGTCTACGCCTGTTTGAAGAGCTTCTGTCAATGAATGCTTCTCCTTAGAGATGTACCTGTTCTTCCCAAGTGGAAATGATCTTCCTCTGCTATTGAACATGCTAGGTACTACTTACTATTCACTGTCTATTCAATTTGTTCACTTTCTAATTAGATTTTAAGCTCTTTGGGCTCTGGGCCACAAAAACTAGTTTGGTTTATTATACCATGCATGGCATTTTAGGTGTTGAGTGGGGATGAACTTAGGTTTTATTTATGAGAATAGAGCCCTAAAAAGTAAAAGAGTGAGAGCATGGAATCAAGGGCACACATCCAGTCCCAGCTCTGCTCTTTGGAAAAATCACCTTCTCTGAGGTCAGTGTTCTCAACCTTGAAGAAAATGGAATGCACTAGGTAAACTTTTAAGAGTCCTCTTGCTCCAGAATTACTTCACTTGGTAATAACTTTCTCTTACTCTTTACAAGTGAAAATGCACTTTGATTGCTCATCCTGAACTGTTTTAAATTAGAAAAATATTTTATATGCATCATTTTCATTCAACAAGAACTTATTGTTAGCAACTGAAAACAACTATGCTAGAGAGATATATTTTAAAATACTTGGATTACTTACAAAAGGATTTAGTTATCAGAAGTATCAGAAGAATTTCATTTTATTGTCATCTGTTCCAAAGACCTCAAAGATGCTGGTTTAGAAAAGAACTGCCCAAACATTTAAAATATATACTAAATCCCTGTAACAGATTTAATGACTTTGAAATACGACTGAAGAAAGAATTGTTCATCTAGCCCACTAATCTGTTTTTATTTTTCAAGATTTTATCTATTTGTCAAAGAGAGAGAGAGTGAGAGAGAGAGAACACAAGTAGGGGGAGCTGGAGAGGGAGAAGCAGACTCCCCACTGAGCAAGGACCAGATGTAGTACTTGATCCTAGGACCCTCGGATTATGACCTGAGTCTGAGGCAGATGCTTAACTGACTAAGTCACCCAGGCATCCTTAGCCCATTAATTTAAAGAAGTATAAAATATTCCTTTGCTATATTCCTTTGCTATTTTCCCAAAGTTTGTCAGCTGTGTCCTTAAAAAGAAAGATTAAATTTAATTTCTGGTAGACTCTTACTTACTAACTTTTTTTTCCCCTTTTCCAATTGGAATATATTTTAGTTCATGTGTTCAAAAAAATCAACCAAGGAAATGTAAAATTATGTTGATTTTTAATAACATCTTAAGACTTAACCATATTTGAATTGCTTACTCTTATACAAATTTAATTCTAAATCAGAGAAGTCACCTTAATTGCAATTAAATACAATCTTAGCTCTTAATGAATCTAACATTGAAGACATGTTACCTAAATTACTTCATTTTCACAGAAATTAACATTTCAATGTGTCTTGGTCTGAAATGTAAATATCTTTGAAGAAAACAATTATTGATGAAATAAAACATCTGGTGGAGTTGACTCAGAGATTCTCTATAGAAACAGACACCTTTATTATCAACAGGTCTGGCAAGCAGTTTTGATGAAACACTGCCTAAAATAAAGCTTTTTAATATTTGCCACAGAGTTGGTTTTTCTCCCCCAGTGTTCTCTCTAGGCTCCTATTACTACCAAGAGCTTGAAATTGATAGTTTGAGTTTTCCTCTTTAATGACATGAGACATTCTCAGGAAACTATCTATCTATCTATCTATCTATCTATCTATCCATCTATCTATCATCTATCTATCTATCTATCTTTTTTTTCCCCCATAAAATATTGACCTCAAAAGGTTTTGTTTTCTAATGAGCTAAGTTTATTTCTCTAGTGTACATGAAAAGGTCCACTACTCTTAGGGGGAAACTTGCCACTGGTGCGCTCAGCTCACCCCACCCTGCCAGGAGTCTCAGAAGAGATCTTACAGGTACTTTTTAGCTTAATGGGGGAGGGATCTCTCATTTGGCCTGAGGGATTCTTGGTAACGTCCAACACTCTACTCTGGTTTGCTACTGAATGAATTTCAGGTTTTATGTTGAAGGTTTTCTCAATCCTGGTAGTACTAACATATTATTTTAAATAATTCTTTGTTTCAGGGGTTATTCTCTGTATTATTGTTGGCAGTTTAGTAGAACCCTGGGCTCTCTCCTCTAGAGGCCAGTAGCACACATCCCTTTGCCCCTCAGTATGAGAAACAAAAATGTCTCCAGACATTGCTAATGGTCCCCAAAGGATGGGGGCAAATACCTCTGGTTGGGAATGAGCATCTTAAAGTACTACAGTAGCCCTAATTCTGAAGACAGAACACACACACACACACACACAGGAATATGAAGTCCCCCCTGACAGGGAAAGTGATCAAAAAGGCTTGACCACCATCTGCCTGACCTGGAGCCAGGCAGTTGGAGGCTCCTCACGTCCTCCTTGTACTTGGAACATGGGTTTCATGAACCTTTCCTACTCTCAGAGGCTGCTCCAAAGACAAAGCCTTGGAACAGTGATATGATCTTGAAGACACCTGCATGGTAAGGGCTCTTTATGAGCTTTTAAGGTTTGGAGAGTAACTTCAGGGGTGGGGATCCATCTTGCTGCTGTCCAAGACAACCCTCAAGCCTTCTAGATAAGTTCCCTTTTCTACTATTAAAACTGCCACTTAACCAATCTGGAGTAGCTTGTTTCTTGTCTCTTCCTGCCTTCTGTGTAAGGGTGGGGGACAGGGACAGCAGTTTCAGATTACACCAGGAAAGTTCCAGGGAGGGCTGTGAATCGACACCTCCCCCTTCACATTTTGAAGCCCTTCCTACACTTACTTAGCAATGTGGTCTAGAGCAGGTTAATTAGCCTCTCTGAGTCTCATGGTCTTCATGTCTTCATCTGCAAAATAAGTATGATAATAACTTACCTCATGGGGCCATTATCAGAATTAAGTAAGATGATACACAAGAACCACTTAGAAGAGTGCCTGGAACATCTTACACCCTTAACCAGCATTGGAAATTATGTTTATTATAATCCCCAGAGCCTTTGAATAAAACTTTAATTTTTACAGTAATGCAAGATGTAAAGGTTTTCTAAACCAACTCTGAAAGTTATATAATTGATACTAATTAGTGGATTTTTTTTCTTTTTAATCCAAGTTACAATAATCGCATAGACAATTAATTTCTCTAACTAATTTTCAAGAAGGGACATTCACCATAAGCCTCCTTAGGCTGACGTATTGCCCACCATTCGAGGATGGAATACAGCATGCATTAAGGGAAAGCGTTTAATTTTTTTTTTTTTTAATCACAGGCATACTCAAGAAGGTCTAGTGGGCCAAACTTTTACTTTAATAGTAATTGATACAAATGCTAATAGCTCAACGTCCCTAGATTTCAAAGCACAGCAGTGGTTGAGACTGCATTTAAAATCTCAGCAGGGCTTGCTCTCCTGCTTCCCATAAAACCTGAAGGCTACAATAGAAGAAGGTAGGATTAAGACCAGTGCTCAATAACACCACGGGCACCCTCGGGGTTTGCAAGTGGCAAGGAAACTCTTTCTTTAAATGTGAGCTTAAAAGAGTCACCTGACATCTTATCAAGATAAACACAGGTTGGGATTTAAAAAAAAAATATGACCCGAAGGTGCTGAGATATTAAGGAAATAGATACTTAATTCATCTCCTTTGATCGCATTATAAATTGCATTAAAATACAGATACTTAGCCTTCACTCCCTGACATTTTGATTCAGTAATACCGAAGACACAGCTCTGGAATTAGATTTTTATGCAGCTCGCCAGGTGATTCTCAGATTTTTAAACAGATGTGGAAGATACTGCCCAAAGAAATATATAGAACTCAAGTAAATGTCTATAAATAAAATACAATTTCCCTGATGAAACTGATCGCCAATTGTATGGTTAATTTATTCATTTATTCCATGCGTATTTATTGAGAGCCTACCACATGGCAAAAACAGCTAGCCAGAGGCAGCTTAGACATGAACGAAATATGTCTGGTCCCTGCCTTCGTGGAGCTTATCATTGACCAAGATGGCCTTAACATGCCTTCAGCCTGACTAAACTTTAGATAGATTTCTTCCTGATTAGGGAAGGCCCCCGACCTCCTTTTTATTAGAACATTTATTTCAGAAAATTTGCAGTATTAACTTGTTTCTCTGCCCCTTTGAGATGACCCTTCTACAAGCATGAAATATCTTTCTCAAGCAGCTGGGGGCCATCCTTTAGAAATGTTATCGTCAAGAAAGAATTCTCTCTCCCAGTTTCTGTGGGAGGGTAGGAGGTTAACTTGAATAAATGCCAATTAGCAAACACAGATGGCTTGAGCACCTTGACCAGTCTCCTTCTTAATGTTCTCTAGTACTTTTCCATGGGCTCACCCAGCATTTAAAGATCCTGCTACCTTTTGCTCCAGTGAAGTTGAGCTCCCTCTCTGTCCCTAAAACATTACTCTTGACTCCTCTTGCAATAGTCTTGAATAAAGACTTCTTTTCCCATTTTTTTTTCTTTTACATTATCTATGTCACTGATTTTTATCTTTATAGTTCATAAGAATTATCTAAGTTTGCTAACCTAGAAGGTTTGGATATGAACAGGGAATCTGTAGTTGTAAACACCTAGATGATATGAGTAGGACATAGAGAGACACAGACATTGAGAAACATTGTGCCTATGATCCCACTAGAAGTTACATTAAGGGATGTATCATCTTAGGAGCCAGAAACTGGTTTTAAACATTCACAAATGCCAAGTCTTAGACGTTTTGACTGCAGAATAACTAATTCTGGTAATAAATTCAGAAACGTTGAACAAAATGGAAATCTATGAGTACATATTGATTGTAAATAATTAGGGAGGAGGAGCAGGGGGCCCTTGATTACAGAAGAAGGTTGAGAGATGACTGGTCATCGTGCAGAGAATGCTGCAGTTTAAAAATCATCATTTTTGCAACCACCACAGTAAAGATTAGAAGAATCATTAATGAATGATAAATCAAGGGGGAAATTTTTGATGCAGAGCAGGACAGATACATAGCCTTAAAGTGTCTCTCTACAGATTGCTTGTTAATTACGAGAGAAAAACTAAGTAACTATATTATGGTGTAACTGGACCAAACGTTCAGGAGACCAAAGTTAAATCCAGCAGTGAAGGGAAAATGGAAATAAATGTGCCTTCACTTCTAACACCCTGAGAAGGACATAAAATTACTTGCTTAAACTTTATACTAAGAATTTTTTAATCTACTCACAAGGGACCATGAGACCATCCCCAAATGATAATCTACTATTAGGAAAGAGAGAGGGAAAGGATGTTCAAAGATGTCAATGTCAAAGGCCAAGGATCTATTTTGGATTAAAGGAGGCTCACATAACCTGAAATTAAATGCACAACGTGATCCTAGATTAGATCTTGTATTGAAAAAAAAAATGCTACAGAGGCCTTTGTTTGGTTTATTGGTAAAGTTGCAATACAGTTGGTAGATCATTGAAAGTTAAAAACTATATAATTAGGTAAGAGAATGTTCTAATACTTAGAAAATACACATTGTGGGCGCCTGGGTGGCTCAGTGGGTTGAGCCGCTGCCTTCGGCTCAGGTCATGATCTCAGAGTCCTGGGATCGAGTCCCGCATCGGGCTCTCTGCTCAGTGGAGAGCCTGCTTCCCTCTCTCTCTCTCTCTCTGCCTGCCTCTCCATCTACTTGTGATTTCTCTCTGTCAAATAAATAAATAAAATCTTTAAAAAAAAAAAAAAAAGAAAATAAAATACACATTGAACCCTGAGGGCAAAGTCATGCTGAATGTAACTTATACTCAAGTGGTTCTGAAAAAATGTAGATAGATAGCAAATAATAAAGGTAAAGCAAATGGGGTAAAATACTAACAATGGGTGAATCTGTATAAAATAGTTACAAGCTTTTGTTATATTATTCTCCTAACTCTCCTGCATGGTCAAAATTATTTTTAAGTAAAAAGTTTAAAATATGCCATTAAAAAATATATATATATACATTTAGGTAATCAGAAAATCAATAATTCCACAAAGCAAGTAACTGCATGGCCTTTACTGAGCTGCAACTAAATTTTATATCCTTAGCCTTTACAGAGAAGGAACTGAGGGTGGTGATCTTTGAATATTATTTATTCTGCTTAATTTTTTTTTAAGTATGTATTTCTCTAAGACCACAGAACAAGGCAAGAGCTTAGTTAGCTTACTGAAGGAAAACCTAATAAATTGGTTAGACTTCCTTTACTTCATTGTGAAGAGCCTCATAGCCCTTTGGCCTTGACTCTTTGGAACCAACTTTGCTACATTGCAGTAATTCTGTTCAGCCTAGCTTGGCTGGTACAAGAGGTAAAGCCATCTTTCAAATACCTCCTTTCTTCTTCTTCTTCTTCTTCTCCTTCTTCTTGTTCTTGTTCTTGTTCTTGTTCTTCTTCTTCTTGTTCTTGTTCTTGTTCTTGTTCTTCTTCTTCCTCTTCTTCTTCTTCTTTTCATATTAAGGTCTATACTGATGGGCTTCATCTTTTTTAGTGACATTTTGACAGTTAAATGATAAACTGCACCAAAATGTTGAACAGTTACATTATAAATAAATGTATAAATGGAAATGCTATGCTGAAATAAGAAAATGCACTAACTAGGCTTATCCTCTGGAAGTTAAATGCAATGTTCAGATGTTATTCAAATGCTGAAATCTTGGGAGTTTTTTGATGGATATACTTCAAATAGCTATGTGCTTTCCCAATCTTCCCACTATGGCTGTTCCCTATTATTTAATCCTGATTTATTTAATGGCTTGGAATTTGTCACCACTTTCTACATTTATTTATATATTTATATATTTATTTATAAAGACTTTATTTATTTATTTGACTGAAAGAGAGAGCACAAGCAGGGGAATTGACAGGCAGAGGGAGAAACAGGTTCCCTGCTGAACAGAGAGCCAGATATGGGGCTCAATCCCAGGACTCTGAGATCATCACCTGAGCTTAATGGATTAAGCCACCCAGGCGCCCCTCTACATTTATTTTTGTGTATTGTCTGTCTTTCTCTAAAACATAAATTCTATGTTCATAAGTTCAGCAAGAATTTTGCCTGTCTTTTGCTTATTGCTAAATGTTTAGCAAATAAATGAATGAAAGGGAGAAATTCAGAAAGAGAGGGAGTCAGAGATAAGGTTGTATGCTCCCATAAATTTATTCTCTGGCTTTTTATTTAAGAGCCAAGGTATTTTCACATGATATCACAATTTTTACCTCTGTAACAGGATATAAACATTTAATATACACATACATATATATGTGTGTATATATATGTGTATATGTCTATGTATATTTCAGTCTTTGCTGATTTACAAGGCAAGTATTGCCTACTTCTTCATCTTTACCCAAAGGGAAAGGAGATTAAAGAACAGCGCCTGCACATGTGTGTGTTGTTATTGTGTTTACTTATTTAAAAGTTTCCTGGGGCCATAAGGGAGGAGAAAAATCTGAGTCTAATGATGTGTTTAAAGTGCGTTTTGTTGCGTTCCTGGGTAGCTCAGCTGGTTAAGTGTCTGCCTTTGGCTCAGTTCATGATCCCAGGGTCCTTGGATCTCTCCCCATATGGTAGGGAGTCTGCTTCTCCTTCTCCCTCTGCAGCGACCCCGTTTGTGCTTTCTCTCTCTCTCTCTCTCTGTCAAATAAATACATAAAATCTTAAAAATAAAGTGCATTTTGTTGTTGATGTTGTTTTGTTTTCTTTTTGTTTTGTTTTGTGGCTGGTGAAACAGGGCAGTGAAGGGGATGTGAGAAAGAACAGGATAAGGAACAAGAGGAGCAGGAATACAGAAGGACTCCAAGCTCCGGATGTGAACAGAGAGTGAGGCTGTTGTCTGGGAAGTGCTGGCAGAAGCACGTAGAGAAGGAAGCGTGTACAAGTTATCATAAGCCATGTTGTCTAGGAGTCCTCACCAGCTAACGACCCAGTCCATTGACAGCCCAGGTACATAGGAATGGAGCATAGAGAATGAGGGAAAGAGAGAGGGACAAAAGGCTCACCAAGTTAAACAGTGTGTATTGTGATGGGATTATCCTTCTTTCAGAGGATTTGGGATTCGGGGAGTCACTGAAGAATTTTAAGCAAAAGAATGATGTAATGACATTGTTTGTTAATTCAAAAAAGTCAGGGGGGTGAATGGGGAGATGAATATGTTAATTAGCTTGACTATGGTAATTACTAACAATGTGTATCAAGATCAAAATATCAAGTGTATACTTTGAAATATATAATTTTTATTTTTCAGGTATATCTCAATAAAGCTGGGGTGGAGGTTGGAGAGGGGGAAGCTATCTGGTGGCAGGATGGAGAACCATTTGGAGAAAAAGAGTATCAGAGGCAGGGAAAGCAGGCTATTGATAAAAACCCCGGGACATTTTAGCCATTTACCCATAAGAAAGCGGCAGCCCTTTCTTATACACATAACTGAGTTTCTGAATTAAAACAATTATAGAAAAGATAATTAAATACAGATTTTTCTCTAAGTGAGAATCACATGGATGTTCTAAAAAATTAATCATGTTCACATCTCTGTAAGTTGGGTTTATTTAGAAACTTTTTTTGTTTTTATCCATGGATCATTACAATAGCTGAATTTATTGTTAATTCATGAATGTATAGGATACTAATCTCTTCTACCAAACTACTGATAAATTTGTTTTTAGATCCTTTGCCATTTCAACTGATGGCATGATAAAATGATGAAATATCAGACTGTGGTTGTTATTTTCTTCTGGAGAGTCAATCTATTCTGTTATTTGCTCCGAAGTAGTGGATCTATAGCTATATTTCATTGTTCTGTCATTGGAGAGAGTCACATCCATTATAAGCAGCCAGTAATGCTACAATACTTCTTTCGCCTCAAGTTCATCAGACACCATTCTGGAAGTCTGATGTCTATAGCAAGGAGCCATGTTAAATGAAAATGCAGATGCATCACTTGAAAATTTGACTATTTTTGTAACAGAATTCAGGGCAAACAAAAAGGACTGGGACACATTGCCCAGCGTATCATTAGGGAGTGACAGTATAAACCAACTAAGGAACCTAGGCATGATGTGAGAGGAAGAGGGAGACTTTCCAAAATGAATGGTAAGCAGATTCTAAAGGTCGTTGTGGACATCTGACTAGTCAATGCATGCTAATGATCTCAGGATGCCTACTCTTGTCTGTATTTGAAGCTTTTACCATTTTCTCTCTGAAAAGTAAAAAAAAAAAGGTTTGTTCAACTAATCTATAACGTCTCAATTCTAACAAAAGGGGATCAACTAGAAAGTTAAATACATTCAGATAATTACTTTAAAGACTTTCTTCACTTATTATGAATACTAGGTGCCTCTTGCTCCTTCTAGCCCTTTCTAAGTTTAATACCAATTTTTTAAAAATATTTTATTTATTTATTTGACAGAGAGAGAGAGATCACAAGCTGGCAGAGGGTCAGGCAGAGAGAGAGAGGGAAGCCGGCTCCCCACTGAGCAGAGAGGCCAACGTGGCGCTAGATCCCAGGACTCTGAGATCATGACCTGAGCTGAAGGCAAAGGCTTAACTCACCAGGAGCCACCCAGGAGCCCCATTTAATACCAAATTTATGTCCTACATACGTCTTTGGTTATTAACTTGTTTCTACACTTGACTCCTGCACAACACACTGGTTAGGAGCATTAACCCCACACAGTTGAAAATCTGGATGAACTGTGTGACTTAAAACGTAACCACTAGCAGCCCTACTGTTGACCAGAAGCCTTACTGATAACAATAAATGTATTGTATATGTTGTATGTTGTTATATACTGTATTCTTACAGTAAAGAAAGCTAGAGACAAGAAAATATTATTAAGAAAATTATGGGGTGCCTGGGTGGTCCAGTGGGAAGCCTCTGCCTTGGCTCAGGTCATGGTCTCAGGGTCCTGGAATCGAGCCCTACAGCAGGCTCTCCATTCATTGGGAAGCCTGCTTCCCCCACTCTCTCTACCTGCCCCTCTGCCGGCTTGTGATCTCTCTCTCTTTCTGCCAAATAAATAAATAAAATCTTTAAAAAAAATTCTAAGTAAGAGAAAATATTTATTGAAAAAAATCTGCATATAAGAGGGCCTGCACAATTGAAACCTGTGTATTATACATAACACATCTTGTGAGTATTTTCTGTCTTTACAAGTTGCTAATCTATATATTAATTGTGCTAAGCATATCTTTTAGGTTTTGTTTTTATTATCCTCTCTGTCAGAATCGAAATTATTAAATAATGCAGCAAACATGTATGTCAGTAGATGTTCAAAATGAAGTTTCTGATCATGTTATTATAATTATTAACTGAGTCATAACAACAGTGACTAATAAATTTAAGCAATAAGCCAAAAAAAGGGAGAATTAGGGGATCAAAAAAATCCCCCTTTAACAAGATTTAAAAATTATTTGCTTCTGTGTAATTTCTCTTACTTAACATGACAGTGGCCTTATTATTTTCTCAATCTATTTCTTTAATGTTATTTTAGTTGAAACAAAGTTAGCCTAAGTAATAAGGAGTACTCAAAATGCCAGGGCCTAAATAAAGAAAAAGCTTGTTTCTCTGTCATGTGTTTGAAAAAAGTTTTCTGCTAGGAGGAGCAACAGAAGAAAAAAGGAGGGCAAACTTTCTTCTAGGAAGTCAAACACAAGAAGTTTCTGTTTATAGCATGAGCTAGAACTTAGTCATATGACCATACTTAACTCAAGGGACGCTGGGAAAAGTTGTGTTTTTTCAGTTGGTTATGAGGCTAGCTAAAAATCAGGGCTTAGGGAAAAAAGATGACATATATTGGAAGAGGAATATCAGGCTGTGTCACAAAAGTCTCTGAACAAAAACAAAATTTCCACTAAAGCGCAAAAATGTGATTGACCTGAAAATAGGACAAATGTCCTGCCACCTTATGATTATCTCTGTGATCTAAAACTCAAAGAAAATCCAAATCTATGTTATTACAACTCCTCCTAAAAAGTGCATAATTATGATCAAGTTAACATATGATTAAACATTTTTCTCTAAGACTTTCGATTCAAAACAACCAATAATTATCTTGTGCACCACACTTAACAAATGCATCTTATTACCATAATAATATCAAGATCATATCATTAAACCAAATATAAACCTTTGAAAACAATTAAAAATGAACCCAACACTCCCTAAACAGGTGCATGCTTTTCTTCTGTAAGCCTAAAGAACACTACTCTTTTCTATTTGCTTGTTTTTCCCCCAAACTTTATATTTTCAGTAAAGTACATTAGTCATCTGTCTTTAAACATGGGCAGAGTAGTTGTTGAAAGATGGAGCTTTACCTATTTCTTATTTCTTTTCTAATCATTGGCTCTAGTCAATTTGAAGTGGTTGATCTCTAGATTTCCTTTGATCTTCTTTAGTAAGAAATGGCGTCCATAGGCCTTTTAATTGGTTTCCACATGAAGTCTGCATTCATTGACATTTCCCTACAAATAAAATTGCTGGCACTTTCCAACCTCTCAGCTGACAATACCTGTCCCATCTGCTTTGGGAGAAAAGATCTAAGGTGGCTGTTCAGGGGAGCTGTAGTGTTGTCTCATTGTACCCTATTATCCCTGACGTCTACATGGAGGGATCGAACATTCATTGAAACAATGATTCATAGCCAGCACCATATATTAAAATCTTATTTGGTATATGTTAGCAGAGTTACATTATCTTCTGAAATAATCATACACATTTCTTGTTAATCATATTCTTGGGTATTTTATGATTAGTTGTCATAGAGGTCTTTCTTCCATTATATTGATTATTCCTGGAATTCAAGATAGCTATTGATTTTTACATATTAATTTTACAGCTAGCTATCATATACACTTTCTTAGTATGTTCAGTAATTTTTTTCACTTGATTCTCTTGGGTTTTCTAAATATACATTAGTACGATCTTCAAAGATTTATGTCTCATATTTTATTCTCATACATATTTTCTTTTAGAGATTTACTGATAATCACCATGGGGAAAGTTAGTTCTTGGCTTACAAACTGTGACTCCATCTGAGATGTTAGGGCTGTATTAAACCCCACAACTACTTACAAAGTGGGTATTATCCACATTTCATGAAGAGAAAATTGTCTAAGGTCACAAAAGTAGATAAAGGAAGCAAATGTTTTTTGAACTCAGGTTCAGAATTCATGTATTTTCTATTTCACAGAATAACTCCCCAAGGGAAAAAATATGTAAGATTCAGTAAAAAGCTAAAATTTATTCTCTTGCTAATGCTGGCGATTTTCACCATGGGAAAATCATAAATTGAAAAAGCACCTGTTCCAGTTAAATTGCTGTGTAATATGAGGAGTATAAAACTGAGGAGTATAAAACTACATACATTTTATTAGACTCATGAATTCTGTAGGGCAGATATTGGACATGGCACAGTGAGAATGGTTTGTCTCTCTGTTGGGTACCACTCAGCATGCCATGTTTCTGTAAATAGCACTGTTTGCTTACAGCTGTTGTTCCAGGTTTGGCTATGGGGGTGGGAAGACAACGTTAGACAGAAAGTGAGATGATAGACTTTAAAGGATCTTACCTGGCAGGCCAAAAACTCTGCATGCTATTTTGTAGCCATCCTTTAAAGGAAGATGAACAAATCAGCATTTCCATTTATTCCTGCCGTATTTGAAAGTTATATGGGAGGGGGTTGAGGTAGGAGGTGGGAAGATATTTTAGGGGAAGTGATGAAAGCTTTTACTGGGGCAAAAGCAATGAGAACTGCCATGACTTTCTGGTAGATTACATATGGAAGTTTGGGAGAGGGCCCGAGTGGAAGAAGATTCCAAGGTTTTGGAACTGGATTTCCTGGCGCATGGTGATGCCATGCAGGAGGCCAGAATGACACAGAGGAAAAGCAGAATGACATGGAGGGGGATGGAGATGATGGATTTCACCTAGAAACATTTAATCTGAGTGTTTTGTGAGAACTCTCCCCCCATTAGAACCAGGGGAATGGCCAGGTAGGTAGTTGGATTCATGAGTCTAACACTCATGGGATTAGTCTGTGTGCCACAGTTTGAGGAGTCAGCCAGCATACATATAGAAGCTGAAGCCACATGTTGTGGATGGGATGGTAAGGAGAGGTTTGAGAGTAATAATAAAAAAGGAATAAGGACAAAGCACACAGGAAAGTACCAATATTTCCAAGATGAGTAGGAAGGCCAGAAAGGTAGAAGAAGAACCAGGACAAAGTGGTATCTATAAAAAATTGAGGGAGTGGGGTGCCCGGGTGGCTCAGCGGGTTAAAGCCTCTGCCTTAGGCTCAGGTCATGATCCCAGGGTCCTGGGATCAAGCCCCATATGGGGCTCTCTGCTCGGCAGGGAGCCTGCTTCCCCACCCCCCATCCCCACTCTCTCTCTGCCTGCCTCTCTGCCTACTTGTGATCTCTGTCTGTCAAAAAAATAAATAAAATCTTTAAAAAAAAATTGAGGGAGGATTTCAAGAAATTTGGTCCAGTTTCACTTGAACTCTAATATGACTGAAGCAAGAATCTCTCTCTTTATAATCCTAAAGACAGGGTTCCTTAAGGCATCAGACAGAGATATTTTCAGTGATAGCAAAGGATGTGGTAGTGGTTCTTGCTTTTGTTTGCCCAACCATTTTCCTTCTGGAGATCCCCAGGATGCCTAGATGCATGGGTGGAGCGATGAGCTAGGCTGAGTCAACCATAGCCATCTTGCTGGCTGTAGTGACTGGTCCTTGGTATATGGGTGGGAGAAGCGTGGCTGGGAACATTTAGTCTTGAGAAATTATATACAGAGGCAGAAAAGCAGTTAGAACAAAGTCTGTTTTTTTTTTTTTTTTTGGTTATTTGTTTGTTTGTTTGTTTGTTTTTGGCAGTACCCAAGAAGAAGTTTGAAAATGTTTTGCTGCCAAGACTTCTAGACCTGTTCTTGTCCTTCTAAAGGCTTTCTCGTTCACTATTTGTTTGTTTGTTTGTTTTCTTGGCTGTGAGCTATATTCCCTTAGTTTTTCTTTCATCCCCTTCACTTTCCCTTCTCTCTGGAGTTGTTTGATTTGAAAACAAACGTGGAGTCAAGAGACTTGAGATCTCATTGGGCCAAAGTAAAATTAAGGGGGTATACAGATGAGGAAATGACCACTTATGGCCTGAGGTTGAAGGATTGGAATGCTAGTATTTAAGATGTCTTGTAACCCTAATTGATGCAAGTTCTAGGATGTGAGTAAGGAGTGGGCTAATGAAATGGCATGAAGTAGAAGCTCACAGTGACTAATATAGTGAAAAACAGTGAGGGCAGGACTTTGGACGACTTTGCTATATGGATGCCCAACAGCTTTAGGAGAAGATTGAAATGAAACAGACATATGTGAATTAAAAAATATGCATCATTAGTGTTGCATTCTCTTTCATTATATTTTTACGGTTAGATTTCAAGTTGTTTAAGAATATTTTCTTGGCTCCTAGCTTTTCTGAGGATGGGTCTAAAAGTCTAGTTCCTCACTTATTCATCTCATTAAGGTTATATTAATGGGGAAAATGTAATGTGAATCTTGATGGTCAGATATTTTATAGGTGAACATGCCTTTTTAAAAATGAAGTTTAGGACATTGGGGAGGGTATGTGCTTTGGTGAGTGCTGTGAAGTGTGTAAACCTGGTGATTCACAGACCTGTACCCCTGGGGATAAAAATATATGTTTATAAAAAATAAAAAATTAAATTTAAAAAAAATGAAGTTTAGTATTTCTGAATTTGTATCATGCTATAACAGTATTCTTTCCAAATCAAGGGTGAATGTATTGTCTTGATGAACTATTTTCTCTTGAATATTTATTTTCCCATTTTTTTGGTCTCACTTAAATCATTTTCCTTTTTTTTTTTTTTAAGATTTATTTATTTATTTGACAGAGAGAGATCACAAGCAGATGGAGAGGCAGGCAGAGAGGGAGATAGAGGGAAGCAGGCTCCCTGCAGAGCAGAGCCCGATGCCGGACTCCATCCCAGGACCCCGAGATCATGACCCGAGATGAAGGCAGTGGCCCAACCCATCGAGCCACCCAGGCACCCATCATTCTTCATTTAATAATAGTGGAAGTATTTATAAGTGATGGCCATAGTTATTTTGTTTTGAGATGTAGTTACAAATCAATGTGTTGAAGTGCTAAATTTTCCTAATTTAAATAATAACATCAGTATTTATTCAGGAAATATTGTTTTAAAATGAGGAGGTAATGACTGTTGCAGCTGAGAGAATAGGAGTATCCATATAAAATGGAAGTATGGCTCAGAGATAACTGGTAAATGCCCGCAGTAAACCAAGCATGTTGACACAATGTTCGAAACTGAACAAGGAAAACACGAAGATGTTTGAGTCCTCACCTTAATGTTCCTTTTAATGAAGGCAGTTTGTCATAAAGTCCATAGCTTCCTTGATGCAAATATTTTCTCATTTCCTCATAAGACATTCTTCTCCAATTCTAATTCAGAGTTTTCTGGTGTCATTAAAGAAAGGAGGACTTACATGGATTTAGTGCTTACTATGGGAATAGCTTCTTTAAAATCTGAGTAACTCATGATACTGATAGGAAAAAAATGTGGGGCAGATATTTGAGGGACAAGCGCTACAGAGCAGTAAGTCTCTGTCTGCATAATGCTGTTTGTGCCTGTGTGTCTTCTACTCTGTGAACTCAAAGCACAGATGTCTGTACTCTGTACTCTGTGAAGTATTCATTCATTCACTTCCCCAGACCACATCATCCTCTTGCACACATCTTTTCATATACATGTGTATGTAATCCATTGAACTGTAATTATTTGTTTAATGTTTCTCAGGCCAGCTGGATAGTGAGATTTTTCAGAAGTCCTTTGTGTCTGGTTCGGTACTGGAAAAGTTAGATTCATAATAAAAGACTTGTTATCATTAGAATGGTTACTGAATTCAATGCATTAAAGCAGCCAAGACAGCATACTTTCTTCCAGTGGTAAAAGGATGTGGATAAAATTAGATGTTAAAGAAATTAGATATTCTTCACGGTAATGTCTTTTAGCCCACCTGTCAGAATGAGGCAAGTGTGGGAGTGGTCAGCTGACTCAGATGATGGAGATTTAAAATTTCTAGAAATCACTGGGACAGAGACAGGGGGCATGGGAAGATGTACAATATTGGCCAAAGGAATGATAATCTGGGAGACATTTCTGACATTTTTCCTGAGGTTAAGGATCAACTCAGCTATACGTACTGTGGTTTTTCCAATTCAAAGTGACGCTGTTAACATTTTAGAAAATGTTTCTGTGGATGAAGATTCTCATGGAATAGTTCAAGAAATAAGAGCAGGGGGAGGGAAGTAGCCTAGTGAGGTTAGGAGAGTTCGTGGGCTTTGGTGTCAGATTCCCTGTCAGTGTAGACATTTCCCTGAAGTGTGGATTTGAGCACAGGATTTCATTGTAGCATCTGTAAAATAGGGCAAATATTTGTCTCAGTGTTCTATTTTCATCATTAAATAAGATGGATATACAAAGCTTATGATGTACATGGTAGGTATTAATAAATTTCAGTCTCTGTGTTTTATGTAAAATCTAACCAATATTTACTCTGCTCCATAACTGAAGAGCTTTCACATTGCAGTGTGTATAAGAATAGGCTTGAATTCTTCTGAAGTACATATTCTTTTTTTTTTTTTTTTTTTTTGGACAGAGAGAGAGCGAGCACAAGCAGGCAGAGAGAGAGGGGGAAGCAGGCTCTCTGCTGAGCAGAAAGCCCGATGCGGGGCTCGATCCCAGGACCCTGAAATCATGACCCAAGCCGAAGGCAGAGGCTTAACCCACTGAGCCACCCAGGCGCCCCTGAAGTACATATTCTTGAGCACTATCATCCGTGGGTCTATAAGGTCCAGCATTCTGACTTTTTAAGGAGTCTGCCTGGTGATTCTGACGTAGATCCACTTAGTTCACTTGAAGCCAAGTGTTACCCAAGAGCCATTGGGTAGACAGGTAGATGTGTCGTGTATGGTACAACGCCTTAATAGTTTTATGTAGGGTATCAGTATGATAAGTATGATATGTCTGATAAGTATGATAAGTCTAGCAAAAAAGCAAAAACATAGGATTAGTTGAGTTCCAAACAATGGACAATTTTTCAAGATTTTAAAGTGCACTGCCATTGTTACTGTGACCAGTTCACAGAGTAGAAGACAGACAGGCCATGGCTCTCGTGTTCGTAAACACAGAAACACCAGCCAAACTCATCACCCTAGCCTTCTCTAGCAAGAATCCTGTTAGGTCAGTTGAATAAGAATTTCCCCTACCATCAATATCTTCTCTTGGTAATATACCATCCACTGACCGCCCCCCTCCCCACTCTTTTCCTTGGCTATAAATCCTTATTTTTTCTCATATTTAGAAGTGGGCCCAGTTATTTACTGAAGTATCTTTTCCCCTAATCTGCTTTTTATTGCCTTAACTACTGTTCAGCTCTTGTTCTCTGTAACAATATATAAATGTTAAATCTATTTTTGTGCCCACAGAATGTTGCTCACCATAGTACCTACTGCGCTTACCACATGTGTACATTTTTATGTGTAAGTAATCCAGAGAAGGTAACTTCTCCAGAGTTCTGTGTGTGGGCATTTTAAAACACCTCAAAATATTTAATTCTATTTTTTGAAACTGCCTCCCCCATGATCTCAGTGCTTCTGAATGGTAAGAATAAAGTTTTCCTAGAAGTCTTTTTTTTTTTCTTCCAAATGTATTCCCTGTGTCCCCCACTCCACAGCTCCTGGCTGCCACTTTTCTACTGCTTGTTTCTTTGAGTTTCACTTTTTGTTGTTGTTGTTTTTGTTTGTTTTGTTTTGTTTTTTGTTTTAGTTTCCACATATAAGTGATACCATGTAATATTTGTGTTTCTCTGTCTGATTTCACTTAGGATAATGCCCCCAAGTTCTATCTATGTTGTTGTAAATAGCAGGATTTCCTTCATTTTCATGGCTGAATAATATCTTGTCTTTTATATATTCCACAACTTCTTTATCCACTTATCTGTTGAGCAACACTTAGGTTACTTCCATACCTTGGCTAGTGTGAATAATGCTGCAGGGAACACAGTGGGGTAGGTATCTCTTTGATATCTTGTTTTCATTTCCCTTAGATATATACCCAGAAGATTGCTGAATCATATGATAGTTATATTTTTAAACTTTCGAGGAGCTTTCCACAGTGGATACACCAACCTACATTCCCACCAGCAGTGCACAAGGATGCCCTTTTATCTCTATTCTTGTCAACACTTGATGTCTCTTGTGTTTTTGTTAATAGCCTTTCTAATGAGCATGAAGTAATATCTCATTGTGATTTTGATTTTCATTTCCCTGATGATTAGTGATTTTGAGCACCTTTTCATATACCTTTGCCATTGTGTATCTTCTTTGGAGAAATGTGTGTTCACTTACTCTGCTTATTTTTTAGTCAGCTTTTTTTTTTTTTTTCTAATAAGTTCTTTACATATTTTGAAGATTAACTCTTTATCAGATATATGGTTTGCAAATATCTTCTCCCATTCCATAAGCTGTCTTTTCATTTTGTTGATGGTTTCCTTTGCTGAGCAGAATTTTGGGTTTTTTTGCTTGCTATAGTCCTACGGATTTGCTTGCTTGTTTATTTATTTAGATTTTACTGTCTTTTCTTTTGGTGTCAAATTAAAAAATAATTATTGTCAAGGTTTATATCAAGAAGTTTACCCTCTATGTTTTCTTCTAGGAGTTTTATGGTTTCAGGTCTTATGTTTAAGTCTTTAATTCATTTAGAGTTGACTTTTGTGTATGGTTTTAAATAGGGACACAGTTTCATTCTTTTACATGTAGCTGTCCAAATTTCCCAACATCATTTATTGAAAGTTAATCATCCTTGCCCCACTGTATATTCTTACCTCCTTTGTCATAAATTAATTCACTTCATAATTAATTAATATGTGCATGAATTTATTTCTGGTCTGTGTATTTTATTCCATTGGCTTATTTTTCTGTGTTTATGCCAATATCATGCTGTTTTGATTACTACAGCTTTGAAATACAGTTTGTAAAAGTCTTTGTGGGACACATTCCAAGTACCATCCTAATTTCTAACATAATATCTGACTGTCCCTTCCTTGAACAGGATGCATTTTTTTTAAAGATTTTTATTTATTTATTTGACACAAGTAGGCAGAGCAGCAGGCAGAGAGAGAGGGGGAAGCAGACTCCCTGCTGAGCAGAGAGCCTGATATGGGGCTCAATCCCAGGACCCTGAGATCATGACCTGAGCTGAAGGCAGAGGCTTAACCCACTGAGCCACCCAGGTGCCTCAGGATGCATTTTTTAAAAGATTTTATTTATTTATTTGACAGGCAGAGATCACAAATAGGCAGAGAAGCAGGCAGAGAGAGAGGGGGGAAGCAGGTTCCTTGCTGAGCAGGGAGCCTGATGTGGGGCTCGACCCCAGGACCCTGAGATTGTAACCTGAGCAAAAGGCAGAGGCTTTAACCCACTGAGCCACCCAGGGGCCCCCAGGACACATTCTTTATAAAAAAGACTTTTTGGTTGGCAAGTGATAAAATATAAAATTCAATGTCAAAGAGAAATTTATTGACTCATGTGACTTTTAAGTACCTTCTCGGATCAGTTTCAGACAGGGTTTTATCTAAGAGTTCAAAAATAAAAACCAGCTTTCCATTTTTCTCTGTCTTTGGCTCTGCTTGTGTTGTTATTTTCATACCCAGGCTCCGTGTGATGGCTTCCAGCAGTTCTAAGCACACATCATCATAACCACTGGTAGTCCCATTGAAGAAAGGAGAATACCTCTTGTTGGTAATCCTTGCACAAGTCCAGTGATTTACCATGACTGGATAATTCTGAATTCCTTGCTCATTACTGTAAGGGAATATGAACTTTAATTGGTCAGGCCTAGGATGTATGTTCTATTCTTAGTCTGAATTACATGGATGAAGAATGGGAAGAAGTTGCTTTCTTCTTTTTTTTTTTTTAAAGATTTTATTTATTTGGCAGAGAGAGATCACAAGTAGGCAGAGAGGCAGGCAGAGAGAGAGAGGAGGAAGCAGACTCCTTGCTGAGCAGAGAGCCTAATGGAGGGCTTAATCCCAGGACCCTGAGATCATGACCTGAGCCGAAGGCAGAGGCTTAACCCACTGAGCCACCCAGGTGCCCCAAGAAGTCGTTTTCTAAAAGAATTGTAAGGTATCATCACCAGAAGAGGGAATGGGTGTTAGGTGGTAAAACAAACAAGCAAGCAAACAAACAAGCAAGCAAACAAAATGTATTTCCCAAAATTCTTTTGTGTCTCTGGAACTTTTCATTCCTTATTTTCTGTGTATAGAAATCCCTTCTCTACTTTTTTTTTTCTGATGATTTCCTATATATCCTTTTAGAACTGAGTCAAATGTTAGAATCTACTTAAATACTACCTTAACAAGAGGGTCTTTACTAACCGTCTTGTTATTTTAATTCTCTTACTCAAATTTTTTATTCTACACAGCACTTGTTGCTACTTGACATATTATACATATATTTCTATTTCTCCCTACTAGAATATTAGCTAACAAGGACAAAGATGTTTTACTCTGTTGTTCTCACCATTGTTTCATCAGTGCCCATGACTAGTACCTGGTACCTAGTGGGTGGTCGTAAATATCTGTTGAATGAGCAAATGAATTCTTCTCTTATCCTCTTAGTGAAAAGTTGGCAGCTCAGTTCTCTTATTTCCTGTTGATACTTTGTATACATTTCTATTCCAGTCCTGTACTCTAGTCCTGTAGTCCTGTAGAGCATATTGTACTCTATCAATAGGAATATATACGCCCTTGGTTGGACTCATCAAACATTTGGTTAATTGTGCCAATCCCTCTCTACTCTTGGGGTTTTCAATCTTCATGAATTGTGCTTTCACTATGTATTAGGGCAACAGTCTTATTTTCAAGATCAGTTTTCTTAATTGGCATCATTAGTCTGATTATTAGCTTCTGGAAATGTTGACATTTTTCAATTACCCTGTTAATTTATTCATGTTCAGTTGGTATTTGTTGAGGCTGTATTAGAATGTTGGAAGGGTATAGAAGCTTAGATTTAAAAAAGAGAAGGAAAAATTTGTAGTCATGATATATAATTGCAATACTAAAATGTATTTCAGATTTTAGTCTAATCTCACATTAAAAATCAACCACCTTGACAAGGTGATTATTAGCCTTAATTTTCTGAGACAATGGTTTTTTCATCATCAACTTTGCTATCTATTTAGCCAAAAAAATGGTGGTGTTGGTGTGACTAAGAAGACAGTTTTAGTATGAATTTTAGTATGGATTCTACTATGAATTAACTTCATGGTGTAAAATAAGTCACTTCACTTGTCTGAGCTTTCAGGTAATTTCTACCACATTCCTTACAGCCCTTTATGATTTATCTTCTGTATTCCATATAACCCTTGTGTCTATCTCTCCATCCACCTTCTAATTTTTGCATTCTCTGGAGTGAACCTACCTGTATTATGAACCTATTCTTTGAATGCTTACCAGATCTTCAAGCCTTAAGCTAGCATTTGGGGACACCATTCTCCAAGAAGGTGGAGTCTTCTTTCCAAGAGACGAGAGACTCCTTACTCTCTAATTCTATTTCTGAACCATTATTAATTCACCCATTTAAAAACACCTCTTCCCTTTGGGTGCTCAAAACCTCTGACTTGTTTCTCTGTCTTCATTAGATGCCATCTGTCAACTTATGAGAATCTTCTTTTGACTTATGGGAGAACATGATTCTGAACAATCTCCATCAACAAGTTTCATGTTACCAGCATTCTGGATAAGCTCATCATCCATATGGAAATCTTCCTTGACATACTAATCTTTACTGTATCATTTATTCATTACTCATTCATTCAAAAATATGTATTGATAAGCCCTGGGAGTACTGCAGTATACAAGATAAATAAGATCTTAAACCTCAAAGAGCTTACATTCTAGTGGAGAAGACAATTATCAAATCATCATACAAATAAATATACTATTGTTATTGTGATAAGCATACAGAGTATGTGGTGATACAGGGACTGATAATATGTCTATTTGACCTGGTCATGGAGGTTAGGAAAAGTTTTTCTGGAGAAGTGACACTAGGGCTGAGATATTATAGGATAGAAGTAAATTCTGGGAAGAGGAGATGAAGAATATTTCAGGTGAAGGCAATGACATGAGAAATTATTGTGTGAATACGTGTGTGTATGTGTATTGGGAAGAGAACATGATGAGTACACAGAACTAAAAGAATGGCAGAATACCTTCCTATTTCTTGACTTTGCTTCTGCAGATGAATTCTTCCTGTAGAGTTGCAAGATGGTTTCCAATAACTCCTAGGTTATTCCTAGGTTATAATATTCCTCCTTCACATCTAGTTGGTAGAATCAGTTCTTGGTGGTCTTCTAAGACAAGGAAGCTCTTCTTTCCCAGATGTTCACCAAACTTTCCTTGGGTCATTTGATTTATGTGAGATTATGTGTTCTGAAGACTGCAGACTGATTGCTAGATTTTGTAGTGGATATGGAATCAAGCTTTCACTATTTGAGGAGTTGCCATGTGTGGGAGAACAGTATGCCTGTGTGATTATCAGACTTAACAAAGACCAATAGGTAGTAATTTCACAGAAGCAAATTTTGATTCATTATAATTAAGAATTTTCTCCTATTCCAAGCTGTCAACAATGTAATGGGACTTCAGGAAATTGTGAAGTCTGTAAAACTGGAAGTGTTTATGTATTAATGTCAGATAATTACATAGAAGTTGTTGGAAAAGGATTTTATGCCTCACATGAGAACTGTACTAGCTGATGTATTTGTTATTTCCCCCTTGACTCTGACTTCTAACTGATCACTATGGAGACTTCTGTGTAATGCTCTTCTTATAAGTTCTTTTCTTCCATTGTTCAACCATAAGCCACTTACCTTTCCTACTTTTGATCTTTTTATCCCCTACAGCTTTCATTTGATCTTCTAAATTTGACCATTTTTGCTTGTTGTATTCTTTTTTCAGACATTGTGTTTGAGAATATAACTACTTGAAAACTTATAAATATGTTAAGTAAAATTAATTGTCCACTTCAGCCAAGACACATGGCATAAAATCCATGGTTAAGTTTTAAGTGATGGATTCTTGCTAGCCCAGAATATAAGAATTATTTTCGATAGAGGGCCTGCATTCTGCCATGATTTTACAATGTTCTGCTCTTTATTTTATTTATAAATATCATTAAGTTAGCAAGAATAATGTCCTTCTAGATATGCTCCTTTGGAAAAATTTCTAAAAAGAGTTTGTGTGCATATGTTGAAAGCTTTTGAAATGAATCAAATAGCATATTGCCTTAGGGTTTGTACTAGCTTTAACTTAAAGTCATTTCCTCTGCTATTTATAACAACTGATTAGCCCACCAATATTTGTTGAACTTTTGCTATAGGTGAGGAAGTTTAGAGAATTCAATAACAAATAAAAACACTTAGGAGTTTTATATCCTAGCTGTTGAGAAAAGGAAGGCAAATAGAAATTTGAAAGATGCATATATTTAGCCTCATTTAAAAACATGTTTTGTTTTTACTTCTGAATAATGTAAAAAGAAGCTATCTGGCCTTCATCGGGGTTTGGGCTATTACAAAGACCAGGACAGACTAAGCTACTTGTACTGATATTTGGCATCTGCTGCTGTGTGTCTTTATTTGTCTTTGTTAATGTAATTGGAGAGCGATGTGTATCTAAGTTGGAGACTGGTTTACCCCAAAACTTATTTTGTAATACCTTGGGAAACACATATTGTTCAACCCATGGTAAATACCAGCAATGAGCTTTGGGATTCTGATTATGTTTGAAACATCCATTCTGCTGACATCCATCAACTAACAGAGGTGGGTATTTTAGTTCAACCTCTGGAAAACTTAGAAAAGAGACTGATTTTATTCTCTGTCTTGATCTGTCATTCTTCAATTTATCAGCCAGCTCACACTTGACAGGAAAAAATGATGTTCATTTTTTGGATTGAGGATTTCCTGTTTCCATCTCACAAAAGAAAAATAAATAAATTCCGAGCTTTCTAAATGTTTGAACTATTATTAAACCAACATAAAATTTTCTTATACATTTGAAAGGAAAAAAAAATCTCTAAGAAAACACATGTTCAAACTTATTCCAGAATAAAACAAGTTCAGAAACACTACCATGGATTCATTATGCCCCCTTTTGAGGCTTTGATATTTACAAATGCTTTACACGGCGTTCACTTGGTCTTAATAAATGTATACCAAAATATTAATTTTAGATGAGGCATAAACAAAATACTACCATGATTATGTATAAATCAAACAGATCCCTTCTCCATAGAACTCCAAAATCATCTGTCAGAACTCAGTACCCTGGCCACATAGGGTGTGCTTTGTATTTTCTTAAACTAACTCAGTTTTTAGCAACTGAAGTTATGGTTCATGTCCCAATATGGAAGATCACAAAGATGATATCTTTGAGATTGGGGGCATATATTAGGATCCGCAGTCCATGGAACTCTAGATCAATAAAGACATATAATTAATTATTCATGCAATGAAAATTTTGACCAATATTAAAAATCAGGGTTTTTAAACACAAAAATATGGATTTGAGGATATCTTGGAAATCAGTAACATATAGCACATAAGGGCCATTTGTTGTAGAAGCTTTCCTATTGCCCCCCACCTTTTTTTTTTTTTTTTTAATTTGACAAACAGAGATCACAACTAGGCAGAGAGGCAAGCATTAGAGAGAAAGAGGAGGAAGCAGGCTCTCCAGAGAGCAGAGAGCCCAACATGGGGTTCTATCCCAAGACCCTGAGATCATGACCTGAGCCGGAGGCAGAAGCTTTAACCCACTGAGCCACCCAGGCACCCTATTGGCCCAACTTTTAAATCTCACACAGTGTATGCACATGCTCCTACATCTGGCCTTTAGTGGGCTTTTAGAAATGTGACCCTGGCCTTGGGATGCGGGTTTAGGGAGGACGGTCAGTATTTTGCATGTAACGCTATGAGACTGTTCATCTTGCCAACACTTTTGTGGGTGAAGATGGTTCTCTAGGACAGTTACAGCTCTTTTAGAATCATCTAGATAGGTTTGCAAAGTTAATGAATTTTTGAATCTTTCTCCTGGAGATTCAAAAGCAGTAGCTACATTTGAAGTGATGATGGTGGAACATAGGGAGAGTGGATAGGATCTGAACTGCCTAAATTCTCTCCAGGTCTATCTAATAATTATTTAGATTGGGAAGCTACTCTGAATTCAACAATCTTAGAATTTCATGGTACTTGAATTTGTACAAGGAAGTCAAAGACTGCAGATAGATCCTGTAAATGGGAATTGGGCTCTCTGGGCTTTCAGGTCTTGTTTACTATTTATTATTTGTGGGAGCTTAGCCAGTCACAGAACCTAAGCCTCAGTAGCTACACTTGTAAAATGAAGTCAGAAATGTAATTGTATTTTACAATTTCTATGAAAATAATAAAACTTTAGAAATACAGTTAAAATAAACTGAAAGTTATCTGTAAGTAAACCACACTGAGTTTCTGATAAATATTGACATTTTCTTGTTTTAAAAGTTCTCTAAAACCATAACATAACATACATATTCAGTTGAAAAATATTTTTCCTGACTGACTTGTTTAAATGATTCTGGAATTGTAATGATTACTAAAAGGTCTGATATGATTCTCTCATTTCTCTTTCTCCTTCAACTTTATATCGGAAAACATGATCAAATTGCACTTAGCAGATTAACATAGAAGCAAATACAATTGAAGGGAAAGACAAGCAAACAAACTGTCATCATGTCAAAATACATTTTAAAATCAATAGCATTAAGAGATTTAAAATGTCTCTGGGAAGATTCATAGGCTCTGTGAATACATGATCTGTTTAAATTAACCAAAGCAAAAGCAAGTATTGAAGATAGAAAAATATAGTCAAGCCACAAGAACAAGGAGAAAAATAGGACTAAATCTGAGAGGATTAAAATGTATTAATCCTTCCTTGTTAATGTTGCCAAGTGCAATGATAGAGAAAATTATGAGTCACTCAGGGACACACAGTCAGTTAGACAGAATAATGCAGCGCCCTTAATTCCCTTTCTTTTTTGGAATTGAGAGCACACATGTGCACCATGCTCTATGCATTCCATTTTTTAATTATTTTGATATTCTCTGTTTTTAAGTATCATGCTATAAACTACTTTAAGAATGAAGCTACAACAGCAATACTTAAAAAAAAAGAAAAAAAAACTTGAACCCAATAGTTTGAAATCTAATTTATTTAAATATAAATATGATGAATTTAATTAATACCTTATAAATAAAATATGCTTAAGATCAATGACAATGCTCTTAAATTCTGTATACCAAAGAAAACAGGAAAAAAATTCCAGGTGTCTTTGTAGTGAAACAATGTGTTCTTTAATTGAGAAAATACAAATTTACAATTACAACCTTGCTGCTTATTATATATGTGTAACTTTGACCATGCTATTTATTCCTTCTGAGACTCAATGAGGAGCAAATAGTTTGAGGTGAACTGACAAAAGGGACAGATGGAATTGGTGGTAACTATACTTATGAACTTAAGAGGTAGAAATATGCTCTTATTCTGCTTTGGAATGTGGTTTTTTTTTTTCCCCAATGAGAGTTTTTGGGAAGAATTTAAAACATTTAAAAATATATTGCATTTCTTTTTGCATATATTGCATTTTTTTTTTTTTTTTTTTACAAATCGTGAAAATTGCATCCCTTTTGTCTTGGAGTATTAGTAATAATGAAAATTGTTCGACCTGGGCTCTAGGTCTTTGTCTACAATTAACTATTTGTGGGACAGGGCAAATAATAGATAACTAAACTATCCATAATTTTGTACCTTGGGCTATTGATGGAAAAAGTGATGTCAATGTCAGGGATGTCGATGGTGTATTTAGCACCAATATACATCTGGAAACTTCTTTGGTCCTCCCAGGTTGTTTTTATGGCCCAGAACATACCAGTAGCCAATAATAAGAAATTACTGTTGGATGAGACATGTGAGAACAAAGGTTTCTGAACCAGATACAAACATTGAAATTGTAGGTACATATATGTTCTCATTCAGTAATTTGAATAAGGGTCTACATTACATAATCCTCAGTCGAAATAAACCTTAAGAAACTATATTAAGAGATTTTACAGTGCCTAAGGGAATTAAGAGGATAGTCATTTTTAAAGAGATAATGTAAGTTATAATGCTTTTGATAATTCTCTATGCTACTGGTAAGGAGAATACTATTTATCCCCATATATCTATTCTTCCATAATAGTAAAATTGGACCTTTAACTGGAGTCATGACTCTCCAAATAAAGACATTTCTTGGCCAGTGGAAAAAGTTGTGGGATGTAAGTAAATGACAATTGGTAACTTCTAATTAAGAAAACAATCTCAGAAGCAGACCCATAAATACAGAGAACAAACTGATGGTTGCCAGAGGGATGTGGGTAGGGGGATGAGAAAAATGGATGAGGGGGAGTGGGAGCTTTAGGCTTCCAGTTATGAAATGAATGAGTCATGAGGATAAAGGAGAATATAGCCAATGATATTGTAATAGCATTGTACGGTGATGGAGGATACCATCACCATCATGATACCATCATGGTGAGAATACCATATTGTAGAGCCTTGTTGAATCCCTATATGACATTGTGTATCAACTATACTTCAATTTTTAAAAATGAAAGAAAAAAGAAAAAGATAACAATCAAGAACACGGGCAACCAGATAGATGTGCTTTTGAATGGACTACAGATTTCAACATAAAGAAAATAAAAGTTAATGGAAAACTTTAAATAATGAGGCTTTTCAGTAGAAGGCTTTATAGAAGCTCTCCATATGAGGGAAGAAATATGAATGTGAGCTAATGGATAAAAATAGAAATATGGGTTTCTGAAGGGAACCAAGTTAGCATGGCCAGGCAGAAAAATGTTATTTTCTTCTCAGAGTAAATATTAGTGGGCCTATGAACGTTCTTTATTATTTGCAAAGCTCCTGCAATTAACCTTTTTTTCTGGAGAAGAAAACTCATTTCCAATAGCGCCAAAAAGAATAAAGTACTTAGGAATAGATTTAACCAAGGAAGTGAAAGATCTATACACAATTGATGCAAGAAATTGAAGAAGACACAAATAAGTAGGAAGATTTTCCATGCTCATGGTTTACAAGAATTGATAATTGTTAAAATGTCCATGATAAGCAACAATTAATGACTCAGTGTAATCCCTATAAAAATTCTAATGGTATTTTTCATATATACAGAAAAAACAATCCTATAATTTCATATATATAGAAAAAACAATCCTTGCATGGAACTACTAAAGACCCTAAAGAATGGAAACAAACTTGAGAAAGAAGAGCAAGCCTGGAGGCAACACATGTCCTGATTTCAAACTATACTATAATACTAGAGTAATCAAAATGGTATGGAATTGGGTGTGCCTGGGTGGCTCAGTTTGTTAAGTGCCTGTCTTTGGCTCAGGTCATGATCCCAGGGTCCTGGGATCAAGTCCTACATCAGGCTCTTTGCTCAGAGGGAAGCCTGCTTCTCCCTCTGCCTCCTGCTCCCCCTGCTTGTGCTCTCTCTCTCTGGCAAAAAGGTATGGAATTAACACATAGATTGATGGAACATATAGATCAATGGAACAGATTTTTTATTTATTTTATTTTACTTTTATATTTATTAATTTATCAGTTTCATATTTTTAGTAAATACATATTTAGTTCACTGTTCTTGGGTTAGTGTCTAGCTCATTTTCTTCTGGTTTTTATTGTTTAAAATGCAATATTTAAGGTGGCTCAATGGGTTAAGTATGTGATTCTTAATTTTAACTTAGGTCTTTATCTCAGGGTCTGGGGATCAAGCCCTTGCACCAGGCTCCACATTCAGTGGAGAGTCTCCTTGAAGATTTCTCTCCCACTGCCCATCTTCCCCCGTGCATATTCTCTCCCTCTCAAATAAATAAATATATCTTTAAAAAATAATGCAATATTTGTGGATTTTCTATTGAGAATGGCCTTGGCTGTGTCCCCATACATTTTGATAATTTGTTTTTATATTTTCTAAATAGATGCATTTGATTTTAACTCCTTTATGACCTAAGAGTGTGGTAACTTTTCATCCACAATTTGGATTACCATTTTTTCTACAAGAGTGTCTTGTGTTTTTTGCCCTGCTGTTGCTTCACATGATGGGATTCTCTTCCTTTTTCTGACCTCCCTTGCTCTTCTCTGACCATGCCCCACCTCGCCTCCATGTCTTCCCATCTGATTCCTTTTTATTCTTTTCTCTCATGATATAGCTCTATTTCTTTTGCTACTTTACTATCCTAGTGCAGCTTTTATTTTATATTGTGATTATTTATATATGTGCCCAAGGCCTAGGTTGTAAATTCTTTTGGTGCAGGATAAATTTTTGATTTGGCTTAAATTTTACAGAGTAAGGACTTGGTTGAATACATAGGTGCTGAACAAATGCCCGTTTTTGAATGGCAGAAAAATACAGGATGCTCAAACCAGCTAAACTGACCCAGGAATTCAGTAAAAAGAAATCCCAGCTTAATAAGTGGGGGGTAGGTCCAGAAAGTAATCAATGCCAAATTGGAACGGAATGCAATAGGCTTTAAGGGTGCCTTCAGAAAGATGAATGGGGAATCCAAGCAATAAACAGAATGACAAATGAGCTTGATGATAGTAGTGACACAGTGAGGAAAGCATATGCTTCTTCTCTCAAAAATCAAAAATGAGACAAATAGAAAGTCCAGGAAATAAAACAGCTAAATGTGTCTTAGAAAGTCATTGCCCAAATGTGGAATAAACTATATATGTCATGGTTTTGAGCAAATAGTGATGTATAATTATGGAGAGTTCATTTGACCTGGATGCTTAGGATCATCACACATTGATGAGTAGTATGGGTGGTGATATTGGACCTACCATGAAGGAAATAGAATCTTAGCATATTGGTTGTCTCTCCATTGAATATTTATGTAGTCATTATATTGTAACTGCTGTTAGTCTTCAACTCTCAGAACACCTCTATAGCCAAAGAATGAAGATTTAATTATGGTTATAGAACAGAACCTAAGTTAATAATCATTATCATGTAAAAGTAATGATTTTTCTGATGGAAAGTAGAAGGTAAAGGGGACATAGAGGTAAAGGCCAACAGAAGGGGGTCAAGTAATTAATTAAAGTTCTTGGAATTTAATAGAGAGGTAACTGTATTCTTTAATTTAGAAAGTTTACCAAAATGAGTACTAGAAATTATAGAATTAATCTTCTTGTTTCCAAGGGGGCTTAATAAATAACAATTCTCATCCTCACCCAGGTTCCTAGGTAATTGAAAAAAAAAAAAAAGAGGCAAACCTGAGTGATGGACAGACTAACCATCCTACAGCGTGGGTTAGAGAAGATCCATCCTCACAGTAGAGAACAGCAGAGAACTTCTGGACAAGTCCAGAAAAAGAAGTGAAGGATTGGGAGAGAACTATGCTTATTGTTCCTGATTTTACCAATTAGATATTCACTCAATATTCTGCAGTTTCTAGTAAGTCACTTGAAGTGGGAGCTAAGATTGCCCACTCACCACCACCAGTACTCACCGCTACTTACCACCAGCACTCACCACTTCCCACCCTCACTCACCACCACCACTCGTCACAACTCACCATTACTCACCACCACCACCAATCATCACTCACCACCACCACCACTCACCACCACCACCACCAACACCATCAACCCTCACCACCACCACCACTCACGATTACTCATGATTACTCACCAACACCACTATAAACTTGAGGGGACTGGGATGAGGCTAGGGGGGTGGGGTTGGTGTAAGTGAATCTATCATTCATCTTTCAAAGTTGGCTGTTGGTAGATATCATCTGAAATGAATAAAGCAAGAAAAAGCAGATTTTCTATTTAGCAGTGTACAGGCTTCCTCAGAAGAACTGGATATTTAAATTAAATTTACTCTATCGATTATAAACTCTTCCATTTGAATTTTTTTTAAGAACTATGAATGTCTTATTATGTTACAAAAGGACAATAAAGTGATGTGTTCTTATAATTAAAGTTCAAAATAACATTCTCTATAATAATAATATTTATTTATTTGTTTGCTTGTTTATTTTTTAAATAAAAATAATTCCCAATGTGGGGCTTGAATTCCCAACCCTGAGGTCAAGACCTGAGATCAAGAGTTGGATGCTCCAACAACTAAGCCACCCGGAGCCCCCATAATAGTAATATTTTAGGATTAATAACAGCACGAAATTCAGCCCAGTCTGACACTTCTGCTACAGTCTAAAACACCCCTATATAGATCATATTCCATCCAGACAACACCAGCAATGTTTGTGGGGATATACTTACTATGGAGAACAATCGAATTAAACTATTTTCTTTTAAATGGCTTTATTGGGGTTTAATTTACATATCATGAAGTTCATTCACTTGCTTTAAGTATGCGAGGTTGTCTGCTGTTACAGATGACCTGTCAGCAGAGGTGGATGTTGTCCAGATTAACTAAATGGCCCATGCTTCAAGTGTTTATAGTCTAGTTGGGGAGATGGGCATAAATACAGCTACTAAAGATATAATAACACAGATATGATTACAATTTGAGTAAGATGGAAAATTCACTCTGTCAATGTCAGAGTGAAGTTTCAAAACTAACTCTGCATATCCTACTAAGTATTTAAATGAATAACTAGATTGCAATTTTAATTTTCAATTAGGAGCCCTCTCTCTCCTTAAGAGAGAGTAAATAAGTCTCAGAGCTTAAATAAGGGACTAATTCCACTCTTAAAATTACCCACAGGAAAGCAAGAGTAATGAACATGAATGTCTTTTCCTTAGAACAATTATTTTAAATTTTTAAAATATTTTCCCACAGGCACTAAAATCACAAATTAGAAGAATAATATATTATGCAAATTTTCTGGTAAAGAAACTCCTTTGGCATATATTGATTCAAGAAAATAAGGAAATGAATCCTCAGATGATTTTGAAATAATCCTTCTTGAGAATTGAAACAAAATCTACATATATAGAGGCTTAATGATGCCATGCGATTAGAACTTACGTAAATGTGCTGAATGCATGTATTTACTGTTTAGTATTAAATGCTTGATTTTGCTGGCGTTTTCTGGGGAAGGAGATCACATGTAATATCTCTATTTTGGGAACTGATATCAAACCATAAGAAACAGCATATAGTCCACAGAAAACTAATTTTTAAGGAAACTTATTTCAGTATTTAGCATTTTTGTAATTTGGTTTGGACTGAATGACAGCTCTTGCTGAAAAGATAGCTATTGAAGAGCTAATATATTTAGTATATTTTCTGGTATTAAAATTCTATCACAAAGTTAATTTTGTCACTAGCGGTATATGACCAAATTGGTAATTCTCAGTATCAAGTGTGAACATCTAATATTTAAAAAATTTAACAAATTAGTAAAAAGAAAAAAAAAATTACCAATCTCAGTACTTCCTCTTAGCGGCACACTGTGCTCTGATTCATACATATCATCTCATTTAACTGTCTCAGTAACATTCTAGTGACATGTTTATGTTTCTGTCCTACACATGAGAAACCTGAAGTTTTATGTAGTCAATTAAAATTCCCAAGTTCCTAATTACAAATGTGAGACAGAGGCAGTCTGTAAACAGACTTGCCAGCCCTGGGGCCCACACTCCTAATTCCTGTGCCACACTGCTTGGGTACATCTTGATTGGAATATTTGGAATTCTAGCAGCATTTTTTTAATTTATGGTGTGTGTTCTCTCTGTGCGAGAGCTCCCTAGGTCTCTGGAAGATGTTTGACAGCATTCTAATTCCCCTTGAAATTTGCATGCGATGGCAGTTGCAGAAATCTATCCTTAAAAATATACTTGAATTATGAATGATTTAACACATACAGTGAATTCAAAGGGGTGCATTTTCCTTACCAAGGATATCAGGTCTTGAATGTGTATATTTTTGCCAGAGTACAGTAGTAGGTGCTTAATGTGAGTGGGACGTATCCACGTCGCACCAGTGGACTACACGTTTTGATGTTATCCTTCTAGTTCAAATGTGAAGTGAGCCAAGGTAATGTGGAAGTCAGGGCAATCATTGGAGCAGGTTGTGAAAGAAAGTCATTTTTGAAAAGATTTTATTTATTTATTTGAGGGAGAGAGAGAGAATGCATGCTTGTGAGAGGAAGCACGAGTAGGAGGGCATAGGGAGAGGAAGAGGGATAAGCCAACCCCCTACTGAGTGGGGAAGCCAGACTCTGGGGTCCATTCCAGGACCCTGAGATATGGCCCAAGCCAAAGTCAGAAGTCAGATGTGTAACCAACTGACTGAGTCACCCAGGCACCCCAGAAAGGCGAGTTTTAGTGAAAGCTGCTCCTTTCTCAACCAAAGCTCCTTCCCCTCCTCCCACCAATCCCCAGCCCAAGCCTCCTCTAGGCTCTCTCCCTTTGATGTTAAAACCTAGCTAATGCTTTTTCCTCTGGGGTGTTCTGAGGATTAAAAGAGAGAATCTGTGAAATGATGACTCCAGTGCCTGACGTAATAAGATCTCAAGAACTATTAGTCATTTTTGTAATGACTTGTGCTTCACAAATTACTTTCACACAGTCTCCTCTAATCCAGATCATAATTCAGTGATGTAAGCATCCTCATCTCCATTTTTCTTTTCTTTTTTTTTCTAATATTTTATTTATTTGACAGAGAGAGAGAGAGATTACAAGTAGGCAGAGAGGCAGGCAGAGAGAGGGGGGAAGCAGGCTCCCTGCTGAACAGAGAGCCCGATGTGGGGCACCACCCCAGGACCCCGAGATCATGACCTGAGCTAAAGGCAGAGGCTTAACCCACTGAGCCTCCCAGGCACCCCTCATCTCCATTTTTCAAATAAGAATCTTGAGATTCAGCGATGTTAGGTATCTGCTAATTCAACGCAGACAATCCTAAAACCACCATCTTCTAACTCAGTCTTAACATATTTTCCTACCACATCACAAACATTCTAAAAAGGATACCAAATCTTCTTTTCTGGTTAAATTCTCGTATCTTATTAAATTAAGTTAAATTTTATTTTTAAAATTTTATTTATTTTTTTGGAAGATTGTTGACACACAAAATTAATTAGGTTGAAGTGTACAATTTAGTATCAAGTTTATACATTATGCTATGTTCACCACAAGTGTAGCTACCACTGTCCCATTACAGTGTTATTACAGTATCACTGACTGTATTCCTCATGCTCTTGCCTTTTACCTCTGTGACTTACTCATTCCATAACTGGAGGCCTGTATCTCCCTCTCCTATTTTGCCCAACCCTCCACCCCCCCACCCCTTGACAACCATCAGTTTGTTTTCTGTATTGATAGGTCTGATTCGGCCCTTTGTTCATTTTTTTATTAGATTCCACTTTGAATGGAATCATGTAGTATTTGTCTTTCTTAGTCTGACATATTTCATTTAGCAAAATACCCTCAAGATCCATTCACATTGTCACAAATGGCAAGAATTCAGTCCTTTTTATGGCTGAGTAATAATCTACCATATATGTGTTTGTATGTTTGTATGTGTGTGTGTATATATATATACACACACACACGTATATATACATAAAAAATCTCACAATTTTTTAATTCATTCATCCAACAATGGATGCTTAGGTTGTTTCTGTATCTTGGTTATTGTGAACAATGCTGGAAAAAGCAAAGGGGTGCATATATCTTTCTGAATTAGTGTTTTCATTTTCTTTGGGTAAATACCCAATAATGGCATTATTGGAATGAATGTGTGGTATTTCCATTTTTAATGTTTTGAGGAAACTCCATACTGCTTCCCACAGAGGCTATACCAATTTATATTCCTACCAATGGTGCATGAGCATTGCCTTTTTTTCTTATCCTCACTAACACTTTTTATTTCTTGTTATGTTCATTTTAGCCATTCCAACTGATGTGAAGTGATATTTTATTGTGATTTTGATTTGCATTTCTCTGATGATTGGTGATGTTAAGCATATTTGCATGAGCCCATTGGTCATGCATATGTCTTCCTTGGAAAAATGTCTGTTCAGGTCCTCTGTCCATTTTTTAATCAGATTTTATTTTTTGGTATTGAATTGTGTAAGTTCTTTATAGATTTTGAATATTAACCCCTGATGGATATATCATTTGCAAATATCTTCCCCTATTCAGTAGGTTGTTTGTTTTTTTATTTTGTTGATTTTTTTTGTTTGTTTGTTTTGTTGATGGTTTCTTCTGCTGTGCAAAACCTTTTTATTTTGATGCAAGTCCCAATAGGTTGTTTTTGCTTTTATTTCTCTTTCTTTAGGAGACTATCTAGAAAAATATTACTAAAGCCTATGTCAAAGAATTTACTGTCTGTATTTTCTTCCAGGACTTTTATAGTTTCTGGTCTCACATTTAGATCTTTTATCCATTTTGAGTTTATTTTTGTGTATGATGTTAGAAAATGGTCCAGTTTTAGTCTTTCACGTGTAGCTTTCCAGTTTTCCCAGCACTATTTACTGAAAAGACGGTCTTTTCCCCATTGTATATTCTTGTCTCCTTTGTCATTGATTGGCCATGTAATTGTAGGTTTATTTCTCAGCTTTCTCTTCTGCTTTGGTGATCTATGTGTCTATGTGTCTATTTTTGTGTCAATACCATAGTGTTTTGATTACTATAGCTTTCTAGTATATCTTGAAATCTGGTATTGTGATATCTCCAGGTTTTTTTGTTCTTTCTCAGGATTGCTTTGGCTACTTGGGGTCTTCCGTAGTTCCATACAAATTTTAGCATTATTTGTCCCAATTTTGTGAAAAATGTGGTTGGAATTTTGATAGGAATTGCATTAATTTGTAGATTGCTTTGGGTAGTATGGACATTTTAACAATATTAATTCTTCTAATCCATGAACATGAAATATCTTTCCATTTTTTTTTGTGTCATCTTTAATTTCTTTTAGCAGTGTTTTTTAGTTTTTGGAGTACAGATCTTTCACCTCTTTGACTAAGTTTATTCCTAGGTATTTTATTCTTTTTGGTGTAATTGTAAAGGGTATTTAAAAAAAATTTCTCTTTCTGCTACTTCACTCTTAATGTTTAGAAATGCTACAGATTTTGGGGTATTAATTTTGTATCCTGTCACTTCATTGAATTTATTACTTCAGCAGTTTTTTGGTATCATATTTAGGATTTTCTTTGTATAGTATCAGCTAGCCTGCAAATAGTGACAGATTAACTTCTTCTTTACCAATATGGATGCCTTTATTATTATTATTTTTCTTTCTGACTGCTGTGGCCAGGACTTTCTACACTGTGTTTAGCACTTCCTGAACTGTGTTGGATAGAGATGGTGAGAGTAGATATCTCCTTGCCTCATTCCTGACCTCAGAGGGAAAGTTCTCAGTTTTTCACTGTTGAATATGTTAGCTGTGAGTTTTTCATGTATGGTTTTTGTTATATTGAGGTATGTTTCTTTTAACCCCACTTTGTTGAGTTTTTTTTTTTTTATCATGAATGGTAGTTGAATCTTGTAAATGCATTTTTTGTATCTGTTGATATGATTATATGATTGTTATCCTCCATTTTGTTCAAGTGATATATCACCTTGACAGATTTGTGAATATTGAACCATCCTTGCGTGCTTGGAATAAATCCCATCTGATTATTGTGAATGATCTTTTTAATGTATTATTGTATGTGGCTTGCTAATAATTTGTTGAGGATTTTTATATCTATGTTCTTCAGGGATATCGGCCTTTAGTTTCTTTTTGTAGTGTCTTTGTCTGATTTTGGTACTAGGGTCATGTTGGCTCATAGAATGTATTTGGAAGTTTTCCTTCCTCTTCTATTTTTTAGAACACTTTGAGGAGAATGGGTATTATTAACTCTTCTTTAAATGTTTGGCAGAATCTAGCCCTGGACTTTATATTTTTTGGTAGTTTTTTGATTAATGATTGAATTCTGTCACTTGTAATCAGTCTGTTCAGATTTTCTATTTCTTCTTGGTTCAGTTTCAGGAATTTATCTGTTTCTTCTAGGTTGTCCAGTTGGTTGGCATGTAATTTTTTCATAATATTCTCTTATAAGCATTTGTATTTCTGTGTTGTTAGTTGTTACTTCTTTCTCATTTCTGATTTTATTTGGGGCTTTTCTCTTTTTTTCTTTATGAGTCTGGCTAAGAGTTTGTCAGTTTTCTTTATCTTTTCAAACAATCAGCTCTTGATCTTATTGATTTTCTCTATTTTTTTAAGTTTCTGTAGTTTATTTCTGCTCTGCTCTTAATAATTCCTTTCTTCCACCCACCTTGGACTTTGTTCTTTTTTAAATTCCTTTAGGTGTGAGACTAGATTGTTTATTTGAGTTTTTAAAAAATTCCTGTTGTAGGTCTATTACTATATACTTCCCTCTTAGAACTCGTTTTGCTGTAACTCAAAGAATTTGGATGATTGTGCTTCATTTTAATTTGTCTTTATGTATTTTTAAATTTCTTTTTTGATTGATTTGTTGATCCACTAGTTGTTTATTATCATGTTGTTTAGTATCTATGTGTTTGTGTTTTTTCCAGTTTTTTTTTCTTGTGACTTATTCTAGTTTCATACTACTAGATTAGAAAAGATGCATAGTGTAATTTCAATCTTTTTTAATTTATTGAGGCTGGTTTTATAGCCTAATACATGATCTATTCTGGAGAATGTTCCATGTGCACTTGAAAAGAAGGTATATTCTGTTTTAGGATGAAATGTTCTGTATATATCTGTTATGTCCATCTGTCCAATGTGTCATTCAAAGACATTTTTTCCTTATTGATTTTCTCTCTCTGGATGATGTATGCATTGGTGTTGGTGATGTGTTTAAGCTCCCTACTGTTATTGTATTACTGTTGATTGCTTGCTTTATGTGTGTTAATAGCTGCTTTATATATTTGGGTGATCCCATGTCAGGTGCATAAATATTTACAATTATTACATCTTCCTGTTAGATTGATCCCCTTACCATTATGAATTGCCCTTCTGTGTGTCTTATTATAGTCTTTGTTTTAAAGTCTACTTTTTCTGATATAAATATTGCCACTTTGGCTTTTTTTTTTTCTGCTTCCATTTGCATGGTGAATGTTTTTCCATCCATTTCTATGTTTCCTTAGGTCCGATGTGAGTATTTTGTAGGCCACATATAGATTTTTTTCCCTCCATTCTGCTACCATATGTATTTTAATTGGAATACTTAGAACATTTATATTTAAAGTAATAATTGATAGGTACATATTTACTGCCATTTTAAAATGTGTTTTCTGATTGTTCTGTAGTTCTTTGTTTCTTCTTTTTCTCTCTTTCTTTTTTTTTTTTTTAAGATTTATTTGTCTATTTATTTGATAGACAGAGATCACAAGTAGGCAGAGAGGCAGGCAGAGAGAGAGGAAGGGAAGCAGGCTCCCTGTTGAGCAGAGGCCCTGATGTGGGGCTTGATCCCAGGACCTTGAGATCATGACGTGAGCTGAAGACAGAGGCTTAACCCACTGAGCCACTCAGATGACTTTCTCTTTTTCTTTTTGATTGATGAGTTTCTATACCATTATGTTTGGCTTTCTTTCTTTTTATTTTTTGTGTATGTATCATAGGTTTTAGTTTTGTGTTTATTATGAGGTTCGTATATAATCCCAAGTAAATAGCAGTCTATCATAATTTGATGGTCATTTAAGTTTAAACACATTCTAGGCAAAACAAACCAGAAAAAAACTTCTTTCATTTTACTTTTCCCCTTCGCTTCCCTTTTTTTTCCCTCCTGTACATTTATGTATATGTTATCATATTTACATCTTTTTTATTCATAATTTTCTTATGTCTAATTATGGACATTTCTTTTCCACTTAATACACTTTTAACATTTCCTGTAAAGTTAGGTTAGTCTTGATAAATTCCTTTATCTTTGTTTGTTTGTTTGGGAAACTCTTTATCTTTCCTGTAAATCTGGTTGATAGCTTTGCTTGGTAGAGTGTTCTTGGTGGTAGATTTGTCCTTTCAGCATTTTGAATATACACTTTTTGTCCTCCAACATTTCTGCTGAAAAATCAATGGATAGTTTTGTAGGCTTTCTTTCCATAGGAAATTTTTTAGTTTCTCCCTTGCTGCTTTAGGATTCTTTCTTAATCTTTAAAATTAGGCATTTTAATTATTATGTGCCATGTTGTGGACCTCCATGGGTTCTTCTTGTTTGGAACTCTTTGTACTTCTTGGACAGAAAAAGGAAAAAAAAATTAATAATAAATAAATAAAAATAATAAATAAATAATAAAATGAAAAATAAAATAATAAAATAAAGGAAGAAACGAAAAAATAAGAAAAAAGGAAAAAAGAGAAAAAAACATAAGAAAAGAAAAAAGAGAAAAAGAAAGGAAAGAAAAACAAAACAAACAAAACCAAAAAGAACAAAAATAAAACCAAAACAAGACAAATTAAAAAATTGTTTTTAGTTAAAAAAAGAAAAAACAAAAAACATCCACACTGTGCTCAAGCACCATGGAGGCTGGTGTGGGCTATGGTCCTTGGGTTTGCTGAGCTCACAAGTCCCATGTGATGACTGTCCTGTTATGGTATTGGGACCTAACAGTTATGGCATCTGGACCCTACTCTGGTCTGTGCTCTTAAGTTGGAGGTAAAGAGATTATTTCCACTGTTTCTTGGCCCGTATAAGCTCTGGAATTTTTTTTTTTTCCTCTGCTCCAGCTTCTCTGGAGCTAGTGTGGGCTTGCAAACCCTTGGCTTATTGAAGTCACAAGCTCACTGTGATGACTAGTCCTGCCCGTTATCATGTCCATACCCTGCTCTGACCTAAACTTCCAAAGTAGGATGGGAACATAAATTGTTTTCTCTGATCCTTTGACCTGAAGAGCATTCCCACATTTCCTCCACCACTTGGGAGTATTCTAATGCTGTCTCTTGTATACTAGTTGCTCTTTTAAACCTTGGCTTTTTTTTTCTGTTCCCAAGGAAAGAGGAATCTATTTCTCATCCCTCGGTACTATCTTTTCTCACTGCTATTGGTAGCATTATCTTTATTACTTTATCTTTTATCATTACATTATTTTTTTATTACTTTTATTACTTTGTCTCCATCTCTTGTGCTGTTCTCTTGCTGTTCTTTTTATCTTTGGTTGACTAGTAGCTGTTCTTTAGGAACAGTTCTTTAGGAAAGAGTGTTCTGTTAATAGGTTTAATGAAGGAGGTGAGTTCAGGATCTTCCTATGCTGCCATCTTGGACTGGAACCTCGCACATCGATTGTATTCCATTGTGCATTTCTTCAATTCTTCTCTCTGGCTGTGCTGTGCTGTTACCCCTCTCTAGAGGGAGGGTTTACTCTGTGGAACTACCAAGGAATAGGTGTCATCACTAGTTTTCATTGAGCTCTGAAGACACTTTTGTCCTTTCACTTTAGCATTGGTATTGTGTCATGTTTTCTGGTTAGTCTTTTATACTTTTATTTATAATTGAAAATTTCTCAGATCATTGGCTATATCTAACAATTACTTGATTCTTCTGCTGTGGCTTAGATTTATTCATTCAGCCAAACAACCATTCAACAAATATGTTTATATTTTTCCTATTTGACAAGGATATATTTCTGGATAGAGCAAACACAGTCTCTGCTCTTATCCTCGTGAAAGGAGGAGATTGAGAGCAAATACACTTTTAACCTATTTGAAAATATTTACAACTTTGACTGAAAGTGAAGGGATGAAATAAGATATTCCATGCAAATGGAAGCCAAACGAAAGCGAGGGTAACTATAATTATATCAGATGAAATAGACTTCAAACAGACACAATAGTAAGAGACAAAGATAGGCTTTTACATATTGATAAAGAAGTCAATTGGACAAGGGGATCAAACATTTGCAAATATTTATGCATTCAACATAGAAGCACCTAAATATATAAAGTAAATATTAACATACCTAAAGGGAGAAATAGGCAATAATACAATAATGATAGGGGACTTTGAAATCTACCCACTTACATCAGTGGGTAGATTATCCAGCCAGAAAATCAATGAGGAAGTATTGGCCTTAAATGACACATTAGATCAGATGGATTTAACACACACATATATAAAGAGTATTCCATCTAAAAACAACAGAATAGGGGCACCAGGGTGACTCATTTATTTATGCATCTGCCTTTGGCTCAGGTCATGATCCCAAGGTCCTGGGATTGAACGCCACATTAGGCTCCTTGCTCAGTAGGGATCCTGCTTTTACCTCTCCCTCTGCAGCTCCCCCTGCCTATGCTCACTCTTTCTCTCTGTCAAATAAATAAATAAAATCTTAAAAAAATAAAATAAAGTAACAGCAACAGACTATATATTGTTCTCAAGTGAACACCAAACATTTTCTAGGACAGATCTGATGTTGGGCTACAAAACAATTCTTAATCAATTTTAGAGGATTGAAATCATATCAAGCTTTTCTGACTTCATGGTATGAAACTAGAAATTAATTACATAAAGAAAACTAGAAAATTCATAAGATGTGTGGCGTTTAAACTATATGCTATTGAACAACTAATGGGTTAAAGAAGAAGTCAAAAAAGAAAAAAAATACCTCGAGACAAATAAAAATGGAACTATAAAATATCAAAATGTATGGGATGCAGCAAAGACAGTTTAATAGGGAGGTTCATAGTGACAAATGCTTATCTTACGCAACAAGAAAAGTATTAAATAAACAACATAATTTTACACTTCAATGAACTAGAAAAAGACGAACAAACAAAACTAAAAGTTAGTAGAAGGAAGGAAATCACAAAAATGAGGCAGAAATAAAGAGACTAAAAAGATAAGTTGAGAAGCTCAATGAAGTTAAGAGCTTGTTCTTGAAAATATAAACAAAATATATAAGCCTTTAGCTAGACTCATCAAGGAAAAAGAGAAAGGACTCAAAATCAGAAATAAAAGAGATGTTACAACTAGTATTACAGAAATACACGGGATTGTAAGTGAATACAATGAGTCATGAACTACCATTATCAAGTGGGATTTATTCCAGTAATGTAAAGATGGTTTGACATGTGTTAATTATTATTATTTTTGAAGATTTTATTTATTTATTTGACAGAGGGAGATAGCAAGAGAGGGAACACAAGCAGGGCAAGTGGGAGAGGGGGAGAAGCAGTTTCCCCACTGAGCAGGGAGCCCAACTCAGGGCTCTATCTGAGGACTCTGGTATCATGACCTGAGCCAAAGGCAGATGCTTAAGGACTGAGCCACCCAGGTGCCCCCAATATGTGTTGATTAATCAATGTGATATACCACATTAACAAAATGAAGGACAAAAATCTAAGATCATCTCAGTACAAGGCATCTGGGTGGCTCAGTTGGTTAAGAGTCTCTTTCACTAAAGTCATGATCCTGGGGTTGTGGGACTGAGTCTTGCACTGGGCTCCCTGCTCAGCAGCGAGTCTGTTTCTCTCTCTCCCTCCACTGCTGCTCTCCCTCTTTCTGTCAAAGAAATATCTAAAATCTTTTTAAAAAATCATCTCAGTAGATGCAGAAAAGGCACTTGAGAAAATAATTCTACATCCATTTGTTATAAAAACTCCAAACAAAGTGGGAGTCCTTTCAAACACAAGGACTGTACCTTAACATAATAAAAGACACGTATGTCAAGCCCAGAGCCATACTCAATGGTGAAAACCTGAAAGTTTTTCCTCTAAGATAAGAAACAAGACAAATACACCCACTCCTGCTACTTTTATACAAAATAGAATTGGAAATCCTAGCCAGAGCAATTAGATAAGAAAAAGTAATAAAAGTCACCCAAATTGGAAAGGAAGAATAAAACTGTCACCATTTGCAGAATGACATGAATTATATGCAGAAAACCCCAGACTCCATGAGAAAACTGTTAGAACTAGTGAATGAATTCAGTAAAGTTACAGAAAATAAAAATCAATACACAAAATTTTATTGCATTTCTGTACACTAATAACAAACTATCAGAAATATGTTTTAAAAATCCCATTTATAGTTGCATCAAAAAGAATAAAATATCTTTGGGTAAATTTAATCAGTGAGGTGAAAGATCTGTATATTAAAAACTATAAGATATTAATGAAAGAAATTGGGGAATACAGAAATAAATGGAAAGATTTTTTTTAAAGATCTTATTTATTTGATACAGAGAGATTCGAAGTAGGCAGAGCAGCAGGCAGAGAGAGAGGGAGAAGCAGGCCCTCCACTGAGCAGAGAGCTTAATCAGGGACTCGATCCCAGGACCCTGAGACCATAACCTGAGCCAAAGGCAGAGGCTTAACCCACTGAGCCACCCAGGTGCCCCAAATGGAAAGATTTTTTATGCTCATGGATTGGAAGATTCAATATTGTTAAAATATACATACTACCCAAAAACTACATACCCAAAAACTACATACCCAAAACAATCTACAGATTCTGTGCAATCCCTTTAAAAATTCTAATGTTATTTTTCACAGAAACAGAGCAAATAATCCTAAAATTTTTATGGAGTCACAAAAGACCCTGAATAGCAAAAGCAATCTTGAGAAAAAGAACAAAACTGGAGGCATCATGCTCCCTGATTTCAAACTGTATTACCAAGCTATAGTAAATAAAAGAGTATGGTATTGGCATAAAAATAGACACAAAGATCAGTGGAACAGAATAGAGAGTCCAGTAATAAATTACACATATATGGTCAATTAACTTATTATAAAGAAGTCAAGAATATACAATAGGAAAGGACAGCCTCCTCAAGAGTGACACTGGGAAAACTGGATAGCCATATGCCAAAGAAAAAAACTGGACCAGAATCTTACACCATACACAAGACAGAGGTATTGGCAATGTTTTTTTTTTTTTTTAATTTGACATTAAAAGGAAAAAACAACTAAACAAAAAATAAACAAGTAGGACTATATCAAACTAAAAAGCTCCTGAACAGCAGAGGAAATCATCAACAAAATGAAAAGGCAACCTACTGAATGTAATAAAATACCTACAAATCTTTTATCTGATAAAGGGCTAATATTAAAAATATATAAAGAACTCACACAACTAAATAGCAAAAATACAAACAACCTGATTAAAAAATGGGTAGAAGATTTGAATAAACATTTCCCTCAAAAAGACATACAGATGATCAGGAAGTATGTGAAAAGATATTCTACATCATTAATAATTAAGAAATTGCAAATCAAAACCACAATGAGATACTACCTCTCACCTGTTAGAATGGCTAGTCTCAAACAAAGATAACCAGTGTTGACAAGGAAATGAGTATAAAAGGAAACCGTTGTGCACTGTTGGTAGGAATGTAAATTCATACAGCCATCATGGAAAAAGTATGAAGGTTCTTCAAAAAATTAAAATACAATTACTGTATGATTCAGCAATTCCACTTTAGGGTATTTATCTGAAGAAAATAAACAGTAACTTGAAAAGATATATGCATTTCATGTTCATTTCAGCATTATTTACATCAGCGAAGATATGGAAACAGCCTAAGATTTCACTGATGGATGAATAAATAAAAAATTGTTATATATATATATATATGTGTATATATAGATCTATATATAGATGTATGTATATATATATATAAAATGGAATATCATTCAGCCATTAAAAAAAAGAAACCTCGCCATTTGTAATAGTATGGATGGATCTTGAAGATATTATGCTAAGTGAAATGTCAAACAGAGAAAGACAAATACTGTGTGATTTCAGTCATACATGAAACCTAAAAAACAAAACAAAACAAACAGAATGAACTAAACAAACAAAAAACCTAGACTCATAGATACAGAAAACAAACAGAATGAACTAAACAAACAAAAAACCTAGACTCATAGATACTTCTGCCTATTGCCAGAAAGGAATGGGGTTTGGGAGGGCAAAGTGGATGAAGGCAATCAAGAAGTACAAACTTCCAGTTATAAACTAAACAAGTCATGGTAATGTAATGTGGAATGGAGAATATAGTTAATAATACTGTGTTAACTTTATATGATCACAAGTGGTAACTAGACTTGCTGTGGTAGTCATTTTGCAATTTATATAAATATCTAATCCCTATGTTGTACACCTGAAACTAATATTACATATGTCAGTTATACTTCAATTAACAAAAAAGACATGGCAAATACTTTCAATTTTTCAAAAATTCTTATTTAAACAATTTTCTGCTGAATACACTCAAAATTATTTTAGACCTCTTTTATTCACATAATTCATGTAATTTGAGGACCAGGATGTATCCTCTCACACCTTAATTTAAAAAACAAATAAAATATCTTCCATTTAGGGAGGTGTGAGCTCAGCATGATAATTTTATGTCTTATTCAGTTGCTAAAAATGATGTCTTATTTGTATTTAATTTTGGGTATTGTTTACCAAAATAAATGTTCAGGATGCCCTTCTGAACAGCTCTTTTCTGTGATAATAATAGGTAATGATCTCAAATGAACAAATTTCCAGGCAGTGTTGCAAAATCATAAATACATTTCACACAAATTGGTAAATAATTTAAATAAGGCTAATAGCATTCATAGTTACCTTAAGTCATTTCTTAAAATAAATATGAAGAATTTTTTAAAAAGGATATAAATAATGTGCAAATAATTCTTCCTTCTGGTGCTTGTTAGAGACAAGAAACTTCGTGGAAGTTTTCAAATGTTAACCATTCATTTACCCCAAATCAATGTTCTGGCACCAAATTGATATTTACAATAGAATAAAGGTAGAAAGTTATGTTTGTATGTAATTTGTGAGTTTGAAGGCATTGTGAATAGAATACACAGGGAAGGAATACATTTGACTTAAAACAAATGAAAACCATGGCTTAAACAATGTGTCTGTTTATCTTACTCAAGTGAGAAGTATAAAAGTAAGCTGTCAGCAAGGGGAGCAGTAGTTCTGCTATCAAAGACCTAACATCTCTCTAATGTTTTGTTCCACTATCCTAAGCATGAAGCGTTCATGCTAGTGGTTGTGATAGGGTTGCCCCATTACATCGCACTTGCTTTTCAAGCAGGAAGAAGGGGAAGAATAAAAGGCAAAAGAGTCTTTGCCTTTTTATTGGAAGAGATGCCCTCCTTACTGACTTGTGTTGTAGCTCACTGGTTAGAAAAGTGAGTTTTCCATCTGGACATCTTGCTGTCTCAATTTTGAATGCTTTCCTCAATCAAAATCTGGGTTTTATTTGTAAGTAAGTGAGGAATTAGGTGCTGCAGAGGTGTAACAATGTATGGCAAAATAGTGCTCAAACGTTGCTTCAGTACGGGTCATGGTCATACCTGGGATCTGATGATAATGTTAACTAGCTCTCTGAGAGCTCAGGGTTTTCACTTGTGGTTTTGCTCAAATATTGTGCAGTGGCATGCTAGAGGTAGTAGACAATGGAGAGGCAAAGATTAATATGATCCTGTGGATGGGCATACATTTTAGCTAATATGGTAGTTAAATGTGTTATAAATTTGACACAATTGTATTTACTCAGTTGTATTCTAGATTAACTACTGGTTGGTGATTTTCCTTCATATAAGAATACGTTAAATGCATTGAAGAGCATAATTTTAAGTGCTAGTTAATACATTCAACTCAGTAAAACAAACAAATGAGTGTGCAAAAAGAGAAACTAAGACAGTAAATATTAAATTTTCAACGAGCTTTTTGGCATCATGAACTTCACACTGCTTCTAAACTCTGAGTCATCTCAGTTAGTTCTTCAAACTTTATGGCTCTCCTGTATAGACCATTGACAATTAGCTGTTTTTCCAGCTTGACTTCAGAGCTGATGGTTTCAAATGTCTTTTTCATTTCTTCCTCTCAGTGATCTATTGCGCTGAGTCACTGTTCAAAGATCTGTTTCTTTTGTAAGTTGTGTCTCCACTGTCACACTTCTGTAGTAGCTTTATGAGGCCGCAATTTTATCTACTCAATTTGAGAATGGAAGAGTCCTTTGGGAAATATAGCAGTAATAGATATTTTGGTTGACTGGTGATTTGTTTCATAAGGGAAAATTGATGTTCACAATGGCCCTTAAGTTAAAACACTGCATTACCACAAGGGCAACATCTTGAACCTTCTGTAATCCAAAGGCTTAAATCACCTTCTTATGGCAGAACAGTTACATCATTCCTGTGAACCTCTTTTTATATAAACTCGGAATTTTCTTCTAATGGTTACAAATTTTAGAAAAACAGTTGAACAAATATCATATTCCCATTCTTTAGGGCAAATAGGAGGAAAAACTTAATTATTGATTATTCTTTCTTGTCTCTACTGGTTTGATTTTTTAAAAAAATATTTTATTTATTTATTTGACGGAGAGAGAGAGCACAAGTAGGCAGAGCGGTAGGCAGAAGGAAAGGGAGAAGCAGGCTCTCCACTGAGCAGGAGCCCTATGCACGGCTCCATTCCAGAGCCCTGGGATCATAACCTGAGCTGAAGGCAGCCACTTAACTGACTGAGCCACCCAAGTGTTCCTCTACTGGTTTGATTTTTAACAGTAGATATATTTTATTTTGGAGCTGGAATTATACAAACAAAACTTCCCAATATTTTAATAGTTTCCCATATGCAATAAGAACACAATTTTATGACTGTGTATTGTATGAAGTGCTTGGAAACTCCAAGAAACATCAAATAGCTTGTTTCTAATGGGTGCCATTTTGCTTCCTCGTGACACCTAGAAGTAAGTTACTTTCTTTTGCATCCCACACCCTGGAGATTGATTCTTAAGATTGAACTTCAGGCTGCTTTAAGGTGGTTAGAGCCAGAAATATAGTCACATCCAGCACTTTTTAAAATCAGGGCAAATTCTCCTTAAATAGCCATCAGTAGAAATAAATTATTTTATGTCTTTCCTAAGATTATTAGAACTGAGCTAATTTCAAGAAGCTTGTGGACTTTTGTAACTGTCCTTGTCCACAAGAAGCTTGCCTGAATATCTCCTAATTAGAACACATTCTAAGCTCCTCTGCCCTTACCTTCATGGAACTGGCTCTTGGGTCTTCAACATTTCTCAGGATTTAATACATGTGTTGATCTGCAACATTATTTCCAGCAATTGTCTTAGACTAAGCATGATTCATTAATGCTAACTTCAGATAACCTCAGATATTTGATGAATATGAACAGGCCTGATATTCCTATAGTATAATGCACCTGTGAGTCTTACCTCCCAAATGATTTCTGAGATATCAGGTTTTTGACAAAGAGGACTTAAAGAAAGATAAACCATGCCACTTATGGCTTTCTGCAATAAAACATGTGAGTTGTATGTTTAATGATCCTTTGTCAACCTTGCAAGTTGCAAGGTGGTTTCATACTTCCTACGTGGCTGCCTTGGATTCAAAAGGGGCTTTTTTGCCAGTCTTTTTGATTCATTGCTCTATCCTGGAATACTATATTTCTCATTGGACTGTGTCCCTAAGAGACAAATGCAGTTAACAGTGTACTTCTGCAGTGCCTGAGACTAAAAAGTGCTCCATAAAATTGCGTTGAATTTATATTGGGCTTCTTTTTCTTCTCAGTGATGTAGTCATTTCTTTTTATTTTTTTAAAAAAAGATTTATTTATTTGAGAGAGAGAGAGACAGAAAGATAGAGTGAGTATGGGGAGGAGCAGAGAAAGAGAATCTTCAAGCAGACTCCACACTGAGAACAGAGTCTGATGTAAGGCTTGATCCCACGAACCCATTAGATCACGACCTGAGTTGAAACCAAGGTTCAGACACTTAACTGACTGAGCCACCCCAGTGTCCCATTTTTTTTTTTTTAATGAAACTGAACTGTTAAAAAAAAAATTGAGACTGATTTCCTTATAATATACCTTGTCATAATGGAAAAGGTAAATGAAATGTAATTTAAAACTTAAAACATAATAGTATTTAAAAATAAGTATCTATTTTAAAATCCAACATTAACAATGGAGACAGTTGTTTCTCTTTATTAGCAAGAACTGGAAACATAAAAATTGGTTTTAGTCACCAGTTCAAATAACCTCAGAGGTACTGGTGTATGTAATTATTTAAAAATCTAAAATAGTGATATTATTGTATGTTCATTGGCATTTGCATTCACAATATTTCAGGGGAACATAAACAAAAGAATAAAATCTCAGCCCCGGAAGAAACTTCAAGGAATGGTTAGTCAAAGAATAGGTGTTCATTTGTGGATGCCCCTATGAGCCAGTAATAGAGATAATATAGAAGGTGAGGCCCTATAACCAAACCATAGATCTTGGGAGATAGTGAGGTAGATGCCATAAATGTCTGTAGAAAGATATAGTGGACTTGGATGTGTGCAGTTCAGAACCTTCTTCAAGAAAGTCCTTGCTGTCCAGTTTCAGGGAGTGTTGTTTGCAGACCATCTCCAGCTGTTGACTCCTAGTTTGCTCTTGTTTTATTTAGTTTTGGGACCAAGGTCACACTCTCTCCTGGTGGCTTTGGGACAATGACTGAGCACGGTCAAGGTATAAGGGCTGTTTCCACCTGTCATGGGACTTCTGGAATGAATAATCTTCATCCACTCCCCAGTGGGCTGGCAGAGACTAAGTCATCTCTGTATGGCCATCTGCTGACTCCTCTTGCCCAACCTAGCTTCTGTCTCTTTACTTCTATGGGGGTTACTCCCTAATGAACTTTGTGCACTTCTAAGTAGGTCTCAGGACCTGTCCCTTAGAGAAAGCAGTCTGTACTCTTTACTCAGCTTCGGTGTTTTCTTTCCAGAGAATCCAAGATGTAACAGAGTATCATATATACTAATAGTATATATACTAATAGTACATATAATAATACAAATGCTAAAGAACTACCCAAGAGTGTAGATATATAATAAGTTATGGGTAAACATATATCCCAGAACTTATGATGATTTTTTTTATTTTTATTTTTTTAAGATTTTTTTTTTTTTTTTTTTTTTGGTCAGAGAGTGCAAGGGGGATGGGGAGAGGCAGAGGAAGAAGCAGACTCCCCACTGAGCATGGGACCTGATGTAGGACTCGATCCCAGGACCCTTGGATCATGATTTGAGCCAAAGGCAGCAGCTTATCTGACAGAGCCACCCAGGCATACCTATGATGAAGTATTTTAATATAGGTTATAAAAATATATCATCATCCCTCCCCATGATTTTGTGTCCTCCTTTGACATATAGATCCTATGCTTTGTAATAGCCATACTGAATTCCTTGCAGTTCCCCAAGGCATCATGCCATAGACTCTACTTTAGGCATTGGTTTGTGTAGTTTTCTCTGTTTTTGAATGAATCTTTCTGTCTACTTGGAGAACTCTTCCTGCAAGACATAGTTTGAACATCTTTACTGAAGCTTTCTTTGATGCCCTGAAAATAATTGATCATTTCCCTTTTCCACCACAATGTACCTGGTACATGTTTCTGGCCTTGTAATTAATCATTCAAAACCCATGAAGTCAGAGGAGAACAAAATTTTAGAAAGGAAGTACAATAACTATTTTTTAAGCATCTTTAATTTCAGAAGACATCTAAGTGCATATGTTTAGAAGGCTGTTGAAAAATGAGAATCCCAATATACTGGTTTGAGTATCATTGCTTGTTAACACTTAAGGATCATTATAGAGGGCATAATTGGAGTTTAATCCATTGTGAAATATATGTCGGAAGCAACAGCACTATAAATAGACTCTATGCATAGTTAAGTGATTAAGATGAACTGAAAGTTGGAAACATCTAGCTCTGTTACTTGAATCTAGTGACTAGTCGCCTAGAAACAGGAATCATGATTGACATTACTAGGCAACTCTCCTTTGAGACTACTTTTAATAATCCAACTAGATTTGTAAATGAGTTTCTTTGAGGAAGAGATCATTAAGGCTGAGAAATCCTAAAACCATAAACGATTTTAAGCTAGGAATCATTTAAAGCAAGAGGCATAATTGTGAATCAGCCAAGGAAGTAAGAAAAAGGAGACATGTGCTAACCACTTTATATATATTTTCATTCTATCCCACACAAACCCAGATGAAATATAACCAGCTTATTAAATGAGGTCAACTTGGTAGAGGCAAGCTGAAAGCAATTTTATTCTTTCTCTTGTCCTCAAATTTGCTTTCTTTTGTAATAGCCTTGTGGGAGTATAATAGATACACAATAAACTGTACATATTTAAAGAGTACACGTTGATAAGTTTTAGCATATGTCATATCATGATAAGAATAATGAATGTATTCATCACCCTCAAAAATTTTCAACTGCCCATTACTAGTTTACAGATATGTAATTTTTTATCCTGTAATCTTACTAATCTTAAATAGTAGTTGTAGTAGAATTTTAATAAATTCTATGGAATGTTTATAGAGACAATTATGTCATCTCTGAATAAAGACCTGTTTTACTTCTTCTTTTCCCAGTCTGAATACCTTTTATTTATTTATTTCCTTACTATACTGGCTAGAACCTGCGGTGTGTTGGATATAAGTGTTGGCTCTAGATCTCTTTGTCTTGCTTTCAGTCTTAGGACAAAGCATCCAGTCTTTTACCATTAAGGGGACATTAGCTGTAGGTTTTTTATAGATACAAATATCCAATTGAGAAAGTTCCTTTCTATTTTAGTTTGCTGAGATTTTCATCAGGAATGGATATTGAAATTTTTTTCAAATGTTCTTCTGCATTGACTGAGAAGATCATACATGGTTTCTTTGGTAGTCTTTTAGTATACTGAATTACATGGATTCCCATACATTAAACTTACTTTCAGCAATTGCTCGCAGTTCTGTGCTGAAGAGTGGACATTTTGAGGATGTGGAGAAAGGGGAACCCTTTTAAACTGTTGGTAGGAATGAAAGCTGGTACATTCATTCTGGAAAACTTCCCTTTTGAGGGGAAGTTTGAGGGAAGTTCCACTGTTCTCCAAAGAGGCTGCACCAACTCATATAAAAAATGGGCAGAAGATATGAACAGACACTTCCCCAATGAAGACATACAAATAGCTATCAGACACATGAAAAAAAGTTAAAAATAGAATGGCCCTATGACCCCACAATTGCATTACTAGGTATTTATCCACAGGATACAAATGTGGTGATTTGAAGTGGTACATTCACCCTGATGTTTTTAGCAGCAATGTCCACAATAGCCAAAATAGGGAAGGATCCCAGATATCCATTGACAGGTGAATGGATAAAGAAGATGTGATATACATAAACACAATGAGATATTATCCAGGCATCAAAAAGAATGAAATCTTGCCATTTACAATGACATAGATGGAACAAGAGTCTGCTACGCTAAGCGAAATAAAATCAGTCAGAGAAAGATGGATATCATATGATTTCACTCATATGTGGAACAAAACAAATGAACATATGAGCAAATGAAACAAATGAAACAAAACAGATGAAGGGAAGGAAAAATAAAATAATATGAAATCAGAGAGGGAGACAAACTATAAGAGACTCTTAACTATAGAAAGCAAACTGAGGATTGCTGGAGAGGAGATGGGTGGGGGGATGGGGTAAGTGAGTGATCAGCATTAAGGAGGGCACTTGATGGAATGAGCACTGGGTGTTATATGCAACTGATGGATCACTAAATTCTACCTCTGAAACTGATAATGCATAATATATTAATTAGATTGAATTTTAATTAAAAAAATTAAAAAGAGTGAACATCTGTTACTTCTTTAATTCATGTACTATTTAGTTCATGTTTCTTGAGAATCATGTACTATTCTAGTTGTTGGAATGGACAGTAAATAGAATAGAACAAAGTTTCTGCTTCCAGGGAGCCCATATGCTAGTTGGGCAAATATCTGATAAGCAAATAAAGATATACACGATGTAAAGCACAAGTGAAGTTTTTCTTTTTTCTTTAAAAAATTTTTTTTCAGTGTACCAGAATTCATTGTTTATGCACCACACCCAGTGCTCCATGCAATACATGCCCTCCTTAATACCCACCACCAGGCTCACCCAACTTCCCACCCCCTTCAAAACCCTCAGATTGTTTTTCAGAGCCCATAGTCTCTCATGGCTCATCTCCCCCTCCAATTTCCCTCAACTCCCTTCTCCTCTCCATCTCCCCATGTCCTCTGTGTTATTTCTTATGCTTTACAAATAAGTGAAGGCATATAACAATTGACTCTCTATGCTTGACTTATTTCTCCCAGCATAATCTCTTCCATTCCCATCCATGTTGATACAAAAATTGGGTATTCATCCTTTCTGATGGAGGAACAATACTCCATAGTGTATATGGACCACATCTTCCTTATCCATTCCTCCGTTGAAGGGCATCTTGGTTCTTTCCACAGTTTGGCAACCATGGCCATTGCTGCTATGAACATTGGGGTACGGATGGCCCTTCTTTTCACTACATCTGTATCTTTGGGGTAAATACCCAGTAGTGCAATTGCAGGGTCATAGGGAAGCTCTGTTTTGAATTTCTTAAGGAATCTGCACACTGTTTTCCAAAGTGGTTGCACCAACTTGCATTCCCACCAACAGCGTAAGAGGGTTCCCTTTTCTTCACTTCCTCTCCAACACCTGTTGTTTACTGTTTTGTTAATTTTAGCCATTCTAACTGGTGTAAGGTTGTATCTCAATGTGGTTTTGATTTGAATCTCCCTGATGGTTAGTGATGATGAACATTTTTTCATGTATCTGTTAGACATTTGTATGTCTTCTTTGGAAAAGTGTCTGTTCATGTCTTCTACCCATTTTTTGACATGATTATCTGTTTTGTGTGTGTTGAGTTTGAGAAGTTCTTTATAGATCCTGGATATCAGCCTTTTGTCTGTACTGTCATTTGCAAATATCTTTTCCCATTCCATTGGTTGCCTCTTTGTTTTTTGACTGTTTCCTTTGCTGTGCAGAAGTTTTTGATCTTGATGAAGTCCAAAAATTCATTTTCACTTTTGTTTCCTTTGCTTTTGGAGACATATCTTGAAAGAAGTTTCTGTGGCTGATATCGAAGAGGTTACTGCTTATGTTCTCTATGATTTTGATGGATTCCTACCTCATGTTAAAGTCTTTTATCCATTTAGAGTTTATCTTTATGTATGGTGTAAGAGAATGGTCGAGTTTCATTCTTCTACATATAGCTGTCCAATTTTCCCAGTACCATTTATTGAAGAGACTGTCTTTTTTCCATTGCCTATTTTTTCCTGCTTTGTTGAAGATCATTTGACCATAGAGTTGAGGGTCCATATCTGGGCTCTCTACTATGTTCCACTGGTCTATTGTCTGTTTTTGTGCCAGTACCATGCTGTCTTGGTAATCACAGCTTTGTAGTAAAGCTTGAAATCAGGCAACGCGATGCCACCAATTTTGTTTTTCTTTTTCAACATTTCCTTAGTAATTCGGGGTCTCTTCTGATTCCATACAAATTTTAGGATTGTTTGCCCCCACTCTTTGAAAAAAATACCTGTAGCATTTTGATCGGAATGGCATTTTAAGTGTAGATTGCTCTAGGCAGTATAGACATTTTAACAATGTTTATTCTTCCGATCCAAGAGCATGGAATGGTCTTCCATCTTTTTATGTCTTCTTCAATTTCTTTCATGACTGTTCTGTAGTTCCTTGAGTACAGATCCTTTACCTCTTTGCTTAGGTTTATTCCCAGGTATCTTATGGTTCTTGGTGCTATAGTAAATGGAATCAATTCTCTAATTTCCCTTTCTGTATTTTCATTGTTAGTGTATAAGAAAGCAACTGGTTTCTGTACATTGACTTTGTATCCTGCCACATTACTGAATTGCTGTGTGAGTTCTAGTAGTTTGGGGGTGGAGTCTTTTGGGTTTTCTATATAAAGTATCATGTCATCTGTGAAGAGAGATAGCTTGACTTCTTCATTGCCAATTTGAATACCTTTTTTTCCTCTTTGTTGTCTGATTGCTGTTGTTAGGACTTCTAATACTATGTTGAACAAGAGTGGTATGAGTGGGCATCCTTGTCATGTTCCTGATCTCAACAGGAAGGCTGTGAGCTTTTTCCCATTGAGGATGATATTTGCTGTGGGTTTTTCATAGATTTTATAAAGTTGAGGAATGTTCTCTCTATCCCTATACTTTGAAGTGTTTTAATCAGGAATAGATGCTGGATTTTGTCAAATGCTTTTTCTGCATCAATTGAGAGGACCATGTAGTTCTTCTCTCTTCTCTTATTGATTTGTTCTATCACATTGATTGATTTGTGAATGTTGAACCATCCTTGAAATCCAGGGATGAATCTCACCTGGTCATGGTGGATAATCTTTTTAATGTGCTGTTGGATCCCATTTGCTAGGATCTTGTTGAGAATCTTAGCATCCATATTCATCAGGGATATTGTTCTGAAATTCTCCTTTTTGGTGTGGTCTTTGCCTGGTTTGGGGATCAGGGTAATGCTGGCTTCATAGAAAGAGTCTGTAAGTTTTCTTTCTGCTTCAATTTTTTGAAACAGCTTCAGAAGAATAGGTGTTATTTCTTCTTTGAAAGTTTGGTACAATTCCCCAGGGAATCCGTCAGGTCCTGGGCTCTTGTTTTTTGGGAGGTTTTTGATCTTTGCTTCAATCTCGTTACTAGATATAGGTCTATTTCAAGTTGTCAATTTCTTCCTGGTTCAATTTTGGAAGTTTATAGTTTTTCAGGAATGCATCCATTTCATCTAGTTTCCCTAACTTATTGGCATATAACTGTTGATAATAATTCCTGATGATTGTTTCTATTTCCTTTGTGTTAGTTGTGATCTCTCCCTTTTCAATCATAATTTTATTAGTTTGGGCCTTCTATCTTTTCTTTTGGATTATTTTGGCCAATGGTTTATTGATCTTATTGATTCTTTCAAAAAAAACAGCTTGTAGTTTCGTTAATGCATTCTACTGTATCTCTAGTTACTATCTCATTGATCTCTGCTCTAATCTTGATAATTTCCCTTCTTAAGCATGGAGCTGGCTTAATTTGTTGTTGATTCTCCAGTTCTTTAAAGTGTAGAGAGAACTGGTGTATTCTGGATTTTTCAATTTTTTTTTTTTAGGGAGGCTTGGATGGCTATGTATTTCCCCCTTAGGACCGCCTTTGCTGTATCCCATTGGTTTTGGACCAAAGTGTCTTCATTCTCATTGGTTTCCCTGAATTGTTTAACTTCTTTGATTTCCTGGTTGATCCAAGCATTCTTAAACAAGGTGGTCTTTGGCTTCCAGGTGTTTGAATTCCTTCCAAACTTTTCCTTGTGGTTGAGCTCCAGTTTCAAAGCATTGTGATCTGAGAATGTGCAGGGAATAATCACAATCTTTCAATATTGGTTGAGCCCTGATTTGTGACCCAGGAAGTGGTCTATTCTGGAGAAGGTTCCATGTGCACTTGAGAAGAATGAGTATTCTGTTGTTTTAGGGTGGAATGTTCTGTATATATCTATGAGGTCCATCTGATCCAATGTGTCATTCAATACTCTTGTTTATTTATTGATTTTCTGCTTGGATGATCTCCTTATTACTAAGAGTGGCATGTTAAGATCTCCTACTATTATTGTATTTTTATCAATATGACTATCTTGATTAACAGTTTTCTCATGTAATTGGCTGCTCCTATATTAGGGGGATATATATATACAATTGTTAGATCTTCTTGGTGGTTAGTCCCTTAGAATTATGTATATCTTTCTGTATCTTTGACTACAGTCTTTAGGTTAAAATCTAATTGATCTGATATGAGAATCACTACTCCCGCCTTCTTTTGAGGCCTTGGCATGAAAGATGCGTCTCCTTTCCTTCACTTTCAGTCTGGATGTATCCTTAAGTTCAAAATGGGTCTCTTGTAGACAACATTTGGGTGGGTCCTGTCATTTTATCCAATCTGCAACCCTGTGTCATTTTATGGGCGCATTTAGGCCATTCACATTGAGAGTGATTATTGAGAGATACATTTTTATTGACATTGTGTTACCTGTGAAGTCTTGTTTCTATAGATTGTCTCCATATATTTCTGTTCAATGATATTCTTAGGTTTTTTTCCTCTTTTATAGAAGCCCTCTTAATATTTCCTGCAGTGTTGGTTTGGTGGTCACATCCTCTTTTATACCTTGTTGGTTTTGGAAGCTCTTTATCTCTCCATCCATTTTGAATATCAGTCTTGCTGGATAAAGTATTCTTGGCTGCATATTCCTCTCATATAGTGCCCTGAATATGTCTTGCCAGCTCTTTCTGGCTTGCCAGCTTTCTGTGGACAGGTCTAACATTATTCCAATGGGCTTTCCTCTGTATGTAAGGAATTTCTTCACCTTAGCTGCTTTTAAGAGCTCCTGTCTACAATTATGATTCATCATTTTCACTATCAGGTGTCTTGAGATCTTTCTAGATTCTATGACCTTGGGGGGAGACCTTTCTGCCTCTAGTACATGAATGCTGGTTCCATTCACGAAATTGGGAAAATTTTCATGGAGAATTTGTTCAACTATATCTTCTAGTCTTTCTTTCTCCTCCACTTCAGGGATTCCAATAATTCTGATGTTGGAACTTTCATGGCATCATTTATTTCCCTAATTCTGTTTTCATGGTTTCTAAGCTGTTTGTTCCAGGCTTCCTCCTGATCCTTTTTCTCTATCTGTTTGTCCTCCAGATCACTAATTCTATCTTCTGCCTCAGTTACCTTAGCTTTTAGAGAAATTAGATTAGATTGGAACTCACTGAGAACATTGTGAACATCATCCCTGGTGGCTTTCACTTCTGCCCTAATCAATTCCATTTTGTCATCAAAGGCTTTCTCCAACTTAGCTATTGCCTGGATAATTGTTAGCCTGAATTCCATTTCCGACATACTATGTCCATATCCAGTAGCTCTGATGGAGAGGGCCCAGTCTCTGATTTTTTCTTCTGTTGGGTAATCCTCCTCCTAGTCATTTTGGTGACAGATAGCTGAACGGATGTGTAGCTGAATGTATCAACCATGGTGCAGGGAAGGTACACCCTGGAATGCTTCTTTCCTCAAATGACCTCTTGACAACCTGGGATCCTGGAGGTAACAGTGAGTTTTATTAAGAAAAATATAGAAGAACCACCATGCTGTTTTCCACAGTGTGGTATACCAATTTACATTACCGTCGACAGTACGTGAGAGTTCCTTTTTTTCCACATCCTCTCCAATTCTTGTTGTTTCTTGTTTTCTTGATTTTAATCATTTTAACAAGTGTGAGAGATGTCTCATTGTGATTTTGATTTGCATTTCCCTGATGATGAGTGATGTTGAACATCTTTTCCTGTGATTGTTGGTCATCTGCCTGCCTTTTTTGGAAAATGTCTTTTCAGGTCCTCTACTTATTTCTTAATCAGATTGTTTATTTTTTTGGTGTTGAATTGTACAATTTTTTTTATATATTTGGGATATTAGTCTCTTATCAGGTATGTCATTTGCAAATATCTTCTCCCATTCACCAAGGAAAACAAAACAACTAACTTAAAAAATATATATGTATTCCTGTGTTTGTTGCAGCATTATTTGCAATAACCAAGACATGGAAGCAACCTAAGTGTCCATCAATAGGGCAATGGATAAGGAAGATATGATAAATACACACACAAGAATATTACACAGCCATTAAAATGATGAGATTGTGTCATTTGAGACAACAGGGATGGACCTAAAGGGTATTATGCTGAGTGAAATAAGTTAAACCGAGAAAGACAAATACTCTATGACTGCACTCATGAGTGGAATCTGTAAAACATGAATAAACAACAACAAAAAGCAGAATTGTGGGAATTCACAATGGCTGGCTAGATAAGATATGACAAACACAATCCTTCTTGGGAGAGGGTAGTTGAAAAGCAAAGAAGGAGTGACCAGAAAACTGGGCATCTGTTGAAATTTCTAGACTGAAAACAACCAGATCTTCATTGTGGCCCAGTGCTATCTCCAAGGGGAAAGAGGCTTAACTTAGGTTGGACGTAAATCCTTAATAGTCACCTATTCCCTGCCTGCAAGTCACACACCGATAATTCTAATCACACAATCCCTGTAAATGTCACTGCCCTAGTTATTGAAACTTTACATTCCTTTCTAATCTTGATTCTTGGATCAAATGCATAGTAAAAATGGAGATTGAGTTTGGCTCAGGGGCCTTTCTCCACTAGAGCATCCAGAGGTCCCTAGGCCTTCTCCTTTCTCCTATTTCAGTGTTTGGAGTAATCGTCATTTGCCATCTCAGGGTTTGCTGGCCAAACCTGAGGCAGAATCAGAACTACGAATACAGAGATGATTGGTGATTGCCAGAGGGGTGGGATCGTGGGTTGGGCAAAATGGGTAAAAGGGAGAGGGAGATACAGGCCTTCAGTTATGGAATGAGTAAGTCATGAGAATAAAAAGCACACTGTGAGGAATACAGTCAATGATACTGTAATACTGTAATGTAATGGGACAGATGGGTAGCTTTACTTGTGGTGAATATAGCATAATGTATACACTTCTCAAATCACTAAGTTATACATCTGGAAGTTTTGTAATGTTGTGTGGTCAACTGTATGCAAATAAAAAAAGAGAAGAAAACCAAAAATATTAAAGAGTAAATGAATGAGTATATCAGAAGTGAGGCAGACAGTGTGCTCTTTTTATAGTAACCCGGAAAGACCTCTCTTACAATGTGACATTTGGGCAAATATTGGCAGAAAATAAAAGCAACCACTCAGACACCTGGAGGAAGGGAATTTCAGTCAGAAGTTATGATAAGTGCTAAGGTGGGAGGTATTTGGCATGTCTATAAAACTAAAAAGAGATCAGTGTTGCTGTATTAGTGTGTGGAAATGTACCATCAGTGTTAAACACTTCAAGTAAAAATTGAAGATAGAAGGCAATTAAACTAGATCCAAAATTGAAAGTGATATCATTTACTGAAATTCCAGGGAAATATTCAAATTGATGATACAAATATATTGGCATGTATTTACTGCTTATCCTTACTTTGATCTCATTTTTTCTTAATTTAAAATTGAGACATAATAAGTAGAATTTAACAACATTAATATATTTTTAGATCTAAACCAGTTTTGATCAGACATCACTATTTAATCTCTAAAAATGTTTTATTATGAAAATGTTCCATGTGAACATTTAGTTTTACTTGATACTTCAAATTTCAACTACCAAAGCTACTGGATACTACTTTGAAGAAAGATTGCAAATTGATGGTCATTCTTCTCAAACACTCTTTCTCTAGAAGGAATTATTTAGATTGAAAAATGTTTGGAGGGCACCTGAGTGGCTCAGTTGTTTGGGCATCTTCCTTCAGCTCAGGTCATGATCCTGGAGTACTGGGATCAAGTCCCGCAATGGGATCCCTGCTGAGGGGGTTTGCTTCTCCCTCTGACCTTCCTCCTCTCATGCTTGCTCTCATTCTCTCTCTCTCTCTCTCTCAAATAAAGAAATAAAATCTTAAAAAAAAAAGAAAGGAAAATGCTTGGAGACTAGAAAAAGCTTCTGAGGACAAATGAATAGAAGTAATGTTGGTTAAAGATAAAAGCTAATTATTTTTCTTACCTATGGAACTCTGAGATGTTTATGAAATGCTAAAGTAGACGGTGAATCTTTAAGAGGAGGATATCCTGTTGACAACAGAAAATCTACCAACAGCTCAAGAAAGTTGTGGTCACCAGAGCAAATCTTGCAAAAATCTTTAAAGAAGCAAGGACAATTTGGTCTGTTAAGTTTTTATTTAAGCTGATGGGAATGGTAAACAGCTGGGGTCTGGATGGCACACCATGGGATCACAATCAAAAGGTCGGAAATGATACCATTAAAAAATTATAAGCAGAAGCTTATAAATTTTTATTACTCACTGCTTTTAATTAACCTTTAAAAGCTATTCATGTAGGAATGCATAGGTCTTGGCTTTTGAAGAAAGCGAGGTTTAGTACAGCTCTGTTTTCTAATGAGGACCCATGGATGCATGTCTTCCAGTGTGGCTATGACATTTCAAATTTCAATAACACCATTCCTGTCAAAGTACGGCTGAGTTTCAAGATAGGCACCAGGTAGAAAGGTGGCATTTGGCTATCTTAATCATGTTTCTTTTGCTCTCAGGCATTTCAAGCGATTAGTAATTTTTTTTAGATATCATCAGTATAATTGTATAATCAGTCAGACAGTTCAGTTCCAAACTCCACTAAGTTTTTTATAAACTTATAGAATAAACCTTCAACAATGAGCTGTGTAACTTATCTTTATGGAAACAAAAAATTAAAAAAAGATAGTCTATTAGTTTTCTGTTGTTGCATAAGAAGTTACCACAAGCATAGTAGTTGAGAACAACACCTATTTATTATCGACTGGTTTCTTGGGTCAAGAACTTAGGTAGAACTTAGCTGGAATCTCTGCTTAAGGTCTTACTAGGTTGTAATTAAACTGTTGGCTAGTGGGGTTTCTCATCTGGAAGTTTGACTAGGAAGAACCTCCAAATTCACCTTGGTTGTTGAAAAAATTTATTTCCAACTATTGGTAGGATTGAGACTCCTGACTTCTTGCTGGCAGTAGGCTGGAGGCTACCCTCTACTCCTAGTAACATGGTTACTACTCCATGTAACATAGATTATATGGACCTCAAATCAAGTGAATAAATAAAATCTTTAAAAAAAGAAAAAATAAAATGGTTTCCATTCCAATTCTTTGCTAAGTCAAGAGACCGCTGTCCTACCTAGATTTCATTTTTTTCTGAGTTAATCACTTTAAAAGGTGATCTAGACTAGTGTTTATGTCTTTGTTTAACTTTTTTTTTTTTAAGATTTTATTGATTTATTTGTCAGAGAGATAGAGAGAGTACAGACAGGCAGAGTGGCAGGCAGAGGCAGATGGAGAAGCAGGGTCCCCTCACAGCAAGGAGCCCTATATGGTACTTAATCCCAGGTCGCTGGGATCATGACCTGAGCTGAAGGCAGTCGCTTAACTGACTGAGCCACCCAGGCATCCCTGTTAAACTTTTTTTTTTTTTTGGTTTATGTTTTTTTTTTTTTTTTTAAATTTTTTATTTTTTATAAACATATATTTTTTATAAACATATATTTTTATCCCCAGGTCTGTGAATCACCAGGTTTACACACTTCACAGCACTCACCAAATCACATACCCTCCCCAATGTCCATAATCCCACCCCCTTCTCCCCAACCCCCTCCCCCCGGCAACCCTCAGTTTGTTTTTTTTTAAGTTTTCTGTTCAACCAACTTCAGTTTCTATTAACAAGGTAAAGATAATGAAAAGGGAAGATTGCTTCACCAATCTGGCATATAAAGTCAAGGTCATCTAGATCATATGATGTCTCTGTAGGATAGTTTGGAGACTGGGTATGGCCTGCCTAGTTGTAGCACAGGATAAGATAGGAATCCTAGGTAGGATAAATGATAAAAATATCTTTTGGTCCTATTTTAATGGGCATGATGATGGAAAGAAGAAGAATTGGGAGGAGACTCTAGAAGATAGTAAGATGACAGGTTTTATGAACTCTTTGTGAGATTTTTTCCTGAGTTAGGCCTTGTTACGTACCTTGAGAGGTTCCCATGGCACTGTGGGTGCCAGGTGATTAATAAAACTAAAAACCTGGGAGGAAAACTAAAAAAGTACCACACCAGCCACACCAGCATTCATCCTCTTGTAAGAAACACTGGTTCTTACAGGACCATGGCTACTGGGTTAATGGGTCCTGGTCTCCTGCTGCATGCAATACTTCTTACAACTAAGGCCATTTGGGGTATGTGCCCATAGGTTTGTGCACATGTGGCAAAATTACTGTTTTCATTTTATCTCTTATAATATGTTCATTGAACTTGAAAGTAACTTTTAAAACATGAGCCCAGAGCGTTAACTAGATTACAAGTAGGCAGAGAGGGAGGAAGCAGGCTCCCTGCTGAGCAGACAGCCCTGATGCAGGGCTCGATCCCGGGACCCTGAGATCATGACCTGAGCTGTAGGCACAGGCTATAACCCACTGAGCCACCCAGGTGCCCCCAGAAACAATTTTCTACCATCTCAATTCATTTTGCTTTTGTTGACAATTAGGCTATTAATAGCAGGCTTCTGAAAATTTAACATTTTAATACTTTTTAGTAACATAAAATGGGTTGAATTCTTGAGTCAAAAATAGAAAATGCCTGCTGTCTTAGCAGATGTTTTACATTAGTTTTATGTATACACTGTACATAGTGTATTTAAAGGGTGATTGTATGGTACGTGCTGGAGACTGGTTTGTATAAACACACCCTTGAACATCCCTGTTAATCACTGTCTTGAGAATGCAGAGATCCTGTCCTTCCTCTATGTTCCCATCAGGCAGAATGTATAGAAGAAAACGTTTAGCATTCAGGGTCAGGGGCTTGGGAGTGGCCAACCTGGAGCTTTTCCGTTGTAATGAAGGGAAGGCTTTGATCTCGTTGGAATGCTGGTGGTGCAAGGAGGGAAGGACTATAGATGGTTGCTAGGCTAAGTTGCTACAGTATAAAGCTTTGTTGTATATAGATCCCAACAGCGATGCTTTGTCCAGGTGGCTGCTCCTGGATTCCCTGTAGGTTGTTCCTCGCCAACTAATCTGTATCTTGCTTGTTTTCTCTGGGTCTTTTCTTTGGTCTCACTGGACCATCATCCACCCTTGGCTTGGAGTCTTCTGGGGTGTGTCTGCACAGTGACTCTAAAGCAAGGTGGCCATTTACCAACTAGAGGAGCACATGTACTTCCTGGTTCCCCGGTTGGGATGGCTATCCCTGGGGAAGAAATGTATTTCCGAGCCTAGTTCTGCATGTCTTCAATGGTGCAAAAGCTTAATATCATAAAGGGGGATTGTAAACAACTGAAGATCATTCATTTGGAGCCATTTTAATTAAATATGATAGGTGACCGTGGGAAAGAACACAATGTGTGACTGATATGGAAATAAGAGTTTGATATGAAAATGCTTATCATACTTTGCTTCTAACCTGTCACTGAAAGCAAATACCAAAAATGAACTGCACATAAATTTTGACCAATGACAGCAGCATTGGAATGAGCACATCATGTCCCTGGATACCTTTTCTAGGATACAATACTCATTGTATAATCTAGGAGTATATGCCAAAAGTATATTTCTTTATAGATACTTTAATGCTATGTGTTGGGCATCGTGTTCTGTGATAGTTTACCCGCTTGCTTGCTTTCTCATTAAGATCATACGCACAATCTAGCAGGAGTCCTCTCTATCAAGGGAAACTATACTCCCTAAGTCCAAAGATTAAGAAATTAATAGAATAGTGTAAAGTCTTTTTAAAGAGAAGAAATAAATTAACATATAATTGATTTAGAATATAAATTAGCATGTGTGAGCATGGGATATTTTACATAATTGCATAATTGTGATTCTTGCTTTCTAAAGTGAAGGAAATATGAAGATTTTATTATAGTCAACTTCAAGAAAAAGTACGTTTTTGTTACTGTTTTAAGTCCATCATAAAACTTAATTGCTTTTCATTTGTCTTACAAATTTCTGGATGCTACTATTTTTAGAAAATTCAGAAACCTGTACTGTTTCTGCTTTCATGTATTATCTTAAATTGGTTTTAAAGTTGTTAATAATGAAAATATTTAAAAAAATAAGTATAAATGTGTTAACAATATGCCTCCGTGCACTAAGCGTTTGACATTCGATTATTAACAAAATATTCATATAGTGTGTAAAATTACCAGAAGTCTTTCAGATGACTTTCTTGTTTTATCTGAATTATATTGGCACCATAATCTCTACATTAAAGTTGAGGAAAATAATGCTCCACAGAGTTCAATGACTCTGCAGGTCACAAGGCCAGTTAATAAGGGAGTCTAGACTAGACTCAGGTAGAGTTCAGGATACTGGCTTCTGTTTTAGAGCATTCTTCACTGACTCCATCTACATTTTTAGAAGCTTTCTGCCTTCTTCCCACCACAACTGAGTTAATAAACTAAAAACAGTCCAAGCTTGATGGTTACTTTTTATTTACTTCCTGACTCTACCTAAAAAATTCTTTGATATGATGTTCAATGTACACAAATTTAAAATAAAAGAGGCCAGGAAATTGGGTGAAAAGAAAGGTGTAGAAAAAAATCAGATTTTACATTGGTGTAAAATGCATGTGCTTATGCTGTGCTATATTGTAAAACTTGACAGAGTAGCGGTTGGAAATCAATATCTGAGCTTTCTAGCAATCACTGAGGGAATCCAGCCATAGTCCTTTATACAATTTTCAGTACTCATAAGGTGAAAAATGAACCCATAGTCGAGGAGAAACACAAATATCTCTAATGGGAAAAACTAAAAAATTTTTTTTCCTGTGGAAATAAGAAGGTACCATACTTGCACCCAGCGATTGTCCTAACCAAAACCAAGCACCTTTGCAGACAAAGACCAAAGAAAGTTTCTTGCTGAACTCAGACAATGTTATCTTATAGCCATAAAATGAATTACATCCCATTCTTGTGTTATCTCTGCTTCCTTACAATGACTACATATACCTTGTTCCTCCAATTGTGATTTCCTGCTTCAGGGGAAAAAACCGGAAATCCTTGAGATACCCAATCACTGAATTGCCTCTGCTTCCTCATAGTATCCAACCCATTCTCCTAATCTGTCCTCAGAATTGTTCAGCCTGTGCCCATACTCTGTAAGAAGAAGCTTCTCCTATCTTCCCTTTACTAAGATGCTCCTAATGGTCCCCTGGGTGGCTTCAGGCTAAATAAAACAGCTGTGTAATTTATACTTTAAAAAAAATACTTTGTACATCTGTGTGATTACAGGTGCTTTCTTGGTATCATTTGATTAGTAAGTTTTGGTAGATGTCAAAAATAGAAGACTGTTTAATGAAGTAAGAAAGTATCTTTAACAATATAACCAGCGCAAATAAAATAATTTTCAAATGTCATTTCCTTACACAACTCCTTAATTTAGATCAGCATCATTATACCAAAGGATATATAACCACATTATTATTAATGTGGTAGAGCAAAGTAGTTTTCAGATGACCTGACCTAATCCAGATAAGCATTTGATATCTATTCCTAAAGTATTCCTTAAGAAAACTCAAGGAAACTTGATGGATCTTTGATTTATTAGCAATATTCTTTTGGAGAGTTTTTATAGTTTTAAACATGTCGGTCTTTAAAAGTTTCTCCTTATAGCTGACTTACCAACTCTTCATATAGTTATAACTGGTAACTATCATTTCACAGTGGGCTTAAATCACACTCAGATTTTCAGTATGTACTGAGACTGGAGGATTTATTCCAAGGCCATATGATTGTTAGAGTCATAAAAACATCTTTAGAATTCCTAGATTAAAAAAAAATGATTTTGAAATGGAAGCCATTTGATTCCTACCATAGGGAAACAAGAGTTCTAATACCTCTCTCCTGAAAAAATTCATAAGGTTGGTTTTCAACTAAAGCTTATTTTTATTTTTTGGATGATAAACCATAATATTTGCCATATTGTAGGGAATGAAAACTAGTACAGGTTTTTTTTTAACGAGTTTCTCTTACGCCCTGAAATATTTCTCCTCTCTATTATTGAATGAATTTCATTTTCAAATGTAGTTAATGAATTCTAACCCTGAGGAAAGAAGTTTTTCTTATCTGAGTTAGCCATCTATAACAAAGACTTTTATTTTCATAAGACTACAACTCATATCATTGTTTTAAACAATTCACCATTCTGTTTGGGACTGTAAGTAGATGGTGATACACCACAAAGTAAAGAAACCTTGTGAAAATGTAAAGGCTTGTTAATTACCCAAAGGCTGAAGTTGAAATGAAAGTGATGGACACTTGGTTTTAATTTTTTGGAAGTGATTCCCATTTCTCAAACATGCTTTCTGCTTTCCATGAAACACTGGCTAGGGTTTTCCATCCGCACATCCCTGTATCCACCCATGATGTTCTAAATAGGAATTTTCTGGCTTTTAAGAACAAGTTTCAATGTCAAAGCTATTTTCTACAAACACATTCCAACGTTGTTCCAGTATCATGTTAGTGCTTTCCATATTTCTGCAACCTCTACAGAGGGACTGTAACACAAATACAATATTCTCATTTCAGAACTGAATTCTCAAAAACATGTCTCACCTCTTTGGGCGCGAAATCTTAATCCCTGGATAAATGTTTACTTAGCCAAAACTCTATATATCAACATGAAAAGTTGGAAGTCAGCCTTACCTCCAAATTTTAGAAAACAAGCTGAAATTTTTTCTTTTGGTATTAAGATGGTTTTATAACTGGGAATCCAAAAATACCCAAATGTTGTATCTAACCAAGTCACACTTTCTGACAAACCTCTGGAGGGACACTAAGAACAAGTAACAAAGGCAACCTTTTATTGATTTCCCAACTGGAGACACAAATTCCAATGCAGTAAATCTTTGGAGCTGTTGGTTCCTCTCCCTCTCCAGAATTTCTCAGATGTAATCTGAAGCCAACTCCCATGGGAGGAGGGCAGGAAAAGAACAAAGAAAGGGGCGGGCCACTCCAGGTTGGTAAGTGGCAGTTTTAATAAACAAAAGAACATACATAAGAAGCTTGTGCAGACTCAGTGCTGTCCAAATCAAAGTTTATATAGAGTTCCTTAACTGGATTCAGCCATGTGTACCGTGCAGGTATACATGCATCACTATACCGCATCACTATCTCAAGGTTATGTTCTTGGAACAGCCTCTGCCTGCAGGAAAGGCAAGTGGAACCTAAATTCTAAGGACAGGGGAGGATGTGAGGATCCTCTAATCACCTGGGTCCAGCTCAAGGTCAACCAGCAGTCATATCTTTTTGATTACCTCTCCCAACAGGAACCTGGGCCAAAAAACACAGAACATCCTTTTTTCTAAACTAGTAGGTATCTGATAGCACCTGACAGCATCAAGGGGGAGGTAAGTTTGGATATTCATTCATTTGCAATATAAAAAATGCTATTTATTATAAGATTCAGTAAGAAGCAGGTCTTTCCCCACAGGGTGTTGAGGAAGTGGCTATCAGGAAATGGGTAAATGGGTAATAGAGGAGCAAGGCAACAGCTGGAAAAATCAGCTAGTTGAACCAACCAGGGACAGAATGTAGGTCTCAGGACTCAATTTAATGCTCCCTGCACTTTGTTACTCTGCTACTTTAGAGCAAATTCTGTAAATCCTGAAGAAATTAGAATATCTTAGGAAAATACTTGAAAAAAATTGCACATCCAATTTGTCATTTTGTGGGATCTAGCATCATTTGGGGGCCTCCAGAAAAATTTTCCAGAACGTGATGATAACAGAAAATCACCGTATACGAAGTAGTTGGATCTCTCTCTTTGAGTGTTTACTATATCTAGAATAGTTTTGAACTTCTTGTAATTATTCAGATAAAATTTAATATGGTTGTTTTGTTTCCTTAAAAGGAGAAGTACTTCTTAAAGTGTTTTAAATCCTTAGAAGGATCTCTGGTTTAATAATTTCTGAGAACTATTTTCCCTTTCACTAAGACTTTAGAGCACAGAATGTATTACTATAGAGTATACCATACAGGTTGTTATTTATTTGGGAAATAAAAACTGTTTGAGAGAGTATGGACCCTGAGAAACAGTCTGGGGTTTTGGAGGGGAAGAGGGTGGGGAGGGGGTAACATGGTGATGGGTTTTGAGGAGCGCATGTGCCCTGATAAGCACTGGGTATTATAAATAACTAGTGAATCATTGAACACTACATCAAAAACTAATAATATACTATACAGTGACCAACAACATAATTTAAAAAATAAATAAAAAAGTAAAAACCAAACAAACAAAAAACCATTTGAAGACAATCTGTTCAACAAAGTGCTCAATGACATTCAAAAATTTTTTCAAAGCAATATGACTACCTTGAGTCATTTGATAATTCAGTTTGTTGAGATAAGTGGTGTATTGAAAGTCAAAATGTTTGTGCACATAAACAGGGTGAGTATGACAAGGTGAGAGCAAGGACTATGTATGAATTTATGCTGCTGTGCTTCATTATTGTTTCATGATGTTCAAGTGTGCATGCGTGTGTTGCACACATATTTACCTATTCTAATGGGAAGGATTTGAGAACTCTATAGGAATATGACTGACGTATATAGTATCTTGAACTTGCATACGTAAAAGGGCTTGCATTGGCTTTTCCAGGTTTATTGTCTGGTAAATTGACCCTTTTAACTCTTTTTTTTTTTTTTTTTAATATTCCTGACTCTCAATGCACATATTACCTCTGTCTGCCACCTTTTGCATTCTCTAATGTAGAGTCATTTTTTTTTTTAAAGATTTGATTTATTTATTTGACAGACAGAGATCACAAGTAGGCAGAGAGGCAGGCAGAGAGAGAGAGAGGGAAGCAGGCTCCCTGCTGAGCAGAGAGCCCGATGCGGGACTCGATCCCAGGACCCTGAGATCATGACCTGAGCCGAAGGCAGAGGCTTAACCCACTGAGCCACCCAGGCGCCCTGTAGAGTCATTTTTTAATCAGTTCCATTTTCACAGTGGGACATGACATTTATTGGCTTGAGAACACTGACTAAATTGGAATGCAGTTCTAATATACATAGAGCCACCTACAACAGCGGGATGACATGAATCTAAATAAATAAGAAATTACATAGGTCAGTCACAATAAAAGTTGGAGTTGGTAAATAAAAACACAATAATTCTCAGAAATAAAAAAGAAACAAAAAATAATGCAATAATATTCAACACAAATGAAAAGAGCAGGAATTGCATATAAAGTAGAGGTTTTGATGAAGAGGAGTTAGAAATAAAATTCTGGTATAAATTGCACTATTTTCTCTGGAAGAGTAAATGAATGCATGAGGAAGAATATAGCTGTGCTGTCAAACTAACAGGAAAACAACTGGGGAGAAGTAGATTTTTATTGTCAATAACAGTAATAATTCACTGCCTATAATCCTTAATGAATATCAAAGTTGATTAATGCTAAACAGTTTTTAAAATTTAGTAGCTGAAATAAAGCATGAATATGAAGTAATCTGGAAAAATAACAAAAATATCAAGATAGACTAAGAAATAAAAGAAGTAATAGGTGAATTTCAAACATAGCCCTAGCTTATATAAAATGTGGAAAAATTAAATCTAAAAAATTATGGGTATTAAAAAGCACATGCAGGAAGTGCATATAACAAAAATATAAGTAATTAAGTAGGAGACTTAAGAGAAAGCCGGTATTCTCCCATATACCAGAGAGACCACAGTTATGAAGAAAAAGATATAAAGAAAAAGAAAGAAAGAAGTTGCTGAGGTTAGGGACAGAAATTTTGGGTGCAGTAACTTCCACTTAGAAAGGAAAACAGTAATGTACAGAAAATAGTGAACACTGTCAGAATGAACATGGTAATTTACGAATGAGCTCCATGTAACTAAATGTAATGGCCTGTTTTCTGAGCTCATTTCATCCTAAGTTTTAACCAAGGTGATCTTGATGCACTTTCCTCACTTGGATTCTTTTTTTTTTTTTTTTTTTTTTTTTTTTTATGGAAAATAGCCTTTAATATAACCCGGTGCAAAGCCCACACGGGGTCAGCGGGGCCTCAGGTCCCGCAGGGTCACAGAAGGATCGGGGTGTCTGAGTGTCGCAGAGCTTGCGGGTATTGGAACGGGAAAGCCGGCTGCAGAGACAGAGCCGGCAGTAAGCTCGCAGCTCGGGTGACCTTGAACCGGTCGCAGGCTCGGTGAGCTCGGAGCGCGGCCGGAGGTCCTCACTTGGATTCTAAGAACACCCACCATGTGCTGCTTCTCTCCTAGCTCTCTCGTTCCTCCTTCGCAGGCACTTTGGTTAATGCTCTTCTTCATCCCGACCTCTTCATGGTAAGCTTCATGTGCTCCTTGGTCCACATACTATCTCTTGGTTTCATCCAGGCTGGTGACTTGCAGAACCAGCTGCAGGATGATGACTTCCAGCCTAGACTTTTTGCATGAACTCCAGACTCCTATATCCAATGGTTCATTTGGGTTCTTCCTAGATGAATTTAATATCCAAAGCCACACTCCCGATCTTCTTTCTCTAACCTCCTTCATGTAGTTTTTCTCATTAAACTATGGGAAATTTCATCCTTGGAAGTTTCAGGCCAAAACTTTTGGAGTCATCTTTTGTCCTCCTTTTTAGCACATATCCTTCTTATATCCCATGAGAAGCCCTTTTACTTGAACGTCAAACTATATCCAGAATTTGTCCACTTTTAAGACTCTCTCCACCAATTTTCATCCTGATCTGAGCCACCATCAGCTGTCACTGCATTACTGCAATAGTCTCCTAACTGGTCACCCTGCATTTATCCTCATCTCATCATTTGCCCTTTATATAGCAGTGGAATGATCCATTTTAAACTGACATCCAAGCAGATTGTTTCTCTGCTCAGAATCCTGCAATGGCTCTTCACTATACTCAATAAAAGCTAAAGCTCATGCAAGCACCCCTCAAGCTCTATATGATTTAGCCTGCTCCCTCATTACCTTTCCAACCAGAATTTCTACACCTCTTTCCTGTTGCCACTACCTCACAGAGTCACACTTATCTGCTTGCTTTTTCCTAAACACAGGTGGTAATGCTCTCACCTTGGAAACTTTGCTCTGGATGTTGCCTTGTTGCCTCTGCCTGGAATACTCTTCCCTTAGCCACCTGCTTTGGCCAACTTTTTTAACCCCTCAAATCTTTGCTCAAATTTCACCTTGATGAGGCTAACCTTGACCACTCCTTTTATATTTCTTAATTTTTTAAAAAAGATTTTATTTATTTATTTGACAGACAGAGATCACAAGTAGGCAGAGAGGCAGGCAGAGAGAGAGGAAGGGAAGCAGGCTCCTCACTGAGCAGAGAGCCCGATGTGGGGCTCGATCCCAGGATGCTGGGATCATGACCTGAGCTGAAGGCAGAGGCTTTAACCCACTGAGCCACCCAGGTGCCTCTTGACCACTCCTTTTAATATTGCAACTTAACAACAGCCCATACCCTTGCCATTCAAGATTTCAAATCACCTTACGTTTTTTGCTTTTTATTTTGTTCCTTAGCATTTATAGCTTTCTAACATGATACACATTTATTATATCTGTTATTTATTGGTTGTACCCTTCTGCTGAGATTTAAGAGAGTAAAGTTTTTTTTTTTTTAAGCCTACATGAAGTCAATTTATTAATAGAAAACATATATTTGAGGAATCCTGTTCATAGAAGGTGACCACAGTGCAGGTGCTATTGGAGGGCATGAAGATGACATCCTCAATTCTCCTTGATCTTCATACTTGAGCAAGCAAGGGCTCTGAGAGCTGACTGGCACCCAGGCTCAGAGGGTCTTGGTTCTCTTTCTTCCTGTGGACTGGAGTTTGATGTGGAGGGCAGTGATGCCTGGCTCCTTGAATCTCTGGTCCATATTCTGGGTGGCCAGCATGGCAGCATACGGAGAAGATTCACCTTGAGCAGCCTTCACCTTCATCCTACCAGTTACATGGGCAGATGATTTCCTTGCTAGAAAGATCTGTGCCAGAGACAAAAGCGTCATTGAAAGATACAAAGGTGTGGCAGACACAAAATACTTTTTCTCCTATAACCACCTGAGGTCCAAGGCTGATGATCAGTTCTTTCTCTTTTCTCTTTTCTTTCCCTTTGCACAGTGCTATTTCTGTATTCTGTACATCTTCTCTAGACTCCATCACCAGAAAAAGAGAGAGTAGAGGGTTTTGACAGTTTTGTTCCCTAACATACCAAAGCACAATGGATTGAATTACTCGCTGAACCAAATGAATTTATCTCATATAATGAACTTTCAGGATTATAATCTAGGCACATATATTTTTAATACCATTGGAGATGCCTCAAAACATCCTTCAAATAACATGCATATTCAATATGGGTTAAAGACTCATCACTGTAAAAATAAAATAAAATAAACTTCTATATGCCATTACATTTACAAGAATATATCAAATATTTAGTAGATTCAAAACTCTGCTGTGAAAAATACAATAATATAAAAACATGGTCTCTAGAGATTTACTATTCAGGAGGGGAAAAAAACCCATAATTTTCATATTTACCTGACTGCTGAATTTCTTCCCAGCTATACTCCTCCTTTGTAAAACCAAATAAAATAGTATCTTTTCAGGAGTTCAGACAAAAAAAATTTATTCTCCCTATCTTTTCTAAGGCTCTTGAGAATTGTTGTAAATGAAATGTCTGGTTACTTAGTTAACTCTTCCCTGGATGGTAATGGGATTACAAACTCATTTAAATTTGGCTTTTTAAGGAATTCCCTGGAGGCCAGGCTAGCATGCTGAGCTCAAGTATAGACTTTCAGCATCACAATCTAGGTATATACTTTTTTCTTAATGCCACAGGGACCTTAAAATGGCTTAAAGGAGATGAAATATTGTCATTATGTTCTTATGTGATGTTCTGTAGTGCTGGGATATTTTTAAAATGTTTGAATGATATTTTAAACAAAATAATAAAATACACAATCTGTCCCTAGTTGGTACAACTGAAACTATATCTATGGAAACGGAACTCAGTGACCAAGAATGTTAATCCATCTGCAATTTGACAAAGAAGTACAAAATGAAAATCTCAATTCAAACTACATGTTTTTTTTTTTTTTTTTTTTTTGCAAATGCAATCTCCTTTTTAAGCTAGTGGGTAACTTCATATATTTGATATACAAGAATAATGTTTTCTCCCTAAGGTGTGGATATTCATGTCCTATCCTTTTCAATCTTTTAAAAAGCTAGGAGGTTAGCTTTACTCTTAATCAGTAGACAGCTAAGAATGATATAATTCTGGGGTGCCTGGGTAGCTCAGTGTGTTAAGCCTCTGCCTTCGGCTCAGGTCATGATCTCAGGGTCCTGGTATCGAGCCCTGCATCGGGCTCTCTGCTCAGTGGGGAGCCTGCTTCCCCCTCTCTCTCTGCCTGCCTCTCTGCCTACTTGTGACCTCTCTCTGTCAAATAAATAAATAAAATCTTAAAAAAAAAAAGAATGATATAATCCTGGCCCTTGGTTGAGGACTTATGTAATATCCCAATACTCACACTTACATTGTGAAGTTTGATTTGAACAGCAGGATACTGTCCCCATTATCCAAATACCTGCTCATTACTACCTATCAATCTAAGTGACTAACTTTATTTTGTCATGCTATTTCAAATTCCTTTGATTAAAATATCCATTTCTTGCGAAAACTGCTTTTAGAATGAACTTCTCTGGCAGTAATTTCTAGTATTACTGGCTGATAGCTAGGAAAAGAAGAGGGCAGATACCTGGGAAAAGGGGAGCTTTAACTGAGGAGAGAATAGAGAGAAGACTAGTCCTTATATAAAATGGTGTAAGGTACTAGTGACTATGCTTAAGTGCATGCTTGTGCCTATGCCCATGTTTTTGCATATGTATGTTACTATGGCTGTGCTCATGCCTATAGCCATGCCTACACACATGCCAATGTCTATGTCTGTGCCTATAAACATGCCCATGTCCATGTGTATACCTGTGTCTATGCCCATTCCTATGCCTATAACATGCCTGTGTCTATATCCATACCTATACCCATGCCTGTACCTAAGTCCATGCCCGTACCTATGCCTATACTCATGCCTATGCTATGCCTATACCTATACCCATACCTATGCCCTTGTCTGTGCCCATACTCATGCCTATACCCAAGTCCATGCCCATGCCTATGCCCCATTCCCATGTCTATGGTTATGCCTATATCCGTGCCTATGACTATGTCTATGCCTATGTCCATGCCTATACCTATGCCTGTGTCTATGCTTATACTCATGCCTATACCCAAGTCCATGCCCATGCCTATGCCTATACTCATGCCTTTGTCCTTGCTGTGCCTATGCTCATACTTATACCCATGTCTATGCCTATGCCTATACTCATGCCATGCTTATGCTTAGACCTATATGCATACTTATGTCTATGCCTACAGCCTGTATCTATTCCTGTACCTATCTCCTTGCCCATACTTATACCCAGGCCTATGCCCACATTTATACCTGTATCTGTACCTATACCTGTTTGTATCTTCATCTGTATCTATATTTGAATGAAAGCCAACTGAAAAAGATAAACTTTTTATGGGCCACATTTTTTTCCACTCAAGATAAAAATAGTTTTACTGTGTTCTACAGGGAAAAATAAATATTTTACAAATTAGACATCATTTTGTAGAATATAATGATTTATTCTATTGAATAGAAGAATGCCAATGAGAAACTCGATATTGTTTTCTAATCATCAATATGTTAGCATCTTTTGGGCATATTTGAGAAGTTGCAATCTTGATTAGCTGTCTTATCTTTCAATCTGAAATGCAATTTAGAGAAGGCTAGGCATGTGGGATCAGTGGACACTATACATGAAATTGAACTGGGGAGCCAGCTGCAGAGCACCATGGACACTCCCAGAGTGGAGGGAAGAGGCTCCAGAAGCTGGAGATGGACAATGAGAAGATTTCAAAGACAGTCCTCAGCTATTTTATAATTTTTCCAGAGTCCAGCACATCATCCCTATTCCTTTTGTTTTTACTGTGTAATCTTGATCTTGAAACTTCTCATTTATAAAATTGCTTAATATAGGGTTTACAATGTACATACACAAAATGGAAAACTTTCTAAGAAACAAAATGCATTTTCTTCACCTTTAAAAATATGATTGCAAAAATTTCCACTCATCTTTTATCTTAACAAACATATTTAAAAATTCATGTTACTCTTCTTATTTTTTCCCCCAAACAGCTGGAAAATGGAATATCCTACCTTAACAGAATTCAGTGCTGCATTCTGGAGAAAGTTAGAAAGCAGGTAAAAAGGTAGTTATTTGGGGGTGGCTTGCTGTTGTGTCTGTGAACTGTTGTTTTTAGTGAAATGAGTTTCTGTAATTTTGGCTAATTTGTATTGATAACTGTTTCTATTGACAGGTGGTTTAAAACTATTTGTGAATGATCAATCATCACTATTGTGGTTTAATAAAATATTCCATAATCAATATTTGAACAATCATAGTACTCAAGTTACTAGTAAGAAAATGCATGATATATGCTGTTACTGATTTATAGTATTTTGTAGAATGCAAATAATTATAGGTAAAAAATGTGGTGCATAAAATACTTATTTTTTTAAAATTGGTCCTCATGCCAATCTCTATCTCTACCTCTAAATATCTATATTAGTATATATCTGTACCTATATCTATGTTGGTATATTCTCCTATCTATATCTTTGTTGGTATAGATGATAATACAGATGCAGATAGGTACAGACATAAGTCTTAGGTAAAGGTACAGGTATTGGTATAGATCATTATCCTAGTCCATTCAGGTCTCCATAACAAAGTACCATAGATTGGGCGGCTTATAAACAACAGAAATTTATCTTTCACAGTCCTGGAAACTATAAGTCCATCATCAGGATGCCAACGGTTGGGTTCTGGTGAGACCGCTCTTTTGACTTGCAGACTGCCAACAGCCCATTGTACACTCATAAGTCAAAAAGAGGGAGAGCGTGTTTTGGAGCCCCCTTTATGAAGGCAGTAATCACATTCATAAAGGCTGTGCAATCATGAAATAATTACCTACCAAAGGCCCTACCTTTTAAAACCATCACACTGGGGCTAAGATTTCAACATATAAATTTTGAGGAGACATTAACATTCAGTTCATGGCCATTACCATTATCCTAAACGATTCTATATACAAATCACAGTAATTGAGACTGCTTTCCTCATGGTATGCATAGAGTGTAGTAACAGCTGAAAATATTTATCAGTCACTTTTGTCTTCTCTAACCTGTACAACTACAGTTGTGAGGTCTTATAATTTGAAGTCTGGATCTTCCAAAATCTGCAGTTCATTTTTTTCCAGAGCTGGCAGTGTTCATTCACTCATTCATCAAACATATAATGAACTCTTGCTCTTTATCAGACATTGTACCAGCTGCTGGAAACACAGAAAACAGGGCTTGGTCCTGTTTATTTGTTGTCTGGTAGGAGGAATGTAAATGTAGTAGGAAATATGAAATGAAAACACAGTATGATACAAATGAGGTGCCATAGTGAGAAAATAAGAGCTGTGAACCTAGTCCTGACTTTTACAAATAGACTCAGGTTTACCAAACAGGAGGGGATGGAATTTCTTTTTGTGGCATAAGCTTGATGTGTTAGGAAAAACCTTCCTGCTTGGGATTCAAGATTTACCTTTCCTCTACCTGAGAAAGAAGGGAATGAAAACACAGTGAGGCTACAGAGCTCATTCTTTTGAATTTGTTTAGTGAGTCATTCATTTGCTGGGTCTAAAGCTGAGCTCTTAAGTCCAGCTTCCTTATTCCTAAATTACTCTTTACTCAGGTACTGGGCTCTGCTCCCAAAACCAATCATGATCTGGAAATCTGAAGGACTGCAGGCTTCAACAGGGAAGGGAAGAAATTTGTTTCCCTTCTGAATTTGTAGGATTAGCACTGAAGACACTCACATATCATAAACCAGAGAGATTTTTTTTTTAACTTTTTAATTTTTTAATTTTATTATTTATTTATTTATTTTATTTTTATCTTACTTTTAAATTTTATTTATTTACTTATTTATAATTAAATTTATTTATTTTTTATTTTTATTTTTTTATTTATATTCTCTCTCTCAGAGAGAGAGAGAGAGAGAGAGATCACAAGTAGGCAGAGAGACAGGCAGAGAGAGAGGGGAGGCAGGCTCCCCGCCAAGCAGACAGCCTGATGTGGGACTCGATCCCAAGGACCCTGAGATCATGACCTGAGCCGAAGGCAGAGGCTTAACCCACTGAGCCACTCAGGTGCCCCCAGAGAGACTTCTAATTCAATGCAATCTCCAGAACTGTTCTGAATGTTACCACTTCCTGGAAGCCCTTTCGTCATTTCTTATGTCAGAATGGGTGGTGACCCCATGTTGAGTTAACTCAAGTTAGCTATGCCCCTTGACCATGATGCAACAGTCTATAAAACAGGAATCCTAATGTCGACCTCCCAGGGACACATGGGAGGAGTGAAATGTGTCTGTCATTTCATAAGCATGGTGTTAAATGCCATCCCCTCACTCAAACCATCAACTCCTTAACGATTTCTCTGCTTGTGAGCGTTAAGAGTAATGTGTAAGGTAAGAAAAAAATGTTGAAACATATAATATTTGATTTACTTATGGGACTCCTTTGGTAAAAAGTCAAGAAGGGGGAATATGATCAAAATTACTGTTAATAACTGTCTTTGTATTTATTTATAAATAATTGATACATTTTAACACTGATAATCAAGTCAGCTCACACTGACAGAAGTGAGTTAGAACTATCCTGTAGCCCAAATTTCCACCATGTTAAAATATCACTTGTGTGGGGCACCTGGATGGCTCAGTGGGTTAAACCTCTGCCTTTGGCTCAGGTCATGATCTCAGGGTCCTGGAATTGAGCCCTGCATTGGGCTTTCTGCTCAGTGAGAGTCTGCTTCCTCCTCTCTCTCTCTCTCTCTCTCTCTGCCTGCTTCTCCACCTACTTGAGATTGAAATAAATAATATCTTTTAAAAAAATCACTTGTGCTTTTGATACCTTATATTTGCAAGTTTTGCAGTCAAACAACTTTCTTTCCATACCCCTAACCCATAGTTCAAATGCATTATCAAGTCAGTAAAATATTCCTAGGTTAGTTTTTGTAAAGGCATTCATTTTTTACTGTTTGTGAGAAATTATCACAGTATAACCTATTTTTTAAATGAGTGTGGCTGGCAATTACAAAGTAAATCGAGAATGTAGCTTTCTTCAATTTAGAACATGTGTGAATTAGCATATTTTTACTTGGATTTCTTTATTTAGCCACCCTCTATTAGCCTGTTCTTTGTCTAAGCTCCATCTTTACCCCAAACCCAAAAGATTTATATTCTCGGTCTATTTATTTGATTTTTTCCCCCCTGGGCTACCTAGGAGTTATAACCCTTTTTGATACTCTGCTTCTATTGAAATTTTCTTTCTCTGTCCTCTGCTTCAGCAAAGTATCTTGGGTTGCTTTTTTTATGGTGATTGTTGGGTCTTGGAGCCATTTCTCTTTTTATTTCTCCCTTAACAACAAACCTTGAATGGTGAAGCTCTTGTTATTCAAGAGCCCATGTAGTTGAAGCAGATATGAGTACAGAAATTTGTGCTAGACTACATGTGTTCATACTCTAACTCTAACTCTTACTAGTTATGAGATTTGGGCAAAGTTACTTAAACTTTGTAATCTTTGGTTTTCTAGGTTGTAAAACATCAATAATATAGTATCTACCACATGCAGTTGTTGTGAAGACTAAATGAATCCATACATTTATAATGCCATAAGACTATACTTTCAGGGATCATTTTTATAGTATAATGCCATAGTAGGTGTTATATGAATGTTAGGTATTACTACTTGTTTTTGAAATTCATCATGGCCACTGTTCAAAAATAAGATCTTAATAATTTAAATCTGCAAGGGCTGAATCTCAAATTCAAATTTTGATTCACATCCTGTTATCCATACCATGTTAATTGACCACCCCCAGCAGGAGCCAATCAATAGTTTCTTTTGTCAGTTACTCTTGGAGTTATCATCCTGAGCCTTTGCAAGAATTGCCATTTCAAACATTTTGTTCTTTTTTCCCTCATGAATACATTTATACTTATTAGGTAACTCATCTCAAACTTTATTTAATAGAGTATAATTATATTTAAGTAGATGAACATAAGTGTGAAGTAATTGCCAGCAGAGTTACTTCTTTGCTACCTCTTAGTAGCCCATCACTACCCTTCATGATTTGATCTTTAACTTTTTAGGACATATAAAACTTTAGTATCAGGCTTTTCTGAAGCTAATCAAAATAAGGAAAATGTGGTTAGTAGCCAAGTTTTATACAAAACAAATATATATATATATATATATATACACACACAAACGAAATTTGTATATATATGTATATATGTACATATATACAAATAAAAAATTTGATTTATACAAAACAAATTATATATATTTGTTTTGTGTACATATATGTATACATATATGTGTGTGTGTGTGAGTGTATAGAGAGAGAGACTCACAATGCAATTTTTCCTTTAATGGAAAAGGTATCAAGAAATTGATAATTCACAGGATTTCATAGAGTATTCCAAGACTTAATAATAATGAAATATAGTTCCTTCCATATTCCTTTCTATAAACTTATACCACTGTTTCTAGATTTATCAATTTTAGAGTTTCTTGACTTCCTGCCAGAAACACAATTATTCAGTATCATTTATTTGTTTTCTGTTTATTTCTTTAAAGCAGTAATTAGATTGGAAATCTCTCTCTCTCTCTCTCTCTCTCTCTCTCTCTCACACACACACACACACACACACACACACACATCCACACACACACACACACACATCCACATATACCTTATTACAGGCATACCTTAGAGAGATTGCTGGCTCCCTAAAATAAACTGAATGTTACGATAAAGTGGGTCATGAAATTTTTGGCTTCCTACTGCATTTAAAAGTTATCTTTAGAGGGACCTGAGAGGCTCAGTTGCTTGTGTCTGACTCTTGGTTTTGGCTCAGGTCATGATCCCGTGGGTGTGAAATAAAAGCCCCCTGAAATAAAGACTCCCCAATCAGTGGGGAGTCTGCTTGAGATTCTTTCTCTTCTTCATCCTCTGCTCCTTCCCTCATGTGCATACTCTCTCTCTCTTAAAAGTAAATAATCTTTTTTAAAAAGCTATCTTAACACTGTACTGCAGTCTATTAAGTGAGCAATGATATTATGTCTAAAAAAAATGTACATATCTTAATTTTAAAAATGCCTTGTTACTAAAAGATGGTAAACATCATCTGGACTTTCAGCGAGTTGTAATCTTTTTGCTGATGGAGGACTAGCTTCAGTGTTGATGGTTGCTGACTGGTCAAAGTGGTGGTTGCTGAAAGTTGGGGTGGCTGTGGCAATTTCTTAAAATAAGACATCAGTGAAGTTTGCTGCATCAATTGACACTTCTTTTCACAAACAATTTCTCTGTAGCATGCAATGCTCTTTGATAGAATTTTACCCACAGTAGAACCTCTTTCAAAATTGGAATGAATCTTCTCAAATGCTGCTGCCGCCCCATCAACTATGTTTATGTCATATTTTGAAACTTTTTTTTTGTCATTTCAGCAATCTTCACAACATCTTTACCAAGACTAAATTGCATTTCAAGAAACCACATTGTTTACCATAAGATGCAACTCTTTATGCATTACACTTTTATTATGAGATTGTAACAATTCAGTCTCATCTTCAGGATCCACTTCTCTTTCTAGTTCTCTTGCTAATTCTACTCCACTGACAGTTACTTCCTCTACTTAAGTCTTGAACCTCTGAAAGTCTTCCATGAGCGTTGGATTCCACTTCTTCCAAATTCTTGTTAATGTTGATATTTTGATTCTTCCCATGAATCACAAATGTTCTTAATGGCAGCTAGAATGGTGAATCCTTTCCAGAAGGTTTTCAGTCTACTTTGCCCAGATCCATCAGAGGAATAACTAGTTATTGCAGCTATAGTCTTACAAAAGGTATATGTTTTTAAAAAAATTAACATATAATGTCTTCTTTGCTTCAGGGGTACAGGTCTGTGAATCATCAGTGTTACACAATTCACAGCACTCACCATTACACATACCCTCCCCAGTGTTCATAACCCAGCCACTCTATCCCTCTCTCCATCAACCCCCAGCAACCCTCAGTTTGTTTCCTGAAATTAAGAGTCTCTTATGCTTTGTCTCCCTCTCTGGTCCCATCTAGTTTCATTTTATCCCTTCCTTCCCCCATGATTGCCTGCCCTGCCTCTCAAATTCTTCATATCAGTGAGATCATAATTGTCTTTCTCTGATTGACTAATTTTTCTTAGCATAATACCCTCTAGTTCCATCCACATCATTGCAAATGGCAAGATTTCATTTTTGAAGGCTGCATAGTATTTATATATACATACATACATAGTATATATAAATATATATTTATATATACTTACATATATTTATATTATATAACTCAAATAAATATATAATATTTATAAGTATATATATAAAAATACATTGTGTGTGTGTATACGCACACACACACACGCATATATATATATATATATATATATATATATATACACACACACACACACACACACACACACACATATATCACATCTTCTTTATACATTCATCTGTTGATGGACATCTAGGCTCTTTCCATAGTTTGGCTATTGTGGATATTGCTGATGCAAACATTCAGGGTGCACTTGTTCCTTGGGTCACTACATTTGTATCTTTTGGGTAAATACCCGGTATTGTGATTGCTGGGTCATAACATAGCTCTATTTTCAACTTTTTGAGGAACCTACACACTGTTTTCCAGAGTGGCTGCACCGGCTTGCATTTCTACTAACAATATAGGAGGGTTCCCCTTTCTCCACATCCTCACCAATGCCTGTCATTTCCTGATTGGTTAACTCTAGTCATTCTGACTGGTGTGAGGTAGTCTCTCACTGTGGGTTTTGATTTCTATTTCCCTGATGCCAAGTGATGTTGAGCATTTTTTCATGTGCCACCATTTGGGTGTCTTCTTTGCAGAAATGTCTGTTCATGTCTTCTGCCCATTTCTTGATTGGATTATTTGTTCTTTGGGTGTTGAGTTTGATAAGCTCTTTATAGATTTTGGATACTAGCCCTTTATCTGATATGTCCTCTGGCTATTAAGGGTCTTTTCTGGTTCCATATAAGTTTTAGGATTATTTGTTCCATTTCTTTGAAAAAAAAAAGATAGTATTTTGATAGGGATTACATGAAATATCTAGATTGCTTTAGGTAGCATAGACATTTTCACAACATTTGTTCTTCCAGTCCATGAGCGTGAAACATTTTTCTGTTTCTTTGTGTCTTCCTCAATTTCTTTCATGAGTACTTAATAGTTTTTTGAGTACAGCTTCTTTGCCTCTTTGGTTAGGTTATTCCTAGGTATCGTATGATTTTGGGTGGATTATAAATGCCATTGACTCCTTAATTTCTCTTACTTCTGCCTTGCTGTTGGTGTATAGAAATGCAATTGATTTCTGTACATTGATTTTACATCCTGACACTTTACTGAATTCCTGTATGAGTTAAAGCAGTTTTGGAGTGGAGTCTTTTGGGTTTTCCACATAAACTGTAATAACATCAGCAAAGAGTGAGAATTTGACTTCTTCTTTGCTGACTCAGATGTCTTTTATTTCTTTTTGTTGTCTGATTGCTGAGGCTAGGACTTCTAATACCATTTTGAATAGCAGTGGTGATAGCGGACAGCCCTGCTGTGTTCCTGACCTTAGGGGGAAAGTTCTCAGTTTTTCCCCATTGAAAATGATGTTTGCTGTGGGTTTTTCATAGATAGCTTTTATGATATTGAGATATGTACCTGTATCCCTACACTGTGAAGAGTTTTGACCAAGAATGGATGCTGTACTTTGTCAAATGCTTTTTCAGCATCTGTTGAGAGTATCATATGGTTCTTGTTCTTTCTTTCATTAATTTATTAATATATTGTATCACATTAATTGATTTGCAGATGTTGAACCAAACTTGCAGCCCAGGAATAAATCACACTTGGTTGTGGTGAAGAATCATTTTTTTTTTTTTTTTAAGATTACCGTTGTAATCATTTTTTTTTTTTTTAAGATTCTATTCATTCGACAGAGAGAGATCACAAGTAGGCAGAGAGGCAGGCAGAGAGAGAGAGAGGAGGAAGCAGGCTCCCCAACAAGGAGAGAGCCCGATGCGGGGCTCGATCCCAGGACCCTGGGATCATGACCTGAGCTGAAGGCAGAGGCTTTAACCCTCTGAGCCACCCAGGCGCCCCAGGTGAAGAATCATTTTAATGTACTCTTGTATCCTATTAGCTAGTATTTTGGTGAGAATTATTGCATCCATGTTCATTGAGGATATTGGTCTGTGATTTTCCATTTTGATGGGGTCTTTGGTTTGGGGATCAAGGTAATGCTGGTACCATAAAGTGAGTTTGGAAGTTTTCCTTCCATTACTGTTTTTTTTGGAACAATTTCAGGAGAATAGGTATTAATTCTTCTTTAAATGTTTGGTAGAATTCCCTTGGGAAACCATTTGGCCCTGGGCTCTTGTTTGTTGGGAGATTTTTGATGACTGCTTAAATCTCATTACTGGTTATGTGTCTGTTCAGGTTTTCTATTTCTTCCTGGTTCAGTTTTGGTAGTTTATAGGTCTCTAGGAATGCATTCATTTCTTCCAGATTGTCAAATTTTCTGGACTATAGTGCTCATAATATGTTCTTATAATTGTTTGTATTTCTTTGGTGTTGATTGTAATCTCTCCTCTTTCATCCATGATTTTATTTATTTGTGTCCTTTCTCTTTTCTTTTTGATAAGACTGGCCAGGGGTTTATCAATCTTATTAATTCTTTCAAAGAACCTGCTCCTAGTTTTGTTAATCTGTTCTGCTGTTCTTTTGGTTTTTATTTTGTTGATTTCTGATCTGATATTTATTATTTCTCTTCTCCTGCTGGGTTTAGACTTTCTATGCTGCTCTTTCTCCAGCTCTTTTAGGTATAGGATTATGCTGTGTACTTGGGACCTTTCTTATTTCTTGAGAAAGGCTTGTATTGCTTATACTTTCCTCTCAGGACCACCTTTGCTATGTCCCAAAGATTTTGAACAGTTGTGTTTTCATTTTCATTTGTTTCCATGAATTTTTAAAAATTCTTCTTTAATTTACTGGTTGACCCATTCATTCTTTAGTAGGATACTCTTTGGCCTCCATGTGTTTGAGTTCTTTCCAATTTTCCTTTTGTGGTTGAGTTCTAGTTTCAAAGCATTGTGGTCTGAAAATATGCAGGGAATGATCCCAATCTTTCGGTACCAGTTGAGACCTGATTTGTGACCCAGGATGTAATCTATTCTGGAGAATTTCCATATGAAGTAGAGAAGAATGTGTATTCTGTTGCTTTGGGATGGAATGTTCTCAATATATCTGTGATGTCCATATGGTCCAATGTGTTATTTAAATCCTTTATTTCCTTGTTGATCTTTTGCTTAGATGATCTATTTCAGTGAGGGGTGTTAAAGTCCCTACTATTATTGTATTAGTGTTGATGTGTTTCTTTGGTTTTGTTATTAATTGGTTTATATAATTGGCTGCTCCCATGTTAAGGGTATAGATATTTAAAGTTGTTAAACCTTCTTGTTGGACAGACCCTTTAAGTATGATTTGGTGTCCTTCCTCATCTCTTATTATAGTCTTTGGTTAAAATCTAATTTATCTGATTTAAGGATTGCCATCCAAGCTTTCTTTTGATGTCCCTTAGCATGGTAAATGGTTTTCCACCCCCTCACTTTAAATCTGGAGGTCTCTTTGGGTCCAAAATGAGTTTCTTGCAGACAACATATCAATGGGTCTTTTTTTTTTAAAATCAATTCTGATACCCTGTGCCTTTTGATTGGGGCATTTTGCCCATTTACATTCAGAATAACTATTGAAAGATATGAATTCAGTTTTTTTATTTTGCCTATAAGTTGATAGTTACTGTATGTTGTTTCTGTTCCTTTCAGGTCTGTTACCTTTAGACTCTCTCTTTGCTTAGAGGACCCTTTTCAATATTTCCTGTAGGGTTGGTTTGGTGTTTGAAAATTCTTTACGTTTTTGTTTGTCCTGGAAGCTTTTTATCTCTCCTTCTATTTTCAATGACAGCCTAGCTGGATGTAGTATTGTTGGCTGCATATTTTTCTCATTTAGTGCTCTGAATATATCATGCCAGTCCTTTCTGGCCTGCCAGGTCTTTGTGGATAGGTCTGCTGCCAATTTTATATTTCTGTCATTGTATGTTACAGACCTCTTGTCCTGAGCTGCTTTCAGGTTTTTCTCTTTGTCCCTGAGGCTTGTAAATTTCACTATTAGATGACAGGGTGTTGACATATTTTTATTGGTTTTGAGGGGGGTTCTCTGTGCCTCCTTGATTTTGATTATCGTTTCCTTCACCAAATTAGGGAAATTCTCTGCTATAATTTTCTCCAGTATACCTTCTGCCCCTCTCTCTCTTTCTTCTTCTTCTGGGATCCCAATATACTAATATTGTTTCATCTTATGGTATTACTTATCTCTTGAATTCTCCCCTTGTGGTCCAGTAGCTGTTTATCTCTCTTTTTCTTGGCTTCTTTATTCCCTATCATTTGATCTTCTATATCACTAATTCTCTCTTCTGCTTCATTTATCCTAGCAGTAAGAGCCTCCATTTTTTATTGCACCTCATTAATAGCTTTATTGATTTCAGCTTGATTAGATTTTAGTTCTTTTATTTCTCCAGGAAGGGATTCTCTAGTATCTTCCATGCTTTTTTCTGAGCCCAGCTAGCACCTTAATAATAGTCATTCTGAACTCTAGTTCTGACATCTAACTAATGTCTGTATTAATTAGGTCCCTAGCCATCGGTACTGCCTCTTGTTCTTTTTTTTTTTTTTAAGTGAGTTTTTCTGCCTTGTCATTTTATCCATATAAAAATAGATGAATGAGAGCACAAAATACTGAAAGGATAACAACAACCCCAGAAAAACATACACTAACCAAATCAAAAGATACCCAAAGCCAGGGGGAGAAGAACAGAGGAAAAAAACACACATATATGTGTGTGTGTGTGTATGCTTATATATAAAAATTTATATAAAATATATATTAAACTATATATTATATATTAATATAATATAAGATATACATATCTAATATATATAAATACATATGTAATCAATATGTAATCAAATCAATAATATATATAAATGCATATGTAATATGGTGAATAGAACAGAGTCACACACTTGGTTTTGGGTATATTTTGGTCTGTTAGAAGAAACTGCCTCCCAAAATTTAAAGGAAAGAAAAACGTGTATATATATAAAAATGAGGGTAAACATGATGGAGGGGTGGAATATGAATGTAAAGATGGAAATTAAAAAAGAATTGATAAGACAAGAAGTTGATTGAAAAAAAAAAAAGGAAATAATGTGATTAGGCTGGAGACTAGAACAAAGCCATACACTAGATTTAGGGTATATTTTGATATTAGAGGAAACTGGATCCCAAAATTTTAAAGAAAGAAAAACCTATATACGTATAAAAAATAAGGTTAAATACAATGAAGGGATAGACTATGACTATAGCAATGAAAATTTTAAAAGATTTTTAAAAAAGGTATTGATAAGATAAAATAGTTTAAAAAGGTTAAAATAAGAAAGAGGAAGAATTTAAAAAATAGAATAAGAAAAAATAAAATAACAAAATTTAACTTTGAAAGACTACAGAATCATGGGAAAAAAACATGAATTCATGTGCTGCATTCCCCTATTCTGCATTCCCCTATTCTGCAGTTCTGCAGTTCACACTTATCAGTAAACTTGGTCTTGTCTGGATGTTCTTGCTAATCTGTGGCAAAGGGGCCTCTTGCATGATTCTGTAATGTCTTTGCCCAAAGCAGAATTGCACCGCCCTTGCCAAGAGCAGGGCTAAATAATCTGTTTAGCTCTCAGTAGCTTTTGTTCCCTGAATGTTTTCTGTACATCTTTGGAGGAGAATAGTGAAGATGGCAGCCTCCCAATCTTTACCCCGTGGGGATGAGGGCTCGGGTACCCACTCCTCAGTGCGCCCTCAGAGGAAAAGCAGTCAATCACTCCCATATCCCTGGTCTGTCTTTCTTTCCTTTTTCTTTTCTTTTCTTTCTTTCTTTTTTTTTTTTTTTTTCTGAGCAGTAGGTCTCATCAGTAGCCTTTAAATTCAGTAATCCATGTTGCAAACAAATGTGCTGTCATCCAGCCTTTGTTGTTCTTCTTATAAATCACAGTCAGAATAGATGTAGCATACTTCTTCAGGGCCCTAGGATTTTCAGGATGGTAAATAAGTATTGGCTTTAACTTTAAGTCACCAGCTGCATTAGCCCCTAACAAGAGAGTCAGCCTGTCCTTTGAAATTTTGAAGCCAGGCTTTGACTTCTCCTCTCCAACTATGAAAATTCTAAATGGTGTCTTCTTCCAATAGAAGGCTGTTTTGTTTACCTTGCAAATATGTTGTTAAGTGCAGCCCCCTTCATTAATTACCTTAGTTAGATCTCTGGATAACATGCTGCAGCTTCTACACCAGCACCTGAGGCTTCTCATTGCACTTTTATATTGTGGTGACAACTTTTCCCTTTAAACCTCTTGAACTAGACTCTGCTAGCTTTGAACTTCTGCATCTTCTTCTCCTTTCTTAGCCTTGATGAGATTGAAAAGAGTTTAGGCCTTGCTCTGGATTGGGCTTTGGTTTAAGGAAGTGTGGCTGATATGATCTTCTGTCCAGACCACTCAAGCTTTCTCCATATCATCAGTGAGGCTGTTTCACTTTCTTATCATTCATGTGGTCACTAGAGTAGCACTTTCAGTTTCCTTTAAGAAATTTTCCTTTGCATTCACAGCCTGGCTGACTGGCATAAGAAACCTAAACTTTAGACATGCCTTCCTTACTAAGCTTCATTATTTTAAGATTTTGATTTAGGTAAGAGATATACCACTCTTCCTTTCACTTGAATACTTAGAGGCCATTATAAGGTATTAACTCGCGTACTTTCACTATTGTTGTGTCTTTGGGAGCAGGAAGGCCCAAGGAGAGGGAAATACAAGGGACAGATCGGTTGGTGGAGCAGTTAGAACACACACACACACCATTTATCAGTTAAGTTCACCATTGTCTATGAGCATGATTCATGACACCTCCAAAATAATTATTATACTAACATCGAAGACCACAGATCCAGATCAACATAACAAATACAACAGTAGTGGAAAAGTTTGAAATATTGTGAGAATTACTAAAAGGCACAGACACATGAAGTGGATCAATGCTGTTGGAAAAATGGCCCTGATAGACTTGCTTGATGCAGGGTTGCCATGAACTTTTACTTTGCTAAAACAGTATCTGTGAAGTGCAATAAAGTGAACAATGAGTGAACCATCAATTACGTAGAAACAGATAAACTCTTTTAAAGAGTAATTGGGTTAAGGAAGCATATTTGATGTGCCTATACAGTGAAATCTCTTTTAGATCTTTTACTCTATTTCCCCTTCCAGGTTTTTAGAAATTTTTTTTAAAAGTTCAGTTAGCTACTATATAGTCCATAATTAGTTTTTGATGCAGTATTCAAGGATTTATTATTTAAATATAATGCCCAGTGCTTATCACAGCACCCATCACCCTGTTCCCTTTCCCCCCAGCCTCCTCCCCTCTGAAACCCCCAGATTATTTCTCGGGGCCCATAGTATTTCATGGTTACCTCCCTCTTTGATTTCTCCCCCTTTGAATTTCCCTCTCTTCCCCTGTGGTCCTCCATGCTATTGTTTATGTTACATATATGAGTGAAACCATATGATAATTGTCTTTCTGTGCTTGACTCACTTCACTTAACATAATCCCCTCCAGTTCTATCCATGTCAATGCAAATGATGGATATTCATTGCCTCTGGTGGCTGAATAATATTCCATTGTGTATATGTACTACATCTTCTTTATCCATTCATCTTGTAGATTTTTAAAAAAGACACATGGGTGACACTAGTCCTCAAACATTCAGATTCAATCCATCTGGAGTGTGACTAGGGTATTGGAATTTATCAAAGCTGCCCATGTGCAGCAACGTTTAGGAGATTACACAAGAGGAGGGCTGTCATGTCAATGGGGGAATGGTACTGGTCACTGGAAAGGGCTGATTAGCAAGCTGTTGTGTTGTCAACAAGAGGAATTTTGCAGAAGGGCATTGAAAATGGATTAGGGGTATGACTGGGTCAAAGGATGGCCCTTGGTAGTCCTGAGGAGGAGAAATCAATGACGGAGACCAGGAGGAGAGACTATAGGGAGTGAAAGGTACTGAAACCCAACAGTATGAAAGGATATTGTCCTTGAACTGTAACTCAAGATCCCTGAGCCCGTCAGAATTAACTCTTCAGTTGCAGGATCATAGAGCAGGCCAAAGTGGCCCTGGAGGGGTGAGCACCCAGAGTGGTGGACATTTGAGAAGGTGGGGCTAAGGGCAGCAGCTGTTTACTAACCAGGACAGTCATATCTCAACATTTTAATGAACTTTACAGTTGTTCTCATGTATATCAGATGATTGTCAGTCATAGGACTGGTGTATTGAGTTTGGATTAGTTGCTTTTGTGGTTTATTAGCTCAAGTCTCATTAGAAATAAATCTTTAGGTAGATTTCAAATCTGTTTTTTTTTTAAAAAGTATGTAACTTTTTTTTTCATTTTTTGTTAAATCCAATTTACTGCTATGAAGTAAGCTGGTGTATGTGAGAGGAGACTGCTTTCTGGAGTTGCCAGAAAGCAGTAAAACCTATACGGGGATTTCAGAGTCTGAAGTGTTGTAAAGAGTCAAGGGAATGGTGTTTTAGGTAGAGGGAATGCAAATTTGAAGTCTCTACAGCAAAGAGTTTAGTATTTCCTAGGAATTGACACAAAGACTGAATCTGACTAATAAAATTTTCAGGATCGGAATTCTGTGCAGCAATAATAAGACAGCAGATGAAGTATTCAGAATGTATTTGCACACTGTGGCTCAAATAAATTCATTTTCTTCATAATCATAAAAATTAGATCAAGTTCTATGAATGTTGCTCTGGACAAGTGATTATGATTTGTATTGGTCATACCTAAAGTGAACTAGTAGATGTTTGTACTGGTTAATGCTGAAATTATCTAATGATATTCTTTATAGAGTCAGTTCTATGTGTGACTTTTGGGCATTTCACAAACATTCTCAAATGAGTTAATTAAATCTGCCTCCTACAATTATCACTCACAAGCATAAAAGATTCATAAAAGAAAAAAATACATAGCATCTTTTGAGGATAAAAAACTGCATGTGTGAGTGTGAGAAGAATAGCTTTTACTCTCATCTATATTTTGCAAAAACAAATTGTTATTTGTAAATTCAGGGGGTAAAATCAAATTTTGTTGACACTGTACATTTCAAATGGCTGCTTTGCCATTTTTACACAAGTTACCAAGAAAGAGGTTGAACTCTGATAAATATAATGCAATTTCTGAGTGGGTAAAATAATAGTGTACTTAGTACTTTCACTCGATGAATGCCTCATCATGAGTAAGTAGCCGATGTGAAAGCTACCTGAAAACTATCAGACCTCAAACTCCTGTGCCAGGGCATCCTGCCAACACTTTCTCAGGTTTTTTTCATCAAAAAACCCTTTAATGAAAGCGAGGGTGTGTTGGTAAATGTGTAAAAATCAGCTCCCTGCAGATAATGCCTTGATTTGTAGTGTTTTATAATTTCCTTGGTGTAAATACAGTAGTCTCCCCTTAACCACAGTTTTGCTTTCTTCAGAGGTCAACCACCATCTGGAAGCAGATGATCCTCCTTCTGATGAATGGGTGGAAAGTCGATAGCAACCTAACGCTACATCACCGTACCTACATCACTCACCTCAGTTCATCTCATGATATAGGCATTTTATCATCTTACATCATCACAAGAAGGGTGAGTACAGTACAATATTTTGAAAGAGAAACCACATTCACATAACTTTTATTTCAGTCTATCATTATAATTGTGCTATCTTACTATTAGTTATTGTTGTTAATCTCCCGCTATGCCTAATTTATAAACTGAACTTTATCCTAGGTGCATGTGTATAGAGAAAAATACAGTATATGGTGGGGTTATGGACATTAGGGAAGGTATGAGCTATGGTGAATGCTGTAAAGTGTGTAAACCTGATGATTCACAGACTTGTACCCCTGGGGCTAATAATGCATTATATGTTAATAAAAAAATAAAAAATTGTAAAAGAAAATATAGTATATTTATGGTTCTATACTATCTGTGGCTTCAGGCACCCACTGCCAGGGGGGCGGTGTCTCAGAACATATCCTCCACATAAGGGGGGTTACTGTACTCCCACCATGTGGATTTGCAGCTACCAATGTGATGGCACTGAACATAGAGTTGGGAAGAGATGCATGTAGTTGGTTTCCCTGAGCAAGTATAAGGCAGCTCCAGCACACCACTGCTCGACGGGTTCTTTTTTCTCAGCTCCAGAAATAGGAAGGGGGTACTCATTAGTTTATTTTGCGGAAACCATCTCTTTTTGCCTTCATGGATGCAAATTATTTTTCATTTGCTTAAAAAAATCAGATTTTTTTTTTAAAGATTTTCTTTATTTATTTGACAGACAGAGGTCACAAGTAGGCAGAGAGGCAGGCAGAGAGAGAGGAAGGGAAGCAGACTCCCTGCTGATCAGAGATCCAGATGTGGGGCTCGATCCCAGGACCCTGGGATCATGACCTGGGCCGAAGGCAGAGGCTTTAACCCATTGAGCCACCCAGGTGCCCCAGATTTTTTTTTTTTATATTTCTTGAACTGAGTCTTCCCAGGAAACCCACATACAACCCTTCCTTGGTGCCTCTCTTCCCCTGATGCAATGACCTGCATAATTTTATGTCTTTTGCTAGTTCTAATGTGTAATTTAGCTGTAAGGTGGCTAACTGAAGCTTGTCTAATTGTGGCTGCGCTGTGCATGTAACATTGAGTAGAGGGACAGATCGGAATTGACCTGGAAAAAGGGCAAAATTCCCTGATGTCCTGGCAGTGATTACACTGCTATCTCAGAATATTTCACTGATTCATTGAATCAGATGTGAGAAAAACAACTTTAATGGTACCATGATTACCATGTATCTAGTGGAATAATTATCTGAATGAATATGTTAATATCTGCCATATATATCGTTCAGTGCAGAAAAAGAGCATTTTTATGACATTAGAAACTCAGGTTATTTTCCATTTGTTGGGACAGGGTATGAACAAAAAGTAATGGATATAGTTTAAGGTGAATAGAGGTTAAAGACTGCCTTGTCTGTTCTCTTCCAGAAAATTAGTGACATATTTCAGAAGGAAGAATTCCCTTGAGGGATGGTGAAATTCAGATGCTATAAATGTGGAGAAACAGAATCCTGGGATCATTATATAGATAATGAATATCTGTCATTTAGGCAGTCTTCCTGTTTCTCTCCACCATCTCCATTTGATTCTGCATACGATAACTCTAAGTGTTGATTCTATATATTCTAGGCTTGGAAATCATAGCCCTCTTAAAAATCAGTTCAACATATTTACCTCTTCCAAGTGCATATTTTTTCTTGAAAGAGGGTTAAGTTTGCCTCAAAAAGTTTTAACACATATTTCAGAGTCTCAAAACTGGTTATGAATAATAGATATGCACTTCATAGCAAAAATATAGGACCATTTCAAAATGGTATGATTTAGTGTTCATTATTGTCAGATGCATATTTTGTTTTTTAGGCAGATAGAAAGCAGGAGAGAGAATGTGCGTGACAGCAAGTGAGCTATTTAAGCATGTAGTTAGAGATACTTAAGAAACTTTAAAACCTTTAGAGTTTAAAACTTCAAAAATGTCACAGCAGGAATGTATAAATAACTCAAGTAGAAAAACATTTTTTTTGTTAAAAAACACGTAGTTTCAGCATTAGTTTATTAATTAGATTTTGTAATATTAACAAAATGCTCTCAGTGTGGAATTTCAGCATCACCTTTTCCCCCTCATGAAAACCTACTAAAGACTATAAAGACTATAAAAATGATTCCTTCGAATCTTTGAAAAACTGGAAAATTTCAAACAGAAAAACAACTCTCTCCTTCACTCTGTGTAAAGGATGGGATTAACAAGTGATAAATAGGTTTCATCAAAAATCTTAAAGGTCTATAAATTATGAGAATGTATAAAATTCCTTCTGCATAAAACTGCATTTCTGATAATTATCATAAGATGAATTCAGTGGCTGATTGGTAGGCAAAACTATAAGCAAATAAAACTTTGATAAAAAGAAAACATTTTTCCCTTTATAATTGCTCTCTCCATGTTAATTATTATGACAAACGGACTCATTATTTGATTCAGATGAACACATTTCCAACATGCGTTCTTATTGACCTTATCCAGTCAACTTTCAGGACGACACAAGGCTTAGTTCTAATGAATATTTATGTCCTGCACAATCTCATGGGGTGACTATGGCATTAGTGAGATCATGTAACTTTCTCCGGCTTCCAGGATAAATGTCAATAAAAGTAACAGCCCCATGAAATTGGAAGGCACATTAACTGCTTTCCTGGACGAGGCATATGAGAGGTCATCCTGGGAGAGCAGCAGCTCAACAGTGGCCTGCACATAATTCAAAGAAAGTATGAAAGTTTGGACTGCCCTTGTAGGAGAATACATCAATATTTCATTGAAACTAAAGATTGAATCTATTGTTATAAAGGAAAACCAGAGCAGGAGACATGGCAGCAGGTGTCTGTGGCCTGGGGAAGAAAGTGGTAATGAACACAAAGGGTGAGGGTCAAGAAGGCTGCTAGGCGTGACTCTTATTTTCTACCAATTGACACTGCTTTGAACCTAAGCCTCCAATATTCTATTTGAGAAAGGCCAGCTTTATTGCTTTCTCTGCTCCATCTGAACCTGGTTTGCTATAAGCCATACTTCCTTATGAAACAAAGCGATGACAGTCTTTCAATTCTTCAAGGTCTCGATGAAGTAGAACTGCCCATTGGAATATGGCCATCTTCATTCCCTCTCGGAAATTTATTTGCTAGGCAGGTGTGTTAGTTTGAGTTCCTGTAAAAGCAGTGCTCAGGATAGGACTTGACCAGGTTTAGGCTAGTGTGTGGAGAAGGCAGAACCAAAAGAGTCAGGGAATGAAACAGAGAGGGGAAAGAGAGGGTATTACTGAGCAGGTCATCAGTGTGGACCCCCAGGGATCAATTCTTCAGGTGTCCTTCTAGAAGAATGGGAGCCTGGGCATGTCCTTTTTTTCTTTCTCTCATTTTCTGAGCACTACCTGCAGGGGCATTAGCTTCCTGGCCCTTCTGTGTTGCACCTGAGTGCAGGCTGGAAGCTGCTGAGATGCTGGAGAGAACTCTCTGGCGGAGAGAACTCTCTGGCGGAGAGAACAAGCTCTCATTGTGGAAAATCATCTTTCAGCCAGGAACAGTCGGCAGCCCTTAGAGAACTCAGGCAGGCAGAGGGGCTAAGTTTCAGCCATTCTCACAAAGTTTAAGTATGACTAGATGTAACATTATGTAATTTCTCCACAGCTCTGGTTTTTAACTGTCCGGCAAATGATCAAAGTTGTACCCTTACTACATATTACTTTTCCTTTAATGACTCTGTGACACTTCCCTTAATTTTTTTCAATTTTCTCAACTGCATCATGGAAATAATATACAAGTAGGGCTGCCAGGTGAATTATAGGATATTCCTTGAAATTTGAATTTCATATAAACAACAAATATTTTTTTGTTAAGTGGGAGATACTTAAACTAAAAAAAAAGTATTTGTTGTTTATATGAAATTAAAATTTCATTGGATTTTTAAATTTTAATTTGCTAAATCTGACAACTCTAACTATAAACAATCATGCTTTGAATAATGATATATAATAATATACAATAATGCTATAAACAATGATATTATAATAGAGTTAGTGTTATACACTTAAAGTATATTGCTTTTCTTTTAGTAGTTCTGTGACACTGGGTCCATTCTTTTTCCATGCTTCATTATAATCTGTAAAATGAAGATAAAAAGTGGGTATTGGGAGTTTATTTGTTAATTTGTATGAAAGTTTTAGCATAATATAGGAGTCCAGTGGATACTACGTATTATTATTGAGTGTCTGGCTCATAGCCATCATGGAAGCCATTCTACAAAAAATAACTCAGTCTGTGTTTCTAATTTCCAATGTTTTTGAAGGTGTGGATTGGGTTGCTGGAGAGACTTTAGGACAAAGCTATTGAATTCCACCAAAAAAGAGAAGGATTTTGTTAAATGTTTCTCTCTGTTCTCAGTAGAAACAGATCATATCAAGTCAATAGTTCAAATGCATTTGTGTAGATTTTCACTTATTAGTTGAGAAAGTAAGAGTTCAAAAATAGAACTTTTTATTTGATTTCCCGAATACACTTATCTGCCTACAAATTAATGATGAATTTATCTTCTAGCTAGATGATCAATTTAATAAAAATGGGTTGGATTTAGTGGCTTTGGTAAAATTAATAGGCAGAGATGAGGAAAAGCAAATTTGCAGCATGGCTTTTGGGTTAAATTTTATTCAAATATGGATTCCTAGGTCAAGGCCCTATAGTATCAATGTTTATAATGGCATACTCAGTTTTTACAGAAAAGTTACTAATTTTCATAATAGTTAACACTTTGATCCAATCTAAAGCACTGCATGTGATTCTTACACCCAGTGGCATCTGACCTTCTTTTCCTTAGTCATTCTTAACCATGTCACTAGTGTGCTCTTCCTGAATAAGCATCACACAGAATTTATGCTGGAGACTTTACACAGTTCTGAAATGCTGAGCAAGGAGTTCCATGGCGGAACTTGGTGACAGCAGGCATAGGTCAGATAGCAGATATGCCCTCCTGGATCAGATGCTGGCATGAAGCTCATTGCACTTAATTCTGCTTTCACTACAAAATAAGACAATGATGCAAAAGAAAATGAAAAACAAGCTAGGCTTTTAGCTCTGATGTGTAAAGAGCTTAGGAATCATCATTCTCTTTTTATAAGAAGAAAAATATGTACATATTGAAAAGTCAATCAGTTTTCTTGGATATAAAACTGAGATCATAGACTTCAATATGAAAAATGGGGAAAAAAAGAATAACTTTATGGTGGAGAAACCCAACAAACACCACCTCAGATCAAGATTCACATTGACAATGTTAAATCACATTGATAGTGTGTGTACCTTTGATATAATGTGATGAGAATGCCACTTCACCTTGTGGCCTTCCTCCCTAAAATCTGTAACCTTGGTCTAATCATGACAAAAACATCTGACAAACCTCAAATACCTGACCAGTACTCCTAAAAACTGCCAAGGTCATCAAAACTCAGGAAATTCTAAGAGACTAACCTACTCAAGAGGAACCCAGGGAGCTATTACTAATATATGAAATATAGCATCCTGACTAGGATCCTAGAGTAGAAGAAGGGCTTTAGGGAAATACTGAGAAAATCTAAATAAGATATGCACTGTAGTTCATAATAATGTATCAGTTCATTAGTTGTGACAAAGGTACTGTACTAACAGATTTTAATAGGGGAAACTGCAATGGGATATATGGTAACTTTATATTACCTCCATGATGTTTTTGTAAATCTTAAATTGCTTTAAAATACAAAAACTTATTTAAAATATTAAAAACAAATGAGGAAGTGAAGCAAATGAAAAAATATACATGAATGAAATTTAGTGGAAAAAAATAAACAGTTTTGGCATCTCAAATGAAACCAATTCCACCAGATACAGATAGAAATTATGCACATATAATATTTAAAAAACAAAAGTAAAGAATAAAAAACAGGAAATAAGGGATCACCAAAAAGAAGAGACAGATTTTTTTTAAGTACAGATATTTGCTTTTAGAAAAATAAAATGTGATTACTGAAGTTAAGAACTTTATGCATGCATTTTATAGCATATGAGGCAAAACTGAATGAAGAAATTCTGAATGGGAAGACGTAACTCAAGAAGTTTTCTAGACTCCAGATCAGGGAGACAAGAAAATTGAGAATAAGAAGTTGAGGTAGGGAACAGAGAATGAGTGCAACATAACAACTACTCTGATTTCCAGAAGCATAGAGGAGACTTAGTGTTTTTTTTAAATTTTTTAATTCATTTATATACATATAATGTCTTATTAGCCCCAGGGGTACATGTCTGTGAATTGCCAGGGAGACTTAGTGTTTTAAAGGAAATATTTAAAGTGTTAATGGCTTACATAAAAATTTTACCAACTTTTTAAAGCATTAACTAGATCCATTAGTGGATATAATCAGTATCAAACATCGTTTATATTCCTGCTAGATCCAACTACAGCTGCCCTGTATCTTTGTGAATATAACATGGGTTCCTAAATACTACTGGAACTAGCTGACTTAAAGACATGCAAAAAATGAATGCTTAGCACTTGTGAAAATGATGCATATTTGTGCAAGAACCTATTGCATTCATGCCATCTACCCTTTTAAAGAAAGTGTTCTTTTTCTTAAAAGAAGGTATTACAAACTTTGGCTAAGTTTAGATCTCTCTGTATAGACTCCATTGGATAGTCAACAATTTCCATTAATAACTAATCAAAATGAGAAATTGCTCCAAAATGTCAATTTAATGGTTCTTGACAGTGAGCAATTCACATGGTAGAAGGGTCATAAAGCTGTTTTCCCTCCTTCAATTTTCAGCATGTAAGACTATTAAAGGGGGCTGCAAGGATACTACTCAATCTGATCTCTTGTCAGGCCCAGTTACAAGAAGAAACAATTGGGGCACCTGGGCGGTTCAGTCCTTAAGTGTCTGCCTTCAGCTCAGGTCATGATCCCAAGGTCCTGTGATCCAGCCCCACATGGGGCTCCCTGCTCAGCAGAAAGCCTGCTTCTTCCTCTTCCACTCCTCCTGCTTGTGTGTTCCCTCTCTTGCTGTCTCTCTCTGTGTCAAATAAATAAATAAAATCTTGATCTTAAAGAAGAAACAATTGAAGAATTAAGATCAAAACTTAGGAAGAAAGGCTAAAGCAGGGCTGGAGTCAGCCTTAAGCAAAACGGAGATAGAAGATATTATGTTAGGGCAAACTGGGAACTTTGTTGTTATGTACTGTATACCAACCATCCATAGTGTCCAGTGTTCATGGAGGAATTCCTTTATCTGTGTACTAACACACCTGCATTTGAACAATCACTTTGTATAAAACATTGCCTTTCTCATCCTTTCAAGGTTCAATTCTGTCAGTGTCATTTCAGACAGAACAAATGGAATTGCTACCTAGACCTGCAGGGTCAGCTAGCTATGCCATTTATACATACTTCTGAAGGAACTCTTTGGAAGGTGAAGAAAGAATTAATGGGAGTAGATGCATTTTTTTGTTAAGTGTCCTCATTAAGACAAACAAACAAAAGGAGTACTTTGGGGAATGCTGAAAAATTTTTTTGAAGGAAAAGCTGACTTAATTATACTACCTGAATATTTCTGATAAGAACTACCTTGTAAAGCGCCTGGGTGGCTCAGTGGGTTAAAGCCTCTGCCTTCAGCTCAGGTCATGATCCCAGGATCCTGGGATCAAGTCCCGCATTGGGCTCTCTGCTCAGCTGGGAGACTGCTCCCCTCTCTCTCTGCCTGCCTCTCTGCCTACTTGTGATCTCTGTCTGTCAAATAAATAAATAAAATCTTAAAAAAAAAAAAAAGAGGTATCTTATAAATGGAATGCCCAGGAAGCTAGTATCTTTATAAACATTGCTGAAATTATTTCCTCACCGACGACACAATGTGAGGTAATGAGTTCAGTATCTGCTCTTTTTGAAGTCTAAGCAAAACCAAAACAGAGACACAGAACAAAAACTGGAAAAAAAAAAAATGAAAAACTACAATAGGTTTCATCTCTTCAGAGTTCACAAGTCACAAAGGTTTCCACAAATTGTCCAACAGGAAGTTACTGTGAGACCAGACACTTGGGAGATCCATAAAAGGTTTTGGAGAAGCGGTTGTTAGGTTTTAACATGTAGGCTTAAGTTTTAATCATGTAGCTGACTTTTAGCAGTTGATACAACAATGCATAAACATGAAGATACCCCAATTATTCAAAATAGTCTGCATTCTAATTTTTCACTGATAGTTTGAAAGAACATTGTAGCTGAAGGAAAGGCCAGGTTTTATTCATACATTTACTAAATACACATTTATAGAGAATGTGTTTTGTGCCAAGAATTGTGGGCATCAGACTTACAAAAACAATCAAACAAAGGTTAGTGGAAGAAATCGATTCAGTGAGCATAAAGGGTTTGGGTGAGTTGAGGGAGGAGATACCATAGCTATGACTAAAAGAAGAGCCACGAGTATCTAACCTAAGGAGAACAGCGGCAGCAGGAGAGAGGAACTTCCAGGCTGTTTGACCTCTAAAGGTCCTTTCTGGCCCTGCACTTCTAAGCACATCAACATAATTAATTCATTTCACTATTCCCCAGAGTCCTACCGTTTAATAAGAAAAGTAGGAAAAATTTAAAACAATCAATTAACAGCTAGAGAACTCAAAACCTAAATTAGCAAAAGACTATTAATACATCTATGCCTCATTTAGCTAACTTCTTTGGAGAATAATATACACTGTACAAATGAAATTTCTAATTAAATGAACACTTGAAATATTAGCACTTTAACATTTAAATATATTTATTATGATACAATTTAAAAAATATATAGCTTGATTTCTTGCCTGCTTACGTGGAAGGTAACTGAAGGCAGTTCTAGCTTTTGTGGATGTCCCAGGTTCACAATTATGAACTCCTGTCAGTTTTCAGGTATGGATGCAGTTTTGGCCTTTCTCTCTGTAATAGAACATTATCTCTACCTCTCCTGGGTTAGTTGGCTCTCAAAGCTCTTCCCACCGCCTTTCCAGTTTGCTGCTTCTGATATGCTGTGGGGCTGTAACACTAGCTAAATCATTAATTTTAAATTTATAATCTTTGGTTTTATGTAAAAAGGTCTAACGTTTGGAGGGATGAGCAAGAAAGGGGCACTGATACAGTACTTATTGGGAGTCTAATATGTGCCAGGCCTTCTGCTTAATACTTGTGTCTTAGTTTGCTCAGGTTGCCATAACGAAGTGTCCTGGAATGGGTGTCTTAAACAGCAGAAATCTGTTACTGTTCTGGTGGGTAACAAGTCCCAGGCCAAGGTCCCACAGGTTCGGTTTATGGTGAGGGTTCTCTTTCTGGCTTGCAGATGGCTGCCTTCTAGTTGTGTCCTAACATAGTAGAGAGAGAATAGGGTCTCTATCATCTTTTCTTATAAGGATACTAATCCTATTTGATCAAGGTCCTATCCTTATGATCTCATTTAATTAAAAAAGATTTTTTTAAAAAAAAATGGTGTTTCTTCACTTATTTATCATTTACCTTAATCACCTCTATAAAGGTCTTGTCTCCAAATACAGCCACATTGGCAGTAGGGACTTCTACATGAATTTTGGGGGAACACAAACATTCAGACCATAGCACCTTCTTATTTCACCTAAGCCTTACATTAGTCCTGAGATTCAGGCATTATTATCTGCACATTCATGAGGCTCAGAAAGGTGAGGGACTTGCTTATGCCTTAAGAGCTCATATGTGACAAGGCTAGGAATTCAATCCAAATGTTCCAATCCCTTGTCTGTCTCTTGCTTTGCCATTGACTGTGACCTCCATAAATGATACCAACACTTCCAGTTGTTCACACCACTAACCTCAGCCTCATTTTCAACTTCTGTCATTTACCACCTTCCTTCTGGATCCAATCCACCCTTATATAAGAAATTTTACTTTCTCTCCATCTTTTTTTTTTTTTTTTAAGATTTATTTATTTGAGAGAGAGAGAGAAAGTGTGAGAGAGTGAGTTAGGAGGTACAGAAGGAGAGGGAGAAAGAATCTTAAACAACCTGCATTGAGTGTGGAGCCTAAGGTGGGGTTCGATCTCACAATCATGAGATCATGACCTTAGCTGAAATTAAGAGTCAGATGTTTAACCTGAAATTTTACCTTCTAATTCTCTCAAGTCAAACCCATCTTTCCAGATCTATTACTTACTTCTTATTTGTGGGTTATTACAAAAGCATTGCAACTGATCTTGCCACCTGCCATCTTCCAAACTTCTTATTATCCTCATACCTGTAGCCAACCTGATCTTCCTGAAATGCAAATAATAGAATCACTTCCTCCTAAACACTCCTTGATGAATCAATACCTTTAAAATAAAGGTGAGATCCCTTATTTGATATGTAAGACTCTTTATGATCTGGCTCTCAAGCTCTACCACTTGGGGACATTTGCACATGCTCCTTCTGCTTTCTGGAAACTCTCTTCCATGTTCTTCATTTAGATAGCTTCCTAACATCCTTTAAGCTCATCTTCAATGTTTGTTGTTCTAAAAAGTCTTCCCTAATCTTGGCTAAATTAGACAGTTCTCCTCTGTGTTTTCTGATTTCATTATTATAGTAATGTCTACGCTATATAGAAACTTAACATTTAACTGACTGACCCATTAAATTATAACATTTTGATGTAGAAACCCTATTTTTATAATACTTAGGTTTTGTTCTCAATCTATCTAATAGAGAAATATCGCCAAATATTAAAAAAGGAAGAAATGGATTTCTTTTCATATAAAAGATATGTGGAGGTTAGGAAGTCTTAGGGTTATATACCATCTTAACCATCGTCAAGATGTAAACTTCCATATTCTCACTTTGCCTTCTCTTTCCTAGGTTGGTGAGCCAGGGCCCATTGGGTGACTACCTGTTTTATAAATGCACATTTATAAATGCCCATTCTATTAGTCATTGTCTATGGCTGCTTTTTTTTTTTTTCCCATAATGACAGGATTGAGTTATAATAGAGGCCATGTGGCCTACAAAGCGTAATGCTATTGATTGGCTTCCTTTTTTAGTATCTTAGAGAATGGTTTTATTGGCCTTCATGCCTCTTCATATTCCAAAATGGCAGCTATTACTCCAGCTACTTCTTTTCTATAATTGAAAGCAGGAAGAAGGAAATGGAGAGATGCATGGCCTCTCCCCTTTTCAAACATTTCTCAGAAGTTCCTCATCACAGGCCCTTATATCTCATTGGCCAGAATTCGGTAACACGCCCATCCCAAGCAGCAAGGGAGTCAGGGAAATGTAGTCTTTTGTTTTTTATTGGCAGCATTGTGTTCATTAAATTTTGGTTAGGAGGAAGCATTGGAAGGATGGTATAGTAAGTAACTACAGTCTCTGCTATGATCTCAATAAACATTTTTCATCAGCATCAAGTATCTAGTTAAGTACTCAATACATTTGTGAGGAATAGAATTGTCTGTAAAGTGTTTAGTGATGAATATTGTTTCTGGTGTTCAAGTCAGTGAATTCTGGTTTATATTACAGAGAACCAAATTGCCAAAAAGGTCACCTCTAGTTAAGTATGTTGTGGCAGCCCTGAAAAAAGTTTTAGTAACTTTAGGGTTTTAGTTTGTCATTTAATGTGCTGAATTTTATTTATTTATTTATTTATTTATTTATTTATTTATTTATGGCGCTAATGGCTTATTTAAAACTGGGACTCCTGGGTTACACAGTCAGTTAAGCATCTGACTCTTGGTTTCAGCTCAGTTCATGATCTCAGGGTCATGAGATAGAGCCCCCGTATGTAGTATGCTTGGGATTCTCTCTCCCTCTCCCTCTGCCCCTCCTGCTCATGCTCTCTTTCAAAATGAATAAATAAATCTTTAAAATCATAGATTTCAGCCAATAGTCTAAAATTTAATGATAATAATTAATAATGTAATTGCTTATTTGCTTCAAAGGAAAGCTCTCTTCCTTTCTCCTTGAGGTAGATAATGCAGGTTGAAGTTAGGAAAGTTAGCAAATGTTTCTGGTTTAGGCACGCAGAAGTAAGAGAAAGGACTAGCTAATGATTGTTTTCTTTAATCCATAGTGGAAGCAAAATTGCTGAAGAGTAGGAAGATCTCTCACTGTTGTACGTCCTGTGGTTTCTAGAGTCCTTACTGTTCCTCTGATGCTTTCTATAGATGTTTAAGGTGGCTTTGGTCTTAAACTCCAGCAGTGTGATGGTCAGCAATCAGCTCTCACAGATGAGACATAAAACTGTGGGTTGTGAGTAAGGCTGTAATCTCATAGATATCTCCAACCCTTTTATTTTTATGTTCCCTTTTCATTCATCCATCCTCCTTCTCCTTGGCCTTCTTCTCTATAACTTTGTGTGGGTCCACATTCTGGGGCAGTAGTGACTGGAGTGAAAAAAGATGCTCCATATGATTTTGTCTGAGGCTTCCCCTAACTTCATGGGTTCCTATTGTCCATGGACAAGCACTTAACTATGGCATTACCACCTGTCGGCTTTTTGAATACAATTCTTCATGTAATGATTGCCTGTCCCAACAGGGCATTTTGCAATGATTAGAGGGGAGAGTTACTCTCTTTTCTTCACATTACTTCATGAGTGCAGTAAAGGTCATGCTAGTCAAACAAACAGTTGAACAAAAGGGTGAGTAGTGCTGGGCCAGATAATCTAGTTTGGCTTTGGATAGAGCACAGCCTGCCAGTTCATTCTTTTCTTGCTCTAAATGCACTGCATTGAAATTTTCTTTTTCACATTTGTAGCTTCTAATTAGCTTTGAAATGATTCTATGGTTCCGTTTCAAGTCTGCCTTCCCCCTTCGGTGATTCCTTTGGGACTGGTTGTTCATTTTTTTAAAGAAAAAAGAACATTTTGCATTTTTATAGTTCTGTGTGCTGGACCATAGAGGGGCAGCAGATGTTGCTTGAATTCTCCCACCCACGCATCCAAATGTGAATAATCTTGGTGCTTCTGGCAAACTTCTACCTCATATAGCATTACTCTTCTAGCATTGGTGAAGACTTCATCCTACAAAATGCTCATGAAGAAAAATTCAAACACTAGCATTTAATGGTGAAATGTATATTAGGTAGTTGAAGGAGCTCTCGACTTGAAATTGGATAATCCTTGATCTGCTAGTGAGCTCAATGACCTTAGGTAAATTTTAAATTCCTTTTTAGGGCTAAATGTTCATATATGTAAACTCAAGATAATGCTATTACATTACAAGATAGTGCTTGACACATATTTGGCACTCAAGATTAACTTATATTTGATTAAAACATACAAGATGTTTGAAATCACATCAAAAATGTTAAACTATTTGATATTGTGATATTGTGATTCATAGTAAGAGTTTTATATTTGGTCTTCGTCACTATTTCGGTCACAGAGCTCCCCAAACCATTGGAATTTCCTAAGTAAGGAGAGCAATAAAGGTGTCTTTTGTGATATTAATGAGGTTAATTTTGGACATCACCTAAGATTGGGGACTGGTTGTCAATGGAGTCAACCAGATGAGAGCGTTAGAACTTTCTGTTTTACCTCCTGATCTCTGGAGAGAGGGGAGAGCCTGGAGATGGAATTCGATCACTAATGGCCCATAATGTAATCAATCATATCTATGTAAAGCCTCTACAAAACCCCACAAGGACATGGTTCAGAGAGCCTTCAGGTTGGTGAACACTTGGAGATTCAGGGAGAATGATGTGCGCAGATAGACCATGGAAGCTCCACATCTTGTCCTTTCCCCATTTGCCTTGCCATACCCATCTCTTCCATCTGGCTCTTTCCAAGTTAAGCTTCTTATAATCTGGTAATCTAGTAAGTAAAACATTTCTGAGTTCTTTGAGCCACTTTAGCAAATTAATCAAACCTGAGATGGATTTTTTGGAACCTCTAATCTATAGCCAGTTGGTCAAAAGCACTGGTGATAACCTGGATTTTGGATTGGCCTCTGAAGTGTATGTATGTGTGTGTGTATGTGTATGGGTGTCTGTGTGTATCTGTGTAGGGGGTTGGGCAGTCTTCTAGGACTGAGCCCTTAACCGCGGGATCTGACACTATCTCCAGGTAGTGTCAGAATTGAGTTTAAATTGTAGGATATCCAGGTGGTGTTGGAAAATTGCTTGTATGTATTGGGAAATCCCCTCCCCACCACACACATCTGAACTGGGTCCAGAACACTTCAGGTATTAGCTTCACTTCTTCAATGCTTCTTTCAATTTTGACTTCTGGGACAGTGGACTTTTATCCTCTCACTGATACTCTAACTTTTTAATTTTCTTTAAATAATCTTTCAATATAGACAATTTCTTATATTTCTATCTATATATCTATATTCTATCTATATACACACCCTTAATATATTTATGATAATTTATTGATCTTCTTCTTTTTGGGTATTTTAATACTTCCTATGTGCTCTGATAGGTGTTTTGGGTAAAACATAGATAAATTAAACATGTGTTCTGTCCCCCAGATTACTATGTTGCTGATAGTGATACTTATGTTCCAGGAAATTTATGCTTTACTTCATTTAACCCTTTCAACATCTTTTTAAGGAAGTACTGAACTGCTAAGTATTTGCTCAAGTCCACCTTAGTGACCTAGTGAGTAGTGAGGGTAAGCTCAAACCCAAGTCTGAGTTTTTCAACACAAACCCTAACTACTGCACAAAAGTGCCCTTAATCTTCTCATCTGTGTTTTGACGAATATCTTATATTTCAGTGATTTTTATGATTTATATATATATATATATATATATGTATATATTCTATCTTGATCTTTTTTTAACATCCTTTTGCTAATCTATATTTTTCCTTCAGATTCTTGTATAGTTTATCCTTAGCCAACTTTAATTAATGAAAGTTAATCTTACTAACATTCAACTCTTGAAATTTTCTTCTTGAATTCCCTAGCACTGGACATTTTCATTGTAAAATAAGATCAAGATATTTAAATTCTTTCTATCATACTTTTATGCCCCATTTGAAGCTTCAAGCTTTTAAACTTTTCCTTTTATCTCAATTTCTTCGGTATTGTCTCTACCATTGCACACCTTGATCACTGATAACTTGCTTCTATCTTAATTTCAGTCCCTCTCCTGATTTTCACTGAAACAGCTTGTGCCAGGACATTTAGAAATATCTTTCATCTGCTACTCCGCACATAGCACATAATTTGTCCCAATTTCTAATTGTTTTCAGGAGCTCCTGCTCTATTTCCTTAATATTTCTTATTTCAATTTTGGACTTCACGTGTGGAGTTAAAGTTTTCATATTCCTGAGTTCATGGTATTAACTATCATCATTGGTCTATTCCTCTTTCTAATTTACTTATGCTTTTTCTTCTCATTTTATATTGACTCTCATTTCTTCCCCACTACAAAATCCATTCTAATTGTATATTAAATGTCTTTCATATCTATACATCCTTAAATATATGCAATGTAGTTTTGTGTATTTTTAATTTACATAAATTTATTCTGTTATAGTTCTCTCACAATCTTAAAACTTGATATTATCTGATTTTCTAAGTGTATACCCTATCTACTGGGTATACAGAACTATTTCATTGTTGTTTTAATTTTCACTACTCTTAATACTAAAAAAATTAGGTATCATTATATATTGGTTCCCTATTTTCAGAGGAGTTCCCCTTCTATGAATTACCAGTTTGTAACCTTTTCTATTTTTTATGTAATTTTCTGATTTTTCATCTTTAATTTTTGAAATTCCTTATATAATCAAGGTAACTTTCTTTTTTTGCTTTGTTTTAGATGTCACATTTATTTTACATTTGATTTACAGAAAAATTGAGCAGATAATACAGGTAATTCCCATATAATGCCTTCTTGTTTGTATAATTTCCCCTATTATTACTATTATTAACGTCTTCCATTATTGTAGTACATTTCTTACAATTAATGAATCAATATCAAACCATTGTTGTTAACTAAAGTCCATAGTTCACATTAAAGTTCACTGTGTGTTGTAGAGTTCTACAGTTGTTGGCAAGTTAATATATCATTTGATAACCTTTATAGTATCAAACAGAGTAATTTCCCTGCCCTAAGAATCCCCTGTACTTCATCTTTTCTTCCCTCTGTCCTACCTATTGAACTCCTGGCAACCACTGATTGTTTTAATATTTCCATAGTTTTGTCTTTTCTAGAATATCATATAGTTAGAATCATACAGTATGTAGATTTTTTCACTTAATCATATGCATTTAAGGTTTCTCTCTGTATTTTTCATAATTTGGTAGCTCATTTTTTTTTTAGCACTGAATAATATTCCACTGTGTAGATATAGAAACAGTTTATCCATTTACCTGTTAGAGAACATCTTGTTTGTTTCCAGATTGGGAGGTTATAAATAAAGCTGTTATAAATGTTTGTGTGCAAGTGTTTGTGGGTATCTAAGTTTTCAACTCACTAGTGAAAACACCTAGGAACATGATTGCTGGATAATATGGAAAGACTATGTTTAATTTGGTAAGATATTCCAAATCATCTTCCAAAGTGAGGTATGCCATTTTGGATTCCCATAGCAATGGATGAGATTTCCTGTTATACTAGATGCTCACCAATATTTGAGATTGTCAGTTTTTTAGCTTGAAATCATTCTAGTAGGCAGATAACATTATTTCATTGTTCTTTTCATTTCCAATTTCCTAGTGACATATAATTGACTATCTTTTCATATCCTTTTTTTTTTTTTTTTTTTGGCCATCTATATATCTTCTTTGGTGGGAAATCTGTTCAGAATTTTGACCATTTTCTTGTTGGGTTATTTCTTTTCTTACTGTTAAGTGTTAAGTGTTCCTTTACATTTTGGACATAAATTCTTTTTTTGTTTTTCATTCTTTTAAAGATTTTATTTATTTATTTATTTATTTATTTTTAATTTTTTATTTTTTATAAACATATATTTTTATCCCCAGGGGTACAGGTCTGTGAATCACCATGTTTACACACTTCACAGCACTCACCAAAGCACATACCCTCCCCAATATCCATAATCCCACCCCCTTCTCCCAAACCCCCTCCCCCCAGCAACCCTCAGTTTGTTTTGTGAGATTAAGAGTCACTTATGGTTTGTCTCCCTCCCAATCCCATCTTGTTTCATTGATTCTTCTTCTACCCACTTAAGCCCCCATGTTGCATCACCACTTCTTCATATCAGGGAGATCATATGATAGTTGTCTTTCTCTGCTTGACTTATTTCGCTAAGCATGATACGCTCTAGTTCCATTCATGTTGTCGCAAATGGCAAGATTTCATTTCTTTTGATGGCTGCATAGTATTCCATTGTGTATATATACCACATCTTCTTGATCCATTCATCTGTTGATGGACATCTAAGTTCTTTCCATAGTTTGGCTATTGTGGACATTGCTGCTATAAACATTCGGGTGCATGTGCCCCTTTGGATCACTACGTTTGTATCTTTAGGGTAAATACCCAATAGTGCAAAACCAGACAAGGATCCCATCAAAAAAGAGAGCTATAAACCAATATCCTTGATGGACATAAATTCTTTATGAGACATGTGGTTTGAAAATATTTTCTCCAGGCCTGTGTTTTATATTTTCAACTACTTAAGAGTGTCTTTCACACACCAGACGTTTTTAATTTTATAAAGTTGAATTTAGGGGCACCTGGGTGGCTCAGCGGGTTAAGGCCTCGGCTTCGGCCCAGGTCGTGGTCCCAGGGTCCTGGGATTGGGCCCTGCATTGGGCTCTCTGCTCAGTGCAGAGCCTGCTTCTCTCTCTCTCTCTCTGCCTGCCTCTCTGCCTACTTGTGTTCTCTGTCAAATAAATAAATAAAATCTTTAAAAAAAAAAGAAAGTTGAATTTATCACTTTTTTCTTTCATGAATTAAACTTTTGATGTCTTTTCAAAAAGTCATTACCAAAACCAAGGTTATCTAAATTTTCTCTATGCTATCTTCTAAAAAGTTAGCAGTTTTACATTTTACATTTAGATCTGTGACCCATTTGACTTAATTTTTGCAAAACATGTAAATTCTGTGTTCAGATTTTTCTTTTCATATGGTTATGTAATTGCTTCAGCACCATTTATTGAAAAGACAATTCTATCTTCATTTGTCAGGGGTCATTTGCCTATATATATGTGGGTCAGTTCTGGGCTCTCTGTTCTGTTTCATTGACCTATGTCTTTATTCTTTAGCCAATGTCACTTACTTTATCTTTATAGTAAGTCTTTGATTGGTTAGCATGAGTCCACTGACCTTGTTCTTATTGTGTTAGCTCTTTTACTTTTCCTTATGATCTTTAGAATCAGTTTGTCAATATCCACAAAATAACTTGCTGGGATTTTTATTGCATTAAATGTATAGATCAAATTGGGAAAAAATTGGCATCTTAACAATATTAAGTCTCCTTATCCATGACCATGGATATCTCCCCATTATTTAGATCTTTTAAAAATTTGTTTGAACTTTGCATGATGACATATGATACCTAGACTTATTGTGGTGATCATTTTGTAATATATATAAATATCAAATCATGTTGTATACCTGAAGTTAATATAGTTTGTCAGTAATACCTCAATAAAAAAATTCTTTCATCCAAGTTTTGCTGTTTTCCTCACATACACATTTTGATAGATTTATGGCAAAGATTTTTATCTATTTTATGTTTTTGGTGTTAATGTAAATAGTGTGAATTTGTGTATTTAACATCGAATTTCTATTGTTGTTGGTATGTAGGAAACTAATTGACTCTTTTAGATTAACCTTGTATCCTGCATCCTTTCCATAATTGCTTATTAGTTCCAGTAGGTTTTGTTTTTATTTTTATCATTGATTCTCTGGGCTTTTCTATGTAGACAATCATATCAACTGAAAAAAGATAGTATTATTTCTTCCTTTGAAAATTGTATGCTTGTGTTTTCTCTTTTTGTATTCTTGCATTAGCTAGGACTTTCAGTACTGTGTTGAACAGGAATAGAGAGAGGGAGCATTCTTGCCTTGTTCCCAATCATAGGGAGAAAGCACATAGTTTCTCAATAGAAAGTGTGATTTTCTGTAGTTTTTTTGTAGAAAATTCTTATCAGGTTTCTGGTTTGCTATTTCTGGTTGGCCAAGAGTTTTTATCATGAAAAATTATTTGATTTTGTCAGTTGCTTTTCTGCATCAATGATTGATCACATAGTTTTCTTTAACCTGTTGAGGTGACAGATTATATTAATGTATTTCCAAGTGTTTAACAAGGCTTGCATGCTTGTAATAAATTCCAGTTGGCCATGATGTATAATTTTTTACTATATTATTGGATTAGATTTGCTAATATTTCACTGAGAATTTTTGCATCTATGTTCATGAGAAATTTTGGTCTTGAGTTTTCCTCTCTTTTGGTATCTTCTTTTGGTATTAGGGTATACTATTAACTTCATACAATGATTAATAAGTAAGAATGATTGGAAGTGCTCCCTCTGCTTCCATTTTTTGGGAAGAGTTTGTAGAGAAGTTATGCCATTTCCTCCTTAAATGTTTGGTAGTACTAAACAATGAAATCATTTGGACATGGAGCTTTCTTCTTCGGAAGGTTATTAATTGATTCAATTTTGATTCAATTCTTTTAAAAGATACAGACCTATTTAGAGTACATTTTTCTCCTTTATGAGCATTGAAAACTTTTCAAGGAATTGGTCCATTTCATCCAAGTTACCCAATTTGTGATATAGAGTTGTTCATTATATTTTTATTATCCTTTTAATGTCATGGAACCAATATTTAATTCTGATATTTATAAATTGTATCTGTTCTATTTTTTTCTTGGTTAGCTTTGTTTAAAGTTTATCAATTTTACTCTTGTTTCCAAAGAAGATTTTGGCATCATTCATTTTATTGTTTTTCTGTTTTCAGTTTCATTGATTTCTGGTATAACTTATATTATTCCTTTTTTTTTTTTTTTTTTTGCTTGCTTTAAGCTTTTATGTCTCTTCTTTGTCTAGTTTCCTAATGAGGAAACTTAGACTGTTGATTTAATATCTTTCTTCTTTTGAAATATGTGTATTGAATGAGCAATCAACCAACGAATGACACATTTATATCATTTGATTAACTTGGATGAGCTCGGTAGAATTGTTTTCTATATGGTTATACAGCATCTGACCCTAAAATTAATTGTAGATATCTATTTTCATCTTAAAACATTGCATCTATTACATGGATAACCTCAAGGTTTTGAAGGGTTTAGTCATATCTTTACCATATTCTGATATCTGAGTTGCTTTATTGCTTTAGTTTAACTGCGTTATTGGTACCTCTGTGATGGCGTGAATGATGGGAACTCAGCGTCTTTCTTTTTTTCTTCCTTTTCTATTTTTGATTTATGACCTACAGTCCACCAGTATAAATAGAATTCTATAACAACTCTGATTTGTAGTAACTATTTTTACCTTTGCACAATTGAAGTAAATGTCTAAATCATAAATTTCCTTTGTGATTGCAATTCAGATTGCTAATTTTTTGTTTAGTGTACAACTGTAAATAACTGACACTTGCCAAATATTATTATTAAAATTATATAATTCAAAATATGTTATTTTGAACTAGTGTTACATGCATGCATGTTTGTGTAGTGTGTGTGTATATGTAATTTTGACCTAGTACATAATATAAATGTAGGTAAATTCTTTAGCATGGACAGCAACATTTTCTCTTGCTATTGGCAGTGATATATATCTTTCAGCTGAGATTCTTTCTAGATTATAACATAACAATTGAAATGTACAACTTGAAAAATTAATTGAAATTCATTAGCTATGTATTTTTCTTCTTAGGCAAAACTCCTTGGGAATTAATTCTTCATTCTATTCAATGAGTGAGAGATACATTTACATAAGGGAAGAGTCTTATGAGATAATTTCCTTATAATTCTGTTTTAAGATCAGGTTCAGTTGATCCCTTTTATAGTGCTGATTTAATGGCAAGACACAGGTATAGAATGAAGCAAATTTCTCCTCAATTTTCCTGAGTTCAGTGGGTTGATTATGAAGCTGGCATGATAAGAATAAGCTGGAAAATAAGACATGTTGGAAAGGTTGATGCAAGAAATCATCCTGTGAATCAGAGGGGCACCAACCTGAGAAGGCTTAAGGGGAATACTAATGAGAATAAGCAGCAGCCACTCTCCTGAACGTACACTGTTGTTTCCTTCAAGATTTTGTGACTGTGTCATCAAAATACCCTTCTTTAGGGAAATTTCTTCTGATAAGAAACAAAAGTAGCAGATTATAAAAAGCATCTTAGATCTATTTGTTCACAGGGTCACTAGGAGATCAAAACTGATTATTATATTAGGAAGTATAACCTTGTGCAGAAAATGTCTGAACAGTCTCTAGACTAATTGATTTTGTCAATACATGGATATATTCCATCCAATTTACACTTACCATTGATAGATTTTGTCAGTGGTCATTGAAAACAACATTATTGATTATTGATTTACCTAATGCACAGTGTCTAGAAGGGTAGTCAAGTATAGTTATTGCCCAAAATAACAATTCAATTGTATTAGAAATAAATTATAAACATATAAACATTTTTAGTGGTTGGTGTCAAGTTTTTGCTCTTTTGGTGTAATATTTCAGTCAACACTGAGTCCCTTTGGTTGGATACTTCATTCTTTGGAGTTTCTTTATTCTCTGGCCTCCCATAATCTCTCTTTCCTTGTGCCCCTTTGTATGTCCTTGCTCTCTGGAATTTCCACTCCATTCTGAAGCTCATCATTTCTGCTGGCTTTTCTTGGGATGGCAATAGTGGATCTCTTTGGACAACAATTATCACAATCATCTATAACAGTAGGTTCTTTAGAATGGAGGCTCTGCAAGGCAAATTGTCATTTGTCAGTGTTTAATGCCTTTCATAGGATACCATCAATAAAATATTGCACATAGACTCCACTTTCCTCAGGGGTTAGGAGAAAAGAAATAAGAGGTGAGGGATACAAAAATTTCTCTCCTGTTGCAATAAAAAAAAAAAAAGGCCCTTGGAAAGAAGTTTATTATTACAAACCACAGCTTTTTAAATATTAGCTATAGGGCATTTGCCAAGTTATGGGTTTTGTGGAACAATGGAAATATCCTATTATCAGGCTTCTGACCCAATAATGTATGAAGTCCAGAATGTTCCCAGGAGCTAGATATCATAGAAAAGAAAAAAGAGTAAAAAAAAAGTGAATGGTATAAGAAGGCAGGAGCGAAAGAAACTACGCATTTTTAAAACTGTTTTATATGGATAGCACATTTGAGAAGTAGAATACCTTGTAACAGTAATTCCTATACATAAAACTTTTCAATAATAAGATCCTTTTTTGATGCTTTAGCTATTTTTTGTTGAAGTTTAGTTCACATACTGTATTATATTACTTTTAGGTGTCCAACAGTGATTCACCAATTATATACATTACAAAATGTTCATGATAAGAGTTGTTAGCATCTGTCACTATACAAAATAATTACAATTTTGTTGACTATATAAGCACAGCACTTATCTATGATAAACTATGATAGGTTCTCCCACCCATTTTTTTCTGAGTAATGTTAATATACATATTCTAAAACACATGAATATTTTAACTCGATATTTTTTTTTCCCCTGAGAACAAATTTATGAGACAATGCATGTGACTTGTCAGAGATGACTTCCTTACATAAAGAAAGACAGTGTGTCTTTAGGTTTATTAATAGGCATTGTTGCTTGTTAACTCAATGCTTTTTTATTCTAACAGAACATATTTACTGAAGAAATATAGAAAAAAATGGAATAGGGGAGAGGTGAGGAGGCAGGTGGGAAGAAATTTACAATTAATCAAAAATAAATTTTATTATCTCTTTTTAAATATAGCAAACCTTGCTTATAACAAATCAGCTATATAGTGAATATGAGGCAAATTATTATGACATACTTAAAGTTAGAGATAAGAAAGGATAAGCTATGAAGGCCCTCCTTAGCTAACTGGTTAATTCATTTAACTGCTGAAGAGGCAGTTTGGTAATTAATAGTTGAGATTTGAGAAGTAACTGCATAAATCCCAGTCTTCTTGGTATGTACATCTGATAATCTCATTAAGAAATGGTCTCACAGGGTTGGAGAGGTGAATATATGTGATTGAAATAGATAACTCCATTAGTTCACTATTAGCTTTTCATATACTGTGCATGTCAAAACAGTGTGAATAAGTGGGTCCATCGCCTAATTAATACTGTAGGCAAGGGAGGGGAATTATGATGGCTTGTATTAGAAAATCTAGGATGTTTTAAAAAGAGCTTCAGATCTATAACAGCAGTCTTACTAAGGAAAAATTTAATAACGGTTTGTTGGTTAAGTGGGTAAAAGTGCTGAGTCATTTAGTAAGTTGTTAAAATTAAATCTTAGAATAGTCCCTCTTGTGCTGTTAGACTAGCAGGCATTCCACTTTTCAAGATTGCAGCAAGTTTGAGTTTACTACATGGGATAACATGGTAGTGAGAAAATCCTATTTGACCCCATGCATGTAAATAACCATAGAGCTGGCTATAAATTGGTAGGTATTATTGAAACATGTTCTCATTACCTAAGGAAAAATTTGAGAACTAACTAACTAACTATAGCATGGTGGAGACAAGCTAATCCTTAATTGAAAACTATTATTATTTCCTCTTCAGTCCACAGCTTGCCCACTTTTCCCAGCCTCCTTTGTAATTAAGTGGGGCCATACGATGGAGAACTGACCAATGAAATGTAGGTACAAGTGATCATGTCACATCCAGGTGTGACCCATTCAAACTCTTATGGTTCTCTATTCTCTCTCTTCTCTCCTCCTAGCTAGTTGTGGATTCTGAGGAAAGAAGATGTTGGAATTTATATGAAACTTGGTCTCTGAATAGAATATGCCATTGTCATGCATTGAGCTTTCTATGAGCTAAAAAAAGTATACTGTATCAGGCCATTGAAAATTTTTTCATATATGATCATACGTTTACCCTAATATAACTGGAATCTCTACAATCTCATTTACTTATTGCCTTTCATTCACACATGTATTGAAGAAGTATTTATTGAGTTACTCTATGTGTGACAACATGGCCAGCATCTATAAATATAAACTAAAAGGTGACAAACAGAGGTAGATAGTAACCTTAAAGCTTAGACATTTCTGTAATGCCTCTAGGACTCAAGATTTTGTTCTGAGGCAGTTTTGTTAAGCCACAGGCTTTGTTTACTTGGTATTAAAAAAGAATTGAATACTTCCATCCTACCTAGATTTACTGTTTTTGCTATTGATTTATGCCAAAACTGGTAAGTTTTGATTCTTTCGTGTCAGAGACTATTGGTTTGCAACAGTTATTTTTTCCAGCTTAGGTACATATTAACTAAAGATTTTGCCTTTTGTAAAATTCACAATATAGAGAACTCCTTTTTTGTCCTAGAGGTTGTCTTTCCTTGCACAATATTATTAACCAGACATAAATAAAGATTTTTTTCACTAACCCAGAATCACAGAGTTATAAATGGCTGTCAGTTCTATCCTGATTCACTTTTATTCAGCTTCATTTCTTTTCTTGGTATAACCTCTTTTTTTGTAAAGACTACCACATACCAAAGGAGACCTATAGTATTTTCAGTGGGATAGTGCCAGAAGAAGTATTATGGATGATTTCAAAGGAGAAGCTGGCATAAACAAGTAATGGATATGAAATAAAGGGTGTATTTTCTAATCAGAAGTTTCCTATCCTTGATATGAATTTTACATTCAGTTGATGGAAAATTTAGAACTAGACATTTAATAATAGGTTGATGATAAATGTGCCTGGCATTTTACTTCAGAAATGGGTGATAATTTAAGAAATGAAAAACTTATAATTAAAAAACTGCACAGACATTTTAAAACTAGTTCTTATCAAGCAAATGACGTGCTATCTTGACCATGGTAAATGAAGGGTCCAAAAAAAGAATTAATCAATTATAATTAGATGGGTCAGTTTGATTTCTTCAGTCCAGTGACCCTTAAATTTGGGAAGGAGATAGGGAACTATTTGAGAATATGATAAGCTAGAGATCTTCACCCCAGAAAAACAGTGAAACATTCTGCATTTTATGTATAGTTTAGGGAACTCTTGATCTTCCAAGCTCAACAACTCCAAGATAATACAGAAATACTACTTTTGCACTCTTAGAACCAATGAGTCATTACTTGAAATTCCCAGTGGAGGAGAAAGCAATAGAAAATTCTACACAGGAGCCACTGATATGATGTTTTTCAAACCTCACATGCATTAAATTCATTTAGAGATGATTAAAAAGAAAGACAGATATTGGGCTGCAATTCGAGACATTTTGACTGAATCATTTTGAATGAAACTAGGAATTTGCCTTTGAAATAATTAATCTTAGTGATTCTTATGTAGATTGCATGTGGGCCACATTTTGAAGAAACACTGTCTAACCTTCAACACTGGTCACCAAAACAACCATCTCTCAGCATACCACCCTTGGAGATCCTATATGTCCCACTTTCCACTGAGAGCTCAGTGGGCTGAATACCTCAACCTTGAGCAAAGTATAATTTTGTTTTTCACTCTTCCACAATGAACAAAATATAATGTCTCATCAGAGGATCTTTAAGTAACTAACTTGTCTGGCTGACCTTACTTAGCCGGCCATTGTCAATAATTATAGAAGAAATAATTCCTGATCCCCCGATGTTTCTTAATATAATAACTATCAATCATTGACAGATCTTTCATCAGTGTTAGGGAGAACTAGATGACACCAGTTAATGGGCAGCATGACAAAACCTCTAGCAGGACATGGAAAAATGAATCTAGTCCTCCCCTACATTACTGTTTCTTTCTTTCTCCACATGTTTCTTTGGGATAAGAATTGTGAAAAGAAAAAAAAAATCAATATTTAAACACAGTGAGGTGCTCACTTTGACAGCACATATACTAAAAAATTAAACACAGTGAGATAATATTCATAGCTGAAGGAATAGTTTTTACTCCGCCTTCAAATACAATTTAGAATTTCTGTTTTCCAAATAATTAGATCTCAATTAGTATTCTGGGTCCAAGAGAGTATGAATGATGTCTTTATGCTTATCTTTTGAATAATAATAATATTAATATATTAATAATTATTACATTAACTATTATTATAATATATAATATAAAATATATAAAATAGCGATATAGTATCATATTTTACAGTATTATAGTATTCTAAACATTAATATATTATAAATGCATTGATGATATTTAAACATATTAATAAATATATTATTAACTTTCTTCCCACTTTATTTTAATGGTTTCATTTACTACCTTGTTAAAGAGATTTATAAAACAGTTTCCTCAAGGGCACCTGGGCAGTTCAGTTGGTTAAACTCTGCCTTCAGTTCAGGTCCTGATCCCAAGGCTCTGGCACTGAGGCCCACATTGGGCCCCCAGCTCAGCTGAGAGTCTGCTTCTCCTCTCTTTGCCCCTACCTGCACCACCCCCCTGTTCATGCCCTCTCTCTCAAAGAAATAAATAAAATCTTTTTTAAAAAAAGAGTTTCCTCAAAATAAAAACAGCATATAAAGCAGATATTTTGTAAATGTCTAGAGTTGAAACCACAGGATTCTTTTACTTGGCATAGAGCTTCTTCACAATTTCATGCTCTTCCTAAGGAACTAATTTGCCAAAGAATTTCCAGCTGATCGGTCCTCTATCAAAATCTAATAGTCTCTTAATTGTTTAAATGAAAGAACTACCTGACTGTGGAATAAACAAAACTCACTTTATACATTTCATTATGTTCAATATGTCTAAGATAATCAAATCTTATTAATAATCAAGCAGAAAAGAAAGTTTGCCTCATGAAAAAGTCTTTTTTGTTGTTGTTGTTAAGCATTAAATGTAAAACCTCCAGAAGTTGAAAAGATAGTAGAAATATTGGAATACATTTAAGAGGCAAAGTTTGGTAAACCAATCTGGATAAAAGCTAACAAACATGGTCACTTAGGGGGCGTACAGTCTCAAAATTGTATTGTTCATGGCTGCTTTTATACTCCCAACAGCAGAACAGAGTTGAGTAGTCCCAAAAGGATCTAAATGAACCTCAAAGCCTAAATAGTTACTAGTTTTTATACAAAATGTTTGTTGACTCCTGTTCTAAAATTGAGTGGATTTTCCATTTTTGGAAGTAATGTAAGTAAAAACAAACTCAGGGTTTGTTTTTTAATGTGTTTTAAAAAAATCCGCAGGGTTAAGTTACTTTAAACCTATACCTTTTTAAAGATTCCATATAGTTAATTATACCTATATGCCTAGAATTTTATTCCTGAAAATTTTTAAGTAACATAGCACTACCTATAATTTTTTTTCTGAGTATATACCTTGATTAATATATACGTACTTGGATAGCTTGGGGGAGTGTTAATTTCTTCCAGGGAGACTGAATAGAAAATCCTAACAACCTCTAAATATGCATTCCATGCATGTGGAATGGAAACCTTGATCACTGGATAACGTAAAAGCCTTATTTCACTGGGTGGGCAGCAGCTCTTTGAATTTGGTGTGTCTGCCTTTGAAACAAATCTAAATTTAAAGTAGTGATTTTTACGTGATTCAACATTTGATGACCCAGATGATGCAATCCCTCTAAGTAAATAGAGACACAGGGAGATTTGTTTTAGTGGAGAAGGGGAAGGATTCTAATCAAGCAGTGGTATTTGCAAAGGATTAAAGGGAGAAATGAACAAATCTCATGCAAGAGACAGCAAACAGCCTGTTTGGCTGGATCAGCACCCTGTGCCAGGGCTTCTGGTTAGAGTGACATGCTATTTTGTTCCTTCCACTTCTAGAGGGGGCGCGATTTCTACTCCCCTCCCCAGCAGAGAACATATTGAGAGAACATTGTTGGCCCTTCCTTCCTTAGAGGTTCTTCCCACAGGAGATGAAGTGATTGATCTGATGACTGAGATTAGGAAAAGTGGCTGTGTCCAAATGAACTGTCCTTCTTGCCTTTCATTGATGGGTTCTGCTTCCAAATTGCCTTTCTGTAGGCTGAATATGTTCTCTCTATCCTGTTCCCTGTAAATTAAGCATAAGAAAGCATCCCAAGGGGTATAAGAAGATAGGGGTATGAGAGTCCAAAGTTAATTTTAGCCTCTGCCTTAAATTACAGTCCCCAGGGGTTTTGTGAACAGTAAAACTTATATTCTGAAACTTATCTGAATCTGCTATTAATCAAATGATTTTGTACTCAAAGAGGAGGCTGATTAATTGGCTTCTCAAATCCTCAACACTTTTTAGTAAAGCTGTAGGTTATAGTTGAATAATGACAGCTGGTTTGATGCAGATCCGAAGAGATTTATTTGGGCTCGTACTGCTGATTTTTAAGGCTAAGGCAGGGAAAGGGTTGGCTCTGATTGTCTCACAGTAGAATAATCTTCCCCTAGCATGTGACCTTCACAATACAACCAAGATTTCAAATGACCTCCTGAGTCTGCAATGATGATCTACAACCAATAAGACATCACTGAATGAGAATTAATTCTCCGTATTTAGGCACAAAATTTAAGCCACCATCAACAGTACCAAGAAAATTACTAAGTTAGAGATAGAAAGGGATAAACCTGAAGTGAGAAAAGTTTATATGAAAAATAAAGATACAAACTCAATATTAGACAAGAATATTGTATTAATGTTACCAAGGCTGACTTAACCTTCAGGCAGTCTTAATAACAGTAGAATATCTGAACTAATGGAGGTAATGTCTCAATGTACTTTATACTGGTTAGACTATATTAAATTATTTGTAATTTTTTTTATAGGAACTCCACATACCCTGAGTTCTTAATAGGGATGATCAAAATGAAGGATTACAGATAATCTTCCCTTGGCAAATGGTTGAAATAATTTACCCTGCACAAGAAAAGACTTTTAGAAGGACAGCTAGCCCTTCTCTAATATTTGAAGGCCTATTGTAGGACAAGATTGTTTTATTCTTTTTTATTTGGACTCACAGATTTAAGAAGGATATTTCAAATAAGAGTATTTTATAAAAGTTAAATCAATCCAACAAGTGAAATAGCTGATTTTTGAGGTAATAAGATTGTGACCCATGGGTGGGTATGAGCAAAGGCTGAGCAAATCTTTTAAAGGAAATATTGATGAAGGGATTCCTTCTTAGAAGATTACTGAGCAGGATGATCATTTAAAACCCAATTGTTTCTTCAAATGAAGATTCCTGGGTACCAAGCCTGATTATACCACCGAAGAGTGGCAACTTTTCCATTCAACATCTATAGGCTTCAGTTCTTGCATTTTTATTTATTTTTTAATTTATTTTTTGTTAAATTATTCTTAGTATTTTGATATGTTTGCTGCTATTATAAGAGGAGATGTTCTTTTTAAATTTTTTTCAGTATTCCAAGATTCATTGTTTATGCACCACACCCAGTGCTCTATGTAATATGTACCCTCCTTAATACCCACCATGCTCACCCAACCCCCCATGGCTTCCCCTCCAAAACCCTCAGTATGTTTCTTAGAGTCCACAGTCTCTCATGCTTCATCTCCCCCTCCAATTTACCCCAATTCACTTTTCCTTTCCATCTCCTAGTGTCCTCCATGTTATTCCTTAAGCTTCACAAATAGGTGAAATCATATGATAATTGACTTTCTCTGCTTGACTTATTTCACTCAGCTTAATCTTGCATTTTTAGAATGGGGAGCATGTCAGCTTCCCATGCCTCACAAGATCACTATAAAAGTTAAAGGAGAAAATGGAAATTAAAGTGTTTTGGGAAGGACCTATATAAAAGCTGCCTACTTACAGGAATTCAGTAAAGTATCAGGATATAAAATCAATGCACAGAAATCAGTTGCATTTCTCTACACCAATAACAAGACAGAAGAAAGATAAATTAAGGAGTCAATCCCATTTATAATTGCACCCAAAACCATAAGATACCTAGGAATAAACCTAACCAAAGAGGCACAGAATCTATACTCAGAAAACTATCAAGTACTCATGAAAGAAATTGAGGAAGACACAAAGAAATGGAAAAATGTTCCATGCTCCTGGATTGGAAGAATAAATATTGTGAAAATGTCTATGCTACCTAAAGCAATCTACACATTTAATGCAATTCCTATCAAAGTACCATCCATCTTTTTCAAAGAAATGGAACAAATAATTCTAAAATTTATATGGAACCAGAAAAGACCTCGAATAGCCAAAGGGATATTGAAAAAGAAAGCCAAAGTTGGTGGCATCACAATTCTGGACTTCAAGCTCTATTACAAAGCTGTCATCATCAAGACAGCATGGTACTGGCACAAAAACAGACACATAGATCAATGGAACAGAATAGAGAGCCCAGAAATAGACCCTCAACTCTATGGTCAACTAATCTTCGACAAAGCAGGAAAGAATGTCCAATGGAAAAAAGACAGCCTCTTCAATAAATGGTGTTGGGAAAATTGGACAGCCACATGCAGAAAAATGAAATTGGACCATTTCCTTACACCACACACGAAAATAGACTCAAAATGGATGAAGGACCTCAATGTGCGAAAGGAATCCATCAAAATCCTTGAGGAGAACACAGGCGGAAACCTCTTCGACCTCAGCCGCAGCTACATCTTCCTAGGAACAACGCCAAAGGCAAGAGAAGCAAGGGCAAAAATGAACTATTGGGATTTCATCAAGATCAAAAGCTTTTGCACAGCCAAGGAAACAGTTAACAAAACCAAAAGACAACTGACAGAATGGGAGAAGATACTTGCAAACGACATATCAGATAAAGGACTAGTGTCCAAAATCTATAAAGAACTTAGCAAACTCAACACCCAAAGAACAAATAATCCAATCAAGAAATGGGTAGAGGACATGAACAGACATTTCTGCAAAGAAGACATCCAGATGGCCAACAGACACATGAAAAAGTGCTCCATATCACTCGGCATCAGGGAAATACAAATCAAAACCACAATGAGATATCACCTCACACCAGTCAGAATGGCTAAAATCAACAAGTCAGGAAATGACAGATGCTGGCGAGGATGCGGAGAAAGGGGAACCCTCCTACACTGTTGGTGGGAATGCAAGCTGGTGCAGCCACTCTGGAAAACAGCATGGAGGTTCCTCAAAATGTTGAAAATAGAACTGCCCTATGACCCAGCAATTGCACTACCTGGTACTTACCCTAAAGATACAAATGTAGTGATCCAAAGGGGCACGTGCACCCGAATGTTTGTAGCAGCAATGTCCACAATAGCCAAACTATGGAAAGAACCTAGATGTCCATCAACAGATGAATGGATCAAGAAGATGTGGTATATATACACAATGGAATACTATGCAGCCATCAAAAGAAATGAAATCTTGCCATTTGCGACAACATGGATGGAACTAGAGCGTATCATGCTTAGCGAAATAAGTCAAGCAGAGAAAGACAACTATCATATGATCTCCCTGATATGAAGAAGTGGTGATGCAACATGGGGGCTTAAGTGGGTAGAAGAAGAATCAATGAAACAAGATGGAATTGGGAGGGAGACAAACCATAAGTGACTCTTAATCTCACAAAACAAACTGAGGGCTGCTGGGGGGAGGGGGTTTGGGAGAAGGGGGTGGGGTTATGGACATTGGGGAGGGTATGTGCTTTGGTGAGTGCTGTGAAGTGTGTAAACCTGGTGATTCACAGACCTGTACTCCTGGGGATAAAAATATATGTTTATAAAAAATAAAAAATTTATAATATTAAAAAAAAAGCTGCCTACTATTTAGAGTGGAAACTAAAGTAGCAAATTATAAAATGATAAATACAAACTGAGGCAGAATAGAAATTTTTAGGTTGTAATGTACAGACAAATGTCCTATGGAATCTTTAAGGGCAGACTCTGTGTCAACCTCAAGAGTAGAGTCTGGGGTGAACATTATTTATAAGTGCCAAGATGAAGATGCTATTACTCTGTGGACTAGTCTTTGCTTGGCAGAGATAGAGACTAGGGTCGTGTCCTTACATGCCCATCTAAGTAGCTCAGCACACTCGATCTTTTAGGAGTTATATCCTGGCAAAATTCTCAATGAAGTGATAAACAAAATTTATGATTCTAGAATAGGCTGACAGTGAGGAGGTGGCAAACACACCCACTTACTGTATATATTCATTTTCAGAATGACTCTATTATGACTACCATATCTTAAGTAGCTGTTTGCCATGATAGCATTTATATGAAGCAATAGTTCATGACATTCAAGTGTGAGAACTATTTGTACAATGAATCATATGATTTAGAAGAAAAGTGAGTTTTAAACTGCAACAAAAACATAGAGGTTATAGGTATTTGCATGAAGACAGTAAAAATAGACTGTCTAATTTAACTGAAAAAATTTGTTACATATACATGGGGATTCTAAGTTAGGCTGAAGATAGACTGGCAAGGTTTTTTTTTTAATTAATTAATTTATTTATTTGACAGAGAGACACAGTGAGAGAGGGAACACAAGCAGGGCAAGTGGGAGAGGGAGAAGCAGGCCTTCTGCTGAGCAGGGAGCCCGATGAGGGGCTTTGTCCCAGGACCCTGGGATCATGACCTGAGCTTCAGTCAGATGCTTGAAGACTGAGCCACCCAGGCACCCTGCAGGAGGTTTTGAAAGTGGGAAATATTCAGTAGTTATTGTTATAAGGAATAAACTGTAGCCATTTCTTCTGTACCATCAAGAGCCAAGCTCACAGGAATGAACATTCGATTGGCCCAGCTTAGGTCATATGCTTACTTCCTGGTATACTGGAGCAAGGAAGGGAAGGAAGGGAAGCATCTGGTATCCCGTCAAAAGCAGAATGTGGGAAATGGGGCTGCTCCAAGGGAATGGACTACTGATGCTGAGAAGCCAGATATTGATATAACTTTCTGAAACATGTATATAAATGTGTATGTGTGTATTTAAACATATAAATACACATGTATGTATCAATGTAAATGCACAATGTAGATCAAGCAATCTTCCATTTTACATCTTATAAATAAATATTTTAGAAGATCAATACCAAAAAATAAACTATTATTTCATATTCGTTTATTATGTTAGTTTCTCTTTCATGGAATGTTTATGTTTTGCCTATTTACCTATTAAACTTCAGTGGTTTCCCTATCACTTTCTATTAACTCTTTATATAATAAATCATTAAAGCTTTCAGTATGAAAAAAAAGAACTAATCACTTGGAAATAACTCTTTTAAAAGGTGAGACCTATTCCTTTTTTTTTTGCTTTTGGAAGGGGAAGAAGTATCTGGAGGGACTGTTGGAAACCATTGCCTTAGAAGGTACCAGTGTAACCCAGACATAATGGGTGCTTCATGTAGTAAGATGTCTTATTTATAAAAACAGTAGTCAAATAGAAAAATATATATATATTATTAAAAAATGTTTAAATCTCTACTAGGTATCTTAAGAAAACACCAAAGTTAAGATGGAGTGGGATTTGGGTAGTTACCATACATTCTTAATGTTTAGCCAACACCTTAAAGTTTCTCATTAAACACCAAACATTTTCTGTTTCCAACTGAAATTTCTCTCCATAGTATAGATACAGCTACTGTGTGTTTTTCTCTAAGCTTTCACTTATGATATTGCAAAAACAAAAACAAAGTTGCCCTTGGCTTATCCACACAGTCCCATTGCTGGTCTCCTGGTCCTGTCTCCTCCAACCTAACCACCATGCACTACGTTATCAAACCAGAATACACCTCCCTGTGGTTGACCCCGAGGGAGTGTGGGCCCATCTCCAGCTCCACCTTCTCCTGATCACTTGTCTGCATAGCAAAGACTAGCCTACATGCAACAGACTCTAAAGCAGGAGTGTGGGACAGGGAAGTTCTGTATATTCATTTTTCTAACTGTTGCCTATTGCATTTCTGAGATTATGTTTAAAGTTGAGAAAGTTGGTAGAATAATCTGCCATTGAGTAGATGTTGGTTTAAATTAATTAAACTTCTGATGGCTTTGAATGTCTCTAATGGCTTCTCCAGTGTTTAGGCGTATCTACTTTGGGCAGATGAATTTGCCTAGCTTTAAAAGAAAAGCTGAGCATGGGTCTTTTTAGAGACATGCTTCATTTATCGTAATGAACGAAGGTGTGTCTTTGGTTGGGTTAGCTTCAGTCTTTGGAAAAGAGGGACATTTTAATTTTTTAACTCTCAGACAGGAAAGAAGACCCTATGAGAGCCATGTACCTTAATCTCAGGGAGGTTTCTGCATCCCTGGGACCTGATACCACAACGTTGTTTGCCGCCTCCAGATGGCGCACGGGAGAAGAATGAGACACAATCAAGTCAGCTGCAAGAGAATGGGAGCAGGGGACAACAGTAGAAAAGACTGTTGCCCTGAACAACTCCTCAGTCTCATATTTATTAGAAAGTGAGTAACAATCAACAAAGCTGTAGTAGATTACACATTGACCATGAATCTTGCACATATGTAAGAAGAAAGGCAAAACCTGTCTGGTTGCGTAGTACATGACCTACAGTGAACAAGCTCAAACGAAAAGATTGTCTGACTGACGGCTGATGCTCTTGGGGGAAGGGGAGATAACAGAAAAATAAAGCAGGTGGCATTCGGCCTTGAGCGAGTGGGGACCCCTAGCTGCTGAGCTTCAAGGACGTCTATTGTCCTCTCCCCCAGAGGCCTGTTGTCAGTACCTGTTTTTCTTAAGACTATATCTAAGCACGCTTGGTAACTAGTATAATTACTCATAAGTTATATTTTAGCAGTACGTTGTTCTAAGCAATGGTTACCATTGTTCCTTTCAGAGATCCCTTTCTTTTTTTGTAGCTGAGGAAGGAAGGTCATAGATATTCCCAACCATTCAGTAAATATTCTGTCAGCTTCAAACCTCACTGAGTTGTTTAGAACAGAAGAGACATATTGGCTTTATAATCCCCCTGAGGAGAAAAGAATTTTGAACCTAAGCAAAATAAATTCTACTTAATGCTAATGCACGGGTAAATAATGTTTTTATTTAGAAAAGAAATATTTTTAGGATAAATAAAATATGTGTAGTTTTTACATTATGCTCTAGTTTCCTTCCAGCTGGGTGAAAGATGACTTGAGTTAGAGTTCTCTGGAGTCACAGTTAATTTACTCTTTTTTTCTAGCAGTACACTCTGAAGCAGAAGGCGTTAAAGTTCAATTAGCTATTTACAATCACTGTACGGTTATTTCCAAAGAATAAGTAACCTAGAAAGTTGTCCAAATTGCAGGGGGAAAAAAAAAGGAAATTCCACAAAGGCTTGTAAACATAGGAATTGCAATTTAATGAAAACGATTGTCATAAAAAAAAAAAAAAAAGTCAATTACAGACACCTGGCAAAATCGTTCTAAAGACTGAAGCTATTAGAGAGAGAATAAAATGTATTTGGACCAAGTTTCTATCTAATTGAATTTCCCTTCCTCTACTGAGGATAAATTTGGTTGTCTGATGGGAATTTAAGCTATATCCTCACTGTTTAGGATACTGGTTTCTCCAAAGCCATGGTCTATGTGGACGGAGTGGGCTCTGCATGGTGGGTCTCTGCCCTAATTTTACCTCCTCAGGCTATTTCTGCTGTGTAACCCTAGGCTACTGAATGCCCTGGTTGGGTGGAAAAAGGAGATTTTGATTTTCAGGAGAAAAGTTAGCTTCAAGAGACTTAGACGCTAGTGGTTAAGAATCTTGGCTTTGGAGTTAGGTCCAAAATTGAAGCTTCACCCTCTACTTGTTGTGTGGCAATGGGGAAACCGCAGCTGTTCTCAGCTGTAATCAAAGATTAATACTAATACTACACTTAGTCCTTGTAAAACATGTAGTATGGTTCTTAGAAACAAGCAAGCATGCAATAAATAGTAGCCATCAATATCACTGTATGCTGTTACTATCAATCACTTCCACCTTCTCTGTAACACTTCTCTCTTCTCTTTTCTGCTGAATTGTAATGACACCTGTCCTCATCCCTATGCATGCAAACAAAAGTCACCATATAGGCAATCCCTGTCTGACGCAGTGGTGAACTATGTGCTGTCTGTTGTTTGTATCAAAAGCAATTCTACAGCTTTTTGACAAGTTTCCATCCTAAGGGATTTGGCTCAACTGTGCACATTAAATTTCTCTTCTGTGGATGTATTACAGATATATTGCATTGGTGATTCACCAGGCCCATTTTATGAAAGAGATATAGAGGTGAAAAATGCTTTTCTGAAAAGGATAATGTTGGAGGTGGAGCAGAAGTGAAAGATAACAAGGATGAGAGGATTATTTCAAAATGTACACAAAGTGATTTCATAACTTTCACAGATACGGGTTATAATAAAGAGACTTAGGTGGTAAGGTTTGGCAAAGTTTCTTTCTACTGTGGAGAACACGACTGGTCTCTGTATGTGCAAATGTCCGGTTGCAAAATCAGATTTGGCTGGGGAGCAGGATCTGGTAACTGATCAAGTATGTCTCTTATTATCTTTAATGACTCACAAATCCACTGGGAGTAGCTTGGGTCTGTAATGAGAACAATTTATCAGACTCCAGAAGACATGTCATATTTCAGATTGACATTTTCTCTATGGTGGTTTCTCTCATAAAGTCCTAATGCTGGTGTGGGTTTTGAAAAGCCATTTGGGAAATTTTATTTAGAATTGTTCACATTTCTTCTTGTAATATTTCAGAACACTGTATTTGCTGAAGCCCCAAAGAAATAACACCGAGCTGGTTTTTAGTAAAATCTTTATTTGCTATAGAAACATGGGCATATTTTTCATCCTCCTCTTACCTTAGATTCTTCATATTTAGAAAAGGGAGACCATATATATTTGCTTATATGTATGTATGTGTCTATATGTATATATGTATATGAATATATATATTTATAGATGTATATCTGTATACACACATATATGGCTACTGCTTTTGAAGGAGAGTTAAAGATATTGTGGTGCTAATTTTTGGTTCCTTTTCATGATTAGCTGAGTTTCTGGTGTATTTTAAAACAACAAAAGTAAACATATTTATTAAACATTTACTCTCTACAATGTCTTGGACAGGATCATAGCAAAGAAACCATTATCGAATGATGGAATGCATGAATATTCATGCATTCCATCAGTTAATTCTTGTAAAAACAAAACCAAATCAAATTAAAACTGTAGTAGGTAGGCAGTAGTATCATGATAACCATTTCACAGATGAGAAAATTGAGGCTGAGAGAAGTTAAGGCCAGTGGCCCAGGATAACACAGCTAAAATAGGATGGCATTGGAATTAGGACCCAGATTTGTTTAATTTAGATCAGGATAGGATGGTGAGACAGAGAGCAAAGATAAAAATAAACAAATTTATGTAAGAACTGGACGGGGTACCTGGGTGGCTCAGTCAGTTAAGCATCTGCCTTTGGATCAGGTCATGATCTCAGGGTCCTGGAACCCAGTCACATGTGGGGCTCTCTGCTCAGCAGGGAGTTTGTTTCTCCCTCTCACTTTCTCTGTCCTCTCTCTCTTTCTCTCTCTCAAATAAATAAATAAAATCATTAAAAAAAAAAAAGAACTGGAAACCAGCAGCAATAATAATACAGTAGGTATAGAACACATATGAGATATTTTTTTCCTACCGAATAGATCCAAACAGACCTTTCTTATAAATTTTCCTTGACTGGCTTATGATGACTGAAAGATGAGTCTTTGTAATATCCAAGTCATAACCCAAGTTCATGGTAGCTGCCAAAATGATTTGTGGCAGAGTTTTACTTTTTCAAAAAATTATTGCAAACTAGAGCAAGCAATTTAATTACCTTCCAAGCTGACCAGAGAGCAGAAGTATCACTGTTTTATCTCTGTGCTCTAAGGATCTGCAAGGAGACACTTGGACATGACTCTGTAAGGGGAACAATGGAACGCACGTTGGAGTGTGAGATAGAGCAGAGCAACAATAGGACTGGCTAAGACAGAATTCTGTGAAGTGGCCTGTTCAGTGTGTATGTTCATTATGTGTGTGTATGTGTGTATGCATGCTCATGTGTTTCATATTAGGCAATAATTCCTGAATAGTCAGGATATCCAGTCTGGGTGTTTAAAGCTAATGATGTTTAGATACCTAGAAGATTGATATCAGGACTCGGGGATGACAAGAGAATTTGAGGAAAATGAGAGTACTCCTATCTGGAAACAATGACAACATGATACTTTTTGCCAGACTACAAAGGTTGTTAATAAAACATCTGTTTGCTAAATATCAATTCATTTATCTTGCTTCAAAGGGCTGTGAATTAGACACATATTTACAAAATGATCAGACTCTTTAATGATGAATTCAAATATTTCACTACGTAGGACCTGTGCTATATTTAAAGTTGGTAAAATCACAAGATGTTGTGAAACATGGAAACTTGAGTCTTCAGCATTTTGGAAAAAGTTCCCAATTCCTTCTTTTGCATGTATAGACCTTATTCTTATTGGAAATGCAGATTGCAAGCCCTTTTTCTAAGTTGAAGCCCTCTCTTTTTTTCCCAACTGTTTACCTCCCTGGCCTGCCTCCGCCATGTAATTTACCTGATGGTAGATTGTTCACTCATTGTCTTTTTGCTCATAGATGTACCCCAAATGCTTAGTATAATGCCTGGAACACAGTACACTCTTAAAAAGTATTTACAGAACGCACAGATGAATCTCAATTTCTACTTTTATTTTTTAAAAGTTCTTATCTAAATTCTGGGTAGTTAACATAAAGTGCAATATTTGCTTTAAGTGTATGATATAGTGATTTGACAGTTTCATACAATACCCAGTGCTCATCCCAATTGCTCTCCTCAAGCCCCATCACCTATTTCAACCTTCCCCCCCCACCACTTCCCCTCTGGTAACAGTTGGTTTGTTCTATGTAGTTAAGAGTCTATCTCTCACTTTGCCTCTCTTTCTCTCTCTCTCGCTCTCTTTTATTTTTCCTTTTGCTCATTTGTTTTGTTTCTTAATTTACACAAATGAGGGAAATCATTATGGTATTTGTCTTTCTCTGATTTATTTTGCTTAACCTTCTATTCTCTAGCTCCATCTATGTAATGGCAAATGAAAAGGTTCCATTTCTTTTTTTATGGCTGAGTAATATTCCATTATATACATATACCACATCTTCTTAACTCATTCCTCAGTTGAAGGTATTTGCAAATTACATATCTGATAAAGTTAGTTTCCAAAATATATAAAGAATTTATGAAACTCAACACCCAAGAAACAAAGAATCCAACTAAAAATGGGCAGAAGATATAAATAGACATTTTTCCAAAGAAGATACCCAAATGGCCAACAGACACATGAAAAGATGCTCAACATCATTCATCACCAAGGAAATGCAAAGGAAAACCTCAGTGAGATGGCTAAATTCAACACCACGAGAAACATAAGGTGCGGTTAGGATGTATAGGGGAACCCTCTTGCACTGTTGGTGGGAAAGCAAACTGGTACAGCCACTCTCAATTTTTACTTTTGAGATTATTTTATAAAAAAATTTTATTTATTTATTTAGCAGTGTGAGAGAGATCACAAGTAGGCAGAGAGGCAAGTAGAGAGAGTGGGGAGCAGGCTCCCTGCTAAGCAAAGAGCCCGATACAGGCATCAATCCCAAGATCCTGAGATCATGACCCAAGCTGAAGGCGGAGGCTTAACCCACTGGACCGCCCACATACCCCTCAATTTTTATTTTCACATCACAAAAGATTGTGTTACATTACAAATTCTATATTCTTCATTTCTTGTTTTCCTCTTCCATGATTTTCTCCCAAATATTTCATTATTCTTTCCTGAACATTTTCTCTTTCTTTGCACTGTATTATGTTTCAGCTATCTTGGTTTCTGCTTGTCCTACTTTGTAGTTTTATGTTCTCAGCCTGCAAAGAACTCCTAGGGTTTTGCCAAGATGTACAGTGGAGGGTGTTGCTGCTGCTTGTCCAGCTATACTGTGGTTTCTTAAAGTACTATCTGAGTTTGTGTTTGCTGGGGCACCTGATCCTTAGTTCTCAGGGTGGGGCTCCATTCTGATGTTCTCTTTGTATCAGGAATTGCAGGTAGACTAATTTTTCTGAATCTGGGAGATGGTATTTCAAAGTTGCTAACAGTGCTCTGATTCTAGGGTTGAAGGCACCCTTTAGTATAGTTAACTTTCATGTTGATAAAAATTATTCAAAATAAGTTTTTTTAAAAAGTCTATTGTTTTGGAAAAACTATGATTAAGACGAGTGAGGAAAGTGTCCTTTTGTAAGTATAGCAGTAAAGTTGTGTAAATTGGATGACCTTTAGCAGCTCTGTGTTTTTGTAGCAAGATAAAATATTACTTATTTCTTCTAAATAGTGATTTTGACTGAATTCTCCCTGAAAATGATTCTCTATACTTTGGAAAGGGATTTATCTTTTGATCTAATGATTTGCTCACAAGTGATTGTGTGGCCACATTTCCCCAGATGTTTCTCTGTGTCTCCTGCTGTAGAAAAAACTATGAAAGAAACATATAGGGCTGGTATAGGCTTCCTGGTAAGCAATGCTACTGTCCTACCCATGGCCTTATATGAACCTACATAAACCATTGTTTGGTAAATGCAGTCTTGTGCTGCCCTGATTTAGGCCAGGTGTGCAGATGTATAAAGTTTATACTTCCACTATCAACTACTGGATTGAAGAATGAAGTGAACCTTACACTGGAAGATGGAAATTTTTATCCCCTGTCAGAGCCCAAAACACATTTGTGGGACCAGGATTCTGAAGTACAGAAATACCTCATAAGTGCGTGTGTGTGTGTGTGAGAGAGAGATTGAGTTGGACCATCATGGAGCAGCCATTAAGAATAGCTATTTCTTTTAGTGCAGGTGAGCCACCCACTGTGTCAAACTTCTATTATCCTCATGGTTGCCATAAAGGGACATCTGATGGACTATTACCCAGAATGTGAAAATTTTTTCACTGTATGGAGTTGGCTTTCTTTAAAGTAGCTCTGCTAGTGAAGATGGTCAGGGTCAAAGCAAAAATCCAATCTTCAAATTCCAATTGTGCAACCAAGATTGGTGACTAGGTATAGAAAATCTCATCTCATCTATTTTGTGTCTCTGTTTCTCTTTTGCTCTGTCTTGCATATTTCTTTCTCTTTTTTTCTTTCCTTTCTCATAGTTCCCTTTCCTTTTTTTCTTTCTGTGGTTTTCTTTTCCTTTCCCTCCCCCCCACTCCCCTCCCCCTGCATATTCCTTTCCTTTTATGTCCTCTGAGAAGATGAAATTAGATGTGCAAGACATGTATTAGGAGAAATACCTGTGAAGAATGAAGTGGAAAAGGAGCAGAATTTGTAGGAAAACCTTCAGAAAGTTGTATCAGGAGAGATGGAAAGGAGGAGGTGGGATGGAAGGGAGAAGCCTCAGACTGTAGCAGGTGTCTGAGAAAGTCTTGGCGAGGCCAATGGAGAGCTCAGAGCAAAATTTTCCTGGTAGAGGATCCCCGCCGCTTTGCTTAATCATTGGCTAGGGATGGCTGAGAGGGCATGGACGGTGGAGCAGATCCAGAGTGCTGCAGTTAGAGGCTGGCAGCCAACTGCCCTTTTGTGCAGCAGGTCCTCATGAGAGGAGACCTGAACAACACAGTCTCATGACTACCACACCATCTTTCCTTTCTCCATACCTCCCTCCCTCTTTCTTTCTTCTCACCTTCTCATCTTTTTTTTTTTTTTCCCAAGATTTAATTTATTTATTTGACAGAGATCACAAGTAGGCAGAGAGGCAGGCAGAGAGAGAGGGGGATGCAGGCTCCCCGCCGAGCAGAGAGCCAGATGTGGGGCTCAATCCCAGGACCCTGGGATCATGACCTGAGCTGAGGGCAGAGGCTTTAACCCACTGAGCCACCCAGGCACCCCTCACCTTCTCATCTTAATTAAAATTTAGGCAGGTTTCTTCCTGACTCTAGGCTCCTGACTTCCCTTTTCTTAGAGCACTTACTATAGAAAACTTGTTTTTGTAAATTTGTTCTCTGCCCCTATGAGATGTATTTTTTTTTTTTAATACTCTTTCTAGTTTTACAACCCAAGAATTCCTTTTTCAAGGACCTGGGAACCATTCTTTTGTGGTTGTTGTTGTTTTTATTTTCCTATCATCTATGTATCATCTATTTCTTTTTTTTTTCTTCCAAATTTTTGTTTGAAATCTAGTTAGTTAACATATAGTATAATACTGGTTTCAGGAGTAAAATTTAGTGATTCATCACTTACATATAATACCCAATGCTCATCACAACAAGTGCCCTCCTCAATGCCCATCATCCATTTAACTTATCCCCCACTCACTTCCCTCCAGCAACCCTCAGTTTGTTCTCTGTAGTTAAGTGTCACTTAGGATTTACTTCCATCTCTTTTCCCCCCTTTCCCATATGTTCATCTGTTTCACAAATTCCATATATGAGTGAAATCATATATGTATTTTTCTTTCTTTTACTGACTTATTTTGCTTAGCACTAGGCACTCTAGCTCCATTCATACCATGGCAAATGGCAAGATTTCTTTTTTTTTTTTTAAAGATTTTATTTATTTATTTGACAGACAGAGATCATAAGTAGGCAGACAGGCAGGCAGAGGGGGTGGGAATCAGGCTCCCTGCTGATCAGAGAATGCGATGTGGAGGTTGATCCCAGGACCCTGAGATCATGACCTGAGCTAAAGGCAGAGGCTTAACCCACCAAGCCAACTAGGTGCCCCAAGATTTCATTCTTTTTGATGCCTGAGCATTATTCTGTTGTATTACTCTGATTATATATATCCTACATCTTCTGTATTCATTCATCAGTTGATGAATATTTGGAGTCTTTCCATAATTTGGCTATTATTGACAATGCTGCTATAAACATGAGGATACATATGCCTCTTCAAATCAGTACTTGTGTATCCTATGAGTAAATACCTAGTAGTTTGCTGGGTCTGGTATATACCAGTAGATTGCTGGGTCTCTCTGTCTCTGCAAGAAGATGAGGCGCCTCACTTTAGTGGGCACCTTGATCCAAACTCTAAAACTGCTTCCTATTGTAAATGTAAGAGACCGTGTATTTTTGTTCTGAGTAAAGCCAGTTAGAAAACTACCATTCTACCATGTTGACTCTTGAAACTATTCCAGCCCTTTTTTGTTTTAGTGGAGCTGTGGTCACACTGAGTTTGGGCCTCAGTTTGATCCTATTACAATAGCCTTGAATAGAATCTTCCTTGTGTGTTTAACGTTGGTACAACTTCTGCTTTGGTAGTTCCTTCCCTCCTTTCTTCCATCCCTTCTTTCCTTCTACTAAATATTTTTGAATGCCAACCATGTACCAGGAATAAAATTAACGCCAGGTGAAAAAGATAGTCATAGTCATGTTCCTTAGGGTAGACAGAAAATGAGTAAACAAATACATGCAAATTTTGGAATGTAAATTTTTTTTTTGTAGAAGGAAACCAAGTTTGTGTTGTGAAAATGAGAAGTGGGCATACTTTGCAAAAAATATTCAGGGCACTCAGGAGACATGGCCTTTTTTAGGTTAGAGCCAGTATTTTGGGGCATCCATTTGTTAACATATAACACAAAGCATCATTTGCTGTCATGATTCTAAGTCTATAAATATCTTTCTCAAGTATAAAATGAAGATAATAGTAATAATTGTTTCATGAAATTAATTGGAGAATTAAATGAGATAGTGCATCTAAGCATTTAGTTCTGCCTGGGTACTATAAATGTTTGCTAATATTGCTGATGGTGAAATAATTTGCAAAGATAGTATTCAAGGAAGAGAAATTCCATGGCTTTCCAATTTATTTAATAGCAGAACATTTGAAAAATGAACTCCTTCTAAATATTTCTTGGACCACAGTCTGAGGAATTTTGGTCTATAGTCTTCATGTGGGCACTTACACATATGCTGCCTAGAATTATGATTTAACAGTTTAACATTTAGGTGTCTCACTTCTCTCATGAAATTATAGTCTCTTCAAAGGTATTGATGATGACTTACATGCTTTCTTTTCCAATAGCACTTAGTATATATATTAAATGCATAGAAGGTACACAATAAAAGCTTATTGAATTGAATTTCACAGTAACTGTGAAAAAATACTTATTGTTATGAGTTGCTATTTCAGAGTTCCTTGTTCTTTAAAAATATTTTTTTTTCTCTTTGAAAGAAAGCAATGTGGTCTTAGAATTATTGGTTGAAACTAATTCTAGGAAAAATACTTTTTTGTAATAAAGTATTGACATTAAGGATTTAAATAAAACACAAAGAGCTTCAGAATTAATTAAGAACATTTTTCATATTCCAAAAATCCATAATACAAAATGTTTCATACTGGTGGTGGGTTATGTGGAGCACAGAGACATTTATTATGTTTGATAATTCCACACTTCTTTGTTTAATATAGCTCTAATTGTTCTTGATTCTGGGATATGAGATCTGTTCTCTTTATTGTCTTACTTCTAAAAACAGATATTGATTTAACCACACTCTCCTAAACAATATTCTGCATTTTTTCTTCTTGGTTTCCTGCTGGAAGTTACTCTCTCTGGAACAATATTTATCTGCTAAGGGCAATATATTAAAAATTCAGCATGGACCATGGCATAAGACTGACTTGGGTTAGAGTCCTAGAATTCTGTGCTTGAATGAGTCACCTACCTCCCTTGATCATCTATAAAATGGGAATGGAAATAGTTTCATCCTTCTGGGGTTGGTGTGAAGGTTAGTAGGTTACATGCATAAAGTAGCAGCAGATTACTCATGTAAACCACCCAGTTTACAGGAAACATTCTAAATACTGCACTTCTATTATTTTTTCTATTGTAGATGGCACTGTTTGCTGTTAATCTGGCACTGTTCGCGTGTCATATTTTATTGCATAAATTTTCCTTAAATATAAGCTTGGTCCTGTGTATTTTGCCAATTTGAATTAGCATGATAGTAAAATTACTAGATTGTCAGTTACCTTTTTGTAACGAAAAAGGTCAGTTTTATTTAATTCATACATTTTCCATATATTTCAAGGCATTGTTGTGTTCCCCCAGGCATTGGGCCTTAAGACTTTTAATTAGCCTTCTTTCTGTGATGTGCCCTGATGAAGAACATCTTGTTTACTGAAAACTGATTCTTGTAGCTCCTACACTGGGAGAGTGAGATACAGACAGACTCTGGTCAGCATTTGTCATCATCAATTTCCCATGAATTTTATTGTCTTCTTCTTAGGAGCCATGTTTCTCTAGGTCATCTGAATCCCTTACTTCCTGATATTTTTTCCTTGCTAAAGCTTGGTTTTTCCCATATTGTTTAGTTTTACAAAGGCTCCGGAGAAAAAGAATAATGTGGTAAAATATTTGGGAAATGTTTCTATGTTGTCCTGTGGTAATTTGTTTAAAGAGAAATGGTGTGATGTATCTGTTTGTAAATTGATTTTAATCCACCATCTAAAGGCATAGACCTGCTCTGGTCAGGAACCCAGACTCCAGTGGTGGCTTGATGACTAGCATAAGATGTACTGGTAATAAATTTTTATTCATGAATTTAAAAACCTTCCAAGCTCAACTAGCATTTCATTGCAGAGCTCAACATTAAGAGATTTAGTTCTATGTACTCCTACTTCATAAAGCTCTCTCCTTTTTTTTTTTTTTTTTTTTTTAGATTTTATTTATTTATTTGACAGAGAGAGAGATCACAAGTAGGCAGAGAGGCAGGCAAAGGGTCAGGGGAGCAGGCTCCCTGCTGAGCAGAGAGCCCGATGCGGATCCCAGGACCCTGGGATCATGACCTGAGCCAAAGGCAGCGGCTTAACCCACTGAGCCACCCAGGCACCCAAGCTCAGTCTTGACAGATCTGGTTTGAAGCTATGATAGCTCATTTGGTCAGCTTACAAATAAATTTCTATATGTTTGGCAGAATTTTGTCTAAAGCTTGCATTTCTTATAATGTTCCTCTTGGTATTAAGGCAATAATTACCTTTAATAACTGAATTTTTAAAAAAATATTTTCAGCATAACAGTATTCATTGTTTTTGTACCACACCCATTGCCCCATGCAATTTGTGCCCTCTATAATACCCACCACCTGGTTCCCCCAACCTCCCACCCCCACCGCTTCAAACCCCTCAGATTGTTTTTCAGAGTCCATAGTCTCTCATGATTCACCTCTCCTTCCAATTTCCCCCAATAACTGAATTTTATCAAAAGAACCCTAAAGACTTTTAAACAGTCAGTGTGGCAGAACTTCATGAATGATAGCTGCAAAATATATTCCTCCTTTGGGAATTCAAAATGTACATGAAAATTTCTCAGAAAAAATTTTGTTTAAATTTGTTTCTTAGTTAAATTTTTCTTTCAAAGCTTATTTTTAGCACAGATTTCTTTTTTCCTTGGTAAATGTCTATTAACATCTTGAGTGACAGTGTGGTACCAGTGATCAAAATTTGGAAAATCTTATTTTAAGCCTAGCATCTCTTCCCTTTTTTCATCAAAATTCACTTGTATCCTTTTCTTTCTGAGATCATTCACTCTGAGGGAATCCAACTGCCATGTCATGAAGAAAGCACTGTGGAGAGGCTCATATGGCGAGGAACAGAGACTTCCTGCCAACAGCCATGTGGGTCAGCCAACTTGGAAGTAGATTTTCCAGCCCCAGTCAAGTCTTCATTAATTGCAGCCCCACCCTGCAAAACCCTCTCAAAGATTCACAGAGACAGTGAGATAATAAATGCCTGTTATTTAAGCCACAAAATTTGACGTAATTTATGCAGCAGTAGATAACTAATATAGATTTTAATGGATTTAATAAAATATCAGGGAAGAAGTTATATCCAAGAGTTCTAATGATAGTGATTCTATTTTGCCTTCTGTGAATATTTGCTTTGTAGCTGTGGTACTTTCTGTAAAAATAAGTAATGAACAGAGAATTTCAGATTGGAGAATCAGTGAGTCCTCAAAGCACGTCATCAAGTTGTCCGGCTAGTCTGTTCTCAACTAAGTCTTCCCTGCTAATTGCCCTGTATTCCCACTCTCTTGTCATCCTTCCTCCAGCTCAACAATATACCATTCCTTCTAGCCTTCTTTGCCCCGATTCCTAATGGAAATATTATCAGATAATACTACAAATAAGTTTTCATGTCTTTGAACAACTCAAAAGGAAAAAAAAAAAAAAAGGATATATAGTGGGTAAATACATTTTTTTTTGCCTAAAATGAAAGAAATATTAGGAATCTGATGTAGCAAAATCAAAAGTGTATGGGATTGGAAGGAGTGGTGGGAATGACTAAACTTCTCTATTATCTCCTTCAGCCCTGCCAAGCCATTTCAATAAACATACTATCCTTATGATACATAAACACACACACGTAATACATACACATACTATATGTGCTCCTTACACAAATGAAGCCTCAAAACAAATTTTCTAGCCCCTGTTCCAAAATAAATTGCAACCCCTAACCCTTTAGTTGTGGAAATTCCATGCTATTGTTAACCATAATCATACCTATTATTTAAAGGTATTCCTAAAGTCAGCACAAGTGTTAGAATACTTATTAGTAAGTTAATAGGATGTCCAGCCTCTGATAGTCATTAATAATTCAACCAACTTAGTTGCTGGGTCAATGATAAATTTAATTTTCTTTGATCAATTAAATTGACTACTACAAGAATCATTCTCCAAGTTTAGCAGGAAAATATGATTTAAAATAATTAATGTACAAGGATGGCTTATTTCCAAGGAAATTTAATGATTTGAAGCTCTTCAGAAGTTTTGCTATTGAATTATGAATTAATTGGTATCTAACTTGGAGTTATACAGAATCAAATAAAAGATATTAATTATGCAACTATGACATAATTTATAGTACAAAGTCACCATCACTGAATATTTCTTTAATTATGATATAAAACCCAAATGCTAGGCCAAATCAGTAAATGATAAATTTTAAGAAGAGCTATAATTTCTGTTGGCTATTTACCAGGATTTTCTTCCATGTACCTAAATAATTTTATAGGACTTAAAAAATTTTTACTTTGATGTTAATTACTACCTGCTAAATCTTCTCATTAATAAGTTTTCAGGCAATTAATTCTATCACAAGTTGAAAGTATGAACCAAATTAAAGGTCATTTCCAGAATTAGACTATGGTAATTAATTTCCTGGTTTCTATGTTAATAACTTATCATATATTGTTTGGCAGACATTGATTAGAATGAACATTAGCCATGCAAATCAACACAGATCTATTGGTCTGCCTGTTGGAAAGAGTAAGTTTGGGCTTTTAAAGGAAAAAAACAGAAGGTAAAATCAGAGCCAGCTACACTGTTAGAGAGATTATATTTTCTTATTCCCAAAGATATATAATTTATTAAAGATTGTCAAAACCCTTTCCAGGTTTCCTCAAATTCAGTGTAGAATATTTTCTTGGCTGCTCTGAATTAAACCAAGTGTAATCACATTCCTAGTTAATTGCAATGTATGTAATATTAAGCATAGGAGGATTTTTATGCCTTGGGAAGTTTTTGAACTCTGCTGAAGAAAAGTTATTGCTATTAGAATAAAATATAATGTTGAAGTATTTGAGTTACATTTATAAAATGTAAGTTTACTTTTAAATTTTATTCACTGACATAGGCACTATTGTATAATTTATTAATTTTTTCAGCCATTTTTGTTTTTTTGCCAAATCAAGGGGTGCAATGTTTCTTTAGCTCTTTTAAAAGTGGTTTGTAACTCATGATTTTAATATACTTTCATGTATGGAATATTTCAAATAGATGATAAAATTCATTTATTTATTTTTTTTTATTCTATAAACATATATTTTTATCCCTAGGGGTACAGGTCCGTGAATCACCAGGTTTACACACTTCACAGCACTCACCAGACAATAGTATAACAGGTATTAATGTATATCCCATCTGGATTTAATAGATGTAAACATTTTTCTTTCTACTTTCAGCCTTCATTTATAAATAAAAATAAACCTTAAAGATACAGCAAAAAAAAACCTTTTATTCTTTCTATACTTTATGTCTCTCTTTTCTTAGCAATTTCAGTACCTGAAGTTGGTGCATATTATTTCTACAAAATTTTTTTAACACTCTACCTAATCAATTTTTACAACTGTTAAGTTTTTCACATATTTGACTTTAAAAGGTATTCATAAATTATACATTAGCTTTACATATATATTTAGAAGTCTGTTACAGGACATTGGTTTGAAAATATATGTGTGTCTTTGTACATATATGTATATGCATGTGTATATATGCATATAAATAGGATTAAACATATATGTATGAATGTGTATATATATGCATGTATGTATATATCTATCTAGTCCTATATCTTTTAACAGACTGTGAAAGAGTTACCAATCCAATTAGTATCACATTGTCTTTTTTTTGTTGTTTTTTAAAAGATTATTTATTTATTTATTTCATAGAGAGAGATCACAAATAGGCAGAGAGGCAGGCAGAGAGAGAGAGGGGGAAGCAGGCTCCCTGCTGAGCAGAGAGCCCGATGTGGGGTTCGATCCCAGGACCCTGAGATCATGACCTGAGCCGAAGGCAGAAGCTTAAACCACTGAGCCACCCAGGCGCCCCAGTATCACACTGTCTTAATCTGCATTTTTAATAGTGAATTTTACTATCTTTTCAAATGTGTATTGAATATTAGTTTTGTTCATCTGTGTAACTTGACTGTTCATTTCTCTTTGCCCATTTTTTAAATAGGGTTGTTTTTATTATTTATTTATAGGAAAGATTTATATATTCTAAAATATATAGATTATATTATAATACATTATATCATATTATAATGTATTATAAATAAATAAAAGATTTATATATTCTAAATTTTTGTTCATTTCCTATAATACAAATCCATTTCCAAGTCTGTGGCTTGTATTGTAACTTGGTTTCTTTTTCATTCAAAAGGATTTAAATTTTAATATACTTAGAATTATATTTGTTTTGGTGGTTCATTTTTAGCCTCTCTATTCTATTCCTAAATCTATCTCCTGTAGGGATACCATGTTGATTTAATTATTATACATTTATGATATGTCTTGATATTTGAGAGAGCATATAACTTTTACTCTTCAAAATTGATTTGGTTGTTCCCAGCATTTTACTATAGCACTTTAAGATTACCTTTTCAAGTTCTGTTCATAATTGGCACTTGCCTCACTGTTTTAAATTTATAGTTTGATATTGAGGAGGAAAGTCCAGCATGACAATACTAAATCTTTCCATTCATGGATACAACATATCTTCATTTATCTAGGTGTTCTTTTATGCACTTTGAGTGTTTTCATCTCATCTGTTATATCTTTTGCTAGGTTTATTCTTCAGATCTTTGTAGTTCTTGTTGTTATAACTATTGACAGATTTTTTAAAATCACATTTTGTAATTAGTTATTACTGGTATGTAAGAATACTAGTAACTCTTGAATATTGGTGTATTCAACAATCTTGCTGATCTTTCTTATTCTAAAAATTTTTCTTTGGAGATTTTTTTGATTTTCTATGTACGCAATCATCATATCTACAATAACAGCAATTTTGTTTCTTGATTTTCAGTTGTAGTCTACTTATAAGAAAGGTATTAAATATGCTTTGTTAATAAGATCAGGTTTTGGGAAATTAAGCAAGTACCACTTACGATACTTGCTGGAATTTTTAGTGCTGGGAGCTACCATATACTAAAATTTTCCACTAACTTCCATCCACCCTATTATTATGCCTCTATTTTATCATCTTATGTTAGGTGTTTTTACTTCAAACATTGTTTTACAGTATTTTTTTAGATGATAATATATTAAGTTAGCCCAGGATATGTGTCAAAGATCCTCCTAACTTTTCAGAGGAACTCCATTCATTATAGGCTAGTCACATGCTGATGTAATTGCTGGGGAAGGGGGAGAATAGGAGGTGGGATTTGAGCATCCCTCCATAGCAACTCCAGGTTCTCCTCCAGGCTTGACTATGATTCACTTCTTTTTTAAGTCCTGAAACAAAGTAGAAATTCAGTAATTTTTTTTGTTAAATTGCCCAAATACCTTCTTTTGTCTATCAAGCTTTGAAATGTCACTGTTAGAAACTCATTCCTGTGTGATTTAAGGTTTATTAGTTTTCAATACTCTTTCCAGAAAAAGTAAACAACCTTAGTACATTGTTATTTTAATTTACTGTCCCCATCCACAAAGCATACCTCCTACCTGCTTCCTAGTCTATCCCAGTATTGGCACAGAGCATTTGATAAATTATGCTTAAATTTTGTCATATGTCTAAATGGCATTATTAAAGTACTTTATAGTGTTGTGAAAATTCATGAAAGCATATAAAATTTTAGGACTGTGCCTGGTCTATAGTAAGCAATAAATAACTGGTACTTTTATTAGCAAGTCATCATTATCACTGACATCAAATTCTTTTGGAGAAAATAATTTCTGATTTTACATTTGCTTTTTATAACTAATACAATATGATATCTATACAAGTAATTTTCCTATAAAATAAGAATGAAATACCACTTTGTAAAAATAAGAATAATATAACAAAATAAACATCCACATATTACTTTTTAAAAGTTATATTTAAAAATATTTATGTAAAATAATGGATTTCCATCTATGACTCATTAGCTTGAATCAGAACAGTTCTTCTGAAAAAAAACAAATTAGAAAAGCTGAACAAATTAAAATCTATATCTATATTTGAAGAAATTAGAGTGCTACCAAGACAGCCCAGTATTAACTAAGATTTTGGAGAGAAGAGAAAAGCAATGAAATGAGACTGACATTTTACACTAATTTGCTCTGCTAGGATTTTGCCTATTTTGTCAAGTATGAGAGAATGAGAGAGTAAGCAGAAAGGGGCAGGTAAAGGTATAAGAGTCTGAGTAGAGTTTTCAACATTCTTACAGGGTTAAAAAAAAAAACAAAACTCTAGGATTTGGGACTGAAAAAGCAACCAGAACTTGTAGTAAGAGAAAATTCCATAGAGAAAGTGTGTAAGGAGAACAAAGCTCACATTTGGACTGCTTTTTCTATGGAGGTGTTTTTTGATTCTTAAGTAGTGCAAAGCAAAAGTCAAGAACTCAAGCAGAAAGTAGAATATAAGCAGGTGAGAAGCTGAAGTAACATTTTAGAAGTCTCACAAGAGTTGGAGAGACTTAATTTATAGTCTAATATCGACTAAAGAAAACAAACAGTTGTAAACATCCTAAGCTTTCAACTGAGATACTGAAATAGCTAAATCACATGGCTATGAACAAACCAAAAATAAGCCTTCATAAAGACTTAAGCCACATTATGAAATCATTTCAATTTGAGGGTGAAATAATCTTCTCCTGACTTTAATATTCTCTTGAAGTAACACTAAATCCTCATTAAAGGAAAATAATGTCACCCAAATCCTCCAAAATTTTTCATATATCCAGCAGACAGTAAAAAATTACATGTCAAGTAACAGTACCAAGAGAACAAACAGATACAAGGAAGAGACTCACAGATATATATATATATATATATATATATATATATATATATAGAGAGAGAGAGAGAGAGAGAGAGATATCTATATATATACAGAGAGAGAGAGAGAGATACACACACATGATTACATGTACAAATTAGCTTCTGCAATAAAAACAAATGTCTGGATGAAGAATTTCAAGAGAGAATAAAATAGATCCATGAGAATATCAAATGGAAGTTCTAGAGCTTAAATATATAATAATAACTCAAAAGAACTTCTATGACAGTTCAAGAGATAAATGGAGGACTAGTGACCTACCTACAAGATAAAGCAGAAGAAAATAATGGTATGAAGTATGAGGTAAAAAGAAAGGAAGAAAATTTAAACTAGTGAGTAGGAGAAAAATGGGAAATGGTAAAAATTTCTTAGATATATATAACTGGAGTCCAAGAAGAATCAAAAGAGAAAAAGCGTGGAACTCTTGGGTGATGCAATTGGTTAAGCATCTGCCTTTTGGTTTCAGCTCAGATAGTGATCTCAGGATTGGGAGGTTGAGCCCTGTATGGGACTTTGTGCTAGGCAAGGAATCTGCTTGGGTCAGTCTCTCTCTTTCTCCCACCATCCCTCCCCCTTGTGTGTGCACTTGCTCTCTCTAAAATAAATAAATGTTAAAAGAGAGAGAGAGAGAGAGAGAAAATGATAGGGGCCATATTTTAGATGTTAGTGGCCAAATATATCTTTAAATTAAGTAAAACCTCAATTCACAGGATCAAGATATATTATAAATTGGAAGCAAGGTAGACATAAAAAAAAATTTCTAGCCACACCATAAAACCCTTTTTGGATAATTCAATATATATTTGTAGTTTGGAATTCAGCATCTATTTTTCCAAAATTACATTATGAAAGGTTTTCTATTCCTAAACTGAATATGTTTAATTTATAATTTATTTGAAGTAGTCATTAAATTTTGGAGCAATGTTGGTTGTTACACAATTGAATCTGCTCATTGTATCAATGATGACACTGAGGTCCAGAAAATTTGTTCTAAAAGTACTTCATCATGAAAAGCAATATTTTTTAAAAAAGTATTTTTTTAAATATTGAAAATAATGCAATATAATAAGAATATTTAAAATTTTAATTCAAATCTTAGTTATCACAGAAGCCATTATTTGTTTACCAAAATATCCATTCCAATATTCATATTAATAAGACTGTGATTTTTGTGTGTGTTCAACTGTTGGAAGACAATTCTCCATAAATATTTTTATATTTCTATATGATTGGAGACTTCTGAGTAATCCACTGACAAGGTTTGTTAAAGGATGATTGAAGAACTTCTATGTCTTGAAAGCTAGAAAGAGATTTTTTCCCTTAAGAGATTTAGAGATGTATCTTCCCAGGAATAATCACTTACATTCCAGGGTAAGAAACCTAGAGAGATTTAACCTATCTCTCCCTCCCCCAGATAATGTTTGTTTATATTCTAGAGTAAAAGTCTATGTTTCTTTGGAGGTGAAGATGGGTAATTGACCAGAATTCTCTATATAAAACACTGAGACTCATGATTTTGGTGTTCATCTTCTGTGATTTAAAATGACTGCATATTCAGATGTTATCTTAATTCCTAGTCATGTTGTCTTGAAAGGAATTGAGTCCTGGGGAACTGAGACAGTGAGTAATTAACTGTCTGAAATTATAGTACAGAAATCTTGTCGCTCCTGTCAGTACTTACATATAAAACTTTGGCAAGATAACTCGTTAGCTTGTAAATATAGTAAAACTTTCATCATTTTAGTTTAACAGAGCCAATGCCCAACTGAAATACCGTGTTACCTAGCCTCCCTTGTGGTTAAAAGTAGCCAAACAACTAAATTCTAAGTAATGATATGAAAGCAAAAGTTGGTGTTTGGGACTTTAAGAACATGCCCTAGAGATAGGTAGATAGACCAATAGATGATAGATAGATAGATAATAGATGAATAGATAATTTTTTTGAGTAAAAGAACACCTTAATCTGTAATCTCAGATGCTATATGTACCACAGTTATTATTTTATAATGTATTTAATTTTTATTATAGATTTTGGAATTTGACAAAAAAATCTTATAAGTTTAAAACTCTAATGTGAAAATAATCCATCAAATCACTGGTCAAAAAATAAGATACACCATTTAAAGTTTCAATAAACTTCACTCTAACAACAATAATTTAAGAGTCATATTGTACATTGACCTTTGGGAGGATACTCTAAACAGAAGAAGTAATGGGGCTCAGCGGGTACTTTAAAAACTAGACTTTATTGTGGTGCATTATATTGAAGTTAAGATGCAAATCAAGTTGGATTCTTTCAGTGCCCATTTTAACTGATACTAAATATGTATCATTTGTCAGCTAACTAGAAGTTTCATATTCTGAACTCCTAAATGTCTTGCTTTTACTTAATTACTTTTTTTTTTTTTTACTTCTTCGCTTGATATAATGCAAAAATGTTGTTTACCTGTGTAGTACATCCTGGATGTTCAAGATCAGTGATTGCCTCTTTATTCCCTAGTGTCCAGGCCAACTAGAAACAAGCCTAATTGAATGTTTTTCTTTATCAGCTAGCTAGTTTTCACAGCTTGATGTGCCATCAGTTTCAAGATTCTTCTAAATTTAGAAGATGACTTTGACCATAACTTGGTGTTGATGAGATCCTTTTTCTTTAGTTTCTGGAAACATGACTACTGAAGCAAATAAAGTACTATACTATTTGCTTCTAAAAAGAGATAGGAAATAAGTGGAAAGTACATTGACTATTTTGCTTCCTCAAAAATATACTCTCTTGGGATAATCATTGTGCTGTCTGCTAATGAGTCTGAGAGCCTAATCTGACATTGATGTTCTTTATGCATCATTTAATTGTTTCATGTTTAATTGCATTACAACAAAGCCAACATCTGTGGCAATGAAGATATAGAGGATATTTTGTAAACTCAGAAAAGTGGAACGGAGTCACAGAGCAGACCTCCCCTTTAAAGAAAATTTCCATGGAATAGACTAACCATCTTGATTATATTAAAGACAAAAGCCAGGAAATTAGTAAGAGAGAATTTAGAACCAACAATAGATTTGAATTGATTGACAACATAAAGGATTCATTTCCTTTGTTTTAGAGTAAGAAAAGGTTTTCAATTTTATCCTCATTTCTTCTATCATATGTTAGATGTGCTATTAATGAGGTACCACAAAAGTTCAGGTAATAAAATCCAATAAAGTGGACAACCAATTGATTCATTCTTGGTTAAAGTGGTTTAATTTCTCCTTCATGAAATGAGGAATTCATTTTTAGATGAATTACAAGTGGCAATTCTAAAGTTAATATATACATTTTCACTACATGGAAATAATTTTTATTAAAATGTACAGAAAAGAAGTATTTGGTATGTAGTAGAAAGATAGTGTATGCTTGATAAAGAGAAAAAAATAAGTTAATAATTTGTCTTAGAGATTGGCATGGCATATATAAGGAATATACTAGACCAAGATACTGAATTTGAAGACAAGCATGAGCTCCTGAAAGTCAAATTTTGATTTCTCATATATTTACAAAGACATGGGATCTTATGAAAATTCTTCTTAGCCCTAGGGAAAAGATGTAAGGGTAAAGAAGTGATTAAATTGAAGTCTTTTAGAAATAGTTTTTATTTCTGTGGGCCTAAAAAATATGATCTCATATGAACACACTTCCATTGGTGAGCTCCTATAAGTTATTCATTTTTAACATCTAAATTTCTATAGTATCAAGAAACCAGTTTATTTTGAAGTATCTCCTGGGGTGCATAGAAGCAGGAATTCTTCTGATTTTACCATCCTTTTGATTAAACAATTGAACAGACTTATCAACAAAACTGTATTATCAGCCTGTCACTCTGGTAGGTAAGCAAATACAGAATTCCTGCCTAGGAATTGTGGTGCATTATATTGAAGTTAAGATGCAATGGAATATGGTAAGCACTGTAGAACTGCTTATTAAAGTAAAATGTAAAAGTACTTTGGAGCATAAAAACATTTATTGGCATAGGGACACCTGGGTGACTCAGTCAGTTAAGCATTCAACTCTTTTTTTTTTTTAAGATTTTATTTATTTATTTGACAGAGAGAAATCAGAAGTAGATGGAGAGGCAGGCAGAGAGAGAGAGGGAAGCAGGCTCTCTGCTCAGCAGAGAGCCCGATGCAGGACTTGATCCCAGGACTCTGAGATCATGACCTGAGCCGAAGGCAGCGGCTTAACCCACTGAGCCACCCAGTGGGTAGTAGCTTACAAGTTAAAGGGGAAGATAGATATGGAATAGAATTGACAGTATGTTGAGTACATAATGCTATTAGACATAGAACTGGCCTGGGCATTTGTAAGAACTCCCTGAAAATGATATTTAAGACAACAAAGGAACAGGAGTTATCTAGGAAAGAACAGGGGAGAAAAAATCTAGGCAAAATTAGCCATTTCCAGAAATAAGAACAAGACAAAGATCTGGAGGCAAGAACACGGCCTGTCCAAAAAACTGAAGGAAATCCAGCATGCCGTGTACTTTGATTTGCATGAGAAGAGTGGAAAGAAATGAAATAAGCAGGGGTGGGTCGCTGCCTCATACAACAGCATATTTAATGGAAATCTAGAAGCTCAAACATTGCATGATTTCCTTGAAAGGATTCAGAATGTATGTCAATGGACATCAACCTCCAGTCAAATCCACCTTTTCTCTTGCTTTCTTCTTCTGGGAAGATACATACTAAATCTTCCCACCACACTTGCAGCTAGGTTGTGACATAGTTCTGCGCAAAGAGATGTTTGGAAAGTCCTGGTGGAGGGTGTCAGTTGAGTGAAGCCTCATCAGGAGGATTTGTTTTTATTCCATTTGCGTTTCCCTGCTTTTGCTGTCTGAAAAGTAGATATGAGGTCTGGAGATGTAGCAACCAACTCAGGATCAGTTCCTGTATGTTGAGGATGGTGATGCCAAAGACAGAAAAAGCCTGAGACTAGGGGATGGAGGATTGGACTTATTTTGCAGTCAGTGTTGCTGGTAGCTTCTAGTACTGTGACTGCATAGCTTGTATGGCCATATGCAGATACCTTGCCTAAGTTCCCAATAGTAGGTGTCCTTGAGGTTCCTTATCAGAACTGAGTGATCTACTCCCACACTTATTTTCATATGAAACAAACTCCTACCAATTTAAGCCCCCAAAGTTGATTTTTTCTGGTAACTGCTACCAGTCACATTTCTAACTTTCAACAGTGTTCTCTTTTATCTATTTATGGGTCAGATATCTTTGTTGAAAGCTTATATATTGCCTGAGGAAAAAACATTTTGACAGTCTACTCTTTCCCTCTATGTGAATAAATTACTGTCCTGGAGTACTACTTCCTCCCCCAGGCAATGTTCTTCTAAACAACTCAAATGTCACTTCTTCAGAGTCTTGTCCCTGTTTCCTCTAGGCAAAATTAGCCATTTCCAGGACCCCTTAAGGAATCCTATGCATTGACCACCTATCATAGCTCTTATAATTATTTATTTATCCATCTTCTCCATCACTTTGTGAGCTCCACAAAGGCATTGTTCTTATCATCTTTATTTTCTATCCCTATTGCCTAGAATATTACACTATTAACTTAGAATATTAGGGCCAGGAAAAAAAAAAAAAATTAAAGTAGGCTCCATGCTCAGTGTGGAGCCCAATGCAGGGTTTGAGCTCATGACTCTGAGATCAAGACCTGAGCTTAGATCAAGAGTTGAAGGCTTAACTGACTGAGTCACCCAGGTGTCCCTATGCCAATAAATGTTTTTATGCTCCAAAGTACTTATACATTTTACTTTAATAAGCAGTTCTACAGTGCTTACCATATTCCAAACACTATTTAAAAATTATATAATTTAATAAATAAAATATTCTTAATCACCCTTAGATGTCGGCAATATTATCCTCATTTTATAAATGTGGAAAACAAGGCCTGGGGGTGCTTCTCAAGTTCACAGATCTAGTAAGTGAATGGAGTTTGGATTAGAACTTAAAGGTGTTAGTGTCTGAAATAAAATCTTAAGATCAAATTCAGACAGAGGGAACCTTGGAAATAATCTAATTTCTTTTCATATACAAGGATCTATTGTATATTATTACATACAAAGACATGGAGGGATTGGGTGACATATCGAGTATCAGAATATTAACTGTTGTAAGAGCTGGGACTTTGGTTTACTTCTTCATTGGCTCTCCAAACTGACTTTGCATTAAAATCATCTGGGAGACTTGTTCTGATAATCCAGATTCCAGGGCCTACCTTTCTTAGATTCTGATTTGGAATATATGCTTCTAAAAATACTCCCAAATTAGTTACAAGACAGGTTTGGGAATTTTATCTATCTAGTTTTGGTCAGAAAAATAGAACTACTATAACTATATAACTACTATAACTAAACAAGAATAAGTGTTTAATATAGAAATTAGGATTTACATGAATTTAGAGAAGAGCTGGGGTAATAGACGTCTGAAACAAGTGACCAGACGATCTGAGAAACAGCCAATAATGACTGTCCAGACACACCAGATTATGTGGAATAGATAGAATTCATGGGGAAATCTGAGAAGCTGCTAAGACCATAACATAGAAACTTCTGAAGAGGTCTGTAAAGTCCCTGTGTTGGGTCCCACAATTTTCTATGAGTAGTGGCTTCACTTTGCTTATATTTTCCAAATGATATAGAAGTTTCTGTCATTGGCAAACTCTAGCTCAGAGTCATATACACAAGTTAGTAGATTCTGGTATTGTAATTGTCCCTTTAAAGGGGAGATTGGTGGTACTGTGTGATCTACAGATGTGGTACCTTGTGATCCTCGTCTCCTGTGTTCAAATCCTTGTATGATCCCCTTCCCTTAAGTGTGGGCAGGGTCTGTGACTTGTTTCTAACCAGTGAAATATTGGAAAGGTAATAGGATGCATGTGATTACATTTACATGATCCATAAGGTTGTAGTATGTCTTGTGAGAATCTCTTTCCCATCATTGTCTTTGCAAAGGCAAGTTGCTATGAATCTTACAGATGAAAGGAAATGAATGTTGTCAACAAACATGCAAGTGGGAAAGTAGCCTTTCCCACTTGCATGGGCTGGGCCTCCAAATGAGGCCCTACTCCCACACACTGATTGCTTCACAAGCTCTTAAAGCACAGAATCCAACTAACCAATGCCCAGGTCTCTGACTCCCAGAGACTCTGAAATACCAAACGTGTATTATTTTAACCCAACAAGACTGTTGTAACTTATTACATAGCACTGGATAACTAATGTGACTGACAATCTGGCAAAAAGAAAAAGAACAAAAACAAAAACAAAAATACACCCAAAAGTAGCTCATTGACACTATTAAAATCTGAAATATGGGCCAATAGCTTTGGGAAGAATTGGTCAACAGGAAGGGATATTTCACCAGTTGTGGACAAATGATGAGCTGTTTTAGTAAGTAGCAATATATTTAATGAAACTGGGCTTGCTTTTACTTGAAAGAGTATATATAATTAATAATCTTATAACTTTGATCTGGATGTTATTGAGGCAAAATAACAGAAGTGATAGCTGGTTGCAACTAACTGCATTTGACAAAAGTATTCAAGAAAAAAATAAGGTCTGGGAAAAAAACATACAATTTGCAAGAAGAATTTAGAGGAAACATAAATAATTTAGAAATTACAGTATTGCAAATGACACTACTTCTCAACAAATCTGAAGTGAGGCCCTTATGACATAGCCTCAGTTTAAAGACCAAATCAAAGCTGTGGCTTGAATAATCTTATATAGGACCCAGAAAGAATTTAAGAGCAGATTTAGTAGATTCTTCTAATTGGGAATAGCTTCCCAGAAAATAACTTCCAGAAAAATTAAGGATATGGTCAGATAAATGCCCAAGGGGCCCAATATACCCATAATTAAGTCTACAGAAAGATGCAAGCCTAAAAAACATGTGGGGAATATTTTGGCACATATCATTGACTAGAATCAAATATGTTGAGAGATGTGTTTGAGACACAAACTTCTGAAAGGGTATGGCGGCAAAACCCTTACCAGCCTAAATTAAGAGAATCAGGGATGTACTTCAGGTTGCAAAAGGACCTCTTATTCCTATCAAAAATCATATGTTCACCCATGCCATCTTCAGAAGTAGATGTCCAAAGTGGTTAAAAAAAAAAAAAAAAAAAAGAGAGAGAGAGAGCAGAGCCAAGAATCATGGCAACAATGGACCAGGGAGCAGTTCCTGACAGAATAACTAGTGCTTAATGAAGGAAAATTACCCACTCCATCGTAGAGAAAACTCATATTTTTCAGCAGTACCTCAGAAATTTTGGGGAGTGGAGACTGCTATGTACCAGGAAGTATTCTGCTTTCTGAGTGGATATAGTATCATAGTTATTCTGTACCTCTTCCATACTGGATATTGAGATTGTGGTAATATATCACTTACCCCTTTAGTTTCTGTGTCTCTGGACACCGAATATATATATATATATATATATATTTTTTTTTTTTCCAAAAAGTGTAGGGGTATGTATGTGTGTGTGTGTGTCTGTGTGTCTGTGTGTGCACGCACGCATCTCACAGCATTTTGGACTTGAGGTCTCATGCCATAATTGGATTGTGACATTTAGAGTGTCTTTTTTCCTTTTTTTACTCTGGAGTGATATTTTGCATGGGGAAAGTACATAAATATTTTTGAACAAGGAAGTAGAGTGTGGTAGATTAGATTATTTAACAAATACTCACTTCTTTTCAGACTCCTTTCTTCAGAAGTGTATTCCCTTGCTCTACCACTATTGGACTTGACATTATAACTTAACTTGGCCAAAAGAATATAAGCAGAGGTGGCAGTTTACCAGTTATAGACCTAGACTTAAGAAGGCACCAAATGTTTCTGTCTATCCCTAGGGGAGCTCCAGAACTTTCCAATAAGGAGAAAATGGTCCTCAGTGGCTGTTGTTCCCTTAGCATAGGTCCTTAATTAATTAGAACAACTTGTCATCTGGATACTTAATTAAGGCTTAACATTTTATATGTAGATTAAAAACAATAAAAGAAACCATTGTTCATTCATCCAAAAATGTACCATATATATTAAGTATATAGGAGTAAAGGACCTTGATGTATGCAACCATCTCTCAAAGGTTAAAAAAAAATGTGTATATATGCATGTATATGACAGGGAGAGGGAGAAGGAGCAGAAGAGGAAGTGATTGAATTTTGGCTATCTAAATCTTTATTGTTACCTCTGCCTCTTTCAACATACGCAGCTCTAGGGGTGGATAGGAAAGAACAAAAAGGTACAAGGAAGTATAAAGTAGAAAGCTATAAAATTTTAAACCAAGGAATACACTTGTAGTTACAGTTTGAGCAACTTAAAAGGTTCCTCATCTTTGTATACCTTGGAATGGGAAGAAGTACACAGATTCAATCTGTTCTGCCTTCTTTTGTTAATGTTGTTAGTGTACTTCCTGAACAGGAGGAAAAAAATTCTATCTCTTGTCATGTTGACAGCTTTTGCTACATAAATAGATAGCTATGTAGGCAGATACCAAGGTGTGAACTTCCCCCATGCATTTTAATTGGATGTTTGAAATGTGGGATTGAGTGTTTAAATGGTAAGGGTGCCCATCAAATGAAGTCCAGATATCTACTTTAAGTCAGTAAAGTGGCCACTGCATAGTTAACAGTGAGACTAGTTTGTTGTACATTTGTAACTAGCTTATAGATCCCAGAAACAGCTCTAAAGAAGGCTGTTTTTGAAATCTACAGAGAAAACACATCTCCCCACATCATTTTTCCCTTAAATCATCCCTGGAAAGGACTGCTTTGGAAAATGAACTTTAGACATCAAATTTTTTTACAGACCAGAAATAAAGCCTTTTAATTAATTTTTCCCTAGAAGGTTTTTTATTTTCTTATCCCTTTTTGGCACTCATGAAATATTAATTAATAGTAACTTACTTGTGATTAATGAATTAATTGATTGATCAAAGAACTATTTACTTAGTGTTTATAATGTTATAGGCCCTGGAGTCATCAAGTAAAAAGCATCGAAGTGATCACTGACATCCTAAAACTTTTAATTTGAAAAACCAATAAATTAGTAAAAGAAGAAATATATGAAATGATTGTAAGTAGCAATATTTTATAGAAATAAGGGACTAGAACAAGCCAAAGAAGTTTTCCCTGAGAAGGTGAAATTCAAACCAAGTCCTAAAGTGAGAGAGGAGCTGATATGTGCCCATAGAGGGCAGAGCATTTCAGCAGAAAGTCAGGAAAAGCATGATGTTTCCAAGGAAGAGCAAGGAGAATGATGCCCGGGGTCCAGGGAGAAGAGTGGTAGGAGTTAAGGTTAGGGTTTTGAAGCAGAGGGGGTTGGAGGGGGTTGGGTGAGCCTGGTGGTGGGTATTATGGAGGGCACGTATTGCATGAGCACTGGGTGTGGTGCATAAACAATGAATTTTGGAACACTGAAAAAATAAAATAAAATAATATGGAAAGTCTATTTCTGGGCTCTCTATTCTGTTCCATTGATCTATGTGTCTGTTTTTGTGCTAGTACCATGCTATCTTGATGATGACAGCTTTGTAATAGAGCTTGAAGTCCGGAATTGTGATGCCACCAACGTTGGCTTTCTTTTTCAATATCCCTTTGGCTATTCGAGGTCTTTTCTGGTTCCATATAAATTTTAGAATTATTTGTTCCATTTCTTTGAAAAAGATGGATGGTACTTTGATAGGAATTGCATTAAATGTGTAGATTGCTGTAAACCTGGTGATTCACAGACCTGTACCCCTGGGGATAAAAATATATGTTTATAAAAAATAAAAAATTATAATAAAAAAATTAAAAATAATAATAATATGGAAAAAAAGGTAGGGGTAATAGCTGGGGGCTAGATCAAAGGCCATAGTAAGGAGTTTTATTCAATGTGTAATAGAGAGCTTTTAAAAGGTTGGACAATGACATGATTGTTTTATGTTTTAAGATATTTTTGGTTAGTGTGTGGAAAGTGTATTAGTAGGTCAAGAATGAAAATGGGGAAACCAGTGAGAAGGGTGGCTAATAGATTTAATCTGGTGACCAGATTAAAGTGGGTAAAAGTGGAATAGAAGAGAAATGGATTCCAGGTATGTTTTAGAGGTAGATTTGATGGGATCCATTGATGGATTATTTATCAAGGGTGAAGGAGAGAAAAAGAAAATATATCTTATGGGTTTCTGATTTGGGCAATTATTGAAATGGAATTATAATGAGCAAAGGTCAAAATTTCCATTTTAAGATGTTTGTGAAGCATCTAAGTATTGAAGTCAAAATAGTTTTGTGTGTCTTTTGGGAATTCCAAGGGGAAGATTGGACTAGAGATTTAAAAATGGTTGATATCACCACAAATTTGTATTTGGAACTATGGACTGGTGGAGATAGCCAGGAGAGTAAACAGGTAAGAGAATGCCCATGATGGAGCCCTGAGGAACCAGAACACTAAAAGGCTCTAGAGTGATACACTAGCAATGGAGATGACATGGCTAGTGTAGGAAAAGGAAGATAGTGTGGTGTGACCAAACACATTTACTCCTTTAAGAGCATAAACTCATGAGCAGGTCAGAACTTCCTATGTTATAGAGTAGACACAAGGGAACATAAATTCCTTTTTTAAACATAGATTCTGGCCTCAAAGAATAACTTCTTAAAGCTTTAATTTGGTATTCAATGTCTTCAACAATCTCTCTAAGATATTTCATGCTCATGTGTAAAACTTTTCCTTTTCGAGTCTTTCTTTTCTAATTAGAAGAGAAAGCTAGAAGTAAAGACCTTTGACAGGGTGAGAGTGAAAAGGGAGTTAATGATAATTAAAACAGGTGCAAACCTGGAAGGTCCTGGGCAAACCTGGATTGTGCCCACATAACCTTTGGCAATATTCATATAGGGTATTTGTTGTGTGTAGGGGTCTCCTCATTTACTTTCCCACATTCCAATTCTCATTAGGGTGCTATCCCAAGCTCTGAGAGTTTAGTTTTCCTCTTCTGGACTATGGAAAACTGTTTTGGAAGAACAATTGTGCCAGTTGTCCTTGAACATCTACCATGCATACGTGTGTGTGTGTGTGTGTGTGTGTGTGTGTGTGTGTGTGTGTGCTGAGATATAATTGGCATAAGGTAGTTTTGGGTATATAACATAAAGATTCAATATTTGTATATATTGCAAAATGAACACTACTATAAGTCTAGTTAACATCTGTTACCATACATAGTTATAGAACATTTTTCTTGGGATGAGAACTTTTGGGATCTACTTTAGCACTTTGAAATATGTAATACATATTACTAACTATAGTACCATGCTATACATGACATTTTCATCATTTATTCATTTTTAACTGGACTTTTCTACTTTTTGACCACCTTCTCCCATTCCCATGTCTTATGAGTTTCTAAATTTTATTTTATATATTTAAAAAAATTTTTTAAAGATTTACTTATTTGAGAAAAGAGGGATTGAGAGAGAGAGAGCAAGCCAGGTAGAGGCAGTGGCAGAGGGAGAAGCAGACTGTGCTGAGCATGGAGACCAATATGAAGCTTGAGCCTACAACCCCAAGGTTATGACCTGAGCCAAAATCAAGAATGGGATGCTTAAATGAGTGAGCCCCCCAGGCATTTCTTCCTTTCTTTCTTCCATCCTCTTTTTCATCTTTCACTCTTTCTTTCATATATCTATTTGTTTATTCATTTATTTTGAGATGGAGGTGGGAAAGGCAGCAAAGATGGAGAGAGACAATCTTAAGCAGGCTCCATGCCCAGTGTGGAGCCTGATGCAGGGCTCAGTGTCACAATCCTAAGATCATTACCTGTGCCAAAATCAAGAGTCAGATGCCTCACTGACTAATCTACCCAGGTGCGCCTCTAAATTTTATAAATCAAATAGTCAATACCCAAATCCATGCTAATCTGTGGCTACTAATTGGTTAGTGCATTTCTTTCTTTCTTTTTTCCCCAATAACAAAATTTGTACTGTAAAGAGGACATTCAGAGATAATTCATTCGACCCAAGGCATGATTCACTGTGAAACATCCGGGAGTTGGAAAAGTTAGAAGATAAATTTGAGCATCCAGGTCTTCTAATGTTTCATTATTTCTAATGTAGAGTTTGCTGCCCATTGAATATCATTATAGCACCAGCCCTGGGCTACAAAAAGGTTAGATGAGACATTGAAGAGGTCAAATTTATCCTTAAAGTAAAGATGCCTTAAAGCACATTGAAATCAAACTATATTCATCAAGAAACTGGATGCTTTCCTTATTAAAGGAAGTATTTTTGTATTTCTTGTCCCATAAAGATAGAGAATCCTTACAGACAAGAGCATCCATGCCCACAGTAAAAGTTTAACCTTATGCAACAGGACATAGAGTTAATTGTGTGGCCTTTTCACTGTTTCACTCCATTCTGTGCTTCTCATTGTTGGCAATTATCTGCCATTTCCTTCTGTGATGCTGCTTAATCCAAAAACTAAGGCTAAAGCCATTGTCTGGAAGCAATTTAAACAATTTAATTCCTTTCCTTTGTATTCTTAGAATTTAACCTCCTTTTCTGATAGGCAACTTTTTTTTTTCTTATTTTGCCTTTTGAAACAGCTGACTCGTGGTTTCTTTTATTGTCAATTTATTCTATACTCATTCTGTTTTCCTCCCACTCAAGGAGGAGACATTCTTGAAATTCAGGGAAGAAAGAAAATCCAATGAAGTTCTATATTGAAAAATATTTAGTCTCCAAAGATGATGGTTTAGATTTGGGATTGATAAACCATAAAGTTTGTATTGGGGCTTGTGTGTTAGGTACACAAAATAAAAGATTGTTTTTTCTATCATTCTCTAAAACAATGCCTAGTGATTAGATGAAACTTTTGCATTTGCTAATTGTCATTAACTTTCCAGGATAGAATAAGCTTAAAAATAATTAATGTGTAAGCAAAACAGTGGGAATGATGAGAGAGATAATAAAGTAGGGTAGAAGAAAATCTCTAGCAATTCCCTTTGTCACTCAAGCCCATTCTCAACCTCAATGTTGTTGTTGTTATCTGTCCATTTTTGGATTGAGAAAATATATTAAAGTAGTATCAACGGTGCCCTAGTTTCTTTCTCTCTGTCTGTCTTTGTCCAGTTGCAGTAATTGTGTCCATGCCAAACAGTGAGGTATTATTAGAAAGAAAGTTCATAAATCAAAAGAGCTGACTCTAGAATTTGTTAATAAGTATGATAAAAACCCAGTTGAAGTAATGTCCTGGAACTGAGTGTCACATTAAGGAACTGGAACTGCACAATTATGAAAAGTAGAGAAGGCAGACCTTTTGGAAAGATACATCTCCACTTGCGAGGGTCTCAGAAATGTTGTAGTTATTCTATTAAAGAGAAAATTTAAAACCAGATGACAAGTTTTATATGAATTTGGTTATATACAGAGCCCATTGCAGAGTCAGCAAGCCCTTCTGTCAGTAAAAGTCTACAGAATGAATGCATACTTATAAAAATGGAATTGAGATAAGAATATCTAATGGTGACTAAATGAGTGAACCAGAGTGGAAAGAACACAAGTTCCAAGTCTGAAAATGTAAATCTTCCCTCTAAGCCACAAATTTCTGATACATGGTTGAGTTTTAGAGGTAAAAAAAAGCAGCCAGAAATTGTGTCACTATATGTTTGACATTTTATTTTTTGGAGCAGAGGTCTAGAGCTATTATCAGATTCTCAAAGAATTTTTGTGATGTAAAAAAGGTTTGAAGTCTCTTTGAACCCTACAAATGCATATACTTTAAAAACTCTGTGGAATTTAGAAAATAGTTTGGAATTTTGGAAATATTTTGTTTCATTGCAACTCCCCCATTGCTTAACAACAAATTACTTCAGGGACAGAGCTCCTATTACTCCAGTCTTGGTGGGGCACATCAACTAAGGCATACTGGTGGCATAGTAATTAAATTAGAACTATTGACTTTGGGTACGGAATGAAATTTATATCTATATGCTATTGATTTTGAAGCTACTTTCAGCCAGATCTACTTCTTCTTCTTCTTTTAAAGATTTTATTTATTTATTTGACACACACACACACACACACACACACACACACACAGCACAAGCAGGGGGAATCAGCAAAGGGAGACAAAGAAGCAGGCTCTCAGCCAAGCAGGGAGCCCAATGTGGGGCTTGATCCCAGGACCCTGGAATCCTGACCTGAGCCAAAAGCAGACACTTAACCAACTGAGCCACCTAGGCACCTCTCAGCCAGAACTTCTAAGAGTCCTCTACTGTCTGTCTATGTACACCTTGGGCCATTCTCTTGCTCTGGTGTTCACTGGCATTTACAGAAGGCAACGAGCACTTCATATTTGTTTATACCTTCTCTTTATGGTATTACCAAATGATCCATAGATGGGAATGTGTAAATGAGCCCTGGTGGTCATTGAAACCGGATTTTGCCTGTAAGCAAATGCTTCCTGTGGAAAATATAGCTGACCTAGAATAACTTGGCTCTGGTCCCTTCTCCTTCCTACTCATAATACCTTAGGGATGACCCTTTATCAGCTAGTCATTTAAATTCTCATATTCAGGAACTTTTAATGAAGGGCAAACTCTACACTGCATTTTCATCTTGCCGCATGTTATGGTACAGATAGTCTTGTTTTATAAATGTTTATCAAAACTGTCAGATACTAGAGATTGAAATTGGCATTTCTATTCTTCACTCCCCAATGACTCATAGAAACTTATCCTTTGACTCATCCATACACTTAAATCTTTTCACACATTAAAAAAAAAATGTTCTGGAAATAAAAATGTAGACTATTTGTGTTCCTTCCAAAATTAGTCCAAGAAGTAGGTACAATAAAGCTGCATGTATCAGCACTCTCCAGATGGTAAAAGGAAAATAAAGTGCCAGATCTACATTCCCTCCTTTTTCTCTCTTTTCTGAATATACAATATAATGATGATTATTGATCTGAAAATCAATGACATTTCATTAGCCTTTAAGCTGTACTGAAAAACAAGAATTAAATCAGAAATAATAGTTTGCAACAGTTTTTGTTCAGAAAATATCATTTTTCCCCCTGTAGCAAACTCATCCATGTCCATTTACTTCAATTACTTCCTGTAAGACAAGTTCCAAATTTTGTTGCTAAATTGCCCTGTCTTTGAGTTGCAGTCCCATACATCCAACTCCTTTCCTGATAGCCGTATTATAATTAGAATGATCTTGTAAAAGTGCAAATTAAATTATACCATTTAAGTCAACATTTGACTTCCTATTTTTTAGGTATAATACAGTGTGTTAGTGGACGTTTAGACTTTGTATCGTGTGATACCTGATTAACTCTTTGGCCTTAGCTTTTCTCTCTCTTCTCCCTTTGTGGTGAAAACTGTAGATATGCCTCTTTTCTAAGCATAAAAGGAAGATTATATTTATCATTCACTTTTGCAGCTAACTAGGAACAAATGAACAGTTGTCATCAATAGAATGTGAGTGGAAATGAGGTGCGCCACTTGCCGTATTGACTTTTCCCATGTGATCTACTTGTTTCTTGGAAAAGAATTCTGAAATGACAAATACACCCAAGGGAAAGAATCTATATGTTTGAATCACCACTTGGAGCTGAAATATCTGCAACAATGAAAAAGCTTTCATTAGGTTAAGATGTTACTTTATGTTATTTATTAGAGCATTTGAGTTTTTTTATTCTAATTAATAAACTTCCAAGATCTTTTAACATTCCATTTCTTGATCACATCAAATTTTTTCTTGCTACAGTGCCTTTTCACAAATGAATCTCACTACCAGGGAATGTCCATTTGTCTACTTCTCATTGATTAATTCCTGCTTATTTCCAGCTATCAACTTATCTGAATTCTACCATTAAGTTTCCCTATGACACTAAAAATACTTATTTTTCTTTGGTAAAACTCATTAAAATTTGTATTGAATATTTGCAACCTTAAATTAGTAGTTCACAAAGATATTGAGGCAAATAAAGAGTTGTTGACTCAGCTACAGGGAAGAGACTTGAGTCTGAGATAAAGCAGCATTCATAGACAGCTGACAAAAATGAAGGCTGAGCTCTCAAAGCCCTTTGATTTAGATGTTAAGACTATATATCCTTGGGGCCCCTGAGTGGCTTAGTCTGTTAAGTGTTTGCCTTTGGCTCAGTCATGATCTCAGGGTCTTGGGATCAGGCCCTGCATTGGGCTCCCTGTTCAATTGGGAGTCTGCTTCTTTCTCTCACCCTCCCTCTCTCTCTCTCAAATAAATAAAATAAAATCTTTAAAAAAATACCACACATCCTTTTTCTGTATTAAAGACCTCTTCATATCATATCAAACATATACCGGTTCTGTATCTTGTAATCATAAATGAGTGCTAATTTTTAAGAAGTCCAACTGAGACATCTGGATTTTACAAGTTTAATGTTACTTTCTGTGAAATATCAATATGCACTAAATGTTTTAGTGGACTAAAATCTACACTTGATCAATCAGCTGCAATTTCACATATATAAGCAATTTTGATTATTTTATTGTGTGGAAAATATAAACTAAGAGTGTTTTCAGGGTTATTATAATAATATTTGATGTCATTCAACATAAAACAGTATAAGTATGAGAATTTTTTTTCTGAAAGTGGTTCCTTTGACCATGGATTTCTAAGGTCTTAGCAGAAGGGAGTCAAAATCAGAACTTCCCCTGTTGAAACATACATTCACAGGTAGAGAGATAGCCAAAACCACATATAGGCTTCGGTGAGAAGGGTTCTCACCTTTTGTCCCTCTCCTGTTGTGCATCATATCAGTGTGAGACTGCTCTCCCCTTGGGAATCCATTTTAGTCATTAAATCAGTCATGAAAAGAATATGTTTCTGCCTTGGAAATGGCAGCGAAATAATTCCTTTTGGAATTGTTTAGAAATACTGTCAGCAAGTGCTTTGCATTTTTTTTTAGCATAATGGAAAAAAAATTGGTTCATCTTCCTAATGTGGCTATTTTTCTTTCTGTAAGTTGAAGTATTGTTGAGTCAAAGGATTCTATCTGATTTATTCAGTGGGACTATGGAAAAGTCTGTGTTACAGAGTGGCTTGTTTAAAGCCTGTAAACCAAGGTAGAAGGTAAAATCTTCAGGCTCTAAGGGATGATCCATGTTACAAGTGTGGTTATTTATCCTCTAAAGGGAACCCTGACCTTTGAGAATAAACTTCCAAATAAAGATTATGATGTACAGGTAATACCTAGAAATTGATGATCTAAATGTGTATGTTTTTCCTACGATGTAGTTAAAGAAGGCATATAAAAGAAAACATTCTCTTTGACTAGAATGAAATATATGAATACGAGTAGAACTTTCTTTGTTTAGAGTTAAATTCAGATATATACAAATTAGAGCCAGTTCACAAAATATAAAAGGTAGAGTATGCTTAGAAAAGAATGATCACTTCTTCAAAAACTAACTCTCAGAATTGTGTCCTAGGAAATGCCACAGTTTACTGGGCTGAGTTGATGGCACGGTCTTCTAACCATTGATTAATGAATGAATAAATTAATAAAGGCATATGGAGTAACTCCAAGTATTGGATGTATTACATGTATTACATGTACAAAAGTGCACAAAGCAGAAAAGTCCTCTGTTTTTGTTCTATTGTTCTATTGTTTTACTGTGGAAGACCAACAGTAAAATGAATTAAATTTAGCTAAGTTATAAGGTAATAAGTACCATAATATAAATAAAAAATAAAAATAAAAAGGAAACAATAAAAATAAAGATTTTATTTTGGAGCATTTACATGTGAAATTTTAAATACCATGGCCAGGGAAGGCCACACTACAAGACAAAATATGAGGAAGACTTGAAAGAGGTGAGGTAGTCATCTGTATACATGTCTGGGGAAAGATAAAACCAGCTGGTACAGAGATTAGGAAGTGCAAAATTTTGGCAAGCATCCAAATTTCTGAAAAAATTATTGAGTGTTGTTTTTTCCTTAACAGATTCACACATGGAGTTTAAACAATACTGTGGCTATTCCTGTTCATAAGTTGGTTCGGTATCATGGTTGTTCATGTTATAATTATCCTTCACGATTTATAGATACATCACATATGTTCTATTGCCTGGTGTACCACATATATGAATCATGCACATAGACACACAACACAGGCACACTCACATATCACATTCACACACATACTTGATTAATGCTACTTGCTAAACCAGTAGCCCCCAAAACTACAAAATACAAGTTTATTTCTTGCTCATGTAACAGTTTAATCAGAGTGTTCCTGGTTAGGGAGCAGCCTGTCCATAATAACACAAGGACAGAATCTCTTGCCATCTCCTAGGTCTGCCTTGGTAGAAAGGGAGAGAGCTGAGCTCAATTAGTGACCTTTTTTTAAAGAAGCTAATGTTTTATTTAAATTATTAAATGTATTGTAAATACAAAAAATTGTATACAAAAATCTATATAAATAATTTAAAGATGAATAAAATAAATATCCTTGTATTCTTTATGCAGTTAAAGAATCAATTATTACTGCAGTCTTCAAGTCTCACCCCGATTACATATCTCTCCACTCCAGAAGAAATCAGTATCCTAAATTTTCTGGTAATCATTTCTTTGCCCTTCTTTTGGAATGTGGCACATTTGTGGCTATCTCTACTCAACGTATACTATTTCATTCTTTTCCTGTTTTTAAATGATATAGTTGGAATGTTATTGTGTATAGTCATGTCTGACTTGGTTCTTTCATTCAGTATTGTTTTATAATTCAGCCATGTTGGTATTGTGGTTATAAATCATTCATTTCACAACTGCTTTTAATTCTATTGTGTGACTATACTATAATATATGTTTTTATTTCTCCTTAGAAGGACATTATATTACTTTTTTTATCCAGTTTTGAATTTTTTTTTTTTGTATTTAAATTCCAGTTATTTAGCATGTATGGTAAAATTGGCTTCAGATGTAAAATTTAGGGATTCTTTGCTTATCTATAACACCCAGTGCCTATCACAAGTACCCTCCTCAATACCCATCACACATTTAATGCATCCCTCACTCACCTCCCTCCATCAACCCATAGTTTGTTCTCTGTAGTTAAGAATCTCTTACATTTTGCTTCCCCTCTCTCTTGTTTTTTTTTTTTCCTTCCCCTATGTTCATCTCTTTTGTCTCTTAAATTCTACATATGAGTGAAATCATGTGGAATTTGTATTACTCTGACTTATTTCACTTAACATGATTACTCTAGCTCCATTCATGTCATTGCAAATGGCAAGATTTCATTCTTTTTAATGGCTGAGTAATATTCCATTATATGCATATGTGTGTACACATATATGTGCATATATACATACAGACATAAATACGTACATACCACTTTATCCATTCATCAGTCAATGAACACTTGGGGTCTTTCCATAATTTGGCTATTTTTGCTAATGCTGCTGTAAACATTGGCATACATATGCCCCTTCAAATCAGTATTTCTGTGTCCTTTGGGTAAATACCTAGTAGTACAATTTCTGAGTCATAGGTAGCTCTATTTTTAACTTTTTGAGGAACCTCCATACTCTTTTCCAGAATGGCTGCACCAGCTTGCATTCGCACCAACAGTGTAAGAGGGTTCCCCTCTCTCTCCATTCTGGCCAACATCTGGCATTTCTTATGTTGTTAAATTTAGCCATTCTGATGGGTATAAAGTGATATTTCATCATTGATTTGTATTTCCTTGATGATAAGTGATGTTAACTATCTTTTCATGTGTCTATTAGCCATCTGTATGTCTTTGGAAAAATGTCTGTTGATGTCTTCTGACTATTTCTTAGATTATTTTTGGGGTGTTGACTTTCTATAAGTTCTTTATAGATTGTGGATACGAATCCTTTATCAGATATGTGTCATTTGCAAATATCTTCTCCCATTCCATAGGTTGTCTCTTAGTTTTCTTGATTATTTTCTTTTCTGTGCAAAAGCTTTTTATTTTGAGGAAGTTCCACCAATAGTTCATTTTGCTTTTGTTTCCCTTGCCTCCAGAGGCATGTCTTGTAGAGAAGTTGCTACATCTGAGGTCAAAAAGGTTACTACCTGTGTTCTCCTTGAGGATTTTGATGGTTTCCTGTCTCACATTTAAGCCTTTCATCCATTATGAGTCTATTTTGTGTCTGGTATAAGAAAGTGATCCAGATTCATCTGCATATAGCTGCCCAATTTTTCCAACTCTATTTATTGAAGAGACTGTCTTTTTTCATTGGATATTCTTTCCTGTTTTGTCAAAGATTAGTTAACCATATAGTTGTGGGTCCATTTCTGGGTTTTCTATTCTGTTACACTGATCTATGTGTTTATTTTTGTGTCAGTACCATACTGTCTTGATGACTACAGCATTGTAGTATAATTTAAAGACTGGAATTGTGATGCCTTCTACTTTGCTTTCCTTTTCAAGATTGCTTTGACTAGTTTGTTTGTTTGTGTTTGTGTGTGTGGTTCTGTACAAATTTTGGAATTGTTTGTTTTAGTTCTGTGAAAAATTCTGGTAGTATTTTGATAGGGATTGTATTAAATATATAGACTGCATTTCTGTACACCAATAATGAAGCAGCAGAAAGAGAATTCAAAAAATTAAACCCATTTACAATTGTATCAAAAACCATAAGATGCCAAGGAATAAACGTAATTAAGGAGGTAAAAGATCTGTATTCTGGAAACTAAGAATACTTATGAAAGAAATTGAAGAGGACACAGAAAATGGAAAAACACTCCATGCTTATGGCTTGGAAGAACAAATATTGAACTGTCTTTATTACTACATGTATGGAAGTTATTTTCTAGGGTATTCCTTTTTTTTTTTTAAGATTTTATTTATTATTTATTTGACAGACAGAGATCACAAATAGGCAGAGAGGCAGGCAGAGAAAGAGAGAGAGGAGGAAGCAGGCTCCCTGCAGAGCAGAGAGATTTTCTAGGGTATTCTTTTGGACATTTTTTATATCCCTCCTCAAGTTATTTTAATCTTATCTGTATCTTTACCATCTTATGAACCTCAGTTGTTGCCAAGCCTAACATGTTGTCTTGATCAGCCACACATCTAAATTCTTTGGCTCTTTTTACCACTTCTGGACTTGGATGGAGTGACTGTCCCAGAGCAAGGAATCCAGCTTCCCAGGTGGTTCACTGAAGCAATGTAAAGTGAGACAGAGTGGACTTTCTTACAGGGCAAACTTTGACCAAAGAAAGAAAGGAAACAGAAAGGAATGGATAGACAAATTCTTGTTCTTTCTTGGAACTGGTGGAATACTCTAGTGTGTATTTTCTTTTCTAGAGCCTTTTCATAATCTTCCCACATGACCACATAGGATGCAGTTGTCCAAAATTAGCTTTTGCTCATTCTTAGCTCATTCTGAAGCAGTGACCAGTGGAGTAACTCATCACTTTGTATTACTTTTCATCTTTCCCTGTCTTAATTTTATTTTCCCTCACACACTTTGTCCCAGGGTTGCAACTTCAAATTAACCATTGATATTATTTTTCAATCCAGGTGAAGTAATTTCAGGATCTTTGGTTATTAATCTGTTTTCTAAAATGTTTGTTCCAGCAACAGTGGATGAACTTTCCCAGTTGTTTCACATTAGGAATGTTGGAATTGGCCAACTTTTCTACTTTAGGGCTTGAAGTTTTATCTCATTGAATCTTGACTTGTATAATCATCTTTCATTATTGTTCCTGTAAATAGGGAGATCAATTAGGTAAAGTATCAAGCTCCTGCCTGCATCTTAGAAGGCACTCAGTGGAAATTAGTTTCTCTTGCTTTCCCAGTCAGTTCCTATCCTATAATCCTTTTGACAAAGGATTAAGACATCAAAGAGGGTCTGACAATACAGTAGTCCCCAAACAAGCTAATGATTTACTGTGTGCTGTATCCCCTCAATCATGCTTTCCTTCATCCCTCTATCTTGGTTAACTTGTTAACTTCTATTAATCCAAGACAGAGCTGATACTTCACCTTTTATTCCACATATTCATATCTACTATCAATGCTCATCAATCAAATTTTATAATAGGATTCAAAATTCGACTTTTTCCCTATTGTTTAAGGAACTTTTTGTCCACTACATATGATCTATTCCTTGAAACTTCTTGAGACTATAGATACACCATTTACATTTATATTTGAACCTAGAAGATTGGGTTTGGAAGAGAAGATCTTATATGGTCCACGATGAAGGAAATTTCTAAAAGAGTAACTTTCTTTAATTGCTTTTCTTACCTTCCTTCTTCTCACATTTATTCCTTTAATGACATTTCACTGTGATATTAATCACGCTAAGCTTTTGTATAAAGTTCTGTATAGGAGACACCCAATATACTTTTTTTTTTCAAGATTTTTTTATTTATTTGACAGAGAGAGAGGGAGCGGTCACAAGTAGGCAGAGAGAGGGGGAAGCAGGCTCCCCGCTGAGCAGAGATCCTGATGCGGGGCTTGATCCCAGGACCCTGGGATCATGACCTGAGCCAAAGGCAGAGGCCTTAACCCACTGAGCCAACCAGGTGCCCCCCAATATACTTTTTAAAGTAAATAAATCTGCATCACTTATTAAGTTTTGATTTCAAATGAAAGGATCTAGAACTCTGAATTATTACTTAATGTAGAACCTTAAGATCATACGTTTTGTTCATATTTGTAAAGACTCAGTTTACAAGTTCTTTTGTATGTACAATGCTATCTTCCCTTGTTATATATTCTGAACCATTTTATGCCCTCATTTCTGCCTTTTGCATTGCACTTCTGATTCTCATCCCCTAAATTTATTTTTTTCTCTTTATCCAATTTACTTAAACATTTTCAGCTTTTTGTTGATAATAAAAAAAACTTCTACATCATCATGGAGAAATTTTTTTCTTGGAAAATGACCTTAACATTTTGACTTGTGATTTTTCTGCCATTTCATTCAATCATAATCTTTATATTAATCATTACCGTGAGAAAAAAAAAAAGTGTTTAGATTTCAAAAGCTCAGAAAGAAATGTGAGCAGTTTCTTTTCACTTTTGGTGCTGACAGAAGCTGCAACACAAGCTGCCTTTGTTGCAGGTAATTTAAATCACAAACACCTACCGTGCTTAAATTTGGTTCAGAATAGCAGTTCATATTTTGAAACTATTTATAGCATGCAATTTCATTCCTGGGATTACCACCTCAGTGGACAAAATGCCAGGAGAGAAAATGTGTTTAAGGGGTAAAACATGGGAGAACAATGAGGCTGGATGGCCTCAAATGGTTTTATTATCTAGCCTCGATTTAGGCAAAACACCTAAATCACCTAGATCAATGTTGAACTTCAACCTTTATGTCCTTGCAGCCTCCCAGAACAGGTGAAATGTTAATCAGGCTGCTGATGAGGCCCCCCATGTTTGAGCAAAAATCAACTTGTTTTTACTTTCATTTTGTGCACTAGTAACTAACATCATTTCTCTCCCATTCGATTATTTGGGGAGCTAGAGAAAAAAAAACACAGTCACTCTGATTCATTTTAAATTTTTAAATGCATTTTTCCAGGCTTCCAAATTGCTGCACTTTTGAAATCTTGGTTGCTGCTCTTTAGACAACCTCCAGGCCTTTCATATGTTCATTCTAACTTAAACACCAAATTTTATGAAATCCGTTAGAGGAGGAATGATGTACAATGTAAAGAATTCTTTATGCCTTGATATTGCTTCATCTTGTCACATCTATTTTTCTTTGTCACATCTATTTTTCTTTATGTTTTCTAAAAGGTATATCAAGTTATTCACTTAATAAATTTATGTGTTTCAAAGTATTGTGGTCCTTTCTCATGTCAACTAAAAATATCCTTAAATGTTTGTAAACCATCTAGGCCTAGTAATCAATAACTTAAATCACTGACTAAAAAATTAGTCATTGTAACCAAAATGAGATTAAAGGTTCAGCCAGCCTATCTGGAATATGAATTAAGATGGCTAAAATACATTTCAGCCAGCTAGCCTACTGGAACTGTAATGTGAACACAAATTTTTTAAAATTGAATTACATTGTACATATATACATAATATATATATTTGTATATGCATACACAGGCATATGCACATCTATATGCATATACATAATCTATAAATATAAATGTTTAAACAATGTAACATTGCCAATTGAATTTTTGGATCCTATCCATTACTGGGAACTATTCTTTTTTTTTTTTAAGATTTTATTTATTAATATTTAGAGAGAGAGAGAGAACACACAAGTGGGGAGGGGCAGAGGGAGAAGGGGAAGGAATCTGAAACAGACTCCCCACTGAGCTCAAAGCCCAGTGAGCTGGTTCAGTCTCACAGCAATGAGACCATGACCTAGGTGGAAACCAAGAGTCAGACACTTAACCAACTGAGCTACCCAGGAGTCCCTACTGAACTCTAGTCTTGATAGACTTAGCATTTAATTTCCTAACTTAGTTATCAGATCATTCATGTTTGAATAAAGATGATGCCTAACACAGCTTTGAATGGGTACTCCAAATGATAATGAACTGTTATTACTTTTTTAAAAAGATTTTATATATTTATTTGAGATAAAATGAGATAGAGAATGAGAGAGAGAGAAAGCACAAGCATAGGGAGCAGCAGACAGAAGGAGAAGAAGACTCCCTGCTGAGCAGAAAGCCTGATGCAAGTCTTGATCCCAGAACTCTGGGATCATGACCTGAACTGAAGGCAGATGCTTTCAGATCATGACCTGACTGAGCCACTCAGGTGGAGTTGAGAGATCTGAGTTAATTTTTTTGTTGTTTTGAATGTGCTAATAATGTGTGAAATTGTGCCAAGAACCACATTTGAGACTCATCCTACAGAATTCACCTATATGTCCTTAGCAAAGTCATTGAACATATCTGTGTTTCAGTATTTTTACTCTTAACATAAGGAAATTAGACTAGATGATATAATTTTTTTTTCTAATCTTATGTTTCATGCCACTCATTAAATTTAGGAATATCTGAAATATTGGGCTTTATCTGATGAAATGATAAAGTGTGGTATGTTGAAAATGAGAATACAAAGCAAATGGAAGTATCTTCAAGATGTAGTATTAAGTGAAAAAAAAAAAAACCACAGTTGCTATATACTTATTAGATTCCATCATATTTTTATATACTTTCTAAAATGACACCTTACCAGACAAATTGTCCCTCACCACCCTATATTAAATACTCCAACCTCTTCACTCAAGTCGCTTTCTACCATCACTCCTTGTCTTCTTTTTTTTCATGTGAGTGCCATACCACATGATGTCATATTAAATATTTGCTTTTTTCTTTATTTCTTCCTTTCTAAGTTTCTTATGAAAAAAATAAATTCCAAAATGTCAGAATATATGCTTTGTTCACTGCTGAATTCCTAGGATTTAAAAATAGTTTTTTGTATAAAATAGATGCTCATTGTATTCATGTATTCATTTTGGAGACATGATGACTTTTTAGGAACAATAAATAAAAGTTGTTTATCATTTATAGTTTGATAAAAAAAGAAAAAGGGCTTAATGAAGGGACTTAATGAAAAAGAAGGGAGCTTTTTATTTTATATATTTTGCACCATTTAAATGTATTATGTGCCTACATTATATGAATAATAAAATAGACATGAATGAAAGGCATTAGATACACCACCAAAACCCTGAGACCTAGTGAAAATCTCAGGTGTAATATTTCTAACTCATGGACATTACTGAAGACTTCAACAGCTGAAATTAGATCCTAAATTGCTAAAACCAAGAATGTGTTATGTTTAAAAAGGAAGCTAACAATAAATTTTTGAGGTAAAATTCTAAATACAAAATGCTTGTTTTCTCATACTAGAGGTGGTTTAGATTTACTATTTCTACCATGTTGATAATCTGGATAAATTTTGCCACTAAAACAAGAATATGAGATGGCTTTGTTTTTCTTGTATTTTTAAATATACTTTCCAGATTTTCTATAAAAATCACTACATGGTTAGCAATTATTTGGGCTGCAAAGAATAAAACTTATCTCATCCCCCACCCCCATAAGAAAAAACATAATGGCTTAAACACAGTTGGGATGTTTGTTTGTTTTAGTCTCATGTATTAGAAATTTTGAGATAGAGGGTATGGAGGCTCGTATAATATTTTCAGGAAGGCTTTGGAGACTCAGGATGCTTCTAACCTGGTCCATAGTTCTTAGCAAGGACTTCTATAGCTCCATTGCTTTCAGATTTTAAGCAGCAGTAATGAAGTAGAGGGAAAAGACAAAAAGAGCACATCTCTATGAAGAATCAGCTTGAACCTTCATGGAGTTTTCCCCACTTTACTTCCAAAACATCTGTTTACAGCCTTGTCAATTTTGGTAGACCTTAGTTCCATGGCTATATCTAGATAAAAGCAGTCAAGTAATATAATCTTGTGAATGATTATATTAATTGTCTGAATTAGTTGACTATCATTGCAAAGAAAGAAAAGAAAAGTAGGCATCTGAGAGGCATAGAGTCTCTGTCATAATCAACTACTGTTTTGCATTCAGAAATATATAATATACATGTTTATGTAAGAAAAATCAAAACAAAACAAACAAACAATAACAAAAACAATAAAACAAAAACAAAACAAAAATACCTTAATGATACTCTGCTACTTTCTGGAAGTTAATTTATTCTTTCCCTCAGATATCCATTGTTAGCCATGAAAACAGGTTTAACTAGAAGGAAAATAGTAGCTGATAGTTGGATTAGTGAGATCTTATAGTGAGTTCTCTGTTTTTGAGAACAGGAAAACTTTTGTTCATATCTCCTTGTATTTTACAAAAAAAAAGAAGAAGAAGAAGAAGAAATTATGGTGCTAAGATGAACAGGAAATGCTTTATATCTATGGAGACCCTGGCTGTTTGAAAGATATTTGTCAATTTTCTCAATGTTTTATCATAAAGCCACTAAGAAGAAGCAACGAGTTTAAGGCAGAATCTGGTAGAGATCTTGGAATGGGAAGAGGTGACTATGAATGATAAGAGTTCACACTTAATGTTTTCAATTTTCACATGCAACTCAAATATTTCATGTTTGCAATGTTATTTTGTTTAATTATATCTTTTTTTTCCATTTGAGAGTAGTTCTTTATTACTGACCAGATTATAAAAATAATCATGGTAGATACCTTAGTTCATCCTTCTAATAAGTCTATTAATCTAGTCTTCTTTGTTGCCAGCATCTCTACCTTCTACAAAATGGGTGGTCTTTTTCTTCATTCCTCCTCATGGAGAAGATAATTTGAAGGACCATAAAAAGTTATTTGCTTCTTTGAAACATTTTCTAACAGTATAGATTTTGTGAATCAGATCCTCCATGCAGATAATGCCATATTTACCAAGAGATTGGGCAATTAATGTGTTATCTGTCAGGGCAATTCACTTCTGGTTGATTTTGCCATAACCACGCTTGTAGATCAATTCATTCACTGACTTCAGGTTTGGGTCCCCCCATCTTATATAAGGTTCCACAATCTTTAGCATGTTAACTAAAGTCTTGTGGAGCTTAACAGAGCTGTCATTGAAGATCTGGTGAAGGCGAAGAAGCTGCAACACCTTCTGAATCTTTGGGTTCACACCATTGATACCTCTGATCATGAAGACAAATGCTAATTTATTAGGTTCTGCAGGTATGTAGAAGTTGCCAGATTTTCTTGCTATCCTCGTTATTCCAGTCTTAGTTCTGTTCCTTGTGGTAATGCTGAGCTTTTTCATAGATAAGCTTCCTCCTTGCCTTTTGAAGCATCTTTTGAACAATTTCTTTCTCAGACATTTGATCTTCAACTCCGTGAAATTCCTTCACCCCTTCTTAAGGGTTTCTGGCACAGTAGGAACCTTCTTTTTCTTTTCATCTGCACTCTCCATGGAACTAGCCAGAAAAGAGCTAATTATATCTCTTCATATAAATCATTCTGAGCGTTTTTTGAGCTGGAGTCTTCTGGGAGACAATTCTCTTGTGTTTCTCTGTTTCTTGCAAGCAATGGCACTGCTTGACTTTTTCGCTGAACTGTCCTTCAGAGATGTTTGTCTAGGGAACAACGTTGGAAGACTAAAATACTACTCTCTGGAGCAAAGTTCATCTTTGTTTGCTCTCCACCATTTTCTCAGTCTGTTCAGGCTGTTACAATACTATAGACAGGCTGGCTTATGAACAACAGAAATGTATTTCTCAAAGTTCTGGAGGCTAGAAGTCTAAGACCAGGGTGCTTTTGAGGTCTGGTGATGGCCCTCTTGTATGCCACAGTCTTCTCATTGTATCCTCACGAGGTGAAAGGAGTGAGTGATCTCTGTGGAGTGTCTCTTATAATGGCCTCTACCCTCCTAACCTAAGTGTCTCCCAAAAGCCCCATCTCTTGATATCATCATAAGGACATTAGGGTTTTTGACATATGAATTGGGGGAGGACATGTATTCAAACCACAGCGAGTATAATAAAGATGATGCATGTCTCCTTCTGGGGAAAAGTTCAGGATAGCTTACAGTCCATTTAAAGAGATTCAGGCTCCCTAAGCTTGAGATTCCTCTCCTGCATGTATCACCTTGCACTTTTCCTGGTGCTCTCTGGGAATTGTGGCTTGGCAAAGTGGTACAAAATGATGATGCTTTGCCTACTGCTACTACTGTAAATAATAAGCTGGCCATTGTCTTTGACTCAGGAATCTCTTATATTTTGTTGGCACCCATGAGACCGTGGTAGGCTATGTATCAGTTGGAAGTAGATCCTTCATAGTTAGTTCTTGAGAAGCATTGAAAGGGGACTATGTTCACAATGCCTGCAACTCCCATATTTTCAAGGAAAGCTAATGATGGGACCCTCCCTTTGTGATAGTGCTCACTTAAAGCAGGAATAGATTTGTGCCCATGAGCAGCCATATGTAAACAGTCATGGGCTCATAAAAATTATGCCATGTTTTAATATGGGAAGGCTGCCCAACTGTCAGAGTGTCTCTCTCTCTCTCTCTCTCTCTCTCTCTCTCTCTTGGGAGCATGACTGTGAGACAGAAAGAGCACCTGTGGTTGGGAGTGATGCATATGCTAACAGATGTACTGGATAAGCATTAGAATCAAGAGACATAGTCATGCATCTTTAATAGTCACATTCTTCAACAAGGAGACCACAGCTGCTCTTGGACACCTGGGGAAACTGTTAATTCCCCCCAGCAGTAATACATGTTTCTAGAGTGTGTGATTTTCCTTGTTTCTCTATATTTACTTTTAATATATCTCCCTGACTGAAAGTAACCAGAATGTGCTTCTGCTTCATTTAAGAGACAAGCTAAAAAAGGGAGGAAAATGACGACTTCTCCAAATTAATCCTGAACTCTAAAGATAAAGGTTTGTCACATGTTTTAACTATTCTTTTAGTATTTTCTGGATGAAAGGATTTAGAAATCCTGATCTGACAATCAGGTGTTAAATCTGCCAGCAACAGATGCTGCTAAAACAGGAATTTAAACAGCTTATTTGTGTTGATACAACATTAAGATCATTTCAGAATAACTGATTATAATGTGCTGTAGATTTTCTAACCATTGTGTTACAACACCTGTCTTGGGAGTTAGAAGTGATATCCCTGACAATCAATTAGGTAAAATAGAACAACCTTAGAAGTATTCCAAGAGGGGTCCAAGAAAGCAAAATGTTCATTATTTTATGTAACTTAAAGTTTTTCAGGTACAATTAAGTCAGATTAAAAAAAAAAAAACAAAACAAAGAATCAAAATATGTGGGGTTTGGGAATAGCTCCTACTTTGGTCATCTAGATATTTCTAGAAAATATTTTACTCATACAAAACTTTAATACAAATTAATAAAGGATTATCTACACCAGTAAAAGAATACCAGAGCCTCTGATTCTCTGTGCTAAAGTGAATCTTGAGCTTGAGCAGGCAGGGAGGAAAACTTACTTAGCTTTTCTCAACTAATGTTAACACAAAATTTAAACCATCTTACTCTAGCCAATAGTCCTCAGATGTCATGTATGACACAATTTACTAAGCTGAAAACACAATCTCACTATCTTACTCTGTAGCACAAAATGAATATATAATGTAAATTTTGTGGAATAAGATTGCCAACTCTGGTAATTTTCACTAAAATAATAGTAGGTAATTTTATAATACATCCAAAGAGATTTAGATCTCTCTCTCTTACTCTCTGTCTCCTGTGAGTGTGTGTATGTGTGTGTGTATATAACTATACATATTCTGGATCTGGATCTCCTGACTTTATATATAACAATCACAGAGATCCCTTATGTTGAGCCAAGCCATTGTTTTCCAAAGAGTGTTTTATGTAATACTAATTATAGTAATTGGGGAATTGAATATGGAAAATTTAATATTGAAAATTTAACACGTCAGAATGTTTAAAAACAGTACATTTCAAAACTTGGTATATATAAGCTGCTCTCATAGACTCACAATGCTAATGACCCTAATTTAAGTTTCTGAGAATTTGTGCACCATAGAAAACTCTTTAATTTTTAAAGTCATATTCCCAATTTTACATAGCAAGGAAATATTTTGAATAATATTTATTAATCTCACATAGAACTTATGTTCTGTATAAATGTTGCTTGTAATTGGACACTCTATAAATTGGGGCATACAAAAATTTTCTCCATATTCTTTACTTAAAAAAAAAAAAAAAGCTGTTTTAATCACCACCGTGATCTCTATACTTTGCTGGATAGTCAGGTGTGATGGGGTAGGGATGAGAAACCAATTAAAAAGTGCCAATTTGCTATATTATAGTTAGAACTTTCTAGTTCAAAGCAATTTCTGGCCAACATAGACTCTTTTTGGTAGTCAAGCTCAAAGACTCTTCTTGCCTCTAGTTGCAATCCTAGATGAACCTGGAATCAAGTTGGAATTTACTGTTGCTCATGATGCCTAGGGATGGGGATTGTGGCCTCAGACACATTATGGTCTTGAGTTGTCTTGACTGCCTTGTTTGAAGCTTGTCTGCTGAATTATCTTCTAGAATTTACTATTAGCATCTGTGCTGGTGTGTCTATGGTCTGTCCTACTGGCATGGACTAAATTCTTGATGAATTTGGCTCACTTTGGTTTTCTTTTCTTTTCTTTTTTTTTTTTTTTTTCACTTTGGTTTTCACTGACATTACAGATCTCTGGGTCTCAGACAGATTTGGTTTCCCAACCCTCATGTCAGAACATTCTTATGTCTTTCTTCTGAATTCTCAACCCATCTGTCCTTCTCTTCCCCTCCAGCACACACAGGAATTCCTGGACTGATTTCACACCACAGAAAAGCAATAACACAAGCCCTCTTTGTGTCTAAATATCACGGACAACATTCGCACAACACTGTGGTGGCCCATGAATGCATAGGTGCACTTGTTTGAGGTGATCTTCTTCCAAATTTCCAAACATGAACCAGATGATCTCAGCAGCTTTTGACAGCTTCTTCTTAGGCTTTTTTGACCTCTCTGACATACCTTTCCACCCCACCCCATTTCCTACCTCTTGACTCTGAAAAGATGAGATTGTTTAAAGTGAAAAAAGCTGAACTCCTTGTAGAATAGCAGAGGTAGTAGAGTGTAGCTTCAAAAGCATCAGTTCTGGACATAGCATTTTTGAGTTTGAATCTACTTTCTACCACTTAAAGCTGTGTCAACTTGGAAAAGTCAATTAAACCCTCTTACTTCCATGTTTCCATATATGTAGAAAGAAGATAAAAGCAGAGAGTTGTAAAGATTGAATGGATAGTGTGTATTAAGTGCTTGAAAAGTACCTGGCACAGGGAGCTGCTCAATCAAAGCTATGTATTGACATTACTTTTCTCCCTTTTTCTGCCCAAAGCCTTCTGCTTCTGTTTGTACAGGATGCAACTTCACATTTGACATTCTCTTTAACTACTTTTTATAGGAAACTACTGTAACAGGTTGGCCTGACATAGTTCTCAAGACTGTTGTCCTATTTTGGGAAAACAACAGCAATAATAACAACAAACTATTTAAATTGAGAGTCAAAAATGACCAATGGCTTTATTGTGCTACCTAATATCTGTTCTTCTGCAATCTTGAGAACCATTGATTTAACATATTAAGAATCACTGAATATCACAATTCAAGTGAAATTTTAAAAATCTATGGCTTAATATTATCAGAAATATATGTGGAGAAGGGGAAACTCTTACACTGTTGGTAGGAATGCAAGCTAGTATAGCCATTCTGGAAAACAGTATGGAGGTTCCCCAGGATGTTAAAAATAGAGCTACCCTATGACCCAGCAATTGCACTACTAGGTATTTACCTCAAAGATACAGATGTAGTGAAAAGAAAAGGGCACATGCACCCTGGGATATATAGCAGCAGTGTCCAGCCAGATTGTGGAAGGAGTTGAAATCCCCTTCATAAGATGAGTGGATAAAGATGTGGTACATATATACTATGGAATATTATTCAGCCATCAGTAAGGATGAATACACACCATTTGCATCAACATGGATGGAACTAGAGGGGATTATGATAAGTGAAATAAGTCAAGCAGAGAAAGACAATTATCATATGATTTCACTCACATGGAACATAAGGAATAGCTCAGAAGACCATAAAAGAAGGGAGGAAAAACTGAAGAGGGGGAATCAGAGGAGATGAACCATGAAAGACTATGGACCCTAGGAAACAAACTGAGGGTTTCAGAGGGGAAGAAGATGGCATGGGATAACAGGTTGATGGGTATTAAGGAGGGTACGTGTTGTGATGAGCGATGGGTGTTATACACAACTAATGAATCACTGAGCACTATATAAAAAACTAATGATGTACTTTATAAAGGATAATTGGACACAATAAAAACTATATCTATTATATGTAGAATGCATATTGGGCAATGCTGAATTAAACTAACATTTGAATATTAGGTAGGGCATGTACCTGTTTGTCCTTCTCTTCTGTCTCAGTCTATTGAGAAACCTCTAGCCCTCTGTTTCAACTACCTTTTCAAATTTTTTGCCAAGGAAGAATAAATTGCTGGTCTAGTCACTGGATCTCATTATATCAGTGGGCTGGGCTACCATGGCTTACACATAGAAATCAATTCCATTTTAAGTACCACCTAGATATGGATGGATGATCTTCTCAAAGCAGCTCTGTTATTCCTGAGTGCTCTGTTTCAGCTTCTCTGTGACGGGTGAGAAAGGCAGTCCTGTCATATGCAGTCATGTCAACTGCTCAGGAAGTAGATTCAGAGTCTGCTCTGCCAATGTGGTCTTCCCCATTTGAATAATTAGAAAACAGGTTCTAAGGCTGCTCTTCCAAGAAGAGTCATCAAGCACATGTTGGCAGAGCAAGGAAGAAAAGAGAGAGAGAAGTAAAGGGAGGCACTCCCTATGTGCTTCTTTCCTTTCATTATTAACCAAGTCGAGATCTTAATACAAAGTCATATTATGAGAAAGGGCACAGATTCATTACTCTTAGAAGTTTAAAATTCTAAAAAGCTAAAAGTGACCTGACTTTACCAATGGTGAATCTGGCCCCGAGGAGACTGCTTAGAGAAAGAGAATTTCTCATAATGGGCGGCTACATTTATTTTCAATATAAATGTAAGGGATTTTTCTTCTATTTTTAGCTCCAAGAGTAGCTTCCTATGTTAATTTTTTCTCTAAAGTTGTACTTTCTTAACCAACCTCAAGGTGAATTATAATGGTATACTTGACCTAATTTTGAGTTTCAGAGAAATTAATGTTATTTATGGCAATACCTTAATGGTAAGCCAATTTGCATGCTACTGTGATTCATTCAAAGTCAGTGATTCCTGTCTTTTTAGAACTAAAACATGTTCTCATGCTTTAGCATAATTTTGAAAACTGCTAATGTGGCCACCTTTCATTTTAAATGGTTATTCTAATTTAAAGCCATAAGCACTGGATTCTCTGTTTAAAATCTCTTCTTCTTCAAATTATAAAAACAACCTTTTTTAAAGGAATATATTCTTAGTAAGCACATTATTTTATTATTATATTTGCTTTGAAAAAGGCTGAATGTCCGATTTTCAAAAAAGTCAGAAATCAAATCTGAAGAATGTCTATTTTTTAAATCAATTTTTCCAGTTTCAGGATTTATGCCGGAGGAGGGGGGAGGATTGCTGCTAGCATACCTCGGCAGCACCTTTTCTCTTAAAAGTTTCTATAAATAACTTTTCATAAAATTGAATCACTGCATTCAACATGGAATGATAGAACAATTTTGGGACGAAAAATAGTCAGTTTCATCTCTAAGTCATGTTGCCCTTTCCCTTTGTGAGGCAGCAAAGGCAGTTTAGCACTGCCTTCTGTTAAACTTTCTTTAGGAAATTAGCCTCATGGACTCAATTCTGTTGGTATACAAAATCCACCTGCTGTAGTGACCACAAGAAAGGAAGGGAAATGGAGAACTCAGTCAAATAGCTACCAGGATAAATCTATGTAAAGACAGAGATTCAATGCATCTTCATAGTATCATTTGAAGGTGATCTTATAAGGTCTTTAAAAAAGTTCCCATTCTGAAATTTCCATTTTCATTTAATGCATTCATTAGTGAGAACGTTCTCTGTGCACAGCTCCATGCTGGGCACTGGGTAAGAGTGATGGGGAAATAGAGAATTGACTATATGGTTTGAGAAAGAACATGGAAGAGTTTTAAAACACTGGGAAGTGAAAACTGTGTCAATTTAAGGGAAACAGCAGAAATCCAGAGAAGGGAGAGCTGTAAATCAAGAATAGGGTAACACACAATGTAAATCATCTCCCTTCTTCCATCCTTTCCTTCCACCTGGATACCAATCTTCTGAAGCTCACCTTACTTTTAATTATACATCACTACTAACATTTCTTCTTGACTGTCTTCCTTAACTTGTTCTCTCCACTGCAGAGTTAGATGCCCTTTCAAACTTTACTATTCTTGTACTCTGCCACATTGTTGAGGCCCAAGTTACAGATGTCCTCTGGAGGCAGGCAATTTATTTCACGGTACATTTATCCTGAATGTAGATAGTCATGTCAACTATGTAGTAGGAGGTCTCCAATTGACTGGAGTGAATTGTAATGACTTCTAGATGAAGCAGAACTTGAGACAGATCTCAGAGAGTGAAGTGGTGGGAACTTTACTGCATGCCCTCATAGATCTCCCTCATTTTATCTTAGGACTAGGAAAATAAATCAAATCAAAACACTGCATAAGTTCATTCAAGCAGGTTTATTGAAGGATATAAATTCTGTTCTTCTGTGGAGAAACATTGATGTCTATCGTTGAACAAATATCCATAAAAACTCCCCTGGAAGTATACTGGGTATTCACAACTTTCTGCTATTTGTCCTTATTAGGGTTGATACTTGTGGATCCTTGACATCATTTGTTTTGTTCCAATAAGTGATCTTAAATAGTGTGCTCAAAGTATTTGGTCTAAATATTCAGTTGTTTTCCAGTAAGGCCTCCCCACTATTGTGGTAATGTTAACAATGAAGCGGCTCTTCATTTTAAAAATGGCTTGGTGCCAGATAAGTCAGGTAATTCATTACAGTGAGTTAATTATGTGGATTTGTATTAGTTGTGTCTCTTAACACCTGGGTATTTCAGGAAAAGAATCAGTCAATCATATAGACTCTGACTAGCTGAATCAGCTGACATCGAGCGATGATCTTTTTTTCCATCTCTTTGCCATTTCATCGTCTAGACTTGGGTTTAGGAATGTGAACATTAGTAAAATGTCAGACAATTAAAAGTATTCATGTGTGAAATAATCTATCTGTTTTATAATGAGTAGAAAATTGTGTTTGGCAAAGAACAGGATTTAAACACCTTTCAAGATTATTACTAAGGTAACAGAAGAGCCAAAAAATAGATTGCTGCAAACTAATGTAGTCATTTCTTTTTACTTTGTTTTTTTTTTATACTACTTTTTCATCAACTTAGAGCTATTCAATCTTCAAAGAATGAGTAGAGAAAAGAGCTATAGCCACCCTTCAAACTTATCAAAGTCTCTATTCTTCTTCAACCCATACAGGTCCTACTTTAATTTGAAGTTTGCCTTTAATTAAAACATCTTGGAAATAGCTGTGATGAGTTGTGTGCTTGGGGAAACTCATTTCCCTTATTATTGTTTTCCAAATAACACATCACTGATCAATTGTCTTTATATTCTTAACCTTCTGGAAAAAAAAATATAGATCTTGTGCCTTCAAAAGTTCTGGTTGAATGGGTTTTCAGTGGATTTCTTCTAAGGGCATGGGATTTTTTCCCCTTCATTTTCCACTGTCATCTTTAAGACAGATAGAGATCACTTGCAAGGAATGAGGAGGGTGATATGGGAGGAAAACAGATTCCAGTAAGGGAGACTATTTCTATTTCTATCATTTTTTCTTTTCTATATACTGACTATATAATTTTTAGGATTTGAATTAGCCAAAATGTTTGTCAGGGAATAATCATGGAAATATCAACACTTCTTTTGGTTCCAATTATAACCACATAGCAATTTTTATAGTTTCCAGATCACTTTTACATTTACTTACTTTGAGTAAATCAGGGTCACACAAAACCTCTATGAACTAAGTGTGAATATCCCCATTTAACAGATCTGTCAGAGAGGAGGTGATTCAGTTTAGGTCACCCAGACAGTTATTTCTGACAGGATTTGAATCCAAGTCTTTTGACTCTGTAGTCTTTTCATTTTTTTGTCTTCCATTTTTATTATCTGTGGAACACAAAAGAGGAAAAGGGAGAATTTGGTGGGGACCATTTTAATTGTGATTCTTATTTGTTATAGTCTCAGCCAAACCAATGGGTCAGAGCAAAGATTTCCTAGAAGAGAAATCTTACGTTGGCCAGAATAGGTGAGTCTAGGACCCTCTCTATGCTGGGTCCACAAATGCTGCAGTGGACAGTAGGATGCTACAACTAGAAACCATCATCTAACTGTCCTCTGAGCAGCTGGGTGCCCGTTTATTTTCTGAAGGAAGAACTTAGTAGCACACCCTCATGTCCATTCCAGGCCTGTAGGTTATTGTTTGGTTTTGATTTTCAGTGGGAAAGAAAGTAGCTCAGAACAGAGGAATACATGATTTGATTTAGTTTCAAAAAGAGTCACCTTGGTTGTGTTGAGAATAGACAGTAATGGGCAAGGATACAAGCATGGACCGAGTTCATGAAATAATCCATAAGTGTTCATGGAGACCTGGAGCAGGGCAGTGGTGGGAGAGGTGTTAAGAAAGAGTCATATTCTGGATGCAAAGTGTCATATAGCTACTCACTGATGTCACTGGTTTCTTCAATACTTACCTTTGCTCATCTATTCTATACCTCATCTTCAATCATTTCACTGCTTCAGATCCAAGGATTGAAGCTAAGGGACAAAAGATACAGAAGAGTCAGAAAAATGTTACTTGGCTGCTGGAAATATGATCTGGTGTGCTGTGCTCTGTGGGTGACAGATATCAAGGCTCATAGTCTATATTGGGGATTTTATTTGTTTGATTGTTAACTCTTTCAAGATCCAAGTATTAGTTTCCTCCAACTATAGTTTTCCAGTAGGGCTAAAAACTTCTGCTATCACTACTTATATTTTCCCGTCGGTTCCTATTTTCCAGCAATCCACTCCACAACAGACTTGCCTGAAGGAGGTCTTTTGGAAAGAGACATTTCAATGTAACTCAGCCTAACTCTGCAGGGTTCACACAGATCCCTCAGGAAACATGGATATTTCTCCCACACATATCATAGTATAGCTTTCTTTCTCTATAGCCCTCCCTCTTTCTCTTCCTATAGGCTTGATTTTAATCTTGTCATCCATAAGTCATATGCCAGGGCTCTGAATTGGCAAAATTTCAAAAGATATAGGACAGACTTTTCAGGCAGTTTTCTCAGAGTATGCTTCACTTGGTAGCGTAAAGTGCAAAATGCCCCCAGTTCTCCATTTATTTCTGTACTCACATCCTTGCAATGTGACTGTAGCTCCTCTCATCAAGGGGTGGAGTCCACCTCTCCACTCTTAATTGCAGACTTAAGCTGAGTTGGTAAAAGCAATGTTGGGACTGACCCAAGGCCCTAACTCAAAAGACTTTTCACACTTGTACTCTCCCACTTGGGACCCCTTTCCCCTTTTGCCATGTGTGCAAGCATGTGACCTGCTGAAAGATGAGTGGCCACGTGGGACCTAAATGAGCCATCTCAGATGAAGTCTCACTTAAGATAAATCAGCCATCTGCCTCTGACCAGACAGCTGAATGCAAAAGCATAAGCCCAGCCACGACCAGGAGACTGCCCACTTGAGTGCAGCCTAATAGTTGAACTGCAGAACTAGGAGCTAAATCAGTGGTTGTTTTTGTTTATTTGCTTCTTTTATCAGTAATTTATTTATTTTAGGTTTTTATTTTAATCACCTGTTGCTTAGCATGACAAGTTCACTCCCATCATCTGTTTTACCCACCCACCAGGTACCTCCCTCTGGTAACCATCAGTTTGTTCTCAAAGGTTGCCTGTTTCTTGGTTTGCCTCACTCTTTTTTCCCCTTTGCTCATTTGTTTTGTTTCTTAAATTCCACATGAGTGAAATCATGTATTATTTGTCTTTCACTGACTGACTTATTTCACTTAGCAGTATACTCTCTAGCTTCATCCATGTTGTAAAATGGCAAAATTTCATTCTTTTCCATGGTTTAGTAAAATTTCATTATATATATATATTAAATATATATATATTATATATATATATATATATATATAATATATATATATATATGTATCTCACATCTTCTTCATCCATTCTTCAATTGATGGACACTTGGGCTGCTTCCATATCTTTGCTATTGTAAATAATGCTGCCCTAAACATAGGGGTGCATTTATCCCTTTGGTTTAGTGTTTTTGTATTCTATGGGTGAATACCCAGTTGTGCAATTACTGGATTGCAGGGTAATTCTATTTTTAACTTTTTAAAGAAACTCTATACTATTTCCAGCGTAGCTATACCCATTTGCATTCCCACCAACAGTGTAAAGGGGTCCCCTTTCTCCACATCCTAGCCAGCATCTGTTGTTTCTCGTGTTGATTTTAGCCATTCTCACTGGCATCTTTTCATGTGTCTATTGGCCATCTGGATGTCTTCTTTGGAGAAATGTCTGTTCCTGTCTTCTCCCTACTTTTATTTTTATTCACTTATTTTTTAAGATTTTATTTATTTATTTGAAGAGCGGGACACAGTGAGAGAGGGAACACAAGGAGGAGGGTGGGCAAGGGAGAAGAATGCTGGGATCATGCCCTGAGCCGAAGGGAGATGCTCAACAACTGAACCACCCAGGTGCGTCTTCCCATTTTTAAATTGGATTAAAAGTTGTTGAATTTTATAAGTTCTTTATATATTTTAGATGCTAACCCTTTATTAGATATATCATTTGCAAATATATTCTGTAGGTTGCCTTTTAGTTTTGTTGATAGTTTCCTTTGCTGTATAGAAGCCTTTTATCTTGATGTAGTCTTAGTAGTATATTTTAGTGTTGGTTTCCCTTACCTCGGGGAACATATCTAGAAAAAAGTTGTTACAGCTGATGTCAGAGGAATTGCATGTGCTCTCCTCTAGGATATGTATGGTTTCAGGTCTTACATTTTGATTTTTAATATACTTTTAATTTTTAGTGTGTCTGGTGTAAGAAAGTGGCCCAGTTTTTTTTTTTTTTTTTTTTTTTTTATGTTGCTGTCCAGTTATCCCAACACTGAAAAAGAGACTGTTTGTTGAGGAGACCATCTTTTTTTCATTACATATTCTGTTCTGCTCTGTTAAACATTAATAGGTCACATAATTGGGGGTTTATTTCTGGATTTTCTATTCTGTTCTTTTGATCTATGTGTTTATTTTTGTGCCTGTGCCATACTGTTTTGATGACTACAGCTTTGTAATATAACTTGAAGTCCAGAATTGTGATATCTTCTGTTTTGCTTGGCTTGTCTAAGATTGCTTTGACTATTCAGGACCTTTGGGGGTCCATATAAATTTTAGGATTTCTTGTTCTAGTTCTTTGAAAAATGCTATTGTTATTTTGATAGGTATTGCATTAAATGTGTAGATTGCTTTGGGTAGCATAGACATTTTAACAATATTTATTCTTCCAACCCATGAGCATGGTATGTCTTTCCATTTCTTTATGTCAACTTAAATTTCTTTTATCAGTTTTTTAATTTTTCTACTACTTCATTTTTAGTTTTTAGAAATGCAACAGTTTTCCATACATCGATTTTTGTATCCTGCAAATTACTGAATTTGTATATCAGTTCTAGCAAGTTTTTGGTGGAGTCTTTTGGGTTTTTTATATATATTATCTTGTCATCTGCAAATCGTGAAAATTTTACTTCTTCCTTACCAATTTAGATGACTTTTATTTCTTTTTGTCTGATTGCCATGGCTAGGTGAAAATGGTGAAAGTGGATATTCTTATCTTTTTCCTGATCTTAGGGGAAAGGTTCTCAGGTTTTCTGCATTGAGGATGATGTTAGTTGTGGCTTTTTCATATGTGGCCTTTATTTACATTGAGGTATGTTGCCTCTAAACCTACTTTGTCGAGGGTTTTTATCATGAATGGATGCTGTACTTTGTCATATGTTTTTTCTGTGTGTATCAAAATGATCATACAGTTCCCAAGCTTCCTCTAATTGATGTGATGTATCATGTTGGTTGATAATGGATACTTATTTTAAGCCACTAAAGTTTGTGGTGGCAAAAAACAAACAAACAAATAAACAAACAAAAAAAACTATTGATGTCCCAAGATTACATTCAGGGAAGTAACCACACCATACTATGGAGCAGGAAAGGGAAAGACACTACATTCTAAAAGAACACTTCATTCTAATGAAATCTTATTTTTGTATTCAATAATCAAGTCTTTCTCTAAATATCTTCAAGGTCAGTGATAGCTTAGAGGTCATCAACCTGAATTTTAGTGGTTATTGCTAAATGAATTCTCTAAGGATAGTACACTGTTTTCTTTCTAGATTGTTCAGGCATTAAATAAATATTCTTAGATTTGGAGATTCAGCCAAAAGTGGGATAAGGGAAAGTTTTATTTCAGCATATTTTAAAAAATTATTTATTTAAATCCAATTAGCCAATATATTTAGTATCTTTTTTTCCCAGCATCTTTTTTAAAGTGTAAAGACCATGTATGCTTCAGCCTATAAGAAGTGACATAGAATAAGTGGTGACATGTATGACTTCAAAATCCTAGTTAGAAACAGGACTTTGCTTCTCTGCTGCTTAGTTTCCATAAAATTGTACCTATATCATGTGTTGTGTGAATTAAATGAGATATATTTGAAACACCTAAAATAGTGTTTTCATAGACTATAGTGCATCATTATTATGTAATAGAATTCTGTGTTATTAGTACAGTATATACTTAGTATAGTATAGCACAGTGTACATAGTATATAGCATATGTGGTATAGAGTATATACAGTATATAGGATATATTGTATAGTATAGCATAGTCTACCTAGTATATAGCATATATGATATAGTATAATATAGCACAATATACATCAGTATACATAGCATATAGCATATGCGGTATAGTATAGCATAGCACAGGGAAAAGTATAACAAGTCTACAATAAAAATATATTGAAACACAGATTTCTGGAATTACCATGTAATTCCATGTAGCTGTAGAATTCTCTATAATTCTACATAGCTACTATGCCATTTCCATTTGCAACCATTAGCAATACTGGGTGTCTATGATGGTGTATGACTTTAGAATAATTTAATATAAAACATAAAATAATAAATATAGGCAAATTTATAAGAAATTATTGATGTCAGCTGCAATATAACTCTATCAGTGACACCAAGCTTGAGGTTCTGAGTCCTGGTTTTAAATTCTGCAAATGACTGGCTAAAAACCTCTACCAATAATTTTGTTTAATTATGTTTTGTTTTCATCTACCAAAGTAAACTATATATAAACAATCAACTTTGTGGTCAGGAATTTTAATAAACTAAAATGTGATAAGTGAAGATTGTTAGCATCTTTATTCCTATTTACATTGGTTTGTGCTTTTTGTTATAAATTATTTTAATTGAGTATGTCTGGGTTTCCTACATTGGTGCTGTTTTACATCAACAATTTTTAATCAATGGTGCCTGCCATTCAATATTATAGAAGTAATTATTTCAATGATTACTCCAGCCAGTGTCCATAGGATAGAGGGTAAAATGATGCCTACAGACCCAAAGTTATGAATAACTGAATGTTACTTGTGAATGTCTCAGCGGTCTCAAAACACTTTTAAATCAAATATTCTATAGAATGATGCAACTACCAAAGTAAGAGTTTTTAAGTGAAAAAAAAATCATATAGAAACTCTCTCATTAAATAACTTCTGATTAGGTAAGCACCTAATCATCCTTTGTCAAAAGCCGATATGCAAAAGAATACACTTTTCAGTACAACTCTGTCACCTGTATGTCTGTAGCACAGTTAGAAAAGCATAGTGAGGTTGACAATTTTTCTTTTCACAAACTTTCTTCCAATGTGAACGCTGAATTTCTCTTGTCATTATTTTCCCCACAAGAAGCATTCATATAATTTCAAATCTTATTACTGCCTATGTGTGACAGAGTCAGTATTATCCTTGGCAACATCTTATCATTGATTAGTATCAGGATCAGATAAAGGCTTCAACAAAGCATAAAAGGCACAACCATTCAGACAACACTTGATAAGCTTGTAAGTGTTGCCACATACTTCTTCAAGTCCTTTTACGGTTAAAATTTTGTTAAGATGCAGGTTAAAACCCTTGCTGTTTTGACATCGTTTTACTTTCCCATTCAGACTGCCTGTCCCTATTTCGACGCACTGAAGCTCTGATAATTCTGTGAAGATTGATGCCATCATCACAGTGGACCAGAAAGCATATGGACTGTTTTCTTGTCAGACTGATAACCTGTTTCTGTAGCACTGCATATTTTTTGTCTTCCAGGCCCCAATAGCAGAGCTTAGTATGCCAAAAAAGAAGTCATGCCATTTTTAAAAGACTCTCATTGATATAATTGTTTTTCTCTGGTGGGCAAGAAATGTAAGTTCCTTTATTTTTCTTTAACTGAACTAAATTTCTACCACAAACTCTCACTGTGCCAAGTGGCAGATACTATCTCAATCAGTTCAGCATTGTCACTGCTTTCTCCATGTCCTGAGGGGCATAAATATGGTGAAAGTCCTGAGAGTTGGGCAGCCCACACTGATGCCCAAAGATACCTTTATAATCCTGTGAGGGGGGTTTGGTCCTTGAATGTCAATGTTACATTTTCTTCATCTCAACTGTAAGTGGCCTTCAAATGCCCTAGATCTCTGGAGCATTGCCACTCTGAAAGAAGAAAATATTTCAGTCTTTCATGAGTCTTGCTCATAAGACAGCTCCTTTATGATACTGACCTAAATCCACATTCTTAGACTCTCAAGTATATATCTTTTATTCTTCAATGATGCAAACAATAAAATTTTGGAATCTCACCATCCTTCTGGACTCTACTCAAAAAAGAGGGATAGAGGTCCCTCTGTCTGTATTCCCCAAATTTCTTCAGTAGACTCAGCAACATTTCTGCTCTTTATGTCCATCTCCTCTCCACATTATAAGTTTTTTATGCATTGACATTATGCCTATTATTTTCTCCAGATAATTATTATATAGCTTTGCCAACAATAGCAATTAGCCTGTTGGTTTTTACTGTTTTCTCAAATATCCCCAAGTCAGTCTTTTCTTTAAACTTTGGTTTGAACTTCTCTTTATATGTACTTGTCAAATATGTACTTTCAGTTCTCCAGAGGACCTCTTAGATACTTGCCAAGAGTCTGCTCATCAGTGTACTATAACATATCTTGGTTAAGAAACCAAAATCCTGGGGCACCTGGGTGGCTCAGTGGGTTAAAGCCTCTGCCTTAGGCTCAGGTCATGATCCCAGAGTCCTGGGATTGAGCCCTGCATCAGGCTTTCTGCTCAGCAGGGAGCCTGCTTCCTCTTCTCCCTCTGCCTGCCTCTCTGCCTACTTGTGATCTCTGTCTGTCAAATAAATAAATAAAATCTTAAAAAGAAAAAAAAAAAAAAAGAAAGAAAAAGAAACCAAAATCCTATCTTCTCATATCATTAATAGAACCATCTGTTTTCCTTCTCATTCCTTCTTCACTTTTAGTATTATTTCAGTTCTAATTCCCAAACTCTTGAGTGTCACAGACAAAATGTTTATCTTAAGGCATTCACTCATTCATTCACTTTTTCTTGTATCTCAAGTCTGTACATCGGAGAGGCTTGGTAACCATTAAGATAAGGTCTTTAAGACAAATAATTGAACATATAATTCTATTAACTGAGTGTTATGATTAAATATGTAAAAACTGAGGGTATGAGTGGTATTAAGAATCTTGTAGGAGTTCTATTTTCAACATTTTGATGTGGTATATATACACAATGGAATACTATGCAGCCATCAAAAGAAATGAAATCTTGCCATTTGCGACAACATGGATGGAACTAGAGCGTATCATGTTTAGCGAAATAAGTCAAGCGGAGAAAGACAACTATCATATGATCTCCCTGATATGAGGAAGTGGTGATGCTACATGGGGGCTTAAGTGGGTAGGAGAAGAATCAATGAAACAAGATGGGATTGGGAGGGAGACAAACCATAAGTGACTCTTAATCTCACAAAACAAACTGAGGGTTGCTGGGGGGAGGGGGTTTGGGAGAAGGGGATGGGATTATGGACATTGGGGAGGGTATGTGTTTTGGTGAGTGCTGTGAAGTGTGTAAACCTGGTGATTCACAGACCTGTACCCCTGGGGATAAAAATATATGTTTATAAAAAATAAAAAATTAAAGAATCTTGTAGGAGTTCATATTTCAGCAAAGTCTAGAAATAGATAAATAGATAAAAGTTACTGGTCAGCCATCAGGTAGGAATTACCGCAATGAAACCTGTCCAATGAGAGGGGTCAAGATAATAGAGACACATGGATCCTTCTACAAAAGAATAAGCTAGTTTGTTTTAACTAAGAAATAATTTTGAAGTAAAAACAATGAAACTGGGAACCAGATCGTAAGCACTATAGTGGGTCATGCTATGGGATTTATATTTATCGTGAAGACTGGAGAGTTCTTTGAGGAGTTTTTAGTAGGAGAATATTGAATATCTATTTTACATTATTTTATGTATTTTTCACATGCATGATATGAAAGAACTGATATCCACCAAGGTTAGGAAACATTTCAAAGCTAGATGCTCCTTCCATTGTGTCTCATTTACAGTGGTCAAAATAAAGTAGCAACAAGAGGAATGGAAATACAAAGTCAGTAAAATAACAGGGCACTATGGCCAAATACCTATGGAGTTAAAGGAGCTTTAAGAAAAAATAGTGGTGATAAGTGACTGATTTTAGTGACTGAGGAGGCATGCTCTTGATTACACAGAAAATTCAGGAATTACTGATGGAGAAGATAGACTATGTTTTAAACAAGTTGACTTTGAAATCCCTGAGGGATATCTATGCAAAGATGTAAATTAAGAAGAATGGTTTGTTGTTCAGGAACTGAAATCTGGGGTAAAGATACAGATTTGAAAGAATGATTCCTGGCTGATGACATGAGAGTGAATAAAGGGTTCATACAAGTTTTTAATGTGAGAACAGGAGAGGGATAAATATGGGTCCTAAGAAACACTAGCATGTGAAGGATGAGTCCAAAACTGTAAGCCTGCAAAGAGATCAAGAAGAAATGATAAGAGAGGGAGGACTTAGACCTAGTCATGTTGATATTAGGGGAACCCAGAAAAACCCAGCAGATGCTGCTACAATTAGGGCAAGGGAAGACTAAAATGTGTTATTTCTTATGTACTAAAAGCAAGTTGTTACTGTGAAGTTGTTGTGGACAGAAGGAAAATTTCAATAGTTTAATAACCACTAGGAGAACCTCTTCTATGGTATTCTTTGGGGATGAAAACCATGCTGTGGGCAGTGCCCCAATTCAGGACTGAGACATGAATGAGATTTGAGGAAATGGAAAGGATGAACATTATCACTTGGAGGAAACCAAAGAGATGGGAATGAAGAATTTAAGTGTTTGCTTTGCACCAACTTGCATTCCTGCCAACAGTGTAAAAGGGTTCCCCTTTCTCCACATCCACTCCAACACATGTTGTTTCCTGTCTGGCTAATTTTGGCCATTCTAACTGGTGTAAGGTGGTATCTCAATGTGGTTTTAATTTGAATCTCCCTGAGGGCTAGTGATGATGAACATTTTTTCATGTGTCTGATAGCCATTTGTATGTCTTCATTGGAGAAGTGTCTGTCCATATCTTCTGCCCATTTTTTGATATGAGTTGGTGCAGCCTCTTTGGAGAACAGTGTGGAGATTCCTCAAGAAATTAAAAATAGAACTTCCCTATGACCCTGCAATTGCACCACTGGGTATTTACCCCAAAGATACAGATATAGTGAAAAGAAGGGCCATCTGTACCCCCAATGTTTATAGCAGCAATGGCTATGGTCGCCAAACTGTGGAAAGAACCAAGATGCCCTTCAATGGACGAATGGATAAGGAAGATGTGGTCCATATACACTATGGAGTATTATGCCTCCATCAGAAAGGACGAATACCCAACTTTTGTAGCAACATGGATGGGACTGGAAGAGATTATGCTGAGTGAAATAAGTCAAGCAGAGAGAGTAATTATCATATGGTTTCACTTATTTGTGGAGCATAACAATAGCATGGAGGACATGGGGAGTTAGAGGGGAGAAGGGAGATCGGGGAAATTGGAAGGGGAGGTGAACCATGAGAGACTATGGACTCTGGAAAACAATCTGAGGGTTTTGAAGGGGCGGGTTGGGAGGTCAGAGTACCAGGTGGTGGGAATTATAGAGGGCACAGATTGCATGGAGGACTGGGTGTGGTGCAAAAATAATGAATATTTTTATGCTGAAAATAAATAAAAAATAAATTTAAAAAAATGTTTGCTTTGCATTTAACCATGAGAGAGAGGGGGTACTTTTCTAGCCCAAGAAAGAAGAGCAGCACAGTGGAGATGGTTGTATGGAAATGTGAGAGAGGAAATATTTGACTGAGTGAGGTTGCTGAGGAGGAAGAATGAGTTGGGAATGAGAAGCTCAAACTTAGAAAATTGTTATCCAGCCTTACAAGATGTGTTTGGCTTATTGCCATATTTTAAATTCACACTCTACAAAAGAACAGTCCCATATGGTAGCTATTTGCCACATGTAGCTCTTGAGCCCTTGAGAAGGGGCTGGTCCTAAATGAAATGCACTGAAATTACAAAATACAGTTTTTAAAAATATCGTGAATAATTTTTTATTGAGTACATATTGAAATGGAATCATTTTAGATTGATTGGGTTAAATAAATTGTTTTATGAAAATTGGTTTTGCTTTTTTCTTTTTAATGTGACTAATAGAAAAATTCAAATTGCCTTTGTATCTTACAATAAATTTATTTTGGACAGTGTTGCTCTAGGAAGACCCTGCACCTCCAGGTAGAAACAGACTTTTCCTGGCTGCAAATCATGTTGGTAACCATCACCACATGTATGACTCCAAAGGCTGGGGCCAGATTTCTTCCTGTGAATCTTTCTTATTATTTTGTGGACACCTCTTTCAGAGATCAAGTCTGACATAATAAGATCAGGATAGAGGTCCCTCTGTTATTTAAATCTCCAGTGACATGTAGTTCCTTCTCTTTATCACAGGTCATATTCTCTTTCTGGTTCTAATTTTATTTTGCTCCTAAGCAATTATTTTTGTTGTTGTTGGTATGAGTTCCTTTATTTTTATCCTTTCTTGAGGTCTTATTCTTGTCTCAAAATTGGCTCAAGCTCATTTTCTCCCTCTCAAGCAAAGAGATTGATCATTTTTAGAGCAAAGATAATTTGTCCCATATTCAGTAGGAAGACAAATGCAGTCAATTCTACAAGTAATTTGATTAGTATCTTTAAAGGTCTTAGGTTCCAGGTTGGTCCACTTTCCTTTGCCTCTTACCATGAACACGTTCCCTGTATATTGCTAGGTACGTGGCCTTTTTGCTGTACCTGTCAGTACTTGAGCATCTGATCAAGAAAAAACTCTTAGCAATTCTTATTTATAGTCTGTTGGCACACTTTTCTCTTCCACCATGCTACCTCCACTCATAGCCCCTCATAGCCCCTTGCGTACTTGCTGTGTGTTAGGAATTATCAATCATTTTCACCAGGGAGGGGTCATCCTCCCTCAGAAAACAAGTTACAAACCATTGACCCAATTCTAAATTTCTTGCTTATCACTCCTTGTCCTTTGCTGGGCCTGTTAACTGAGATCTGGTATTTTAAAAACACAGTATTTTATCTTGCTTACTGAGAAGCCAGTGAGAATTAGAAAGGTTACATGAATATTTTTTTAAAAAAGGAAAGGTTACACGAATATCTATAGTTTAACTTCAATCACCATAGCTCGTTATGACATCAGTCTTGGCGTTCAAACTCAGTGCTAATTCGAAGATTTTAAACATAAATTCAAGGTTCTTCCAAGGCTCTGTGAAGAGTCTAAAAATTAGGTCTAAGTTTCAGTGAAGGTAGTTTTTAACTTGTGTGATACAATTCATTTATTATAATGAAACTTTAATTATAAACTCTCTTTGGTACCTGTACTTTACAGTGCTCCCCTCAACAATATTCTTAGCAATAAGAAAAAGATGATATATTTATTTTATTAGTATTAACTGGAAGACAATATGTAGCTTGGTTAAATTCCTTCACAAAAAGATTATTCTGTTACTATATATGCTCTCGCTTCCAGCTGCCCTTTATGACATGAAATTCATTGCCAATATCCTGCTTCTATAATTTTCTTGTATGTTCTGAAATAAAGGAACAGTTGTGAAAATGGCTCTTTGCTCGCCTTATAGAACAGAAAGAAAACTCAAGGAAGACATTTTCCGCTAGTTTTTAATTAGAAATCCTTTTAGGATAGTAATTTTTCTCTTAACTTTATATTTGTGTAATTACATGGGGATTTCAATTTTGGATTGCCTATACTATTCACTCACTTAAGAACTGAAAAAATCTAAAAGTATAAAAGTTAATAATTTTCAAGAAAACCTTTTTATTGGTGAATGAAATATACAGGTTTGAAAATTTCAGTTTGGCAATGATTCTTCTTTGAATATATATTATAATATATTATGTATAAATATTAAATTATATATAATTGAGATATAATTGACCTATACCTATGTGAGATCAAGGTGTTCAAAATGTTGATTTAATAAATTGATACATTGCAATGTGATTACCGCCACAGCATTAGCTAATACCTCTATCATGTCCTATAATTATTATTTCTTTTTTCTGTTGAGAACATTTAAGATCTAGTCTCTTAGCAACTTTGAAGAATGTATTACAATATTGGTGACTCCAATCACATTGCTGTGTGTTAGATCTTCAGAACTTATCCATCTTCTAGTTGCAAATTTGATTTTACTTAGCCACATTTTCAACAAATTATGCTCCACTTTCCAGAGAAATCTAACTACTTAGTTAGGAGTGATTTCAGTGTTCGGGCAATTTTTCTGCCTGTCATATTTTCATTGAAAACCAATATATGTGTTTCAGAAACTGGGACTGTTCTGAATTGCATTAGCTATTGGCCACTAATAGCAAAAAACTAAAGAGGTGAAAATAGATTAATGCTGTTAAAAATGCATCAGCAAATTATTCTTCAATAGCTGCCTTTAAAGTGGAAATTGCCTCAAGTGACTTTCTTACAAAAAGGCCACTGTCTCTCTTCCATAGCAAGCTGTGGTCAATTCTAGTTCTAAGCTTGGCACAAAGATTCCTGAGGGTTACTGAGCTGCATGGTGTAAGCTCATCCTTTGTCATTCCTAATCATCAACTGTAAAGAAAATTTTAAGCAAGATTTTTTATGCTGTTATGATCAGAGAGGTTGTTCAGAGAAGGCAGGGGTTGGATGAGAAAAAATTCTTCTGTGCCAAATGTGGATTATTGAGTGCCAGCTATGGCTGTGACCATGCTAAGTTCATAATGTCGTGGTCACCTGGCCCTGAGAAGAGAAAGGGGTTCAGCTCGGTTGCCACAGAAAGCACAAAGAAATGATGTCTATCAGAAGAAAACCTTTAATTGTTATAGAATGTGCTGAGTTAATTCTAACCAAACTTCACTGCTCTACATAACTCCAGAAATACCCAAAGGATGCAGACATCAATATTGGACAAAAGGCTTCCTGATTTATGTAACAGAGGAGGTCTATTGAAAACATCCAGAATTTCTTGGGCCACAGACCATTATCTATGCTCCCCTTTGTCATCCTAATGCCATGTACAGCAGATTTTACCACTCTTATTTCTGAGAGGTCGGTGTTAAAAGGAGGATAAATGTAAGTTTACCTCTTTTTTCAGTTTCAATGAAAGGCAAGAACAATACAACAGGTTATAAGAATTCTAGATCTCATTAGAGAGGAGAAGGGAGTTGGGGGAAATTGGAAGGGGAGGTGAACCATGAGAGACTATGGACTCTGAAAAATAATCTGAGGGTTTTGAAGGGGCGGGGGATGGGAGGTTGGGGTACCACGTGGTGGGTATTATAGAGGGCACGGATTGCATGGAGCACTGGGTGTGGTGCAAAAATAATGAATACTGTTATACTGAAAATAAATAAATTTAAAAAAAAAAAAAGAATTCTAGATCTCCATGCTCCTGGATTGGAAGAATAAATATTGCGAAAATGTCTATGCTACCTAAATCAATCTACATATTTAATGCAATTCCTATCAAAGTACCATCCATCTTTTTCAAAGAAATGGAACAAATAATTCTAAAATTTATATGGAACCAGAAAAGACCTCGAATAGCCAAAGGGATATTGAAAAAGAATTCTAGATCTCATGGCAAAGGTGCCTGAATATTAAAGTGAACCATGTTAACAGGTGTGAATTGAGTTCTATCAGTACTGACTCAACAGCCCCCTCAAGGCTACTCCAAGGGAAGACTAGAGATTCATTAAGACATTCAGGAGAGCAAGAATATGAATTTCTTTGGAAAGCAGTATATTGTTCATTCTTAGCCCCTCCACGTGGGGAGAGAGGATGAGAGTGCTTTCCCACAACTTTGAGTCTAATGACAAAAACTTAGTAAAACCTTGATGAGTGAAGTAGGTACTATTAGCATCCTGCCCAGGGTCCCCTAAAAACTGGCCATGTAAGGCTGAGCCCCTAGCAGAGGCTGCCTGCAGCTGACAATAACTGGTATAAAGGGCATGTAGGCTCCCTTGTTTTACATTTATATCAATTCTGTTCTTGCTCCAGAGGCTCTGATGGGATCAGCTGAAATGAAACTTCAGTTATGATTATGTCCTTTCTTAACACTATCCTGCTTTGCTTTTACTCCCTTTCTTCTAAGAGTCTTCCTCAATCAATTAAATGTTCTCAACTTCACTTCAAGCTTTGGTTAAAGGAACCTTGCAGAAGAAACAGGTATCTGTAGCTTGTGGGACATAGGGTCTGGTACTGATACACACCTAGAAAAATCTAACTTGTTAGGGTTAGAGTGCAGGGAAATGAGTCATAAGCAGACCTCATAAAAGAGAACCAGCTACAAGTTGTCTTGGAAAAGACCTTGCCTGACCAGGCCTTTTTTAAGGAGTGAAACCACCTCTGTTGGGGCTCTCAGGGGTCCAAAAGAGAAAGCATCAAAAGGATAGGATACACATGGTTGAGGATAAATATCCCTGCAATGATATCCCTTGTGTGAAAGAACCAAGACTGAAAATCTGTTACACCCAGATGGCACTACTCTGAGATATAACTCAGAAGGTAAGACTTAGTTTATGATTTCTCTTTCTCCATCCTCTGTCTGCTCCTATGCTAGATGGACCTATGTCAGTAGCTACTGATAGGAAGGAGATAGAGTGAAGAAGTAGGAAAGAAACCCTCCCTAATCCTTTCCCCCATTACAGGTTTCCTTCATTTTTCCTTCAAAGTGTGTCTAAGCTGAGTAAATTTCATGTTTCATACTGGATACAAGTAGAAAGATTTACTATTAGACTGGACGAAATACTTTATTACATGAGAGTTAGTGGGAAAGCAATGGAAATCTTGAAATTCATACAAAGGACAGATCCCCATAGGAGGATATGCAAATGAATAAAGTTGCCCTTTTCTTGCACCTTACAGATTCCATCTTGTTGTGAAACCCTGTTTCTTATGTCTATATGCATACCTAATATAAATGAGGAGCTCTCTGCAACTTGCTATCAAGGCAATTACTCTGAAGCCTCAATTCTGTTACTTGGATGTCTACAAAGTCCTGTCCCAGATTTCCACAGATTCCCAGGAGGATGTACATTCTCATGGTCCCATTTGTCTCTGATAAAGTCCATTTCAATTAAGTCAAAATTCATTTTCTATGTATCTTCAACAAAATTAACTCCATGTGAGAAAGGTCTAATGGACATTTCTATATCTTGCCCAGTACATGACTTCTTTTCTTCATTGAAGAAGAGCTTGATTCCCCTCTGTTGGTTTTTCTAGCATTTTGGAGAGCTAATGTATGAGCTGTATAAAGGATAGGTTTGCCTAGTCAGTTGTGGCTACCCCTGGAGTTAGTGACAGAAAGAAGTAGAGGCAGTGGAGAATTCATTTATCTTGGGAAACACCACAGGCTAACATTATCATTATGACTAATATGATTCAAAATTATAGGACATATAATGGTTATTATGGTATATGTAGGTGTATTTTAGCTGAAATTCAGACTAACCAATTCAGTGACTTTAATTCCAGAGAATGATTTGCACATCTACAAACAAGTGTTTTTCTATAATACATGAACTCAAAATTTTAAATAAGTCATATTGAGAAAAGCCAGAAGACAGAGATTACTACAAGAAATAAATTATCTGATAATAACAGCTAATACTAATTGAGATCTTATTATGTGCAACATATATTTCTAAGTCTTCAAAATATATTAACTTGCTTATAATATGTTCAGGGCATCCTAAGTAAGCAGTGTTGCTACTCTCACTCTATAGATGAGAAAATGGAAACATTGCACTGATGTTTTCAGGCTCATGAGTCTGGAAGATTGCAAAGGCAGATTTCAAATCCAGGTCCTCTGATTTATCAGCCATGAGCAGTGGTAATTCACAAAACCAACTGCCATTAGTACCACACAAGAGATAAAGTAAGCAGGTGATTAAGCGTCTGCCTTTGCCTCGGGTCATGATCTCAGGGTCTGGGGTCAAGCCCCTTGTCGGACTATCTGCTCAGTAGGGAGATGACTTCTCCCTTTACCTCTGTCCCCTCCCCCCAAATTCCCTCTCTCTCAAATAAATAAATAAAATCTTTAAAATAGAGAGAGAGAGTAAGCATGAGAAAACTGTGTTTTCCTTATTCTCTTGTCTCCTTTAGAACTAAGTTTTATAATTATTGTATATACCATGTGTTATAAATTAAATCAAGATTGAAGTAACATCAACTTTCTTAAATCTAGAATATAATGATACAAGCAACGTGACTTCAGTGAAAATGTTAGGTGGCTTTTAAATGCTTGTGATTTCCAAGATTCTAAGCTTATGCTATTGTCCTCAATCTCATGGTACGACTTTCACTCTTCCCTCCAGTCTATATACTCCCAAATCTTTCAGCTCATCTATCTTATGTATTTGCTTCTTGTGCTTTCATTTCCTGAACATCCTTAAAATTTCAGTCATTGGACCCATACCCCTGCCTCACCTGCCAGCTCACTTTTCCGATCTCCTTTGTGGGTCTCACACTGTTTCCTCACCAGTTAATATCTTCAGTCCTCACAGTAACTCAGTTATGTGCATAATAAAAGTTGCCAAAGGACACACAGCTAGAAAGGCCCAGATGAGAACTGAACTCCTTCCTGTCTGCCTTCTCTATCTACAGTCTTAAACTTTATTTCATTAGTTTCCAATCTGACTTACAGGATACCTCCACTGGGATAATTTGCAGTCTTTTTAAATGTAACCAATTTGTCCTTGCTTGATTTTTATCTCTCTTTATAAAATGCCCTTCTTTTCTGCATTTGGCCTTAGTATGTAAAATATATCATTATGCTCTCCACATTTTCTCCTGTGGCAATTCTTTTAATTCTGCACTGTCCCCACAAGGTCTAAGAACTTGCTAGCCCAAGCCTAGGGCAAAAAGCTTATAGTTAGTGTATTTACTTATCCTTTGAGCTCGTAATATTAAACGGCTATCTTTTTAAAAAATTTTTAAGACTTATTTATTTATTCCCTTAGAAAGGGAGAAAGACAGCATGAATCTCAAGTAGACGTCACACTGAGTGTGTGAATTCTGACACAGGGCTCCATCCCAGGACCCCAAGATCATGACCTGAGCCAAACCTGAAAGTGGGGTGCTTAACTTACTCTGCTACCTAGGGATCCTACAGCTATTTTTAAAAAATTAAATTTACTTCTTCATTATTTTTATTGACATATATTTGACATATAACATTGTCTAAGTCTAAAGTGTACAATGTGTTGATTTGTTACAGTTATAAATTGCAATATAATTAGCACTGTAGAGTTAGCTAATACTTCCATTGTGTCACATAATTATTTCTTCTCTATGGTGAAAATAATTAAGATCTAATCTCTTAGCAACTTTAAAGTTTATAATGCGGTATTATTGACTAGAATCAATCAACTGTGTAAGCATATGCAGTTGAATATAGTTTAAAAATGACAAAGAAGGAAATCCTGCCATTTGTGACATTGATAGCCCTTGAAAGCCTTATGTTAAGTGAGATAAGTCAGACAGAAAAAAGATAAATGCTGTATGATATTTGTATTTATATGTAGAATTTTGAGAAGCTGACCTCATAATAACAAAAGAGTAGAATTATGGTTATCAGTGGAGAGATGTTTAAGAGCAGAAAGAGTGCCTAGGTGGCTCAGTTTGTTCAGTGTCTGACTGGTGGTTTCTGCTCAGGTCATGATCTCATGGGTCATGAAATCAAGTCCCACATCAGGCTCTGTGCTTATGTGGAGTCCGCTTGGTATTCTTTCTCTCCCATTTCCTCTGCCCCTCCCCCTGCTTGCTCTCTCTTTCTTTCTTAAGACAAATAAACCTTTAAGGGAAGAGACAAGCAACTAGTAGATAAATAAGTTCTGGAGTGCTTGATTCTTCAAACACAACTTTCTGGATGACACACTCTTTCTCAGGAATTCATTATCTTAGTTTTATGCCTAATTTCACAGCACTATATCTAAAAAAACCTTTTGTTTTCTTTTTTCTTTCTTTCTTTTTTTTTTTTCTTTTTAAGATTTTGCTTATTTATTTGACAGAGAGAGAGGGAGAGAGAGACCGCGCACAAGCAAGGGGAGCACGAGAGGGAGAAGGAGATTCCCAGCTGAGCAGGAACCCCGATGCAGGGCTTGATCCCAGAACCCTGGGATCGTGACCTGAGCTGAACGCTTAACCAACTAAGCCACCCAGGCACCCCTAAAAATCTTTTCTTAATGACTCTATCTTATTTAAATGAAATTCTCAGAATATTTTTAACAAGTATCCTCCACAGAATGGAGACAGTTTTGCCCTCTCCTTTCACATCCAAGCTCACTTCTGTTTCTATGACTTGCCTGGAGTCTAAACTTCAGTCCATGTCTATCTTAAATAAAATGATCTTCTCCTTTTCTGATACCTTATATTATCCTACATACCTGATTAAAAATTGATTTGTGCTATTCTTGCTCTCTCTCTCTCTCTCTCTTTGTTTTTTTTTTTTCACAGAAATATAAACAGATTGAAAGTGAGGCTAGGGTTGGAAGAAATTTAGAAACTATATGACCTTAGGAGTCACAGAGTTAGGTTGCTCTATTTTACAGATAAGGAATCATGGTTAAAATAGCTTCTTTTGAATCCAGAATCCTTAAGGGTACATGATGGTTTATTTGTTGTTGTTGTTGTTGTTGTTGTTTTGGGCATTCATCAAAGAAAATTTGGCCTCAGGATATGCTGAATAAAATGTGTTGGGTTTATTTTTGCTTGAAAATAAGGAGACTGTCTTGGTAAAAATTCACTGGTAAATTCAATTTTCACTGGGACTACTTAGGCAAACTTATTTCAAACCAGCCTCTGGGGACTTTTAAACAGCAGAGTAATGACTCATTACTCTACCTTCCACATCTTGCTAGTATACAATTTATGACTTTGGCAATAGCTTTCAATACCACTGATGCCATCTTTTACTCTTTTCTGGTTGAGTCATCTAACATCATACTTCCCCAAAAGGTAATATGAACACAATCAGGACATATCAAGCTCAGGTCTGAATGAAAAAGAGCAAGAAGTTTATTAAATGAAATTTATTTACTATAATGAATATTATAGTAAACTTCATATTTTAATTTTAGCAGATTGAGGTGTCTAGCCTTGTACTCATTTAGGAGATAAGCTTCTCTGTTGATAAAATTTTATTCATCATTTCAAAATTATCTCTCTTACGTCTTCCAGGTTCCCTTTAGATAAAACTAGTCTATCTTCTACATGCCTTGTTATATTACTCTGTCATGTCATAGATAATTTCAAATATATCCAAAATATGAATTTCTTGAGATCAGGGGCTGTGACTTATTTAACTTTCTTATACATTTACTCCACATTATACATAGCAAGTATTCAATAAATGTATAATTGACTTGTTTCTTCATTGAATTTATGGCAAACCAGTGACCTCCCATACAGTATAACACCTATAATTTATACTGTACATCAAAACCTTCAGACTTTCCTGGACTCTCCATGAATTCTAGTCTGTGTTCTCTGTTAATTTTTATATAAATATTACCCTATTTTAATTACTGGCATTTCAGAGTGTGTCTTGAAGTCTCGAAGTAATATCTGTCCTCTGATTATTCTTCATGATCATGTTGCCTCCTCTAGGTTCACTGTACTTTCATATGCATTTTGGAGTCAGGATATGAATTTTTACAAAATGGCTTGCTGTGATTTTGTTTTGAACTCCTTTGCATCTTGACAATGAGCAGGTAGTGATTAATATCAGAACAACAGGGAACTGAATATCAAGTTTTCCAATCCATAAACATGGTGCAACTCTCCATTTAATTAAGTCTCTTTTCATTTTACTCAGCAGTGTTTTACAGTTTTCTGTATGGAAATCTCTCACATACTTCTTTGAAAGATCTGTGACTTGATTTTTGGGGATGCTCTTATATATAGCAGTTGTTTAATTTTCATTTTCTGACTCTTTCTTCCTGGAAAATAGAAATGACATTGAATTTTTCATCTATTGACCACCATACCATATTACTAGATCTAATATTTTATAGAATTTTGAATTTTCTATGTATGCAATCATATGACCCAAGAATAAAGCTGCTTTATTTTCCCCTTTCCAACGTTTGTGCCTTTTCTTTCTTTCTTTTCTTTTCTTTTTTTTTTTTTTCCCATTATTGCACTGACCAGGACTTCTAGTACAATGTTGAGAGAGTAGATACTTTTATTTTCTTGGCTTTCTTGATGGAAGCTTTGATCACTGATTTTAAAACATTTGTATTTCCTAATATATGATGAAATGCATGCTTAATCTGTCCCGACTGACACTATATCCACTGACAGAGCTCCATTACTCTTTCTTGGGATATCTTAAATCCATTCTTTTAGTTGCAGCCCAGAACAATATTGGATAAGACATTTTACATTTTCCGGGATGAGAAAGAAAAAAGTGAAGAGTAAAAAGAAAGAAGACAAAGAATAAAAAAGACAGGGAAGATAGTTTTACTAAAACCTTCCTCAAATTTCTCTGGATGCTAAAATTAGGACTTTAAATTCTCAGAATGAATGACTTAACTCCATTCTTTCCAATCCTTCTCCTATATACATATGTATCTCCAGCCACTATGAGCTTAGTGTGCAAATGGCTTTTACATCTAGAAAGGCCAGGTGAATTGCTCAAAGCCTGGCAGAGGACAACCAGATATGTGTTGTGGGAGGTGTAATCATTTGTCTGTTTGGATGAGTATTGTTCTGTAGATAGTCAAATGTATGTGTTTTCAGCTCCTTGAAGGAGCTTTATGCCTAAAATCCTAACCTGAAACTTTGCAACACATTTTCTATGTTGAATGTTATGTAGTTTGGTCAGAAACTATCTGACTCACTAATACATTATTCTTCTGGTATGAATTCAAGGTCATAAATTCAAATGCCTGTAGGGAATATGGAGGTAAATGAATGAATTCATCAAGTATAATGGTTCTGAGATTTCAATAGCATTTTTTTTTTTATTTAGTTTTTCATATTGCAACTGAAACTTAGCCTTGGTGTAGTTGAGACAGTGAGAAGCAGAGGGGATCTCAGGGACACTACAGAACATATAACCTTCTGTTGAGGAAGGATGACAGCTACTCTGAGTAGATGGCCGCCATGCCAGGAAGATGGACTTATGGTAACACAATATTCCAATTTTTTAAGAAGTTAACATTTTGATATGATACTATCAGATTATTACTTTATTTTTTGCACATTTCAATAATTATCAACTGAAATCCACATTTGTTGCTATGCATAATTGTCAGACTAATTTCTTCTGGGGATTATAGATGAGAAAGAATGAGATATTCTTTTTGTAGTTCATTAACTCATTCAGCAAATATTTATTGAACATCTAGTAAGTGTCAGGCAGCAATGCTAGGTACTAGAGATAAAATGGTAAACAAAACTAGACAGAGGTCTCTGCTGTCTGGTACTTTTGGCTGAGAGGGCGTTATAAACAGTGGTAAAATAATCAAGAACAAAATCTAAAATTACCAGTGTGAGAAGTACTGTGTCAGAGCATGCAAGCCAGGCAGGAGCTTCCACTCAAGTCCTCAGACTTAGGAATATTATAAACACATCTTTTATGCTCACCAGCCTTAAGGAAATGTTAAAATTCATAATTTACCTTTATTCTAGAGAAGTTTTAAAACAGAATTCTCTTTAAATGGAGTTTTATGCAACTCTCTCCTGGGATCATAAGGAGCAGTGGGCTGTAGGTTGAATCGGGGTTATTTTGAGGAAGGTTTTCAAATAGCCACTGCTGTTCTTATCTCTGCTTCTTCATAACAGGTCCTATAATATCTTCTATTTGCCAGGGCAAAGGGCATTTTTTCTCTACCTCCTTTATGTTCCACTTCTACCCAAGAATTCTCTGTCTTTCTCAAGAGAAAATAGAAAAACTTTATAATGCATCCAGAAACCATGAGAGCAAACCAAATACATACAGGATCTAGACTTTAGCACTGAATGTCTAACCTAGTTGCCAGGAGAAGCTCCCTAGACTATCCTTTGGGTTGAGTGACAGGCTGGTAACTTATTTGTAGAGATCCCTTATCATCTATGCTTCTGATCCAATCAACTACAAATATTTACATTCACATACCTCATTCTTTTTATTGCACTCCTAATATGTGTCAGGTATTGTTCTAAGTGTTTCATATATATTAGTTAATGTAATCCTCATAAGACTTCTGATGATAGATGCTACTCCATTGTACAGATGGAAAAAATGAGCATGAGAGAATTTAGCCACTTTGGAAAATCAGATAGATATTAAGCACTAAACCTGAATTTGAACTCAGGCTTTTGACTCCTAATCAATGGCAATAATGCTCACTTTACTGCTCAATATTACTTGTCTCATCTTTCAATGTTTTTTCTTAAATAAAATTTGATCCCTGCCCACATTTGGTCCCATTCTCTACAGCCTGTAACACTACAAACAAGTGGCTGATTTTGTGTCTGGTAGTCTCTTCTCCTTGGGGAAATCCCCATACATGATACAGAGTGAACATATGACCGTGGCTAGAGCTGAGGATAGGCATATAAGGCACATATTTTTAGTGCTCAGAGAATTTTAATTTCTATTTGATAATGATCTAGGCAAAAACAAAGGACTTGAGTTACATTAAACTGGTGTTCGCAGTGAACTCTAAGACATGCTCAAAATTTAAGAAGGGCATACGCAAAAGAGGCTTCCTGCCTAGAATAAATAGAGTTGCCCAGAACTGTAATAACAGTATGGAAGCCCTTTTGTTTTTATTTCCCTAGTCAAGAAGAATGAATTTCTGACTCTTAGAAAAGTAACCTGTGGTAGGAAAAAGAGATTGGAAAAGTAGTTGCTTGCTTTAGTAAATTTATGTCTCCTGACCCACATAAATTACACAGGAGAGACAAGGATTTGAAATGGGAGGTTTAAATTGCTAATAAAACCAGACATTATTTTTTTCTGCCCCTCAAGACTCTTGAGAAGTGCTACTTTGTGTTGGCTCATCCTCTAGTTCTTTCTCTTCTAGGTTCTTTTGATCCAATTGAGGCAGATGTAGAAATCCTCTAGATGACAACAGGGACCTATGAGCACAACCCTCAGCTGAATTTTTATACCCATCTTTCAGTTTCAGTGGGTAACTTCCGATGGTTTAGCCCCTATGGCAGAATTAGATGAGTTTGTGTCTGGAATTCAGAGGATCTAGCTCTCTCACTTATTGTCCAGTAAAATGCACTACAAAATGCCTTCTTTACAAGTGTATGGTAATAATTAAATGAACCAATATAGGTGAAAAGTATTATGACCATTTTTATCTTTGTTTTTAAGACTTTAGGAGATTAGGTTTAGTACCATTTACTTACTTTAACCCAAAATATTCCAGGGAGTCAAATGAGCTGCATAGAGAAACTGATTTTTCATATAAAATGAATATTTATAAATGGCAATTACCATATGTCAGTATACCAAAAAGTACTCTGCTTTGGACAAAAAACCCAGGGCACTGGATTTATAGCACACTGTAGTTGAAACTGAGTTATGTCATTTAATGTGTGACCTTAGGCAACTGGGAAACAAAGATAACAATAATACCAACATCAAAAGAGTAGTCTAAGAATCAAATGTAATAAGCCTATAAAGTACTTAGTACAGTGATTGACCATAAATGTGGTTGATTCAGTAAATATAGGAGGTTATTATTGTTTATTATTATTATCTATAAAAGCTCTATTCCATTGTCTTGCATATTGGAACCTCTTATAGCGAAAGTCTCACTGTTGCTGAATATTTTTGATAAGCTTCTTAGGTGGTAGACCTGAGCCACAGAGCACGTAAGGGATAGTGCCCAGACTTTAGGGATATAGTGCAATGTGACAACCCTTTTATTTTCTAAATCAGCAGTAAACTCTCCCTTGTTTGGTGATGCTTTGTTTTAGTGAATGTATGAATGTGAGTGCATGTGTTTGTATGTACTCCGTATTTCATCTCTTGAAAGATATGAGATTAAAAATCGTTGATTTAGGTAGAGAAGTGTGTGGATGCCATCTGTATGTTATATCCTCAATGTTGATTTGTGTTTTCTTTTAGAAGAATGATAGAATTTTGGCACTGGGTGATAAAATTGGTGGTGAAAAGCTGGGCTACCAATTCAAGTCCATAACTGTTGAATAACCTTGGCATTCTAATGTAATTATCTTCAGGATCTTCATATGTGCAACAGCAGTAATTATAGTTAGCAGAAGCTCACAAAGCCCACTGGAATTACCCATCAAGGTATCTATGGTTATATAACAGTGTAACAGATAACGCTGCAGCTAACAACAACCAAATCAAGAAATGAATTGGATAAACTCCCTGGCATCTTATAAAGGCTCTCTAAAAATGATCCCAATGATTATTCATGTTTAAAAAAAAAATCTTTGTCTCATAGAGAAAGCTGTGATAGCTTTCCTTATCTCCATACCAATATGTTAAACAAAGCAAAAACAAATTTCACCTTATTTTCTCCCTTTTTCTGTATTTTTCTCTTCTGTTCACATCTACTTTCTTACCTGCCAATCTGCTCTGCCTCCACTTTACCTCTTTCTTCTTATCACAGTACCGTCCTCTCCTAGCATCCAGTGACTGAAAATCTGGTAGGTCAAAGGCCTGTGGAAGACACAAAGATAACTTGGATTTTAATTCAGTTTCTGAAGTGGACCTGTTATTTGTGTCTGGTAGCCTCTTCTCCTTGGGGAAATCCCCATACAGGATACAGAGTGAACATATGACCGTGGCTAGAGCTGAGGATAGCCATATAAGCCAAGCAAGGTCAGAGTCTTAGTGATTCACATGGAAAGAAAAGTATTTTCTGCTGTGGCTGCTAAACTAAGATTATGTGAGCCTACAGCTGCTGACAGCCCTCCTGCCTGCCAACTTGACTTCATGCAAAATGGATTCAAGTCAAGAATTTCATTGTTAGAGTGTTCACTCCTAGAATTCCCAGGAATATTTGTCAATACATTTCCTTTCAGCTTAAGTTACTTTGAATTGGCTTTCTGTCACTAGCAATCCAAAGTGTCCTAATGAATATAGTTTTCCAAGAGTTTATAGTCCAACAAAAAAGTACAGCTGGAGTGACAAAATTGTCCTGAGGTGACCAAGTGGAGCAGTACAATATTTTCACTTGTGACTGAAAAATAATAGAGGTATGGTAATAAGGTATTAACTATGGCACTAGCCTTGTTTCATTCTAATTCCTGGGTTCCAAAGTTTAAAGAACACCTCCCAGTTTCAGTGTTGGTGCTCAGGTTATTTGTGTGGGGTGAGGAAAATGAAATTGAAGCCCTCTACCCAGAAATTTCAACCACTCATGACCTCTATTAGGCTTTCTACACTGCACATTAACAAATGGCCTATGTGAAAATTCACAAAGTAAACTAAAAAAGTATGATAACTATATACACGGAATGCCAGACCCCTAGTCGTTCTTTCCAACTGGATTGCCACTCAGAGCTCTGTATATTTCTGGAGCTATACTGTCTGCATGAACTAGGAACTAGTTTTATACTGAGATCTTCATACCTACCTTCAGACTCTTAATTGTAATGTGGAAAGATGATAGCAAATTATAAAAAGGCTACTTTTGTCTCTATAATATTTAGCTTCCTTCTTTTAAGAAAAAATGCCTTTTCAGCTATAATTGTAAGTGGCAAGTGGTAGTCTTTCAAATTCTATTTTAGAGTGCTGATAATAATAAAGACTGAATAATAAAGTTGGATGAATACAAAGTAGCAGAAATACCTTATTCAAAAAAGATGACAAGTTATAATATTCTTCCTTTCTGAGAATTGAAATTTCTACCTGTACATATCCTCTTGCAGAACATTGTATCCGTTAGAAATGAACTCTGCAGTTAGAAAACAAACTGAAAAGACTCTATAATTGAAACAATATGTACTTAAATAAGAATAAACAGGTTGACTAATGAAGTAGAACAGAAAGGATACAAATTAATTTGGAAAACTAGAATATCAGAAAAGCAGAGTATCAAATAACTAGGGAAAAAATTGACTTTTTAATAAATGATGTTGGGAAAACTATAGTATTGTTTTGAGAAAGAAAAAAATTAAATCCATTTCCTGCAGCATTAAAAAGAATAAAGTCCAAGGAGACCTAAATGGAAAAACTGTAAATATGAATATAAAAGCTGTAAAAAAAAAAAAAAAAAGGAGCTAAATGTTAAGAAAATGAAACTATACAAATAGTATAAGAAAACATGGGGATAAGAATTGCTTTCTACTATTCAACATCCAGAGGCCCTAACAAAAAGACATAGAAATTTGACTATATAACTTACAAAGAAGTTTTGTATGAAAAAAATATTTAAGAAAGTCTAAAAGTAATGACAAGGTGGGAGAAAATATTTGCAACATATATTGCAAACCATTTGACAAAGAACTTATAAAAGTATAGAAGAAAACACAAATATTTTAGCAAAGAATAATGAGCAAAAAGGGATATAAAATCATCTTTAAACATATGAAAACATATCCAATGATCACAATAAAAGAAATACAAATTAGGGGCACCTCAGTGGGTCAGTGGGTTAAAGCTCTGCTTTCTCTCTCTCTCTGCCTGCCTCTCTGCCTACTTGTGATCTCTGTCTGTTAAATAAATTAAAAAAAAATACAAATTAAAATGACAAGGAGACACTATTTCTTACTCAACACATGGGTACAAATTCTAAATCTTATAAACAGTTTCTGTTGTGAATGCTTTGGGAAAATAAGCACTGACACACAGGGTGGTGAGAATAAGAAGACAATAAAGTCTACAGTCTACCCTTTGTTTTAGAAGTCCTATTTCTGGGAATTTACTCTAGAGATAGATGTGTATTTATATGAATATATGCGAGTATTTACTTATTTATTTATTTGTAATGGCAAAATATTAGTTGCTGTCTGAACTTCCAAGTGCTGGAGATGTGCTGCATAAACTATGATCCTTGCACACAATGGGGCACAAGGCAGCTATAGACATAAATAACGGTTTCTGTCTGTGTTCTGATTTTGAGTCACTTTGAGGAGATATTCAACAGCAATTGTTAAAGTGAAGAAAAGCAAAATACAAAGAAGTAAATATCATATGTTATCTTGTGTTTGATAAAGATGGGTAATTAAGAAATGCTATCTTCACAAAAATTAACCCAAGATGATACCCAAGAGAACAATGAAGCTGGTTATCTACAGGCAATGAGGAGCAATAAGATGCAGAAAGGGACAAGGAAGTGACACATTTCTGAATGTAGCTTTTGTGTACCCTTGATTTAGGAAACATGTTCATGCTCTCCATATTCAAAAAAAGGACTTTAAATCATAAGGATAGGGAAAAAAAAAAAAAGACAAGGTAAATTTAAAAAGTTAACTCCACTTTTTTTCAAGTGAAGAACATGAATTTGTTAGAAGAAGGAAAATGCATAAATGGACTGATTCAAGTAGATTTTTGCACAAAATTTGACTACATGCTCCCAGTCTTGTAGTCTGGGGGGGAGGCAGACCAAGCACACCTGAACTCTTTTGAGTGCATTTGATTTGTCATAGTGGTAAGGTAAAGTAATTCTGAAAGTACTTTGGGTGTACTGAATAACTGAATGAATGAGAAATGTTGAAACTATTGAGCTGGGAGAAGTGTAGAAGGGAGGAGATACAAAGGCGGAGTGAGAAGAGTCAAGGAGAGAACATGCGGAGATGGATGAGAGTGGAAGATAATAGGATAAGCTAATAATAATAGCATGCCCTCCACAGCTATGTTAGGAAACATCGTCTCGTCCAGTTTAATTGCCCTGGTGACCTTTTTGCTTCCTGGGTGGGGCTGCAGGCTCCAGATCAGGAAGTGCCCTGAGACGTGCACTCACGTTCTCAGGAAGCTGTGGTAGCCAGATGGGCTCAGTTTAACACTGACATGTGTCTGCATCAGTTATTGCTTTTGTAAGTTTTATATGCCTCTTACTGTGCTGGATTTGGTGATCAAATTATGTTCAGGAGAGACTGATAAGTAGGTGGAGGTGGGAAGTCACCAGATTTGGAGTTAATCAAACTTTCAGATCTTGCGTGGCCACTTCAATCCTTTGTGTCTCAATTTCTTCATCTGTAAAATTTTATACTACTATTAATAGCTAATGTTGATATACTTTGGAATGCTGTAAACATAGCATGTGATAATACATTTTGATAATAACAATACCATAGAATTGTTGGGAGCACAGAAACTAATGTCTATTGACTACTTACTGGGAGCCAGGCCTTTCCTAGGTTACCTAGCTACATACTCACATTTAATCTTCACAACACAGTAAAAATGCATTATATGCCCCGACTTAACAGAGAAGAAAACTGAGACTGAAAGAGACTAAATACATTTCCTAAAGTTTCACAGCTCCTAAGAATCAGAATATTAAATCAAAGACTTCTGTTGTCTACTACTCTATTCTAAGAATTAAAGAAAGAAAGAGATATAAAATACTTTATAAAGTACTTATGTAAACATAATAGATTACTGTAATAAAGGGAAATAAAACAAATACATAAAACAATGATAACCAAATGATATTGATAGGACAGGAGGTGCAGTGGGAGTTGAGGTGAGGGGCGGAATCCTGTTGGTGAGTGTGGAATGGATTGTAGAAGGCTCCATGAAAGGGATGGGACTTGAGAGGGACTTGAAGAGCAGAAAGCATTTTGATAAATGGTAGCAAGTAGAGAGGGCATTCCAGGCAGCCAGAATGACATGATTAAAGGTACACAGGGAGGTGCATGTGCTGTAATGTATAGGGTATTAAAAAAAAAAAAATACAAGTGGATAGGTTTACTAGGCCAGGTTCAAGATAACATAAACTAATTTGGGGAATTATTCCTTAAAACCGGACTTTTGATTATCTTCCTTTGTGACTTAGAATCATGATGTACCTAAATGATCATTAAAATTTTGCTGACCTTTCTGCACTGGAAGTAATTTCCCTAATGAATATTGGTGCACTTGGCCCTGTGAGCTTTATAGAGATAAATGTCTATGCAGCCAACAGTAGAGGTCAATGGGAATTCTGCTTACTGAAAAGCTATAGTATCTAGCCTTTAACAAAGCATTTTTAATAGTGAGACCAAGGAAATACAGAAAAAAGATGGTTGATGATGGATTTTGTTATGCTCTCTGAAACATAAAAAGAAAGATTTACATTTTAAATTTATTTAAACAGTGTCAAAAATAAAGCCCCCTGCTCCTGTTTAAAAAAAAAATGTTTTGAGTATGTGTTTATTAGGTCATATGTCATACCCCATCCTTATTATATTATGTCTTTATTTAAGGTGTTTCTCTCTTTAGATAAAATTTTCAGAATTGAGGGCTTTTTTCAGTTCTCAAAGATATATGGTTTCTGTAGCTTGAGGTTTTAGTTTGCTATACTTTTTAATCTCTGTGTAGTAGCTCAGTTGACCACATAGGATAAAGAACATCCTTTTTTTTTCCCCAGTTGGACAAGAGATTTCCAACATAGAAGGTAAAACCATCTTGCCAAAAATCTGGAGGAGAAAGAATACATTGACCAGGCATATATGTCATTCATTTTTGAAAATACTGTTTTAGTAAGTTATTGTAAAATGTATAAACATCTGATTATAGTAATTGAGAATTTTCTCAACAGTGATGGAGGACACTATGCTACAGATTTTAAAAAGTACTCAGAACCTCAAAGAAAAACTGAAAGATTTAGGGTGCCTGGGTGGTTCTGTTGTCTAAGTGTCTGACTCTTAATCTCAGCTCAGGTCTTGATTTCAGGGTCATGACTTCATACCCCTCACATCCCAATGTAGAGCCCACTTTAAAAAAAAAAAAAAAAAGATTGAAAGGACGTATGGCTAGTGGAACTGGCATATAGGAAATAGTAAAGTAAGCCCTTCAAGCTCATAGGAAACAATTGCAGGTGGCAACTTAATTCTAGAGGAAGAAATCAAGATCCCAGGAATGGTAACTACATGTGCTAACATAAAAGACTCTATAAAATATTTTGCATTTGCTCTTAAACTCCTTAAAGGACAAAAGATTGTTTAAAGCTGTATTTATAAAATTATATTGTTGGATTTATAATATACATATATATACACAATAATAATAACACAAGGGGGGGAGAAAGCTATATTGGATCAAAGTTCTAAGTTTTGCTGAAACTAACTAGTATTAATTTGAAGTAGATTGTGACAGCTAAGATTCATAGTGCAATACCGAGAGTAAACACTTAGAAGGTAATGCATAACTCATAAAGCAGAGTTTTAAAAACGTGAATTTAAATGGTACACTAAAGAATATGTAACATCAAAGAATGGAGGAAAGAAAGGATGAGAAAAGACTGAAGTCATATAGAAAACATAATAAAGCAGCAAATAGAAAGCTGATTATATCAACAATTATATTATAAGTTTTCTCAATATCCCTACAAAGCAGAGATTGTCAAAATGGATAAAAAAAGCAACATCCAACTCTATGAAGCCGACAAGACACATCCTAAATTCAAAGACATAAATAGGTTGAAAGTAAAAGAATGCAAAAAATATATCATGTGAACAGTAAACGAAAGAAAGCTGGTGGGTTATTTTAAGATCTGAGAAAATAGACTTTTTTTTTAAATTTTTTATTTTTTATAAACATATATTTTTATCCCCAGGGGTACAGGTCCGTGAATTGCCACAAAATAGACTTTTAATCAAGAAACATCACTAGATGGGGTAAAGAAGAAAAGAAAAGGAAATTGGAGAGGAATTTGAACTCAATGAAAGTGAAACACAATGTATCAAAATTTATGGGATATGACTAGAACATCAATTAGAGGGAAGTTTATAGATTCTAACACCTATATTAGAAAAGGAAAAAAAGTCTCAAATTAATAACCTAAACTTCTGTATTAAAAACCGGAAAAAAGAGAAAGAAAAATCCAAAATAAGAACGAAGAATGAAATTGTATTGATTACAGAAGAAATCATTGAAAGATAAAACAAAAAAAAACATAGAAAATCAATAAAACTTAGAGTTAACTCTTCAGAAAGATCAACAAAATTGACAAAACCTTAAACACACTGAGAAATTAAAAAGGAAAGTAGTCACAAATACCAAATTAAAAGTGAAAGAGGGAACATTACTACATCCTATTCAAATGAAAAGGATTACAAGAGTATATTATAAAAATTTTTTTAAGGCAACAAATTAAACATCTCAGGTAAAATGGAAAAATTCTAGAAAGATACAAATTGCCAAAATTCACTTAAGAATAAAAAGTAAAGAATCTGAATAGACTTAAAACAAGTGAAATAATTAAAGTTTAAATTCTTCCCCCAAAGAAAACCCAACCCACTTGACATTTGTGGTGAATTCTAGAAAATATTTGAAAAATATCACCATTCCTTTACAAAACTTTCAGAAAATAGAGTGTGATGTGTATGTGTGGGGGGAGGTATTTTTAAAAAGATTTTATTTATTTATTTGCGAGAAAGAATATGAGAGGGGGGAGGTTCAGAAGGAGAAACAGACTTTCTGCTGAGTGGAGTGCCTAAGGCAGGGCTTGATTGTAGGACTCCAGGATCAGGATCTGAGCCAGATGCAGCTGCTTAACCAACTAAGCCACCCAAGGGGGTTATTTTCATCTCATTTTATAATGCCAATAATGCACTGGTAACAAAGCCAAAGACAGTATAAGAAAACAAAACTATAAACCAATACCAGTATCTCTCATGATCATAGATGGAAATATCCTTAACAAAGTGTTAGTGAATCAAATCTGGAAAAGAATTAAGGGGTGCTTGGGTGGCTCAGTGTGTTAGAGCCTCTGCCTTAGGCTCAGGTCATGACCCCAGGGTCCTGGGATCAAGCCCTGGCATCAGGCTCTCTGCTCAGCAGGGATCCTTCTTCCCTACCCCCCACCCCTGCCTGCCTCTCTGCCTACTTGTGATCTCTCTCTGTCAAAAAAATAAATAAAATCTTAAAAAAAAAAAAAGAATTAAACACTGGGATTTATCCCAGAAATGCAAGATTGCTTTAATATATACAAATAAATTAATTAAATAGACCATTTTAATAGATTAAAGAACAAAACCCACATGATTCAGTCAATAGATATAATGCAAGTATCTGACAAAATTCAATCCTGCTTCCAGTGAAAACTCTGACCAAACTAAGAATAATAGGGAAATTCTCCAACCTGATAAAGATTATCTACTAAAGATTAAACCAAAACAAGCAAACAAGCAAAAAACACAGCTAGCATTATTCTTAATGGTGAAAATATAAGTTCCTTCCCCCTAAGATGGAGAACAAGGCAAGGATATCTTCTCTAGTTACTTCTGGTCAACATTGTATAACTATTGTACAATACAATGGGCAAAAAAGCTGTATTATCTGTGAGTTTTTAACTCAGGGAAGATATCCCCTGTTAGATTTCATATTTTATGAGTGCCTTGGATTTGTGTAAATTAAGAACACAATGAGATGACATTCCATATATAACAGATTGGCAACAATGAAAAAGTTGCAATGACAATTGCAAGTGTTAATTGCAATGACTATTCCAAGTGCTGGTGTGAAGCAATGTGTTAATGGTTTTCTACATTGGAACAACCAATTTAGAAACCACTTTGTCATTCTCTAGTAGAAATACATTTTCTATGATACTGGCAATTATAACTCCTACATATATACCCTAAAGAAACTCTTGCATGTGTGTACCAAGATATAAACAGAATGTTTATAGAAACATTGCTTATAGTAGCTAAAAACTAGGAATAATCCAAATGTCCATTAACACCAAAATGAATAGACAAATTGTGGTATGGTTACACTTCAGTGAAAAAGAGAAAACCAAAACAAAACTAGAGCACAAAGGTAAATCTCACAAATATTTGGATGAGGAAGAAATCACAACTCAAAGGAATATACACAATATATGATCAATTTACAGGTTTTAAAATAAGTCATATTACTTTGATATGAATCCATAGATGGTGAAACTGTTACAAGTGGGAGAGTCTGAAGTGGGAGAGTCTGCATGTGTGAATGGAGGTGTTGGTTCTTGGGTTTCCTACAAAAAGATTTACGTGAGGATCTGAGCTCAAATAAAGACAGCTAGAAGGAAAGTAGCAAGCACAGAGTAGTGTACACTCTCAAAGTGGGAGAGCTGGCAAGTTCTTTGAGGTAGAGCTGAACCCTAGGTTGTTTTGGGACTGGATATCTGTTGGGTCTTTCTGGACTAGGAAAAGCTGCAACCCATCAGTAGGGTGGTCTCTAATGGTGGCCACTTCCAATCGTTTTGGGGGACTCCTCCCAAGGTTGGGAGTTTTTGACTCTATCAGGTTTGTACCAGAACCCTCATGGCAGCATTTTCCCATGGTGGAAGGGCTATAACCCCAATACAAATATATTATGAAGAGTCTAGGGGTTACTCTGGGGCATAAATGGAAGAGGACAGTGCATACTCTGCACCTGTGGCTCTTGGTCTGTTAGCCCCAGGGTTTTGGAAGCCACAAGATCAGAATTAGAATTAGAATTAGAAGCCCCTGGGCTTATAATGGATAACCTATTTATCACTGTCCTTGCCTCCAGTCCCTGTCTAACTAACTGCCTACTTGATCATTCCTCCCTCAAGGACTTGGAACTCTGCCTCTGGGCATTCCTTCCACTGCTCATATCTAGATTCTACCCAACAAAACTGTTTTAACAGTGAGGAATCAATTATAACATTATGCTAGAGGGTAATTGCCTTTATGGGGATTGCAGGATCTTAAGATGTTGAACAAGCCCATGTAGGACCTTAGGAAGGGTTGGTAATATCTTATTTCTTAATTTAGATTACAGTATCATCATTTTGCTGGTGAAAATATGGAGTTCATGGAATTGTGTTATACAGATCTTAGCTTTATATTATTAAGCTAAACACATGCATTTTCTTGTATTTTTAAAAATGGAAAAATGTCTCATATAATAAAGGAGCAGCACTTTAAAAAAAAAAAGGCAGTTCTCACAGGTGGATTTTTAAAATAGTTTGAGCAAATCTTACCATCACTGAAGATATATATTCTCTATGTAGAATAAAAGGTTAAATATTAATAATAGTATTAAAGCTGTTTGTTGTCTTATATAATTAAGAAAATATTCTCACAAACTTTAATAAGTAGGATGAAATTCATTCAGATGTATAAATTCTGTTATTTTAATAAAAAAATGAAGCTTCATTTTACAGTCACACTTCATTCATGTTGACTTGATTTAAAGAGATATTTTAGGATATGAAAAATCAATTGTGATATTCACTGCAATGTTTCTATTGGGATTCTATACAATGTGATCAAGATTGAAATTATCCAAATGTAGGTCATTTTCATGGTATTAATTTATGCCTTAAAGAGTATATAATAAATCTAGCCTTATGGTAAAGCAATGGGTAAAGTCACCCACACACGTGTGTTCTAATGATGTCAGAATTTGGGTAAAATCTTCAGAGATGATTGAAGTTTTGAGGTTGAATATCTCTATTTTTTTGTCTTGGAGTTAAAATGAAAAAGTTGTGGAGATTTAGACATCATAATACAAATTATCTATTGGCTTCAAAAAACCCTTGTTTCTTTAGGAAGCTCTATGGAAAGACTCTGGCATAGGATGCCTATGCAACAAAAAGAGGGAGAATCCAATAAAATATAAATCTTTTCCACATTAAAGAGAGTTTATCTGATGATGGTAATGGAGAAGAGCAAGTGATGAGTGTAGTAACTCATTTGTTTTTTACTTTAGAATTGACAGTGAGTTTTTATGTGTATCATCCACACAGTAACTCTAGATAGAGATATGGCTTATGTCATGCCCATTTTACAGATGAGAACGTGAAAGTTGATGACATGTAAGCATCTAAAACAAGATGGCTCAATTACTTATAATGAACTACCAAAAAGCACAAGAAGAGTCTGTGGTGTGAGAAACCATGTGTGTGTGTGCACATGTGTGTGAAAAACTTCTTATCTTATTGACTTAGACAAAGATTGATATACATATTCCATATACATATAAGTGCTAAATGTTATATTCAGATTAAATATTGAAAGAATGCTCAGATAAATAAAAGAACAGTTCTTCATCACCTTCCCTACTTTTGTCCTTGACTTAGTTCTGCACAATAAAAATTGCTCAACATGATGGTGATATTGTACTAAGAACTTTCATCCAGGAATATAATTAAACAATGGGTACTCATATTAAAGAAATCAATCCTGATTTTTCAAGGCTGTCTGTTATACCATTTTCTTTTTTGAAAGTTACTGAGGATTTGGGTATGATTAAATTTTAGAATGTGTTATTCTTCTGATATCTTTTCCATAATAAAGTCTAATAATAAAATTGAGCTCTATTTCATTTGTTGAAAATTAATAAGATTTGCACAGAATCTCAATGCATTTTCTTTCTTTCTTAGTTGTTTCTGTTGAGTGTAATGATTATTTTTAATAAAAAAAGACAAATTCATTTTAATATAAATTAAGGTATTGACCCATCAGTACAAAGTAAATGTTTTAGAGGTAGAAAGAGTATGCTTGAGCATGCATCAAACACTATACTTCCTGGCAATGTATAGCATACTATTTTGTTGAGGGGAGGAAGGTGAATTATTTTCCTCATTGTATTTTGACAAATTATTTCAATTAAGTGTGGCAAGATCATTAACCACAGTTAATTTTAATGCAAATCAGATTATAAAATAAACAGAAGAACCATAAAAAATATATATGCCTCTTTGTATAGATGGATTTTTGTTAAGACTAGTAATTTTTGATAAATGCTAAGCTTTGGATTTCAGTTCAATAAATGTTTCTCAAAAAAGCATGCCATGTGCCAAGTTATTGTCTAGAAGCAGAGACTAAGACAGGGATTCTTGGTCAAGCGCTCTTAGGGGAAGGAAATGAGGTCTGAGGATAGAGCAGAGAAAGAAAATTAAGGCAGGAAGTAGTTTTGAAAGGGGTTAGCTTTGGTCTGATAATAGGGACCCTCAAGATCACCATTTGCAACATAGACTTTGTCTTACCTTGAAGCAAGGGGGCACACTGTTTGAACCCCTGTGCCGGTCAGTCATGGATTGAAGTCATCTCTCTGTGGGTGTAGAGGATTCCTTTTGCATGTGGTCATCTGTTGGAAAGAGTGGGGGCAGCTGTGAGCCATCATCTGCTTGGGCTTGGGTTCGTAAAAGGCATCTTGGTGTGGCACAAACAGCATCCATGATGTAATATGATATTCTGCCCTCTTGATATTTACAATCTTCAAAGCATTGCCACATGATTATAGTGTGAAGATATTCCAAGATTATATGACAGTAAATTCCAAGACAATGTCCACAGAATTGGAGACTTAACAGAGATCATGGTTAGACTTATCTGAAGTGAAAGCATCATGTAGAAAGTGGAGAAAACTAATTCAAAACTAATAGTTGATAATCTCCTTTACGGAGTGATCACCATTTCTTATTTGGGTTAGAGAGCGTATTTCCCAAAAGGGACCTAGTATAAGTCTGTTTAATAGTGGCTTTGTGTTTTGGAGTCTGGGGAGGTAGCCCTAGAAGAGAGAGTAACATTCCATCACAGTTCTTTCATATTATACTGAATTAACAAAAGCCAACAAAATTAAGCCTTATCCGTGGGGTATATCCTCATGGTTTGGTGGGTTTGCTCATGCCCCAGCCTTGCCTAGAATGTTCTTCCCTGAATTCTTCTGTGGAAAATTTCCTACTCATTCTCTAAGATCCACCTCACATGACATTTTTCCTGTGAACACCCTTCTCTGTCTCTTCCAGGAAGAACAATAAATTGCTCAGTCTTTCATACCCTTGTGCTACTTTGATCACATCTATGTCATCACACACAGTTCAGGTTTGAGTTTTGCTTATCAGATAAACAGTCTTTCTAAACAGAAACTGTATCTTTTTTCTTTTTATTTATTTATTGAAATATCGCTAACATACAGTGTTATATTACTTTCAGGTGTACGAAATAGTGATTCAACAATTGTATACATTTCTCAGTGCTCATCAAGATAAATGTACTATTAATCCTCTTTATCAATTTTACCCATATCCCACCCATTTCCTCTTTGGCAACCACCAGCTTGCTTTCTGTATTTAAGAATCTGGCTTTTTATTTTGGTCTCTTTTTTTTTTTCTTTGTTCTTGTTTCTTAAATTGCACAGATGAGTGAAATCAGATGGTATTTGCCTTTCTCTAACTGCCTTTTTTCACTTAGCATTATTCCCTTTAGGTCCACCTATGTGTTGCAAATGCAGGATCTTACCCTTTTTTATGACTGAATAATATTATATGTATATGTGTATATATGCACGTATGTATGAATATACATGCTACTATTATGAATCAGTTTTGAAAACATGCAAATAACAATGTGCTTGGTATTTGTGGGTACCCATTAAATAATTGTGGAATGAATCAATAGATTATAACATAAGGTTTAATTAAATATGGAGCTTCCTCTGATCCACCTTTAGCAGATACGTGCTATTTGGCATGACAGTTAAACTCCTTAAAACTCATAGACTTGTTGGGAATTAAATTCTTTCCTCCTCCTTCCCTCCTTCCCTTCCTTCTTTTGTTCCTTCTTTCCATTTAATTGTGTCCTGTGTCCCCACAGTTAATACATTGAAACCCTAAACCCTAGGAATTCAGAATGTGATCTTGTTTGGAAATATGTTTCAGATGTAATTAGTGAAGATGAGGTCAGTGCTGGAATAACGTGGGCCCCTCATCCAATGGGACTAATATCCTTATAAAATGGGGAAATTTGGACATAGGCATTGTTTTGTGCCAGTCTCAGCCTATTATAAACCAGTATTGTGGCTGAACTGGACCTTGTGGTTCTTATTTTGACTGCAAGACATCCTCAGCAATAACCATCAGAACACTTTTAAAAGAATAGTTTATTACTTTCAGTTCCTGGAAATTACATGATTCAGCTGAGGCTACACAGTATGATCTGGGGAGAGAGAGCACAAGTCTGGGGTTCTGCTTTTTTTTTTTTTTTAATTTTTTATTTTTTATAAACATATATTTTTATCCCCAGGGGTACAGGTCTGTGAATCGCCAGGTTTACACACTTCACAGCACTCACCAAAGCACATACCCTCCCCAATGTCCATAACCCCACCCCCTTCTCCCAATCCCCCTCCCCCAAACAACCCTCTGGGGTTCTGCTTTTAATTGGGGTCAAGGGAGGAGAATTAGGGGTGAGCTCATTCTTTATTGGTGAATTTAAAACATAAAAACATAAAGCCAGGAATTTAAAGTGCATTAAAGTGCAAAATCAACACACTAAAACAAAGGAGTCTGTGGGCAGGTCAGCCTTCTCCTTCTCTAATGTATGGCTGCCAGTGTGTTTACTGGAGGTCTCCATCTTTGAAGTGGTTGCTTCAAAAATCAAAGCTTAAGTCACTAATCTGCATTACAAAAAGAAAAGCCAACTTGGACCCCTACAGAGAAAAGGCAGTGAGAAAAAAACACAAGGGGGAAGACACTATCTGCAAGCCTAAAAGAGAGGCCTTGGAATAGCTTCTTTTGTTACAGCCCTCAGATGGAACCAATCCTGGCGAACCCTAGTTACAGAACTATATCTTCCAGAACTGTGAGACCGTAAATTTTTGTTGTATAGCACAGTGCCTGGAATAAGATGAGTGTTCCAGAGCTACAATAATACCAGCAAAACAGGAACATGGTAAGAGGGTCTCTTGCACAGAGTACAGTGGTATAGTCACTCTTAAACCAGAACTTTTACTCAATTACTTTGTGAAGGGAAGTTTTTCCTCTTTTCTTCTTATTTGTATTTTGTAACTTAATTTCTTACAGTTTTCTTGTAGATAGTTGATTAAAAGCTAGGTTGATATTTTACACAAGAGCTTATTTTAATGAAAATAGATTCATGATGTTTTATGATGCATATATGTGGACAGAAAACCTTAACAACTGGCCATGTATGATGACAGTATCACTCCAGATGGCTTGACAACAAACATATACTGAATGCTTTTGCTTTACAAAGAACATTCCAAATTTAAAGGATGGTCAACTAATGGTCTTTCTTTCTTTCTTTTCTTATTTTTTTCTTCTTTTTGGTGATTCCATTGTGCCTTTCTCCCCTACCCCTTCTCACATACATACACTTCAACACCTCCCACACACATACCACATACACACACAAATAACTTGAATGACATTGAAAGAACATTGGTCATCTATTGCCATCATGATTCAGCATTCACCAATGCATAATACTACATAATTAGAACTGTATTAGAACCATATTTAGATCTTCCAAACAAAAAGACTGGTTAACACTGAAACCTACTTCTTAGTTTAAATAAAATGTGAAAAATACATCTGTGCTTCAAACAACTTATGTTAAAAATGCTCTTTTGCCTTGAATGTTCTTTTCTTTTAGGTGATAAAGCAAAGTTGTGCAATCAGATGTGTCTACCAGAATGGCTTATATTATGACTAACTGCAGGGAAAGATAAGAAAATAAGATGGGAGGGAGCAATGAGGTTGGCCTTATGTATGTATCATTCTATAATCTGCAAAAGTTCATTTACTAGTCCTTCTTCCTTGGATTCTAGAAAGTGAGAGATTAATGACTGGAAAGAAAAAAAATTGGTGTCAAAGAATGAGATCACTTTGATAACTATCCCTACCAGGATTTGGACAACCAGGATTTGGGCAGTGAGGGCAAAATGAAAATATGGGGTTCCTTGTTTAAACAGTATTAGGAATTTTAAGACAGCAACAATGGAGCATTAAACTAAGCATGGGCCCTTCAGAACATGGGTAACTTCACACACCTGCGAAACTGACCCTGGGAACAACCCTCAGTTAATAGTAATGATAGCTAACATTTTTTTTTTTTTAATCTTAGAACACGGTGAGCACTGCTCTAACTAATTTATAGGGGTCAACTCATTAAGTCCTCACATAATTTATGAAGCATGGTCTATATGTATTCTCATTTAAAAATTTTTAAAAACTTGAGGTATAGAAACATTATAGTAACTTGCCCAATGTTATACAATGCAGTGTCACAGCAGTAAAATCCTGGCATTTTATTTTCAGAGCTGTTTTGTTTCCTTCTAGATAAAAACCTTTCTCAGAACAGTGTCAAATAAATATATTACTTCATGCTGAAGATTCAGCACATAGAAATATTCCCTTGTCTCTACCCCTGGACTGATAACTCCCCATTATAGCAGTTTATGCTTAGAGAAGGCATTTTGCCTTGTCATAATTGGTTTGTAGGTCATTAGACCCACCATTTAAAAAGGGTTTTATGTGCACCATTGATTTTGTAAAGCTCTGGATCTTATTATGATTGTTCAAATGAACCTCCTATACACTGAGTTAATTTGGTTTTCTTTGATATTATTTGTAAGGATTCTATATACGTTTGATCTTTTTATTTTTTAATAGCAAAACCACAATTAATTTTTCAGATGTTATGCAATTAGTTGATTAATTTTCCATCAGTTTCATGTACTTACAAAGTAATCCTGATCACAGCAGGTTATCATAATACAATCTAGATGTTTTAGTAATCAAAAGTAGCACAGCTGGACCCAAAAGCAACAAGGGACTCAATAGCACAGCCAAAGACCAAACTTAATTACAAAAGAGAATGAATACCTCAAGTAGAGGCAGTCATAGTTCAGGCTGGCTTAGAAGCAAAGCATTCTGGCTCCCAGGCAACAAGTATTAAGCTTGACATTCTTCAGATGGGGTGACTGATGGAGGAAACTGACCTTGTTACTGTGGCTCCAGAGAGAAAAGCCATACAGACTAAGCACGATGGCCAAGGAGCTGTTCTCATTTCCATTTTGATTTGTGATAGTGGTAGGGGCCAAAATATCTAACCTGACAGACTCCTAGGACCAGCTGATTTGATGGTGGTAGCGCTGGGGCAACAGGAATGACCAAATGAGGAGGAAAGCGGCGTAAGTTGCAACACTGGTTTTAAATTCTGTTCTAAATTTATTTGGTAAACATTGATTTGAAACACTTATTAAAATTGTAATCCAATCAGATAAGTATTCCCCCCCACACACACAATTTTTAAAATGATGTGTTCCTCTTTCGAGTGGAAAATATTTCCTTCTTACAAGGATGTCATGATTAGACTGCAAACTTTATCATCAGCTGCCAACAGGATACCTTGTACTAAAGTAGTGGGTCACATAGTATTTGTCGAACGAATGGATCAATCAGTGAATGAGAAATGCAATGATGATTTGTTTGGGGAGGTAGGTGGGAAAGAGAAAATTTCAGGCTTATTTCAGAAAATAAGACCCTTTCCTTTTGACAAAATCTGTTACTAATTTCTCAGCTAAAGTGCTCTGAGCATCTTCTGAGCACATATTTCTGCTGTTCAACTTTTCAAATATGAAATGACACCTGCATTTTATGTCTTGTATTGAAAGTTTTCCCTATCATTTTATTGAGAAATATAGACTAGTGGCCTCATAGGCCTCATAGGCCTGTAAATTTTATAAAGGATTAAACTGTCAATCTGTTTTGGGTAAAAATTGCTTGTAAGACATGTCGTGTTTGAGGCCAGTCTGAGAGAAGGGTTATTTCTCTTGTTTTTTGTTGTTGTTGTTGTTGTTTATTTATTTTTTTTAAAGATTTAATTTATTTATTTGACAGACAGAGATCACAAGTAGGCAGAGAGGCAGGCAGAGAGAGAGAGGAGAAAGCAGGCTCCCTGCTGAGCAGAGAGCCCGATGCGGGACTCCATCCCAGGACCCTGAGATCACGACCTGAGCCAAAGGCAGCGGCTTAACCCACTGAGCCACCCAGGCGCCCCTGTTGTTTTTTAAATTAATCTCTTATATCTCAATCTTGACACAACTGCCTCCAGGAGTTTTGTGTAAATGTAAGATGATCTGCCTTTGAATATTGTTTAAGAGTCTATTTAGCCAGAGTGATTTCATCTTAGATTAAACAGTCATTTTGTTGTTTATGCAGTAAAACTTAAACTGACCCTGCCCCTCCCACGCCCACCTCCCCGGGGACTTACTCAAAAACAAGTCCCAGAAACCAGTCCCAGGTAACAAAGCCCAAATACAAGGGTGGGTCAGGCCAGGTGGAGACATCCAGTCAGTGAGGCATGCATACGATATCCCTAGCTACCAAGGAGTGTGGGTCCCGCCTTTTGGGTGCCAATTCTGACCAAGGTGATAGGCTAGTTCAAATGTCTACTAGGGTAAATTGTAATTCAATTGGTCACTTATGTGTGACCTAGCATGACTGTGCAGATTTCTCTGTGTGTTGCAATCTCATTGGCCACCTGTGCATGGCCAGGCCCAACCACATGGCCTTTGCCCTTAAAAGCTAGTCTGTAAGGCAGAGAAAGGTCACCTCTTTGTAAGGGGCGGCCCCGGCCGGTCGGTTTGATTCTTGATGCTTGGCACCAACCTTCGTTTGCTTGACCTTCGTTTTATATCAGTCTGGCTCCTTTAATCACGGACCCATTAGTGGGAGACCTTTCAAATATCTATGAAAAAGCATTGATTTGCCTATTTTGTAAAACTAGAGCTAAAGGGCTACACTTTGCTCTCATTAAATGTTCTCCAAACAATAGTCCTCATGACATATTTCTGGACTAAATGTTGGTATAAATGAATATCTATACTCTGTGCTGTTGACTCCCTTCCTTCACTTAAAAACTATCATTTAGTTTTATCTATAAATGCCTTTTATTCTTTTAAAGATGAGTTTTAATCTGTACATACTCCAAATTATTTTATGAATAAGCAAGAGCTCTACAATAATGCAACTGATGAAAACTTGCTATTGTTATGAATAAGGAGCTAGAGTCATAGTATAAAAAAAACATGTTGCATGGAAGGGGATGGCTTGAGCTCCAAGCTAGCTGTGTGATTTTTGAGAAAGTTACTCAAAACTCTGTCTTGGCTCCTGTTTTTCTTTGATAAAATGGGGATATAAATCCTAACATTCAGCAATGTGCTGGAGCTGATTGACTGGCAAGAGCTTATTGCTAAATAGTGTCAGGTCCCCCAGTAATGGGTCTGTGATTAAAGGAGCGAGACTGATATAAATCGAAGGTCGAGCAAAACTTTATTCCGCGGCAAGTATCAAGAATCAGACCGAACATTCGGGGCTGCACCTTTTACAAGAGAAGGCAACCTCTTTCTGTTTCACAGACTAGCTTTTAAGGGCAAAGGCCATGTGGTTGGGCCTGGCCACGCACAGATGGCTGATGAGATTGCAACACACAGAGAAAGCTGCACAGTTATGCTAGCTCACACGTAAGTGACCAATTGAATTACAACTTACCCTACTAGATGTTTGAACTAGCCTATCACCTTGGTCAGAATTGGCGCCCAAAAGGCGGGACCCACACTCCTTGGTAGCTAGGGAGACAGTATGCACCCCCACTGATTGGATGTCTCCACCTGGCCTGACCCACCCTTGTATTTGGGCATTTTTACTTGGGGCTGGTTTCTGGGACTTGTTTTTGAGTAAGTCCCTTGGGGGACTGCAGGCAGAGACAGTTTAAGGGTTAAACAACAAGGTTATTGTTTAACCTGGATGGAAGCCTCTGGCTAAATAGGTCCTTACAATAGTCATGAATTTTATAAACCCACTTTTAAATTATTTATAGGTTGAAATTGGCCATGGTGAGAGTGTTTATGCCACAGAAGTTGTCAGGTACTATAAATCAGGCCTTTTTTTTTTTTTTTTTTTTTTTTTGTTTAAGAACTAGTTTATTAGTACACCACTGCTCACTATTAAAAAGAGCAAATGAGCAAACAAGATAATGCATATAAAATTGTTTAGACATCTTTAAAACTCCATGCTTAAAAATCAAAGGTGTGAGGCAAAAAGACTTATTATTGAATCGTGCCTGATGTTTCTTAACTATTATTTAATCTGTAATTCAAAATGTCTGATTTTATTCTTAAAAAGTCTAATGAAAAACAATTTGAAACTAAAAAAGTTTATCACAAAGGAATATCAGTGGAAAGATAAGAAAGCAAAGTAATACACTTTTCTCTCTTGGAAGATAAAAAACAATTCAAACAAATCCACATGGGATAAAAATGAATTGATGTTGGTAGAGAAGAAAGGAAAAAGTAGTAAATCCTAAACAGAATGGAAGTTGATCAGGAAATTAAATATTGGAAAAACAGTTTTATCTATAAAAACTTTTAAATTATGCTAAAACATATTTTCCAGCTTTTTTTGAGGTATAATTGAAAAAAAATTGTATATGTTTAAGGTGTACACATTGTAAAATATACATTGTAAAATATATTATAATCAAGCTAATTAATATATCCATCACCTCACACAGTTAACATTTTCGTGTGTGTGTGTGTGTGTGTGTATGGTGAGAACACTTCAGTTCTACCCTTTTAGGAAATTTCAAGTATATAATATGGTATCCTTAACTATAGTCATATTGCTGTACCTGAGATCTCCAAAACTTATTGACCTTGCAGAGATGAAACTTTGTATCCTTTAATCAATAACTTTCCAGATTCCCTTCCCCAGCTCCTGGCAACCACCATTTTACTCTCTACTTCTATCAGTTTGACTATTTTAGACTCCACATATAAATGAGATTATGCAGTTTGACTTTCTGTGTCTGGCTTATTTCACTTGGCATAATGATGAGGAAACAGAAGGCTGGCTGAAGACAAAGCAGAAGCTGACACCCCACAACCCTCCCCACCCCCAAACCAAGATGGGATATTTATGACATTCCTCAGGTACTCTTAGCTGCCCTAAAGCTAAGCAGAGGAAAAACAAAGTGCAAGATATGAGTCTCCCTCAGTTTACAAACGTTTTAGCAAACAACAAGAACAAAGCATTTCTATCAATAGCCTTGCTTCCAGAGGGAAATGTAGATATAATTAAATGTCCTTATAATCTGTAGCCCATTGACAGATACTTGAAGCGGCCAGAATGTAATGTTCCTTCAGGAAGCTCTCAACTATCTTCATGTTGATGTCTTGCTATAGGGAAAAACAACCTTAACCTGACAATAGCAACCCCTCTGGTATCCTGTAGGTCTTCTTTAACATAAGAAAATCCTTTTGAAACCTCCTTTTTCTTTACCTCCCCCAACTCCCAAAAGTATATAATCAGTCACCCATTATAACCTCTATTCAGCAGCTCTTTCTGCCCAGGGGTCCTGTCTCTGTGCTTCAAATAAACCACCATTTTGCACCAAAGATGTCTCAAGAATTCTTTCTTGGTCATCAGCTCTGGACTCCACCCCAAGGAACCTCACCTATATTCCAAAACCCCATCAAGAATGTCCTCCAGTTTCATTCATATTGTTGCAAATGACAGAATTTCCTTACTTTTAAGATTGAATTATCTGTTTATTGATAAATATTTACATTTCTGTATACAAACAACAAACTATTTGAAAAGGAAATTAAAAAAAGAATCACATTTACAATAGCAACAAAAATAATAAAATACTTAGTAAATGTAACCAAAGAGGTGAAAGACTATACATTCAAAATGATAAAACATTGATAGAGGAAATTAAGAAGACAGAGATAAATAGAAAGACATCCTGTGTTCATGGATTAGAAGAATTAATGTTATAAAGTCTCCATATTACTTACAGTGATCTACAGCGTCAATGCCATCACTATCAATCAAAGTCCTGACAGCATTCTGTATAGAAATGGAATTAAACAATCTTAAAATTTATATGGTACCACAAAACCTCAAATATCCAAATCAACCTTGAGCAACCTTGAGTACCACACTTTCTGATTTTAAAATTACATAAAAACTTGAAATAAGTATAATCCATTAACATTTTTAGAATAACTATGCATCCAAATATAGTGGCTGGCTATTCTCTCTCAAAAATATTCTCCCTCACATGTCTGTACTTGGGAGGGACAATGGTGACCAAGAATCTCATTCTCTAGGTCTCATGCTCCTCAGCCACTGGAGTAGTATTTTTCATTATTTTGGTCCATTTTCTTCTCCAATGACTTCCACGCTGGTTTCAACCTTTTTGTTCCTTCTTACAGTTTCTTCTCTTTCTCTTCCCATGCCCCCACTCCCATTCTCTTTGCTCTCTTTTACTTTCCCACATCATACATCTATTATTCAAGGATGTTAAAGACCTCACTTCCCCTTTCTTCAAACTTCCCTAATTCCAGTTTTTACTCAAGTATTCCCCCTGCAAGGGATGCTACTTATCCTGGTAGGTAATAGGCCTTGAATGTCCAAATACAATCCATCCTTCATGATCCAACTCAACTGTTGTCTCTGTGATGGTGTTAAATTCATTTCCTAGGGCTGTTGTAACAAATTACTGCAAGCTTCATAGCTTAAAATAACAGAAATTGTTTTTTACAATTTTGGAGGCCAGAATACAAAAATCAAAATGTTGGCAGGGCCCTAATCTCTCTCTAAAGACTCTAGGGACGAATGCTCATTTACCTCTTCCAGTTTCTGGGGCTCCAGACTTTCTTGGTTTACAGTAGCATAATTTTAATCTATGTCTTTGTCTTCTCTCTTATGTTTCTGTGTCTCAATTCTCTTTCTCTTTCTTCTCTCTCTCTCTCTCTTTCTCTCTCTTTTCTCTTATAAGGATACCAGTCATTGGATTATGGCCTAACCTAACTTAAAAATTACCTACATATTTTTTTACTTAATTGTATCTGCAAAGACAAAATTCCCAAATTAGGCCATATTCACAGGTACTGAGAGTTAGGACTTGGATGTATCTTTTTCAGAGACAGAATTTAACCTGCTGTAGGTGTTTTCCTTCATTCTTCAACCAAAAGTTTTATTTTTATCACCTGAATTGTCTTTCTTTTTTTTTTTTTTAAGATTTTATTTATTTATTTGACACACAGAGAGATCACAAGTAGGCAGAGAGGCAGGCAGAGAGAGGCAGGGGGAGCAGGCTCCCTGCTGAGCAGAGAGCCTGATACAGGGCTTGATCCCAGTGATGAGGGAGCAGGAGGCTGGCTGAGGACAGAGCAAGAGCTGGCGCCTTGCACCCCCTCTTCGCCTGCCCCCCTCCATATGTGTAGCATTCCTCAGGCAACCCTGACTGCCATAAAATGATAAATAGTTAACTTGCAGGGATCGCAATCCTGCAGAACAGGGATCTCCCTTGCTCTACAGATGTCCTAGAGACTTAAACAGGGAGATTACCTTATCAATAGCACAAATTTCCAGAGGCAAATAACTGTCAGTTCCTGAAGCCCTAATGTCTCCCTCCCCACCATAAACTGGAGGAGGCTGAGGTAGAAGAGAATGTAAATGATAGCAGGATCATAACACCCCACCAAGAATCTCCCAACTATCTTGATGTTAATGCCTGACCTAAAGACGACATTGATCCCCACTGAGCAAGGAGCCTGACACAGGACTTGATCCCAGCAAGGGCAAGGCCTCCCCCAGCACCTTGTAGGCCCTCCTTAACATGTGAAAACTCTGTTGAAACCTCCCATCCCTTCCCTTCACCTTCCCCCAACCGCAAGGTATATAACATGCCATCCCTCACAACCCAGGGCAGCAGCTCTTCCTGCCCATGGGTCCTGTCCCAGTGCTTTAATAAACCACCATTTTGCACCAAAGATGTCTCAAGAATTCTTTCTTGGTCATCGGCTCCGGACCTCAGCCCACCGAACCTCACCTAGGTTCTAGAACTTCATCACCAGGACCCTGAGATCATGATCTGAGCCAAAGGCAGAGGCTTAACCCACTGAGTCACCCAGGTGCCCCTATCACCTAAATTCTCTTATGGCCTTGTCTTTATTTAACCCAAGTGATTGTCAAGTTCTTTCCTGAGTTGAAATTATTTGCAAATCTGTCTGATCTTCCTAAGAAACTATAAATCCTTTAAGGATTGTGTTTCTTTCCTCTTTATCTAGTTAAAGTCTGAAACAAACTTCCATGAATACACATTGAATGGGTGCTTATGGATGTAAATATACATCGAAAGGATGCTTATGATGAAGTTCTAGAACCTAGGTGAGGTTCGGTGGGCTGAGGTCCGGAGCCGATGACCAAGAAAGAATTCTTGAGACATCTTTGGTGCAAAATGGTGGTTTATTAAAGCACGGGGACAGGACCCGTGGGCAGGAAGAGCTGCTGCCCCGGGTTGTGAGGGATGGCAGGTTATGTACCCTGCTGTTGGGGGAAGGTGAGGGGAAGGGAGGTGTCAGTGGAGTTTTCATATGCTAAAGAGGGCCTACAAGGTGCCAGGATGTTCCAGGCCTGCCGGAGGCCTTACCCTTGCGGCTGGATCAATGTTGTCTTTAGACCAGCCATTAACATTAAGATAGTTGGGAGACTTTTTGGTGGGGTGTCACAATCCTGCTATCAATTGTCTTTGTTAGTGAGATTTAGAACATTTGTAAGCCAAGGAAGACTCCTGTCTAGCAGGATTGTGAGCTCTGCAAGTTAACTATTTGCTTATTGTTCATGGCAGTCAGGGCTGCCTGAGGGATGCTACACTTATGGAGGGGAAAGGGTGAAGAGGGGGTGCAAGGCGCCAGCTTTTGCTTTGTCCTCAGCCAGCCTCCTGCTCCCTCATCACTTATAACAAAGCATGTTGAATTATCATTTGTATTTATTCCTTTAGTCCTACAGGAACTATAATTCCAAATCATTTTGTTCATAAAATATACATTCCAAAAGCATGAGCTTGGCCAGGATAATGGACAGTAAAACTATTGCAGATGAATCTACTGTGTTATTGAGCAATATTTGCAAGGAAGTAATATTTGCATCAAGGAGGAACATTTTAACTTAAAGAATTTCCCAGTGTTCATTTTTGTCGAAGTAAACTTCTCCAATGAATAAAAGCCTGTTTCAAAAAAAAAAAAAAATTCCACAGCACAAAGACTTAAATTTCACATAAATTTTTACAGTCACATATCAAAAGCGGGTGGAAAGGCTCATTTATTTTATTACTTTTTTATTTGAGAGAGAGCACAGGCAGAGGGAGTGGAAGGCAGAGGGAGAAGGAGGCTCCCCACTGAGCAAAGAGCCTGACACAGGACTTGATCCCAGGATGCTGGGATCATAATCTGAGCAGAAATCAGATGCTTATCCAACTGAGCCACTCGGGTTTCCCAAAAGGCTCATTTCTGAATACAACAGTCATCAGAAGTGACAAGCCTGTCATATAAATTTAGTGGAGATGGAATTTAGTACGTTACAACTTTAAGCTGGAATTTAGTTTGACATGAACAAGAAGTCGGAGTAACCAAATACTCAAGTAAGGAACACATTCCCACCCATGATAACGTAACATGCCTGCCGTGCAATTTCCATAACCTTTTAAAAAAACTCCCTCCCCCAGATTTGCTGATAGGTAATCAAATGTAATTTTCCCCTTTCTCAACGTGTTTAAAGTTTATTGGTTAATATTGCTTAGTCGAATTCGATAACTGCCATTTATCATTTTGCAAATGTGTAATTTATTCACTTATTGTAGGATTTACATTCATTTCAGATCAGATTGATTGGAATTTCAAATCTCTAAAGCTTCAATTTCATCCAATTGCAATTATGTAAAAAGCATGAATCAATTTCCAAATAAAATCAGTCTATATTTATACTTTTACTACATCTAGTGGGAGTTGGCTTTTTTGGAACAGCTTCTGGCAAATGTTCTTGTCACTAGACATAAAGATTGTAGAGGAAAGACATTCTGCACTCTTACCTTACGGTTAGAAAACTTCCCAACCATTGTTCCGTATTTTAGAAAAAGAAAGTCAAATATTACAAGCTTCTGTAAATCATAGCCAGACCAAAGTGCTGTTGTGACAACATGTATTAAATTGGAAAAGAATAAATTAATGGTAATTAGTCCTTCTGTATGTGAAAGTAGAAATTTACCACTTGGGAGATTGTCATGCAAATATCAATGGTGACAAAATTCCTCTGGCATATTTGCAGAAACTTCTCTTGGGGACATTCTGAATTTAAAACAATAAAGAAAAAGCTGCAGGTAAGTTTGTCCATATGGGACCTGGCATCCTACTTTCACGTCTCTCTCTATGAAAAGGAAAAGCCCAGAAGTGTCTGGGTTCAGTGAAAGACTGATTTGTGGCACATGTCCTCCTACAGCTCACACAACAGCTGTTTCTCAGTTTCTTTTGTATATGCCTCAACCTCACAAGCAGCTGTCAGTTCTTTTGGGCTTAGAAACATCTTTTATGCTTTTTGTGTTTCCTGTTGAAGGATAGGCAGCAGTGTAGCTTAATGGATAACTTAGAGTAATCCCATAGCTCAACAACTATTCTTGCAACACAGATGAACCGTGTTCTAAAGAAGCAATGGGGAATATGACTGTGGCATGATAGGAAGCTGAGGGCAATTTTTTGCTCTCATGGAACTCACCTGAAAAAAACAATTAAGCAAAGATCATAAAGCCAGTTAAATGTCCTTATAGGAAAGTACGGTGTACTAGGAAAGCGTGTGGCACAGGCACACAACACAGTTAGAGGGGGAGAAGTGTGTCTTAGAAGGCTTCACAGAGTGCCTATTGATCTTTGAAGCATAGAGGAAGTATGTCAAAGAAGACCTCACAGATGATATGCCTATGAATCTTTGAGGCACAGAGGAAGAAGTAAGAGATTAAAGTCCCACGTCCAAATGTCTGAATACAAGCGAGGGCAGGTATTCCTACTAATACGTGGCGGATGTGTTCATTTTGTTAAGAATAGCCAAATTAATTCCACTTTATTGATGATAGGCCAATAAGGGAAGGTCAACAGTCTACTAAATGGTATCACTAAATCAACGCTTTTCCATTTCAAATTTAATCTTGTTTAAGTGCAATTAGAACTTCACTTTGTCAGTGAATGTATATCAGCAAAAAAGCTCTTTGTCTCCATTGGCAGGTCAATCCCAGCACTCTGTTCCAGCTACTCCACGGCTCCTTCTCTTGAAAGTCTATGAATTAAGATACATACATATCAAGAGTAGAGAAACCATTCTAGGAATGTCAATCAGAGGGAATTAAAAGCAAGGAATTGGTTACAAAGTTATTCAAAGGACCAAAATTATAAAAGAGGAAGGGATGGTGGCTTCAGAAGAAAAACTTCAAAATGTAAACTCCAAAGATGATCCTAATTGTGGACTAGAGTCCAAGCACCTGCTGTTGAGTTGTTGGATACACCATCATGAACAGTTCTGGATCTGCTAAATGGGGAGCGTTTTGACCCAGCTGGAATTCTGAACAGGTGTTATCTCTGTCCATGTTGCAGAACCAAAAATCATCCTACCTTTGCTTAAGACACCATAATTCTCATCAGCTGCTACCAAGTACTATACTATTAGAGCCAGAAGCAGAAAGCTTGATTTTCTTTCAATCTTTTGATCTCTCACAAGTCTTCTACTGGCACAACAGAACCTATTAGGAAACCAGCTAGCAACAGGTCATAGGGAATGAAGCTGCTAGATGCCTACCTCATCAGTGCAGAGTATAGGAGAGTGAGCACGGGGGGGGGGGGGGGGGTTAAGACACAGCTAAATCACCTCCTCAACCCATGTTCAAGGCTAGAGTGGGACTCAACATGAAATCAACTAAGAACCAAGATAGAATTTTTGCCCTATTTTAAAAATCTGATTTAGCTGAGTAAAAGTTCTACTAGAATCACACTGAAGTTTTATTTCAATTGCATAATTAATAAATATGACTTTCAATTGAATAAAGTGTAGCAAAATACCATAAGGCATTACTCTGGTGTATCTGATGTTCAAAGCAGAGAGGGAGATGCCCTCACAAAACTGCATTGAGCCCGTGCTTTGAAATTTTCTTTCCACCCTCTCTTTTGTTTTGCCCAATAGACACCTGGTGAGATGTGGGAGGGGTGAGGTGGAGCCAGTTTCCCCACAAGAAGGGAGCCCAGTGTGGCGCTTGATCCCAGGAGCCTAGAATCATAACCTGAGTGGAGGGGAGATGCTTAACCGATTGAGCCACCCAGGAGCCCCTTTACTTACATTTTGCCAGACTACTTGGCTCAGAGTGGGTGCTCACTTAATGTTTGTGATTCAGTAAATGCATGTTCTGTCTAACCAATGCTTCATTAATTGTTACATTTTATATGTACATATACATATATACATATTCATAAATACATATACAGAAATTGTGATCAGAAATTGTCTTCCTTTATGTTTTAAAAGCCTCACGATATCTTGAAAGTTAACTTCATCAGACTTATTATCTTCTCAGATGTCATAGTACTTTTGTTTCTGTAGCAACCACCTTCTTTACTGTGAATGCATAGATCTAAGAAGAAATGAGGTAAAATTTATCTTTGCATTTATTCACGTATTTATTTAATCTATTTAATCAGTTTCAGAATTTTCATGTTTGCAAGTTTATGTAGCACAGTGTTCCAAAGAATTCTGTTTTCCCCAGTTTGAAACCATGCCTTATTATGAAATAATTTAAACCATCTTTTATTAAAAGGATCTCATGTGATTCTGATTAATTTACATAGCCCCAAACTGATTTTCATAAGAATGTTGACATATAGTCGAGTGTTCATTGCTTAAATTATTTATGTCTGCCTTAACAAAACTCCCAGCAGTTTTTATGATGCCTACATAACTAGCTGTGCAATCTGAGTTGAGTTGTTTATCTTCTTAGAGTGTCATTATAAATATCACATAACAATCTTTCATGTCTCCTTAAATTGTACAATTATATGATTTTAGTAGCTACACTATAATATGTTGCCATAAGTATAAATAAGTATGCTAGTTCCACTGATCCCAGTACACAAGATATTTCCTGAACATCCCTGATTTGGTGTTAGGACAAGACCTACAAACTAATGCCACAAGGCAAGATACAGAACACAGATTCTGGAGCAAAGATTCTGCCTAGGTGTGAATCTCAGTCCAGCTACTTATTAGCTTTGCAATCTTGGGCAAGATATTTAATCTCACAATAAATATTCCACTCCATAAAATGGAATAATAATAGTACCCACTTCAAGAGTTGTCATGAAGATTGAATGAAGTAATAACCGATATAAAGGGATTTAGAATAATTCTTGGTAAGTGCCATATACATATTAGCTATTATTTATCCAGTTGTAAAAGTAAGCATGTGACTTCACTGCTTTGAACATTTCAGTGATTTTCCAAGACCCTAGAATACACCATCCCCGGGGCGCCTGGGTTGTTCAGTGGGTTAAGCCTTTGCCTTTGGCTCAGGTCATGATCTCGGGGTTCTGGGATCGAGTCCCACAATGGTCTTTCTGCTCAGCAGGGACCCTGCTTCCCCTTCTCTCTCCACCTGCCTCTCTGCCTGCTTGTGATCTCTCTCTGTGTGTCAAATAAATAATAAAATCTTAAAAAAAAAAAAAAGAATATACCATCCCAGTTCCTTATCGTGCTTCATATGGCCCTGAATTACCTAGTCCCTACCTTCCCTCAACTCATCTCATGCTACTCTTCCTTAGCTTATTCTAATCGGTAATTCCAGTTGTCTTCATGATCCCAGACACACTCACCTATCTCCCATCTCAGACTCCTCAATCTGTCAGTCTGCCTGCCTGGAAGGTTCTTCACATGAATGGCTCCTTCTCATTTTCTGGGTATCAGCTGAAAATAGCTTTCTCCTCAGAAAGGCTTTTTTTCCCTTCTATCCTCTATAATTATTGTTCCACCCTGCCATGTTCTATTTTCTACCATAGAATTCTTTGTTGTCTTCCAAGTCCTTACAGTTATCTTTTGATTTTGCTTTGTTTTTGTATTGTATCTTCCTCAATAGAATATAAACTCCTCAAGGTGAGGAGGCTTCTGGGTATTGTACACTATTTTATTTCCAATGTCTGGAACAAGGATTGACATGAAAAAGATATTCAATAACTATTCGTTCAACACACACATGAAAAAAAAAAACAATGAATGAATACAATGCATTAATACAATGCATTGAATGTTGTGTGTTTCAAACCTAGAAGGGGTGGAACACTAGAAATACTGGTAATGACACAGCAGAGCAGTGGGGCTAGTTTCTCCAGATCACTCTTCCATGAATAGATAAATGGGGAAGGCTTTTGAGTATCCACTAATTCCTCTGGCACCATTTGAGTGACATGAAAACTTCAAAAAAATAGCTGTGTCCACGAAGACTTGGAGTCTAGTATGAAAGTGTATAATCACCAGCTGAGCTGTGAAGAAAGACAGGAAAAGTAAATTTCCTAAGGTAAGAAGTTAACTGGAGAAACGTGGTTATGGCTCATTAAAGCACCTCCCAGTATACTGGGATGGAGTTCAGCTTCTAAGTTCCACATCCCTGAAAATCTCTGAGGGCAGGGATCAAATGTGCTTCAGCCCTGCTCTGGGGCAGCTGTCTCATGCACGTTTGGGCTCAGTTCATGGTTTTTGAATAAAGAAGGAAAAGGGTTCCACCTATTATCCTTATCGTTGGGAAAAGAACCCATATTATACATTTACTCAGTAGGAATAAAATATATGGTTGTTTAAAAATATGTGGTTAGGGAAGGTTTTAGAAATTATTGCCATGGGAAAATGCATTACTTTATTTAAAGCTTCAAAATTCTGCGAAATGGATATTCTTAATATTCCATGTTACAAATGAGACACTGAAGCTTAGATACCCCCTGAGCTACAAAATTAAGGAGCTGTTGTTGAACCTCCAACTGGACTGATTTTAGAACCAAAAGTCTCAAGCCCTCATGATAACACCTTATTTCCTGTTTGTTATAAGGAAACAGAATATTCAGGATACAGAATTTGTGTGGAGCACTGAGCAATAATGCGAACTTGACGCAAACAAAGGTGACTGACTACTAATGGCAGTTTGGACTTGTCATATTTATTAGGGCAATAGCACAGGCTTCAGAGGTTTTGAGTTTTAACCTTTACATACCAATTGTTTCCTGAATCGATACGAACAAACACAGTGCCCCCACCCACCTCACCCCAACCCCTTACTTGCTGTTTCGCTTACCATGGTTTCATTTACTCACAGTCAGCTGTGGTCTGGAGAAGGGTGACCCTGCTAATGAATCCGCAGGTCACCAGTAGCCTATCTGTTGGTCACGGAGACTTCGTCACTCACTGATCTTCATCTCACCACATAGGCATTTTCCATCTCATATCATCACAACAAGAAGGGAGCATACAGTCCAGTAAGACATGTTGAGAAAGAGAAACTGCACTCATGTAACTTTTATTATGGCATTTTGTTGTATTGTTCTGTTACTGCTATTAAACTCTTACTGTGCCTAATTTATAAATTAAACTCTATCACAGGTATGTGTGAATAGGTAAACACCATGTACATAGGATTTGGTACTATTCGCAGTTTCAGGCATCCACAGAGGTCTTTCTCCTCATGGATCGGTGGGGATTACTGTAACTGAACATTCTTTCCTGAGAAGGACTAGAGTAGTAACTATAGCGTCTACACCTTACCTGTGTCAAGGTTGAAGAGATGTTTCTATGTGTAAAACCTCAGGTGTTCTAACTCCAATTGTCTCTTAACTATATGTTTCTGTTTCAGCTGAAAGTAATCAATGTTGGCCTTTCTCATCAACCCCAATTAATGATTTATTTAAATAAAATAGAATACATATGAATTTCATAGCTGCATATCAGAGTTGAAGAATTAGAATTTATTCTGAAGGCTTTTGAAATTTTAAGGAAAACAAACTTTAATGTTAATATAACTGACGTTTCTCTCAAAAAAGGGGAATGACCATATATATACACACTAAGGATCATTAAGGGAGGTAACTCTTGAAAAGTCAGTGAATGGCTGAAATTTAGCATCTCTGAATAACCTTAATTAAGGCATTCCTCTGCCACAAAGATTTTCTTTCCTCCACTTGTCACTTAGGATTACCACAATGCCTGTCCTCCAGCTACTGTCATTTAAGCATTTCTAGTGACAGACAGATACAGAATGAAGCTAATAAAACCCCTCTAATATGAAATATTCCTCAAACCCTAATCCAAATCTATAGGACATAATCACTCAGGTTATATTTCTGACCTTTGCAAATCAGTGTACAGCCTTCCTTTCTGCATACATGTCCCATAACTCCCTTTCATGATGTTCTAGTACAAATAAAATTACCTATTCTTATCCCTCGACTTTGAAGAAGGAAGTCAAGTAACTGGCAAAGCTCTTGTCCAATTGCTTTTCTGTCTCTCTATCAATTCGCGTCTCTAGTACTAATTTATCACCAGTCATGTGATGCTTAGAATTATTAGTTAAGACTCTACATTGATGTTTTCACTTGTTAGAGTGTAGTTCTGGATTTATGCTATATTTAACCTCACGGTAGGCCATAAATCTCTCTGCCTGTAACAATGTGACTTTGCCGTGTTTTCCCTGTATGTGAAGTATATTTCTCTGACTTATTGTTGAGATTGACCATAAGATTTGTTTTGCCAATCGCGTGAGAGTTCACCAGAAGTTTAAGAACAACTGTAATGCTTTTAAATCAACACCGAGACAACAAAAGTACCTGCCTCTTACATTTTGTGAAAATTAAATGAGAGATTCTGTATGTCACGTTCAGGTCAGTGCCTCATCTATAGCAACCTCCTACATTGATAGGTAGATTATGAAACATATGATATCAACTAAAGTTAACATCATTATCAGAATAAAGCTCTTTTCCCCACAGTTAGACACTAGGTATTTTGAAAACAAACGTGGTGAGTACACCTTCATTTATGTGAGGACATGGAAGAAGAAACAAACATTTTTGGCAGACTTACTTTATTCCTGGCCAGGCTTTCTACATAGATTAAATGATTTCATTCCCACAACACTGAGTAGTAAATACTATTATATTTAATAGTATAATATAAATATAGCGAAGTAAGTATGTAATATTTATAAATATATTTTATATTTAATTTAAAAATAAATATAAAATAATAAGGCATTAGCCAATAATAAAATTAGCTACATAAACTTAAGAATGTTTCCCTAAGCTGCACTTAGTAGTGAGCCCAAGATTTGGACCCGGCTCCTAAATTCATGTTTTTCTCTTGTACAAAACTATCCATGTAGTATCTCAGGTATAGTACCCAGAATTCTTACAAAATTGTCCCTCATGCTGATCGAAGGGCTTCGCAGCTTCCAGAGAATCTCATGAGTGACCTACACTATAATGCTGCAGCTTTTAGCTCAGATAAGTCCTTGTAGAAAAAGTGTTAGCCTGGGAAGAATGAGGATGATAAAAGACAGCTGACTCTACATCAGAATGTACCCTACTCTGAATTCATATTGTAAGTTGCATATTCCTAAAACAGATGAGAAGGACTTGCCCAAGTGAGCTGGTCCCTAGCATATTCAGCCTAACCTATATACAGAAATGCTCCCACCTTACGTATATAGATATGGACTCAGGAGAAAATGGAAAGTATCTGCCACGTTTACTGATAGCGTGGACTTCCTTACATAACTACTAAGTAACTAACATTTGATATATTTACTGGGCTGGAATTAATGTCAGTGTCAGTCTCAACATACCACTGACATTTGTCAACATTGTGGTTGTGAAATTCTCAAAGAATAAGTACTGACTGGTTAATGCCAAATTTTGAAATAAGCCTGACAAGGAATAAGAGTTCTTATTCATCATTATTTGTTGTGTATTATTTTTAAATGAATATACATTTACAACTTTAGCCACTGGATTTCCTACAACATAAAGGCTGTACATATGTATATACATATCTGTTCTCTTACATAACTAATGAGATCATCATAGGTCTATGTCTTGTATATTCTAAATTTTGAATACATTTGAATACTTCATAAGTATACTTTAAAGGGGAAAGTACTTATATTTAAAATTGATTATTTTTACATTTGAAATATCAAACTCAACATACCTCCATGAGCTAATTTTCCAGGAGGGTTTAATTTTAGGAGAGGCAGTCAAGTAGTATATAATATAAAAATAGTGAATGAAAAGGTTTCTACATTTGAAAGAGTAAGTGAAGCAATTTATTGATGGACTAAAATGATAGGGAAGAAAATTTCTCCCGTGAGCATTGCTTGTGATAGTTCAGGCATCAAAAATTCATTTGTGTTTTATCAAAACAATTTCCAAAAGCAAGCTCTAGGTCTTGAGAGTAATGACCCATGTTTGAGTGCCCCTCTTGAATTTTTTGGAAAATCACCTTAAGACAGTGAAGCTTCTTCACCCTTATCCCAATTTCATTTTTTATTGGAAAACATAACAATAGCAATAAAAGAAGAATGCTATAATCTCTTACATACTCCTCCACCCTTTGCAACAATGAAAGCAAATTCTAGCCCTAGGACTCCTAAGGGTTTTATAGCATTCCTGTGCTGCATTTTAAAGGTGAAAAGTAACCCCTTCTTCAGAGACTATGGTGTGACTTAATTGTTGACAATCTATTTCCTGTATGTGAAATAAAGATTCTATTTTCCAGCTGTGAATATCTTGGTAGTCTGGAGAAGATTACTCTGCTTTGACTTTCCTTTCTCCATGGTACTTGCTTCTTTTTCATGGGTTCATTCTTGTTGTCTTTAACAGCAGATGAGTAGCAGACAAAAAATCTTGACCATTGACTCACAAGGTTGACTCATTAAGTTCCCTGCCTGGTGGACCACAATCAACTCAGCTAACTTGTGCTGAATTTTAACAGTTTGTAGAACTATAAAAACACTTCCCGGGACACCTGGGTGACTCAGTCGGTTAGGCCGCTGCCTTCGGCTCAGGTCATGATCCTGGGGTCTTGGGATCGAGTCCTACATCATGCTACTTGTCCAGCGGGGAGTCTGCTTCTCTCTCTGCCTCTGCCTGCCACTCTGCCTACTTGTGCTCTCTCTATGACAAATAAATAAATAAAATCTTAAAAAAAAAAAAAACACTTCCCCACTCCCAAAAGAACTTTATTCTTTTGTTAATGACACTTACAAGCTGAAGTTTCTGATACCACTGATCTTAAGTCAGGGAATATTGTGTGTGCTTTTATGTGTGTTTGTGTGGACAAATAAATGAAAGTACATACATTTAGAGGTGAAATTTACGAAGCAAGAAATATTTCACAAGTTTTGTATTATAAAAGGTTATCTTAAGGACAAACTTTTATACTTTTTATAAAAATTTATTTAGACCTAGCCTAGCATTTTAAATATGTGCTTATCTGTTTCTCTAGCAAGGTTTGAAGAGAAGAGACACTGAGTTTTAGAAACTCCTTGGGAAACGTATGTATTCCCCGTAATTAGAGTGATGGATATATTTTTTTTTTAGAGTGATGGATATTAAGTAACATTTCAAAATGGTTGCAGCTCCTAAAATGTGCCCTTATGTATTATTTATGTTTTTTATTCAAGTTACATGGTAAATTACTATGAATACCTACTCTAAGAAAAAGGCATGATAACATATTTTGCAAATAGTGTAGATATATCAATTGCTTATTTGTATATAAATATCAGATACATAATGTCTGTTTATCTCTACCTATCATCTTATATTTCTGATTGCATGAGGAAGTTTCCTGCGAACTAAACACTTACATTGAGGCACAGAACCATGAAATCTTAATGCTGAAAGCCAATGTGTAAATCACCGATACACTTGTATCTTTTCTAGTTGAAGCAAGGAATAGAACATTTATTGGAAATCTTCACCCTGAGGTCATAGAGGCAGCTCCATCTTCACATATTCATAACATGATTCATTATGCCACCCTTCCTTCCTGACATAACATCTTTCACTTGATTAATGACATCATCCTCATCCCTGTCCTCTAAGCGAAAATCCTCAGGCATATCTTCCATTCTCTCATCTCTCCTTACTGACAGAATCCATCAGTCACCCAGTCTTATTATTTCGATTTCCTCAAAAATCATTCTTCTCTTCTCCATACCAAGTGAACCTATCTTGGATAAGGGTCTGTATTAGGACACTAGATAAGATTTGGTAGAAAGGGACTTCCAAATGCAAGGAAGGTTGGTGGTTGAGGGAACGTAAGTTACTGTACTTCCTGAGGTCATTCAAGGAACAGGTTCCTTCTCTACTGTTTCATTTTTGCCATCTATATGATCAAAGTGGGCTTACCCATAATTTCCACGTTCTAGCTGGCAGGAGGAGAAAAAGAGAGGTGAGGTAAGGCCAATAAGCATATCCAATTTAAACTTGTAAAAGTTAGTGAATTTGCAGACACCTTTTTGCAGGAAAAGGTGAATACTTCCATTATAATGCAAAATAATTTCATTCAATAGGTCTTTTTCTGCATATATCAGCTCAGTGACATGGGTTTGTTATAATTATTTTAGAATTTCTTTTTTGTGTGTGCAGACAGAGACCCATTCCTTTCCTTCACTTGATAATAAGGTTTGGGCCTCTCCTATGTTTTTAACAATTAATTCTAGTAGACAGGGCAGAAGCAATACTGGATTCAATTCACGGCTCTGCCAATTTACTGGCTGCATGATGTTAAGCAAGTTACTTAAGCCCTTAATTTGCTCATCAGCCAGTTGAGGATAATAATAGTACCTACCTCAAAGGACTTGTATGAGGATTGTAAAAAGATAAAATGAGTTGTATTAAATTTTCAAGAGTTTATTTGAGCAAAAATCAATTTGAATCAGGCAGCATACAGGAACCAGGGAAAAGACTACAATATAGAAAGTTTGGAAGCAAAGAAAGGAAATTATTTGATTGTCCATAGCTTAAAGCTTATGATTATGATTGGCTATAATCGGTTGACTTCAGTGTTTTGATTTCATAATTTTGAGGTGTTTACAGGATTAGATTTCAGTTCGCTTACAGAGGTTGCCAAAATATTAGCACTATATCAGTCTAATGGTCTCCCTGTTTGATTAATTTAACAGGATTAACTGAAATCAAACAATGTTTGACAAATGATAAGCTCTCTGTTAAGTGTTAGTTATCTGACAAGAAGATACGATTCGTTTGGAGTTGAGTGTCCCCAAGACATTTTTTTTTCCCCAATATTATTACATGTACTCTGTTCTTCTATCTTTTCTACACATGATGATTCAGGGGAGGTTCAAATGTTCCACTCTCTCCTCACACGTAATCATTTCTGGTTATTGCCTCCCTTTCTCTCCCCACCCTAATGGGAGGAACTTTGATAGAGTGGGATAGGAGGAGGCTATTCCTAAAGAAACTTAAGCAATATGATCTTCAGTTAAAAAAAAAAACTCTAGGCTTCCTGGCAGTTGGGAATCTTTAAGTGGCCCTCTTTGCTCTCTAGACAGAGTAAGTGGTGTACATTTCAGGTCTTGGTTACAAATGACAGAAGCCCAACTCAAAATAGCTTAAGCATGAAAAAGGATTTATTGGATAATGTAACTGAAACCTCCAGTGGTCTATTTCATTTCTGGAATGGTTGATCAGATGTTTAAGTGATGTCAGACACTTGACCCTTTTTAATTTTTGGCTCTTATTTTTCTTCCTGTGCCCTAAGCTACGTTTTTCCTCAGGTGGTGGTAAGAGGGCCACCAGGAACTCTAGGTCTATATCTTGCCAGGCAGAGTCTATCTTCCAAAGATCTGGCAAAAGTGACAAGTTTTGGTTTAATTTTCCTTGCTTGGCTTAAATCAGCTGTCTATCCCTGAACTACTTACAGTGGCAAGCAAGAAAATATTCTGATTGATTAGTTTGGATTGGGAATGGGCAAACACAACAACAGGGCAAAATAATGCCCTGCTTCTCTCCTACAAGATCTCTATCATCTTAGAAAATGTTCACCCATAAATACTCTCTCCTAAGAGAAGCCCCAGGGACAAGTCCTGGCATAAAGCTTTATTATGTAAGATCTTCAAATCATCACTAGTCAGTTGATAACCGATAAGCAATATTTGGTATAATAAAGCCCATTGTTATGCATCAATAAATAATGTGGAGAGCATGAGTAGCCAATTGTGTAGGTGCTGGTTGTTCTATTCACTACATTCCCCCAAATCTTTTTTTTTTTTTTAAGATTTTTTATTTGTTTATTGGACATAAATCACAAGTAGGCAGAGAGGCAGGCAGAGAGAGAGGGAGAAGCAAGCTCCCTGCTAAGCAGAGAGCCCGATGCGGGGCTCCATCCCAGGACCCCGGGATCATGACCCAAGACAGAGGCAGAGGCTTCAACCCACTGAGCCACCCAGGTGCCCCCCCCCCCGCCAAATCTTTTTGATACTCATATAGGAATTTGAGGCTAGAGACATAAAGGCCTAAACAGTAGGATCAAGTGTTCTAACTAGACTGTTGATTTGTTATAAAAACATACCGGCATTCTGAAGATATAAAGTTATATTTTTGACACAAGAATTATCAGGATTCATCCCTGGGTTCCACTGGACAAAGTGTAAAATTCAAAAAGAAAAAAAAAAGGTGAGAGGTACTTTTTCTTCTCCCCTTGATGACACATAGGCAAAAAAAAAAAAATCTATATATCTATATATAGATATATATATATCTCTAGTAAATTTCCCATGTATTGCCAAGCTCAGAGCTACCTTAGGGGAAGAAGGCTGAATGAGAAAATGACATATTTACTCATGACCTGAGCCGAAGGCAGAGGCTTTAACCCACTGAGCCACCCAGGTGTCCCCACTATTCTTGACATAGTAAGGAGAGAGATTCCAGTATAAATACTGCTATTGAAAACAGTAATCCTGCTGAAGGAGGGGAAGTATTTTCTGAGACAGTAAACACAGACATGTGATAGTGAAAGTTTTAGGTTTGACTTCCCAATGATTTTTTTGTGTAAAATAAATATATGAGGAGCTCCTGGGTGGCTCAGTGGGTTGGGTCCTCTGTCTTCAGCTCAGGTCATAGTCAGGGTCCTGGGATCGAGCCCCGCATCAGGCTCTCTGCTCAGTGGGGAGCCTGCTTCCCCCTCTTTCTCTGCCTGGCTCTCTGCCTACCTGTGATCTCTGTCTGTCAAATAAATAAATAAAATCTTTAAAATAAATAAATAAATATATGAATAAAGGGACTCAGGAGGATGAAATATAGGAAGCTGATACTGTGTGACAAGGTTCTTAGCTTTATCTGTACATAGCTTGGCTCCTGTTTTCCATCATACAATCTCTAAATTAGGTTTGAAGCAGTATTTCATTGGACTATACACCCACACCATTTGTCTTTCTACCCAGTCACCATCCCAACCTGCCTGAATACTTCACTCTTCAGTTACTTCAGGATAAACAGGAATTAGATCATCTATATCAAAAGTGCTAAGTGGTGGTAAAAATGTAAAAACTGGTGTAAATAAAAAAAAAAAACATGGTTTTCTTTATTACTGGCAGTAGTCATAAAAAGAATAAAATTGTGTTAATCATAACTGAAAATCTCATTTAGTTTTCAATATATTGCATTGTCAAGATGATATAGTTTTCTTCTTCCACAGATTACATATAATTACAATCAGTTTATTCAGACATATACTTCCTTCTTATAAATACTTATGAACAAAAGTTTCATCAAATACGTTTGCAATGTCTTGAAGAAAGTAATTATTGACTGAAACCAAAGAAACATAAAAAACACACAAATTTTCCAAAAATCTGTACTATAATCCACGAAAAAGCATATAAACTCATCCTTGGGGTCTTCACCTAAAATTTAGTTGAAAATTTAGTCATCGCAGCCTACATAGTTGTATTTTAGTTCGATTCTTTTCTCAGGGAAAATTGAGCTCACAACTATTTATTTACTCTATCCACACTGAGAAAAAAGAAGAATCAAACATCAGTCTTGGCACCAAGCACTGAGAAAAATGAATGCACCTTTCCTGCCATATTTCTTGTAGGAATGACTATCCCAAAATCCTATATGCTTGTGTTCATCTAACTTTAACCTTGGCACAGTCATATACATATAAATGTCACCAAAGAGGTTCTGAAGGGTCTTAGAATAGTTACCAGTGATCTGTGGTCTTAGAAGCTCCTGCTGGATTCAGGAATTCAGGGTTTGAGGAGTTGTGAAGAATCAGCTTATCTCACCTGAACTCTAAGATTTCAGTCCTTGGGAGTGTATTTGCCTATGGGGCTGGAGGGAAGATACTTTTCAGTACACTAAATATCCTACTACTTTTCCTATTATTCCTATCTTCAGCTTAAATGAGTCCAAAGGTAACCTAGAAGGGCATGAGATATTCGAAGGATAAAACTTAAGTTGTATTCAATCTGAATGTGCATTTTTAAAACTCATCCTTTCATACTTTTAAAATGTTCCCTGTAAATATATAATTTTTGGTTCATTCATTCTTCCAAAAAAATTTTAAGGAGCACCAACTCCTGTCTCGTGTGTTATGGGCTCAATACTGCGTAGAATTGACATGCCCACGTGCTGGGGATTGCACTGAGGTAGGACAGCTGCAAGCAGCTTTCCAAGAATGTACAAACCACAACTTCAAAATGCCATGGAAAAGTGGGAATAAACACAAAGTGATATGGATTAGGTTCACAATTTAATTAAACACCATGAATAGAATTCTTATAAAAAGGGAGAATCAAGGAGGCCAGCCTACAGATAAAGGTTTTGCAGGGTTCAAATATGCTAGGTGGCATGAACTGTTTGGCACCAGAGAATATTTGGTTAAGGCATAGTTTTACATTTTACGTTGCACAAGGCTGGGCAGACTAGTGGCTAAAAGCGCCATTTTTGATGCAGGTCGGTAAGTGCCCACTATTAGTGCAATAGAAATAGGAGGAGAGGGACACCTGGATGGTTCTGTCATTTAAGTGTCTGACTTTGGCTCAGTCATGATCTCTGTGTCCTGGGATGGCGTCCCATATGGGGCCCCCTGCTGAGCAGGAAACCTATTTTCCCTTTCTCTCTGCCTCTCTTCCCATGCTTGTGTGTTTTTTTTTTTCTCTCTCTCTCTCTCTCTCTCTCTCTCTCAAATAAATGAATAAAATCTTAAGAAAAAAAGGAATAGGAGAAGAAAAGAAACACAGTTTAACAATTTTCATAGATGTGGATTGAAGAGTATAACAGACCAAAATAGACTTATAGTTCATTCATTTTTTGAGTATAGTTGACACAATGCTATATTAGTTTCAGGTTTACAACTTACTGATTTGACAAGTTTATACATTATATTATATTCACCTCAAGAATGGTTACTATCTGTTCCATTACATCACTATTACAATATCATTGACAGTATTCCTCATGTTCTGCTTTTTTATTCCCTTGACTTACTCATTCCATAACTGGAAGCTTATATCTCCCACTCCCCTTCTCCCATTCTGCCCAGCCCTCCACTCCCTCTCCCTTTGACAAGCATCAATTTGTTCTTCATATTTATTTTTCTGATCAAAAATTCAATTTTGAGATACCATTCTAACAATAGAAGTAATTATGATATAAATAGATCCCTAGGTGAACCCATGAGTTCATTCATGTACCATCTTTGGTGCTTACATTTCCCCAATGTAACTTACTTCTGAAAGACATTTAAAAAGACAGAGCATAATATATAAAGTAATCAAAGCCCATGAAACTATTCTCCAGAATTAACTCTTGCTAATATCCTGTTTATTTGATTTGTTTTTCTTAAAAGAATCAAAGCATTACAATTAAAGATGATGCCTCTCATCTCAGTAACACTCCTATTCCCTTTCTCTATGAACCCAGTGTCTTCCTCTACTACATGAACTTAGTATATGAATAGATATATAGTAAATATATCTCTTCATCATACACACACACACACACACACACACACACTAAACATACCTGTTCATCATCTATACACACACAGAGGAAATATTGCTTTGCAAAGTTTTTTTTTTTAAACTTATATATAATTGTATATAGTGTACATATCCTGCAACTTGCTTTTTTCACTTCACATTAGGTTTTTGACATCTACTAATAACAGATATTTGAATAAAGCTGAATCAGAAGTCTGGCATAAAAAAAAACCTTTATATTTATCTTGTTTGTCTGTTGATGGAATGTAGATTCTTTAACATTAAACATAATTCAACAGTAAACAACCCTCTTTATAACTGCAAATAACGTTTCTCCAGGGAGCTTGTAAATACAGTTTCTAGGTTGAGGGTATAGGTACTACTTCTTCTAAACTGCTCTCCATTCTGTTTCAGTCCATTACTACTATTCCCAGCAGCATTTGTGGGGATGCGTTTGTCTGTAGTTTTAGTAGTATTACTATCTTCTTTTTTTCTTTTTACCAATACTATCAATAAAGTCATTCTCATTTTCACTTGCATGTTTGATGAAATTGAAATTCTCATTTTTGATTATTAATGATGTTCAGCATCTTCTCTATTAACTATTTAGGTTTTTTTTTTCTTTTTTGTGAATTATCCGTTCCTTTAGCCTTTCTTTACTGAATGATTTCTTTATTGAAGTGTAGATCTCCTCTCAGCCATAGGATTTTAGTAAAATCATTTAATATATACATTATATCATTATATGATTACCTATACTTACTAACACATAATGTATTATGCATGATACAGAATATAGATGTATGCACAACAAATAAGTCCTTTATATGTAGACATAAAATGTATATACATATGTGGGTATACATGCATATATACAAACTCTCAGCATGACTTTTTAAATTTTGCTCTTGACTTAATATATCGATACACTGTTCTCTTTTTGTTCATTTGTCTGCCTTAGTTATACAGTAAAGGCAGTTTTCATGTATTATGCATTCTGCATCTTATGAATTACTCTCCTGGGGGGGCTGTCAAATGAATACTCCCCTTGGCTGACTTTATTTAGAACAAGGGTCCTGAGCCTTCCTTATTGCAAGCTCTCCTTGACACCACATCTCTTTTATGTGAACAGCCTGTGAGGTGTGACAGATAAGCTCAAGAGGTCCCTAAACACAGTTTGGGTTCATGTCATATTCTTTTACCCTAACCCCTCTTTGTTCCTGTATGTATCAGGAGAGGTTTCCTTGATGAAGGCAGAACTTGTTAATTGAAAATTAGGCCTAAATGTGCAAATTTACTATTTGCCATGATACATAAAACTTCACAATGGACCTCTTTTTGCAGCAGGGTGAATTTCTCTTTAGTGATATTGTGTTGGCTCTTGGAAAATGGAGAAACAATAATTAATTCAAATCAGAAAGTGACAATTCCATTCAAATCTTGTGGAAAGATTCATCGCCCAAAATTAATTTATCTTAAAAACTCACATTTTACTTTGCAAAATTTCAAAGAAAATTGCAATAAATATCCAAAGTATCATATTCCAATAAAATAAGAACATCCTTATAGCAAATTTAATTCTAACAAATAAGAAATCTCAGGGACTAAAATAATTTTAATTTATGGTAGATTGTTAAAGGCTTGTTATGAGTTGATGAAATATTTTTCCATGAGGTGACTAATGTAGTGGGCATAAATAGAATAAAGTGATCCTATTAAGAATTTTAACAAATATGATGGGAGTCTGGGTGGCTTAGTTGGTTAAACAACTGCCTTCCAGCTCAGGTCATGATCCCAGGGTCTTGGATTCAAGTCCCACATCGGACTACCCCTGCTCTCCGAGGAGCCTGCTTCTCCTTCTCCCTCTGCCTGCCACTATCCCTGTTTGTACTCAATCTCTTTTTCTGTCAAATAAATAAATAAATAAAAATATTATAAAAAAAGAATTTTAACAAATATGAAATTAGAAATCTAACTCCCACAGCTGTGGATTATTTTTTCCTAAGTAGCACAGCTGAAATTTTAGAAATGGTCTCTAAGTGGGAGGAAATGTCAATTAATTAGTTCATCCAACCATTTTCCATTCATATCCTAGCCAGTCTGGGATAGAGGTTTAGATCATTAGCTTATCTTTTAGGGATAGGGTCAAAAAGTTGACAATGGCCTGTGGATTTGTGAATCCACTCTTTTCTTTTTTGGATCATATTTGAGACTGACTTGCAGTTTTGGCTTCTTATACTTTGGAAAAAGTTGGCATAAAATTTATTTTGTGATTTCAGTCCAAAATAAAGGCCAGTGGTTCTCAATGTTTGGTGCGTCTGAGAATAATTTTAAGTAAGCTTTTTAAAATGAGAATCATATATTTTTATTTTTTAATTTTTATAAATTGTTTTTGTTTTCTTTTAAATAGAAAGTATTTTTTAGGGGTAAAGATACAGATGTCGTGAAAAGAAGGGCCATCTTTACCCCAATGTTTATAGCAGCAATGGCCACGGTCGCCAAACTATGGAAAGAACCAAGATGACCTTCAGTGGACTAATGGATAAGGAAGATGTGGTCCATATACACTATGGAGTATTATGCCTCCATCAGAAAGAATGAATACCCAACTTTTGTAGCAACATGGATGGGACTGGAAGAGATTATGCTGAGTGAAATAAGTCAAGCAGAGAGAGTCAATTATCATATGGTTTCACTTATTTGTGGAGCATAACAAATAGCATGGAAGACATGGGGAGTTAGAGAGGAGAAGGGAGTTGGGGGAAATTGGAAGGGGAGATGAATCATGAGAGACCATGGACTCTGAAAAACAATCTGAGGGGTTTGAAGTGGCGGCGGGGGGTGGGAGGTAGGGGTACCAGGTAGTGGGTATTATAGAGGGCAAGGATTGCATGGAGCATTGGGTGTGGTGCAAAAATAATGAATACTGTTATGCTGAAAATAAATTGATTAATTAAAAAAAAGAAAGTATTTTTTAGAGAAGTTTTAAGTTCAAAGCAAAATTGAGCAGAAGGTACAGAAATTCCCATATACCCTTGGTCCCCATACAATCTATAGCCTTTCTCACTGTCAACATCCTACAACAGGATTATGATGTTTGTTACAACTGATGAACCTGCTATCATTATGAAAGTAATGATACTATATTGAGACATTATAACCCAAAGTCCAAGGTTTACATTAGGTTACACTGTTGGTGTTGTACAGTCTATAGGTTTTAACTAGTGTTAATGACATGTATCCTTCACTATAGTATAATATAGAATGTATTTCATTGCCTTTCCCCCACCCAGTCCTCTGGGCTTTACTTATTCTTTTCTCCTTCCCTTTTAATCTGGAAAAAAAATGATCTTTTAACTTTTTATTTATTCTCAGTTTTCCCTTTTTCAAAATTTCATATAATTGGAATCATACACTATGTAGGCTTTTCAGATTGGCTTCTTTGACTTAATAATATACATTTAGGTACCCCATCTTTGGCACATTTTTACATCAAGTTGTTTTTTTCCCTCATTGTTGACAATTAATTTTTTTGAAGATTTGTTTACTTATTTTAGAGAGAGAGAGAGATAGAGAGAAAGTGTGTGTGCATGAACAGGGAGTGGGCAGAGGGAGAGAGAAAATCTCAAGAAGAGTCCTGATTGAGCGAGGAGCCTCATGCTGGCCCCATCTCCCAACCCTGAGATCACAACCTGAGCCAAAACCAAGCCAAAACTCAGACGCTTCACCAACTGGGCCACCCAGGTGCCCCTACAACTAAACTTTCTTTATCATACATATCTTTTGCAAGTATTTTCTCCTAGTCTGTAGCTTATCTTTTTATTCCCTTGACAGAATCTTTTGCAGACTAAAAGTTTTCAATTTTAGTGAAGTCCAGCTTATCGATTATTTCTTTCATGAATTCTACCTTTAACGTTGTATATTAAAGGTCATTGACACATCCGACATCGTCTAGATCTTCTCTTATGCTACCTTCTGGGAGTTTTATCCTTTTGCATTTTACATTTAGTCTTGTGTTTCACTTTGAGGTAGTTTTTGTGGATGATCCGTTTGTTTGTATTTATATGAGTTTATTTCTGGGCTCTCCACTCTACTCCATTGATTTCTCTGTCCATTCTTTTGTCACTACCACACTGTCTTGATTACTGTAGGTTTACAGTGATTCTTAAAATCAGGCTGCATCAGCCCTCCTTCTTTCATATTGTGTTGGCTATTATAGGTCTTTTGCCTGTCCAAATAGATTTTGTAAACTTTAGAATAAGTTTATGCATACCCAGAAAATAAGCTGGTGATATTTTGATTGGGATTGTGTTGAATCTGTAGATCAAATTGGGAACAGTTGACATCTTGCTTATGAGTCTTACTATCTGTGAACATGGAATATTGCTCATTTATTTAGTTCTTTTTTATTTCCTTTTTTTAAAAAATGTAAATTATAGAATTATAGAATATTTTGGACTCTAAGAAAGAACAATAATAAGCTTTAATATTCTTGAGATAATTTTGTTTTATGATAGGGTTCCTGGATTCTAACTGGGGTGAAGAAATTTCTATTAATACTTCTTTTCAATAGAGGATATGGGCTCCTGTTTCATTTACCTTTCATATAGGAGTCTTGTACAACTGAGATGTGAACCACCTTGGATCTCAGGTGTCTTCTTAGATTTATCAAAGTTTGTAGTTCTCTTCATATAGATCTTGTATATATTTTGCTCAATTTATACGTTAACATTTCATTTTGAGAGGTGCTATTATAAATGGTATTTTGTTTGTCATTTCTAATTCTATTTGTTCATTGATGGTATGTAGAAAGATAATTGACTTCTATATGTTAAACTTATATCCTGAAACTTTGGTATAGTCCGTTATTAATTACAGGAGGATTTTTAGTTTTGGTTTGGTTTTAGGTTTTTGGATTTTTAATTTTTTTTTCTAATATTTTGAATTTCCACATAAGAAATCATGTCATCTGCAAAAAGACAATTTTTTCTCTCATTCCCAAACTCTATGTCTTTTTATTTCCTTTTCTGGTCTTACTGTATTAGCTAGGACTTCTAATATGATGTTGAAATGGTGTAGTGAAAGGAGACATCCTTACCTTACTCCTGATAGCAGCAAGGAAGCCTCAAGTTTTTAATTATAAACTGTAATGTTAGCTTAGATTCTTTGTAGATGTATTTATTCATTTGGGGAGGTTCCTTTCTATTTTTAGTTCACTTCTATGAATGGGTATTGGATTTTATCTGATTCTTTTTCTGCATCTATTGGTATAATCATGTGACTTTTCTTATTTCATCTGTAGGTGTGATGGATTACATTAATTGATTTTCAAATGTTAAAGGCCTTATATATCTGGGATAAATCCAGGTCATGGTATATAATTCTTTTTATACATTTTTGAATTTCACTTCCTAATATTTTATTGAGGAGTTTGACATCTATATTCATGAAAGACTTTTTTATCTTCTAATCTAGTTTTGGTATTAGGGTAATGCTAACCTCATAGAGTGAGTTAGGAACTATTTTCTCTGTTTCTATCTTCTTAAAAAGATTGTAGAGAATTGGTATAATTTCTTCCTTAAATGTTTGGTAGAATTCACCAGTGAGATTTTATGAGTCTGTTGCTTTTTGTTTTAGAAGGTTGTCATTTATCAATTCAATTTCTTTAATAGATGTAGGCCTAATCTTCTGTGAGTTTGGACAGATTGTGACTTTCAAGAAATCAGTCCATTTCATCTAGGCTATCAACTTTGTGGGCATAGTATTCCTTAATTATCCTTTTAATTTACATGGTATCAATGGAAATGTTCTTCATTTTTGATATTACTAATCTTGGTCCTGTCTCTTTTTTTCTTAGCTAGAGGCTTACCAATTTTATTCTTGTTTTTTTTTTTTTTTCCAAAGAAGAGCTTTTTGTTTCATAGGTTTTCTTTAATCATTTCCTATTTTCAATTTCATCTATTTCTACTCTATTATTTATTATATCTTTTTTCTGCTGACTTTGAATTTCATTTGCTTTTCTTTTCCTAGTTTCCTAAGATTGGAACTTAGATTATTGATTCTAAATCTTTTTTTCTTTTTTAATATATTCATTTAATGCTATAGACTCCCCTCTAAGCACTACTTTCACTGCATACAACAATTTTTGATAAGTTATATATTCATTTTCATTGAGTTGAAATATTTTTTCATTCTTCTTGAGGTTTCTTATTTGATGAATATGTTCTTTAGAATTCTGCTCTTTAGGGGCACCTGGGTGGCTCTGTGGATTAAGCCTCTGCCTTCAGCTCAGGTCATGGTCTCAGGGTTCTGGAATCAAGCCCTGCATCCGGCTCTCAACTCAGCAGAGAGCCTGCTTCCCCCTCTCTCTCTGCCTGCCTCTCTGCCTACTTGTAATCTTTCTCTCTCTGTCAAATAAATAAGTAAAATATTAAAAAAAAGAAGTGTCCTCTTTAATGTCCAAGTATGTTGGGATTTTCCAGTTGTATTTCTAGTTTAATTCTAATATTGTCTAAGAGCATGCATTAGTGTAATTCTCTTATAATCTGACAACATATGTTGTATAATTTCTATTCTTTAAATTCTTCAAGGTGTTTTTATAGCCCAGAATATGGTCTGTGTTGGTGCATATCCAGGATCATATTTTGGAAAATACCACTAGATAGTTATCATCATAACAATTTCTGTACTATACCAAGATGACAACTCTGAGACAGGATCTTCATTTTTCAATGAGATGTAATCTTTCTTTTTTTACATTCATTATTTCTCTTTCTAAAGATGTATGATAATGCCACATATTGCCAAGATATTCCTCCAAAATACCAATAAAACATATTTTAACATTAAATTTTATTTGGTACCTCCACCTGTTTAAATTTCCAATAGAGATGTGAATGGAACTAATTGCCTAAGTCAAAGCTTATGTGCTGGTCTTTATTAGAAGGTCAATCCCAAAGAACATGAGTAGAGACAAGTGGCGTGAGGAAGAGGAGAAAGAAGAGTCAATGTAAGGATGCATCATCAGGCTTGTTGCTTCTTTGTATTAAGAGGAAAGTTGGCACAAACAGATTAACCTGAAAAAAACTGGCCGTAGAATATTTGCTTGCCATAATGGAGCTTGAGAGAGCTGGATCCCTTGAGCTCAGGAGTCTGGGATTGCAGTATGCTGTACCAATTCGAAATCCCATCAACTTCAGCATGAATGCAACAAGCCGCAGGGACAGATCATTATTAAGTTAACGTTATCTAGCATGACAGCTAAGTCCTGGATTAGATATTTGGCATTCATAACAAATATTTACTACTTTTTACCACATTTATTTATTTTACCACATTTATTATTTTATTATTTTCCATTTTATATTATAAAAGTGCAGCTATTTATAAATTTTAGATCTTTTTTATGATAGGAAACTTTAAAAAATACAAAAAAAAACAACAGAATAATGAACTCTTCAGTAACTATCACCAAGTTTCAACATTGACCAACACAAGGCCAACATTTTTTTACAGAATTATTGTATCCTTTTCTAAGTTATAAATAATCAGAACTAGAATGTAGCCAGAGGCATAATGGTCTTGATCAGGTAGGGGTACAAATGGAGGCCTAGCAAATCCATCAATTCAGGTGAACTTCAGGGCTTGGAATATTACCAACAAACTTATTATGATAGTTAGTATTTACTTGCTGCTTTATCTTATTCAATCAATCACTGCATCAGCCCTAAAGGAAGAATCTGCCTCTAAAAGTTGTTTTTGGAGAAATGCCTTAGTTTGGCTTTTTAGAATATTTGCTGACTTAGGTATATGAATGGTGACTACATGGCTTTTGAACAAGATCCAGCTTATAAATCTAAGCTAATGGTGACTCACCAGGAAATAATACTCAACGTCTCTGATGAATTAGTGTTTCTTACCCTTAGCATTACTTAATTGAAGAGAATAGAAATCTAAATCTAGATAAAGCAATTTATTATTGAAGATGCTCTGAATTTAATATCTGTGTGTTAGACCTGACCTGTGCAGACTAGTTGTTCAATAATTAAGAAGAATGATATTCACCAGGCCAGACTCCAGGATGCTGGCTTTCAGTAACCATCTGCTAATGAAACCCCTGAGAATTCCCACAGAGCAGAGAAAACAAACGTTACACAATTATTCCAGGCATTTCTCACTTCCTTTATAGTAATACACCATCCAATTAACAAACTTGGTGGGCCTGGGGATTCATAAAATTTTGAATAGAACCTTTAAGCTTTTTCAAACCAACTGCTAGGATTAAATATAAAAGGAAACAAGATCATTAGATGAAAAACTTATCTATAAATATTTAATTCCTTGTCTTGGAATAGAACACCAAGTTTTAGTTCCTGGCATCGGATTACAGATTTGGGAGGGACCTTGAAAGGTCATGCAGTCCAGACCTCTGCCTCTGGGAAGAACTGTGTCCAGGACATGCTGGCAAACAGCTGGATCCCATTTCCCTAAAATCAATAGGAAGAAACAGGCATCCCATTCTTCGGTAATGCTCAAAAAGACTTAGGATGTAATGGCACCCAGTAAACTCCCTTATTCACAATTGACTTCAAATCTCCGAGACAGTCTTTATTTCTCCCTCCATTCCATGGCACACTAGTACTTCCTCCCTAAGATTGCCCATCACATGCCTTGGGAAGGAATAAACTTCCAAATGAAAGTTTAGCCAAACACAACAACCTATGCTCTGCTCATAAACAGTATAGGGTATTGCCAGGTAGCACAATTTGACAGGCAACAGATCCCTGAGATATTTTCTCTTGAGACCCTTTCATATTATATGGAATCTCACCAGAGAATACAGGTAATTAACTATCTATGATACTACTTAGTGTCAGGTTTTTTTTGGCTCAAGTTTATTTCTCTGCATGAAAGTTTGGAGTAGCTAAGTTTTGTATTCCCTACCAGTTCACTAAATTCATTGTTGATTTTGCAATGAAGAGATTAATATAGAAAGGAATGTCTTCCCCTGCTAATATTTCTAACATTTCCTCAGACATGTGTTTGTATATAGTATACTCTCAGCTAATGTTCAAATGAATAAATGATGAAGGAAGAAATGAATGTACAAAAGATTGGCAAAGCAATCTTGAATAACCTGCAAGTTTATGAACTGAATTGCCTTTGCTTGATAATGCGTATTTTTCCATTTTGTTGCTGCTTTATTCTCCACCTGACTTTTTAATCCTACCATTGGTAATTTGTCCTTTTATTTGCTGGATTTCTGTAAGGGTATCTCATACCTCTCTTGGCTAATCTTACACCTGCCCAATTGCAAAAATATAAGGCCAGGTGAGCCTCCTTTCTGACTTTCTTGCCTTCGAGTATCTTGCTTACATAATCTCTGTTCTTCTATTTATACCAATGTCAATATAATCTCTTCATGAAATTGTGATGTGGGAAATAGTAATAAGGACATTTCTTTCAGTATCAATATCTTCATTGTAAATTGAGGATGAATTTGATGAATTGAGGGGGATATCTAACATAGTCTCAGAAAAATTTATTTGGAGGTTATTCAGTACTTTTCTTGTTATTGAAAAGCAATCAACAAAAATACAAGCTAAGGAATTAGTGGGTGAGAGGTGAATATGATCAGTAATGTTATTAAACAATGTGTAGAAGAGAGAATTACAAAAATGGAGATATAATATGTAAGAATTTTAGAATCTATCATATTTAATACTGGGAAAGGGGGGAATTTATGGAGTGATTAGAATTTGTCTGAGTATTACCATAAAACAACGCATTTAAAGAACTAGATGAGTGTGACAAAAACAATGAAAAAGAATTTTTAATGAAGTCAAATCCTTATGAACAAACTCAGCATCATTTTGGAATTAAATTCTATCAACTCACACACTATCAAGTTATTTTTCAACTTCAACAGAACAATTTCAAAGTTGAATGGAGGTGTTAATTATCTTTGTTGGAGCGTCATGTCCTAACTTGTTAATATTCCTAAAAGGCTGTCCCTGAAATAAAGCATTGGTTCTCTGATTTAAGAGCAGCTACAGCAGAAAATGTATTTGGTACACATGTCTTCCTTGCTTTGTGAGGTAGATGTTTTCATAGAACAAATCTAATCAAATTTTATAAACCAGTATTTTTCACTGATAAGGAGTTTTACTCTGGATCGATCGATCTATCTATTATCTATGTATTGGTTATTTATCTAGATGTTATATATGTATTTATCATCTTCTCTGTATATTTCTTATATCTACTATCTATCTAACCAACTTACTACCTAACTGCCTACCAAGTTAGGACTCTTACCATGATTTCCTCAAGAAACTATGGGCAATCACTGTCTTAAATATGTAAATATGTACGTTGAGTAAATTGTTTTATGTGTTGAGTTTCCTTAACGCACATGTACAAAGTCTCTGAACATATGCTAAAAGGAATTATCTATCAGCCCTCCCTCACCTGTAAGAGGGGAGGATAAAGCTTTGGCAGCAAATCTCAACCAGCTGCTGATAAAACTATGAATGCCTAACTTACAAATTTCCTCTCTCAATATCTAGAAAGCAATAGAAAGAATTGACAGTTGGCCTGGAGCCATTTTATTGAAGCAATTACTAGAAATCAACTAATTCAACTCCAAAATGAAAAATAAATGGGATATGGTGGGATTTTGTTATAGCACAAAATCTGTATTAGCAACTAGAAAATGATACAGTGTGATTATATGAATTTCATTTGGTAAAATGAAGGGGAATCAATATAGCACTCAAGAAAAATACTAAAGCTCCCAGAGAAAGAAATATGTAGAATGTGCTTGGCCTGCCACATATTATTACTATTTTTTAGACTGCCATTCAACACCTTGTTTATGTCAAATTCAAGGCAAACTGCAGAGCTGGGTACTGTCCAAAGACATCTCCTCAGAGGAAAGGTCAGGGTCACACTTGGCAGATGGACACTTTATTTTCCCCTCAGCATTTGGGAATGCAGCTTCTATCTGATGAAGCAGTGGGGCTGTCATCAAAGGGACCTGAAGCTGACCTCTTCTATTTGAAAAGATCCTGGACATGAGAGCAGAGAGAGATGATTTCCCTGATGCTGTCACCTTTGTGAACTGGTTCTCTAATGATGGGTGTATTTAAAACAATTCTGCAAATGATACCCAAGGGCATGGCTTCTGAGCAGATTTTGTCAGCTGCTTAAAGCAGGTAAGTTTTGAGAACACGCAATTTTCCTTTTCACCACTGAGCCAGGCTGCCACTCTCTGAAAGCTATCTTCCAAACATTCAGGTCTTTGTCTCCATCTCAAGAGCATTCTAATACCGTGATTTCAGTCTTAGACATACCCATCCTGGCTTTTCTTCTTTGAAATTTTTAACATCTTTGCAAATTTATCTTAAGAAATTTGAAATACAGAGAACAATGCCAAAAAATTTCCATCTTATAATTCACCTCTATACTAAATTAGCAACTGTTAATATTTTGTTAATAGGACTGTTAACATTAGCAACTGTTAACATTCTTTTTGTTGTTGTTGTTTCTCTAAGCACCTATTATTAAAAATGGGAAAAAAAAAAGTTTGACTTCTACCTCTCCTCTCATGCCCCTCTTCTTAGCTTTTGGCAGTATCTTGCAGTCACTGTTTTATACTTCTAGTTTTCATAAATGTTTTATCCCTGGAAATTTGAGTTAAGTTTTTACAATTCACTCAATTTCATGCATTGGTCTGCACTAAGTTGTATTTTTTATTTCATGTTATCTATGATTACCTCCTGGCAATGGCTGAACGTTGCCCCAGAACTTTAAGCAACCTTGCCTGCAAGACTCTGTGCAATGATTTATAACCAAAATTCATCTGCTTTTTAGGAAAGAGTTTCTTGTTGAAAAAGAAGTCTGTTTGTAACAATAAAATCACTACTAATAATGTTAATAACAGCAATCATTTATTGAGTATATACTATTTACCAAACACTGTTATAAACACTTCATATCCATTATCCCACTGAATTCTTAAAAGATCCTGGGATCATGGGATTATTATGCCAATTTTATTGTTGAAAAATAAAACTTTTACCAAAGTGAAATCTTTGTTTGGAAGGCAAAGTAATTATTTTGTAATACCTATTTTCCAAAAGTCTCATTTCATTCTTCTTTGTCAAATACAGTTGTTCCTGGTTGTTGATTACCTACTTGTGTCAAATGTATGCCCTCCGTAATTCTGGTACTCACTGCAGCACTGCAGTGTTATTATAGGTAAGTGTTATTAAACCTATTTATAGAAGAAGAAAATCAAAACTCAAAGAGTTACATGCAACTTGCTCAAGGTCACACAGGTAATAATGAGGGGAGGTAGGGTATAAGCTTCGGGTATTTTTTCCAAATCCATTTATTCTCATTGACTATATTGTACAATAAGAGCTTCAGAGTTATGCTTTCCAAATAAGAGAATTAATGTAGCAAGAAAAAATTTTTGGCACTATTGAAACATTTTAAGGAGATCCTATTAATTTTAATAAATGTTTTTGCATGCACAAGGATTTTCCATTCAAGATCCCTTTCCAAACATATTTAAGAAGTAAAAAAAATTCCCCAACACAGTTCAGAAGGCAGTCTTGTAACGTGTTTGTAAATTTCTGATCCCAGACTGATGCCCAAAAAATTCATCATAGGAGAAATACACTCAGATAGAGGTTTCTCTCTCAGGATTAAAATAGGAAATGGCAAATGTGCTTGGCCATCTAGACTGAAACTGAGAAAATTTAAAAAAAATATGTATAATTTCATAAAAGAATAAAGCTTAAATAGTTATTTTTAAGATCTTAAAGTGCACGTAGATTATGCATTTCTTATGTAACCCCCTCACCCTTAACATTTAAAAAGTCACAGCAAGGAGTGTTGAAGTAATAGAATTTTAAGGATTTAGGACAATTTTATCCCCAGAGACGTATTTTTAGTAATGGATAATGCATAAACGGCTGTATGGGCCCCAGCTCGTCCTAACGTCTGACTTACCCAGACTATTTGGCACAGTAATTAAAAGTCAATGCTTCTTTAAGGCTGACTCCAGAGAAAAGGAAATATATTTGATCTTTAAGACCACAAGAATAATACACCAAAATCTATGGCTGATAATAATGTAGTGTGTCTCATTTTATCTTATGTGAAATTTTATTTCAACCAAGAAAGAAGCTCATGTTTGTTTTTTGTTCGTTTGTTTGTTTTTAGAAAAGCTATTATAAAAGGTTTCAAGTAATGTATTTATTTATTCAGAGAAAGATAGAGCAGGTAGGGGCAGGGAGAGGGAAAGAGAGAGAGAGAGAATCTTGAACAGGCTCCATGCCCAGGGTAGAGCCCCATGCAGGGCTTGATCTTACAACCCCAGAGATCATGACCTGAGCCTAAATCAAGAGAATCAGATGCTTAACTGACTGAGCCACCCAGGTGACCCTGAAAGGTTTCAAATAATTTAAAATGTGTTTTGTCTACTGTACAAGTTAGGGAGGGAAAACTTTACGGAGCTCCCGAGAAAAAACACTAAGATTCAATATGTGTATGGGATACAGGAAGGAGATTCTAGTGAAGCAGAGTAGGGAAGGTATTAGGGATTTTGTATAAAGGGTAAGAATATTGTGGAAGGGTGTGAAGATGAACTGTCTCATGGAAATCTTTAACTCTCCAACCTCACTTCCTTTCCAGTCTTTTGACAAAAGTTTCCTTTACAGAGGTATCGTATGTTAATACCAATTTAAAATTATGATCCCTGTCCCTCCCTAGTATTTCCTATTTCCCTTTGTTCCTGCATTATATTTATTTGTATTCTTTATATATTTCATCTGACAAATTATGTATTTTACTTACTTGTTTATTTTCCATCTTATCTTCCTAGAATATAAGCTCCCTGAAGTTTGGGCTATATCGTTCATCACTGGGTCTCCAATATCTAGAAGACTACCTCACATATAGTAGATTCTCAATAAATAGTTGTTGGAAGAGTATAAAAGAGTGGACATATTCAGACCTTTATTTTATGAAGCTATTAATATCACTATACATGATTTCTTTTGGTTAAAGACACTAACATACAACTCATTTTGTGAAGCTAGCACAACCCTGATAACAAATATGGCAAAATAAGCCTTAAAAAAGACAATAGAAGAATTATAAGCTAAAATGTTTCAAGAAAAAAGATAAAAAATCTCAAGTAGAATATTACACACTCACCTCAATAATAAATTTTAAAAGACATTATTCACCATTATCCAGATGGATTTATCCAAAGAATGCTAGATGAAAATTTTTGTCCATGAAGATAGATGTAGAAAAAGCTTGATATAAGTCAAAATTCACTTATGATTGAAAACATGTAGCAGTATGAGTGGAGAAGGGAATTCTCTTAACCAGATAAAGAGTGTCTGCAAAAACATATACTAAGCATCTCACTTAACAGTGAAATGTTAGAAACATTGTATTTGAGATCTGAAACAAAGAAGCCTGATAATATAAATTTTCCCGGTTTTGCACTGGAGTATGTAGCTACTGCTGTAAGAGAGAAAGAAAAGAAACTAAATATATGAAGATAAAAATTTTTTTAAAGCTATTTCTTAGAGATACTGTACATAGAGAATGCCAAAGGGAATCCACAGCAAGAGTAGAGCTCATGAGAGAGTTCAGCAAGGTACTAGATTAAAAATATGAAATATATTATTTCCTGTATAAGAATAAAAAGTGAGCAATAAAATCTAAAAAGGATCTTGAAAAAAATTATGTGTATAGTTTTGAACACTCAGTATGAGGATATCAATTTTCACTGAATTCACTTGTAGATTTGTTGAAATTCCAAACATGTCTCTACATTTTTGATGGACTTAAAAACATGATAATAAAATGTTTATTGAAATGAATTATGTCGACAATAGCCAATATACACTTGAGAAAAAACAGGGTGAGTAGGTATTCTATCTAATGCCAAGAATTAATTTTTAAAGGAGATTTGGTAGTAAAGGTAGTTAGGGAATAATAACTTAACCCATCAATGGTGTTACGATGACTAGTTATCTGTATGGAAAAAATAAAATTGGACCATCACATCATACTATAAAATCGGCCACAGGTGGTCTAAAAAAATTAAAATCCAACTTCAAAGCTTTAAAATGATAATAGAGAAAAGTATTATCTTTCATCACTTTGGGAAAGGAAGGAACTCTTAAGCAAGACATAACATAGGGGCGCCTGGGTGGCTCAGTTGGTTAAGTGTCTGTTTTAGGTTCAGGTTGTGATCTCGAGGTCCTTGGATCAAGCCCCATGTTAGGCTCCCTGCTTAGCGGGGAGTCTGCTTCTCCCTCTCCCTCTGCTCCTCCCTCCTGCTCCTGCTCTCCCTCAAATAAATAAATAAAATCTTAAAAAAAGGACATTACATAAAGTTGGTAGATTTGACTACTTAAAATTATAAATCCTGTTTACATAGAAGTTATTTTAAAGATGATAAAAAGATAATTTTATGGAGACAAGATATTTGCTATATATATATGTATCTGACAAAAGACAAAGATATATATATATATTTGACAAAGGACTATTATCTAGAATGTTTATATACGTATGCATGTTTAATTTATATTGTTTGTATTTGCTGTAGACTGAATATCTGTGTCTCTCCCCAATTAATATATTGAGTCCTAATCCCCAATGTGATGCTAGTAGGAGGTAGGGCCTTTCAGAGGTGATAAGGTCAAGAGGGTGGAGCCCATATTCCTGGGATTAGTGCTCTATAACAGAGACACTGGAGAGATCCCTTGTACACTTCCGCCATGTGAGAAAGCAGCCAATAAACCAGAAAGTGACACTGACTCTGTCATAGCCTTGATCTCTCAGCCTCCAGAGCTGTGAGAAATAAATTTTTGTTGTCTACAAGCAGCCCATTCTATAGCAGTTTGTTATAGCAGTCTGAATGGACTAGCAATGTTTAAGTTTAGTTTTATATTTGTATTTATTTTCAAGAGAATCATAAGATATAGTAAAACAAATGAAAAAGAAAAGGATAGAAGGGGCACCTGGGTGGCTCTGTGGGTTAAGCCTCTGCCTTCGGCTCAGGTCATGGTCTCAGGGTCCTGGGATCGAGCCCCACATCCGGCTGTCTGCTCAGCAAGGAGCCTGCTTCTCCCTCTGTCTCTGCTCTGCCTCTCTGCCTCCCTGTGATCTCTCTCTCTCTGTCAAATAAATAAATAAAATCTTAAAAAAAAAAAAGAGTGCTGGTATGCATGCTGAACAAAGACAGCTCTTACAGTCTGCATTGGGAGAGTAAATTAGTGTTTTTGGAAAAAAGTTTCTAATAAAACTTAGAAAGTGGTTTGACATCTAATAGTTGTGACCTAGAAACTTCGTTCTGTAATGTTTTCTATAGGATGTATGTTCAAAAAGGGTCATAGCAAAAAATTCTGTAAACAACCCAAATGTATGTGTAGTTATACAAAATATTATAGTCTTACCACATATTATACACAGTGAAAATAAATCAGCTATAATTATCTACATTAACATAAATGAATTTCATAAACATGATATGGAGTAAAAAACCAGTAAATCACAGGAGAAAATATGTAGAACTAATGAATCTTTATTGAATAAACTGATGAATGAAGAGAGAAAAATATTTCTTGTTCAGGGATTTATGCATAGGTGGTAAAACTAAAATATAAGGAAAACAAAGGTGTGATTATCACAAAATTAAGAATAGAAGTTATTCTGAGGGAGGGTGATTAGAAGTTAGGGATTGGGAGGTGATTAGATTAGGTAATTAAGGAAGGGTTCCTGATAGGGCTTTTGAATGAATACTGTTTATTCATATTGGAATAGTTAAATGGACGCTTATTTATGTTTCATACACTGATCTGTATATATGGCATATATAGTGCAAAGTTATAGAAAGGAAACAAAGGCAAGATCCCAAACCAGAGATCTGTCCAAAGTATTACAGACAGAAAGAGCTAAAACCCCGATTGGATCACTTCTGTCTGAGTACATAGCAAGTTCCCATCTGCTAAGCCTCCACTCCAGCCTCGGAAAACAGCAATTGACATTTTGCCTCCACAGCCCCATCTCACCTCTTCAGGCTGACACCCCTGACATGCTCCTGCTCACATCCAAGGCTGCTATTAGACCTTATGTTAGAAAAGGAGCCTAGAAGACACCTTTGAACTTTTCCTGCTTCTCTCCCAAGCGACTCTAAAAGTTCATGATAAGTTCCACGGTAGTTCTGCAAAGGGTACTATGAAATGATAAAATCAGTAAAATCAGTAATAAGTACTTATATTTCTTGAGTCTTTGCACTGTTTTTGTTTGTTTGTTTTTGCTTTTTTTTTTTTTTTTTTTTTTTTTTTTTTTTGCTATGGTATACACTCAATAGAGGACCAGGTCAAGCCTTTAAAAATATACTTTGGATCATGTTACTTTTGTACTCAACACTCACCAATGGTGTCACTTTTAAAAAGTCCATTCAGTAAAAAAAAAACCAAAAACTTTATAGCATTCTGTATAAATGTCATTCATAGAATATATGCACACTCTTATTCCACTTTCCTGAGAAACCATGATTCAGTTTTGATCCAATAAGTCATACAAAATCAGAGATTTCAATTTAACCATTTTTGTGCATTTCTGAAGTTCTCTGATGTTAACCAACAATTTTTAAAAAGCCTTGCAAATATTACTCTTATAAAATTTGGGATAAAACTGCTTTAATTAAAGATTGCAGTAGCATTTCATTTAGAAATCTTTTGTATAAAGATATATGTATTCAAAATAGATATAGTGCTTGTAAAAAACAATCCTGAACTTAAATAATTCAATTGGATATATGTATTTTGGCCTTTAAAATCATAGAGCAGCATTATTACAACGGAGTCTGAATGTAACATAAACCTTCCTTGGCTCATAGATCTTACAGAGAAGAGAGAAAACATTGCCTTTTTTTTTTTTTTTAAATTTGAAAGAGAGAGAGAGAGAGAACATGAGAGGGGAGGGTCAGAGGGAGAAGCAGGCTCCCTGCTGAGCAGGAAGCCTAATGTGGGACTTGATCCAGAACTCTGAGATCATGACCTGAGCCAAAGGTACTTGCTTAACCAACTGAGCTGACCAGATGCCCAAAAACATTGTTTTTCTCACACAGTTTCCAAATCAAACTTGAAAGGCTTTATATAAATATATTAGACAAATATAAAGTGATGAAGGTTTCCTAAGAATCTCTTCTCAAATGGAAATATTTTACTTTTGAAAAAATATAATACATATAAAGTATAACAGCAAATAAATGTTAAACACAAAGTAGGTGTCTATATGAATTTAATTATTATTCTCTTCCTGAAACACTGGTTTTAGGATTTCTTATGTCTTTCTCAACTTCCTGATCTCTCATATTCTTTTCAAACTCTTTTTCCAACCTTATAGCTACTCTTGTAAATATCACCAGCAAGGGGTGCCTGGGTGCCTGGGTGCCTGGGTGGCTCAATGGGTTAAAGCCTCTGCCTTCGTCTCAGGTCATGATCCCAAGATCCTGGGATCGAGCCCCGCATCGGGCTCTCTGCTCAGCAGGGAGCCTGCTTCCCTTCCTCTCGCTCTGCCTGCCTCTCTGCCTACTTGAGTCTACTACTACTGTCTGTCCAATGGATAAATAAAATCTTAAAAAAAAAAAAAATCACCGGTGACCTCCAAGTTTCCTAATTCAGTATTCACATTGGGTTTGAATTTTTCTTTTACTCAGTAGTATTCAATAGAACTCGTCTATCTTTTATGCTTCCTTATCTTTGTTCCTGTGAAATAGCCTTGTCCTGATTTTCCTCTCTCTCCTTGGTCACTCCATCTCACCCCTCGTTGGACCTCTAGGGCAGAATAATTGGTTTTCTTCTCTTTGTTCTCTATGCTATCTTCTTAGTGACTTCAGATAATAAGAAGTCTGATGAGACTAAGAGTTCTAATGCTAAGAACTCTCAAATTGATTTCTCTGGTCTTGAACTTTCCCCTAAATTTATGACTAAAAGACAATCATGCACTAGATAGGTCTATTTGGAGGTAACAGACATTCAGAAATGATGTGTCTAAACTAGAGCAATTGATTTTTTCCACAAATCTTTTCTCTGAGATCTCCCCATCTTATAAATGAGCAGGAATATTCACTACCTGCTTAATGGAAGTTTAGGAACCACCCTTGATTCCTCTTTTTCTTCCACTACATCAAATCCAGCAAAAATTCCTAGATGCTCCTTCTAAAACTTACTGAACTAACTCTAGAGCCTAGAAGATTTTTTGGCATACAGTAAGGACTCAATAAATATTTGCCAAATTTGTCAAACATGAATATTTTCTGGCTTTACATTTTTATCATTATATTTGAAAACTTCAGTTTTACAAAAGAATGCCAACTCTTTCCCTGGGAAATAATTTAAATGCAGAATTTTATTTCCTTAGAGTTTATACAAGAGGAAATGAAGGGATTGATGTCTATTTGGACCTAGATTCTTTTTTTTAACTAAAGAAAGGATCAGTATATAGTGTCGCTACATCATAAGTCTGAAATTGTGACAGCACTGTAAGAGGTCAAGCAGATTTCTGTCATTGTTTACAACAAGATGTTGAGATTTCATTTAAAGTACTCTGCACAGACACAAACAATATATTCTACAGAGTAACAGAACTGCTCCCCAGATTGGAAGTGGATAAAATTTAAAGTATGTTTTAATTCAACTTTTGTAGTAAAGACAGCCAGTAATAAGAGCCAAGAAAGTATCCAAAATAATTAATTTATTTTTAAAAGAGAGACAAAAAAAATAAGTAGAGAGGAATGCCATTATTACCTCTTCCTGATTTTATTTTTATATACATTTTTATAAAATAGCTTTTATTATAAACTTTATGTCATAAATACCTTACCAATAATTTTCTGTTTCTATTCTCTTTTATAGGGTGGCTCTATTCTAGTTATTCAAAGATACCCCTATAGGACTTAATATGTCATAAGATTTTTGTCCTTTGCTATTTATATTTTCAGAAAGCCAAAGAATAAGCTACCTACCTAACTTGTAGGTATTCTTTTAGTTTTATCATGCATCTTATCTTTAATGTTAACAATGTTGCCGGCTTTAATGGTATGATAAAAAAATATAAAGCTTAAAAAGTCTTGAGGGACTTTTCATTCTTAAAAATGCGGGAAAAAAGTTACTCTAAGGATAAGGACTCAGAGTATAATAAAATGCACATAACTGACCTAACACTGTTTTGGGTGATCCAGTTCCAATTTGAACTAAATCTCTTTCTCTCTGTCATCACTGTAACTTTCAAGTTTGTTACTATCAGTAGAATATGTAGTGACTTCTGATGTTTCCTCTGATTAAATAGCTAAATTATAATCTTTATTATTATTATTTTTTGTTACAGAATTTGATGCTAAATGATAATCAGAAAAAAATTCTAATGTATGAGGCTCTTGTCTCAGCATTAGTTATAATAAACATATAAACAACCTAAATACACCAAAATGAGATGTTTAAATTATGGTAATCTACACTTTGAGATGCAGTATAGTGCTAAGGACTTTGGCATCAGATCAGGTTTAAATCTTTGTAAAGACCTTGTCAACCTTGTAAAAACATTGCCAAAGTGTTTTCCCAAATAGGCCATTTCAGAGCCATCTATAGAGCTTCTTAAATATAGTTCCTGGAACTGACTCCACACTTTCTCACTTGATAGGTCTAGGCTAGAGCTGAACACTGGAATGTTTAACAATACCCCTGAGCTTACAAATTAATTGGATTCTAAAAGTCTGTTCCCACAGTTATAAAGTGGAAGACATATAATACCTATAGTATAGTGTCGTTTAGAGGATTAAAATAATATATAGAGAGTACTTTAGAAATTTTCTCTGCATACCATAAGTATGTAATATATTTGGATTTGTTGACAACTACAGCTTTTATTACTACTATTCTTCCTTCTGTGACCACAAATGCCACTTCTAACTCTGCTCTTATTATTATGATTATTACTGATTTATGAAATAATATGTAGTCGTCATATTAAATTCATGCTTTAGAGAAAGACTAAATGACTAATAAATGTTCACAATATATTTAGTGAAAATGTATTTACTGTTTTCTGCAATTCCCCAAGCTGTCAAAAAAGGTAAAATTATACAAGTGCATGGGGGAAAAAAAAACTGTAAGAATTGCATTGAAAATGTAACTAAACTTACTACTACAGAGAAGTGTTCAAGTGTGAGTTTCTTTTTCTTCTTTAGGCATTTCTGCATTTCCAAAATTTTCTATTCTGGCCAAACTAGATTTAAGCTTCAATCCCATACATATCAAATACTCATTCTAGGAAGGATACTCTGTACCCTGCAGTGATGAAGGCTACAAAAAGGCCACAGTGAGGGGGGACAATGTCTAGTAACACAAGATGGCTTTAATAATGACCATCTTGGAGTTCCCTCACCCCATGTACTGGAAATTATACATCCACATTTCATGTCTGTGTCACCAAAGATTATAGTTCTCCTTCTTTTAGAGAATAGTCTGAGCTGGCTTTGAAGCCATGTGTTTTTTGCCTGTGGTTCTATCATGAGCTCTGCTTCGTTAAGCTGCGATATGAAGCTCTTTCTTCAGGGCTCCTTCCTCAAATTCTTAGTTGACTTTTCCTTCCCTTTCTGGCAATACCTCCCAGTGGCAGGTGTCTGCCTTACTTTTGCTTGGCAGCAGACTTTCTGTAAACATTTCTTACTTGTCCCATGACCCTGGTTATGGTTTTTTCCCATCCCCCATTTCAGGTCACCCGCCTTTCCCATCCAGTCTGTCATCACAACAGATAATCAAGCACTCTTTGCCTCCTACAGCCCCAAATTCATTTCCTTGCTCTCTTCATGGCTAATCAAGACTTTTTCAAAGAAGAAGTTGTGTTGTGGCCTCTGGATCACAGTTTATCTCTGTTGCATGGAATGCAAAGGATAAAACACATTTTGATGCATAATATCCCAATTTCAGTTTATACACAGGAACCAAACCTGTAACAAAAGGAAATTTGATTCAGTCTACTGAAGTATCATTATATAATAAGACTCAAACATGATCCATTTATACAGTATTTATTTATTTAAGAGAAGGTATATGGGGATTATACTGTCTCATAAAACTGATCTATAAGAAGCCTGAAGTGGATTGACTAGGTAACTACCAGTTACAATAAAAAGTACAATAGCAAATGGTTTTTCAGATGTGGAAAAAAACAAAACAAAACAACTAATGTCACAGACAAACAATATCCTTAAATTGATAAATTGCCTAATTACAGTAGAGGCTAAAAATACGTGCAACTAGCACTGGACTATGGCTATAAAACAGAGAGATTTTTGCTTTTGGTAATAAAACTACCAGCATTAAATTATTAGGGAAAATATTTTAAAATAAAGCACCACATGAAGTGATAACATACATTTCCAAAGACTTTTTAGGATTTACTTCTAATTTTGGAATACTAAGAGCTCCTGCTACTAATTTTCAGCACCTTTTCTCTCATTCTAAAGTTCATTCTAAACTTCTTGTCTGAAGATCATCTATATAAGCATGAATAGAGTAGATGATGAAAACAAAATTTGAGAAGCTTCTCATTTTCTCATCTATCGTGTTACATCATCGGTGCTAAGCAATGGCTCTCTCTCTTCCTTTTCTTGCACATCCAAACATAAGGGAAAAGATACGTTTTCTTGCCTTTACCTTTTTTCACAAGCCTCAGGTTATTCTAGGATTTCTATTTCTAGAAACTATTCTGAGACATCTGTGCCTCTCCCATATTCATCCTAAATTATGTGCCTTTTTCTCCATTTACTTTTTCTTGATTTTTATTAAATTTGGTCCTACTAGAGCCACCTTACTGATGATTTTTAATATATCAGATCCACTCTTTTTTCTTCATTGGTATCACTTACCAACATCTATCAGATTTATGTTTTAGAGACCTTTTGATTCTCTTCTATTTTCAAATCCTGGAAACATGCTTACTTTTGACTGGCACACTTTAGAAAGCATTCTTCTTAAAATGTAGTAGGCAAATTTAATGTGCCTCTTCCTCCACCAGCTACCAACTGCCCTGAAACAATATGATCAACACTTTTGATCACCCTTTTTGGTTAATATTTTACATGTTGATTTATTCTTTCAATACAATGATCCAAGGAAGTTGTCTGGATTTTAAAATGCTAAAACAGAAAACAAAACAAAAATCAAACAATTCTCACTCTCTCACTAAAATAAAAAATAATTATCTTCTTTACAGAATATCACTGTTGTCTCTGTACAAAAATGGTGTTTGTTGTATATTGAAGGCATATATTGTTCTTTTTCTTCTGTTTCACTTGGTTTTGTAGAATTTCTATGACATTCAGAAAGAAAAGAAAATATAAGGAATAGTTACAAGTTGTAGGTTCATTCCCATTAGAACTAAGAAATTTAACAGAATAAATTTAATAAAAAATATGTTTATAATGACTGACTTGCTATCATAAGATTGAGTCATGTATCCAATTCACTTTTGTTACCAAGACAAGTAGCAAGAATCACCTATTCATATTCTGACTGATTACTTAATAATATTCTTTTAAAAAATGTATTAACACAATTTAATGCAATTGGAAACAGTTAAATCAGAGGTGTCATCAAACAATAGCATTGTTATACTTTTTTAAATTATCTATATGTGTAAAGATAGGGAGGTCAATTTATATTCAATCCACCATTAATGAAAGCTGGCTACCTTGCATCAATGTAAGTACTTAGTTAAGCCAACTTTTATTTCTTTACATATGACTGATCTAAAGCTCCGAGAAATTTAATTACAGGAATGGAACTCAGTTTAATACTACTTAGTTTTTTCATGCAAGTTTTACATTCAAAAATATCCTAGAAGTACAAAGGAGGTAATATATTTCTGTAAATGCTGGCCTTCTATCATGGAAGAACTTAAAGCCTGAGAAAATAAAACTCCAATGTATCTGAGGCTGTCACTTGGCAGGGTGCTTTTGGATAAAATGGGCCAAATTTACAATGGTAGAACAATATTGTGGGGACTTACTAGGAAAATTTATTTCCCTTCTTCCTACGCCATCAGCATTGTGTTGGGTGTTACGAATGTGCAATTGGGGACAGGGGTAATTGAAAGGGTAGGTTCAAAAGAGAATGAGACTAGTTTTTTTCTCTCTGAATATGGTAATGGCTTAATGGCTATTCAGAACCAGATGACCCACCATCAAAGATCTCCTGCAATTTATAGCAAATGAAAAAGAGTGCTACTATCTTTATTTTGTTTTCATAAATCCAGTTCTGGAAAAAGTATTGAAAGAAACAAAGCCTGTTATATAATCACAAACAAATCCTTTCCAAATAGTACATGATGGATAATTTATATCACTTTGAAGATGAATGACTGAGTGACCAATGCCCTATAGGGACCTCTAGCCAAAGACCAGCTATAGTTGAAGAAAGTTAATTTTGTGATTTGTCATCACGAGAGTGAAAAGTAAATGTGGAGGGGCGTCGGGATGGCTCAGTGGGTTAAAGCCTCTGCCTTCGGCTCAGGTCATGATCCCAAGCTCCTGGGATAGAGCCCCACATGGGGCTCTCTGCTCAGCGGGGAGCCTGCTTCCTCCTCTCTCTCTCTCTGCCTGCCTCTCTGTCTACTTGTGATCTCTGCCTGTCAAATAAATAATCTTTTTAAAAAAAAAAAAAGACATTTAAAAAAAAAAGAAAGAAAAAAAAGTAAATGTGGACAGCCATGGAGTGTCTCCGTTAAGACTGTGATAGAAAGGGCTTATTCCTGGGGACCCTGGATAGTTCAATGGGTTAAGCGTCTGCCTTCATATCAGGTCATGGGATCAAACCTTGCATCAGGTTTCAACCCTGCATCATGCTCCCTGCTCAGCAAGGAAGCTGCCTCTCCGTCTCTCTTTCCCTCATTCTGCCACCCTCCCTGTTTGTGCTGTCTCTCTCCATCAAATAAAATAAAATCTTTCAAGAAGGAGAAGAAGAAGAAAGGGCGTATGGCAAGACTTGGGCTTGGGTTAGGTGATTCTGAGGAGAGTTCAAGGTAATAAGTCTTTACAGTGGTTTGGATGCTGTCAGGAAGTTAGGGTAATTCTATCATTGTTTATCTCAATAACTCTCATTTAGAAAGTGAGAAGACAAAACAAGGCTAATACTGCAACTGGAAATGGATGCCCAGTCATTCATAATCAGTCAGAATAAGGATATAAGTGTTTTTATTTTTTTTTTTTGTCATTTGGACAGTGGTCTTTTTTGTCTGGCTTCATTAGAGTCACTGAATGGCCTTAAATGATGATGTCCTGTGAAATGTTTACATTTAACAGAAGAACATTCTGGGCTAGCTCTGAGTCCCAGGTAATCTAGTGACACCAAGACCTATCTGGTATTGCCAGGTCATTTACCTATCTGGTAAAGCAGCAGGGGCTATTTTCCTATTTTTTAGAATATATTAGATAACTTTAAAATATTTCAAATTAAATACAATAATTCAAACAAAAGCATTAATTCAAAGTGATACATGCACCCCTGTGTTTATAGAAGCATTATTTAGAATAGCCAAACTATGGAAGAAGCCAAAGTGTCCACTGATACATGCATGGATAAAGAAAAAGTGGTGTGTGTAAATAAGAATGAAATCTTGCCTTTGCAAGGGCATGGATGGAACTAGAGAGTATTAGGCTAAGTAAAATAAGTCAGAGAAAGACAAATACAATATGATTTCACTCAATGTAGAATTTAAGAAACAAAACAAATGAGCAAAAGAAAAAAAGAGGGAAACTAAGAAACAAACCCTCAACTACAGAGAACAAACATGGTTACCATAGGGGAGGTGGGGGTGGGGGGTGGGGAGAGTAGGGGATGGGGATTAGAGGACACTTATCATGATGAAAATAATAAAAGACTAAAAAAATCTTTCAAATAAATTATAAAACAACAAAACTCCAAGTCAATCCATTTACCAATAGGCACAATGTAGTCTATTTTGCCAGACATGACGTATACGTTGGATTAGAAGAAGAAAAAGGAGGAGTAGGAGAAAGGGAGAAGGAGAAAAAGGCAGGGGAGAAGGAAGAAGTGAACTAGACAAAAGAAGAAGGGATTACATTCTAAGGAGTGTAAGAGAGAGTTGGTGAGAAGGCTTCTGTGATGATCCTAATAATCCCTGACTTCTTACATTCATAGTCTTCAGCACTCCCCTCCCCTTGAGTATGTGCTGACCCCCAAGACTTGCTTCTAATGGGTAGAACATGACAAAAGTGATAAGATATAATTGTTAATATATTGGTCTCTGTCTCTCTGAAGAAGAAAGCTACTGTGTTGTAAGCTTCTGTGTGGAGAGTCCCATATAGCAAGGAACTGAGGGAGGTCTCCTGCTGACAGCCAGTTCATCAGCCCATGAAGAACCAAATCCTGCTAACAACCATGTGAATGAGACTGGGAGCACATTCTCTCCCTTTTCAAGCCTTAAGATAACTATAATTCCTGGTTGACACCTTGATCTCAGTCTGATAAAAGACCTTGCAATGGAGAATGGGTGAGTTGCATCTGGATTCCTGGTCCCCAGAATTTTTGTAATAAAATATTGGTTGTTTTAAACCATTAAGATTTGGGATAATTTGTTACAATGACAGATTACTAATACTGAAAATTGGGGCAGGATAAGAGGTGAGGCAAGGGAGGGATCCAGGACATAGATTTTAAGGAGGTACTTATGCTCCAGAGTGTGCAAGGTCCTCACTCACCCTGGTCCAGCTCTGCAGGAGAAACATGAAAGCAATATTGCAGAAGGGATGGGAACTTTGGTTATAAATGTACTAAACTATTGCATATACATTTGTGATAGTGGAATTCCACTGATAGCCAATGCCAAAATTACAAGTATTCTAGGAACTTCACTGAGAATGATAGCTAGTTAGATAGAATAGGAGATATGAAGTTTTACATAGCACGATACACACCCATCTCTAGGGAAATTTAGAAAATTATGGTATTTTTAAAATTTTTTTAAATTTAAATTCAATTAGCCAAGGCATAGTACATCAATGGTTTTTGGTATAATATTCAGTGATTCATCTGTTCGGTATAACACCCAGTGCTCATCACATGATCCGAAGGTAGGAAGTGGAAGGCAGAAGAGAGATAACTCTTTGTTGCTTAAATGTTGTAAAATATTTGCTGTAAGAGGATTTCTTGGTAATATCTTATATATACTAATTTTATGAACTAATCTCCCTAAGCACCCCAGCAGGAAATAGACAGAGAAAGGATAAAAGCACCAACATAAAATATGAATGCTCTGTAAGGCACAGCAGGAAAACGTGAATGAATGAGTCATTTAAGCAGAACTTTAAGTGTGCCAAGAGGCAAGTTGTGAAAGAAACTACTTTTAAGAAATTCAAGATGGAGCTAAATTATGTTCAAATATCAGATCAGGAAATGTTGGTAGTTAAAAAAAAGTAAAAAGACGGCAGTATTTAATGATATCTTAATAGAAGTTAATTTTGATTTTAAGTGCTTTAAAAAAACAAAGCTAATTGTTGTTTTTGTAATATATGCCATTACTGAGCAGGTCAACAGATCATTATCAAAACTCAAAATTTCAAAACAACTTAGACTAGTTTTTTTGAAATTTTAGTGTGAGAATCACTTGGGGATCTTGTTAAAAAGTAGATTATAATTCAGTTGGTCTGGGGTAGAACCTAGACTTCTGAATTTTAACAATCTTTTAGATAATATCTTTCTAACAAAGCTACCGGGTGACCACAATTTTGAGTTATAAGGACTCAGAACAATGCTCTTGGAAATGGGGTGCCAAAACAAGCAGTATCAATATTAACTGGGAACTTATAAGAAATGCAAATTCTTGGATCCTAGTCCAGACCACAGAAGCAGAAGCTTGAGATGTCCAGCAATTTTCAACCTGTCAGAGCCTCTGGGATTCTGAGACATGAGAAGTTGGAATACCTTGTCTTAGAATATAGTCTTTCTGAACCAGGGGTACAAATCAGAAACCCTTACAGAATTTTTAGGGAAATGTACCTGCCCAGACCTTACTTAGCTCTAAAGAGTCTGATTAAAGTGGTGGGAGGTGGAGCTGGAAAAATTTCTAGAAAGTTTCCTTGGGTGGGTAAAGGTCATAATTTAAAACTGAGAAATGGTTTTATAGCAACTGCATTGGTGTTCAAAGACTTGGCCAAGGTTTGGGAATGAGAAGTAAGAGTGCCCTTATTCTCATACCAGTTCTTTTCCTGGCACTTTCAAAATGATATCAGGAGGACTTTAAATAATACAAAATGGTCTCTTTCTCATGGAATGGAAATGATCCCAGCACGCTGTTGTTTTTCCCTCTTGGATAAAGAAACAGTCACTCATTCTGACTTGCTGTCTGTGACAAAGCCAACTCAGAGGTCTGCATCAGTCACTTAACTACATTCTCTTTCAGGCGTTTCACATTGAAATTACAACATAGAAATTGAAGAATTCCTTAAAGCTGATTTGTGATAGGCTCCCAGGCAAAGCTTTGAGAGCATGGCCAATATAATGTATATGCTAGCACAAGTGCCTGGGTGTTATACATAATGGTTACTTAAATGCTTCCTTATTTTCTAAAAGGTGTTTTAAAAATAATTTTTTTAAAATTATTTATTTATTTAAGAGAGAGTAAGAGAGCATAGAGGGAGAGGAAGAAACAGACTCCTGGCTGAGCAGAGAGCTCCATATGGGGCTTGATCCCAGGACCTATGAGATCCTAGGACCAAGGACTGAAGACAGATGTTTAACCAATTGAGCCACCCAGGCCCCACTGAAAAATAGGTTACTTTTAGAATTGGTGGTTTATTTCTGGTTTCTATGTTTTATAACTTTTTCAGCTTAAAATATTATTTTTATGAGTTTTTATTTATTTATTTGACAGACAGAGATCAAAAGTAGGCAGGGAGGCAGGCTCAGACGGGGGCAGGCGGGTGGGGAACAGGCTCCCTCCTGATCAGAGAGCCTGAAGCAGGACTTGATCCCAGGACCCCAAGATCATGACTGGAGCAGAAGGCAGAGACTTTAACCAGCTGAGCCACCCAGGCACTCCTAAAAATATTCTTGATAAGATTTTATTACTATGTGGCAAAGATTTTTACATAGAGCAAACTCCATTGGGGAAGTTCTTAATGTTGGAACAGAAAGGATGTTGACAAGTGTTTATCAGTTGCATGTATCTTATTCTTTTTTTAAAATTTTTTATTTCTTTTCAGTGTAACAGTATTCATTGTTTTTGCATTGTTAAAATGTCTGTATTGCCTAGAGCAATCTATACCTATAATGCCATTCCAATCAAAATTCCACTGGCATTTTTCAAAGAGCTGGAGCAAATAATCCTAAAATTTGTATGGAATCAGAAGGGACCCCGAATCATAAGGAAATGTTGAGAAACAAAAACAAAACTGGGGGCATCACGTTACCTGATTTCATGCTTTACTACAAAACTGTGATCACCAAGACAGCATGGTACTGGCATAAAAACAGACACATAGACCAGTGGAACAGAGTAGAGAGCCCAGATATGGACCCTCAACTCTATCGTCAAATAATCTTCAACAAAGCAGGAAAAAATACACATTGGAAAAAAGACAGTTTCTTCAATAAATGGTTCTGAGAAAACTGGGCAGCTATATGTAGAAGAATGAAACTGGACCATTCTCTTATACCGTGCACAAAGATAAACTCAAAATCGATAAAAGACCTCAACGTGAGACAGGAATCCATCAGAATCCTAGAGGAGAACATAGGCAGTAATCTCTTCGATATCAGCCACAGCAACTTCTTTCAAGATATGTCTCCAAAAGCAAAGGAAACAAAAGCGAAAATGAACTTTTGGGACTTTATTAAGATCCAAAGCTTCTGCACAGCAAAGGAAACAGTCAACAAAACAAAGAGGCAACCCATGGAATGGGAGAAGATATTTGCAAATGACAGTACAGACAAAAGGTTGATATCCAGAATCTATAGAGAACTTCTCAAACTCAACGCACACAAAACAGACAATCATAAAAAATGGGCATGTATCTTATTCTATACTCTTTGAGAATTTATATCACAATGCAGAGTACTAACCACTATACGATCACGGCGAGAATTTATATCAAATATATTTAGTAGAACCCAGCACTCTTGTGGAATGCTCTTCCAATGGGTATCTCTGGGACCTTTTGGATAATATGAAGGAGATTTTAGGGTGTCTGAGTCTCTTAGATTCATGGAAAATGGTTCTGAATTTGAGTGATGCTGCCCCACTAAATGACTTTATAAATACATAGACATATTTTTATTTTTACATAGACAAATGACGTTTAGTGGATGAAGGCAAGCAAGGCAAATTTCTGATTTGTACTTCTGATTTCTGATTTGTACTTTGGTTCAGAAAGACTATATTCTAAGACAGTGGTATTCCAGCTTCCTATGTCTCAAAATCACCTGGAAGCTTTGACAGGCTGAAAATTGCTGAACATCTCAAGCTTCTGATTCTGTGGTCTGGACTAGAGTCCGAGAATTTGCATTCCTAGTAAGTTCCCAGGTAATACTGATACTGCTTGTCCTGGGATTCTATTTCCAAGAGCATTGTTCTTGTAACAATGCTTGTAACCCATGCTGCACTGAGAAGAGTCTAGCATAATGAGGCAGGACTCCACACTAAATGGCACTCCTTAGCAAACATTTAAGGAAGGAATCATGGATTCTACTTTGTAATCTGAAGGAATGGGGTGGAAGGAGAAAATGCCCTCTGGACATATGGATCTCACTGTGAAGTGACACGGGTCGTTCTATCTAGGGAACAGCAGCAGATGGAGGCCGTTAAAAGCAAGCCAACCCAAGACTTTGAAAATACTCAATGAAAGATCTGTTTTAAAAAGTGCATTCTTCTTAGAATGCTCAGCAGGAAAGGTCAACATGCACTTTGATAATGATGCTGAAGCCTGGAAGTTAGGCAAATAAACAAGGAACAGGAAAGAGTTTACCCAAACAAAGTCAATGGCATGATTTGTGGTCAAGGAATATGGGGAGGAAAGACAGCTACAATAAATATCATCTCATAGGTTTCTCACTGATGGTCTGGTTTTATTTCAGAGGTGAATTTTATGCTTTATAGAAGAGTCGTTTGCAGCCAGAGGTAAGCTGGTGATCTCACGGAATAGCTTTTTCCAAATTAAGAATAGCTTTTCCATGACAGACCTAAGACCTCAGACCTCAGTTTATAAACAGAAGTCCAGGCATTATGCTTGAGCATATATCACATGGACTTAAAAGAATTTCTCAGAAATATCTGAAACCATCCTCAGCTAAGAAGCCCCATTCTAGAAGAATTGATAAATAACATTTCCCCTCCTTCAACACATTTAACATGAGATCTATCCTTAACAGACTTTAAAGTGTACAATACAGAACTGTTAACTTTTTAAAAAGATTTTATTTATTTATTTGACAGAGAGAGATCACAAGTAGGCAGAGAGGCAGGCAGAGGGTGGGGGGGAGAAGCAGGCTCCCCGCTGAGCAGAAAGTCTGATGTAGGGCTCGATCCCAGGACCCTGAGATCATGACCCGAGCCAAAGACAGAGACTTAACCCACTGAGCCACGCAGGTGCCTCAGAACTATTAACTTAAGTCAGAATATTGTGTAGCAGATCTCCAGAACTGCAGAATTCAGGTCTGCAAAAAACACTAGTTTTCTCTGCCTATATTGTCATGCTACAGGGTGGTAAATTCCTGACTACACATCTCAGAGAGAGTCTGGAATATCTCTATGCTGTCACGTGGGGGGTGGTTTAAAAAATTAAGAATAAAATAATAAATTAGTATTATCTTTCTGCTCTTTTGTTACTGAAAAGCAAGAAAAACAAGGATTTTCCCCCTGCAATCTTAAGATAAAAATTTCAGGAGTCCAAAAATAATCTTGAATATTATGGATTCAACAAAGAAACTTCGAGTGCAGGAAGGTTGGGAGGGAGAGAAAAAGAGAAAGAATCACTACAGAGAGAGAATTTAGTGTATTTTATGCATCAATAACAATAATATAAAGTCTAATCTGTTCTCTTCAAGCATCTTTTGTGCTTCATCTATACTTCGATGCCCTGTTTAAGGAAAATCATGACGCATTATTTTTGAATTTAGGAGTCTCTCAGCTTTGGTCTTTGAAATGAAGCTTCAAATGCTTATAGCATCTTGGCTTTTCAATACATAGATGCGTTGTTCAGTAACTCTTAGCGAAGAGCATCTACCCCATCTTATTAGCGCTTCATATATTTTTAAATTTATAAAACATTGTGCTTATTATTTAGTGTGATATTAAAATAGTCATTTGAAATGAGTTGGGGACCCTAGGAGGTCAATTTCATACTAATTACTTTGTCACGCACTTCCTTCTTCCCAGCGTGGATGATTTTCACCTCTACATGAAATTTGTAAATCACTAAACATTTGGAAGAGGTAGTGCCTGGAATAATTTACACCTGCTCTGAATGACTGCAGCATTTTATATTCAGCAAATGGGGGCTTGAAATCCCTGAAACCCAGGCTTAAAATTTTTACTTAATGTATTTCTCTCCATACACATCTATCTACTTAGTATTCTTAATATTTGGTCATAATAGTTGTAGATCTGAAAAACAAAATCATCCATGAACTATTTTTAGGACTAGAGAGGTTTTTTATGATAAATAGATGATAGACACATAGACAGATAGAGATTTCTAGATACATAGATTTCTAGATCTATAGATGTATCTGTAGCTATGTAGATACGTACATGGGTAGATGGACAGATGACTGGCTAGAAAATTACTGAATTATCTTGATGGAACATAAGTTAGTAACTTCTCTTCACCTCAAACCAGTGATGATAAATGTTCCAGTCATCTTGCCCCCCTTTCATGAGTTGTCTCCTGGTGGAAGGGGTTCTTGAGAATTTTATCATGGGGAATAAGAAATGTCCTTGTCAGCAGGTGGCACAAGGACCCTCTGTTTTTTTCTTGTAAAGCCCAGGTATCAACTTTTTTTGCAGGCTTTTTGGAGGGTGGAAGGTTAGGGGTCTTCATGTCCAGCAGCTGCTTGGGATTGGATGAATAATTTTAACTCAAGTGGTAGGAGAAGAGAGGCCATTTTCCACCTCAGGTTGAATTTGTTATATGTAACTCAGTTTGCCTGACAATACAGCTGGGAGTTTGATCCTTAACTTTTTCTAATGTCTATCTTTAATTGCTTTAATACTTGGAGACAGAGAAGGTAGGGAATTAACTCCCCCCCAACTCTCTCTCATTATAACAAGTTTCTTAATAGATTATGCTTCTATTATCAACAAGATTTTGATACAGCCAAGTTTGACCGTGATGGTTTATCCTTCTGGTATCTCAAATAGAAATGCAATCTATGAACAGTATGTGTTATATGGTCTCTTGAGCTTTTCCCACTAGTCATTTGTTTTAATACCTTTCATACTATCTTCTTTCCTTCATACTATCTTGGGTCAGTTCTTACTTTATTAACTGGCTATAGAGTTATTGAATAGGCTTGAATCAAATGAATGTGGAACTTGAATATTATATAATTATATAATTTTAATATATAATATTATATAATTATATAAGTATTTTGAATTTTTTAGGCAAATGAGAGGAAAGTTCTTAAAATTATTGCACATCTCCTGTGTATTGTCATTAAGGGCCACAAAGGAAGATTATTAAAGTGTTCTTATATATGCTCCATCTTTATGCTTTTTTTCTATTCTTTGTGAGTCAATTTTTAGCCAACTCAAAAGGAGGGATTATAAAGGGAAAGCATGGACTTTGGAGTCAATATGAGTAAGGGACAGGTGGGGCTAGATAGGGAGAGATAGGTAGAGGGCTTCATGACTAGGCTCACACAGGAGACCATGTATTCAGGCTCACAGAAATCCCAGATGTGGAAGAACGCTGAGGTGTACAAAATCAGACATGAGGAAATATAATGAGACTATCAGGACTACCTCATTTGTCTTGAATGTCAGAGAAGAGATATCCCTATAACAGATACAGTTGGACCACTGAAAATTACCAAACAGAAGAAGTAAACACAGTGCTATCAGCGGTAGAGATGTCCAGAAGATTTAACTTCCCTAGTAAGTTTTCAATAAAAGACTACCAATGAAAGCCCACAGTGGCAACCCGTTTGGGATTCCTCTCACTCTAGAGAGCTTTTTTCTTTCCTTTCTGTTCTCTTCTTCACTTCATAAACTTCCCTGCACTTCACCCTTTTGTGTCCACTAGATCCATTCTTCAACTCTGTGAGATAAAGACCCTGCAGTCCTGCAATGAACAGATATGTGTAAAAGCCCGGTTTTGTTCTTTATTAGCTCTTTAGCTTTGGGTATAAATTAACCTGCTCTCAGTTTTTTCACTTATGAAATGGGAGTTATAATATATAGCAGTTAAGGTTGTCACAAAAATTAAGCAGAATTTATTTTTCTCTTCTGCTTATTAATGTTTCTATTTGTCTAAATCCATACATGACATCCCTCATATTTCTCATGCTATATATTAAATAATTCTTGGAGTTTACAATAACTATCCTTTGCCTCAGAAAGTCTTCATACCACAAGAGTTAACCCTGAAATGTTATGTCTATATTTCATTTCCCTAAACCAGTGGCTTTAGTTTATTAATTCAGGGCAGATATCCAAGGCAATTATTTCCTTTTCCTAAGCATTTGAAAATGACAGTCACTGGAATGAGTCATCTTCATGTCAGGACCCTAGGAATAACATGAGATCCCAGGAGCTACTTAAGTCCGTGCCCTTCCCGAAGCCTGGCCATGCACTATTCATGAGCATCTGGGATGCAGTATGGCAAAGTAGATTAGGGCACCGGGCCAAGAGTCAGACTGTCTAGGTTTGAATCCCAGGTCTGTCCCTTACTAACGTGTGACCTTGGGAGTCTTATGTAACAGTTTATTGATCTATATAAGGCATATTATAGCTGTAAATACCTTACAGAGACTGTGGGAGGATGCAATAAGGTAATTACATAAAGAACTTAGAATGGTGCCTGGAACATAATGGACACCTACAAGTGGCAGCTATTATTAGGATTCTGGGAGATATTCCAGTCTCCTTCCAATGAACAGCCTACACTCTTTTATCTTTATTCTTAGATAAACCATCATAGGTTTTTTGTCATTGCTTATAACCAAATGAACCTCAAGGAAAACTTGGGGAAGGCTATCCTTGGCATTTTGTTTGAACCAGTGCCATTTATGTTTTAGATGTTTACTGCTAAAACAAAAATACCATACAGGTAAGAGAGGATGATGAGTTTAGAACATAATTCAGTTGTCTAAAAGGTGATAACTTTCTTTTTATTCTTCATCAATTCAAATTAATGAATTAAACTTTTAAGGTGAAAGATAGTTTTTAATGAATGAACAAATGTTTTGTGATTTGTAAGATATAAGCAAAAATTTTTACAAATAAATCCATTTGTCTTTAATTAATAACAATTAACTATGAACATTTTGTGTGTGCTTATTATGTGCCAGGTCATTTGTTACCGCTGAGCATATAGAAGGGAGGAAAAATATCTCTGCCTTCATTTGGTTTGCATTTGAAAAAGAGGATAATTAGAACAACTTTTGCTTATTTAATGTAGTATTAGGTAATAGTTAACTGTCAAGTAGTGAAGAAAAAACTAAGGCAGGATAGAGTAATGCTCAAGTGCTGGGGGCGCCTGGGTGGCTCGGTGGGTTAAAGCCTCTGCCCTCAGCTTGGGTCATGATCCCAGGGTCCTGGGATCGAGCCCTGCATCGGACCCTCTGCTCAGCGGGGAGCCTGCTTCCTCCTCCTCTCTCTCTCCCTGCCTCTCTGCCTACTTGTAGATCTCTGTCTGTCAAATAAACAAATAAAATCTTAAAAAAAAAAAAAAGTGCTGTATCCAACAAGGGAATCAGAAAGGCTTCTTAGAAGAAGTGTCATAAGCCCTCAGCATAGTACCCTCCAGTTCCAACCACATCAATGAAAATTGTAAACATTCATCCTTTCTGATGGCTGAGTAATATTTCATTGTATATTTGAACCATATCTTCTTTATCTATTCATCTGTCAATGGATATCTCAGCTTTCCCCACAGTTTGGCTGTTTCGGACATTGCTGCTATGAACACTGGTGTGCAGTTGCCTGCTCGGATCACCACATTTCTATCTTCGGGGCCAATACTTAAGAAGTGCAATTACTAGTTCAAAGGGTAGCTCTATTTCTAACTTCTTGAGGAACCACCATACTGTCTTCCAGAGTGATTGCAGCAGCTTGCATTCCCACCAAGAGTGTAAGAGGTTCTACTTTCTCTGCCTCCTTGCCCACATTGGTTGTTTCCCAACTTGTTCATTACAGCCGTTCTGACTGGTGTGAGGTGGTATCTTCATGTGGTTTTGATTTGTATTTCCTTAATGCCATATTTGGAACATAAACAGGGCAGAGGACCGCAGGGGGAAAGGAAGGGAAAACAGAAAGCGAAGACATCAGAGGGGAGAAAAACTATGAGAGGCTATTAACTATAGGAAACAATCGGCTGGAAGGGAGGTGTTTCTGGAGGAAGGGGGGTGTTTTCGGTGGATGGGGTAATTAGGTGATGGGAATTAAGGAGGGCATGTGATATGATGAGCAGTGGGTGTTATGTGAAACTGATGAACTACTGAACTCTACATCTGAAACTAATGATGGGTTGATGTTGGCTGATGGAATTTAATTTAAAAAAAAGAAAAATATATATAAACAGCTAAGCCTTATTGCAGTAGGTATCAGGAAGCCTCATATTACAGATAAGGAATCTGACTTTTTCTACCCACACAGGTCACACAGCGAGAGAGTAAACAGATCAGGTACTGAGTTCAGGCAGTCTGGCTCCAGAACGACCATTGTTCCATGCAAGAGGGGTCTAAGCAAAAAAATCTCCAAAGGCCAAAGGAGCTGTAATACCCAAGAAAGAGGCTGGCAAATCCAGCTAGGCAAGAAATGGTTTAATAAGAGAACTTATGGATAGAGTATGTCTTGGACAGCTTCCAGAGGAGTAAATGTCTACAACCCCACTTTCCTAATACCTGTTTTTATAGCCCGAGAGGCTGGAGGTCCTGCTGAGGGTCCACCAGGGGATAATGTTTGGGAATCTTAATGGTAGCTTGAGGGCAGATCAAGGATGTTATGCCTCAAGGGGATACTTAAGGATGTGGTTAAACAAAGAAAAAATTGGGGATTGAGGTTGTACCCCAGAAGCTTCTAGGTCATAGAGTAGTCATCAGGGAGGATTTGTTCAAGTTGGTATTAGTTCAGGTCACACAACCTTATTAAAAATGACTCTATATTTTCCAGTGACAAAAGTGAAAGATCACATTAAATTTGTTTTGTTTTCTTTGCTGTATAGTTTTTGGCACCACTGACTTTTCCTATTCTTCTGCCTCCATTTCCCATACTGGTACACTTTATATGCATGCATATCCTAGAACAAAATACCAGTTTTCAACTGAGCTTGCTAGCTCGGCTGGCAATTAATTTTACCACGTAGTTTACTTTCTGTTCTTTGTCCTTTTATTACATTATAAATTTGAACAGCGTGTCTAAAGGGCAGCTAAACAAACCAACAAACAATTTTGTACACTTGCTGAGTCCCACATATTGCAACCTTAGACTTCAGAAGTTGTTAATGTGTAATATATTAAACAAGTCAAGGCTCCAAAAGTCACCCATTTTATACTCCTCTATTTAACTCAATGGGAATAGCCCTGGATTTTCCGATGTATGTTTTAGAACAAAAAAGGGAAGTATGTTAATTCATCAGAGTTAGTTGTTTATTTCTGGTAAGGTCCAGTTCACTATAAATATGGCTTATGTTACTTTTTATGAACTACATCCTTCTGTAAAATACGGCACTGCAGGTCATTATGATTGGGGGTTAAGGAGAGGGGATTGAGCTGAAGGAATATTTTGCTTGCTGAAATGCTTTTGGGTTATAAAAAGCAGCTGTGTCTGCTTATTTATTGCATTACTTTTGCTTTCTTATGTTACTGCAGGTAGAAAAGAGCAATGACAAAGAACTCCCCTGAAAATCCTCTCATCTGGCTGGATTTCTCATCACATTAGTCCTTTCCTATCATATTTTTTCATTCCATGGGCTTTAACTTTGACTTGAAGATACAGCTATTTACTCTGATATTATTAATAATAAGAAAAAATAACAAAAATTCAACCTCTATTACAAGTGATTAATCTTTAATAAAAACTCTACTGGTCAGTATGTGTTATTAGCCCTAGTTGAAGAAATTGAGACAGCTTAAATACTTTGCCCATGCCCACACGCTTGTGCATATGTTAGGGCTAGAAAGGAGGCTTATTGCATGTTCCTTCTCCTTAATGCACATGTAGCTACAAAGACATCATGTTTTCTCAGCTAACATTTGAGTGTTATGATAAAGAACGGAGTCTGTGAAATCAGTCAAGAGTGAGTTCAGCTAGTGATTCTTCAATAGGTGAACTTCTATAAATTTGTTTTTCTATCTGTAAAATAAGGACAGTAGTACCTACTTCATAATAGGACTGTAAAAATTAATGGAATAATTCCTGTAAAACATAGTGAGTATGCAATACATTTCTGTAAACATTATGATTATAATTATTATTTTAAAAATTATTATAATCTCAGGCTATTCTATTAAAAGAACACATTAGACTTTTGCAAATGTCTTTGAGCTGATAACTGTTCAGCAGTACATAGATCAATCATGAGATATTATCACTTACCTATCTGCTACAATGGGGTCAGTTGCATAGCAGAGTCTGAAAGTTTATCATCCACATGAAGTGGTTGGGTTATTTGCCCCTCACAGAGTTTTTAGAAAATTGTGTTTGAATGTGTCTGTGTTGCCCCATTAATACTCTTAGTTTGAATACCTGGTCCCTAACTTAGAGCTTGCCATTAATTTTGAACAGATTTAATCATTTATAGAAATTTAAATGATATTAGTCGACTCATTCTGCGCTGTTCAAGAATTGCTCCAAAGGGGCCTACTCTTTGCCAAAGTCTAACAATTTTCTTTCTTTTTTAGATTTTATTTGTTTTTCAGAAAGAGAGAGAGAGAGCGAGTGCACAAGCAGGGGGAGCAGCAAGAAGAAACAGGCAGAGGGAGAAGCAGGATCCCTGCTGAGGAAGGAGCCTGACATGGGCTTAGATCCCAGGATCCTGGGGTTATGACCTGAGCTGAAGGCAGCCCCTTAACAGACTGAGTCAAGTCTAAAGTGAGGATATTAAAATGAGTAAGTCACTTTCTCTTTCTCTTTAAGCAGTGCTTTTCATATTCTAATGGATATTTTAACGATCTAAAGAATTCTTTTAAAATTCAAATTTTAACTCAGTTGATATGGGGTAGAATGTGAGATTCTGCATTTCTAACAAGCTGGCTGCTGCTGCTGTTGGTCTGTGAGCCACAGTTGGAGTTTTAAGATCTCAAGGAGCTCACAGTTGTGTTTTATAATTGGAGGTGAATGCTGATGCATGATGTTATGTAAAAGAATGCATGATCAATATCTGATAAAATAGAGATAATTAGGAATGCATTATTGAAGTAGAATTTGGTTTTGAATGTCGAGTCATTTTTTACCAATCTAACCATGTAACTGTCAAATAATAATGCCCAATTTGTTTTTTGATGCATTGATAAGAGTGTCTCTATTACTTCTGAGGAAATCTTGGTTTTGGGTGAATTAATGTTATAAATTTTTGTCCTCATAGATGTTCCTGGCCTGCCTACCAGTGCCTACAATCTTTCAATATATAATTCTTAAGTAGGGGACTAACTCCTAGGAATTATACATTAAAATCTCACCCCATTGATCTGCCTTAGTAATTGTAAGTAGAGTAACTAAGTGCTTTCCTCTGATTTTGATATGCTTTCTGTTTTTTTTTTTTTTTTTAAAGATTTTATTTATTTATTTGAGAGCAAGAGAGGGAGAGAGCATGAGCAAGGGGAGGGGCAGATGGAGAGGGAGAAGAAGACTCCATGCTGAGCAGAACCTGGGCTCTTTCCCAGGACCCTGAGATCATGACCTGAGCCAAATCAGACACTTAACCAACCCCAGACGCCCCAAATTTTGATATACTTTCAATCCTGTATAACATTTCATCTGACTCTTGATGGTTAAAGTCCTAAGATAAATGTGAAACCAGAATTCTGAGAAATTTAGAGATGTGGCATGACAGGAGCAATAAATAATGACCGGAGCTGTTCAAAGATAAAATAAGCTGGATGCATCAAGGGACATCATCACATTCATCTAGTATCTGAAGATGTTGCTGAGAGATTAAAATACCAGAAGCATAGGTATGAAGAGACCCACAGTACTGGCATCACATGGGTGGTTGTCAGATAGCAGAGCCTCAGGCACTATCCTGAATCTAGTGAATCAGAATCAGCTTTCGACAAGACCTAGGGATGATGCATTCGCACTTTGGTCTAAGAAGCACAAATCTACACTATGGCTACCACTGAGAGAGTCCATGATTCTGCTTCAGGTTTCAAATACCTTTTCCCAATACAGTATGTAGGTTTATAGCTACATTTATCTAGGTGGTAATGAGCCATGGAGATCAGAAACTGATTCTAGCTCTAAACTGGCCCCAAATACTCACAAGCCCAAACTATCTTAAGGAGATTGGATTAGTGGGTAGACAGTTTCTTAAGAATTCATCATGCATGAGAATGCCCTGGAGGATTTGTTAAAATGCAGAATGTAAGATCTACCTCCAAAGTTTCTGATGTAGTAGGTCTAGTATGGAACCTGACAATTTGCATTTCGAACAAGTGTCCAGGTAATGTTAATCCTCTTGATCCAGGGTTCACACTTTAAGAACCACTGCCATAAATGAAAAGTTGGCTATTATGTTCATTTCAACCTGTGTCAGACAAATCTTGTTCTAAATAAGAAAAATGCATTTTTCATTTCTAAGGGAAGGACACTCTTCTAGAGCGAATCTGTGACAGATTCAGATTCCTTCAGGGAATTGAAGAAGAGAGCAGCTACTTCAGATCTGTCCTAAAGTGGAAAATTATAGACTAAGACCATTAAGATTATGTTAGCATGGACCAAATGAGTCAGTGGGTTTTGTTTAGGTTTATTAATTATTGACCTATAAATCTTTGGTTTTCTACCTAGAGCTATACCAGAAAACAAAGAAAAATTTTTAAATTAAAAAGAATGCTTTTTATTAATGTTTTGACTTAGTACAATAAGGCTACATGAAACTGTATGTATATAAACACTGTATCCTAATTGAAAATTTGGTTTTCAGTTGGATATGAGTTAATAATTTTGAAGCTACTGTGGCACCTGGATGGCTTAGTAGGTTATGCATCTGATTCTTGATTTTGGCTCAGGTCATGATCTCAGGGTCCTGAGATGGAGCCTGTGTTGGGCGCTGCACTCAGTGGGGAGTCTGCTCAAGATTCTCTCCTTGCTTGGGGTGCCTGGGTGTCTCAGTAGGTTAAAGCCCCTGCCTTTGGCTCAGGTAATGATCCCAGGGTCCTGGGATCAAGTCCCCCATTGGTTCTCTGCTCAGTGGGGAGCCTGCTTCCCCCTTTCTCTCTGCCTGCCTCTCTGCCTACTTGTGATCTCTGTTGAATAAATGAATAAAATCTTAAAAAAAAAAAAATTCTCTCCCTCCATTTCCCTCTGCCCCTCCACCCCACATGCTCTCTCTTTGTCAAATAAATAAATATTTAAAAATGTTTTTTAAACTACTTTATATGTTTACTAGGGTTCATCAAATAAATTAACATGTTTTAGAAACTGAGAGTAATATTTCTGTTAGAGAAAGAAGTTACAAATAAGGAAGGAAGATTAGAATTGTATTGAATTGGAGTAGAAGATACCAGTATGAACTAATTAAAAATATAAACATAGATGTGTCTATATGCATGTTTTATATACATATATACATATCTCCTAGTTCTGTTTACTAAGAGAGTCTAGAATAAGTGAAACCTCAGGAGCAATGAGCACCCCTACTGCTCAGATATTGGTTTCTATAAACCATGATTTAATAAAAGGAATTGGGGCTCCTTGGAAAAGAGGTCGCTTTCAGGGCCAGGGTATAAAAAATACAAGATGAACCTACAACATATTGTAGTTCCAAAAAATAAGGTTATGCTTTAAAAAAAAGAAAAAAGAAAAAGACAGAAAGAAAAAAGAACACATATCAAAGGGTACAGGAGCCAGGCTGGCATAATCTGAGCAGATAATATTCATACTACTACTACTACTAATGATATTAACCCAAATTATAAAATAATTCTTTGAGTTTATATGATATAAATGCATACATCTCATTCTAAATAAAAGCATACACACATACATTCATACGTGGTAGAAAAAGGATAACTCTTCCTTACAGAGAAATAATTTTAATTAATAAATGTAGAAAGACTGAGGGAAATAAAAAAAAGTTATCATTGAAACATCATAGTAATAATTGTTGCAAGCAAGATCCACCAATGATAGCTAAGATTAGTGGATAAATTTGGGTTGCATAGTTTCAAAGTAATCATCCAAAAAATTTATTAATTTTAAAGGATAATATACTTACTTTATAGTGCAGAAACTCAGCAGACTCCACTTGATCAAGAGATCAAGGTTTAAAATTGACAGTAATAAGAGATATTGACATCATGTGCCCTTTAAGATGCACTGTATAGGAGACATCACATCTGTGACATTATTCCTGATTATATGTAACCTGTATCTAATCATGAGAAAAAAATTAGACAAATCCAAATTGAAAGATAGTCTATAAAATAAGTGGCCTATACTTTTCAAATTCAAGGTCACTGAAGACAGTTAAAAACTAAAAAGTCATCACAGTTTGAGGGTGCTTAAGGAGACATGACTACTAAAGACAATGTGGGATTCTAGATAAGAACTTGGAACAGAATTAGCAAACAATAAATAAATAAAAGTGAAATCTGAATAAAGTCTGCAGTTCATCTAATAGTATTATGCTAATGTTATCTTGGTTTGATAATTGTGATATTATCATATAAGATGTTAACATTACAGGAAGTTGAATGAAGTGCATTCAGGAAGTCTCTGTTCCCTACTGTAAGTCTAAAAGAACTCAAAATGAAAAGTTAAACACAATAAAAAATACAGAAAAAGTGGAAATGACCCACATTCTAGTTTCATTGCTAGAGGTAGCCACACCTTTCATTCAGGGCATGTCCTTATAGGTACTGTGATAACTTCTAATAATAAAGATTAATGAGTTAGTGAAAAAAATGGTGTCTGATTTCGAGCATCTTATAATTAGTTTAGAAAACATACCTATTGGAAGTTACTAGAGGATAATTATCAGGCAAAGTTGCAAAACTTGTGCAGTGACAAAGATGGATCTAGTATAACCTAAATGTTTCATAAACTTGCTCATTTGATGTCTGGTCATTTGTAACCATAAAAGGGATTTCTGCTAGATTCCCTTGGTAGCACTTTCTTGCTTTGCTCTCTCAGTGTACTGCCTCATAGCTTCCAACTGCCACTACCTCCTTCCTGAAGCAGAGCAGAATTATGTGAACTCATTTACTTGAAATCCGTCTGGGATACATGATTAAATGCTTATTAGCAATATTTTATGTGCAGAAATTTCATTATATAAATTACTTAAATTAATTAAAATAGAGAAACCTAATGACTAATGTTCAAAATCTATTAACTAATTGAGAGAGACAAATGAATTCCCATGCCTTTCTACATGCTCTCCTTAATGCTGCTAGCAGTCAATAACTTTGTTTATGAGAGTTTAATTTATCTTGAAAAAAAATGACCTTTTTTATTTTTCAGTCTTAAGCAGAGCCCACTTTTGACTACCTTTTTCGGTGTCTCCAAGTTTAAATGATTCAGATTTTGAAAACCTACCATCTGTTAACAAATAATGTTCTCACCATGAAGGCAGTGATTATGTTTGTTGCAATTTCACAAGACAAGAAACCAAGAAAAATATAAGAATAGAAATCAGAGAAGAGCAAATTCTAAAGGAAAGACTCTATATGAAATGAAAAAGCATGAACAAACCATCTTTGCTGCCAGGGGATTAAGGGTAAAAGAATGTGAAGCAAAACTATGGTTAGTTGAAGTTGTAAGAGTGAAGAAGAGAGGGAGAATGTTACAAAGGTGAGCTTTTATTTTCAGTGGGAATTACTGTTGCATTTCATTCAATATGATGTTAAATATAAATCTTTTGAGGCTCTAGAAATAAGATTCTGGGCAAGGTCTGACTGATCCTTAGTATTATAGACATAAAGATGATCCCTTCAGAACATAAGCAAAGAATTACAAAATACTATAGATGAAGGAAATTAGATAGACTGTATATATCTAACTATTTAGAGTCTATTAAGTAAAGCTTAAATACAATAATAATAATAATAATAGTAATAATGCTTTTACTGGGTTCAGGGTTTGTGTAAAGTGTTTTGAATGCCTTTTTCTCTTTTACTCTTGACACTCTCTCTACTACATTGATGAGAAAACCAAAACTTTTATATTGTCTTTATCACCATAAAGGCTTCTCAGCTGTGTCTCCCAGAAAATAGGCCCAACTTTTGATTTTGTTAACTGTTTCCTTTGCTGTGCAAAAGCTTTTGATCTTGATGAAATCCCAATAATTCATTTTTGCCCTTGCTTCCCTTGCCTTTTGCGTTGTTCCTAGGAAGATGTTGCTGCGGCAGAGGTCGAAGAGGTTGCTGCCTGTGTTCTCCTCAAGGATTTTGATGGATTCCTTTCTCACATTCAGGTCCTTCATCCATTTTGAGTCTATTTTCGTGTGTGGTGTAAGGAAATGGTCCAATTTCATTTTTCTGCATGTGGCTGTCCAATTTTCCCAGCACCATTTATTGAAGAGGCTGTCTTTTTTCCATTGGACGTTCTTTCCTGCTTTGTCGAAGATTAGTTGACCATAGAGTTGAGGGTCTATTTCTGGGCTCTCTATTCTGTTCCATTGATCTATGTGTCTGTTTTTGTGCCAGTACCATGCTGTCTTGATGATGACAGCTTTGTAATAGAGCTTGAAGTCCGGGATTGTGATGCCACCAACGTTGGCTTTCTTTTTCAATATCCCTTTAGCTATTCGAGGTTTTTTCTGGTTCCATATAAATTTTAGAATTATTTGTTCCATTTCTTTGAAAAAGATGGATGGTACTTTGATAGGAATTGCATTAAATGTGTAGATTGCTTTAGGTAGCATAGACATTTTCACAATATTTATTCTTCCAATCCAGGAGCATGGAACATTTTTCCATTTCTTTGTGTCTTCCTCAATTTCTTTCATGAGTACTTTATAGTTTTCTGAGTATAGATTCTGTGTCTCTTTGGTTAGGTTTATTCCTAGGTATCTTATGGTTTTGGGTGCAATTTTAAATGGGATTGACTCCTTAATTTCCCTTTCTTCTGTCTTGCTGTTGGTGTAGAGAAATGCAACTGATTTCTGTGCATTGATTTTATATCCTGACACTTTACTGAATTCCTGTATAAGTTCTAGCAGTTTTGGAGTGGAGTCTTTTGGGTTTTCTACATATAGTATCATATCATCTGCGAAGAGTGATAATTTGACTTCTTCTTTGCCGATTTGGATGCTTCTAATTTCCTTTTGTTGTCTGATTGCTGAGGCTAGGACCTCTAGTACTATGTTGAATAGCAGTGGTGATAATGGACATCCCTGCCGTGTTCCTGACCTTAGCGGAAAAGCTTTCAGTTTTTCTCCATTGAGAATGATATTTGCGGTGGGTTTTTCATAGATGGCTTTGATGATATTGAGGTATGTGCCCTCTATCCCTACACTTTGAAGAGTTTTGATCAGGAAGGGATGCTGTACTTTGTCAAATGCTTTTTCAGCATCTATTGAGAGTATCATATGGTTCTTGTTCTTACTTTTATTGATGTGTTGTATCACATTGACTGATTTGCGGATGTTGAACCAACCTTGCAGCCCTGGAATAAATCCCACTTGGTCGTGGTGAATAATCTTTTTAATGTACTGTTGAATCCTATTGGCTAGTATTTTGTTGAGTATTTTCGCATCTGACAGAATGGGAGAAGATATTTGCAAACGACATATCAGATAAAGGACTAGTGTCCAGAATCTATAAAGAACTTAGCAAACTCAACACCCAAAGAACAAATAATCCAATCAAGAAATGGGCAGAGGACATGAACAGACATTTCTGCAAAGAAGACATCCAGATGGCCAACAGACACATGAAAAAGTGCTCCATATCACTCGGCATCAGGGGAATACAAATCAAAACCACAATGCGATATCACCTCACACCAGTCAGAATGGCTAAAATCAACAAGTCAGGATATGACAGATGCTGGCGAGGATGCGGAGAAAGGGGAACCCTCCTACACTGTTGGTGGGAATGCAAGCTGGTGCAACCTCTCTGGAAAACAGCATGGAGGTTCCTCAAAATGTTGAAAATAGAACTGCCCTATGACCCAGCAATTGCACTATTGGGTATTTACCCTAAAGATACAAATGTAGTGATCCAAAGGGGCACATGCACCCGAATGTTTATAGCAGCAATGTCCACAATAGCCAAACTATGGAAAGAACCTAGATGTCCATCAACAGATGAATGGATCAAGGAGATGTGGTATATATACACAATGGAATACTATGCAGCCATCAAAAGAAATGAAATCTTGCCATTTGCGACAACATGGATGGAACTAGAGCGTATCATGCTTAGCGAAATAAGTCAAGCAGAGAAAGACAACTATCATATGATCTCCCTGATATGAGGAAGTGGTGATGCAACATGGGGGCTTAAGTCGGTACGAGAAGAATAAATGAAAGAAGATGGGATTGGGAGGGAGACAAACCATAAGTGACTCTTAATCTCACAAAACAAACTGAGGGTTGCTGGGGGGAGGGGGTTTGGGAGAAGGGGGTGGGGTTATGGACATTGGGGAGGGTATGTGCTTTGGTGAGTGCTGTGAAGTGTGTAAACCTGGTGATTCACAGACCTGTACCCCTGGGGATAAAAATATATGTTTATAAAAAATAAAAAATTATATTAAAAAATAAATAAATAAGTAAATAAATAATAAAAATAGAGCTTCAAAATAAAAAAAAAAAAAATAGGCCCAACTTAATCTTTCCCAGCATCCAACCTGTTTGTTTTTTCCTAAACGTGTTCAAATTCAACTGGGCCCTTGAATTTGTAATTCCAACTCTGTTCATTCAGCAACAATAAATGTTTCTGGGTGTTTGCTCTGTGCAAAGCCCCAGGGATAGTGCAGTGAGAGTGGACCCAGGGATAGAGCAGGGAGAGAAGAAAGGAACTCAATTATTGTGGGACTTACAGTTTACTGTAGGAAACAAAAACAAACAAGCACATTTATAAAGTAAGGTCCAAAGATTATCATAGAATTGCTATGAAGACTATAAAATAAGGTGATGTGAAGCAAGTATTTGGGGGAGGAGTGCCTTTAGAAGATGTGTGCACAGGAGACCACTTTGAAGCGATGGGTTTGGAACTGGCTCCTCAAGGTAGGAAAGAACCAGTTAGACAAATAATACAGGAAGAGTACTCCAAACAGAAAGACAAAATATGCAAAAATATTTAGTATAAATGAGGCTAGTGTCTGAAAGACAGACAGAAAGCCGGCGCGGCTAGAAGGTGGGAAAATGTAGAAGGAGTAATAAAATATTTAGTTGAAATAGGCAGGGCCTTGAGAAGATAGTAGATATTTGGGTTTTGTTGTAAGAATAATGGAAAGTTTTTAGAAGATCTTAATAGAGGAATGGTGTGATTTGATTTTCATTTCAAAAGATCACTTTGTCTAAGGATTAGAAATGGATTGTGGATGACCAGAGGGTAAGCATGAAAAAAATCATCTTGTATTGAGATGATCAATCCGAGAGATGACACCACTCAGAACAAGACCAACTGGCATAGAATCCCTCATGTCCATCTGCCTCCATCGTACTGCCATCTTCTTCAGGCTCATGATAAAGGGCATCTCTCTGCCCCTAAAACTAATTGCTCATCCTTACCACTGACCACAGGATTAACCAACATCATGGAACATCCGCCCCCCACCAATGTCCCAAATGTATCATTTCCTCGTCTGATATTTTTCATTTTGCTTCCTTTTTTTTTTTTTTTAAAGATTTTATTTATTTATTTGATAGAGATCACAAGTAGGCAGAGAGGCAGGCAGAGAAAGAAGAGGAAGCAGGCTCCCTGCCGAGCAGAGAGCCTGATGTGGGGCTCGATCCCAGGACCCTGGGATCATGACCAGAGCCGAAGGCAGAGGCCTTAACCTACTGAGCCACCCAGGCGCCCCTCATTTTGCTTCCTTAATGAATTGTTCCCTTTTATATTCAAGTGTTTATAAGTACCTGCTAATGTAAAAAAAAAAAAAAAGAAAAAAGAAGTCTTCTCTGGATTCTTCTCTTTAGTTATTATTCTCTTTATTAACAACTTAAAACATGGGTATAAGGCCCTCTATTGTCTCCATTTGTGACTTTGTTGCTGCTCTTGGTCTGAGTTGCTGGAGATTGTGTTAAATAAAAGGCATAGCTCCCAGTACACAATCCTCAATTGTCTGACTTATTGGTTTGCTTGTTCTGTATTCCTGTTTTCCCCATTCTCCACTCCCATTCCTCCTTTTCATGGGCAATCATTTTAATGATTTGATTAATGATTTGATTAGTGTTTTGATTTTAATGATTTAATGTTTGACAAATTCCTTTTTTTAGGAGTTTTGGTGTATGTAATGATGTTTTGTATGTATTGAATGTATTATAATTTACACAATTGTATTATGCCTTAAATTTCATTTCATTTTTTTTTTAAGATTTTATTTATTTGACAGACAGAGATCAGAAGTAGGCAGAGAGGCAGGCAGAGAGAGAGGGAAGCAGTCTCCCTGCTGAGCAGAGAGTCCTATGTGGTGTTTGATCCCAGGACCCTGGGATCATGACCTGAGCAGAAGGCAGAAGCTTTAACCCACTGAGCCACCCAGGTTCCCCTTCATTTCATTTTTTAAGGTATATTATGTTTTAATGTATCCATGTTGCCATATGTGCATATCATCAATCCCTCTCTGCCCCTTCCTCCACTGTCTCTCTCTCTCTCTTTCTCTAACAAACAAATTTTAAAAAAGAAAAAGTAAAAGAGGAAAAAAAAATACAGGTCTAAACTCCCTGATTTCAAAAATTATTACAAAGGTACAGGTATTCTTTCCTCTTTAAGGCTAAATAATATTCCATTGTTTAAAATACACCACATTTTATTTATCTGTTCATCTGCTGATGGACGCTTGAGTTGCTTCCACTTTTTGGCTATTGTGAATAATGCTGCTATAAACATAGGTGTATAAACACTTTTTTAAGATCCTGTTTTTAATTCTTTTGAGTATATGCCCAGAAGTGGAATTGTTAGAGCATATGGAGTTCTGCTTTTAATTTTTGAGGAGCTGCCATACTGTTTTCCACAGTGGCTTTACTGTTTTACTCCAAATTAATTTTTTTCAACTATTATGTTTTTCAGATCAAATATTTCCTCTTGTTTCTTCCTTGATTGTCTCATATTTGTTTCATATCATTAATATGCTCTACATTTTTGCCTATATTAGATAGGAGTTATTCTAAATTGTTGACTGAAAATTCCACTAATTATGATGCATGTGGCATGTACTGTTCTTCATTTATAATAGCTGTGCTCCTCAAGTCTATAGATATTTGGGCCTGTAAACATGTGTTTTTTTAAGGCGTTTCAGCTTCTCTGTCTGATAATGTGTGTTGAACAAAAGCCAAAATCTAAGTAAATATAGTACTCCTCCTGGTATTCTAAGGAATATGAAGGGACAAACCCCGAGAAAAAAGTGCCAGATCACACAGTCTATGGCCAGGACTTCACCTTAAGAATCTTAGGGAAACTATTTGCAGAATACTTCTCTTTGGGTGCTTAGAGTTAGAGAAGAGAAAAGAGTATGTGTCCAGTCTACTCACACTTGTCTTCATCAACACCTTATCTCTGGTGCCAGCCCCTGGGCCATTATAAGTCAAGGTGCCATGGAGGCAGGAGTAGAACTTTAAATATTCCTTTCCACCTCTGCTCTCAGTTCTGCCTGCATCCTTCTGCTTGCAGGTGCACAGAAGCACTGCTATGATGTGGAGACCTAGGTCTCTTACTAGAAGAGGGGGGTGGGTGAAAGAAATATACTCACTGCTCTGGTAGTATTTTCACTCACACCAGTGAATCCTATGCATCCTATACCAGGCTGCACCATTGAAGCCTCTTAGTTCCCTGAATGCATATTTAATCTTCAATTATCTAAAAACCAATAACAATGGATAGATTGAGTCCACTTGGAGGTTTCTAATAACTTCTCTCTTTGATTACCTAAGAGGGACTGTGGGTGGTTTAAGGGAGAAAAGGAAATTGATGCCGTTGTGCAGACTTCAAGAAGCATGTTGTCACATGGTGGAAGGGCTCAGAAGAGCTGAGATGAGATTGCTATTTGGCAAATTTGACACTGGAGGAAACACATTAGTGGTTTCTTCATCTGATAAGCACCTACATGGGTTGGGATAGAAACAAGTCATAGAAACAACTGCAGTCAGAAATTGGGCTTTTTATACTAGAACCAAATATTCTAAATGTTAATGACTTTTACCCCTGGGTGGTAAAATTGTGTATTTCTTTTCCTTACATTCGTCAAACATTATGAATTTTCAAAATGCTCACCATGAGCTTCTATAAAATGCATAAATAATAGAAAACACATTTTAAGCTGAATATTTACAGCTTTCCCACTGTTCTCTTTATTAAGTGAACCAGGAAAAAATTTCCTGTCTTTCTGCCAAAGCAATTATAAGAGATGCTTGACTATGTAAAAAAGAGGATAAAATTACCCTTTAGGAAAGTACGAGAAAGAGTGTGAGTTTTTGGCCAAAGAGGAGTAAGTTAAAGAGAAGAAACTGGTTGTGAAGAGAGTCAATAGAAATGGTTTCTGTCCATAACAGGCTGAATTGTTACACAGTTGATCTAACTGTCAGATTGACTGGATAAATTAATTATGAGCACTTTTAATGATATCTAGACTGGAGGGAAAGTTGGCATAATCTCACTCTGTAAAACAGAAGTTATTTTTCAGTGAATTTTCACATTATCTGCTGATTGATTAATTTAACTAAGTATATTAGTTCTTCTTTGTATTTAACGTAAAATACTTATTTCCAGTATTGATGAAGGACCCACCAGACTTTAGAAAGAATTTGTAAAGTAGAAATTATTTTGGTCAATAAAAAGGATTAAAAGAATGACTCATATGTTTAATATAGTAATAGCTCATCTACTTTTTCTAAATGGTAGAGAATACTTCTTTAATAGAAAACACTTAGAAAAAGCTATTTTAAAAAATAATTAAATAACCATATGACATTTTAATTCTTTTATTTTTGGTAGGTGTTACTATTTCATTATTCTTTCTTGTATCGACAGTTCTGCATATGTTCTTCTGTAAGTGATCCATATAGTGAATAGTTGCCATTTAATTTAATTAATTAACTAATTAAAGTTTTTACTTATTTAAGTAAAGAAAGAGACAGAGAGAGTGAGAGAGGGAACACAGGCAGGGAGAGTAGGAGAGGGAGAAGCAGGCTTCCTGCAGAGCAGGGAGCCCGATGCAGGCCTTGATCCAGGAGCCTGGGATCATGACCTGAGCCAAAGGTAGACACTTAAGGACTGAGCCACCAGATGGTACAATAGTTGCTATTTTAGTTGATGAAGAATACACCTGCCATATGACCGATCCACCCAAGATATGCCCAAGGTAAATTAAAACATATGTCTGTACAAAGACATGTACACAAATGTTCATAGAGTTGTATTTGTAGTAACCGGGAATTGCAAACAACTTAAATATCTTTCAACAGAGTCAATCAACTATGTTATGGGCTGGCATACTATTCAGCAATAAAAATAAATGATTGAGACGTACAAAAACACAGGTAAATCTCAAAATAAGTGTGCTGGGAAACAAGCCAGAACAAAAGTGTGCATGTTGTATAATAACATATATAAAAAATTGAAGTGAATCTATCGTGACAGAAAGCAGAACAGTCATTGTCTAGGGATGATGGAGGTGAGGGAGGGATGGGCTAGAGTTAGCTTTATGGAGTACATTTCTTTTGTTTCTCTGGACTTCAGTGTTGACTTTCTACTTTGGTGTCATTGAGTTAGCTGTTGCAGGTTTGAATCCGACATCCTCACAAGAAAATAACTGGAGGATGGAGTGCCTGGGTGGCTCAGTGGGTTAAGCCTCTGCCTTCGGCTCAGCTCATGATCTCAGGGTCCTGGGATTGAGCCCCACATCAGGCTCTCTGCTCAGCAGGGAGCCTGCTTCCTCCTCTCTGTCTCCGCCTGCCTCTCTGCCTACTTGTGATCTCTATCAGACAAATAAATAAATAAAATATTTTAGAAAAGAAAAAGAAAAGAACTGGAGGAAAAGAATCTCTCTCTTCTTATGTATTGATCTTAAAAGAAAAGAACTTATTTCCAAATCCCAGCTAACTTCCTGGGGTAGAATGTTTGGAAAAATAGCTACAGTTGCTCTACTCTGTATGCATGTGCCTTGCAATGTGACCTCTCAGATACTCGCTTCCAGAGATGGATGCTAGTTTCCCACTCATGAAATTTGGGTTTGCCTTTTTTCTTGCTTTGGCCAATAGAATGCAGTGGAAGTGACACTATGATGCCCTTCTGAGCTTAGGCTTCAAAGGCTTTTTTATGCCTTTGCTTTTTCTCTTGCAAAACTGTTCAACTTCAACTTGAACACTAGGGCTGGTCTGCTGGATGAGAGATACATGGAGCAGAGATGAATCTTCACAGCTGAGATCATTGTAGACCAATGATGAATACCCAGCAAGTAGGCAGTTCTCCACAAATACATAACTGAACCTAGCTGAACCAGAAGAATCTCCAGCTAAGACCAGCCTAAATTGCCAACTCACTGAATTATGAAATAAGCAAATGGTAACTGTTTAAAGCTACAGAGTAGGATGTTTTATTACACAACAAAAGCTTAAATCCATATCAGTCCTCATTCAATTAGCCTGAGAGGGAGTGGTTTTGAGAACAGATGGGCTAAGTGAGGAAGAGAGACAGAGCTGGAAAAAGAAGGGCTCCCTTAGCAGAAAAAGGGGAGGATATTGGTATGCAAACAATCATATGCATTTTAGTAACTCATGCCTTGAAAATTAAAATAGTACTTCTAGGTCAGAGGACCATTGCACACAGTGATGGTTTTTAACTAAAGAGCCATTGCTTCCAGCTCTTTATGAACAGAGAGGAAATAATTGAATTTTGGTGGTGATATTTGTTCAATTTAATTCTGACTCACTCATTAGGAGGAAAAATATGCTTTGGGCTATTTTGCAAAACCCAGTACTAGGGATTATAATTTCCTTTACTTTGTTTATGAAGATTTAACTTATATAATTACATGAAAAATTACCCAGCAGATGTGTGTTTTCAACAGAATTCCATAGAGTTTCCTAGTCTAGGGCACTTTTCAAATCGATTTTAAATTAAAGTAACTTAAAAGAGGAACAAAACTTGTATGCATATTCCTCCTGTTGAAATTATCAGTAGAGTGTGGGGAGACATAAAGAATAAAAGGAAAGCAAAAGACTACTCTTTGGTCCATAGGAAACCTATAATTTAAGGTATCATGTCTTCCATTTGCTTTCAGAAGATGTGATTATGATGGATGGTGCTTCAAAGCAATTATAAAGTTTCCATCAGCTGTATTTACATGGCCAATTATATGAATCTTGTCAACCTTCTGGCCTGCTACATTGTTGCTGAAAAAATCTGGTGAGTACTCAAATACAGAATTTTTTTTTCTTTTTTTTAAAGGGCATGATATGTAGCTAAGGAGGCTCCTATTTTCAGCTTGGGCCTGTTAGAATGTTTCAGCTGGACAATAGTGTCTAAAGCAAGATAGATGCCTCTTCATAGGACAGAACAATAGAAAGTCACAGGGCTACACACTTTGTTATTATATAAATTCAAGCCTTAAAGGAGGATTATATATTCTCTGTGCCTGTTCTTCCCCTTGAGGGTTTTCTTTTCAGATGGAGGAAAAATACATCAGAAAACTTTTTCCTTTAAACTCTCACAGAAAAAAAAAAAAAAAAAGAGTCAATAAATAGCACAGGTTTTCCACTGAGCTATTATCAGTATTCCACTGATAATTACCTATGTTTCTTGAAAATCACAGGTAACATTTATCACTTTAAAACATCCAAGCGTTATAATAGGTTTAAGTAATGTATAAGATACAGGTGAATCTGTGTCTGTCCAATGTCTGGGACCGAAAACCATGGAGATTATCAGGATATAGGCATTTGTGCAGGAAGGTCGAGTCAGGAACAGGGGCTGGTTTACCAGGAGCCTAGTGAGAGTCGTACAATAAAATGGAAACAGGCGAGAGAAACCAAAAGGAGCTCACACCAGTAAAGAGGAGCCAGGGTGAGATCAGGGGTTAATTCCAGACAGAAAACTGAGAGCCAGGATGTTACTGATACCTTAGGGACAAATTTTGTTTGTTGTGTCTTGGGAAGACTGTGTGTGTGTGTGTGTGTGTGTGTGTGAGAGAGAGAGAGAGAGAGAGAGAAAAGAGACAAAGGGGGAAAGAGAGAGAGAGGGAGAGAGAATGGGGGAAGACCAGAAGTTCAAACAAACAGAAATTACTTGGTCTTTAGAAATTGGCATGGCATGAAGAAACATGAGGCATCAACAGCAAAAATGATCTCAGTAACATCCCTTCCTTGTTTCGTCTTAGAGTGGTTCATATTCTTCCTATGAAGATAAGAGTTAACCCCAAACAAGGTGGGCGGGGGCGGGATACCACTTGGTAGAAGTAAATGAGAATGTGAACAAACAGGGTACTGAATTAGTAAAGAATAGGCAGTTTCCGGTTTGGGAGAAATCAAAGGCCACATTTCTTTTAGCTTCTCTCCCATTTTCTCTTTATTTTTTGAACCTCCCTAACCAGCGGTATCTTTCAACTTTTCCTCACTGAGTGCCTAGTTTAATAATGGACTTTCTGCTCCTCCTATACCCTCAGAGCCATCAGAAGTTGCTAGAGACAGAAGTGAATGAATCTGCAGGGATACATTTATTTGGTACCGTTATAACATCATAGACTGCTGCACTCATTGTATAAAACCTCTGTGGCTTGTTCTAGCTTTTTTACATTGACATTTCATTATTGGTGAATCAAAAGGAAAACCAAGTCTTGCAAGAGAGGCCTGTGAGGTCTTCCCAAGACATTGTGCAGCCAGGCACCTACTCCACTTATACAAAATGTTTAATTGAATTCAACAAAAGCAATTCAGTTGAGTTAGGAAATTGTTTGTTTGTTTGTTTTTTAATCATATAGATCAGGGTTTATAAATAAATCTGAATGCCTTTGGGAGTCAGGCAAGAAACATACACGTGTGAGGTGACCAGGTATGATAAAACATTCACTTTGTATAAATAGGTAAACCTAATGCAGATATTAAGATATTATATATCTATATGACACACATATATGTGTATAGGTATGAACATATATATAATATATATTCTATATCATCACTTAATATAAATAGAGATAATAGTTCACCAAGTATAAGAGTGAACTGAAGAATGAAGCTCCTCTGAAAGTCACACAGACGTAATTTTGTTAAAATTTCCTTGTTGGTCAGATTTGATCCATGGGTCTCTAGTCTGACAAATAAAAATTCTGATAGTTATTGAAATTTTATCATATTTTAGTAACACATGGATATAGCCTGTTTCTTTTTTTTAATAGGAAAACCAGGAAGAAATAAAATATAAAAATATAGATCAGTGAAACATTTGCCCAACTATATTCCATGGAATTCTGATTAGCAGGATGTTTACAGGGATTGCAAATCAATAAGAACTGAGTTTCTAGAATGGTGGAGGCATGCAATATGCATGTACAAAGAAATATATAATATAGTATGAGACCCTGAAGAGTGCTAGGAAGAAAAATGAAGTGGGAAAGAGAATGTTGTATGCAAAGGGTGGTGCTGAGGTGATATTTTTGATAGGATGTTCAAGGCTCTCATGAGTTGAGCTTGGAAGCCGACATCTAAATGAGCAAAGACTTAGAAGAATGTTCTAGAAAATTAGAAATGACTAAGTGCTTGAGGCTGGAGTGAGTGTAGCTCATTAGCGGGATAACAAGAAGGCTAATGTAACTATAGCTCAGTGAGCAGAGGGACAGTTAGACCACCAGATCAGAGAGTGGGCAGGCTACATTATTTAGGGCCTTGGAGGCTAGGGTAATGATGTAAGCTTTATTCTAAGATTTCATGAAGCCATTTTGACCATGAGAGGCTTCTATACTCACTTAGGTTATAAAAAGTGTCACCTAACTGTTTTGTGTATATGAGACCCAGAACAGCCGAGTATTGAAGCTCAGAAACCAGTCGCCATAGATGCCTGGCATCTGAAACCTTCTGTCTCAGAGCCTATCATACGCATGACCCTTCAGCTTACCTAGACAATTATTAGGTGTTTTTACAATATACACAATAAACACAGAGGTATATTAATGATGAGGGAGCTGCTGTACATTTGCTATTTAGGAACTCATTAAATATAATTGAAGGAATGAACCTGTAACTGTGCAGAGGAGTAAAGGGAGAATTTTAGTATAGGAAAATCTCTTCAGTTTTTCTGAGAATCCTCTTGTTCACACTGACAGTTTTAAGACCAGTTTTGGAATTGTTAGTGTCTCCTTTAAGCTTCTCAACTTCATAAAGTAGAAAGAAGTGCAAAGATCGATGTATTAGATCAGAGTTTCTCAACTTTAGTACCACTGGCATTTGGGGCATTTGGGGTTGGACTGTTTGACGTTCTTGCTGTGGGGAACTGCCCTGTGTATTTGCAGGATGTTTGGGAGCATCTCTGGCCTCTACTTATTAAATGCCAGGAGAATTCTTTCTCCTTGCTCCCCGCTGCCCCCAAGGCCTAGTCAAGACAATAGAAAATGTCTGTCAACATTGCCAAATATCTTCCGGAAGAAAAGTTGCCCCCTGGGAGAACCACTCTGTTCAATGACAGGAGTAGTCTGTACCAAGTCTTTTCTAACAACTTAAAAATATATATGAACATGACAACAGCCTGTGGAAAGCAAACCTGTACTGAAAAGCATCTAAACTAAAACACTGCTGGGAACGCAAGGCAGATTGCCAAGACCTCGTACCAAGGTCACACTCAGTTCATTGAATCTTGATAAAATCTGCTTGAACTATTTTTTCTTTAATTCAAGTGGTTCCTAGGGCTCAAAGATAACTCAAGCAGGGCAATGACAAACCTGATGTCTTCACCCAACTGGTAACTAGAAGGGAGGAGATGAGACTCCGATCTGCCTGACGCCAAAGCCTATCTTTTTTCCCAATACATTATGCTATGTTCTGTCAAGAAAACAAAGGATTCTTTTTTATAGTATGATCTGGTGTGTAGTTTGAAAAATTAAATAACTATTAGTCATCTCTTCCAAAATGAATTTCTGTTTTTCTGAATGATTGCAATTATTATTATTAACAATAATTGTTACAGTAATAAAATTTTAAATAGCATCAAGTGACATATCAAGTGACAAATTTTAAATAGCATCAAGGACTTACCATGTGTAAGGCGTTCTGAGAAATGTTTTATGGGTATGATTTGAGTAAATCCTCATAATAACCCAATGAGCTAGATTCTATTATTTATCTTTTACAGATTAAAATTTGTATTTAGGCAGAAATATTTCCTAAATAAAATATTTACTAGATAAAAGAAATATTTAAATATTTACTAAATGCCTGGACACTCATTAAATCCTTCATATGCATTTAGTCTTCATAACACTTTTATGAAACACAAAGGATTTTCCTTTCCATTTTGCAGATGAGCAAACTGACATGTAGAAAAAAGAATTAACTAATCAAAATCTTGGAAGTTATGTAGCTGGCATTCAAATCTGCCTTTGTCTGACACCAAATCTACTATCTAACATCCTAAGTATTTGTTATCCTTTCCTGGTATCAGTGGTACATTAAAATATGAAAACAGTTGTGAGTGGACATAAATGCCTTTCCTCTCACAAGAAGCTAGCAGTAAATACTTTCCAAGTGATTTTTTCCCTTTTTCACATTAAATCTCTTTGTATAGAGACATCTTTCTTAGAAAGGAGTTCTATCTTTGCATTTCTCCCTTTCCCTGTATTCTCCTGCCTCCCCCGACCAGGGTCTCAGAGCACAGAGTGCAGAAAGTGCGAGGACACAGAATAAAAGGAAATGTCAACCAGTAAGAATTAGACTTCACTTCCTGTCAGCAAGTACAAAAGGTGAAAAGTGACATTTGCTTTGGCAAGCCAGAAATGCTTATGTTTCTAGTCACACTCTGTCTTTATCCCCTCTTCCAGGCTTCATCTGAAAGTGTCCCCATTAGAAGCACAAGAGAGCAGCAGGCCAAAGAACACATTCTCCCTTTAAATATGGGGTGCTGGAACAGACATTAATTTATTAAACCAAGATTGAAGCTTGATTCTCTCTGTCTCATTGAAATACTTTGACAATGATAAAAATACATGCATTTGACTTGTCACTTATCGTTCAGGATTCCTTCTGTCATGACTCATAAAAACTACAAACTCATAGGTACTACAGCAGGAAATATAAAAGGGTTTTATTTTTTCCATTCTAGAGGTGTTCTATTCAAATGGACTGTGTACAGGGTATCTGGGTGGTTCAGTCGGTTAAGTGTGTCTGCCTTCAGCTCAGGTCATGATCCCAGGGTGCTGGCTTTGATTGAGCCTTGACTTGTGCTCTTTGCTTAATGAGGGCCTGCTTCTCTCTCTCCCTGTGAAGCTCCCCTTCTTTGTATGCGTGTGCTGTCTGTCTCAAATAAATAAATAAAATCTTAAAAAAACAACAAATGGACAGCCTAACAATTTGCATATATATAGCTTACAACACATGCCCTCATGCTCTGATAGAAGAAAGATGGCTACATCAGCCAATGATAAATGATGATTGAAAAGTAGAGTCCATTTATTAAATCATTGATTGTAAAATGACATGACCACAGAAGGCAGATATGTAACCGAAACGGGTAAATTGGAACACCATAAATGATGGTAGAAAATGGTGGGGAGTGTGGTCTAAGTTGGTATATATGTTTTCTCTGAATCAGGCGCTCATGACTCGACGCTAGTAGGATTTTGTTATGCAAGAATGTGGGCTCTGTGTTGCCAGATTTTGATTTATAAGAGAAACCGGAAATCCATATTTTCCAGTTAAATCTTCTGACTTTAAAATGTTGTTAGATTTCTTTCTCCTTTAAAAAAATACTATTTATGCTGTTCATATGTTAATTCACTTGTAACGGATGGATATTGATTTTATAATGTAGGAGCTTTGTGGTATTTTGCACCCTGCTCTATTTAGGGAAGCTTTTATAAAGGCTTGATGAACCTCAGTATTTGAACTCACTTGACTGGGTATCATCTGGGAGTGGAGCTTGTTACAAATTCATAACCAAAGAAATTCCAGTTTGGTGGGTTGGAAGTGAGGCCTTGGGATTCTGCTGTGGATGACAGAGTAAATATACTTTAAGTGCTATCTTAAAAAGTGAGAGGAAGGAATCTATTGGATCAGGGATTGACAATCTATGGTTTATGGACTAAATCCAGTCTTCTGATTGCTTTTATATAAATAAAATACGTAAAAAATAAAAATGGATATAAACAAACAAACAAGGAAACATTTCTGGGAACATAGCCACATCCAATTCATCCATGTATTGTCTAGAACAGTTTCATGAGACAAGGGCAGAGGTATAGTTTTGATAGAGACTGTAGGGACCTCAAAGCCTAAAATATTTACTGTCTGTCCCCTTTATATAAAAGTTTGCTGACCCGCTAGACAAAGTAGGTCATAGGTCTGCAAATCTCAATAAACATATGGCTTCTCAATATTATCTGGGTTCATAAAAATCCTGTAAAAAGGATCATATTACTGATGATGTTGATTTATAATTTGGTTTTGTCCAAGCCATTTCTCCTAAGCAAAGACTATCTTGTTGCTATGACAACAGCTACAGAAAGCTATATAGAGAAGAAAAAAAGGCAGCAAAAACAGTAAATGGTAGACTAGAGAAAAGGACAGTAAAAGGCTTGCGATTTGTCTTTGACTTGCAGGGGTGTAAATACAAGCATACCCACATTCTCCCCCATAGGTGAAATGGTTCCATATGACTCGGAGGATCCCTGCCCCTCCCACAGGCCGTCCCCTATTACCATCTCCACAAACACCATCTGTATGTACTGAGGAAGTGATTTCACAAATAAATGAGTCATATGCCAGAACTTTTCACTTGTCAGTAGTGTGGATAATGGGTTTATGGAGGATTAAAAAATAGATCAATGTTGAATTTCAGTTATCTTATCCTAAATTTATATGAATCTTATTATGACTAAATAGTCCCACAGAATCTGAATAGCTCTCATATTTATCAGTTTATTAATAGTCATGTAAGCTAGCTACTCTGTCGCTTCCATCTCAGCAAATGCCGCAACCAGATACCCTTTTCCTCAGCCCAAAAACCCGAGAGTCAAAATTAATTTGACCTTTTCCTTCTCCAGTCAAATCCATATAGCCACATCTTAGCCCCTTCGTACTACCTATCACTCTGATCAAAGCCACTATCATCTTGTGACCAGCCAGCTGTGGTCACCTTCTTACAGATCTGTCTACATGCTTGCCTGTTCAGAAGAGAGTCTCCACTCAGCAACCAGACCTGTATTTTAAATACATAGATCAAATGGCATGGCTCAAAATCCTTTCCTCCGTATCTTCCTATCACGATTAAAGATCCAAAATCCTTCTCATGGCCTACCAGACCCCACAAATCTGGTCTCTGAGGACATCTCAGTCCTCATTTCCTATCACTCAGCTGGTTACTTCTCTCCAGCCACATTGGCCATCGTCTTGCTTTTCAGATGCCTAGACACAATGTGTTCATTCCTGCCTCAGGGCCTTTAGACTTGGTATTTACCTCCAGTAGGAAATCTCTTCCTACAGTCCTTTGCTCTATGTTCCCTCTTATTCATGTCTTCTCCCCAAGGGATCATCCATCAATCTTTATCCACTTTTCCTACATTATTTTTCTTGACGGCATTTATCATCATTTGAAACCCTATTTTACAGTAACTTGTTAACTAATATTCAGTGTATCCTACTCAATCGTGCATTTCATGAAGGCAGAGAGCTTGTCTGTGTTGTTTCCTATTTTATTCATAGCACCTAGACAAAGCATGGTAGAGTAGGCATTCAAATTTTACTAAATGAATAAATGAAAGAATGGATGACTATAAATTTCAGGATTGAATTTTGAATTATTTTACTCTTTTTTTGCAAGATTTGAAGACATCAATATCTTGTACCTTGAGCCTATTAGGACAGTAACTGCTTTGCATCCAGAAAAACATACCCAACAAAAGGATTAGATAGAATGGAAATACTTAACATAAAACAAAATAAAACAAAACAACAAAAAAACTCCACTCCAGATTATTCAGACTCATTCTAAAAAGATAAAAAACAAAACAAAACTAAGGGTATAAAATCTGAGTGCTCTGATTAGCAGAAAAACCAGAAGGGACAACAGTCATTGGGGAGACTGTAGGTCAATGGCCATGCCCCACTATGCACTTCAGCCTTCTCCTGACTCAACAGTTGCCTGTTGTGTCCTTTGCTAACCCCTGATAGTTTTAGTTTCTGAATTTTCCATATGCAGCTGGTCATCTCACAAATATGTGAGGGTCATGAGGCTGAATAAGGTGAAGGAAGGTGACGGGACTATTAATGCAAAATCTCTCACTTATCAAAACATACACGCATGTGCATGTACACCTGAACACATACACACACACACGCACACACTTGGTGCAGGAGTCAGCTTATACAGAGATAGCACTTCATATCAGTTAGACAAGGGGGTTTGGGTATAAACATGGTCCGGAATAATCCAAAGGGCTTAAGGATTTCACGCAATCTCAAACTCTGTTTTGTCATTTGCACTCTAAAAGGTACAGGAGATGTAGACGACTGTGTAAAAATTCCCTGAAATAATCAAATGATCACTGATGAGACACTGATCATTTGCATATTGATGATATTGGGGTATCATGGAAATTGAGATATACTGTACCAAACTTCACATTGCTTTTAAGTAAGGTTTTTTAGGGAGATTTTTCTCCCTCAAATTTTTGCTTTGTAAAATTTATAATTGATTTCCTTTAAAAATATATACACACACATAAATTTGTTTTATCTGTATGTATATTTTATATATGAATGTATATATACTATTCATCTCACAATAAAAAATGTAAACTTTTATCATATTATGTCTTTTCTATAGTACTAAATAATTATAAAATCTGGGTTAAAACTTGTAAAATGATTGTAAAAGCAAATGTGGTAGTCATACCTGTCTAATAGTAAATTAGGGATTAGGAATTAAGTAAGAATATATCTTTACAAATAGTTCTGATTGTCATTTTTATATTATTTTTAAATTATTTTTAATTATTTTTCTCATAACAAAATCATTACAAAAAATCAGGAGGAAAAAACAGATATACATCCCATCTAGTCAGTCGATCATTATTAATAGCTTGAAGTATAACATTCTAAGTATTTTTCTCTTTATGTTTTGCATTTGTCAGCTTTTCCAAGGGTCTGATACATGCATGCACATGTATATATATATATATTTTTTAGAGAAGTCAAGTTGTATATATTATAAGGTAACATGCTTTTTGGTTTCTTAACAATATATTATGGTCATCACTAAAAGTAAAAAATATGCTATTTAATTTTAGGCATTTATAAACATTTTATAAGAATTGTTCTTTATAATGTTTGTAATGGTTGCATGACATTGTATGAAATATTTAGCACTTATATAAGTAATCTTTTGTTACTTTAATATTTAATATTTCCGATGTATTTAAATAATTCATGGAACAGACAAAATCATTTGTCTGTTTTCATTTGAAAACAAATTAGAAATTTGAGGATAGAAGTCCCTCGAGCCCAAATTCTAGAAAGTACATAGCCATGCTTTAAGAAATATTTTCCAAAATGCTCATTGTACTTCATTCTTAACATGTTAGAAAAAAAGAACCCAGATTCATAGATTTACACATTTAATTCTTGACCAGTATGTGGTTTTTAACACAATGTAATTTCAATGCGAAGTATCAGCTGAGTGGAACAGGACCATGCTGGGATCACAGTATAAGGAAAAAAAGAGGAGGTCTTGCCATCACCTGGAGTCCTACTTTGCTAGGACTAATGTTGACACTGCATTTCTGATTCATTTTTCGTCTTTGTGTTTGTCCTTAGTAAGTTGAGCTAGCTGGGAGAGGAAAGGTGTGAAGAACATTCCCAAGTTGCTTTTACTCAAATTATGGAAAGACTAAGAGGCCCTGCCAGCGTAGTCTCAGACCCAGATTGCTCCCAGAGAATGAGTCTAGCTAGGAGCATGAGCTATAAACATCTAGTGGCTCTCGGTGCATAATGATCACACTCGCCAAACAAAAACCAAAACACATTCTGTGCATGACATGGGAGATTTGAAATCTGTACTTTTTTGGAGAATCTAGGAAGTTCAGTACAAATCGAGGCATTTAATTCTTAGACTTAACTTCAGCTTGAGCATTTTATTATAGGATGAGATTTATATAAATGTAAGGTCTCTGTGTTGTAATTTTGTAGTTGGAGGATCTTCATGCAATTTATTATTCATTAATGCAATTTTCATTAAATTTATTATTCATCAATCTTATTTAATCTTCTTGCATATGGAAAATATAGTTTTAATATGATCTGGGAAGGGAATAGATTTGAGTAATGCTCTGTTCTGATCCATTCCTGAGTGTCTGGAGGCAAAATCTGCACTGCTCACCAGCAGTTCTAGGAGAACACCCATTAGAGTGTGGTAGGGATTAATGGAGTGACCTCAAGAAGATAGGAGCCTCAAGAAGAGGCTAGGTATATTCCTGTGTGAGCAAAATCTGAAATATTAATCCTAATGGGCTATGGAAATAAAAATGTATGGAATATTAGTGGGGAATTTCCATTAGAAGTGTTTTTACTAAATAATTCTACCTCTTGACTCCCTTGTTTTTTTCATAAAAGTGGAATGACTTACCAGCCCTTGGGCTATAGCCACTGGTTCATGTACTCAAAAATATGTAGCTTATCTTTCAAGATTCCTGAACAGGGAATTTAATTTCTGATGTTTTGTCTCTTTCTGAGTTAGAAGGATGAAATAATTTTTCCAAGTGAAACTGTTCTATAGACTGAATTTCCTTTCCCATACCCTACCTAAAGATCTAGCCTGATAGAAAGGCAGGAAAAATTTAATGTAGTTGCTCACATTTAGCTGATTTTTCCTACTTAGACTTTATGAATCTGAGTTCTCTGCTGACTTTTTTGTCTTATTTCTCAATTGGTTATTTCCCCAATTTAGGTGGGGAAAGGAGATGCTATTTATTAGATTTTCCTTCTCAATAGTAATACCTACTAAAAGTAGGTATTATCATTATTCTCAATTTTATAGTTGAATGAACTAGGGTAGAAAAAGACTATGGAATATGTCCATATTTGTTCACATGAATCTGGATTCAAATTGATTTTGTCTTTCATGTTCTTAACCAGTACAAGATGCTACCTATTAATTACAAGATGCTACCTTCCAATTATTATCAAAGAGCATAATTAATTACCATATAATGATTTATTTAATTCCATTTTACAAAGCAATTAGCTAGGGATATGAATTATTACTATGTGGATTTTTACCATCCAATTCAATAAATCTTCATCTTGACATCTAAGAATCTCTGTTAAATGAAACTGCAGGTAGTTACTCCTACCAAAAACTAAATGAAAATTCTAACATCAGTCTTTTTAACTTTATTTAGAAAAATAAAGTTAGAAAAATAGCACATATTTGTACAGATTCAGTCTTACCCGCAGGGAATTGACATGTCAGGAGATGTTATTTGCTACTAATTCAAGTAGCAGCTGCCAAAAGCTTAATTGCCTAGACACAATTTTTCACTCCCTAGGACACATTTTTCACTCTTCTTCAATTTGCTATTTGGGGTTCTGATTTATATTTGTGTAAGTGCCTGCAGTAGAAATTTATTTACATTAGGACTCTAATGTTATCAAGTACTTTTTCCTTCTGACACAATTTCTTTTGTGGCCCTGGACATCCGAGAATGGGTTCTTGCTGAGGGAAAAGCCAGATAAACAGGGATTGTCTAGTCTATTAATAGGCATAAGATGCTTTTGCTATACTCTTTGCAGCCGATCTTCCAGTTGTTGGACATAACAACCACTTGCTCATCTCTCTTTTATCACTAATTGCTCACTGTTACCTAGAGATACCGTCTTTTTTTTTTCCTCTTTAGTAGCAACCACAAATTCCATAGAGACATCTCTAATCCAAGATCAATAATTGTAGAAAAGAACTTTATACAGTCTTCATCACCTTGACAATGTCCTTCTGGAAAGGAAAACGATCCTTGATCATCAACAGAATTGTTAGACCAGAGAAAACCACCCCAAAAAGCAATTTGTGAAGAATCATTACCATAAAAAATGCCTAATTTCTCTTCCAAATATATGGTTTCTTTGCAAAACAATCCATGTCATTTCTCGGTAATTACACTGTACATGTATTTATGCTGTCAAAAATCAGGATGATGAGCTATTAGCTGTTCTTGTTTCATGGACCCTTTTTCCTTTCATCTGAAAACATTGATTCTTCGTTGTCCTGCTTATGTTGTTTTCATTATGAATCTATCAAAAACAAATGTTCTGACTATGTTAGCTGAAAATTTTAATGAAAGCCTATTAGACTTGGCATAATTTCATGCTGAATCTGCAGTAAAGAGCTCTTCCAGAGGCAAGAGAGAGTGAGGTGGATATACCCTTTCACACAGCAGCATTTCCATTCCCCTTGCACATTTTCAGACCAGCAAATGCCCTCATTAATGTGTATGGTTATTGGTACCGAACAGTGAGGCACACGTTTAATAGAAGCCCATAGATGGTTCACCTGGGTTCAAGGAGGTCCTTTCTTTCTTCCAGGAGATTGGATCAGCATTTCTAATATTTGCCTCACAAGCAAAAGGGTGAAGAAAAGGGGGTAAGTAAAAGAAAAGAGCTTGGCAGAAAGTGATCAACTGAGTTGGGCCATTAGGGGGATACAAAATTACAGTAAGAGAAAAATTACTCACAGGCAATATTACTAGAGGGAGGGAGGTCAATATTCCCAAAAGGGGATATTGACATTAGGGCTCCTGAAACGCTATGTTTCTGTTTCTGCATTTCAATTCTTTGTTTGTTCAATCATCATTTGACACATTTTTATTGAATTCCTACATGGTACTAGACACTGAACTTGGCTTTGAGAATAAAAAAAAAAAAATAAGACAGGAAAAGTTTCCCGCCCTTGTGGATCTTATATATAACTTAATAAATCATTCCATAATTGCTTCTATGAGAAAATTACTATCTCGAATAGGAGCTCTAGCTATACTAAGAAAGACTTCTACAAAGCTGAGGATTATACAACAGTGTTAAAGAAATGAACAACCTATACATACTCAGAACTGACCCCAAGAAAACCATCTCACATTGGACACTAAGACAGCCCTGAACTCCTGATCAATCTACAAGTATCTTAAATGACACTTTAGTCCATTATCACTTAAATGAACATTTTAGTCCATTATATCCATTAGAAAAAGATAAGTTTATTACATTTCCCCCAAATTGTTTTAACTATTACAACTCTTCCTTGGGTATGAAGGTGGAACAACACTTCAATTGTAGCACCTGGCACCAGAACAATTTTATTGTTGTTGTTATTTTTTGTCTTTTTTGTTATTTTGGGCTGTTTTTCTCTTTTCTTTCTTTCTTTCTTTCTTTCTTTCTTCATTTCTTTCTTTCATTTTTCTTTTTTTTTTTCTTTTTCTTTCTTTCTTTCTTTTTTTTTTTTTTTTTTTTGGAAAAAGTCAGGTGCTATTTGATAAACATCACAATACGATGTGAAACCCTAAAGGCTTGTGTTTCAATTAGAGCCAAAGTAATAAAAAGAAAGTTTAGGCTTCTCCAATATTGTAAAGACAGGATTTTTGTAATCATTTCTTGATATTGCTGGAGGCTCCTGAGAGAAAAGAAGAGATAGAGGAGAAGGAGGAATAGCAGCAAGATGGTTAGATGCTTGTGTATAGGAAATGAAAGTCAGGAAGAAACGGTAGGGCTAGTGTGGCGGTAGGGCTAATGTGACAAAAACTGACACGTCTTATAAACGATTTAAATTATGAGACTCAAAATCTTCTGTAAACCTTGATTCAAAATGTTTTCTTGTGTGTATGTTTCTTTGTTTTTGTCAATTTGTGGAAAACAATGAAGAAGGATCCATTTCACATCAGAAGTTCTCAATGCAGAGGCGCCTGGGTGGCTCAGTGGGTTAAAGCCTCAGCCTTCGGTTCTGGTCATGATCCCAGGGTCCTGGAATCGAGCCCCGCATCGGGCTCTCTGCTCGGCAGGGAGCCTGCTTCCTCCTCTCTCTCTCTCTCTGCCTGCCTCTCTGCCTACTTGTGATCTCTATCTGTCAAATGAATAAATAAAATCTTAAAAAAAAAAAAAAAGAAAAATACTCAATGCAGAACAAGAAAAGCGTAGGCAGAAGGAGGAGTAAGAAGCAGGTAACTGGGAGAATGTAAGCTCACCGCCCATCTGCAAAAGTGTTCAAGAGGATTTGCAGTTCCCTCCAGGTATGAATTAGAGTTGAAGTCAATCTCCTTTGGATAGGCTCTAGATTTTACCTATGGAGTTTCACAGCCAAATCAAGATGAGATATACCTATAGTTCAAGCATGCTTCATGTGACACCCAATAATCAATGACCGGAGCCAAATATTTTCACTCCTTTGAAATTTAAAACCCATTTTCTTTCTTTTTTTAATAACCCATTTTCAAATGTAATGCCACCTGCACTAATTCTCCTGAGAGGGACTCATGTGATAATAATAAAACTGGCACCATTTATCCGTATTTTACAGGTGAGAAATGGAGGTTAAGAATGATTAAGGGATTTGTCAAAGGTCACATGCGTAGTGAATGAAGTTGTTTATGTACCCACACTGTCCGGGTCTCAATACTAAATGTTGTCTATTGTTGTCTATTGGATAAATTTTAATAACAATTATCATGACTATAATTACAGGGGAAAGAAACTCATTTACATCTTAACTATGAAAGAAATAATTAACAGACTCCTAAATTCAAAAGCAGAATTTTAATAAAAAAGTTTCTAGTGTGAAAACTAGGTCATTTGCATATTTTTCTTTGACTTACATACCTAATTGCCAGGGTATTTGCATTTTTCTATCTGGTTTTGCCAGCATATCCAATTCATCTACATATTCTTCTTCATCTAGTTGCTGAAAATGGGTGGCCTTTCCTACCCAAAATTAGAATTAACTTCAGCTTCAACACACTTCAAGAAAGGGAATTTTACAGAGCATAAAAAAATACTTTCAGACTCAAATCTTGTCAACAATGAGTAGTTATTGTGATATTCTTCTCAAAATGCCCGACGCTGTATAAAGCACGGTTAATTAATTGAAGGTATTCTACTAATACATTCATACGAATACTTAGAGGTGAATAAAGAGGATTTATTTTTTAATGTACTAATATTTTAACCCAGGTATGTGGCACCAATGGGTTATATATTCTCTCTCATAATATCTATCCCACTTAGTTGACTTTGATATTAAATCTCTAAATTTAGAAATTAAAAAGAACAGAAATCTGATTTATTGAAGTGGATTTCAACCAATGTAATTAACACTCCACAAATGCTCATAACCAGTGCCACTTCCTGACGGCGCAGTGGAGAAGAATGAGGTACAAACAAGGCAGCTGCAGGAGAAGGGGAGTGGGGTGGGGGGCAGCAGTCTTTTCTATGGTCCCCTCCGCTCCCATTCTCTTGCTGCAGACTTGTTTGTGCCTCATTCTTCTTCCATGCACCATCAGAAGGCGGCAAGTGGTGCCCAAACAGGGACGTTAAAGACCTGATAGGGCAAGACACAAAAACTGGTTTTTCTAGGCAGGTGGGGAGAAAACAACTATTTGCATTTTCTTATCAAGAACAGACCAATAATTGAGATTACTTTGTCTTTTTGAACAGAGCGAAACCAACTTTCTATCTTATACCAGTGTCTTTAAAATTTATTCATTTCGATCATAGTCCATCCTGATCACACCTAAAATTCGTTTCCAAAGATTCCCCTTCACAAACCTTCTACAACTTTCCTTCACCTTCAGATTTTGTCCTAAGGCATTTCTTCCCAAACAACCATCTCATTTAGGACAAAAGTACCTTCTTTTACCTTCAACAAAAATGCATTCCCATTCCTCATCTTTCTTACATATTTCCTACTTTTCTACATGCAGAGTTTCATCCCTTATTTCAGCCAGTCTTACAGTTAGCAGAATTTTTCACTCTTTAGAAACTTTAATCTCCAGTGTAGATTGGACCAAGGTGTAACCAATTGTGAACTGTTTCACCAGAATTCTTAAATGTCAAATTTGTGAATCAGTTAAGCACAAAACATGCTTACCAACCTATTTAAATATCCTAAGTTCTTTCCAATAAGTCAAAAGCACAAACCTATGCCCAGTAATCAACGCTTTAGCACTTTATCCCATTTGGAAGAGACCTAAATGTCCAACAAATTTTAATTCCATTTATCATCCAAGCAAAACTTTGAAGTTTCAGTTTACCGAAGACTTCAAAAGTTATCTTAACAATTACCCATGAAAACTTTGAGACAGACAACTAACTATCAATTTAGTCATCGTTTTGTTAACAAATTCCAACAGAGATAATATGAGTTTATTTGACCTTCAGCAAACCGCAATAAAGTAAGTCTTATATTTAGTGCTGATAACTTAAAGACATGTGTATCTTAATTAAATCAACAGAATTAACTTGGTTTAAATACTGATTTATGTTCCACCTAGGCCCACCCCATTTTCAATTTCTGGTTGAGACACTGGGGTCTGTAAAAGCTACAGAAGAGAGTGAATTAAGAGTCCAAGTAGACCATATAGTATTCGGAATTGGTTTTCCTTTAGCATGCAGAAGTTTTAACTCATGACACTTTTTCCCATGTCTGTGAATCTAAAGTCCCCAATATAGGTTCTTTAGTTACCTTTAAAAGCTCCAAAAGTTTGCCCTAGCTGACTTTTGCTTCCCCCGCCTTTAGGAGCCATCTCAACAAACACACGTAAGGGCAATATTCATTTGTGCTTTTTATATCACCCATACCCTGCCATAAGTATCCACAGTTCACCAGCGGGAAAAAGACACGGCCGTGCAAAGACTCACTTTGGGGCTTTTTCTCCTCTTTCATTTCAAGTCTCTCATCTCGTTTCTTGTCCCTGTTTGGGTGCCACTTGCGTCCTGACAGAGTCCTTGCCTCCAGTCTTCTCTACTGTCGCCCTCTGCTCCCATTCTCTTGCAGATGACTTGTTTGTGACTTTTTCTGCTCCTGGGCACCTTCAGGAAGCAACAACAAGAACTTCAGGATTCTGCAGTTTCTGAGCTTAAATTACCATAGGTTAATCTAAAACAAATAAATAAATAAATAAATAGAACTGAAATACATATCATTTTACGGTTAATTCATTATCTCCACAGTCCATGTGCTCTGCAGTGACTTTTACCTTTCTCCTGAGTAACATGAACAAGAGGCCTTCTGTACCCCTTAGCCTGACTCAACTTCAGATAGGTTTCTTCCTGACTCTCGGCTCCTGACCTCCCTCTTCTTAGAGCATTTACTTTAGGGCACTTTTCGTTGTAAATTCTTTCTCTGCTCCTTTGAGATATAAATCTTCTCTCAGCCTCTTACCGTTTTATAACCCAGAATGTCTTTCTCAAGGCCATGAGAGTCATGCCTTTCAAATGTAATAACTCAAGGAGATATCACTCCTATCTCCCAGCTTCTGTGAGAGCGTAGTAGCTTAACTTCCATTAATTAACAAACATCTGTGGCCAATCACATTGACCACGTACTCTCCAGATATTCTCTGGGACTTTACTACGAGCTCACTCCAGTGCTTAAAAACAACCCCAGCTTTTTGTTTCAGTGGAGCTGAGTTCAATCTTCTACTCTTATCGCAATCATCTCGAATAGTGTTTTTTGCTTCAATTCTCTCTGGTGCAATTTTTCTTTGACAACGTCTGCCATTATTATTGCTATGATTTTTGGATCACTTACCATGTGCTAAATACTTTGCTGAGTGCATCACTATAGAGTGTCTTATTTAATTCTCACAATAACTTACAGCTTATTCTTGGGCCCAATTTATAGATGGGGGAACAAAAGCATTTAAGAGTTAAGTAACAATACACTCTCTATAAAGGGGCATATAGCATTCAGAAAGGAGGGGGAGGGGAGAGAATGAAAGAAGGAGCAGAAAGGGAGAGTGGGGACAAGAGGGGAGAGAGGAGCTGAGAGACAGAGAGAGAGACAGAGAGAAAACATGAATAAGCAAAAACCTTTCCCAGGAAATTCTGGGGTCTAGGGCCAAATCACTTTGCCTCTACACCCTGGTCATCTTCACATAAAGTTTTTAAGGAAATAAAATTATAATCATGAAGAAAATTTGAATTAAGCTTTCAAATCAAACTTTACCACAGTCCTATCATAAGAAATAATACAGGAAACTCAGCCAATAATGAGGGTTAGAATTACTTATTCTTTATGTGTTTTATGTATAGAGTTCCACTGGGGACTTCATGATTTGGAGAAGATATGGGCAACACAAGATCCAATATCAATTCTCTCTCTTGGTCTCGATCTGAGTCACAAGTAATTAAAACAACAAATTAACAACAACAACTACTCTCTTTTTAACCCAAATGTACAGTATCTTACCTGCCTATTTTTCTCTATTTTAAAACACTGAATCCTATATAAATACAATTTTAGTAGTGTAGTGCACACACCTGGATCTGGTACACAAATCTGAGTGACAAAAAGATCTGTAAGAGCCCAAATCCCTGATTTTAACATTTTCCACACTTATACTCATGGTTGGTGTAGACACAGTTATGACAGTGTTATGTGTAATGTCATCCTATATTCTTTTTCTCCAGATACCCTTTTGTGTGTGTGCATGTGTTTGCATGCGTGTGTGTGTGTGTGTTTATGTGTTTGAGTATGAACAAGATCTCCTTTCCTTGGACTTTCAAGAACTTGGATAGTCACCTTTAGACACTTGTTTATATCCTAATTTTAGATGGTTATAATCTATGCCTTTTATATATTCATGCCTACCTTTCTCTGGGACTATGTTTACATGTCCTCCTGCTCCTAGCCTAATGAAACTGAATTATTTGCATGATAGAAGAGTGCTTCTACTGTATCTCTTATTACAGCATAACTGACCTACTTTTCTCCTCATAGCAGAGCTTGCCGATAATGATATGTGCTGTTCTTCCAACTGAAATATATACTTCAACTTCAGCTTCCATCTCAGTTTTAAACCTAACGGCCAGAATCTGAAAGAACCACAGAACACTTGAAAGAACTTCCTAGAAACGATGTGTCTTAAGAGAGAAATTCCAGGTGGGATGTGAAGTTTGAATTTGCCCTAGGATATAGAGACCATATGTAAAAGCCAGAAGACAGAAAATTCTACCTGAGGACCGACATTTGGTTGTGTAGTTGTCAGTACTGTGGGCTGCTGACTCTGGCTCCCACTTTGGAATGGATTTTGCAGATTCATGGTTCACAATTTCATGCTCTGCTTCACTCATTGAGACCCCCATGTTCTACCTTGTGCCAGAACAACCTATCTCAATCCTCAGGACAAGAACTCATGTGTGACACAGAGGAAATGCTGAAATGTCAATAGTTTCCCAGCCAGTGGCTGTGTCTGTTTACAGAAAGGGTATGGCTTGGAGGAGTGAGTCATGAGAAATATTAATTGGGCTTAGATACTTACTTGCATATGTTAGAACCCTCCACTCAGATGCTTCAGGAAAATACTAGACTTACCTAATTGAGGAGAAGACTGTGAAGAGGGGGCAGTACTGATTCTGTCACCCGTATTTTTGTGTAAGCCCAAACCACCACATGTATTGGTTCTCACTTGGTCTAGAAACTCTTTGGATCTCTTAGTATATTTCCATTTTCCATTATGGTTCTGCATAAATATAGTGACCTATTTTTTTTTTAAGATTTTATTTAGTTATTTAACAGAGAGAGAGAAACAGTGAGAGAGGAAACACAAGCAGGAGGAGTGGGAGAGAAGAAGCAGACTTCCTGTGGAGCAGGGAGCCCAATGCTGGGCTCGATCCCAGGACCCTGGGATCATGACCTGAGCCAAAGGCAGACACTTAATGACTGAGCCACCCAGGCGCCCTGTGACCCATCTTTTTACCGCTTATTTTAAGGAATTCCTTGCTTTCCAGGTCCTGTAACAGTGAAGAAAAGATGAATAATGTCAGTTTTAATTCCTTATCGTTGCTTTCTAATTACCACAAACTTCGTAGCTTGAAACAAAACAAATTTGTTATCTTACATTGCTGGAGATCAGAAGCCCATATTGGGTCTTGTTGGGCTAAAAGTAAAGTGCTGGTAAGTCTGCATTTCTTTCTGGAGGTTCTAGAGAAGAATTTATTTTCTTACCTCTTCAAGCTTCTTAGAGGCCCCTAGCCTTCCCAAGCCCTTAGACCATTCCCCCCATCTTCAAAGCCATCAGTGTTGCATTTCTCCTTGACTGCCCATTTGTAGTCACAGTTCTCTCTGACTTGTCCACTTCCCTCTGCCACTGTAAGGAGCCTTGGGATTTTACTGAGCATACCCAGATAATCCAGGATAATCTTATTTTAAAATCAGCTGATCAGGAACCTTAATTCCCCCCTTTTTTTTTTATGCCACCTAACATATTTACAGGTTCTGGGAATTAGCCATATTTGGGGAGTTAGGCCCATGATTCTGTCTACCACATCAGTGAAACCCATCACCCCCCACAGGTTACCTCCAGTTCTGCCTATTATAGGCAGGTATATCTGCTGTCAGTTTTCATTACTTGTTTCTTTTAGTATCATTAGGACATAAGCACCGATGTCAGGCCTCTCATTTTTCTAGTTTTCAATGTTTTCAGTGTTCACTTGATCAACATCTCAATTTCCATCTGTTTTTCATATACTGTGTTTAGTCCTCCTAAAATTCTGTTGCCTAGGAGACACTCACAGGATTGGAAACATGTCAACAAACCTGGAGAGATGTCGGACTTTACTTGGAATTGTGAAGCTTGTATTGGTGTCAGATAACATAGTTTGGAGAAAAGGATACAAGTATGTAAAGGGGCTGCCCTTCCCAGAAGTAGTTAAGGGAAGTGAAGTGTTTTTTTACATGTAGTGGTTTAAAGATTTATCTCAGTGACGAACTAACAGAGCCTAAAACAGGCACTTTGTAAGCTATCATTTTTATTCTTTTTAATGAAGCAGAGTTATGATGGCTTTAAAGAAGGTGTAGAATTATAAATTGAAATATTTAATTATTATATTCAAAAACAGCAGGTGTATGGTACAAATAAACTGTGGACTAACAAGGAATCACTGGTTGTCACTTCTGTAAAAACAGAGGAAGAGCACTAAGCAATTTCATAGTTTGGTGCTGCCTATCCAAGCACAACAATTCTTATTGATTGTCTCTAGCAATTAGCATTTTCCATTTCACAAAGCAATTATTTATATTCCTTTTGTCCTAATGGATTTTATTAATCACATCCATCAACCATACAAACAGCATTTATTAACTCTGGCAGTAAAACATTTAAAAGGTTGCATTTATTTCTTAATCAGAGAGGCAAACACTAATTGAAGAAATCTCTAGAAACCAGGTCTTTCTGTGTGGATCAGACGATAGTGGCAGCCCAGAAAGGAGATAATGAAAAAATCTCTGCAGAAATAGTTCTGGTTCACTGATGAACTCCCCGTCTGGATTTCTCTGTTAAGTGTCCCAATCTCCTTCAAAATCATGCACTAGGGGTGCCTGGGTGGCTCAGTGGGTTAAAGCCTCCCTTCAGCTGAGGTCATGATCCGGGGGTCCTGGGATCGAGCCCCGCATCGGGCTCTCTGCTCAGTGGGGAGCCTGCTTCCCTTCCTCTCTCTCTCTGCCTGCTTCTCTGCCTACTTGTGATCCCTGTCTGTCAAATAAATAAATAAAATCTTAAAAAAAAAAAAACAAAAAAAAAAATAAAACAAAAATCATGCACTAAGGATCTCTGTGTGATAGATGGTTGCAATTAAAAAAAAAGAATAATGCCATCTGGTATTTGTAAGTCACTATCCTAGATGTTAGAAGGGTACATGTAGATGGATAAGAAATCATAAATGTCATCAAACATGTTGAAGGTGGGAAAAATTCTTGCAGCTAAAACAGAATGAAGATAAACTGAAGTACGACAGAGTGGTGCGATAAAGGTCTAGGTGGGAATGGATCAAGTGAAAGTAAGAGGAATTCCTGGAATGAAGATGATCTCTCCGAACCATCTTGAGATTAATTGATGGTTAGATTTATGAAGGTGCAGCGTGGCAGCTGGGCAATGAAGAACATATGGAATTTTTTGATATGTTGAGATAGGAACAGGGGTTGGCAGAGTCAACATATTTCAAAAGGAAGAAAGTGAGCAGCAATGCAGGGTTGAGAAAGTCTTGTAGTACATTCAGGAAATGGTAAATGGGAGCAACAGTCCACCTGTTCTTTCTTTATCCACAGATGTCTCTGGACACCATTCTTCACACTATAGCCATGCTAATCTTTCAAAAAAAATGCAAATATGATCCTGTCCTTCCCCATCTTAGAAAACTTCAACGGTTCCTAATTGCTTTCAATAGAGATTGACAAAGATTCAATAAAGCCTTAAACTGCCCCCACACCCATATGACCTGACCCTTATTGAAACTTCCAGCCTCATCTCTTATTTCCACTTATATTAGAGCCCCTATTCACATGCTTTAAACCACTGCATATTCTGACTTCCATTGGTACAGGGCCCCTATGGTCTCACTGCTAATCTCCACCTTTTTAATCTATCCCTACACAGGTATGACAACTTGGCTTTCTATAGTTGTTTTTCATCCTGACTTGGCAGTTGAGGATTCTTTAGGGCTCTAACCGCAAGGCAGTAAACATATTTAGACTCAAGGGACTGAGTCTGCTCCTTACTACTTTAAGGTGTCCTCACTTGTTTTTCTCTTCTGCTTAGAATAATTTCATTCCCTCCAATAACTCCTCATCTTCAGAGCCGAGGTTCACCTCCATTTCCTTAGGGCACTTCTTTGACATGGAAGACTTGATTAAGTCCTTTGGTTATATGACTTTTAGGCAGTTGTACGTCTTCTTTTCTTATTAAAATTCCAACTGAAAACAAACTTTGAAAATTGTCTGCAATATTTAACTTGCCTTCAAGATGGTTTATTGTTTCAGGAGACCGCATATGGCTTGTTAAAACAGTATTCTGTGTAGTACCATAGGGCCTGACAACTGGTGAGTCCCAAATAAATGCTATTAAGTAAATGAATGTATGAACAAATGAAGAAATATAATTAAGTGGACAGGTCAGATCCTAGTTGGGAAGGACCTTGAGTTCATGTCTAAGGATTTTGTGTAAAAAATAGGAGGACATCTGTATTTGTAAAAATATCTGTAGGCAGAAACTAATGTTTTGATGTGAAAGGGTAGGGCTATTCAATAAATTATAAATCCCTTTTCATCCAGGCTGGAGCCCAAAATCAATTCAAGATAGATACAGAAATCTGGCACACATTCTATTTTGTTTTCTGTGTATACAGACAAGCAACTTCTTGTTTTTCACTCTGTCCCTTGTCTGCTCTCTATGTCAACAGTTTTTCTTTTTTTTTTTTTAAAGGTTTTATTTATTTATTTGACAGAGATCACAAGTAGTTAGAAAGGCAGGCAGAGAGAGAGAGAGAAGGAGAGGGAAGCAGGCTCCCTGCCGAGCTGAGATCCCTACGTGGGACTCGATCCCAGGACCCTGAGATCATGACCTGAGCCGAAGGCAACCCACTGAGTCACCCAGGCGCTCCTCAACAGTTTTTCTTATGGGAATTCTCTTTTTTTCCAACTCCAACAGCCTGTCTTCCTCTATTGTACTTGTATTTTTCTTTTGTTTCTTTTCTAATAGTAACAATGAAATATATAGTCCCCCCGAACTCCAGCTCCTCCTTATTTCTTTGGGCAGGTATTTGATTCTGAGAGACACAGCCTTTTAGATTGTCTTTCTTAACTTTTTTATCTGCACCATTTTGATTTTGGGGGGGGCATTTTTAGAAAGAATTGTGGTAAGATCACTTAATGTGAGATCTACCCACTTAACAGTTTAAATATACAACATAGTGCTGACATCTAGGTACAAGGTTGTACACTAGATCTCTAGAACCTATTCATTTTGCATAACTGAAATTTTATACCTGTTGACTAGCAGCTCCCCATTAGCCCTGTCCCCAGCCTTTGGCAAACACAATTCTATGGTTTGCGTCTATGAGTTTGACTATTGTAGATATCTTGAAAGTAGAATCATATGGTAATTTTTCCTCTGTGACTGGCATATTTCCCTTAGCATAATGTCCTCCCGGTGTATTCATGTTGTGGCATATCACAGGAATTCCTTCTTTTTTAAGGCTGAATAATATAGTTTTTTGTTTGTTTTTAAAGATTTTATTCATTTATTTGACAGAGGCACAGAGAGAGAGGGAACACAAGCGGGGGGGAAGGGAGAGGGAGAAGCAGGCTTCCTACTGGAAGGAAGCCCTATGGTGGGCCCATCCCAGGACCCTGGGATCATGACCTGAGCTGAAGGCAACACTTAACCATCTGAACCACCAGGCACCCCAAGGCTGAATAGTATTTAATCACATGCATATGCCACATTTCTTTCTTTTTTTTTTTTTTTAAGATTCTATTTATTTATTTATTTGACAGATCAGAAGTAGGCAAAGAGGCAGGCAGAGAGAGAGAGAGTCATATGCCACATTTCTTAGCCCATTCATGTGTCAATGGACATTTAGGTTGTTTCCACATTTTGGCTTTTGTGAATAGTGCTGCAATGAACATGAGAGTGTTAATACGTCTTCGAGGTCCTGATTTCAGTTCTTTTACATAAATAGTCAGAAGAGGGATTATGGGATCATATGCAGTTCTATTTTTTATTTTTTGAGGAGTCTTTGTACTATTTTCAATAACAGCAGAATTATTTTGCATTGTTACCAACAGTGTACTAGGGTTTCCTTTTCTCTACATCTTCACTAATACTTGTTTTTTTTTTTATTAATAATAGTCGTGTTAATAGATGTGGTGTGTTATCTCATTGTGACTTTGATTTGCATTTCTGTGATGATTAATGACTTAACGTCCTTTCATACACCTGCTGACCATTTGTGTGTCTTCTTTGAAGAAATGTCTATTCAAGTTCTTAGCACACTTTATAATTGTATTACTTATATATTGCTGTAGCGTTATTGTTGTTCTTTATACATTTTGGAAATTAGCCTCTTATCGGATATATGGCTTGCAAATGTATTCTCCTATCCTGTAAGTTGCCTTTTTACTCTATTGTTTCCTTTACACTGCAAATCTTTTTTAATATGATGTAGGCCTCCTTGTCTATTTTTGCTTTATTGCTTTACTTTTGATGTTATAACCAGAAAACAATTGTCAAGGCCAATGTCATAAGGAATTCCCCACATGTTTTCTACTAGGAATTTTATAATTCTTAGACTTACATTTACATCTCTAATTCATTTTGATTTGATATTTGTGTATAATGTAAGATAAAGATCCAATTTCATACTTTTGCATGTGATTATCCAATTTTTCTAATATACCATTCTTGAAGAGATGATCCTTTCCTCACTGTGTATTCTTGGATCCTTGTCAAAGATCAGTTGATTATATAACATAGATTTCTGATCTCTTGATTTTGTTCTAATAATCTATACATCTGACTTTAGGCAATTCAGTAGTGTTTTAATTATGGTATATTTGTAACATATAATGATATTAGGAACTGTGATGCCATTAGCTTTGTTTTTCTTTTTTAAGGTTATTTTGGCTATTCAAAGTTTTTTTGTGGCTCCATATAAATTTAAATATTGTTTTTTCCGTGTCTACAAAAATGCCATCTGGATTTTTGTAGAGATTGGATGAAATCAGCAGATCTCTGAGCAGTATGGAAATTTTAACATTAAGTTCCTATACATGAATATGGGATGTCTATTTATTTGTTTATGTCTTCTTTAATTTATTTCATCAATGTTTTATAGTTTTCAGTGCATTAATTGTTGATTTCCTTAGTTAAGCTTATTCTTTTTGATCCTATTATAAGTGGGATTACTCTCTTAATTTCCTTTTCAGATAGTTCATTGTGTTTAGAAACTTTTAAAGCTAATTAATATGCATTCCTATATTTATTGCAGCATTATTTACAATAGCCAAGATATGAAAATAATCTAAGTGTCCATCAATTGACAAATGATAAAGAAAATGTAGTATGTTTTCACACACAGGTACACATACAAACACACAGGAATTTTATGCAGCCATTACAAAAGGATCATACTGTGCTGTTTGGGACAAAATGAATGGACCTCGAGGGTATTTTGCTAAGTGAAATAAGTCAACTGAGAAAGATAAATACCGTATGATTCTACTCATAGATGGAATCTAAAAAAACCAAAAACAAACCCACAAATGAATAAACAAGCCAAAAGCAAAATCAGACCTATAAATAAAGGGAACAAACGGATGGTTGTCAGAAAGGAGGAAGGAGGGAGATTGGGAAAAAAATGAGTAAAGAGGGGTGGGAGATACAGGTTTCCAGTTATAGAATGAATAAGTCACCAGAACTTATTCATAAGGATCTTATCCTTATGTATAACATAAGGAATACAGTTAATGATATTATCATAGTGACATAATGAGACAGATGGTAGTTACACTCATGGTAAGCTTAGCATCATGTATAAACTTGTCAAATCACTAATTTGTATACATGAAACTAATGTAACATTGTGTGTCAGCTATACTCAGATAAAACGAACAAAGAAACAAAACACAACTAATTTTTTATGTCGATTAGGTATCCTGAACTTTACTGAATTCTTTTATCAGTTTTAATGGATTTTTTTGGAGCCCTTTGGGTTTATTGCATATAAGATCATGTCACCTGGAAACAATTTTATTTCTTCCTTTCTGTTTAGGATGCTTTTATTATTTATTTTGTTATTTATTTATTTTGCCTACCTGCTCTGGCTAGAACTTCCAGTACTATTTTGAATAAAAGTGGTGATAGTGGGTATCCTTGTCTTGTTCTTGGTATTAGTGGAAAAGATTTCAGCCTTTTATTGTTGTGTATGTTACCAACAGGCTTTCATATATGACCATTATTATATTGACTTAATTTCCCCTCTACTCTTAATTTGTTGAGAATTTTTGTATAAAAAGGTGTTTTATCAGATGCTTTTTCTATATCCATCAAGATGATCATATGATTTTTATTCTACAGTCTATTATATGATATATCACATTAATTAATTTCCATATGTGTAACCATCCTTGCATACAAAGGATAAATCCCACTTGATCATTCTGTACGATCTTTTAAATGTGCTATTGAATTTAATTTGCTAGTATTTTGTAGAGAATTTTTACATCTCTATTTATCAGGGATGTTGGCCAATAGTTTTCTTTTCTTGTAGTGTCTTTGTCTGGCTTTGTTACCAAAGTAATGTTGGCTTCATAAAATGGAATTGTCTGAAAGTATTCTCTCTTCCTCAATTTCTTTTGAAAGAGTTTGAGAAGCATTAGCTTTAATTCTTCTTTAAATGTTTGGTCAAATTTACCTGTGAAACCATCTGACCCTGGACTTTTCTTTGTTAGGAGATTTTTTTCATTGTTTATACAGTCTCCATTCTAGTTCTAGATCTGTTCAGAGTTTGTATTTCTTCATGATTCAATCTTTGTAGGTTGTAGGTTTCTAGGAATGTACCCATTTCTTCTAGACTATTCCACTTTCTGGCGTGAATTGTTCATAGTAGTCTCTTATGATTTTTTAAAAAATTTTTATGGCATCAGTTGTAATGTCTCCAACTTATTTCTGATTTTATTTGAGTAATCCCTCTTTTTTTCTAACTAAAGTTTTGTCAACTTTATTTATCCTTTAAAAAAAAACCCTCTTAGTTTTATTTATTTTTTAAAAATTGCTTTTCTATTCTCTAATTTATTTTTCCTCTAATCCTTATTACTTCTGTTAATTTTAGGTTTGATTTATTCTTGACTTTTTTTTTTTTTTTTTTGGTTCCTTAGGATGTGAAGTTAGGTTATTTATTTGAGATATATTTTATTTTTTAATGTAGCATTTATTGCTATAAACTTCCCTCTTAGAACTACCTTTGCCAAAACATGTAAGTTTTGGTATGTTGTATTTTTATTTATATCAAGATATTCTCTAATTTCTATTTTTATATCTTTTATAATCCACTGGTTACTCAAAAGTGTTTTATTTTATTTCTACATATTTATGGATTTTCCACTTTTCCTTTTCTTCTTGATCTCTAGTTTCATTTCATTGTTGTCAGAGAAGATATTTGGTATCATTTCAATCTTTTAAATTCACTAAGACTTGTTTTGTGATTTAATGTGATTTATCCTGCAAAATGTTCTTTGTGTTCTTGTTAAGAATGTTTTTTCTGCTGCTATTGGAATGTTCTGTATGTCTGCTAGGCCCATTTTACCTGTAGTATTAAAACCCACTGTTTGTTTATTTCCTGTCTGGTTGTCCTATCCATTATTGATATTGAGGTATTGAGGTCTCCTAACATTATCATATTACTGCCTGGTTTTCTCTTCAATTCTGTTGATGTTCACTTTATATATTTAGGTGCTGTGATGGTGAGTGGATTTATAATTTATAATTAACATATCTCCTTGGTAGATTGACATTTTTCTTATTATCTAATATTCTTTATCTTCTATGACTTAAATCCAATAGCCATGAGGCTTATATGAAATATCCTAAAATTATAGCAGTCTATTGTAAACAGATAACTTATATTACATTCAAAATCTTTATACACTTACTCCCATCAATAACTTTGTTATTGATTTCACTATTTACAGGTTTTTATATTGCATACCCATTAATATATATATTTACTTATAGTTATTTTTAATACTTTTTCTTTTAACTTTTATGCCAGAACTAGAAGTAATTTACCCACCACTATTACAGTGACATGGTATTTTATCTTTGTCAATATATTTATTTACCTTTATCAATGAGTTTTATATTTTTTATGTTATCATCTTTTTACTTCAAATTGAAGAACTTCTTTTAGTGTTTTTTGTTTGTTTGTTTGTTTGTTTGTTTTTTGTAAACCAGTCTTGGTGTTGATGAATTCCTTCAGCTTCTGTGTGTCTGGAGAAGTCTTTATTTTTCCTTCATTTTTGAAAAGCAGTTTTGCCTGGTGGAGTATTATTGGTTGAGAGATTTTATTCCCCCTCTCAGCACACTGAATATATCACACTTCTTTCTATTCTGGAATGTGTCAGAGAAACCCATTGGTGGTCTTATGGGGTTTCCTTATATGTGACAAATCACTTTTCTCTTGCTGTCTTTGGCTTTTAAATGATCTATCTTTGACTTTTCACAATTTTATTATAATGTTTCACAGTGTGGATTTCTTTAGTTCATCTTATTTGGAATCTCTGAAGTTTTATGGATTTGGATGTACATTTTCTTTTCCAGATTTGGGAATTTTTCAGCCATTAATTCCTTGAATAGGCTTTATAGTCCTTTCTCTCTTTTTCTTCTGGAACTCCTATAGTGTGTTAATAATCTACTTGATGGAGTCCCAAAAATCCCTTAAGGCTATCTTCACTCTTTTTTATTTTGTTTTTCTGTTTGTTTCTCTGATTGGATTATTTCAAATGACCTATCTTTGAATTTACTGGTTCTTTCTTCTGTTTGCTTTAGTCTGCTGTTAAACCTCTCTATTGATTTTTCTAGTTAACTTACTATGTTCTTCAGTTCCAGAATTTTTCTTTGGTTCTTTTCAAAATTTCCTCTCTGTTACAATCTTCCTTTGGTCTTTGCTCTTTTGAGGCCACTGATCATTTTTACGTAATTTGAATTCTCTACCCAGTAAAATACATCTCAAAGTCATAAAAATCTGTTCTTTGTTTCACCTTGTTAGATGTCTTCTTCATTTTTCTTGACTTTTGGTTGGTATTTACACATTCAAAAAACTGCCACTTCTCCCAGTCTTTCTAAATTGGCCTCATATGGGCAGAAGTCATCATTTAATGTGCTTTTGTGGGTCTCTTAAAACTTTGTGCTAGTCCAAATTGCCATCTTTGTTCTTTGCTGCCCCCAGGTGTCTGAAGCAAGTGCTTGCCTACTAGTTCAAATCACCACTTTGCTCTCTGATACCCCCAGGGAACTAGCATAAGCTTAGCCTGTCAACTCTCTGAGACAAGCAAGATAGAAGATAGTCCTCAAGTTCCACCTGGAACAGTGGGGCATCATATTTGTAGTTCAACTCCTTTGCTCCTCATTGGGAAGCTGGGGGCTGGAGTGCATGACCACTGCACAGAAGAGCTGTATTGAGTGCTCATATGCTAGTTCTGCCATTTTATTCTTAATAGCCCCTAGAAACCATTATATACCTGGCTCCATCAGCTCTCCAAGAAGGTAAAATAGAAGTCAGTCCTATAGGAAGCATCCAGACAAAGTTGGGAAGCTAAGTATGCAGTCCAGCTCATCACTCCTGAGGCAGAAGTTGGGAACTGGGGACTCCCTCCCAGTGGAAGCACCTCCCAGTGCTCCCTCATGGAGCACTGTGATAGGAGGTGGATTTTGGTGAGACGGTGTCTCTGCTTTTAGTACTGGTTTCTATGTTGTTACTTTCACACTAGTCTGATGTGAGACCCTCTTAGCTACTTTCTGGATTTTTCACAAAAGGAACTAATCCATTTGTTGCCATTGAATTAATTGGTGGGTCTCTGGGGAGAAGAAGGGTCTAAAACTTCCTATCAACAATCTCGATGATATCCCTCCCCTGGAACATTTTTATTGAGTTATCTCTGTGCTTAACCTTCTGTTGGTAGAAGCCTTGATTTCAAGTCCCTTAAATATAAAAGCACAGCAAGTTCTAAGTTTAATTAATACATTTGAGGCTGCCTGGTTCAACACTGCCCTTAAGAACCTGGAGAAACAGCAGTTCTTTCTCTTGGCCTTGGAGGTAATTAAAAACAACATTAAAGAGGAATGGAATTCAAAGCAGGTCATCTAGCATTATTTATCTCTATTGGTTAAAAATAATTTAAACCTCAACTTCTAATGTTCTATAGCACTTACAGATTTTAGACACCTATGGATTTTGAAGTCCTAGTCCCCTGATTCATATCTGACTAAAAACCCCAACTGAAAATTTACTTTTTGCAAAGTGAGCTTTTCATGGGACTAAAAGAATCTCTTTGTTAATAATCCTTATGGCTCCTGTGCTGATGGCACAGGTGCCTGAAGAAGTCAAAGTCAAGATGCAGGAGACTGCACGCCAAGACTCTTGCATATCAGGTCTATGGAGTTTTATGCTATAGTCGGAACTTGTTGGGCCCCATTCCACATATAAACAACCAATAGCCTATCATCCACACTATCAAAGCTATAGGACTCTGCCAACTTTAAAATTTCACATAAATCATATTTAGCAGAGTCACATTCCCACATTTCTGTTCAGTCTTACAAGAAAGAAATCATCTCCACAATCATAAAAAAATCAGCTACCTGGGACAACAGAGCCACTGCAGATTACTAAGGTGAAAACCACTCAACACTGATCTCACTTAAACTAATGCCTAAAGCCATTGTCCCAGGTTGTACGAGTTATTTAGCTCTATTCCTATTCTACTCTGTATCTTTTCTAAAATTTTCCAGCCAATATGCCAACGTTTATATCTTAGAAGTTGTACTAAATACAACTTGTGTTTGTTCTGTGTCTGAATTGTGAACTAAAGAGGCATATGAATTTAGCAGATAAAGATAGAAATGTGAAATTATTGCTGATACTGGCCATATTGAGAAATGTCATTTACATATTCCACCCCCACCACACACACATCCTCAAGAGAAAAAAGCTCCAAGAATTTCCCACATGGGCAGAGCCTGATCCCATAAAGTTAATCCAGTTTGGAGAGAGAAGACTAGACTGTACCTTGACACAGGCAACTGTGATGTCTCTCTCTCTCTCTCCCTTTCTCTCTGTCACATACACACACGGGCAGGGAAGAGAGAGTCAAACCATGTAAGTAAAATATTTTTCTTATTTGAAAATCACTGATCCTTCTCTAGGGAGCAGTGATTGAAACATGGTTCAAAGTACAAGTAATATGAGAGATGGGAAAATGATATTCCCTTCTAATGCTGGGAACAGAGAGTCACACTATGGCCTTAAAATAAAAGGTCTTAGCTGCTAGATCTACTCTGATGGCAACATCTAGCTTGAGTTAAGAATATCAGTTATTGACTGGATCATAGACTGGAGAAAAACGTCAGGGGAGTGATGTAGGAAATGTCCTCATCTGAGACGAAAGTTGTCAGGTTAACCTGCTACAGTTTACTGGGGGAAGTCAAGCCCTAAATAGCAACTGACCCTAGAAAGATAAAAGGTACTAAGAATTCTTTTATAACTAGAGGGGCAGTGTCACTGGCAACACATCTTCTGACTATGACTGACAAACTAGGGTTTTATGTTAAATTTGGAGTCAAAGCCAGGTAACTATTACTCTGAGAACGAAACTCTTAACCTCAGATCATTGTTGCCTTGCTGAATCTGTCCACTAATATAAAGACACCCTAATGCTTTGAAGTAGAAAAACTACAAATCTATTACCTAAAATTGAGAACTCACCCTCATTTTGATATTCCCTTCCCTTATGCAGCTCAGGTCTTTTCTAAAAGCACCAGAGAGTGAATAATTATACATTTAGTGTAAATGTTTCAGATCTGGATAAAGACTTATAGAAGTCTTTACATGCTGCCTCTTTTTCATAAATATTTCTTTGTGTAGTTCTAATTGATTCTTCTTAGAATTGTTCTATTTATAAGTGGTATTACCAGAGAAAGATTGTCTTTCTCTGTTGGAAATACTTAGTTTCCTGGACACTTGGATACATATATAACAGTGCAATTGTTGGCTTTGAGATCATATCTAGTATTAAAAGAAGTAGTTCTTTTAATTCCAAAACATAGGTGTCAACACTGTTAATGCCTCATCACCATTATAGGCTTGAATAGGTAAGATTTTACATAAAATAAAGGAAACATAAACAGCAATTTGTCAAGACAGAAACATTGTTAATGTGTGACAGACTCCTTTGGCATCCCTCCAGAAAGACAATATTCAAAATTTCACAGGATTGAATGTGGGTTTATAACATTTCACTGAATTTAGGATATGAGAAGTTATCTATTAGGAGCAATATTATCTTTGAAGATCAAGGACTCTTTTCTTTAGTAACAAAAATTTTTCCTACTTTGTTTAGAGGAATCAAATGACGGCTTCAGAAGAAAAAATATTACTGATAATCATCGTCCATTTCAACCTCAGCTGTTGTGGGGTAGTTTGAATGACTTACTAGGGATGTGACTTTTACTTAACAGCATACCTGGAAGAATTAAAAAGTGAATGTGGATGGTTAGCATGAAAAAAATTGTGCTTTAAGATGATTGCTCTGACTCTATTTATTCTAAATCAGGCTGGTTTAGAAAGTACTTTGGAGACAATGGTGGTTCTTACTTTTGTTGACCTAAGACTTTCCCAACACAATCCACATTCTGCTGACAGAACCCAATGTCTTTGCCCTTACCCTAATCACATGGTAGGTATGTACACCAGGAAGACCAAGTATTGTTCTACCTGAAACTAGCAGGAGACATCCTAAATCTTGGCTCATATCACCGGAGAGATGTACATCAGAAACTGTCAATTCTAGTATCCAAACTTCCTGGTCACACTGACAGATTCAGAGGTGAGCCCATGATGCAAGAAAACCAACATGAGTCTTCTCCAGGAGTTTTTCTAATTAGACCTAGAGAAAAGCAATCTCTTCCTTTTTAGATGTCGTGTGCTGATTGTCTATCAGTCTAACAGAGTGAGGCCGTGTTCCTATTCTCCTCGCTATAGGCAAGGATATTCTCTACTGTTGTGCAGTAGAGAATAAAGGGAATATTATGAGGTAAAGCAGGAGAGAGAAAGATGAGAGTGAGGACACATGAATGCAAATATGAAGCTTAATGGTGTCTAAATTTCTGACCTTTCCATGGTTCAGTTTTGAACAGTAGTACATGTCTGCCATTGTTTACTTGTTTTTAAGACAATTATGTAGAAAGAGCTAACTAAAAAGGGGATATAGCCTCAAGGTCTTGTAATTCTTCTCAAGAGACGAAAGACAAATGTAGATAATTCTACTTTCCCAGCAGGAATGAAGAGTGTGGAAATGATTCCTGAGTCCTCAAAATATGAATTTTCTAGAAGGGAGGGGAGGGGAGTGGTTACCTAGACAATGGAGCACTCTGTGAATCCAGGGCTCTGTGAGGGCACATATTTCATGCAAAAAATAGCAACTGGTTTTTGTGGCAAGATTTAGAGGGGAGGGGCAGAGCGATAAGGTCATAAATTAATCATTTGTTGTACTTTATCTTATTTTGAAAATAATGATGCAGCACCACTGAAGACTTTTCCAAGTGAAAGAGGGTCATATTCTGATATGTATTTGAGATAAATGAGCTTATCTTGTAACATGGGATATAAGCAGAACAGTTTGATCTAATCACTTAGGACTGATCACTAATCACTTAGGAGTGATTAAAATAGCTGAAGTAATAAACAATACAATATACAATACAGTAATAGTTTAGTCATGTACAAAGATTGTTAGCAAGGCTGAAGAAGTAAACAGATTCAAAGAACTGTGAAGACTCAAATATTTTGCTGCTGATTGAGAATGGTCATATATAAGCAAGAGGAATAGAGGGTGGTTTAGGGACCAAGTGAGAACAGGGGGAAAAGGTAATACACTTGGTTTTAGTCTTTTTGTACCACTTGTTCTTATGGTAATTCAAGATGGATAGTTCTAGAAAGTGGGAGGAAATGCAGACCTTATATTTGGAGGAGATATTACACATTAGAGAAATATTAGCAAAAACAAATTTTTAGTTATCTCTATGAGATACAAATTTCAAAACCGATTATTGAATAGAAAAGGAAGAGTTAAAAAGTACTGTGATCAATTCTTTAAGACTACCTAGATGATATTAGTGGTATAAAAAGAAATATTGAGAGGAGATTTTATGGGATTCTGAAAGGATAGAGCATGGCCTACTGTTTTTCTCTCCTCCCCACCCACAGTGTGGACTTAAATTTGTTTCAGAGAGGAGCCATAGAGTCATTTACATTTCCTTATGTGGCAGTGAATAGATAGGTAGTCTAAGTTCTTCTGTTAAGGTGGTATAAGCCTGAGAAACAACAGTGTTGGTCCCAGCATGATCTGAGTTTCTCTAATTTGGTGTAATCATCTGCAACTGTACGATGCCCTGAGCTGGACATTTCAGTCATCTTCTCTTGCTTTTTATGTGGGCATGTGTAGTTAACATGTGTGTGCTCATGTGTATACCTGCATGGCTTGTGTGTCCACAGCACATGTATGCATGTGTGTATACAGGTAAGTATGTGTGTGATCTCTTTCTTCCAAACTAAAATGACCTGAAATGAAGTACAATCTTGTTAAGAGATGAATTAACTTAGCTAAGATATAAAATTATTAAATGATGTTGCAAGGTAACCATAAAGATGTGATTCCAATATAAAATATTTTTTGAAACTATGTTAAAGACCCTGCTTGCTGTTTAAAATGTAACAGTAGAGTGTGCCCAATTTAAACTAAAATTATGATGATATGTCTCAAGTAGATAATTAATAAACCAGATATACCAGCTTCAGTACCCTTGAGAAGGCTCATATAATTAGGATAAATGTTTTTCCCACTTACTAATAATTTTCAGTGAATTTTATTAAGGGTCTTATTTAATTTTTACTACCTTTAATGATTAATCAAACTGTACTCTAAATACAAGTTTATATCTTTTTGTTCTAACTGGTTGCTCAAAATGCTGAGGTTCTAATTTTCAGAAATTGCTGCTTTATTTTTGGCCATTACTATTTGAGAAATAAATTGCTGCTGCTCAGAGTTCTAGTAGCTTACACAATTAATACCTAAAATTTTAAAAACACATTTTTCATATTCTCCATTATACACAAGCATTTCTCTGTATTCTTCTGTAACAAGAGAGAAATGATGGTTCTTGAATACCAAACAATGTGTAAGAGTGTGGGTGTGTGTGTGCGAGTCATTACAATATATCCTATGAAGTCTGTGTTCATTATTTAATAAATCAAGTGTCAAGGATAATTTCCAAAGATCTATGAGCACATGGCATGCATAAGTAAGTTCATTATGGTAATACAAAAAGCTAGAGAATAAATATTTATAATTCTATAAAGACTGCTTTTTCCTCAAGTGAATCTAATTAGCATTTCAATCACATTATCTAAATCAGGTACATGATAGATTGAAGAGCTGTATCTATAAATCTATCATACCATTCCTGAAATTTGTCTTCTTAACTTTAAATTCCTAGGATAATTATTAATTTCATTGGCTATGACATATGTAAAATATACTACATTCCTCTTACATAGATGTTATTGTTATAAATATCACTACATTTTGAGATAAAGTAATTAATGGGTTGGCTAAAATACAATGTGGGAAATATTTCTATGTTAGATACTTGGGAGTGTGAGATAATCCAAAAATTTAGAATTGATAAGTCTCAGCTAAGTGAAATAAGTCAAACAGAGAGAGTCAATTATCATGTGGTTTCACTTACTTGTGGAGCATAAGGAATGACATGAAAGATATTGGGAGATGGGGAGGAGAAGTGAGAGGGGGGAATCGGAGGGGGAGACAAATCATGAGAGACTGTGGACTCTGAGAAACAAACTAAGGGTTTTGGAAGGGAGGGTGCTGTGGGGGGATGGGTAAGCCTGATGGTGGGTATTATGGAGGGCACACAATGCATATATGTGGTGAGATATTTAAATAATGAATTTTGGAACACTGAAAAAAATTAAATTTAAAAAAGAAATATATAGATGAATTATTCAGTCAAGGAATTCCAGTTACACATTTGGAAAGTGAAATCTATTTAAAAAAAAATGGTTTCATAGAAGCAGAAAGCCAAATTAATTCTTTGTCAAATATCCATATCATTAACTCTTTCTTCATAATATTTGTAACAAAATTAATAAAATTGTATGATTCTTTACCCACACACACAAAAAGAATGGATAAATCTGAGTATTATAAAGCTGCTATTTGTATAATTACAGTCATTCCAAAGTACTACATTATCTTTAGTGTTCTGTTATGGATAAGGACTAAAGACCTACAATATACCAAAAATATACTTTTTCCTTTTTCTTTTGATTTTATTTCTAGCCGTTTGTTTTCCCTGGTACCTGAGCATGAGCATGTGGTAGGCACAGCAGGCCAGAATTTCTTCACTCAAGGAAAAGAGTCAGAAGAATGAGATACCACATGCTTTTTACATAAGAAACTGAATTATGCACTTGACGAACAACAGAAAATAGTATTAATCATATAAATGTTTTTAAAATGAAAGAAATAGAATTATAATCAGAAAAAAAATTATTCCATTTTAAGAATTAATTTCTAGCTCTTTTATTTCTCCTGAGAGGGTTTCTCTAATATCTTCCATGCTTTTTTTGAGCCCGGCTGGAACCTTGAGAATGGTGATGCAACATGGGGGCTTAAGTGTGTAGGAGAAGAATCAATGAAACAAGATGGGATTGGGAGGGAGACAAACCATAAGTGACTCTTAATCTTACAAAACAAACTGAGGGTTGCTGGGTGGGGGGTGGTTGGGAGAAGGGGGGGTGGGGTTATGGACATTGGGGAGCGTATGTGCTTTGGTGAGTGCTGATTCACAGACCTGTACCCCTGGGGATAAAAATACATGTTTATAAAAAATAAAAAATTAAAAAAAAAAAAAGACAGGATCTGTTTTGGTAACTGTAGTATCTCCAGTGCCAAAGAACTGGCACATAGTATATGCTCTGTAAATATTTGTTGAATGAATAAATAAATAAATCAGATTAAAAAAAAAGAATTAATTTCTAGCTAATGTCTTTTTTTTTTTTAAGATTTTATTTATTTATTTGACAGACAGAGATCACAAGTAGGCAGAGAGGCAGGCAGAGAGAGGAGGAAGCAGGCTCCCCGCTGAGCAGAGAGCCCAATGCGGGGCTTGATCCCAGGACCCTGAGATCATGACCTGAATCGAAGGCAGAGGCTTTAACCCACTGAGCCACCCAGGCACCCCTCTAGCTAATGTCTTTGTTTTGCCCAATTTTCTCTTTATATACTTGTTGTATTAGTTATCCACTTCCGTGCAACAAATTACTTCAAAATTTTAGGACTTAGAACAACACATATGTATTATGTCCCGGTTTTTGTGGGTATGAAATCCAGGTGTGGCTTAGCTGGGAGACTAGCTCAAGATCTCTAACATGGTTGCAATCAAACTGTTGACCAGAGCTTCAGTCATCTTAAGATTCATTTCCATGACAATGAAGATATTGTTGAAAGAAGCCAAAAAAATTCACTTCTAAGCTCACATATGTGGCTGTTGGCAGGCCTCCGATGATCCTTTTCTAATTTCACTCAGAGCCCTGTGGTGTCTAGACAAGGCTTCCTTCGCAACTGGTTTCTCCCAGGTTAGAAATCCAAAAGTAAGTCAGGGAAGGATTCAAATTGAAAGTTACAGTCGTTTTATAATCTAATATTGGAAGTGATATCCCATTACTTTTGCCATATTGTATTCATCAGCAATGAATCCTTAAATCCTGTTCATAAACCAGGGGACAAAATTACACAAAGGAATAATTCAAAGGCGTCTGAGGTCATTGGAAGTTCTATTAGAGGCTGCCTACCATATCTGTTAGCTCTCTTTAGGAAATTTCTCATCTAGTTAGGTTATTTGGAGGCATCATAGTTACTATATAAACAATAATTTACCATAATCCTCATCAGTTCTTGAATTCCTATGTCAGAAGAGTACTGAATTGTCACTTTGAACAGTTCATGATTCTCGCCTGTCCTGTCCCTCATTCTCTTCAGACATGTCTAACTTTAGACATGCTTCTCAATCTCTTGCTGGCTCCCCTGCTTCATCCCTCAGTAGATGGTTGCACATTCCTATTTCTAAGACAAAATAAAGTTCATCAAGCATTTGATCATTAATATTCTTCACCTCCTACCATGTCCCCAGCATACAGATTGATAAAAGCATGTATACTTTCCTACTTTTTTTCTTTCTGCATTTCAGAGGAAGATTTTCTCTTCTTATAACTTTAGCCAGCATTTTTGGGATTGGTAGAAGCAGGTCAGCTCTGTTTTCAGTAATGAATTAGAGTTACCCAAGCCTCCCTAAAGAGATGGACCATTTAACATGCTCTTTTCCCTGGAAATTTGGTTTTGTTGGGTTGGGTCGTGGGCCTAAGAACTTTCATTTTAGTCAGGACAACAGATGATTCTTGACTTCAGGTAAGTTTCAAAGCACTGAGTAGCATCATTTAAGAGTACGACCGTTTATTAAATACTCATCTTGGGGAATGTATTTACCAATTACTATGGAGAATATAAAATTATGTATTAGCAGAAAGTGTCCCCAAATTAACTTCTAAGAGATGAAACAAAATATTTCTTTTTTTTTTAATTTTTTATTTTTTATAAACATATATTTTTATCCCCAGGGGTACAGGTCTGTGAATCACCAGGCTTACACACTTCACAGCACTCACCAAAGCACATACCCTCCCCAATGTCCATAATCCCACCCCCTTCTCCCAAACCCCCTCCCCCCAGCAACCCTCAGTTTGTTTTGTGAGATTAAGAGTCACTTATGGTTTGTCTCCCTCCCAATCCCATGCAGAAAAACAAAACATTTCTTGAGTGAAAATAGCTAAGATGAAAACAGATCTATAACACATTTTAGTTAAAAACAAGGTATTGGAGTCATTAAGTGATTTAAGTGATTGCAATATGCTGGGCTTAGGGTAGATGTTCACAGAAAGTTGTTTGAGTAATACTTTTAGTAACTTGAACATTTTTCTTTTCTGTTTCTAAGGGCAGAAATGGAAGAACACTGTGATAGAGTTGTGTTAAATTTGAGAAATGGTGAAGTTCAAGGAACTCTATGGGTATATTTGAAGTGAAGTGAAAACTTGAGTGTTATGACATCATTTAGGAAAGGTAAAGTTGGTGGAGGACCTCCGAACACTTATTTTGATCTGTTACTATAACGCTTGGATTATTTGTAGGAGAAGGTGGATTTGTGACCCAATTATGCTTGAAGAAAACTAACATGTTATCGAGTATCTACATATCTGCTTCCAGGCTAAGAATTTTAAAACCATTATAAATTAAACTCACGGACACACAGCCAGCAAAGTATATTACACTCCTTAATAGACGAACAAATCAAGACTCAGATGTGATCAAATCACAGTGCAAGAAAGTGATAGAGCTGTGAAGCCAATCCAGCTCTAAGCCAAATTCATTTCATTTCCTATTACTATAGTATTACAATGTCAGCATATTTTTGAAGTGTGTATCCCGGGTGGTTTGAATAGATGATCATTCTTGGAATCACATTGAAAGAGAAGGAGTGGGGGGAAGCAAACTAAATTTGCAAGCACTTCAAATGTTACATTGAGAAAGATAGTATTCTATTTGAGTTAATGATGAGGAATCAAAATGCTAGTGTTCTTCCTTTAAACTTGAAAAAAGCCTGACATTTTAAAGTTATGGGATATTTTCACAGGCATAATTTAACCACTTTTATTTGACTTTTATTTATTTTCTTGAGAAATGAAATTTGAATTTAATAAAAATGGGATCTTTTGAGTGTTTTTAATCAATATTTAAAAAAAACTTTTTTGTTTAGAATTTCCAAAATAAAATAGGTAAAACATATCAAAGAATTCTATCCAAATGTCAGGATGAACATTATAGAAGGAGACCAAATAGTGTTTGATGTTAATTACAGCTGAATAGTAACATAAAAAACTCTTGATTTAGCATCTTTGAATCTCCTTTTAAAATAATCACCTCTTATTACATCTATTAGAAGCAATTTCTAAGGCTAGTCCTAGGACTATTCTACTTTTAAAATCTAGGTTGGAAATCTGAATCTGAACTTCTTTCTTCATGACCCAAACCTCCCTGGGTCCATTACTGGTTCTTCCTTTCCAGAAAATCCTCTGTCTATGACAGTTCATATCAACAGCCCACCCCACTTCTTCTGGTATGACTGTTGCTGTAGCAAATAGCAACTATTCCACAACATCTGACTGCAGTGCCACCTCCCCGGGCATAATTCTCCAGCAGGCATTGTTGAAAAATCTTTGGGTCCAACTCTGACATTTGCTCTTAGACCCTCTCTGGCTGGTTCCTAAGACCCAGGAGAGTTACAAGGTTCTGATCAACTCAAAGGGCATTCTTTAACCACTTTAAAAGGTGCAAAGTGCTCTAGACCTGTAAGAGATTCTTAGTAGTGCTTTTTCTCCTGAAAAGTTCTTACAGATCCCATTAGAATGGGTCATGGTTTAAGTGATGGCAAGACATTGAAGGGAAAACCTCAATTTTCCAGATGACAAAGATCTATAGAAGAATATATTTAAGGATGGATAATTATTTATGGAAATAATGCTATTTAAGGAGCAATAACATTCTTTTTCATTTCAATCTGGTCATTCAGCTAAGAATAAAATGAAGAAAAATATCCGCATTTGAGACAGGAATCGTAGTGGGGCTAGAGCTTGAGGAAATTAGGTAATAAAACATTAATTCCATTCCTAGTATGCATTTTCAGTTTATCCTTTTATATTCATGTTCCATGTGAACACTGAAATCCAGATGCATACTAATTAGTAATTAATATTCATCAACTTGTATAACAGTCCTCAACATAATGGTGATTAGCTTTAGATATTTATAGTATCATGATTAACTAGTTAGAGAATTGCATCATTTTCATTAGAATTACATTATGTTCCATAGGAGAATTTGTGTTTTGATACTGAGAAAACGCAATAATGCTTTACAACTCTACATTTCAAGGCTACTGAACATATTTGTTCATATACCTAGTGAGTAGTCACTTCAGTAAAATTGAATGGATAAATAATTACTTTCCAGAGAGAGCTTTTCTTAGTCTTACTGTTGGTTTACAACGATCTCAGGAGCTTCCCAAGTGAAATCTGAAACCAATCTCCATCTGCAAAAGGAGGGAGAGACCCAGATAAGAGACAGGCCACTCCAAATTGGTAGATGGAGGTTTTAATAAGCAAAGGGAACTTACCTACAAGGCCTGTCTTAGATGGCAGCTGGATGAGTAGATCCCCACGCCTGCCACCAAATCTGAAGAGTTTATACAGAACCCTTAACTAGGTTCAGTCACATATACTGTGCAGGTGTTTTCAAGAGTATTCTCATGTCACTCTTTCAAGGCTATGTCTTTGGAGCAGCCTCTGGGAACAGGATAGGCAATCAGAACCTGTATTTCAAGGGCAGGGGTAGGGGTAATCTCCCAGGTCCTGCTCTGGGTGAACTGTTAGTCACATCTTCTTGATGATCTTCCCCAACATTTCCTTTATTGTGACAAGTTTTGTAATCTCATACATCTCCCTTTTCTGCAATGGGCCCTGAATGGTCAGCAAGGGGTTTCATTAGCATGAGGTGGCTCCTTTGTAGACTTTCTGGCTGCATTGGAACAAATGCCACAGCAATATAGGCACATGTAAAAGAAAATAGAGATTAAGACAATAATTCCCCAAAATAGGGACAGCTTTTTTATAAAAGCCCATTGACTTATTAAGTCTCCTAAGCTGGGAGTTGACTCAGGGCATTTGCTTGTGTTCTTATGTGATTTAATAAAAATGATACATGAACATATTTATCAGATAGGAACATATAACATTTTGTTTGGATAATGGCATAGGTGGCCCCTTGCAAGGCAGTAGAAATATCTATGGCCATTTTATTTGAGGGAACAGCTTTTCTCATTTAGAGTCATTTCAGTGGTCAGTAAAGACAAGCTTTGTTAACTATCATTTAAGTTTTGCTGAAAGAATTTAGTAAGGGCTTCTATGTGTACCATAATATTCTCCAGGCCATTTTATTTTGGAGGACAGCTTTTCTCATTAGAATCATTTTAGTATTCAGTAAGGACAGGATTTGTTGGCTCTCATTTAAAGTTTTCTGGGTGAATTTTAGTAAGGGCTTCTATGTATCCTTCTATAATATCCTCTAGGCAATGGAGGAAACAAGGATGGTTATCAAATGATCATTGCAGTGGAAAACAGTGCCTATCAGGCTTTGAGGGGAGGAAAGTTAATAGCTTTAAGAACTTGACCTGCCATACATGTTGGCCACTCTCAGGCATGAGAAGATGGACTGGAGGTAGCATATGCTAGACCAAGATCACCGCCTCTTATTTATTTATTTATTCTTTGCCTCTTTCAATGGGGCATATGCTCTTTCAATGGGTATAATGTGTTGGTGTCGGAGTTCTCAGCAGCATAACACATTGATCCACAGTTAGATCTGGGACAATAGCTGTCCCCCATGACTCCCATACCTTTAGAATTTTTATCTTTACAGTTTTGGGTATTTCAGCAGGGATCCCCAGTCTGGCTTATGGGAAAAAATACCCTACTGGTTGGTTATTTAAATATACTAAAGCCTGGAAAAGTATTTTAGTCTATCTGGCTGAAGATGATTCATATATATATATGACTCATATATATATATATGATGTTATATATATATATATATATATACACACATAAATACACACACATATACATATATATATATATTTTTTCTGTTAACCTGTCTGTTTGTGAGTTATAAGGGAGATGTAACCTCTATTCAACGTCATGTATTTCTGTCCTGTCTTACATATTATGATCTTTGAAATGTGACCACCAATCATTATTCATTCAATGAATGTTACTCGGTATTTTAATCCCATAATGGTGGCAACTTTTTTTGCATGGTGGCAAGGGAAACCTGGGTTAGGCCAGATGCAGTATTCATATAAACCAAGACATCTTTAGAGTCCTCATTAAGAGGGAAGGGGCCAATATAATCAATTTGCCAACCCCTCACTGGCAGATTCTTTTGGCATTTGCCTTGGGCATTTTTTAGAACACAGAGGACACATTGTTTAGTATTAACCAAGTAATTGCATTTTAAGGGCAATCTGGCAGCCTTGGCAAATACCATCTTACTTGGGCATTGTGAAGGACATTCCTTCTGTGCACCCAATCTGCTCTATCTACTGAAGGGTCAGTAGCTAGAGTTCATACCTGAGCTAGGGCATCAGCTTCCTGATTGCCAACAGGTGTCAGTGACTTAAAAACTGAGTTCTGGTAAACAGTGAGGATTGCCTCAGGTTCCTGCAGACAGACTCAAATGTCTTTCAAATATCTTGCCCACATAGTGCTTATTTATGATTATTCATGGCTGCCCATTCTCCAAGTTATAGAGTTAATCCTCTTAGAATAGCCTGTGAGTGTAAAGGGTTATGGCCAGGGATTATGATTAATCACCAGCCAAACCTCTCTGACTTTAGTCCATTGGCTGCTGCCCTGTGTTTTTGTTTTCATGCAGATTTGTCAGTGTTGGGCTGAACAGTAGTCAATGTGGATGGATTTTCTCAACTGGACTTCTGTATACCAGGCATCAGCGAGAATTCCATCCACCCCCACTTTGCAGGCTGTAGGCACTGCCACAGGAATAGAGGTGGAGCATCTGGATGATCTACACATTTGAGGGTCTAGTAGCACTTGCAGTTTTAGAGACAGTGAGCTGGTGGACAGGATTCTCCTCTTCTGCAAATAGGCATGCCATGTAGTCAGAGTGGGAGTTTGAGCCATAACAAAGGTGACTCAATAGAACATATTTTTATCTTTCCCTTGACAGGAAGGGAAGTTCTTACCACGATGAGCTATTCCTCAGTGAAAGGCTCTACCTGAAGGAATGCTATATACTCAGCTACAAACTGTTACTGTATGGGGATATATTCGCTTCTGCCCCCACCCAGAATTAGGACCACTATTGTCCCTCCCACATGAAGGCACAGTGATATTAGTTATCAGCAACCTGTACTTCGCAAGTATTTTCCATGAATCCCCTTGAAAATAAAGCACTTTTGGAGGAATACATTTTTTTTCCTGCCAAAACATCAGCAGAAAATAATAACTGTTTGCAAATAACAAAAGACTCAAAATGACCATGGTTAAAGATCTGATGAAAATTCATTATAATGCAATTGACAATGGAATTTGGTTATTTCTGTGACATACATTTTAAAATTATGACTGGTAACATTATATAAGGACATATCAGATCTTTAGCAATTTTAGGTAAATATATCCTAAAGAAAGTTAAGCATTATTTTTAACAATGCTTTTCATGAAATTTAACATACATAAAAGCTACATAGTTTTAAAAAACTTAATACTTTTCATAAAGAAGATTAAGTTTTTAAATGATCAAACACCTAATACAGACAAAACACATTACTCTTTTGTTTTCTAGGTAGGTTACATTTAAGGTAAAGGCAAACCTTTGTTTCTATATACTCCTTTTATTAAGAGCAAACCGATAATCTAAGAAAAGTTCGTCTTTTTAACAGAGAGAAAACCCAATTCCAATTTTTCTCCACTGTAATTTTTATATTAAAACTCTGTTTTTATTTACTTATTTTTTAAAAATATTTTATTTATTGATTTGAAAGAGAGCACAATGAGAGAGAACGAGAACTCAAGCAGGCAGAGGGAGAACAGACTCTGCCCTACCCTGGGCAGGGAGTCCAATGTAGGACTTGATGCTAGGACCCTGGGATCATGACTTGAGCCAAAGGCAGATGCTTAACTGACTGAGCCACCCAGGCACCCCTAAACTTTTCTTTATATAAATCCACTTTAATCCTAGCTTGACTATATAAATTTTTTCTCAATATTCTTTGCTTTATAAACTTCCTACAACTTCTTCTATCTACTTAGGTTTTATTCCAAAACTTAACCGTGAATCAGACATCCATTCATATGGTTAAAGCTTGTCAATGATAATTATGATCTTATGGAGGCTGTGGACAGTATTTTGGGGCAAGGAGACTACCACACAGTCTATTTTTAAGTCTCCCCAGTTTCCTTTTTAAAAATTCAGTTTCTGTGGGCATTGTTTTGGTTAACTCCTGGGTGTTAATAAGTGAAACACATGATAAGATTTACAACTTCCTGGGACAGAAAAAGAACATAAGATTTTTCCTGAAAGTTTTGGGTTAAATCTCTATTTATAGTTTTTCTTTGTATTAGAAATCTTTTCAGAGATTCCTTCTCTTAGCATCTTAATCAGTCTTTGTCATAAATACTTAAAACTTAATCTGTGGCTGTTTGCACCCTTCTAGCTTTGCAGACCAACATGCAAAAATCTTTAACTTATCATACTTCTCTCCCATTTTGTCTGTTAGCCCTGAAGCTAGCAGATTGGTGGACATTCCCATGTCCTCCTCTAATATCAACTTTTCTTCTAACTCTGTACCTTGATCTCATTGGTCATTGGTGGCTAGCGCACTGTCCGCAAGGGAGACCAGCCCACTGCTGCAGCCCATCCATTTTCTTCTTTGTGACAGTGTGGCATGTGGTTTTTCTGCATGGAAAAACTTACAGCAGCCAGCATTTTCAGGGTGCCCCCATATTCATGTGGTGGTCCATAAGCTCCTGAGATCACTCTTCACAAATGGATTGATGTGGGGATTTCCCCCACAGATGCCCCTTCCCAATGCCCATTTTTTAGGTCTCCTGGATGGCTCTCCAACTGTTGGCTCAAGACCCTCTTGGGAGTTCCTCAGTGAAATCTGAAACTGGCCCTTAATCCGGAGGGCAGGGAGAGATCCAGGAAAGAGACAGGCTGCTGCTCCAGATTGGTAAGTAGCAGTTTTAATAAGCAAAGGGAACTTACATATGAAGCTTGTTTGGGTGGCAGCAAGATGAGGGAATGCCCATACCCACCTGCTGAGTTTTAAAAGTTTACATACACAGAGAGAGCTTAACTGGGTTCAGTCAAGTTTCCTGTGCAAGTGTTCTCAATACCACATCACTGTCTCTATGCTATGTTCTTGGAGCAGCCTCTGGGAGCAGGAAGGGCAAATGAACCCCACATTCCAAGGACAGGAGTGTGGTGAGAAGCCTCTGATCATCCATCCAGGTTCAGTCTATGGGTCAACTGATGGTCAGGTCTTCTCGGTGACTTTCCTGAACAATGATCTTTCTGACTTTTTAAATCCACGGGAGAAACTGATCTGTCAACAAGGACTCTGAAGTCCAGCTAGCCTCATTCTAGGCCATGGAATGAGGCAACAGGCAATAACTCTCAAGGCCCCATGCCCTCTCGACTTCTCAAGGACATAGCCCTAGCACTTTCCTTTTGCTTCTCCTGTCCTCTATTTGTTCTTTCTACTAACTATTTTGCATCAACTGAACAAACATGCTATTCTCCTTTTGTACGAGCATCATACCACTTCAAAATATCTTCTTCCTATATGCCCATGTGCTAAACATTATTTTTCTCTACAACACCTTTCATCTCCCTTGATGCCACTGTCCCATTTCACTTTGGTCTAACAGCAGCATTTGACCCAACTGATCATTGCCTGATTCTGGGTTTTAAAACACCACATTCTACTGGTTTTTCCTCTTACTTCACAGACATCTCCTTTTCAGTTTTTCTTGTTGATTATTTCTAATCTCTCTGAATTTTAAAATATGGACTTCTCATGGCTCTGTCCTAACTTTTTCTCTTTTCTACTTCATTCACATTTCTGGTGATCTCACCCAGTCTCATGCCCTAAATTCTGCTAACATGTCAACAACTCCCAAATTTATTTCCATAGCACGGATCTCTTCTCTGAATTCTAGACTAATAAATTTGACTGAATACATTCCCACTCAGAGATAAGAATCTCAAACATAATATTTCTAAAATTAAATTCTTGATACTCTCCAGGAAAGCAGCTTATCCTACAGTCTTCTCTAGCTCTTTTGGAAACTTTATATTTCCAGCTAGTAAACCAGACATGTTAAACCGGTCCTTGACTCTTACTTTCTTATATGCTGCATTCAATCATTGATCAAATCCTGTTGTCCTTACTCAGAATGTTCTCAGTGCTGACTACTACTCACCTCTTTTATTGCTACTGCCTTGGTTCAAGCCACTCTCATTCATCCCTTGAACTGTACTTAAGCCTCTATCATGTATTATCAATACAGAAGCCTGTAAAAATTTAAGTCAGATCATGAACCTCCCTTCCTAAAACTCTCCAGTGGTTTTCCTTCTAACTTGGAGAAAAGGCCCAAGTCCACTCTTGTTACTCTGGCACAATGACTCCCTCGTCTTGTGCTAGACAAGCTTGTGTCATGACTATTCCTTGAGGAATTAAGTGTCATTCCCACCTCCGTTCACACTTGTTGTTCTCTCTGCCTGGCATACTTTCGTCCTAGAAAGCCTCGTGTTCTACTTCCTTATTCTTTTTCCCAGGAAATACCAATATTTTAGTGGGGGCTTTCTTGACCACTCTATTTAAAATTATACCCCTTTAGAATTTCCTCTTCCTATGTGCTACTTTATTTTTCTCTCTAAGACCCATCACCTTCTAACATATCATGTAATTGACTCATTGATTTTCTTTACTATCTTACTGCACTGTATTCTGTTTTTCTCCTTTACAGCCCTCTTTTTAGATTCATTTTTTTATTTATTCTATTTTTCTACATCCATTTGTTGCTCTTCACGTAGTCTTTTATTGTTCCTTTAGTGGTTCTAGAGATTACAACTTACATATATTACAGTCTAACACAATTTTTCCTTTTTATTACTTCCCAGGCAATGATCTGATCTTAGAACACTCAATCTCTGCTTACCACCATTTTATTTTTTGTGCTATTGATGTTAGTCACTTTAATTCCACATGTATTTTATACCTAACAAGATGTTACTCTTATTGCTACATTCAGTCAATACTCATTTTTTATTCACTCACATGTTTAATCTTTGCTTTGCTTTTTACTCTTTCCTGCCTATCTGTGATTCTCCCTGAGATCACTTTTCTTCTATCCGAAGAACTCTTGTGGTATTTCTTCTAGTGCAGATCTGCTGGCAGCAGATTTTTCTCAGTTTTTGAATAGAAATGTCTATTTCAAATTTATTTCAAAAGGTATTTTTGTGGAAATAGAATTCTTGGTTGACATTTCCTTTCTTTTAGCAGTTTAAAAATGGTATTCATCAGGGTGCTCCAAGTGGCTCAGTGTGTTGAATGTTCTACTCTTGATTTTGGCTCAGGTCATGGTCTCAGGGTCATGAGATCAAGCTCCTCTTCAGGCTCTGGCACAGCAGGGATCTGCTTGAGTTTCTCTTTCTCCCTCTGCCCCTTCCTGTGCTCAAGCTTTTACTCTCAAATAAATAAATAAATAAATAATTTTTAAAAATTAGGGACACCTGGGTGGCTCAGTGGGTTAAGCTTCTGCCTTCAGCTTGGGTCATGATCTCAGGACCCTGGGATCGACCCCCACATCGGGCTCTCTGTTCAGCGGGGAGCCTGCTTCTCCCTCTCTCTGCCTGCTGCTCTGCCTACTTGTGATCTCTCTCCCTCTGTCAAATAAATAAATAAATAATCTTTTAAAAAATTGAACAAAAAATAAAAATGGTATTCATCATCTTCTCATTTCTATAATTTCTACTGATGAGTTATCAGTGCTCTCATTTCTCCTTTAAAAGAAATGTGTCTCTTCCTCTCCTCTCTCAACTTGGTGGCTTTTCTTTTTTTAAAGGTTTTTTTTTTTTTTTTTTTAAATTTTTTATTTTTTATAAACATATATTTTTTATTTGCTTATTTGACAGAGAGAGATCAAAGTTGGCAAAGAGTCAGGTAGAAAGAGAGAGGGAAGCGGGATCCCTGCTGAGCAGAGAGCCTGATGCTTTAGTAACTTGCTTATATTCTTTCCTATTTATATTTTGTTATCAATTATGGGTTTTGTTTTATGGTTAGATGTTAGCTTCTTACAGCAATTTAATATAAGATCTTTGAGATCTGGAATTTTGTCTGTTTAGTTTATTGCTATATAACCAGTGTCTGGCATATAGAAAGTGTCAAAAAATATATTATTATAGTGAATGCATAAATCAATTAATAGATGAAATAAGTGTAAAACCTCATAAAGAAAAAAGGTTAACACTAAATAAAATAGAAATGATAGAAGATTGTATGGAATTAAGATAATAAATTTAGAAGAAAGAAATATTTAAAGATCTAGCAGATTTGGTGAGCATCTTGGGGGAGATGCCAATGATACAAAGAAAAATTGGCATTTGATTAATGAATTATGAGAATCATGAGATCCTAAGTCTTCTACTGTGCCTTCCAGAAAAGACACATGCTTCCTCCTTTCTCAGATCATTCTACCCATATTGTAATCCTGGACACAAGTTGACTATTTTGGTTGAGTAATCATTCCTCCATCTTTGCCAAAGGGGAAAAATGTTTATTCTCTTTATCCAGGCTCAAATATTATCTCTTCTTTTCATTTGCTAGATGATAAATTCTATAAAAGTAGGTATTGAGGGGCACCTGGGTGGCTCATTCAGTTAAGCATCTGCCTTCAGCTCAGGTCATTATCACAGGGTCCTTGCTCAGTGGGAAGCCTGTTCTCCCTCTCTGTCTGCCCCTCTCCCCACTCATGCTCTCTCATTCTCTCTATTCCTCTAAAAAAATAAAATCTTTTTTTAAAGGTATTGAATCTGTTTTGCAAACCACTGTTTCTCCAGTACCCAGCAGGTAATAAACATAATATAAACATTTGTTGAAAAAATGAACAAATCTGGGGCACCTGGGTGGCTCAGTGGATTAAGTTGCTGCCTTTGGCTCAGGTCATGATCTCAGTGTCCTGGGATGGAGCCCCGCATTGGGCTCTCTGCTCAGCAGGGAGCCTGCTTCCCCCTCTGTCTCTGCCTGCCTCTCTGCCTATTTGTGATCTCTCTCTGTCTGTCAAATAAAATAAATAAAATCTTAAAAAAAAAAAAAGTGAACAAATCTTCCCGACTTCCACATTACGAATACTTTTCCATCTTTAATTTTGTAGTGTATTTTTTTTTATATTTTATCTGGTGTTGTATTATAGTAGTCAAAGGTATTTTCTATATCTACAATAACTAAGTATTTTGAGAGTCAGTCTAAATCTATGCCATGTTTATCCTTTTCACTTTTCCTTCCCTACAAGTGTGTTATGATATAATGCATGATCATAAGTATTTAAATTACACAGTGTATTAGTTAAATATTGCTGCCTTAATAAATAACTACAAAACTTCTGGGTCACATGACAATAAACATTTACTTTGCTCATGATTTTGCAGTTTAGTAAGGGCTCAGCTACTCCAGTCTGGGCTTGATTGAGAGGATTTCACTTGCAGTTTTAGTTTGGAAATGTTTCACATGGCCCTCATTCACCTTGGATCAATGGGTTAGTTAAGTATGTTTTCTTTCTTTTTTTTTTTTTTTAAGGTTTTATTTATTTATTTATTTTTTGACAGAGAGACACAGCAAGAGAGGAACACAAACAGGGGCAGAGGGAGAGGGAGAAGCAGGCTTCCCGCTGAGCTGGGAGCCTGATGTGGGGCTCAAGCCCAGGACTCTGGGATCATGACCTGAGCCAAAGGCAGACGCTTAATGACTGAGTCACCCAGGCACCCCAAGTCATGTTTTCATGGTAATGGCAAAGGGCAAAAGAGCAAGCTAAAACATGCAATGCCTCTTATAGTCCAGGTTTCATTGGAACCATTAATTAACTGCCATTTTTACCCATTTTCCATTTGTCAACACCTATTCCAGGTCCAAACCAGAAATCAAGGTGATAAGGAGATATATTCTGTCAATGGTGGGAAGAACTGCAGAGTCACATGACAAAAGGTGAGGAAAAAGGGCAGGCTGAAGGACATGGGCTATAATCCAAACAAGCACGTTCAGTGGTTTAAAATACATAATAATAACACTAGCACATGGAGCTTTACAGGGTTTTACAGAACCTTAATTCATTTCTCAAAAATTTTGACTGCCCACCATGTGCCAGGCACTGATCTAGTTCCTGAAGACACAAATATGAATAAGAGACAAAACAGCATTGTGAAATGAACGAGGAAGTAGTGACTCATTTTACAGAGGAGTTTCATGATTAGCTTAGTTCATATTCAAGGTGAACAGGAGAGCCTAGAATTAAATAGAGGTTGATTTTCTTTACATACTATTTCTATACCACTTCCTAATTTACTGCACATTTTGACAGGATAAAAATGCCAGAATCCATAATTTAAATGCAGAGACCAGAGCAGAGATGGTGTAACTCCGTTCTACATTAATGTCATTGGATAAATGAGGGTAATTTGCTTAGTTTACTGACTCTGCCAGGCCTTATGTGTGTAACATGCTGCTCTCAGCTAAAACAGTCTCCTGAAACTCATCTTCTCACTTTAAAAGAACTCGTAACTACATCATTTGAGGGCAATAAAACTTTAGACTCCAAAGGAAAAGACGTTGAAAAGAGACATTACTGGAATATGAGAATACACCTTGAAACTTTATCAGCGAAACAAAATCACAAAATCCTGCATTCCTCTGTTGTTGCCCTGTGCGTTTTCACATTGCCTTTCCCCAACAAGCTGTTCTTCATAGGAACATATTGATTTAATCGAATCTTACAGCTGTGGCTGGGAAGTGCCCTGAATAACAATAAGGCTTTTATATGGAATATGACTTAATTTAGAGAAGAACCGCTGATGCAGGACGGCAGATTCATTAAACTGCCTGGCTGATCAATGTACTACCATTTGGAAAAGCTAGACTAGGAACTAAATAGCTTTTCATATTGGTTGTCAGACATTCTTTTAAATATCTTGTTATAGGTTATGACAGATGGATGAGAAACAGCTTTCAGTAATCAGAAGATCAAGCCAGCAATTTAAATCCACCAGAAGGGGAAAATCACCTATGTACAACAGGTGCTGTTCTTAGCTTCAAATTTCTCAAGGAGAGCTCTGCATCACATCAGAAATAAAATATGGTTCATGCTTTCTGTGGTAACAATGACCACGGAATACAAATCCTTTATTATAAAGCAACTATTTCCCCTGTTTTCCCAATTTATAGTGACTAGAGAGTTCCATAAGTTCAAGTGGGAACATTGTTCTTCCTATAATCTGTGCCAGTGAAGGTATTATTTATAAGGAAGTCACTGAAGCAGAGTCTTTATCCAAGAATTTGCAGGCCTTCTGCTTCTTGTTCTAGAAACACTCACATCCCTGAAATATCCTGACCATAATCACCAGACCTCAGTTGCACAGTTCATTGCTTGGTTCCAAATCCCCAGGGAGTTGTCTTACTCAGCAGTAACCTGCCCTGTTCTAACTAGCCCAATTAAGATTAAGAAATAAGGGAAGATTTCTTGCCTCAAAGAACAGTCGTGCAAACTTCAGCGGATTGGCAGGGGATCTGAAGTGTAGCCCACCAATAGGGAGTTACGGACCTGAGAATTTTTAATTTTAGCTCTTTTTCAGTGGGAGTTCTACAGCTGTGGCTATGACTTTTTAAATGCTTTAATTTGATATAGCTGTGATTATGCTCTAATCGCTTTCTTGCTTGATGAAATCCTAGCCCCCTGTGGAAAGATGTGTGTATTGGAGTCTTTTCAGAATTGTGCTCTTATTACTCTTTAGAAAATAAAGGTCACAACATGTCAAAAATAAAGAAATTTTTCTATATTTTCCCTTCCTAAATACCATTTCCAAACAAGGAAATAAAAGCACCATGAAAATATGTTGGAAATGGTATTTGTTGTTGGGAGGAAAAAAAAAAAATCATGACTCCATTTCCCTAAGTCAACCCATCTGTGACACCATTGTCCCATTTGTAGGTTGCCAACACATTTTATCTCACTTTATTGTTGAGCTGATTAGAACAAGTAGACTAGTGCAGGATAACACAGAGTAGTTTCACTGAAACATGGTATGCATGAAGCTTTACAATAGCTATTAAACATTTTTAATTTAATTTTATTTTTTCAGTGTTCCAAAATTCATTGTTTATGCACCACACCCAGTGCTCCATGCAATACATGCCCTCCTTAATACCCACCACCAGGTTCACTTAACCCCCCCACTCCTTCCCCTCCAAAACTCTCAGTTTGTTTCTCAGAATCCATAGTCTCTTATGGTTCATCTCCCACTCTGATTTCCTAAAAGGGTTTTTTTAAGAAAAGGATAAATAAAGACAAAGTCATTACATATAGATTCAGTGTAAATTCACTTGGATTTTGATTCCGAGTGAATTCCAAATTCTTTTCCAATTAGAATATGACCATTATGACATTTTATGACTATTTGATTGCTTTTTCCTCCTCTTCTTGTTCCTTTCCCTCACTGTCTTTTTGCATGGCCATAGGAAAGGAAAAAGTAGGGAACTACATCAGGTGCAAAAGAACTGCTTCATTTTTAAATTAAATACAGAATCATCTCTAATGATACAGTGCAGATTAGGGAAAGAGAAACTAGGGGAAAAAAAACTCTCTTCTCCCATTGTGCAAAATTAATAAAAGAGCTAAAATTTAGATGGTAGTAAAGACTTAAGGTATTTTAGGACATACCATACGTTTTACTCAAGACTTGTGGGAAGTCCAGCCCTGAAACTTCCTTTAAGTTGCATGTCATTGATTTAGCCATAGCAACTAGAAAACAATAACAATAGCAGATAAAATTGAGCCCTTGCATTATATTCAGTCTACATAGACTGACTAATTTAATGCTCAAATTGTATTTAAGAAATAAGCATTATTATTTCTTGCATTTTATAGGTGGAGAAAACTGACCTACAAACAGATAAGGTAATTTGAAAAAAGTGACAGTAAATAACAGTCAAAATTTTCACCCCGAAGATCTGGTGCCAATGAGCAACTACTTACCTCAGGGATACGCACAGTGGTGCCTCTCATTTTCATGGGAGTGTGACTATTTCTAGACCAGTGTGAGAAACTTGTTCTAGGTTGCCTGGGATTTTTTTTGGAGGGGGTTGGTTTAGCACTGAAAACCCCGCCCCTTGGTCTTAAGCAAACTAGGACAATTGATCACACTGCATGTATGTGAAATGTGCTCTGTAGAAGAAAGCAAAAAGACCTCGAGCTATCAAAATAGCTGTCATAAGATCTATTCAGCAATGTTCAGACATTCTGATTGGAAAAGAACTATCTATACCATCACAAAGTGCATTTAAACTTAATTTCAATGTAATTAGAAACCTCCGTTTAGCTGCAATTAGAAACTCTAGTTTAGATGCAATTTTGGCAGAATTGTTTAATTGACTTCCCAACTAAACAGGAAGGAGCTAAAAAAGAGCAAGAGGTGAATCAGAGAGAAAAGAAACTAAAAATCTATAAGGAAAAAGTCCGAGGACATTTAAGGACACTAATGACACTTAATTGTGCATTAGTTAGGTACATTGTATTTGTCAGTGACAGAAGACCAACTTGAAGCGTCTGCAGTAATAAGAGAAATTTATCTGAAGTACTTGCAATTGGGGTTAGATGCCATTAGAGCTTGCTTCCTCTCATTATTTCTCTTTGTGGTAGCCTTATCTCTCAGCCTGCTTCTCTTTTTGTGTTTCAGCACGTGAAACCAATATTTCTAAATATGGTGTCTTTAGCCATGCGGGAAAGAAATGTTTACTTACATCAAAATTTAAAAACACTGGGAATTTTACCCATTTTCTTAGTTTGGATCATGCAAACATAAATCTGAACCAATAGTCTGTGGCCAGAGTTGGAGTCACATAGGAACATGATTCTTTTTTTTTTTTTAAAGATTTTATTTATTTATTTGACAGAGAGAGATCACAAGTAGGCAGAGAGGCAGGCAGAGAGAGAGGAAGGGAAGCAGGCCCCCTGCTGAGCAGAGAGCCCAATGTGGGACTCGATCCCAGGACCCTGAGATCATGACCTGAGCCGAAGGCAGCGGCTTAACCCACTGAGCCACCCAGGCACCCAAGAACATGACTCTTATAGGAATCATGTTGTTGGGGGTGAGAAAGGCATTTTTCAGAAAGAGGGGGACCCTGTGTTCATACAATCCTCTGGCTGGATAGCATACTTCCACATCTATTTTCAACCAATTCTCAACACACATTCTTTCTTGCTTTTCTTTCTGTACATGGATTATCAAACGTCACCATTGATGTATTTCAAATATTCCACATATAACCACAAAATCTCTTCTTCCTCTACAATCAGGAAAGAAATTAAACACATAATTTTTACAGAATTGTTATTTATAAAAATATTCTAAGCATAACAAACAGGAAGGTGGGAGTGGGAAAGCAGGGGTTACTCTTCTCCCAGTTCAGACTTGCCATATGATATCAATATCATGATCCAATACTCTGGATCATGCCCAGATCACACCTAAAACAGTACTTCTATCGCTGCTAATAAATTTAAGAATCCAAGATGCCTAATGTGCAATGTTAGAGAAAAACTTAGACCAAACTCCCATTTCAAAAGAGAGAAGGAAGGTTAACAACAGGCTCAATATGTCTTGATCCATTAGAATACATATTCCGTAAGGACAGGGTTTTTTGTTTGCTTAATTGTTGCATTCCCAGAATACAACACATAATAGGCAATAGTATGTAACTGTTAAATAGGTGAGCATCCTTTTCTTGTTTCTTTCTCTGTAGGAATTGTGTGTCCTTGGTCAACTGATATGACTGCCTGAGACCCTATTCACTGTTCTGGCTCTTGTCTTGAGAGAAAAAGAAATATATTGAAATCATTATGGTATTGAGCAGTGAAATGCCCTTTAGGCTGACTGTAAAATGGATAATCACTATTCGAAAGTTGAATATCCACAGTCTTCCGCTATATGTGTCTTCATTTTCTAATTGAAGTCTTCAGTTCCTGAAAGTATAGCTATGACCTACAGAAGTAGCAACCAACTCTCAGAGTTACAAAGTTCATGCAAGGTTTCCTTCTATACTCATCTTAGCTTGCGATAGATGGTAGATAGAAAATACTACCTCTGAAATTCAGGCATTTGGCATTTGGCAGGATTCAGAGAATCTGGTAAGGAGTACAGATTTCCAACAATGCTGTAAATGTCATAATATGGTTCTTGTTAGGTGTGTCGATGGGTTTATTGAATGTCTTGGAGATATCACATTTTCTTTTTTAAAATCTCCAAAAGCAGAGATAAAGATGAAACTATAAATGTCATTTGTGGCTATGTAAGTCTGAGGTAATATGCTCCCGTGCTACTTTGCTTTAAGAAATCATGACTTTACCTATCCCCTCAGTTAGTGTGGCTTTGATAAGTCCCAACTCCTCCTTCTGGCCTCCGTGCAAGGTCTGTAGCTCAAGCCCAATCCAGCAAAGTAGTTCACAACCTGGCCCAGTTATTGATTCAAAAATGGGACTGTGACCCAGGTGCGCCAGTAAAAGTGATCCCTGGGGCTATTTAACTGGACTTAAGAGAAAAACAGGGCTCTTTTCTCTGGAAATAGTAGTAAACCTAGTGCTTGCAGGGATCATACTTGACAACAAAGGAAAAAAAAACCATTCCTATTACTGAAGATCACTCAGGGATGAAGACGGAAATCTGATGACATACTATGTACCCTGAATATGACATTGCTTAAATCAAATCTATCCTGGATTTTCAGAAGTATATGCCTTCAAATTTCCTTTTGACAGAAACTAGACATTCTTGGGTGGAATTTATGTTTTCAGCCAAAATATTCCAAAAGAGTTTCTCATTATAGCAATTTGAGATAAGAATATGTAGTGAAATATTCATAAAGCTTTTTGAATACTTCATGAAAAAGATTATATTGTTCATATGAGAACTCTGAAATATAAACATCTGTAAGGTACAAATATTATACAAGCAGAAATGCTAAATAATGAGTCATAAAGATAGAATGATGTACTCAAAAACTTCTAGTTCTCAACTGAAACAGATTCCATCTAGAATAATAACTTTAAAGTCTCTCTAGAATTCCAGCAATACTATCAGATCAAAGTACAAAATACTGATTTTTCTCAAATCATATAGAGTATTTACACTTATTATTTATATGAATGTTCTCTTTTTTAAGAAGATTTTATTTACTTTTTGGCAGAGAGAGAAAGATCACAAGTAGGCAGAGAGGCAGGCAGAGAAGAGGGGGAAGCAGGCTCCCTGCTGGGAAGTGAGCCCAATGCAGGGCTCCATGTGGGGCTTGATCCCAGGACCCTGGGATCATGACCTGAGCCGAAGGCAGAGGCTTTAGCCCACTGAGCCACCCAGGCACCCCTATATGAATCTTCTTAAAATTAACTTTGACTTATAATTTTTAGAAATAATAGGTACAATTTCTTGGTGACTTTCAAGCAACGATCATATATGATACACTTTCCTTAATAATAAGTGAAATTTCTTTTTTTAAAAGATTCTATTTATTTATTTGACAGAGAGAGATCACAAGTAGGCAGAGAGGTAGGCAGAGAGAGGGAGAGAGAAGCAGGCTCCCTGCTGAGCAGAGAATCTTATGCGGGACTGGATCCCAGGACACTGACATCATGACCTGAGCCGAAGGCAGAGGCTTAACCCACTGAGCCACCCAGGTGTCCAATAAATGAAATTTCTTATGTCAAAGTGTGAAAACAGAATATTGAGTCTGGCAATACTTTTAATATAGCAATAGAGAAAGTAGCTCTTTTTCATCAAAAGATAAAGAAAGATGATTGACTCTCAAGCTTATATTAACTATGCAGACATTTAACTAATGAAGCAAAGTTTATGTATTGTTTGTGAACATTAACAATTTGCTTGTGAATCTTTGTGTGTAGGATCATACTTATTTACTAAAGCCAAGAAATCAGTTGAGTAGCTTACCCAGAAAGGTCTATTAGAATGTAGCCTAAGTATATAGTTCACAGGATAATCTTTTTATCAGGCATGTCTAATAAATTTAAGAGCTCTTTTCTTTATTAAATAGATACTTGTAAATAAAAGAAATTTTGTTTTCATGGCCTCTATCAATTCCTTTTCATTAGGCTTAGGCTTTTTAACCTAAACCTAATGGACATCTTGGGATGGTTAACAAAACCTAGAGTAATAGAATTGACAGTACAATAACAAGGTAGAAAATAAATTAATGGAAAACAAGATAAATTTGTTCTGTGGTTCCTGTAGATCTGAAGGCCATAAGAAAATATTTAAATAAATTTTTCTTGTTAGTAATTGTAAAGTTTTATAGGCTAGATAAACACAACACCAGGCGAGGTAGGTGCAAGGTAAGGTTTATTAAAGGCACTCTTCCGCAAAGTTTCAGGGCTCAGGAGAAGGGGAGACAGGAAAGTTGCACTGGGAGGAGGTGGGCACCCTCAGGCGAGGTTCCTCAGCTGGGGAAAGGGGAGTGGAGGAAGTCGCACTGGGAGGGAGTTGGCAGGGGTCTTTTATCAGGCCAAGGTAGGGCATGGGCTCACATCCATATATGGTGATTGGAAGATGTGGAGTGAGGGCTCCTGATACTCCTGTTTCCTGCATAGGTATCAGGTTACCTATGGAGATATGACCTGGGCATATACCCTTTTGGTGGGAGAGTCTAGGGTTGAGGAAGGCAGGGGAAGGGACTGGAAGATGGCGCCCCGGCGGTCATTTCTATTGTTCCTCCTGCATTGCCCGAACTGCCGACCCAACAGTAATAAGCAAAACTACATCAGTAGATCATAAAGATGACAAAGTTATATTTAGCAGAGGACAAATATGTTTGCTAGTACTGCTCTGTGAATAGCGGACAAATATGTTTGCTAGTACTGCTCTGTGAATAGCACCAATTTCAGTATTCCTCAAGCATGGTTTGTGAAATGAGATTTACACGAGATTTGGCAGTGCATAAATTACCCTGGAGGCACAAGGTATGAATTTGTGAAGCTATATTAACAGTTTCAGAATAAACACACTTTTTTTTTTTTAAATAAAGTAGTATGGTGCTGCACTAGAGTCTATCCTGTTCTAGCCAAAATAAGTCTAGTCATCATTTTATAAGCATCTCTTGTAAATAACCTCTGACAGTTAGATTATCATTTTACTAGGCACTGAATGGAATGCAGATTTAAGATTTTTTTTTTTAAAAAGGACCCATTTCTACAGACCAAATCCCAACCTGGGATTAAGGTAGGAGACATGAGGTATAGCCTCCCTTCTCATCCCAACCAAATATGTGTCCCCAAATTGGACGTATCTTCAACTATTTGAGAACAGTTTTGCTTTGTTTTGTTTTAAATCAACTTTAATATTAGGCTAAAGGTCTTTTAGGGTCATTCCTATCTTTAAAATTCTATACTTTTATTATATTTTATATCCCTGGGAAACAAAAAAAATCTAATTGTTGGAAAATAGGCTCATGAATGTATCAGTTACAAATATATAGAAAGGCAGCCATTTAATTATGGACATTGAATCTATATGTTACTTTAGAAGAAATTGTGCAGAGTCCTAAAAATTCTTTGACTTCTCCTCTTAACTCTTCTCCATAATAAATTGTTTTCTTTGCTCTTTTTGTTAATAGCACTTCAAGTGTGCTTTTATTATAGTGTGTGCTTTTTCTTAGGGCCAGCTATACAGTTCTCTAGCACATGTCTCCAGCACCCTGTGTCCCATCGGAATTCCTTGAGGGCAAGATTTACCTTACTTTCGCATCCCTAGTGCCTGCTTGACATAGATTTGGTACTTGAGAGATGTTTGAATAAATAAAGGAATGGGTGATCAAACACTTTTAGAAAAGAGTAGTTAGAAAAAGAAGTTATTACTCCAGAGAATAAAAATCTTACTTTCAAGATAATACAAAACACAAAATATATAGATAAAATATTATTAAGGTGACATTAGCTGCTAATATATTTTCCCCATTCATCTTGCCCATTGATACTTAACAATCTACAATTATATTTTTCCCAAGGTAGATTTTGTTTTTGTTTAATCTGGCATGATTTTGGAATACTGGCTTGATAATTGCTATTTTCTTTATTGTAAGATGGTCAGGGTGAGTGCTCAAAGTTATATGAAAGGGTAATAAAGTCTTTTAAAAAAAATGGCGAGTTTCTGAATGCAATCATAAACCTAGCACATAACCTTTCAGTTCAAGGCAAGGATGATGGTGATGGTGGCTGTGGTGGTGTCATTGATGACAACAAACTTGATGAAAATGACCACCACTACTCTTAATTAGGAGTATGGAGTACTTACTGTGTATGAGGTATTTTGAATATAACAACTCATTTAATTCTTGTAACACCTTATTGAATTGCTTCTTATTCTTTTGCTCCATTTTTGAATAAAGAATTAGCTTTAAGGAAGTAAGCAAATAGACTATCAGCCCACAAGTCACAATTGGAAGAGCTAGTTTAGAACCCAGATGTTTTGGGGAGTACACATAACACTCTATTGACAATCAAACTAAGCGAACTACAAAATTGAATCATAAACAGATTCAAACTGTTAAATGTCACCAACATGTTTGTATTATATTAATTCACTTTTTTCGTTTTTTTTTTTTACTTTTACTTTATTTAAATTCAATTAATTAACATATAGTATGTCATTAATTTCAGAGGTGGAGTTTAGTGATTTATCAGTTGCATCTAACATCCAGGGCTCATCATATCACTTGTCCTCTTTAATGCCTGTCACCCAGTTACCCCTTCCCTTACCCCTCATCCCTCCAGCAACCCTGAATTTGTTTCCTAAAGAGTCTCTTATGGTTTGTCTCTCTCTCTCTCATTTCATCTAATTTTATTCATTTATAAAATTTATTTTACCAGGACACCTGACTGGCTCAGTCAGAAGAACTTGTGACTCTTGATCTCAGGGTTGTAAATTCAAGGTACACATTGGGTGGAGATATTACTAAAAAACAAAAAACAAAATCTTAAAAAATTGTTTATTACCTACAAACGCATTTGCTGCAAACTCAGAAACAATTAAGAAGTAGATAGTGCTACTTCTTCAGTAAGGCGAGTGACATCACCTTTTCTTACCAGTTCAACTTATTTCAGCATCTGAAAATATAACCTTAAAATGTCTATGAGATAGGAGTTAGGATGTGAGAAGCTATATTTGTAACGGAATGTCTGAAGGATAAGATATTCCTTCATCTCTCTAGGTAATCTCAAGTTTGTTTCTGGATCAATCTAACAGAAAGTGGCACAATTTCACTACATTTTTTCATCATTGCTTTTACTGTGACATTCATGTAGGAATTTTTTAAAAACTGTCTTACTGTAATCTCTATCATAGGGATATACTTGAGGTCATCACCCAAATAAATGTACATAGAAGATTTTTGTTCTAGGGCATTTTCAGGAAGTTTATTTATTCTAAGCAACCAGCATATTTTTATTGTATGGATCATGCTAACCTTATAAAAGATATTTCTCTTTATTTAATTTAGTCAAATTTCTTGCCACTTTGAATTATTATGCATGAAACTTGCCTCTAAGTCTTGTCTTTCTGTGTGCAGCACACTTTGATACCATTTCACTATTTTTCCATCATTCTTTTTTCACACTGATATTTTTTACCATTACATTATTATAATTTCACATTTTTTAGTAAAGTCTTCATTTCTTAAGGAATTGTTGAAAACTACACCAAAAACTTATGATATACCATATGCTGTCTAACTGAACATTAAAAAGTGCTTCACAATACTTGGAGTCTTGCTTATGAAAAATCCTATACACAGGCAAAGTTTAAAAGTCCAAGAATAGCCATGAAGACACAGGAGAGACAAGTTTTGGTGGTAGTCAAGAAAATAGAACAGATACAGAAAACGAGAGTGTCCTTTGTCAGGACACTATTAAATTATTTTCTGTGGTGTTTTTTGGTGAGGAAGAGAGGAGCATGACACTCAGAGAAGTGAAATGAAAGAAGGCTGAAAATAAACTCTACCAACCATTTTGCCAGTATTTTATTCTGTCTCTTCAAAACTCAGTATTACAGGACATCTTGGGTTTTCCCCACACAAACATTTTCTTATTACCTCCACTTTAGGAAGAATTTTGATAAATATATGGTTGCCTAAAATGATGTAGGAAGTCAAAGCATGTGTTAAAAAACAATTTCACATAACGACGTGGATGGAACTAGAGGATATTTAAGCAAAATAAGTCAGGCAGAGGAAGACAAATACCATATGATTTTACTCATATGTGGAATTTAAGAAACAAAACAGATGAACATAGGGGAAGGAACAGAAAAATAAAATAAGACAAAATCAGAGAGGAAGTAAAATGATAAGAGATTCTTTTTTTTTTTTTTTAATTTTTTTATTTTTTATAAACATATATTTTTATCCCCAGGGGTACAGGTCTGTGAATCAAGATGGGATTGGGAGGGAGGCAAACCATAAGTGACTCTTAATCTCACAAAACAAACTAAGAGATTCTTAACTATAGGAAATAAACTGAGGGTTGCTGAGGAGAGGTGGGTGGGGGTGTGGGGTAATTGTATGATGGGCATTAAGGAGGCACTTGATATAATGAGCAGTAGGTGTTGTATGCAACTGATAAATCACTAAATTCTACTCCTGAACCTCATTATACAGTATATGTTATTTAAATTGAATTTAAATAAAAAAAAATTTAACAAAGAATTGCACATATAGCTGCTCTCTTCAAACATTAGAACTTTGGAAAGATCTCCTGATCATGGTGAGGGTCACTAATAGAACTTTTTGAAATGCAAGAAAGAAACATTTCACCTACTGAATAGTTTGAACATTTTCTTATGGATCTGATTTCTTGGTATCCTAAAGCCATATTAAGGAAAGTAAATAAAACTTGTATGTTATGAGTAATCATCAGTTCACCATCATTTAATACTCATTGGTTATTGCACTGATTATCGATTGCCACATGAATGCTACATAATAGACAATTCATTAGAGACATTAACTAGCTCATGTGGTAGCATGGTTTAGCTAATTTGGCCCAGGGTCATGCATGGCATCCATCTCCAGGCAGCTCTGCTGCCATTATCTGGGCTCATACATAGATGTCTATGGGACTTGTCTAGTTCCTGGCTGATCTAGGATGGCCTTGACTGGGATGATGTCAGTGAGCTGGCACTGCTCCATAATCTTTTATCCTCTAGTAGTCCAGCCCTGGCATGTTCTTTGCACCTCAATAGCAGAGATGCAAAAGTAGGCAAGACCAACTGAAAAGGCAACTTTCAAAACTCACTTTGGTCACATTTACCAACTGAAAAGGCACCTTTCAAAACTCACTTTGGTCACATTTACTGACTTCCTGCTAATCAAAGTAAGCCACATGGGTGAGGTTAGAATTGGAGTAGAAGGGCACTATAAAATTATGTGGCAAAACAGCATGGATACGGGGTCAGGTGAAAAATTAGGGCCATTTAGCAACTAATATCACACAGAGTTGTGTTTTAGCTACTTTATAGCACTGGAGGGTGATAGAGTCTATGCTTTCATAGGATTCCTGAATCTTGTAGCACATAATTTGCTTATTAATATCCTCCATGGGAGAAGAATTTCTTGATCTTATTAGTGCTTCCAAATGAATATTGCCTATACTCTCCTCCCTATCTGTCCATGCAGGAATTTGGAGGGAGGTGAGTTTCATTTGGCTCTTTTCTTCATGACTTGAAGGATTAACTGACATTATTTAATGACAAGTATAGAGTAATGTTCTCTTGCACCCAGGAATGCTATAAGGAGATAAAAGTGAAAATGAAATGACAAAAGAAATGAGCCAGAAAATAAGACCTCTGGACAATTAAAATTCAGCACCCAAGCTTAACAAGTGAGAATCTTTTAGGTAGATTGTATAAATTCAGCTTATTATGGATTTTAAAAGAAAACAATTTTGAGGTTTCTTATCACCATGAACAGCTGCTAGGCCTCCAAATGGAATTTCCTAATGAGTGTGGAAACAAAATCTGTTTCTTTATTTCCCAGATACCCTGCATTCGCCCGGCTACTAACCAACACTGATCAGCTGTTCTTCCCTATTCTACAGCCACCTGGTCTTACTGCTGACATTTGAATTTGGAAGGAGTACATGCTTCTTTCTAAGCATTCCAGATATTATCCCCTATTTATACTGTACCTGGATTTAGGACTGATTGTAATAGAAATGTCAAAAGCTCCCTGGTCTTTCTATGAAATACAATAAAGTACTTAGAGTGTCTTAAGGGGTCTATGGCAGCCACTCTTCCTTCTTCTATATTTGTCAGTAGTGTGGAGATTGAGAAGCTTAAATCTGCATTTCTCAAACCCTTTTGCAGTGAGGGTTCTTTATTTCATTTAGGTTATCTGATTAGGTTGGAACTTGGGAGGAAGAAGAATCATACTTTTATGACTTACTGCTATGACTGCTGGTAAAGTTTGGTCAGGAAGGCTCTGGAATTTTTTGCAGTTACTTTAGCTGGAGATTCCAGATAAATTCCAGGAGCCATTGTGAACAATCAGGTGTTGGAAGTTTTAGGGTACACTCATCAGGTGTTGGAAATGTAGATTTAAGCTTCTCAGTCTCCTCACTATGGACAAACACAGAAGGAAGGGAGCATGATTGTCATAGTCTCCTCATTGAGACCCTCAAAGCATTTCATGATGCCTCACCAGGTGTGTGAATTAAGAGTCAGGGTGTAGTAGTTAAATATTGACTTCCTGACTCCTGGAGGGAGGCTAAGGCTGCATGTGTGTGAAGCTAGTAATTCCTGGGTGGTGGCAGTGGGGGAGTTCCACTTTCACATTTGTTATAGTCAAGATAGCAGCTCTTAGGGTGAGTTAGTTTTGTAGTGTAGTTGTGGTCTCATTCCTAGAAGACTAGCTTCTCAGCATTCCAGTGATTTTTTAAAGTATTTGATTCTCTTTATTAAATGTCATTCTGTTTAAAATACAGTCAGTCCTTGAACAACGCATGTTTGAATTGTGCAGGTCCAATTTTACATGGATTTTTTTTTTTTACAGTACAGTCCTGTAAATATATTTTCTCGTGTGAATTTCTTAGTAACATTTTCTTCTCTCTAGCTTACTTTACTGTAAGAATACATACAAAATATGTGTTAATAGACTATTTGTGGTATCCATAAGGCTTTCAGTCAAAAGTAAGCTATTAGTAGTCAAAATTTGGGGGAATCAAGAGTTATATGGGGATTTTTAACTGCATGGGGTGGAGGGGAACTGTTACTAGCTTTCTTTCCATTATTTCCAACTGAATCCTGACATTACGTAATCATGCTAAAACCAGAGACATTGACTTAGTTACCTCCTTGTCCGACCACCAAAAGTGAAATGTAAGATAGAGATTCATTCTATTACTTCACTAATCTTTATTGCTTTTCAAAAAAATTTTTGGGGGTGCCTGGGTGGCTCAGTCATTAGGCATCTACCTTGGCTCAGGGCATGATCCCAAGGTCCTGGAATGCAGCCCTGCATCGAGCCCCCTGCTCCACTGGAACCCTGCATCTCCCTCTCCCATACCCTCTGCTTGTGTTCCCTCTGTTGCTGTGTCTCTCTCTCTGTCTAATAAATAAAAAATCTTAAAAATTGTTTTTTTGTTTATTTATTGCTCTTCAAAATTATGAAATATTTCAAGGTCATAAAGTGTGAAAAATAATGTAACAGACCTGGGGTATCCATTCTAAGATTGATCAAATGTTGGCATTTAGATGTATTTGCTTCAAATCTTGTTTTTTAATTGATATATTGCAGATATATTTAAATACCTCCCCAATCCCACTTCCTTTTTCTGTCATTAGAAATAACCAATTTCCTATAAAATAGACCTGTATTCCGTGCATACTTTATGCTTTTACTATATATATATATATATATTTACTATATATATATATATAAACTCATAATAATAGGAAATACTATTTTGTATTAGTGTACTTTGTATAAATTGTTTCATGTTGTCTAAATCATGTTTCATAATTTGCTCTTTCAATTAATATTATGTTCCTAATTTTTTCGATTTTTTATATATAGATCCAATTAACTTATTTTAACTTATATTTGTTTTTCCATTGACTAATTATACCATTCCTCTACTGAGACTGTTTTCAAGGAGTGATTTTCTTTCTTTTTTTATTTTTTAAAGATTTTATTTATTTATTTGACAGAGATAGATCACAAGTAGGCAGAGAGGCAGGCAGAGAGAGAGAGAGGGAAGCAGGGTCCCTGCTGAGCAGAGAGCCTGATGCGGGGTTTGATCCCAGAACCCTGAGATCATGACCTGAGTCGAAGGCAGCAGCTTAACCCACTGAGCCACCCAGGTGACCCTCCAAGGAGTGATTTTGTAATAACATCTCAAAATCAATATGCTAATAATTGAATTTTTAATGTCTCCCGATCTTTCACAATGGCTCCTATAATTGATCTCTTTGATTATGCCAATGGCATTTATATCTCCAATCCTTTCAGCTTCAAGGCTTTAGGATCATTATTTTCATTATTAATCAATTCATTAAACACTGGATTTTTTTTGTCAGTCCCTATGTCTGTGCTAAAATGTCATCTCCAAAGTGAGGCATTAAAGTAGATTCCCCACCCCCTGGCTCAACTTACTGTAACAACAGTCTCTTTCTCTCAGAACATTTATCATAATATATAATCAATATTTATTAATGTGCTGGTTTATTCATTGTCTGTCTTCTTCAGTCAACTGTGAGATCTGCAAGATTTGGAAGTAGATCTTTATGCCCAGCAGAAGTATTAAAACATGGTTAGGGCTCAATAGATATTTAAATGAATGAATGAATGTATGTATGCATACATGTGTTGTATAGCTCATTGAATTGTAAATTCAACCAGTCACATTCCAAGGAATCTTTTTCTTTAAAACATCAGTAATATAAATATAAGCATGACACATTTACAAAGGAAAGAGATATAGCAATAATGAAATGCTTTTCGAACTTAGCACATTGCCTGGTCATATATTTAAAATCATAACCATTAGAAATGGTAAATATTTTATGCATGTGAAGTGTTCTTTTTAATTTTACCTTAGGAATTACCCAAGATCAAAATCACTTTGTCAAATATGTGAACTATTAATTATAGCAGTACCTTAAAATTTTCATATGAATTAATTGCTTCCTATTAATAGCATGAATTAAAAAAATTAAGTATAATTTCAAATACATAAAAAAGTACAAAAATAATACAGACACCTATGTACCCACCACCAAGATTAAACAGATGCTAACATTTAGCCATATGTGCATCGAATCTGTCTTTGAAAGTGAAAAATAATACAGATTCCGTTAACTCCTCCTTCTCGGTTTTTTTTCCTCCCCATCAGTAACCCATATTTTAGAGTTGTGTATCTTTCCTGTAATGCCATCATGTAAATAAAAAGCATTATAACTGTTTTGTGTGTGTACCCTGGGGCCTTTATTTGAGAAACAAATACATAATTACAAAACAAAATTAGAGGCAAAAGTGAGTAGAAGGAGAAAAAAATCATGACATATTTTAAAATGTAAAGTTGATAAATTTCACAAATATTTCACAATCCACAAAAGTAATATAATTTTTTTAAAATAAATTGCCTGATCTACCTCTATAATACATGTTTCTCTACATCTGTGACCACCTAGTCCTGATTACCTCTTCCCATGACACCACTTTTTTTTCGTTTTTATAGAGCAATTAGAAAATTGTTATTCTTCTAGCATGGATGAACTAAATTTATTTTTATTATTGATAGCTGCAGTGTATTAAACTTACTACTTCACACATGTGTTTCCTTGTTATCATGCTGATCCAGATTTTTGCACCATATACCCAAGGATTCAGGAGGAAGGAGCCCTTGCTAGTGGAGGTCATAAGTTCCATTGGAGGGCAGCAGCTGCTGCTGAGGGACTGACGGGCTTGCCTCCAGAAGGTAATGCATGCTTACTGCTTCACCATCTCACTTCCTCCTTCATTTGTTAAGAGAAATCAATGTAAGTATTTTACTAATTAAGTATGTACATCATTGATGATTTCTCTATTGCCTACCCTTCCATATCCTAAATATAAAAATTTTATTTTTAACCATGTGTTAATACTCAGGAAAAAAAAAAAAATCCTCCCTGGAAAGAGGTCTATGCACATGAAAACTGCCGAAACTTAAGGTCCATTTAACTCCATTTTCAATCTCCCTTCAACTGTGTTTGATCGTATTTTACACACATGGGTTCATTTTGTATTTTTAAAAGTCTTTGTGGTTCATTCAACTTCAATTTTGAGATTATTCATGTTGATGCATGTAGATATAATCTATTTCACTTTAACTACTGTCAAATATTCCACTGTACTAATCAATACCATTTAGATTTCTGTTCTTTTTCCAAGAGGTATTTCAGAGTTCTTCCCATTTGTTTTTGGTATTATAATTAATATTGCAGAAACGTTCTTCTACATGTCTCCTTGAACATGTGGGGTACTGTCTCCAGGGTAACCAATTAGAGTACAATTCAGGGTTATAAGATGTGCCTACCTTAAACAAATTTCTAACCACAATGACTTTATGGTTTTATCTTTTAATAACAAAAGTCCTTGTTACATTTTCATCAACACCTCATGTGCCCATCCTCATTAATTTTGACAGTCAGCTGGATGTGAAAGTGATTCTTACTGTTATCATTTGCATTTAATTTTTACCAGTGATGTTGGACTTACTATTCATTTTTACTTCATCAACTGTGAATTTTCCACTTGCATTCTTGGATTGTTTTTATTGGGTTTGCATCACTTTTATCTTTATTGATTTGAAGAAGTTCATTGTGTTTTCCAGTTGCTAATTCTCTGTTATACGGGTTATAAGTATCTTCTTTCCCATCTGTGAGTTATCCTGATCTCTTTTGCTGTGCAGAAGTTTTCAATTTAGTGTAGCAAAATGTATGTTTTATCTTTTGCTTCACATGTATGAGAATATTCTCTATCCTGCCACAAAGATATAGTCTCATGTTTTTTTTTTTTTCTTCTAAAAATTCTAGAGTTCTCTTATGCTGAATGCTTTGATGCTTTTGGAATTGAGTTGAGGGTATTACAAACTACGAAATATTTTCCATAAATTAAAGCAGCATTTGGTTAATATACCTTTATTTTGCCATTGATCTGTAAAGCCAATTAATTTACTTCATCAGAATTGGAATCCTGACTCCACTCTTACATGATCTTAGGTAAGTTACTTAACTTCTGACATTTCTCAGTTGACAAAGCTTCAAATAATGCACCATATGGAGACATTGTAAAATTAAATAAGTTAACAAGTATGAAATTTTTAAGTGAGTTCTTTCTATATATTAAATACCCACTAATAACCCCTTAGTAAATTGCATCCTTCTTCCTTTCCCTGATGGTGTTAGGTATAATTTGATAACTAAAGGTGTAAAGATGAAGGCCAAAATACTACTTTTGTTATTAAAGATAAGTTGAAAAGAATAGTTTCTGGGAGCAAGTTACTATGATTATTTATAACTTTAGAATTAGGCAGACTTTTTCACTTACTTATGGTCAAGGCTGGAATAGGGCCGACTTTCACAGATGGAAGGCACAGGTAGGAATTACCATATTCTGCTAAGATGCTTTTGAAAATTTGGCATAGTAAAATTTTATTCATAAGTGGTATTGAGCAACTCATTTCTTATACTGTTCTTGTTAAATATTGATATCAAGATTATACTGTTTGTTTTGACTTATTTTTCTTGGGAATAATTTGCATAAAACTGGGATCATTTGTATATTCAAAGTAGGGTCAAATTTCTTTATAAAACCTGGACGGAAATCTACCTATGGACCGAAATCTACCTACGCACCAACTATGGAATTTATTTGTGCATTATGGGTAGATTCTCTTCCATTCTTCATTCTCTTAAATGATTATGAGACTATTCAGTTCTTCTACTTGTTCTTCAGTGAGTTTTTGTAAATTATATTGTTCTAACAAATTTTCATTTTATCTAAATTTTTTATTTTAATGCGATAGAATCACTTACAGTATGATGTAATATTTAAAAATATTTGTTATATCAGTTAATCAGTTAATTTCCTTTATTCATAGTAGCATAGGAATATGTTTGTGTGTATGTGTCTGCATGCCTCTATGTGGGTGCTTGTATGGGCTCTTTTTTTTTTTTCTTAGACAATGTCACCAAAATTTTGTCTAACTTATTCATCTTTTCAAAGCATCAATTTTTGGATTTGGTTGATATTTCCTCTTTGCTTGTATTTTTTTTTCTATTTTATACTGATATTTATGCCCTGATTTTATTTCCTATATTCCCTTTATCTGGTTTCTTTGTTGGATGCTTATTTCTTATTTATCAATATTTCTTCTTACTATAACAAGCATTCAAGGATAAATATTTCCCTCCTATATGGTTTTAGCTGCATCTCACCCAATTTAATATAGTTAAATTTCCATTCCATTTTCTATTTTCCCCATGATTTTGTTAAAAGAATGTTATCCAAATAAGAGGAGACTTTGAATTACCTTTTTATAATTTACTTTGTGTGGTTATATATTATTTGATACTTTTTTGTTATTTTATTTGATTTTTTGTAATTTTAAAGACTTTTTATATCCTAGTGTATGCTCATTTTGAAGAAAAATTCTATGACTACTTAAAATGAAAATGAAGTTTCTATCAGTTATAGGATTTTATCTACCCAGATATGAGTTCAAACCTATCGGTTTTATTATTAAAATTCATTCTTTCATTGAACAAGTATTGAGTCACTCTTCTGAGCCAGTCATTTCTTTTTTAGGTAAGAGAATGTAGTTGTGAACAAAATGAGCAAACTCTGGTTTTCAAGGAGCTTGTATTCTAGTAGGGGAGGAGAGGTAGTATGTGAATTAAAAATAAATAAATATGGTAAATCAGACAGTAATAAAAGATATGAAAAAGATAAAACTAGGTAGATTGAGATGAGAGATGGTTGTTACTTTTTATGGATTGGTTTACTCTTTGGGTAGGAGGCAGAACAAATTCAATGGCTTCGGGGAGAGATTCTTTAGTCAGAAAGGAGTAAGCAAGATAGAAGTGGTAGAGCATGAGGTTAGAGAGTAGGCAGACAGATAGATGATGAAGAGGATATGATAATAAGACTTGGAAGCAGTAGACAATAGAAAAGAAAAAAAAAAAGATTATTGGTTTGCCAGCCAACCAGGATTGAAACAAGAGTTAGGATATCCCAGTTCTTTATCTGGTTCATTTACTAACAATCTGGATAAACTTGGAAGGTTTATTTAACTCCTTTGATTCTGAAAATTCTCATCCAAGGGTCCTTCCAAGTTAAAACTTCTATACCAAATAGGAATGAATTACAGAATCTGTGGGATAGATCATTAACTAACTATGGTGGGATTGACTTATGGACAGCTTCTAGGTTTCTCTGCAGTCCTAAGAACTGGAGAGAGACAATGGCTTGTCAGGTATCCCTACAAAACATGGGGGAGCTTTCAATTTGACAACAACTGCACATAGGTAGTACAAGTATTTTATGGTTATTTTTGTTGTTATCCATTTAGAAGCACTCTGGAAAAAAGTAAATACTTGGGCTTTCCTCAGAGATTTTTGAGACTGACTATATATTGTCACTACTGAAATCGCAGTGGTACAATTCTGTGGTACAACTGGAAAATCTCAATCCAAAGGATGATACTAACTATGCAAAAGGTTAAGGAGGGTTACAGTTCCAATCTTGGGGAGAAACAATTGATTTGGCTACCCAAACTAATTTGGCTGTGTAGGAAATAACCATGAAGGAAAGCTGTATTTCACAAGCATTTCAATTCAGAGTTAACAAGATACAGTTTCAACTCAGATTTGTGATTCAACCTGTATTTTTATACTTGTTATTCTACCAAGGATTACAATAAAAACAGCAGTAACTTGTCCCACCTCTCTCCCAATTTCTGTTCTCACAGACAAATAATTTTAGTTTGAGCTTTATCTGATCTTCTGAATAACACACAACTTACTATTTTTCATTACTGCATTATTTCTATCAGCATGAAAACATGCAGTAACAGTCCAATCTGAAGAAAAACAGAATAGCTTATTTTGATCTTGGTTTCCCCACCAGTAACAACCAGATTTTGTTACTTCTCTTTGTAGCAAAATTCTATTTGCAATTTCCAATCCTCACCCCTTCCATTCTCTCTAAAATCAAGATTTTGGTCCCCATCATTCCACCAATACTAGTAAAAGTTATCAATAGCTTTCATCGATGAAGTCACTGCTCTGTTTTCTGTTCTTAAAATTCTTTTTTTTTTTTTTTAAGATTTTTTTTCTTTATTCGACAGACAGAGATCACAAGCAGGCAGAGAGGCAGGCGGGGGGTGGGGTGGAAGCAGGCTCCCTGCCATACAGAGAGCCTGATGTGGGACTCGATTCCAGGACCCTGAGATCATGACCTGAACCAAAGGCAGAGGCTTAACCCACTGAGCCACCCAGGCACCCATGTTCTTAAAATTCTTGATTAGCAAGCAGGTACTAACACATCACTTCCTCTGTGATACAATCAAGTGATTTAGATTCCTACTGACTTTAGTTTCTTATTTTCCCTCCTACTTTTCTGATCACCATTTATCAGTACTTTAAAAATTTTTTTTGATAGACCTTTCAACTTTCAGTTGCTTCAGAGTCCAGTCCTTAAACAGTATACACACATACATCCTGATATATCCTAAACATACATGCATATGTATGGGAAGAACGTGTTTCTCTCTTTTGATAAATATGGAGATAGCCTCAAATTTGCAACTGCTTACTCTACATCTCCACTTGGATCGCACATAGATATCTAAAATTAAATGTACATAAAACTGAAGAGCTCGTCTCTTCCTCCAAATCTGCTCCTCCTTAGCTTTCCTAAAGTTAGCTGATGGCAACTCTGTCTTCATTTTTCACTCAGTAACAAAAAGGGAATGAACTATTGATACATGCATTAACTAGGTGAATCTCAAAGGCTTGTAGTAAGTGAAAAGAGCCAACCTTATAATGTTACGAAATTCATGATTCCATTTATTTGGCATTTCTTTTTAAAAAAGATAAAACACAGCTGTGGAAAACAATTAAGGTGTTGCCAGATGTTGGGAGTTTGAGGGGAGGATATTGTGTTGAAATATTCCTAGGGTGATAGAAGTGTTTATATCTTAATCGTGGTGGCTGCTATGTGAATCCATATGTGTGTCAGAATTCATAGACCTAGATACCTACAAAACATCCTTTTTCTATATGCTAATTTTAAAATATAATTTAAAAAACTTGGAGATACAGCTAAAACAGGACTAAGAAGAAAATTTTTAAACTAAATGTTCATATTTAAAAAGGAGAAAAGCTTAAAAATTAATGATTTAAACATTATGAATTTAGGAAAAGAAGAATAAGTTAAAGATAAAAATAAATAGAACTTCTGATTTATTTTTGTGGAAGGTAAAGATTTAGCTTACTTATAAGCCTATACATAGCTTCCCCTATGACCCTTCATACAGTTTGCCTCTTCCATATTGAAAATGTGGTTATAACTTCAAGGTTCACTGAAGTCAGTGAATTTCTTAAAATTATTATGACTCTTGTAATATACACATTTCATTTTTTTGTGCAACTTTTCCTTGTAGGTAATAATTGCTTGTATTTTGATTGTCATGTTTAAATTTCCTATATAACTGTCTTTGGTTTGAATGCAAATATTTTCTTTGTATAAGCATACATATAACATAACAAATTAAATTTGTTTTGAAGATATGCTTACTGATATTCTGTCTTCCTGTTAAATCTGGACTGAGTGCCATCTATTTGTTTGGTAAAGAATTTTTTCCCTAGGATTTTCCTAAGAAATTATACATGGAAGGTAATTCTTTTGAGATGTGTTGTACCTGGTAGTTTAGTAGGATAAAGAAATTCAACATAAAATCACCACTTATTTTTTTGATAAGTTTTGTTTTTTAAGAAGAGTTTGTGTTGTGGAGAAATTGAGAAGATAGTACAGAGACTTCCCATAGATCCCCTTCCCCCCATTAGCCAGTTTGCCCCATTATTTTTTTGTTAACTTTTTATTTAAATTCCAGTTAATTAACATGTGATATAATAGTGCCAATAGAACAGTATAGTAATTCAACATTTCCGTACAAAACCCAGTGTTCACTACAATAAATGCATTCCTTAGTCCACAATATCCATTTAACCTATCATCCCACCTCCCTTCCCTCTGGTAACCATCCAGTTTGTTCTCTGTAGGTGAGAGTCTGCTCCTTTGTTTGCCTCCCTTTTGTTTTCTCCTTTGCTCATTTGTTTCTTAAATCCCACATATGAGTGAAATCATATGGTATTTGTCTGACTTATTTTGCTTAGCATAATACTCTCTAACTCCTTCCATATCATTGCAAAGGGCAAGATTAATACACACACACACACACCACTTTTTCTTTATCCATTCAACTGTGAAAACATCAGCTGTTTCCATAATCTGGTTATTGTTGATAATGCTGCTAAAAACATGGGTGTGCCTGTATCCCTTCAAATTAGCATTTTTGTATTCTTTGAATAAACACCTAGTGTAGCAATTGCTTGATGGTAGGGTAGTTATATTTTTTAATGTTTTGAGGAATCTCCATACTGTTTTCCAGAGTGGCTGCAACAGTCTGCATTCCCATCAACAGTGCAGGAGGATTCTTCTTTTCCATATCCTCCCTCACCAAAACGTGTTGTTTCTTGTGTTATTAATTTTAGCCATTCTGACAGGTGTGAGGTGATATCTCTCTGTAGCTTTGATTTGTATTTCCTTATTGAATGGTGATGTTGGGCATCTTTTCATGTGTCTGATGGTCAGCTGGTGTCTTCTTTGAAAAATGTCTATTCATGTCTTCTGCCCATTTTTTATTAGATTTTTATTTTTTGGGTATTGAATTTTATAAGTTCTTTTACATACTTTGGATACTAACCCTTTATCAGATATATCATTTGCAAATATTTTCACCCATTCGGTAGGTTGCTTTTTAGTTTTTAGTTGATTGTTTCCTTTGCTGTGCAGGTTTTTATTTTGATGTAGTCCCAATAGTTTATTTTTGCTTTTGTTTCCCTTACCTCAAGAGATCAATCTAGGAAGAAGTTGTTATAACTGATGTCAAAGAGGTTACTGACTACCAGTGTTTTCCACTAGGAATTTTATGGCTTAAGGTCTCACCCTTAGGTATTTCATCAATTTTTAATTTATTTTTGTGTATGGTGTAAGAAAGTGGCCCAGTTTCTGTCTTTTTAGTATTGCTGTCAAGTTTTCCCAACACCATTTATTGAAGAGACAACATTTATTTTCCATTGGATAGTCTTACCTGCTTTGTCAAAGATTAATTGACAGTATAGTTGTGTGTTAATTTCTAGGTTTTCTCTTCTGTTCTATTGATCTATGTAGCTATTTTTATGCTAGGACATACTATTTTGATTACTACAGCTTTGTAATATAACTTGAAGTTCAGAATTGTGTTGCTTCCAGTTTTGCTTTTATTTTTCAAGATTGCTTTGATCTTCTGTGGTTTCATACAAGCTTTAGGACTGTTTGTTCTAGTTTTGTGAAAAATGCTGTTGGTATTTTAATAGGGATTAAATTAAATGTGTAGATTGCTTGGGGTAGTATAGACATTTTAATATTTGTTCTTCCAGTCCATCAGTACGAAATATCTTTCCATTTCTTTGTGTCATTTTCAATTTCTTTCATCAGTGTTTTATAGTTTTCAGTGTATAGGTCTTTCACCTCTTTGGTTAGGTTTATTCCCAGATATCTTATTATTTTTGATGCAATTATAAATGGAATTGATTCCTGATATCTCTTTCTTCATTATTGGTTATAGAAATGCATGCAGTTTCTCCCATTATTAACATCTTAATTAATATGGTAATTAAAAATAATAAGCCAATATTGATATATTATAATTAATACATTGTTATCTAAGGTACATAGTTCATTTACGTTGCCTTAGTTTTTAACTTTTTCTGTTCCAGGGTCCATCCAAGATATCAAATTGCATTTATTTGTCACATCTTCTTATGCTTCTATTGATTATGATAGTTTCTTGAACTTTCCTTATTTATCATGACCCTCATAGTTTTTCATAGTATTGGGCAGATAATTTTAGGATGTTCCTCTATTGTAATCTGTCTGATGTTTTTCTCCTGATTAGACTTATGTTATGGTTTTTTGATGGGAAGATCATAAAGGAAAGGTGACATTTTCATCCCATAATACAAGGATATATGCTCTCACCAGGATTTTTCACTGTAAATATATTTGATCATAATCACTTACAGAAATAGCATTTATCAAGTTTCTTCACTAGTAAGTACATCATTTTCCCCCTCTTTCCATATTGAATTCTTTGGAAGGGAGTCACTCTGCCTCGCACTTAGGGTCTAGGGATATATGCCATTCCTTTTGAGGGCTGAATATCTATTTAAATTTTTTGGAATTCTTCTGCAAGGGAGATTGATCTAATCTCTCTCATTTACTTATATAATAATTTATTTATATCAGCATGAATTCATGGATATTTATTGTATATACTTTAGGCTATAATCCAATACTACTTTATTTTGTTTCTCAAATTCTTCCAGCTTTGGCTATCGAGTCAGCTTTCAGTTAACACCTATGTTTCTTTCATATATCCCATAAATTTATTTATACTTCTGTTTATGTTTGTTTAATTTTTTTAGCTCTTCCTTAATTTCCAACATGATGAGATGCTCCAGGCTTAACTTGTTAACTCTTCACTCTGGTCCTCAGTCATTTCTCCAAGGAGCATGGTTACCCCTATTGGAAACCAAGATGAAGGCATTATTTGTGCTCTAAGCTGACTAGAGCCATCACTCATTATTTGACAATTGGATAAACTGTTGGCAGCTAGGGGTGAATCTATTTAAAGTTTTATGTCTTTGTGTTTTTTTGTTGCTCATTGTATACAATTTAGAAAGTATAGAAATATGTACATATTTTATGTACATGTATATAGGCTCAAAATCAATATACTTTTTTATACTTTTAAATAATATGTACTTTTCTTTGTCATTATTTTTTATTCATTTTCTGCAATTTAATTCCAGTGCAGTTAGAATCCAGAATTATATTACTTTCAGGTGTATAATAGAGTGATTCAACAATTCTATGCATTCATTACTCAGTATTCATCACAATAAGTGTATTCTTACATCATTTATGATGGGTATATAAAATTAGTGGATGCACCTGATATTTATATTTGTAAAGTCAAACGTTTAGGTAGGTTCAATTTTTAACATTTTAAGTGGAATGACTATTTTTTTAATTAATTTTCAATTACTTAGAGTAGATTTCCAAAAGTATATTTTTCTGGTCAAAGAACTTACATATTCAAAACAAGATGTATTTTGTTTACTTATTTCCCAAACAATAGCCATATTTATTCCCAGTACCATTATATGAGACTCTTCATCTTTCCATACTCTAAAGATCAGTCAACAATAATATTTTTAAATTTTAATTGATTAGAAAAATATTATCTTATTCTGGTTTTGATTTGCATCTTTTATTTCCAAGGAATTTGGTTGTGATTTCATTGTTTGTCGTCACAAATAGATAATGCAAATGTCAGTTAGACCCTCCATCTGTTAGTTCTTTCCTGGCTCCAAAAAAGATCCACCTGGGCACTTCATCAGCTCATTTTACTGGAGATTGGGAGGATCAAAGAAGGGGATACTTTGCATACACAGACCACAAAATTGTTTCTCCACCCTAACTTCTACCAATTCTTACTGCTGCCCTCCATTTCCTTCTCATTTTTTTTTCCTAGGATTGGTTTGAGGCCATGGTTAGGTACCACTGGGTTTGTACCCTTTTTTGCAAGTACCTTTCAAGATATTCTTTAGAGAAATTCCATTGAATACATTTGCTTCCATTTCATATGTCCATAGTTCCTCTTTCCAAAATGTTGTGTTGGGTCCTTTATTAGATGCTATTTTGAAGACAAATAAATACTACTTATTTGTTTTAACATTTTCATTTATTAGATGCCGGAAATATGCCAGGCAGGCTTGATCCTCAGCACTGGTGATGGAAAGGAAATACCACATGCTTTTACTTTAAGTTGTTTACAACATTGTGGGAGACATTTATAGCCTCATGACTGTTTTGTAGCAAATGAAGATTAATTATTTTAATCACAAGGAGCCATGAAGCTCATGTTAGAAGTGCCTCTAGAAAGGAAATGTGGCTCTCACTTTAGTAATTCCCCATGGAAACCATCTGAGAACATACTCAAAATGTCAAAAAAATGAGGAATGAGAAAGACCTAGAAATAGAAACGGACAGAGGGAAAGGAGAAGGAATAGGAAGAAGAAAATGAAGCAGATACAAAGAGAGACAGGGGGGAAAAAAACCCAAAATATATGTGCTCAGGAGATGTAAATGTATTGAAAAATTGGAAAGTTCAAGAAAGAATTAGTAAGACAGGGAACTTTTGTATTTCAAACTTTTGCAATATTTTTAACTTTACTTTTTTTTTTCCATCTTCATTTTTCTGTTTCAGATATAGACCTAGCTCCAAATTCTGGTTATTGCTTTCCCTGGAATGTTTCTCAAATTCAATACCTCCTTTCCTCTTTTTTTTTTTTTTTTAATCTCTACAGCCTCCAGGGGTTCATTGTTCTATACTTCCCTCTTCCTCCCACAGGCCCCAGGGACTTGCCTACCTGCTGCCATCATCAGATCTTCCATCTGTATTATATTCCACTGGGGTTCTGCATGGAAGAATGTACCAGTCCCTAATTTCTCCCTATGTTTCTGTTCTCAAAACATCCACACAGTTCTTTCTGGGTTTCTTAAATTTATTTTCTTGTGTGGTTTTGTTATGAATAGTAATTAAATTAAAGCAGATAGCAATGAACCATTAATAAACCCTATCACCTACTGACGGTAATGATAATTATTAAACTCTAGATTCTAGGCTTTGTGATAATACCCTTGTAGTGAAAATTCCATTTAATCCTAACTACAATTTTATGAGGTTGTGTTAATCTATGAATTATACAGAGGAGGAACCCAAGTCATTGGAAGATGGGAAGTGACAAAATAAAAGTTACAGAAGGATAGGAAGTCTTAAAATAATAAAGATATTATTTTCACTTTTTATTTTAATATTGTCTAAATTTTAGGCAGACAACATGTTGACTTGGTAGACTTATGTATTGTAATCTGACTGACATTGTAGTGACAGCACCTCTGTCATATCACATCATTGTCATTTGTGTTTTGTGGTGGGAATAATGAAGACCTAGTCCCTTAGCAAGTTTGATGATGATAATACAGTATTATCTAGATTCACTCTACTATGCATTAGACCTCCAGGACAGATTTTTCTACTAGCTACAAGTTTATATCCTTAAATAAGAGCTCTTCTATTTCTATTCATATGTTCAGTTTTATTAAAATTAAAATTTAAATCATATGTGGTCTAGACTATTATTTCAGGACTGATTCCTTATTGTCACTCCAGACAAAATCATTCTTTTTTTTTTTTTAAAGATTTTATTTATTTATTTGACAGAGAGAGATCACAAGTAGGCAGAGAGGCAGGCAGAGAGAGAGAGAGGGAAGCAGGCTCCCTGCTGAGCAGAGAGCCCGATGCGGGACTCTATTCCAGGACCCTGAGATCATGACCCAAGCCAAAGGCAGCAGCTTAACCCACTGAGCCACCCAGGCGCCCAACAAAGTCATTCTTAAACTTTCATTTGATCATTCTTATTTCTGGAAGTAGAATTTGTTGTGTGCCCCCCTTCCCCATTTTTCCTCCCACTGAGGTCTCACAGTAAAATCTATTCACCTTTTCTCACTGTTGTTATTGACTTTATTCATTCATACATTTAACAAATCTGTTGAGTTTTACTGAGGGCCATACGTTATTGAAGATACTCTGGATATAACACTGAACAAGACAGATACAGTCCCGCCTTCCTGGAAGTTATATTCTAGGAGGAAGAAAAGTCAATAAATAAACAACATCTAAATAATTCTAGATTTTCTTAGTGTTATGAGGAAAATAAAGAGGTGACTGTAAGTAATTACAAGGGTAGCTTTCTTTAAATAGGATGATCTTCTTTTCTGAAGTGCTGACTTTTTTTCCAAGGCCTGAATGAATAATGAGAAAAATCTAAATAGGAATTCTCTGGGGGAAATAATATTTCCTTTACAGAGAAGAATAACTTCAAAGTCCTTAGAGACAAAGGGGAGAGAAGTAAAAGATAAGGTCGGAATGGTGAGAAGTGCAGTCTTGTACTCACTGATCAGAAGAGTCAGGGATTCATTGGAATTGTAATGAGAAGCCATTGGTGAGATTTAAGTAGAAGAGTGATATAATCGGAATAGGTTTTTTTTTTTTTTTCTTTTTAATATGCTACAGATGCTGTTCGGCCAAATGAAATTTTAGGTGCCAAAGAGTGGGTGATTCAAATTCTTCAAGGCTCATATGAGTTCTATTTATATCCCTGAAGAAAACTCTACATTCTCAGAGTTCTTTGGTTGCCTGCAAGAAACTTAATTTAAGAAAACTCTTGGCTATTCCTTTCCCGTGAAATTAGACCACTTTCTTGGTATTTCTTTTTCTTCCACTGAGGGAAAACAATGAGATTTAACATCTCCATAAAAGGAAATTAGTGATCATGTTTGTAAGTCCTTGGATTCATGAAAGAACAATGTCTTCTTGGCAGTTCGGGTCCAATAGTTTGAATGTATGGCATAACCTGTTACGCACAGGAGGCAGGTGGGAAGGATCTCGCTCCTTTCCAGCTATGAGACAGAGGTCTAAGCATGTTCTCTTTCTGGGCATTGGATTAATTTTCTTGAAAATGAGAGGCTTGGTCTAGAGCAGAGCTTCTCAAATGCAACTGTTGACATTGTGGGCTGCATAAGCTTTTTAAATTTTTTTTACTTTTTAATTTTCATTTATTTTATTTTATTATTTTATTTCTTTTCAGCATTCCAAAATTCACTGTTTATGCACCACACCCAGGGCTCCATGCAATATGTGCCCTCTGTAATACCCACCACCAGGTTCACCCAACTCTCCACCCCCTTCTTCTCCAAAACCCTCATTTTGTTTTTCAGAGTCCACAGTCTCTCATGGTTTGTCTCCCCCCACCCCTGATTTCCCCCACTCACTTCTCTTCTCCATCTCCCAATGTCTTCTGTTATTCCTTATGCTCCACAAGTAAGTGAAACCATATGATAATTGACTCTCTCTGCTTGACTTATTTCACTTAGCATAAACTCTTCCAGTCCCATCTATGTTGATACAAAAGTTGGGCATTCATCCTTTCTGATTGAGGCATAATACTCCACTGTGTAATCAAAACCACATTGAGATACCACCTAACACAAGTTAGAATGGCCAAAATTAACAAGACAGTAAACAACATGTGTTGGAGAGGATGTGGAGAAAATGGAACCCTCTTACACTGTTGGTGAAAATGCAAGTTGGTGCAGCCACTTTGGAAAACAGTGTGGAGATTCCTTAAGAAATTAAAAAGAGCTTCCCTATGACCCTGCAATTGCACTATTGGGTATTTACCCCAAGGATACAGATGTAGTGAAAAGAAGCGCATCTGTACCCCAATGTTCATAGCAGCAATGACCACAATCACTAAACTGTGAAAAGAACCAAGATGCCCTTCAACGGACAAATGGATAAAGAAGATAAGGCCTGCATAAGTTTTGTTGCGAGGGACTGCCCTGTACATGTCAGTGTGTTTATCAGCATCTCTGTCTTCTATCCACAGCATTCCAATATCTCCTGGATGATTAAGAATGCTTCTTGACATAGTCAGGTGTTCCTAGATGGGTAAAATCCTCCATAATTTTGAACCACAAGTTTAGAAAGATTTTTTATTTCAATTCACTTAAATTTTAAATGCATAAAGAACTCCAGCAATAGTCAGAGATTCTGATGCACTTTTGATACTCTACATTATTTAGGAAGATATTTTCTTTTTCTTTTCCTTTTTTTTTTTTTTTTTTTTAAGATTTGTTTATCCATTAGAGAGAGAGAGAAGGAGCAGAGGGAGAGAATCCTGAAGCAGACTCCCTTCTGAGCATGGACTCAGTGCAGGGCTTGATCCCATGACCCACAAGATTATAACTTGAGCCAAAACCAAGAACTGGACACTCAATGGTCTGAGCTACCCAGGCACCCATGGGAGAATATTTTCTGCTAAGAAGTGTTGTTTCCCCCCAGCCCTTTTTCTCCCTCTCTATCACCATGACCCTTAACTAATGCTCTGAAGTGACTCTTACTGTAAAGAAAGTGCTAAAGTCAAGGTGAATATCCACTTCTCAAAAGCTGGTGTATAATGAATCAAATGTTGCTTGTACTTCAGGTATGTAAATTTCATCTGTTTTTTGAAGGACCAACAATTCATTAAGGGAAGATGAAGTGGTTGTACACTGTAGTATGCAGGAATAGAAAGTAAATCTAAGTAAGGAAACTTACATTTCTAGATAACTACAACCTTATTTAAATTGGCATTTTCTATTATTTCCCAACATTATGGAAAGAAATATGCCAACTAGGGTAAAATGAACTTCAAAATATTGTATTTCACATTTAGACCAAATGTCTGCATTGCTTATGATACTTCTCCAAAAATCTCAAGTGAGTCATCATCTTCTCAGTCCTTGAAACCCCACCTGGCCACTGTTACCTTATTATGCCATATTACATGTGAGTCTTTCCCATGCTTTCTTTTCTTGGAACACTTTGCACCCATTTTCTATCTATACAGATTCTACTGATCCTTTAAAATGCAAATCAACCATTAGCTTTTGGAAAGTCTTCTTGATCTAAAACTTTCATATCATTTTGATACTGCTGCTTTATGCTCACAAAGACCCTATGTTTAATAAGAAAAACTGAAGAGCCCAGTTTGGAGGCTATAAATTATCCAAGAAAAAGAAGATAACCAATTAGAATAGGGCACAGGCAGAATAAGTGGCTTTTATTGAAAATAAGTGTATAGATTTAAGATAAAATTTATACATAGAGCCAATCCCTTACAACTTGGCTAAGGATCAAATAGTGAGTGAAGGGAAGGAAGGATGTCATTTATGGAGACTTATATGCTTTTTTTTTTTTTTTAACTTTGCACTAGAAAAAATGGAATATAATATTTTCCCTCTACTCCTAAGAGGGAAATTAAAGGTTCTGGGCTGGATTTAATAAGCTATCAAAGTATATGGTGAAATACAAAAGACTATGAGGTCTGACAGGAAGAAATCAGAAGACATTCCATGAGTAATACAAAAACTGGAGTCAGAAAGCAGTGCACTAAAGGAGGCTCCATGAGTTTTCAATCAGATTGCAAAATATTTGCCCTAAAATAGGGCACTTTGGCTTGAAAGTGACAGACCGTGCAGAGACCCAGTATGAGGAACTTTGTTCAAGGAGTCTTATGAAGTCCTTTTATATTTTTCCTTTATTTATTAATATTTATTATTTATTTTTTTTAATTTTTTAGAAACATATAATGTATTTTTATCCCCAGGGGTTCAGATCTGTGAATCGCCAGGTTTACACACTTCACAGCATTCACCATAGTACATACCCTCCCCAATGTCCATAACCCTACCCCCTCTCCCAAAGCCCCTCCCCCCAGCAACCCTCAGTTTGTTTTGTGAGATTAAGGGTCACTTAGTCCCTCCCAATCCCATCTTGTTTCAATCCTACACTGTTGGTGGGAATGCAAGATGGTGCAACCACTCTGGAAAACAGCTTGGAGGTTCCTCAAAATGTTGAAAATAGAACTGCCCTATGACCCAGCAATTGCACTACTGGGTATTTACCCTAAGGATACAAACGTAATGATCCAAAGGGGCACGTGCACCCAAATGTTTATAGCAGCAATGTCTACAATAACCAAACTATGGAAAGAACCTAGATGTCCATCAACAGATGAGTGGATAAAGAAGACGTGGTATATATACATAATGGAATACTATGCAGCCATCAAAACAAATGAAATCTTGCCATTTGTGATGACGTGGATGGAACTAAAGGGTATCATGCTTGGCAAAATAAGTCAATCGGAGAAAGACAACTATCATATAATCTCCCTGATATTTATTATTTTTAATAGACTCTTTTTTAGAGCAGTTTTTAAGCTCATAGGGTAATCAAGGAGAAGATAGAGATTTCCTATGTACCTCCTTTTCCAACACATGTGCAGCCTCTTCATTAATTATCATCCCCCACCAGAGAGGGATATTTGTGACAACTAATGAATCCATGATGACATCATAATTCTCCAAGTCCAGAGTTTGTATTAGGGTTCATTCTTGGTGCTGTATATTCAGTGCATCTAGACAAATACAAATGGCATGTACCTATCCTTGTAGTAAGCATATAAAGTAGTTTCACTTTCCTAAAAATCCTCTGTAATGAAGGTTTCTTCCAAGTGTTTAACTGGGAAGAGTGTTGGGATAACAAATATGAAACTCTTGATTCTACTTTGGGGCCCTTCTTCACCTGTACAACTGTTTTAAAAAAGCCCCTGGACCTGAACCCAGCACAGTTGCCACTTGGGTAGGGACAAGCTCTAGCAGAACTTCTTGTAGAAGGCATCTTGGCTTTCTTATTCCCACCAGTACCTACAAATACTACTACAGTGGAGGAATCACTCCAGCACCTGTTTCAGGAGACTATCCAGGCTAATCCTAGGACTGGAGACTGCATAGGTGCTGAAGGAACAGAGATGCCTGTGTAGAAAGGCAGCTTTCCCTGTAGGGGAAGTTACACCTTGAACAGAGTGTAACTCAGTGCTCTGAGAATAGAGCATGGAAAGGATAGAGGCACAGATGGTAGATACCTGGTTAAGGACAGAGGCTATTTATTTATTTATTTATTTCACACACACACACACACACACACACACACACACATCACAAGTAGGCAGAGAGGCAGGCAGAGAGAGAAGGGGTAGCAGACTCCCTGCTGATCGCAGAGCCCCATGCGGGCCTCCATCCCAGGACCCTGAGATCATGACCTGAGCCAAAGGCAGAGGCTTAACCCACTGAGCCACCCAGGCGCCCCAAGGACAGAGGCTTTAAGTAAGGGGTGTTGTTGCTGCAGGGTGCCTTTAAGAGAATGAGAAATATGTTTTATTTTTTACCTAATGTCCCTTTTATGGCCCAGAATCCCATCCAGGCTGCCCCATTACCTTTCGTCATCATGTCTCCTTAGGCTCCTTCAGACTGTAAAATTTTCTCAGATTTTCCTTGTTTTTGATGACCTTGGCAGTTTTGAGGTATATTAGTCAGATATTTTGTAGAATTTCTCTCAACTGGGTTTTGTATTTTTTTTAACCATAGTAAAACAAGCATTATGAATTTTAGGGAGGAAGATCCACAAAGGTAAGGTTTCAAACTCCTCTTCTTATCAAGAATACATACTATCAGTATGACTTATCAATGTTGCTGGTAGCCTTGATCACCCAATCTAGGTAGTGTTTGTCAGGTTTCTCCACTTTCTTCCTCCTTTCTATCTTGTATACTCATTGAAAGGGAGCCACTGTGGGTAGCCCACTCTTAAGGAGTGGGGTTTATGTTCCTTCTACTTGATTGGGAAATACTTACATAAATTATTTGGAATTTTCTATATAGGAGATGTGTCCGTTCTTCATTTATTTGTTCAATCAGTTATTTATTCAATCATGGATTTATATCAATATAGACTCATGAATATTTATTATGTACTTTGAGCTATAATTCAGTACTAAATTATTTTGTTGCTCAAATTGTTCCAGATTAGGCTATTGCCTTCTTTCAGTTGGCTCCTATGTCCGTTTGCCATACCCCTATCACTGTGTGCATACATTTTCTTATTTTCTGGCAGACCATATTTTGTAAAGCATAAAGAACTAAAAGAACACAGTAAATGTTCACAAGTTGAGACTCACATGTACCAAATATTTTTTAAAATGCCAATCTCCAGATTCTATCTCAAGAAAAAGATTCTGTCCTGCTGAGAATGGTGCTAAGGAAAGAATGGTGGGGAGAACATTTTTTATTCTGCCTGACAAAGACTGTCTTCTTGACCAAAATTTAGTTAGGCTCCTCTAAGCCCTCTTCATAAATAGACATGGTCCTTGGACCCTGTCTTCAGCCTGTCTAGTTCAGTTTTAGAGAGAATCCTGTCAAGTTAGTGTAGAGACAATCTTCCACCTTTGCTATATGGTCAATTCCTTCTCCTTCACCCTTGATAACTCATCACCCTGGTCTGCCTTGGGCAAAAATCCCCCTGGACCTAATGTTTCCTCTTAGTAATTTTCTACCCACTGCCCCTCTCATTCTTCTTTTTGATTATAAATCCCCATTTGCCCTTGCAGTGTTTAGATTTAAGCACTATCTCTCTCTTATTGAAGTTGTCTTGAAACCTTTTACAAAATCCCTGAATACAGTATTCCTCACTGTTTTAATCTGTGTCAATGTAACTTTTTCTCTAATAAGCCTCACTAAGATTTAATCAATGTAAGTTAGACATCTGGAGTATATAACCAGGAGAATTAAATTCAAAATCTCCCAATGAAAGGTCAATCATGCATCATATTTCACCATATGCTGGAGAAAACCAAACCATCTATGCTTGTTGTTTTCTCTCTCTGAAGAGTGGTAGTTGAAGTGTTCTGTCTTTGAGATATGTAGTAGAGGGGCCTCCGATCACCAGGTCTTGTTCAAGGTGCCATTCTTTTTCATGGCACATATCCAAAGTCTCCTATTGTCATTACTCTTTTGAACCTGTGGTTCAGAGGCCCCAGTGACTTACTGAGTGCTGGCTTCTTTTCTAACAGACAGTTCATTTACTCATGTAGGTTTTTGGCCTCAGTGATTGTGGTAATGGGGTCACTCAGACCTGTGGAATCTGCTTTGTAAGGAAGATTCCCTTAGTCTGCTTATCTATGACAGCCAGAGATTATCACCAGCTGCTTCAGCTACCATGGTATTTTTTGGTGTTTCAGAAGCCTGTGTCCTCAGGAGCTGGTGGAGACCAATATTCTTGACATTTGTTTCTCAAGACATGATTTTTCTCAAGTCTGAATATTCTTAATCTTAACTAGCATGCATTTACTTCTACCCCATCTTTTTTTCTCTTATTTTTTATTATGGTAAGAACAAATATCATGAGATCTATCCTCTTAACAAATTATTAGAGTACAGTACGGTATTGTTAACTATAAGCACAGTATGACAAAAATATCTCTAGGACATATTCATTTGCATAACTGAAACTTCACCCTTGTTTAACATCAACTCCCCAGTTCTCCTCTTCCAAACCCTGGTAACTACTATTCTATTTCCTGCTTCTATGAGTTTGAATATCTTAGACACCTCACCTAAGTGGAATCGTGCAGTATTTGTCCTTCTGTGTCTGGCTTATTTCACTTAGCATAGCACCTTCCAGATTCATACATGTTGTATATGGTAGGATGTCCTTTTTAAAGGCTGAATAATATTCTTTTGTATGAATATGCCACATTTCCTAAACTGCACTCTGCCCAGATAAGACACCTAAAAACCCCTAGACAACTTCATTTTGGGGGCTTAGCCCCCCTAAGTCCCTCCCATATGGGAGTTTTTCTTTCTGCTCAATGAAACTTTTGCTTCTCACCCTCTTGTTGCCTTATCTGGGATTCTCATTCTTCAAGTGCTCTTTTAACAACCTCATTCCTCAAATGCTCTTTTGACAATCTGGGAACACTGAGGGTGTAACAGTGGGTTTCCTAAATAATCTTAAACATCATTATATATTATTTGGAGAAAAATTTAGGACACTCTTTATTTCAGCCTTCCATTTCCCAAGTTTTTTGTTGATGTTGTTGTTGTTTGTTTGTTTGTTTGTTTTTGCGTGGTGGGGGGCTTAGCTTTCTACTGTCAAATGGGCCAATCAAGATTATAACAACAAAAATTAAATAATACAGCCAAACTTTTTTTTCTTTTTCCCTAAGGAAAAGAAAATCATATCTACCTTAAAACTTAGAACTAGTGTTATTATTAACTATAAACACATTATATGCACAAATATAATAGGATCTTTAAATTCAAGTAGGAATTCATGGTGTCATAAAAAAATAATGATACTACATTGTGAAACATACAGATACTCATATTTAGAGACAAAGGGTGGCTCTGCCAGTTAAGCATCTGCCTTCAACTCAGGTCATGATCTTGGAGTCAGGTTCCCTCCTCAATGGGGAGTCTGCTTCTCTCTCTCCCTCTGCCCTTCCCCCCATTCATGTTTTTTTTTTCCTCTCTCTCTCAAATAAATAAAATCTTTAAAAAAAATTTAAATCATATCTAGTTCACATTCCCAAAAAACATGAGTCTTTGGAAGTCTAAGTGCAGAGTGCCATAGTAATCTATACAAAGAAAGAAAATATGCATGGTTGACTAACAGTTTTACATTAAAAAGAAGGAAGATTATATTTTCATACTTACAACTACAAATCTTATGCCACACAACAAATTTAGGAATAGGCAAGTAGATGAAGATCTACAAAGTCTGAAATGAATTAGTATCACCTTCAGTTGCCTTTTTGTAGCAGTGTCTTTTTCATGTAAATGATATGATATTGTTCATGTTGATGATACTATAATGAGAAAAGCCATATGGAAATGAAGTCAGTGGTTATTAGAGGAGAACAGTATAAAATATATAGTATAATTAGTCTCAACTTGGTGGAAGGTTTGCAAAGAGTATTGGTGGGGATTAAACAGAAGGCTAAGAAGATCTCAAGGAGATAGTCTTGACTTGTAAATAAAGATGATCAAGCTGAACCTGCTGACTTGGGAACCTCTCAAGTACCTATTGTACTTCTTGATGATGTGGTCTTAGCAACAAGAAAAGACCAAAGTATATAGATCCAAATACATTTATCTGTTCTACTTTGGGGCTATTGCCACACAAGAGCAGCTACTTGTCCTGAGAGGTACAACGATGAGATTATTTTGACTTGTTGGTTGCTTGCTTGTTGCCTGATGGGGTCTAAATCTTCATTGCTATCAATGGGGCTTGAGCTTGCTGAAAAATCATTAGGTGTACAGTGGAGTCCACATCATACACATAAACTGAGATGTTAATGCACTAAATATTCATAGTTTCAATTAGAAGGTAAAATTTTTGTATTTAATTTAGGAAACAGTTATTGATTACACAATTTGAACCAATGTACTCAGCAGTGAATATAGAGATATAAATGGGACATAGTCCATTTCTTTAAAGGACTAACCTTTGGTGGTGATCATGTAGGGACATAAGATACTTAGAAATAATATTATTATATTGAATTTTTAATACATTTGTTCACAAAAGGGATTTCTTATTATAAATTGATTATTATGAGTACTAATTATGATGAGTTACAGTGTGCTATCTCTTTTTGTTGATCACCATTATAGTGAGTATAAAGTGTTATCTCATTTTGGCTTTGATTTATATTTTTATAAATGTTAATAATAAGCACCTTTAAAAAATTGTTACTGAGGTACAGTTGATATACAATGTTATATTACTTTCAGGTGTACAACATAGTGATTCATCAATTCTGTACATTACTCAATATACTTACAACAGTAAGTATAGTCACCATCTGTCATCATGCAATGTTATTATTATTGCTAAGTTGTTTCAAAAAAAAACTTTTTGAAAAAATTCCCCTTTCATATTAGCATTATTACAATGTTTTTGTGCATTAAAATTGAGCACACTATTTTTTTTTTAATTTAGGGTGTTGGGATAATACAAAATAGAAGTTTATTTGCATTATGCAGAGAACATAGAACACATTTGTCAAAAAGACAAATAGGATGGAATTTCTACCTGGATGGATAACTTGACTTCTGGGACTAAGCCCAAGTCTATTGCATTTAGCTTATGCAAGCCATCTCATTTTCCTTTGGTTATCAAAGGAGAATCCCCTCCACTCCACATGTTTGTCAATGAGCTCAGAAAGCTATTGGATCAGGCTGAAATCCACAGGTACTCTTATCTTACAATGATGACAAATGAGCTAAAAAGCCACAGAGAAATTCTCTACCAGCGTCTTTGGCATCAGAAATATGGGTGGAGGGTAAGGTAAATAAGTAATATAAATGAATGTAGCATGTGGGGCATGAAAGCAATTGTGCTTACATGGAAACCATATTCAGTTAGAAGGGCTTGGCCATTATTCATCTCCAGCTGATTGATACTACATAAAAATTGGTGCTCTATGTTTCTAGATGATCTAATTTTGAAAAAGAACCTGAAAATTCAGATTTTTACATGGAAATTTCTCAATATGTCAATCTTGTGTAGATACTGAGGGTGATGAGTTTGCTATTCACCTTCCTATCCCATCCCCTGCAGATTCCCATATATATATATATTTTTTTTCATTTTTTCACTATTTCTGGAGAAAAGGAGAAATTTTGGAATATAGTTTTTTTTAGAAGTCAAAGGTCTGGGAGCACCTGGGTGGCTCAATCTGTTAAGCCTCCAACTATAGGTCAGGTCATGAGCTCATTGGGTTCCACACTCAGCAGGGAGTCTGCCTAGGATTCTCTCTCTCTCTCTCCCTCTGCCCCTCCTCCTGCTTAGGCTCACTCTCTCTTCCTCTCTCAAATAAATAAATTTAAAAATTAAAAAAAAAAAGTCAAAGTCAAAGGTCTCTATCTATATAGTGTTAACCAACTTATGGCATATGTGACATCATAGTACAGTAAGGAAAGATAGCCTTTTTCAATACTGGTGGGATATAATAAAAACAGCGATTTAGGGCTGGCTTTACTGGTCCATAAATTCTTGGCAATATGAACTTGTATATTTAACTACACAAAGCCTCCTATTTTTTTTTTCTGCAAAGTGGGGGAAATAAACGAAAATGAGATAAAGTATGTGAAAGAATCTAGCCCTGTCTTTGGTCACATGATAAACCTGCACTTTGTATAATAAATGCAAATTCAACTAGGTTAGTAGAGAATATAATCAGTGTTAGTCTATGAACACATTTTTTTAATATAAATTTTAAATCTCCATTCAGACATTAATATTGAGTGTCATCATGTAATAATATATATAAAAGAGAGGGAAAAGTTCTTCCATTGACATAAGAGCCTTTGTTAAAAATTTTTTTGAAGATTTTATTTATTTGACAGAGAGAGATCACAAGTAGGCAGAGAAGCAGGCAGCGGGGGGGGGGGGGGGCTCCCTGCTGAGCAGAGAGCCCGATGTAGGGCTGGATCCCAGGACTCTGAGATCAAGACCTGAACTGAAGGTAGAAGCTTAACCCACTGAGCCACACAGGCGCCCCAACATAAGAGACTTTTATGACAAGTATAACAATTATACCTAAGAAGCATGGTTTTTAAGTCATAGAAATGAAAATGTTGTATAAATGTAAAGGTTTATGGTTAGGATAAATTTTATCACATAGCAAGGTCAAAAAGGTGGTTCTGAATGTGAAGGAAAATGGCCCGTGTTGAGGACTTCTCCCCCTTGTCTTCGAGTTCCTCCCACCCGAAGAGATGACCCCACATGCACTATGAGAGGGATACATGCATTTATCAGATCAAAACCAAACCAGTCAGCATCCTCCTTGACCCAGTTAAGAAAATAAATTTAAAAAAAATTTTTAAATAAGGAAAAAATATGGTAGAGATTCCAGGGGCCTTATTATTTCTATAATATAATTGCTCTTTGGGAATTACTGCAGTTAAAATGAGTTGAGCATTTTTTTTTTTTAAATTCCATCTACACTATCTTCCCTTCTCCAATTTTCTGGGCATGTGTATCAGTGTTCAGAAGAAAACAAGGGCTATTCCTGCAGAAGGGCTTTGCCTTTGGAGAGAGTGTCAGGAAGGATGAGTCACTCTTAGAATTGATTCCAGTTAATCTGTGGCAAGCCGTATTTACTAATGCAGTCATCTAAATCCTGGTGTCCATGGAACAGAGGAAGGCAAATTTGTCCTTGTCATTACATGGCCAAAGGCCTCCTTTGAAAGATAGAAAAAAAAAATAATTAAGCTGCAAATTCATCCATAAAATGAAAAGACAGGTTACCTGGGCAAAGGGATCTGGAAGAGGAAGACTCATTTTATTAGGAAGGTCTAAGTGTTCTGTACAAGTAGCATACACTTGTGCAGAAGAGTTGATTATTTGTCACTATTACTCCCAATCCTGCAGTTAGTCAAGGAAAAACTAAAATTAATACTTCATTATTACTGACTATACATAATGCTCACTCGATGACCACATTACTGCATTCAGAGACCTTAAAAGACTCACTAAAGCATTTAAATAAAATAAAAAATTGAGTCAGCTTGATTTTGAAAGATCTCAAAGAATAAATATAATCTTTGCTGCCTGAAGTGATTGAATACTAAATCGGGAAAGAAATGTCTTCTAATTTCAACCATCATTATAGATATATAAGATTATACAGTTAAAAATGATCTGTTCAGAGTACTTAAAATTCCTATATGTTTTTGCTATCTAACAGAAAAAAAATTTAAAGAATACAGAACATGAGGACCTATTAAAGTTTTATATCTTTATATATCTTATAAAATAAATTATAAAATATATTTTATATCTTAATTTTCTGACTATTGAGCAGTATGACTTTTTTAAATGATAAAAATTAGTTTTATAAAAGTGCGACTAGATGAACTGAAAGATTCCCAGATACTTTGCCAAAAGGATAAACGTCCCTTCTGGTTTACACTGGTTGTAGAACTTGAACAGCTGAAGAAAAGATACAAGTAACAACTAACCTTACCTCCCACTGGGATGATAATAAAGGTTGGGACCTAATAAATTGAAGAGAAAACTAGATTTAAATTATGGAGAGTACTTTTGTCCTCTTTAATTTATGATACAGAGATAGAAAAAGAGCAATAGAAATTGGGTGTTGTATGTTTCATAGGTCCCGTTCCATTAAGTGGGTCATTGAAAAGGTGTTGTGTTTTCTTCTTATTAATAAGTGTTAGATATAAACATTACAATTAGAAAAATGAGGAGATTTAATATCTATCCTATCAAATCAAAGTTTAATCAAGTATAAAAGGAGGAAGTGTTGACCGAGTCACATAATTAATTCTGTGTACTGGGGAATGAAGATTGGGAGAAAGCTGAGGACGGGATGAAGATTGGTAGATTTTAAGAAAATCTCTAAACTCTGCCCTCAACTACCAGGGCTCTCAATTCTACTTGATTAGAAGAAAGACCACAAAAACAATATCAGCAAATGCATTCAGCTTGATGGATACAAAATGGCTCCAAAGACACATCAAAAAAGACATTTTAAAAACTGCTTTGAGAGATGAATTAAATCTGTGTAATTTGATGTTCTTTATTTTTCTTTTACTGCACTGAAATTTTCCACATCTCTTTTTTATAGCCAGTATTTCTAGTGTTTGTAAAGAAAGCATTTAGTTTTTATTTACTTAATAAAAGCCCAATAGGCAAGATAAACATCAACTCCATTCTTGAAGGAAATGAGGTTGGTAAGAAAGAGGGCAACGTTCTTAGAATATAACTCATGATTAAAACAGGGAAAGGATGGGTAGAATAAAGCCAGATTAAATAAAAGTGTTGAAAAATTATTATAGCTGTAATTTCTTAGAATCTCCTGTGTAGTAGGCACTGTGTAAGGTTCAGTGGAGAATACTAATAAAATATAATTTGCTGTCAATGAGTTTTCAATCTCATTGGAAAGACTAATATATACCACTTAGTATTTAGATTTAGTAGTGTCATGATTAATAAATTATATTTTTACTTTAATAATTTAAAATTATATTTAAAGTTAAATTAGTACTATAGTAGAAGACCTGAGTGCCCCTTTAGGAACTACTATATCAGAATGAATTTCCATTACTAATACTATCATCACCATGGCCATCACACCACCTACTTACTGGGTGCCAACAATTTGCCAGGCACTGTTGTAGTCCCTTTACATTCATTAGCCCATTTAATTCGTGGAACGAACTGTATTGTGGTAATTACAATTACTACTCCTGTTCCACAGATAAGGAACCCAGGTTACTGAGATCAGTTTCTGAAAACATACAGTCTACTGCCTGAAAGGCAAGGGCTAAAAGATGTCCAATTCCCACATAGAGAAAATTAGATATTTTGAAGTGTCTCTGATGTATAGAGATACTAGAAAAAAAGAATTAAAAAAAAAAAACTTTTTAAATGCAGTTCTGGATTCCTAGGAATTTCTGGAAACCTTTACCAGTGAAAAGAAACTTGTCTGATCAGAAAAGGAGGATATGAGAATAAGGAGTAAACTACAATTCTTCTAACAGTTGACTTCTTAATAGAAACAATGAGAAAAGAAGATAAAGAAATAATCATTGTCAAAGTGCTAGGGAGGCTGGTGACAAGTGATAGGGAGTGTTGATATAGAATTGTGTGCCTACAACAATTACCTTTAAGAATAAGAGTGGAAAAATGTTTCAGATCAACAAAAGCTAAATTTGCTACCAGCAAGTTGTCACTAAAGTAACTTCTAAAGAATGTATTTTTACTTTTAAAAGGATGTACTTTTAAAAGAGGAAAATTACCTCAAAGTAGATGTTTAGGTTGCAAGACAGAAAAGTGAGCACAGAAACTGGTAAGCAGAAAATACACAAATTTCATCTGTATGGGAAAAAAACCCATTTTTTAAAAAGTCAAAGATAACCTAGCTCCATCCACATTGCTGCAAATGGCAAATTTCATTCTTTTTCATGGCTAATGTTTCATGATATACATATATCATGGAATATATAATATTCATATGTCATGGAATATGACATACAAATACATATATATGGAATATTATATATATATCATGGAATATCATATATAGCATATATATAAATGATGTATCACTTCTTTATCCATTCATCAGTCTATGAACACTTCAACTGTTTCCATAATTTGACTATTGTTGATAATGCTGCTATAAGCATTGGGGTATACATATCCCTTTTAATTAGTATTTTTGTATTTTTTGAGTAAATACCTAGTAGTGCAATTGCTGAATCATAAGGTAGTTCTAGTTTTAAATTTTTGAGGAACCTCCATACTGTTTTTCAGGGTGGCTGCACCAATTTGCATTCCCACCAATAGTGTAAGAGAATTCCCCTTTTTCTCCAACCTCACCAACACCTGTTGTTTTTTGTGTTGTTGGTTTTAGCCATTCTGACAGGTGTGGGATGATATCTCACTGTGGACAAATACCATGTCGTTTGACTTATATGGAATTTAAGAAACAAAGCAAATGAGCAAAGGGGGGAAAATAGACAAATCAAGAAACACTCTTAACTACAGAGAACAAACTGATGGTCACTGAGAAGAGGGGAAATGGGTTGAATAGGTGGTGGGGATTAAGGAGACAATTGTGAGAGCCCAGGCTGTTGTAAGTGTTGACTCACTAAATTTTACACCTGAAACTAAAATTAAACTCTATGTTAACTGGAATTTAAATAAAAAATTAAAAAAAAAAGCCAAAGAGAAGAAAAGTTAAAATCAGGCCAAGTAGAAAGCATACAGGAAGATTGCAGACATGAATTAAAAACACAATAGTAATAAAAAAATAAATGTAAATATGCTGTATTTAGCAGCCAACAGATTAATATTATGTTCGATGGAAAATGGTCCAATTATTTTCTATTTACAAGAGATAAACTGAAGCTATGAGGACATGAGAGTTTGCAAATATCAGAAGAAAATCTGTATTAGCTACCTTAGTACAAAAAAGTCTTTAAAGGACATTATTTTAGAAACAAAGTCCTATTTAATAATAGATCAATCAATAAGAAAATTATGTAAATTTATACTAGTATGTCCAGATCAAAATAGCTTTAAAATATAGAAAGTTGGGGTGTCTGGGTGACTCAGTTGTTTAAGGGCCCAACTATAGATTTTGGCTCAGGTCATGATCTTAGGGTCCGGGGATCTAAGGACCCAGCATGGGACTCTATGCTCAATGGAAAGTCTGCTTCAGGATTCTCTTTCCCTCTTTACTCCCCTTGCTTGTGTGTGTGCTTTCTCTCTAAAATAAGGTTTTTTTTTTTTTTAATTAGATATTTTATTTATTTATTTTAGAGAAGCAGCATGAGCAGGGGAGGGGCAGAGGGAAAGGAAGGGAGAGAATCCCAAGCAGACGAACCACTGAGTGTGGAGCCAATGCAGAGCTTGATCTCACACCCCCAGATCATGACCAGGGCCAATATCAAGAGTGAGATACATAACCAGCTCTGCCACCCAGGCACCCCAATAAATAAATCTTTTAAAAAAATATATAGAAAATCAAAATTGTCCGATCTGTTTGGAAGAAATTGGCAAAATATTTAGTACCATGGGAAATTTTCAAACCTTACCTTTCCATTTTTGTTACAACAAATAGACAATCAGATAAAAAGTTGGACAAGGTATGCAATATTTGAAGAATACAATTTGCAAACTTGATTTAATGGACATCTATTTGGAGCCTGCACCCAAGAATCAAGAATGCACATTGGCTTCAAGGACACGTTGAATATTTATAAAATCTGACTATATAGGCCAGAAAGAGAATCTGTAACTTTAACATGTTTTTAGAGTATCTAATGAAACATTTTCTAAACATAATGCAATTAAGTTGTAGAATAACAAAATGATAAATCGAAAAGCCTTATATGTTAGAAAATTTTAAGACCTATTTCTAAATATTTCTAATATCAAAGAAGAAATCATAATGGAAAGTAAATATATGTAGAAATAAACATGACATAACATTAGAGGAAGAATGGATAGGATACTTTTGAGGGAATTTAGATTTAAGAGCTTATACTGAAAGAAAAGGAAGTTTATAAAATGTGAGGTAAGCATCTAATTGAAGAAATTAGAAAGCAAAAAAAGAATCACCCTAAAGGAAGTAAAAGCAAAGAAATAATAAAAAATAAAAACATATAAAAGCATTAAAAAACAAGAATTCAGTTCTTTGAAAACATTATAAAAACAGACAAATATATGAAAAATGACCTAGAAAATAGGAGTGAAGTCACAGGTAAGCAATATTAGAAAGTTAAAAGAGGACATAAATACAGATATAATGGATTCTAAAGAGGAAGGATCAGAATAACTTCACATTAATACAATAGAAGTGTTAAAGAAACTTGACAAAATCTAGAGGCCAAGACTCATCAACTTTTCTCTTTGTACTAATTAATATCATGGTTATCCTAAAGGAGGGAACACTCTATTTCCTAGAGAATTTAAATTTATGTTTGCCTCTATTAGCAAAAGCTGATGTTTGAATTAGTTATATAAGCATGGATTTATGGATTTATCTTAAATCCATAAATTTAAATTTAAATTTAAATTTTTAATGTTGTCCAATTCACAGTGTTTTTGAGATGTGGTTTTCACTGGATCATGGATCCTTATTAGAAGGTCCTTATTGGGGGTGCCTGGGTGGCTCAGTGGGTTAAAGCCTCTGCCTTCAGCTCTGGTCATGATCCCAGGGTCCTGGAATCTAGCCCGGCATCAGGCTCTCTGCTCAGTAGGGAGCCTGCTTCCCCCTCTCTCTCTCTCTGCCTGCCTCTCTGCCTACTTGTGATCTCTATCTGTCAAATAAATAAATAAAATATTAAAAAAAGAAGGCCCTTATTGTTCCATTTGATCTACCAGAGCTATGGGTATAAAGATCTCCCCAAGGTATAAGGGGCTGAAAATTAGAAAGCCCTCTTCTTGAAAGTCTTCAAAAGCCAGATATCTTGCCTTTCCCTCCAATTTTCTCTTTCCAATCCTGTAAGAAAATGGAAGAGAAGTAGGGAAATTATTGGAAGAAGGTTCTTCCAGTTCACTAGGAAAGAATTAAAAAAAAAAAAAGTTGCAACCCATCTACTTCATGAAATTTTATCTTTAGAAAAATCATGGGAGGGATGCCTGGATGGCTCAGTTGATTAAACATCCACCTTTGGCTCAGGTTATGATCTGGTGTCCTGGGATTGAGCCCAGCTTTGGGCTCCCTACTCAGCCAGGGGTCGGTTTCTCCCTTTGCCCCTCACCCTGCTCTCATGCTTGTTCTCTCTCTCTCTCTCTCAAATAAATAAATAAAATCTTAAAAGAAAAAGCAAAAAAGAAAACTCATGGCCAAACATAGAAAATAAGATGTTGGAGTTAAGCTCTGACATATGTTCTTCGAAATATCCCCAACTTGATGAAAGTGGACCAATAACAAATAATACATTTTTACATTTGTCAGAAATTTAGTGTCTAGAGTTAAAGAAAATAATTACTGTAAGCCTTGCTTTATCACTGATTATTTAAATGTTTCTTTTATAAAGTAAAAGGGTTAAAAATGGTATTCTGTCAGAAAAGACAGATAAATAATATACTTAATGTACTTATCATAGTGTTTGGTGCATGGTAAGCACTCAATATATGTTAGCTATTTATATATATTGTAGAGAAAATATTTTGTATTTACCTGTATTAAACATGCTTTAATATTTTTACTTTTTCTAATATAGTACAAACTTGTCAATTCTCCTTTGCTCTAAGATTGTGCTCTGTGCTGCTCAGTGTTCTCTTGTGTGTTAAATGATGGGGACAGTAGTACTTAGTGGCACATATTATTTTTTTTTTCTAATATTCTTACCAGACAAAAGCAAATACTGAGGTAAGAGGAGAAATAAGAGAAAGAAAGGCAGGGCCATTATCATTATTATGATGCCCTAGAATTTGTGTAAGGACTATGTTTCAAAATGTAAAAAGACTGAAAGCACCAAGGGCTGCTAGGAAAGGTTGGAGGATAAAGCATTAGAAAAGAAGAATTTTACCAGTAGATTTTTCTAAAATTATTCTCAGAATTTCAAACATGTAAAAGAATTTGTTAATCGTTCTCTTTTAATTGATGACTCGGACAGTGTGAAAACTGTAAAAAAATAAACTCAGCATTCTGCACCTAAATTTTTACAGGAGGCTTTTTTTGTGTGGATACATTAGAATTTAGGAAAACATTATGCATAGCTTTCATTTCCTAATTAAGCAACACCTTCAGTAAAGCCACCAGTGGCTTATTAGTTGGATTAATTAGAGCAGCTGCTGCCCCTTCATTTTACCAGATGTTAAAAGTTCTCCATGGGCTTGATGGATCATACAGGTAATTAAACAACTATATACATATAGTTGTTTACTATAATATATATTTGTTTTTTATATATATATATAGTTGCTATATATATATAGTTGTTTAATTACCTGTATGATAAATATATATCATATATATATAATATTAAATAATTACTTTTCTATATTGTTTATTTAATATATATATTGTTTATATATAAATATATATAGTTAGTATATATATATTTAGTTTTATATATAGTTGTTTAATTACCTGTACGATATATATATCATATATATATAAAATATTAAATAATTATAAATTTTCTATATTGTTTAGTTAAACAAATACTCTTAATCATATAGAGGTGCTTCTTTAGCTATTTACAAAAAAAAAAAAGACCCATAATTGTATGTAGTCCTATAGGTATAACTATGTTCCATAGGATTTAGTTGGCTTTTAAATTACATAACAATTTAATTTTATTTGAGAGTAAAAAAAAAATTGTAGTTCATCTATGTGTGTTGCTTTAGATGACTTTTTCCCATATTCAACTCATTGCTGACATCTAAAAAATCTGATTCAACAGACTAAATGCACTAATATATGTAAAATTCTAACATTTCTGGGGGAAAATACAAACATAAGTAAGATACGGTCAGTGAGCTTAAAAAGCATTTAATAGGATAAAGTCAAGACAAACCTGAGGAGTCAAAGTAAAATTGTTGGAACATTTTTTGACTTCCCCCCAAAAAATCATTTTTTGATTTTTTGATTTCCCATTATTTTGATATGCATAAGTCAGGACCAAAAATGTGAACATGAAGATGACAGTAGCAGCAAAAATGGATTACATTTTTTATTGTGACCACAATGTAGTTAAAGGCAGGTCATACATATTTACATCCTTAAGGAGCTTTCCTACAGTGATCCCACAATATTTCTAAAGCTACAGGGCTTGTCTTCAATCCATGTTGGTACTTTGGAATTAACTTGCCTCACCATGATGGTCCCCTGCTTATCAATATAAAATCGTGATTATCCTCTATCTCACCATTCTTTTATTGTTTTAGGGATTTCGTTCTGCTGCTTCTTATTAAAATTGAAGTCTAAATTTTACGTTTTCCTTTCCCATTGTGTCTTTTGTTAGTATCATTAAAGAAATTTCTTAGTTATACCAAACTGATATTCTGTTACTAAATATCATCCCAATATTAAATAGTTTAGTCATTAATTATAAGATATATTTGGATGCTTCTTTGAGTGTTTGAAATAACTTCTCAAATTGGTCTATTAAATATAAGTTAGGGAATTTCATGTTCAATGTTCAAGTTATACTTACTAATAAAAAATATTTAATATGTTCCTAAGAGAAAAAAGAAACTTTTGATGCCTTTAAATATTCTTTCCATCAGACAGTCTATTCAGAAAGAGTTTATAAGATGCAAATTAATCTCAAGAGAACGGAAAATAGAAGAGTTGCTTAGTCTTCCCTGGAGATACGATTATAAAATGAAAATAAATCTGACACTCAGCAAAAAATGTCTAAATCCATTGAGATTTGAAGAAGAAAGAAACGAACAAACCAAAGAAAGACATGGCACACCGTTATTTCTCTAAAAATTATAATACCAATTTTCTAAACATGTTGAAAGGGATGGCATAAAAGGAATCAAACTCTTGGATACAAGGAAAATCGGGGAGAAGCTTTATGGCAATGACAGTTGCCAGAAGTAAGAAAAAAAAAGTTACTCTTTTATGTCTTTCTACCCACACTTTGAAGTAGAATCTAAGAACTCCAAGTAGATTTCTCACTCTGAAAATGCTTTTCAATATTATATACCCAAGATATTTCCCATTATGTGTTTTTACGTGTATAAAACATATGGGATCTTATTACAAAGTTTTCCAGTAAGAATTCTGTAAGATTTCCCAAATTACAGTTAGCAATTACCTGTGGCTCTTTTAAAAGATGTCCACAGATTCTTTGATACTCCTCTTCTCAACAGGTGAAGATTTTTCATCTTTATTTGAATGTGGGCTGCACTTAATAGCTCACCTCTAGGGAATAGAATTCAGCAGAAGTTAGAGGATGTCACTGTTGACATTACATTTTAAAAAGACAGTGATCTTTGTCTTAACTGCATCGTCTTCTCTCTGTCTCAGATCATGTGCTTTGGGGAAGCCAGCTGCCATGTTTTAAGGTAGTTGGGCACAGGGAGGGGAGGATGTGGAGGGTGCTGGCTGCCATGTTGTGAGGATATTGAAGCAGCCAAAGTAAAGGCCACATGGTGAATCACATAAATGAAGTCAGAGGCAGATTTTTCTAGATTTGCTAATATTTATGTGAATGAGCATGGAAGTAAATCTTTGGTCTGACCATGAAGTGATAGCGTTCCTGTTTGAGAGCTTGACTACAACTTCATGAGAGACACTAAGCTAGAATTCCCCGGCTAAATCACTCTTGGATTTCTGACCTACAGAAACTATGAGACAAGAAATACTAGTTGTTTTAAGCCACTAAATTTGCTGTGTTATTGCACACTAGTAGTTAATACATTGAAAGGTTAAAATAATAAATGCGACAACTTTTTGTTTCACAGATTTATGAATTTTTTAAAGTATAGCTCTCAAGTAATATACTTGAATAGTAACAATTATTTCTTATCTTGTATTTTATTGAGTTGGACACTTTTTATGGTTAGCTGATATTTACTTGATAGCCAGAATTTAATTAGTATTGACTACAAAAACATTTTTTTAAAGATTGTATTTATTGACTATGTAAACAATATTTTTTGTTAATTTTTGTACAGAATTACCCCTGAAATATTTGTGGCCTCTGAATTATTGGCAATAACTTCCAAATTACCTAAACTTAAAGGAAATACATGTAACCCATTATCTTTTTATTTGATTCGAGTGTTATCATATTTGTTAAATGTTTGATAACTATCAAAGAAAACAGTACAATATTAAGAGGGTGTGATATTTGAGTTCAAATTTCCTGTCAAAAGTGATGTGATATAGATCTGCATTATGAATCAATAAGACATAATTTTAATTAAATTTAAGTATTTTCTCTACATAAGAGTCACTAGAAAAAAAAGCAATTTTAGGGAATTTTTTTTAAAGATTTTATTTATTTATTTGACAGAGATCACAAGTAGACAGGGAGACAGGCAGAGAGAGAGAGGGAAGCTGGCTCCCTGCTGAGCAGAGAGCCCAATGCAAGGCTTGATCTCAGGACCCTGGCTGTCCTGTCTCAGGACCTGAGATGAAGGAAGAGGCTTAACCCTCTGAGCCACCCAGTGCCCCAACTTTAGGGAATTTTTGTTGTAAAACAAAAACCCTGCAACTTACGGAAATAAGCAGTCCACAGGCACCTGAATGAACACACCAAATTAGTCAAAGATCCTTCAATACAAATTTAAGAACATATTATTATGGACAGTGAATTAAAGGAGTTATGTAGTTATCAAATATTTAAATAGGAGGAATATTAAGGGTCTTTTAACACTTTTCTTTAGTTAAAAAAGACCATAGGGATATGAGAAGTCTCAATTATATATAAAGTCAATAATCAAGTTAAAAAAATAATGCATTTAAACAAAAAGCATCAACAGCTCTTATTTGTTAATATTTTGATTCTAGTTAACACCATCTCTCATACTATTAACCAACCTATATTATGAATGTCTCTTTACATATTAGGTGACATTAATGAGGGCTTAAGGTGGATGGTCATATTTGTTACTAACTTACATGACTGGTATGTATCTTTTAGGAATTCTTCACACATTTCATAACATAAATGTTATACTATGTTATATTTTTAATAGTTTTGTTTCTATCTTTGTCTTCTAAAACTCTGGTAACATTGAGGACAAGAACTTTGTCTTATACTTTTTTTTTTTTTCCTCTCCTCACTGTTTGGTACATTACTAATACCATGGAAGGCACTGAATTGAAACTGGTTGATAGGGATGCCTGGGTGGCTCAGCTGTTTAAGTGTTTGCCTTCAGCTCTGGTCATGGTCCCAGGGTCCTTGTATCATCAAGTCCCACATTGGGCTCTTTGCTAAGTGCGGAGCCTGCTTCTCTCTTTGCCTGTTCTGCCTGCTGCTTCCCCTGCTTGTTCTTTCTCTCTCTGATAAATAAATTTTTAAAAATCTTTGAAATTGGTTGATAGTATGTTTGACTGGAATGAGTTTGACTTTAAAGAATTGTTAGAAGAGGTTGTGCTCCTCAGCTTGGACTTGTTGAGGTAACTTGAAGGAGAACATCAAACTCCTATTGAAGTATCTGTGGAATATTTTTCTTCATTTCCCTTCATATTATTAGAGAAAATTAAAAATAAGAATGGTGACTTGTCATATGAAATGATTTGTTGTCTCAAGGAACTTAAAATATTTACTGAAAGTCTCTATATTGATAATAATGTGGCTCTTGTCAGTGTATTGAAAGAATAAAAGAATCTCAAGATTATATTTTGTCAGTCAAAAGAATAAAAGATCCCATGATTATATCTCTAAGAATATCTTAAGTGACAGAGAATGGCTAAAGTTAAGCATTACTCTCTGTAGAGACATCCCAATTTTAGAAACATTTCCAGGGTAAAGACATAAAACAACCTTTCTGTGATCAGCCAAACCCAGATAATTTTCTTTAGCACTTTTTAACCAAAATACTAAAATACAGACTACTAACAGCTTGAAGGATACTGAAAGGAGAGTAATCAGGAAGAGTCTGGGCTCATATCATGTCATTTGGACATTGCTGAATGAATTTGAGATATCAGTCTGGAAAGGAGAAGTTTCAAGTTCAAAAAGAAAAAGCACTTTCAAGTATTTCATGTTTTATTACTAGTAGAAAGGCATGACAGGAAGTTTGTAAGAAACAGAATTCAATCTAACGTATGGAAATACTTTTAGATAATTAGCAATGCCCTAAAACATGACTTTGGAAACCAGTTGTTGAGACTGAACTTTAATGAGTATATTAGACAAGGTTATATCTATGGTGCCTTCAAACTCTTTGATTCCATAACTTCACAATTTACCCATCTACAAAAACATCTCTTTCTCTTTTCTATATATCTATATGACTACATTCATCTTTTAAAATTGTCATGGTAGTTTTTGCAAAAGTGGAGATAAGTAAATGGTCAATCTACCATAATTGTAAGACGTTTCCTACAAAGTCTGGCCGAGAAAATCAGTCTTAATTGGTTATAATACATCTGACTTCCTCCATTGTGCAAGTAATTCTGCTCCAAAAATGACACATGCATTCTTCCTATTCTAAACTCTGATGTTGTCATTATCTTTCTCAAAACTAACAACTAATTTTTTATATGGAAACAGTCTACTTAAAATCACAGGTCCAAAATTATAAGTAACATTTCTGAATATAATTGTCCAGGTGCTTTATACTCCAATACAATATATTATATATAAATATATATGTATATATAATTCATATATAATTCATATATATATAATAAAGTATATAGCTTAGTATATCTTACTATTTAGTTTAGTATATTTTACTGTATAGGTTACTGTATCTCTAAATGGCTATCTGACTTTGCTTTCTCAGTGACTTTATATGCTTTTTTCTCCTTTCCACTTAAAATCATAATGTCTACTTTCACCTTTAAAAAAAAAAAAAAAGAAAAAAGTTAACTGAACCAGGAAGAAATAGAAAGCCTGAAGAGACCCATAACCAGTAAGGAGATTGAAACACTCATTAAAAATCTCCAAACAAACAAAAGCCCAGGGCCAGACGGCTTCCTGGGGGAATTCTACCAAACATTTAAAGAAGAACTAATTCCTATTCTCCTGGAACTGTTCCAAAAAATAGAAATGGAAGGAAAACTTCCAAACTCATTTTATGAGGCCATCATCACCTTGATCCCAAAACCAGACAAGGATCCCATCAAAAAAGAGAGCTATAGACCAATATCCTTGATGAACACAGATGTGAAAATTCTCACCAAAATACTAGCCAATAGGATACAACAGTACATTAAAAGGATTATTCACCACGACCAAGTGGGATTTATTCCAGGGCTGCAAGGTTGGTTCAACATCCACAAATCAGTCAATGTGATACAACACATCAATAAAAGAAAGAACAAGAACCATATGATACTCTCAATAGATGCTCAAAAAGCATTTGACAAAGTACAGCATCCCTTCCTGATCAAAACTCTTCAAAGTGTAGGGATAGAGGGCACATACCTCAATATCATCAAAGCTATCTATGAAAAACACACCGCAAATATCATTCTCAATGGAGAAAAACTGAAAGCTTTTCCGCTAAGGTCAGGAACACGGCAGGGATGTCCATTATCACCACTGCTATTCAACATATTACTAGAAGTCCTAGCCTCAGCAATCAGACAACAAAAGGAAATTAAAGGAATTCAAATCAGCAAAGAAGAAGTCAAATTATCACTCCTCGCAGATGATATGATACCATATGTGGAAAACCCAAAAGACTCCACTCCAAAACTGCTAGAACTTATACAGGAATTCAGTAAAGTGTCAGGATATAAAATCAATGCACAGAAATCAGTTGCATTTCTCTACACCAACAGCAAGAGAGAAGAAAGAGATATTAAGGAGTCAATCCCATTTACAATTGCATCCAAAACCATAAGATACCTAGGAATAAACCTAACCAAAGAGACACAGAATCTATACTCAGAAAACTATAAAGTACTCATGAGAGAAATTGAGGAAGACACAAAGAAATGGAAAAATGTTCCATGCTCCTGGATTAGAAGAATAAATATTGTGAAAATGTCTATGCTACCTAAAGCAATCTACATATTTAATGCAATTCCTATCAAAGTACCATCCGTCTTCTTCAAAGAAATGGAAAAAATAATTCTAAAATTTATATGGAACCAGAAAAGACCTCGAATAGCCAAAGGGATATTGAAAAAGAAAGCCAACGTTGGTGGCATCACAATTCCGGACTTCAAGCTCTATTACAAAGCTGTCATCATCAAAACAGCAGGGTACTGGCACAAAAACAGACACATAGATCAATAGAACAGAATAGAGAGCCCAGAAATAGACCCTCAACTCTATGGTCAACTAATCTTCGACAAAGCAGGAAAAAATGTCCAATGGAAAAAAGACAGCCTCTTCAATAAATGGTTTTGGGAAAATTGGACATCCACATGCAGAAAAATGAAATTGGACCATTTCCTTACACCACACACAAAAATAGACTCAAAATGGATGAAGGACCTGAATGTGAGCAAGGAATCCATCAAAATCCTTGAGGAGAACACAGGCAGCAACCTCTTCAACCTCTGCCGCAGCAACATCTTCCTAGGAACAACGCCAAAGGCAAGGGAAGCAAGGGCAAAAATGAACTATTGGGATATCATCAAGATCAAAAGCTTTTGCACAGCAAAGGAAACAGTTAACAAAATCAAAAGACAACTGACAGAATGGGAGAAGATATTTGCAAACGACATATCAGATAAAGGACTAGTGTCCAGAATCTATAAAGAACTTAGCAAACTCAACACCCAAAGAACAAATAATCCAATCAAGAAATGGGCAGAGGGGCGCCTGGGTGGCTCAGTGGGTTAAGCCGCTGCCTTCGGCTCAGGTCATGATCTCAGGGACCTGGGATCGAGTCCCACATCGGGCTCTCTGCTCAGCAGGGAGCCTGTTTCCCTCTCTCTCTCTCTCTGCCTGCCTCTCCATCTACTTGTGATTTCTCTCTGTCAAATAAATAAATAAAATCTTTAAAAAAAAAAAATTAAAAAAATAAAAAATAAAAAAATAATAAAAAAAAAAAAAAAGAAAGAAATGGGCAGAGGACATGAACAGACATTTCTGCAAAGAAGACATCCAGATGGCCAACAGACACATGAAAAAGTGCTCCATATCACTCGGCATCAGGGGAATACAAATCAAAACCACAATGCGATATCACCTCACGCCAATCAGAATGGCTAAAATCAACAAGTCAGGATATGACAGATGCTGGCGAGGATGCGGAGAAAGGGGAACCCTCCTACACTGTTGGTGGGAATGCAAGCTGGTGCGGCCACTCTGGAAAACAGCATGGAGGTTCCTCAAAATGTTGAAAATAGAACTGCCCTATGACCCAGCAATTGCACTATTGGGTATTTACCCTAAAGATACAAATGTAGTGATCCAAAGGGGCACGTGCACCCGAATGTTTATAGCAGCAATGTCCACAATAGCCAAACTATGGAAAGAACCTAGATGTCCATCAACAGATGAATGGATCCAGAAGATGTGGTATATATACACAATGGAATACTATGCAGCCATCAAAAGAAATGAAATCTTGCCATTTGCGACAACATGGATGGAACTAGAGTGTATCATGCTTAGCGAAATAAGTCAAGCAGAGAAAGACAACTATCATATGATCTCCCTGATATGAGGAAGTGGTGATGCAACATGGAGGCTTAAGTCGGTAGGAGAAGAATAAATGAAACAAGATGGGATTGGGAGGGAGACAAACCATAAGTGACTCTTAATCTCACAAAACAAACTGAGGGTTGCTAGGGGGAGGGTGTTTGGGAGGAGGGAGTGGGATTATGGACATTGGGGAGGGTATGTGTTTTGGTGAGTGCTGTGAAGTATGTAAACCTGGTGATTCACAGACCTGTACCCCTGGGGATAAAAGTATATGTTTATAAAAAATAAAAAATTAATTATAACAAAAAAAAGAAAAAAGTTAATAATATGTATTTTCATTTGACACTCAAATATTACCTAATTCATTAAAACTTTCTGATTCTTCATAACTACTTGCATTCTTTTTCGAAACTGGAAAAAAAAATTTTTTTTTTTTGGTTACTAGCTTATGTAATTTTTCAGGAATCTGTGTCAAATTTTTAAAAACCTCAGATATGATTGACACATAACATCATATATATTACTTTCAGGTGCACAACATAGTGATTCACTATTTGCATATAGTGTGAAATCATTACCACAGTAAATCTAGCTAATATTCATTATCATACGTAGTTACACTAATTTTTTTCTGGAGAACTTTTAAAAATCTGTTCTCTTAGCAACTTATAAATATGCAAAAAGTTTGCATATTCCAGCAAATTCCAAATATGTGCAGTTCTGTATTATCAGCAACTTTCAAATATGCAATTCAGTATTATTAACTGTAATCACCATGGTGTAACATTATACCTCCAAAATTTATTCATCTAAGAACTGGAAGTTTGTACCTTTTGACCCCTTCACCCATTTCACCCAATACCCACTCTAACCCCTGCTTCTGGCAACCTCCAAACTGCACTCTGTACCTCTGTAGCTATGGGCTTATTTTTGTTTGTTAAAAGATTCCACATATAATTGAGATCACATAGTATTTGTCTTTGTCTTGACTTATTTCACTATAATGCCCTCAAGATTCATACATATTGTCACAAATGGCAAGATTTCATTCTTTTTTTAAGGGTTGGATAACATTCTACTATTGTATGTGTCTACCATTTTTTTTCTTTACCCATTTATCCATTAATGAACACTTAGGTTGTCTCATATATAGTCTATTGTAATTATGCTGCAATTAATGTGGAGGTGTATGTGTGCACACATGAGCATGGGTGGAAGAGAGGGGGAGGGGCAGAAGCAGAGGCAGAGAAAATCTTAAACAGGCTCAATGCCCAAAATCAAGAGTTGAATAATTAACTAAGTGAACCACCCAGACACCCCCCACCATTTTTTAATTGTGTTGTTATTGAGTTGTATGAGTTCTTTATGTATTTTGGATATTAAACCCTTATCAGGTATATTATTTGAAAATATTTTCTCTCATTTAGCAGGTTGTTTTTCATCTTGGTGGTTTTCTATGTTGTACAATTTTTAATTGGATATAGTTCCACTTGCTAATTTTTTGTTGCTTTGGCTTTTGGCATCAAATCCCGCCCCCAAATAGTCATCAAGAGCAAGTTCAAGATTACCACCTGTGTTTTCTTCTAGGAGTTTTATGGCCTCAGATCTCACATTTAAGTTTTTAATCTATTTTGAGTTGACTTTTATGTATGGTAAAGATGATGGTCCATTTTCATTCTTTTTTGTTGTTGTTGTTAATTTTTTATTTTTTATAAACATATATTTTTATCCCCAGGGATACAGGTCTGTGAATCACCAGGTTTACACACTTCACAGCACTCACCAAAGCACACACCCACCCCAATGTCCATAATCCCACCCCCTTCTCCCAACCCCCCTCCCTCCAGCAATCCTCAGTTTGTTTTGTGAGATTAAGAGTCACTTATGGTTTGTCTCCCTCCCAATCCCATCTTGTTTCATTTATTCTTCTCCTACCCACTTAAGCCCCCATGTTGCATCACCACTTCCTCATATCAGGGAGATCATATGATAGTTGTCTTTCTCTGCTTGACTTATTTCGCTAAGCATGATACACTCTAGTTCCATCCATGTCGTTGCAAATGGCAAGATTTCATTTCTTTTGATGGCTGCACAGTATTCCATTGTGTATATATACCACATCTTCGTGATCCATTCATCTGTTGATGGACATCTAGGTTCTTTCCATAGTTTGGCTATTGTGGACATTGCTGCTATAAACATTCGGGTGCACGTGCCCCTTTGGATCACTACGTTTGTATCTTTAGGGTAAATATCCAGTAGTGCAATTGCTGGGTCATAGGGCAAGTCTATTTTCAACATTTTGAGGAACCTCCGTGCTGTTTTCCAGAGTGGCTGCACCAGCTTGCATTCCCACCAACAGTGTAGGAGGGTTCCCCTTTCTCCGCATCCTCGCCAGTATCTGTCATTTCCTGAGTTGTTGATTTGAGCCATTCTGACTGGTGTGAGGTGATATCTTAATGTGGTTTTGATTTGTATTTCCCTGATGCCGAGTGATATGGAGCACTTTTTCATGTGTCTGTTGGCCATCTGGATGTCTTCTTTGCAGAAATGTCTGTTCATGTCCTCTGCCCATTTCTTGATTGGATTATTTGTTCTTTGGGTGTTGAGTTTGCTAAGTTCTTTATAGATTTTGGACACTAGTCCTTTATCTGATATGTCGTTTGCAAATATCTTCTCCCATTCTGTCAGTTGTCTTTTGGTTTTGTTAACTGTTACCTTTGCTGTGCAAAAGCTTTTGATCTTGATGATATCCCAATAGTTCATTTTTGCCCTTGCTTCCCTTGCCTTTGGCAATGTTCCTAGGAAGATGTTGCTGCGGCTGAGGTCGAAGAGGTTGCTGCCTGTGTTATCCTCAAGGATTTTGATGGATTCCTTGCTCACATTCAGGTCCTTCATCCATTTTGAGTCTATTTTTGTGTGTGGTGTAAGGAAATGGTCCAATTTCATTTTTCTGCATGTGGATGTCCAATTTTCCCAAAACCATTTATTGAAGAGGCTGTCTTTTTTCCATTGGACATTTTTTCCTGCTTTGTCGAAGATTAGTTGACCATAGAGTTGAGGGTCTATTTCTGGGCTCTCTATTCTGTTCCATTGATCTATGTGTCTGTTTTTGTGCCAGTACCCTGCTGTCTTGATGATGACAGCTTTGTAATAGAGCTTGAAGTCCGGAATTGTGATGCCACCAACGTTGGCTTTCTTTTTCAATATCCCTTTGGCTATTCGAGGTCTTTTCTGGTTCCATATAAATTTTAGAATTATTTTTTCCATTTCTTTGAAGAAGACGGATGGTACTTTGATAGGAATTGCATTAAATGTGTAGATTGCTTTAGGTAGCATAGACATTTTCACAATATTTATTCTTCTAATCTAGGAGCATGGAACATTTTTCCATTTCTTTAATGAGTACTTTATAGTTTTCTGAGTATAGATTCTGTGCCTCTTTGGTTAGGTTTATTCCTAGGTATCTATGGTTTTGGGTGCAATTGTAAATGGGATTAAGTCCTTAATTTCTCTTTCTTCTGTCTTGTTGTTGGTGTATAGAAATGCAACTGATTTCTGTGCATTGATTTTATATCCTAACAATTTACTGAATTCCTGTACAAGTTCTAGCAGTTTTGGAGTGGAGTCTTTTGGGTTTTCCACATATGGTATCATATCATCTGCGAGGAGTGATAATTTGACTTCTTCTTTGCCGATTTGGATGCCTTTAATTTCCTTTTGTTTTCTGATTGCTGAGGCTAGGACTTCTAGTACTATGTTGAATAGCAGTGGTGATAATGGACATCCCTGCCGTGTTCCTGACCTTAGCGGAAAAGCTTTCAGTTTTTCTCCATTGAGAATGATATTTGCGGTGTGTTTTTCATAGATGGCTTTGATGATATTGAGGTATGTGTCCTCTATCCCTACACTTTGAAGAGTTTTGATCAGGAAGGGATGCTGTACTTTGTCAAATGCTTTTTGAGCATCTATTGAGAGTATCATATGGTTCTTGTTCTTTCTTTTATTGATGTATTGTATCACATTGACTGATTTGTGGATGTTGAACCAACCTTGCAGCCCTGGAATAAATCCCACTTGGTCGTGGTGAATAATCCTTTTAATGTACTGTTGAATCCTATTGGCTAGTATTTTGGTGAGAATTTTCGCATCTGTGTTCATCAAGGATATTGGTCTATAGCTCTCTTTTTTGATGGGATCCTTGTCTGGTTTTGGGATCAAGGTGATGATGGCCTCATAAAATGAGTTTGGAAGTTTTCCTTCCATTTCTATTTTTTGGAACAGTTCCAGGAGAATAGGAATTAGTTCTTCTTTAAATGTTTGGTAGAATTCCCCTGGGAAGCCATCTGGCCCTAGGCTTTTTTTTGTTTGGAGATTTTTAATGACTGTTTCAATTGGTTATGGGTCTGTTCAGGCTTTCTATTTCTTCCTGGTTCAGTTGTGGTAGTTTATATGTTTCTAGGAATGCATCCATTTCTTCCAGATTGTCAAATTTGTTGGCGTAGAGTTGCTCATAGTATGTTCTTATAATAGTTTGTATTTCTTTGGTGTTAGTTGTGATCTCTCCTCTTTCATTCATGATTTTATTTATATGGGTCCTTTCACTTTTTGATAAGTCGGGCCAGGGGTTTTTCAATTTTATTAATTCTTTCAAAGAACCAGCTCCTAGTTTCTTTGATTTGTTCTATTGTTTTTTTGGTTTCTATTTCATTAATTTATGCTCTGATCTTTAGTATTTCTCTTCTCCTGCTGGGCTTAGGGTTTCTTTCTTGTTCTTTCTCCAGCTCCTTTAGGTGTAGGGTTAGGTTGTGTACCTGAGACCTTTCTTGTTTCTTGAGAAAGGCTTGTACCACTATATATTTTCCTCTCAGGACTGCCTTTGTTGTGTCCCACAGATTTTGAACCATTGTATTTTCATTATCATTTGTTTCCATGATTTTTTTCAATTCTTCTTTAATTTCCCAGTTGACCCACTCATTCTTTAGAAGGATGCTGTTTAGTCTCCGTGTATTTGGGTTCTTTCCAAACTTCCTTTTGTGGTTGAGTTCTAGCTTTAGAGCATTGTGGTCTGAAAATATGCAGGGAATGATCCCAATCTTTTGATACCAGTTGAGTCCTGATTTAGGACCGAGGATGTGATCTATTCTGGAGAATGTTCCATGTGCACTAGAGAAGAATGTGTATTCTGTTGCTTTGGGATGAAATGTTCTGAATATATCTGTGATGTCCATCTGGTCCAGTGTGTCGTTTAAGGCCTTTATTTCCTTGCTGATCTTTTGCTTGGATGACCTGTCCATTTCAGTGAGGGGAGTGTTAAAGTCCCCTACTATTATTGTATTATTGTTGATGTGTTTCTTTTATTTTGTTATTAATTGGTTTATATAGTTGGTTTATATAATTGGTTTATATAATTGGTTTATATAGCAGCTCCCACGTTGGGGGCATAGATATTTAAAATTGTTAGATCTTCTTGTTGGACAGACCCTTTGAGTATGATATAGTGTCCTTCCTCATCTCTTATTATAGTCTTTGGCCTAAAATCTAATTGATCTGATATAAGGATTGCCACTCCTGCTTTCTTCTGATGTCCATTAGCATGGTAAATTCTTTTCCACCCCCTCACTTTAAATCTGGAGGTGTCTTCGGGCTTAAAATGAGTTTCTTGGAGGCAACATACAGATGGGTTTTGTTTTTTTATCCATTCTGATACCCTGTGTCTTTTGACAGGGGCATTTAGCCCATTAACATTCAGGGTTACTATTGAGAGATATGAATTTAGTGCCATTGTATTGCCTGTAAGGTGACTGTTACTGTATATGGTCTCTGTTCCTTTCTGATCTACCACTTGTAGGCTCTCTCTTTGCTTAGAGGACCTCTTTCAAGATTTCCTGTAGAGCTGGTTTGGTGTTTGCAAATTCTTTCAGTTTTTGTTTGTCCTGGAAGCTTTTAATCTCTCCTTCTATTTTCAATGATAGCCTAGCTGGATATAGTATTCTTGGCTGCATGTTTTTCTCGTTTAGTGCTCTGAAAATATCATGGCAGCTCTTTCTGGCCTGCCAGGTCTCTGTGGATAAGTCAGCTGTCAATCTAATATTTTTACCATTGTATGTTACAGACTTCTTTTCCCGGGCTGCTTTCACGATTTTCTCTTTGTCACTGAGACTTGTAAATTTTACTATTAGGTGACGGGGTGTGGGCCTATTCTTATTGATTTTGAGGGGCGTTCTCTGAACCTCCTGAATTTTGATGCTCGCTCCCTTTGCCATATTGGGGAAATTCTCCCCAATAATTCTCTCCAGTATACCTTCTGCTCCCCTCTCTCTTTCTTCTTCTTCTGGAATCCCAATTATTCTAATGTTGTTTCGTCTTATGGTGTCACTTATCTCTCGAATTCTCCCCTTATGGTCCAGTAGCTGTTTGTCCCTCTTTTGCTCAGCTTCTTTATTCTCTGTCATTTGGTCTTCTATATCACTAATTCTTTCTTCTGCCTCATTTATCCTAGCAGTGAGAGCCTCCATTTTTGATTGCACCTCATTAATAGCTTTTTTGATATCAGCTTGGTTAGATTTTAGTTCTTTTATTTCTCCAGAAAGGGCTTTTATATCTCTCGAGAGGGTTTCTCTAATATCTTCCATGCCTTTTTCGAGCCCGGCTAGAACCTTGAGAATTGTCATTCTGAACTCTAGATCTGACATATTACCAATGTCTGTATTGATTAGGTCCCTAGCCTTCGTTACTGCCTCTTGTTCTTTTTTTGTGTTGAATTTTTCCGTCTTGTCATTTTGTCCAGATAAGAGTATATGAAGGAGCAAGTAAAATACTAAAAGGGTGGCAACAACCCCAGGAAAATATGCTTTAACCAAATCAGAAGAGATCCCAAATCGTGAGGGGGGGTAAAGGAAATAAAAAGAGGTTCAAAAAGGAAGAAAGAAAAAAAAAAGAAAAAAAAAGAATTTAAAAAAAAGAAAACAATTAAAGAAAAATATAAAAAAGAAAAATATATATATATTAGATAAACTAGTTAAAAAACGTTAAACAAGAAAAGGGCAAAAGTTAAAAAAAATTTTACCAGAAGGTGAGAAAAAAAAAATGAAAAAGAAAAAAAGTAAATTAACTGCAAGACTAAAAAAAATCACAGGGAGAAAGCCATGAGTTCCGTGCTTTGCTTTCTCCTCCTCTGGAATTCCACTGCTCTCCTTGGTATTGAAACCGCACTCCTTGGTAGGTGAACTTGGTCTTGGCTGGATTTCTTTTTTTTTTTTTTTTTAAGATTTTATTTATTTATTTGACAGAGAGAAATCACAAGTAGATGGAGAGGCAGGCAGAGAGAGAGATGGAAGCAAGCTCTCTGCTGAGCAGAGAGCCCGATGCGGGACTCGATCCCAGGACTCTGAGATCATGACCTGAGCCCAAGGCAGCGGCTTAACCCACTGAGCCACCCTGGCGCCCCTTGGCTGGATTTCTTGTTGATCCCTGGGGGAGGTGCCTGGTGTAGTGATTCTCAAGTGTCTTTGCCCCAGGCGGAATTGCACCGCTCTTAACAGGGGCCTGGCTGAGTAATCCACTTGGGTTTGCTTTCAGGAGCTTTTGTTCCCTGAGCGCTTTCTGTAGAGTTCCGGAGGACGGGAATACAAATGGCAGCCTCCTGGTCTCCAGCCCGGAGGGGCCGAGAGCCCGGGGCCCCACTCTTCAGTGCGCCCTCAGAGAACAGCGCCCAGTTACTCCTGTCTGCCTGACCTCCTGCTGCGCTCCAAGCTCACCGAGCCTGTGGCTGGTTCAAGGTAACACCGAGCTGTGAGCTTAATGTCGGCTCTGTCTCTGTAGCCGGCTTTTCCGTTCCAATACCTGCAAGCTCTGCGCCACTCAGACACCCCCGTTCCTCTTGTGACCCTGCGGGACCTGAGGCCACACGGACCCCGCGTGGGCTTCCTCCTGATTTAACCTCTGGAGCGATGTCCCTCCGCGGAACAGACTTTTAAACATCCTGATTTTGTGCTCTGTTGCTCTGCCGTTTGCCGGGAGCCGGCCCCTCCCCCCGGGGTCTATATTCCCATCGCTTTGGATTCACGTCTCTGCCAGTCCTACCTTTCAGAAAGTGGTTGTTTTTCTGTTTCCAGAATTGCTGTTCTTCTTCTCTTTGATCTGCTGATGGATTTGCAGGTGTTTGCAATCTTTAGATAAGCTATCTAGCTGATCTCCTGCTAGCTGAAGTAGTCTCAGCCTGCTACTTCTCCGCCATCTTGATTTCTCCCCCTTCCATTTTCATTCTTTTGCATGTGGCTTCCTGTATTTCTATAATCTACTTTGTGTCTCAGAATAATATGATGATTCTATACCCAAGTCTTTCATCATTAGGAATTCTGTATTTTTAGCCTAACTCTGATCAGAGTCAGAATTCAATGTTTATATTTTGAATTTGATTGAAATCGCAAAATTCCTCATATAAAATATAATTTATGAAAGTTGGAATTTTTTACCATGTCAAATAGGTATAGTTAATTCATGTCCTTTATAGCAATCTATTGATTCAGAAGTTTTTATTTAAACTACATCAGTCAATAAAAATTATTACTCTTTTCTTAGGATATTTACATAGATCCCAATTCTCTTCCCAGTAACTGCTCAATAGCTACTAAAGTAAGAATAGTATCTCTGTGTACCCAATGATGGCTTCAAATCAGTTACAAAAGTCCCTTTCTAGTATTTACTAGACTAAATCCAAATTAATTTGCTTCAGGTATATTAAGATTATTGGCATTTGCTTGTGTTGAAAAAGCCAAAAGAGAACTAGAGGTACATGGTATTTTGAAAATGTGTGAAAAAATAAAGGAAATGTTATGAACAATGTTTTCCTTAATTTATGCATAAATATATTGATAAAATGGAAATTAAGTTAATATTGAAAAAATTAATATGTTTACAGTTTCTGTGTTCAATTGAAAAATAGTTGATATGTTAGTTTTCATGTGTACAACATAGTGACTTGGTAATTAGATGCTTTACAAAATTCTCACCATGATAAGCATCTGTCACCACACAAAATTAGTACATTATTGCCTGTATATCCTATACTGTACTTATCTCATGACTTATTTATTTTGTAACTGGAAATTTATATCTCATACTTCGACCTGTTTTTTATTCTCTCACCCTTCTACCCTATAGCAACCATCAATTTGTTCTCGGTAGTTATGTCTGTCTCTTTTTGTTTTTCCCTTTGTTTCTTAGATTCTACATATAAGTAAATTCATATGGTATTTGTCTTTCTCTGACTCACTTTAGTTAGCATAATGCCCTCTAGGTCCATCCATGTTATTGTGAATAATATTTTATGCCATTTTATGGCTGAGTAACATTCCATTCTGCATATTTACAACATCTTTTTATTCATCTGTCAATGGACTGCTCGGGTGTTTCCATATCTTGGCTATTGTAAATAAGGCTACAGTAACATGGAATACATTTATCTTTGCAAATTAGTGTTTTTGTTTTTTCCAGATAAATACCCAGAAGTGGAATTACTGGGTCATATGGAATTTCTATTTTTAATTTTGTGAGGGAAAAGATTGTTTTCCATAGTGGCTGTACCAGTTTACACTCCCACCAACAGTTGATGAGGCTTCCATAATCCTCCACATTCTCACCCATTCTTGTTATTTCTTGTCTTTTTGATACTAACCATCCTGACAACATGTGATGATAATCTCATTGTGGATTTGATTTGCCATTTCCCTGATGATGAGTGATATTGAGCATCTTTTCATATCTGTTGTCTATTTGTATGTCTTCTTTGGAAAAATATCTATTCAGGTCCTCTGTACATTTTTTAATCAGATTGCTTTTTGGTATGGTGTTGTGTAAGTTCTTTATATAGTTTGGCCCATATAGTTATTAGCCCATTATCAAATATATCATTTGCAATTATCTTCTCCCTTTTTAATTTTATTCACTGTGCAAATACTTTTTAGTTTGATGTAGTTCCAGTTGTTTAATTTTCTTTTTTTTTCTTTATCTAAGGAGACATATCCAGAAAATATTGCTAAGGCTGATGTGCAAGACATTGATCTATGTTTTCTTTTAGAAATTTAATGGTTTCAGGTCTTATAGTTAAGGTCTTTAGTCTATTTTGAGTTTATTTTGTATATAGTGTGAGAAAGTGGTCAGTTTTATTCTTTTGCAAGTAACTGTGCTGTTTTCACAACACCATTTATTGAGGAGACTTTTTCCACATTGTATATTTTTGTTTCCTTTGCTGTATATTAATTGACTATGTAAATGTAGATTTATTTCTTCAACTTTAGCAGGTTCTTTTTTGTATTTTCTATTTCTTTGTTGAAGTTTTCACTAATTTTGTGCACTTTTCTCTCAAGTTCAGTTAAGTATCTTCATGACCACTACTTTGAATTCTTTATCAGATAGACCACTTACCTCCATTTTGTTTAGCTCTTTTTCTGGAGTTTTGTCTTTTTCTTTCTTTTGAATATTTCTCTATCTTCTCATTTTGTTTGGCTCTCTGTGTTTCTTACTATGTATTGGGCAGGTCAGCTACAACCCTAGTCTTGAAAGTTAGGCCAGTTGCCTGCAATGATCAGCCTTGACTACTACACGCATACTGGCATGCAGGGCTTGCCCCTGACAAGGCTGACAGAAAGGTCTCACTGTACCCACTGCAGGTGCACTGCTAGGTGCTGCTAGCTCCTGCTGCAGCTGATTGAGAGACCCAAATATGGCTACAGCAGGCAGGCTGATGTGTGGGGCTAACTCCCTACTCCCAAGGCAGAAGTTGCTCTCAAGGTGCACTAGGCTGTCTGCCAGATGTGGTGGCCAGGGAATAGTTACTCCAGGGCCATGCTTGTCCCAACTGAGACCACCTGTGCAGTGTGGCCAGGTGGGAGCCACAAGTGAGGGGTATTTACTGGAGAAGAAGGCCTCAGTGGGGTGGATCAGTGGAACACCTTGGCTGGGCAATTAGTGTTAGCAAGGTAGATGGAGAGTGTCAGAACTGTTTCCTGCAAGTGTCTACCTAGCTAGGCTGAAGGAGGGCAAGAAAAATAGTACCTACTAGTGCCTCCATTCCTAGAGAAAGCTTCAGCAGATCCCTGTCCCTCTGGTACATGTACTAAAGTTAGTCAATCTTCACATATACTACAAATGCTTTTCTAACTGCTACTTCCAAACTGGGTCTTGGTCCAAGAGATATATCATCTGGCTCTTTAAGAGTGGAGATTCAGTTTCCTTTAGCCCCCTCATTCTTCCAAAGTTAAGTCTTGCCAATTTTCCAAGGTGTTGGAGCCAATCCCCACCAGTTTTCAAAGCAAGCCTTGTCTTTCCAGCACAGGCTTCCAGGGCTGGGTGCTTGATTTGAGGCTTGATACCTTTTTCAGAGAGTGCTTCCCTGCTTGTGATAGCCCTCCTACTTGTGAGTTATTGTCACACTGAATGGGGATTTGATTCCCTATCACAACTCTTCCCTTCCTACACTTCATGGTGTAGGCTTTTTTTTTTTTTTCTTTTTCCTTTAAATCCTTTGAGGAATGGAAGATTGGCTTTACTAGTCTCAGATCATTTTCAGGTTAGATTACATTACATGTAGTTGTTGCTTGCGTATGTCTGTGGAAGAAGGTGAACTCAGAGACTCCTACTCCAGCATCTTCCTAAAACATTTACAGTTTGGGGGCCCCTGGGGGGGTCAGTCATTTAGGCATCTGCCTTTGGCTCAGGTCATGATCTCAGAGTCCTGGGACCGAGCCCTAGTCACGCACTGTGCTCAGTGGCGAGTCTGCTTCTCTCTCCCTCTGTCCCCCCCGCCCACATTTGTGCTGTCTTTCTTGCTCATTCTCTCTCTCTCTCTCTCTCAAATGAGTGAATAAATAAATCTTAAAAAAATAAAATGTTTACATTTTTAAGCAGTGACTAGCAAAATAATAAACATGATGATTCTCAGCTTGAAAAGTATACATTTCTCTATAAAGTGACCTCCAGACCAGCTTGATATGCCACCTCATTTTTATTTGTTAAAGTTTGCCTAATAATGTGTCTTAAAAGGTTTATTTGATCTTTTCTTAGTATGCTAGGGATTGACATTTGGTGAAAATTGGGTATTGACATATTTACACTTCAGTCCGAATTTGGCAATTGCATTCTCTCATACTTATTTTTAGATATCTAATATTTGAATTTACATTAAGGAATGGTGGAAAACACACCCATTGAAGAGGAACTAGAATTAAGATCCCACTTTTTTCTATTCGTACTCTAGACTATTTTTGTTAAAAAAAAAAAAAATTCTAACATGTCCCTTTAATCAGTGTGGCTTGAGTCCATATTGTGAGAAAAACAGCTGTGGTTTCTAAGAAAACTCTCCAGAAAAATTCTATAGTATGAGTACTTGTGGCATATTTCAATATCTTTCTCTCCTTCTGTGAATAAAAATAATAATAGAAACAATAGAAATTAATAAACCAAATTATTCAAATTTCATATTTAAAATTCAAACACAACTTTAAGACTGGTCTAACCACAGTGGAAAAAGGAGAGAGGAATGTCAAGGGTTCGTAGAAGCAGGAAATCTAAGAAACTGATCCCAGTATACACCCTGGTTATGAAAGTTTTACTCTGAGAGCTATAACAATATCTTGAATTTATCACAACTATGGCAAGAGCTGAGGTGAGTAAGAATGAGCAAGAATGAGATGGAGAAGAATCAGAATGTGAGGGAGGAGAGAAGAGGCATACAGGAAATGTGAAAAGAACTTGCTGTGAATAGACATTCCAAACATCACAAGTCATATATGCATGTTGTGAAATTCAGGGATTGACCCTGAGAAGCATAGATAATGTCCCTTTACTGAGGTTGTTGAAACACCTGGGGATAACAGTGCTAGTGGCAAAAACTAATTCTGGATGTGGTTAGAGTCAGAGAATAAAGGAGGTGGGCTAAACACTGCCCCTGTGGCAGCTAGGAAAATAAGAATCTTTTTGTGGGAAACCTGAAAGGTTAATCAGGACTTTCCCTTCATTGTCACACAGCCATACTCTATAAATAGCTGTCCCAGGAAAATCTAATTTACTTAAAAATGAGTTACATTGAAATCAGGTAGCGTGATGCCGCCAGTTTTATTTTTGTTTTTCAACATTTCCTTAGCGATTCGGGGTCTCTTCTGATTCCATACAAATTTTGGATTATTTGCTCCAGCTCTTTGAAGAATACTGGTGGAATTTTGATCAGAATGGCATTAAAAGTATAGATTGCTCTAGGCAGTATAGACATTTTAACAATGTTTATTCTTCCGATCCAAGAGCATGGAATGGTCTTCCATCTTTTTGTATCTTCTTCAATTTCTTTCATGAGTGTTCTGTAGTTCCTTGAGTACAGATCCTTTACCTCTTTGGTGGGTTTATTCCCAGGTATCTTATGGTTCTTGGTGCTATAGTAAATGGAATCTATTCTCTAATTTCCCTTTCTGCATTTTCATTGTTAGTGCATAAGAAAGCCACTGATTTCTGTACATTGACTTTGTATCCTGCCACGTTGCTGAATTGCTGTATGAGTTCTAGTAGTTTGGGGGTAGAGTCTTTTGGGTTTTCCATATAAAGAATCATGTCATCTGCAAAGAGAGAGGGTTTGACTTCTTCATTGCCAATTTGGATACCTTTTATTTCTCTTTGTTGTCTGATTGCTGTTGCTAGGACTTCTAATACTATGTTGAAGAAGAGTGGTGAGAGTGGGCATCCTTGTCGTGTTCCTGATCTCAACGGGAAGGCTGCAAGCTTTTTCCCATTGAGGATGATATTTGCTGTGGGTCTTTCATAGATAGATTTCATGAGGTTCAGGAATGTTCCCCCTATCCCTATACTTTGAAGCGTTTTAATCAGGAATGGATGCTGGATTTTGTCAAATGCTTTTTCTGCATCAATTGAGAGGACCATGTGCTTCTTCTCTCTTTTCTTATTAATTTGTTCTATCACATTGATTGATTTGCAAATGTTGAACCATCCTTTTAGCCCAGGAATGAATCCCACCTGGTCATGATGGATAATCTTTTTAATGTGCTGTTGGATCCTGTTTGCTAGGATCTTGTTGAGAATCTTAGAATCCATATTCATCAGTGATATTGGTCTGAAATTCTCCTTTTTGGTAGACCCTGAATTGCTAAGGAAATGTTGAAAAACAAAAATAAAACTGGTGGCATCATGCTACCTGATTTCAAGCTTTACTACAAAGCTGTGATCACCAAGACAGCATGGTACTGGCATAAAAACAGACACATAGACCAGTGGAACAGAGTAGAGAGCCCAGATATGGACCCTCAACTCTATGGTCAATTAATCTTCGACAAAACAGGAAAAAATATACGGTGGAAAAAAGACAGTCTCTTCAATAAATGGTGCTGGGAAAACTGGGCAGCTATATGTAGAAGAATGAAACTCGACCATTCTCTTACACCGTACACAAAGATAAACTCAAAATGGATAAAAGACCTCAATGTGAGACAGGAATCCATCAGAATCCTAGAGGAGAACATAAGCAGTAATCTTTTCGATATCAGTCACAGCAACTTCTTTCAAGATATGTCTCCAAAGGCAAAGGAAACAAAAGTGAAAATAAGCTTTTGGAACTTCATCAAAATCAAAAGCTTCTGCACAGCAAAGGAAACAGTCAAGAAAACAAAGAGGCAACCAACTGAATGGGAGAAAATATTTGCAAATGACAGATCCTATCCAGGATCTATAAAGAACTCCTCAAACTCAACATGCACAAAACAGATAATCATATGAAAAAATGGGCAGAAGATATGAACAGACACTTCTCCAATGAAGACATACAAATTGCTATCAGACACATGAAAAAATGTTCATCATCACTAGCCTTCAGGGAGATTCAAATTAAAACCACATTGAGATATCACCTTACACCAGTTAGAATGACCAAAATTAGCAAGACAGGAAACAACATGTGCTGGAGAGGATGTGGAGAAAGGGGAACCCTCTTACACTGTTGGTGGGAATGCAAGTTGGTACAGCCTCTTTGGAGAACAGTGTGGAGATTCCTCAAGAAATTAAAAATAGAACTTACCTATGACCCTGCAATTGCACTCCTGGGTATTTACCCCAAAGATACAGATGTAGTGAAAAGAAGGGCGGCCATCTGTACCCCAATGTTTAGAGCAGCAATGGCCATGGTCGCCAAACTGCAGAAAGAACCAAGATGTCCTTCAGTGGATGAGTGGATAAGGGAAATGTGGTCCACATACACTATGGAGTATTATGCCTCCATCAGAAAGGATGAATACCCAATTTTTGTAGCAACATGGACGGGACTGGAAGAGATTATGCTGAGTGAAATAAGTCAAGCAGAGAGAGTCAAGTATCATATGGTTTCACTTATCTGTGGAGCATAACAAATAACATGGAGGACATGGAAGGAAATTGGAAGGAGAGGTGAACCATGAGACACTATGGACTCTGAAAAACAACCTGAGGGTTTTGCAGGGGTGGGGTGGGAGGTTGGGGGAACCAGGTGGTGGGTATTAGAGAGGGCATGGATTGCATGGAGCACTGGGTGTGGTGCAAAAATAATGAATACTATTATACTGGAAATAAGTAAAAAGTAAATAAAAAAAGAAAAAAAAGAGGGTAGAAACTTACATTTATAAAATCAGTCACAGAGATAAAAAGTGCAACATGCTGAATATAGTCACTAATACTGTAATAATGTTGCATGGTAATGGATGGTGGCTACACTTATCACTGTAAGCGCTGAGTAATTCATAGAACTGTCAAATCACTATGTTGTGGAAAAAAAGCGAGAGAGAGAAAAACCAAGAAAAAAACTCTTGATTAAGGAGAACAAACTGATGATTACCAGAGGGAAAGCTGGTGGGGAGGATGGGTTAAATAGATGACAGGGATTAAGGGGAAGTGAGCATCATGAGAACTGGGTGATATATGGAATGGCTGAATCACTCTATCATATACCTGAAACTAATACAACACTGTATGTTAACTGAAACTAAAATAAAAATTTTTAAATCACAACAACAAAAAAGATGAGTTACAAAAGAAATAAGAAGAAAAGGAAGAATAAGAGGAAAGATGAGAATAAGGTTAAGAGAAAGGGAAAAGGAAGGAGTAGAACTGGTACTTCATCAATAGTAGAAAGAAGGAAAAAAAATCTTTGGGGAAAAAAGCAAAATGTATGAACAAATTTTTTAAACCATTTATTGGAAAATATATTTCTCAAAATAGAAAAAAAATATGATCTACCATTTCTATACAAACTGAAAAAAATAAATAGTTGCTTTTGAGAAGATAAGCACAAAGCACAAACTCAGGAGATTAAGGGAGAAATCATGAGACAATGAAAGGAACTGTGACTAGTCTAAATATACCAATCACAACTTTAAGTGATCTAAATATACCAATTAAAAGACAGAGTTTCAGGCCCAAATATATATCTCTAGAGGAAACCCACTTTAAGTATAAACTCAGATTAAAAGTAAATGAATAGAAAAAGATACACCATGTTAATGGCAACCAAGGGACAACTAGAATACTTGTATTAATTTTATATAAAGCAGGGCTTTGGAATAAGGAAGATTATTAGGAATAAAGAGGGGTATTATGCAATGGTTAAGAAGTCAATTCTCGGGATGCCTGGGTGGCTCAGTTGGTTAAGCGACTGCCTTCGGTTCAGGTCATGATCCCAGCGTCCTGGGATCCAGTCCCACATCGGGCTCCTTGCTCAGCAGGGAGCCTGCTTCTCCCTCTGCCTCTGCCTGCCATTCTGTCTGCCTGCGCTTGCTCTCTCTCCCTCTCTCTCTCTGACAAATAAATAAAAATCTTTAAAAAAAAAAAAAAAAAAAAAAAAAAGAAGTCAATTCTCCAGACACCTGGGTGGCTTAATTGGTTAAGCATCCAACTCTGGATTTGGGTTCAGGTCATGATAACATGGTCATGAGACAGACACCAGCATCAGGCTCCACACTAGATATGGAACCTGCTTAAGATTCTCTCCCTCTGCCCATCCCCCAACTCCCACCACTTAGGGCTCACAGCTCACACATGTATATGCACACATGCACCTCTCACAAAATAAGTCAATTCTCCAAAAAGTCATAATATTCAGAAATGCACCTAACAAAAAGAAATCAAAATAAGTGAGGTAAAATCTGACGGAGCCAATAAGCAAATCTTTTATTATAGCTGAGCTCAGCACTCATCTTTTCATAATTGATAAATCAAGCAGGCAGAAAATCAGTAAGAACAATTGATAAGAACATCACCATTCGTCTACTTGATTTAATTCATAGTCATAGAAGAGTCTATTCAGTAACAGCAGAATAAACATTCTTCTCAAGCTTACATAAAACATTAATCAAGATAGACTATATTACTAGGCTATGAAATAGAGCTGAGCAAATTTAAAAGAATAGAAATCATACAAAGCATATTTTCACACCATACTGGAATTAAACTAGAAACCAGTAATAGGAAAAAGTATCTGAAAATAAGTAACATACTTCTAAATAACAAATGGGTCAGAGAAATTTTTTAATATTTTAAATTATAATAAAATGCAAATATAACTTTCAAAATTTGTGGAATGTGGTGAACAAAGTGTTTGGAGCAAAATGTATAATATCAAATGTATGTATTAGAAGAAAAGAAAGATCTAAATCAATAACATGTATTTTCATCTTAGGAAACTAGAAAAGAGCAATTTAAACCTAAAATGAAGCAGAAATAAAGGAAATAAAAATTAGAGCAAAAATTAATGATGTTGAAAACAGTAAAAAAAGAAAATAAATAAAACCAAAACATGGTTATTTGAAAAATCTATAAAACTGATAAATATCTACTTAAGTCTAATCAAGAAAAAAAGAAAAAGGCACAAATTATCAACATAAAAAGTGAAAAAGGGATTCTCAAGATATCCAGAGAGCAACTCTATGCCCACAAATTTGACAACTAAGATCAAATGGGCCAATTCCTTTAGAAGACACAAACTGTCCAAACTCAAAACAAGGAGAAATAGGTGATATGAATAGCCCCATATTCAGTAAATAATAACCCTCTAAAAAAGAAACACCAGGCCCAGATGGTTTTAGTGGTAAATTTTACCATACATTTAAGAGAGAAATGATACCAGTTCTCTACATCTTAAACTTCCTAACTTATCATAAGAAGCCAGTGTTACCTTAATATTAAAATCAGTAAAAAGACATTACAACAAAATAAAACTAAAGACCAACATCTTTTATGACCATAGATGCAAAAATCCTTAACAAAATATTAGCAAATCAAATAGAACAATGTATGAAAAGAATTATACACATGGCTAAGTGGGATTAATTATAGGTACGCAAGGCAGGGTGAACATTAGAAATCAATCAGCATAATCACCATATTAAGAAATAAAAAAGGAAGGGACACCTGGGTGGCTCAGTTGGTTAAGCAGCTGCCTTTGGCTCAGGTCATGATCCCAGCGTCCTGGGATCGAGTCCTGCATCGGGCTCCTTGCTCAACAGGGAGCCTGCTTCTCCCTCTGCCTCTGCCTGCCATTCTGTCTGCCTGTGCTCGCTCTCTCCCCCTCTCACTCTCTGATAAATAAAAATAAAATCTTAAAAAAAAAAAGAAATAAAAAAGGAAAATCATGTGATTATACCAACTGATTCAAAAAAAGAATTGATAAAAATTTTAACACTCAATGATAAAAACCAAGAAAGGAAGTTGGGGACTTCCTCAATTTGGAAAAGAAAGACGCATTAAATGGTGTTAGAAAAACTGGATGAATATTTAGAAAAACTAACTCTGGTCTATACTATCCACCACATACTAGAAAGTACCTCAAATGGCTCAGATACTTAAATTTTTAAAATTATATAAAAAAACGTTGGAACATATGTTGAAACTTGGGTTGGGGTACATCTTTCTTACCAATGCTCAAACACCCTAGAAATTATAAAGAAAATGACTGATGCATTTGACTGTGTGTATAACTTATGTAGTGCAAAACCTAAAGAAAAACATTATTTTCAAAATAAAATGATGAATGATAAATTGAGAAAAAGTATTTAAAACTCACATTAAGGATGTCTGAGTGGCTCAATCTGTTAAGCAGCTGCCTTCAGCTCAGGTTATGATCTCAGGGTCCTGGAATCAAGTTCCACATAGGGAATCCTTGCTCAATGGGGAGCCTGCTTCTCTCTCTCTCTGCCTCTGACTGCCACTCTGCCTGCTTATATTCTCTCTCTCTCTTTCTCTCTCTGATAGTAAATAAAATCTTAAAAGGGGGGGGCACCTGGGTGGCTCAGTGGGTTAAAGCCTCTATCTTAAGCTCAGATCATGATTTCAAGGACCTGGGATAGGACCACGCATTGGGCTCTCTGCTCAGCAGGGAGCCTGTTTCCCATCTCCACTGTCTCCCTCTCTGCCTACTTGTGATTTCTCTCTCTCTCTTTGTCAAATAAATAAATAAATAAATCTTAAAAAAATAAAAAATAAAACTCACATTAAAAAGCTAACATGTAAAGAACTTCTAGAAATTCATAAGACAAATATCAAAAATTCAAAGAATATGAATGGACAATTACAAGTATGTGAAACACAAATAATTCTTAAGATATAAAAGGTATTCAACTTCATTCCCAAGAAGAGAAAATGAAAATTACTACACTGAGGTATTGCTTTCTATGCATTGAATTGGAAAAAATAAAATGGGGTGCCTGGGTGGCTCAGTGGGTTAAGCCGCTGCCTTGGGCTCAGGTCATGGTCTCAGCGTCCTGGGATCGAGTCCCGCATCGGGCTCGCTGCTCAGCAGGGAGCCTGCTTCCTCCTCTCTCTCTGCCTGCCTCTCTGCCTACTTGTGATCTCTCTCTATCAAATAAATAAATAAAATCTTTAAAAAAAAAAAAAAGAAAAAATAAAATGAACCTTGTTACTAAGGTTTGGTGAAACAGATGCGCTCATGCGTTGAGCATGTTAATGTAGGTTAATGTAGGTTTTTATGATTTCTATATTTGGAAGTACAGGGCATGCTTACTCAGTGGTATTGTAGGTTTGGCTCCAGACTACCACAATAAAGTGAATATCACAATAAAGTGAGTCAAATAAATATTTTGTTTTCCTGTGCATATAAAAGTTATGTTTATGCTATACTTCATCTCTGAAGTATATAGTTGCCTTATGTCTAAGAAAAAATGATGTATGTACCTTAATTAGAAATTACTTTATTACTAAAAAATGCTAACCATCATCTGAGCTTTCAGTGAGTTCTAATCTTTTTGCTGGAGGAGGGTTTTGCCCTAACGTTGATGGCTGCTGACTGATCAGGGTGGTGGTTGCTAAAGATTGGGGTGGCTATGGCAGTCACTTAAAATAAGATAACAATGAAATTTGCAGCAATGACTGACTCTTCCTTTAATTTGAATACTTAGAGTCCATTGTGGGTTGTTAATTAGCATAATTACAATATTGTTGTATTTTAGGGAGGCCTGAGGAGAGGGAGAGAGATGGGAATAGCCGTTTGGTAGAACAGTCAGAACACACACAAGATTCATTAACTTTGCCATCTTATAAGGGCATGACTCATGGCATCCCAGAACAATTACAATAATAAAGTAAAAAACCTCTGATCACAGACAACCATAAGAAATATCATAATAATGAAAAAGTTTGAAATATTGTGAGAATTACCTAAATGTGACAGATACAAAATGAGCAGGTGCTGTTGGAAAAATAGCACCAATAGACTTAACATACTGTTGCAGAAACTTTCATTTTATGAAAAATCCAGTATCTATGAAGCATAACATACATATAATGAAGTGCTATAAAATGAGGTATGCTTGTATTTAAAATTTGAAAGGTATAGACTCTTTAATCCAGCAAACACAATTTAAGTAGTTTTTCTTATAGATATAATTGCATATATGTGAAATAATTTATGTTCAAGCTTATTGAAGAATTGATACTTTAGTATCACATCAGTAGACTGAAAACAACCTATATTTCTATCAAGAAGAGATTTAATCAAATAAATTATAATGCATCTATACAATGGAATATTTTGCAACTAAAAAGAGCTACCCATAGGCTGGTATGAAAATATTTCAAAGATTTTTTTTTTTTTAAACTGCACTGAAGTATGGATGTTATAACTGTCATAAAAAGAGGGGGAAATAAAACTGTAGTTGATCCTTGAACAATTCAGGGATGAAAAGCTCCCACCCCCACAGTCGAAAATCTCTGTATAACTTTTGACTCTCCCAAAATGACAGCTAATAGCCAACTGTTGACCAGAAGCCTTATCAATAACAAATAGTTGACTGATACATATTTTATATATTATATGCATTATATACTATATTCTTACATTAAAGTAAGCTATAGAAGAGAAAATGCTATTCAGAAAATAATAAGGAAAATACATTTACAATACTATACTCTATCAAAAATCCACATATAAGTGGAACAGCACAGTTCAAACTCATGTTCAAGAGTTAGCTACATATATTTATAGTTTCTTGGTATTTACATTTTAAAAAAACTCTGGGGAATATGCAACAGACTCATAACTGTTTTCATGTCTGGGAAAATAAGGAAGTAAGGCATGACAGACATTTTTGAACCACACATATTTAATGCCCAATTTTTCAAAAAGTTTTTAATGTCACCATAAAAGAGGGTAAGATTTCAGGTGCATGTCTCTGCCTGAGCATCAGACCTTTGGGTCTGGGTGGAGCCATAGATCCTTACCGGCACCCCCAGCTGGCTCGCTTTAGATCAATCTAGATAGAAAATGGTTGAATAGGTAAGTAAAAAGATTTCAAAGATTTATAACTCTTGGGATTCATGGTAGTTTTGTAATGTCCAAACTGAGCATGATATTGAAAGAAGGAAAATCTTAGTATTCCTTTCTGACTCAAAAAACCACTTTGGCCTGGCAAGCAGCTTTAGAGATCTAGTAGGAAGAATTTAATTAGGGGAAGTAGAGATTATTAGATCAACAAATCTAATAAGATAAGAGCATGTTCTCTCCAGCTTGCTAAGATTCAATGAGTCATAAATCCACAATTTTGGTTTTAAGATTTATAAAAGCAAGTAATAATGTGCTAGTCCCTGATGTCCAGCTGGAGGGGATGAATTTTTCAGGCCATATCTCGGCTAGATTGATTCTAGAGACCCCTGGTCCTGAAAGTCACCACATGCAGCACTAGAAACAGCAAACGCCAGGCTGTGGAGATACCTGAGCTCAAGAGTGGGGGATAACAGCCTGGAAGGGAATACAAATAATAGAACACCCACTACAGGCCATACAATGGCAAAGAACACTATTGGATTCAAACAAGTAAGAGTAATAAGAAAACAGAAGTTTTCCTGAAACTGAAGCCTACCTTAGCCAAAGACTATTAAGCAGGTAAAGGATTAAAGCCATGAAAGAGAATTTACAAATCTGTAGGCACTGAACATGGGAGGGCTAAGAGATCATTTGCAAAAAATGGATTCACTTCTCCACACCTGTTCGTATTCCCAACCTTTGCAATGTAACTTTTCAATATTCTCTCTCAAAAGAAGTCACTTAATCTACTCCCTTGAATCTGGGCTGGCCTTGTGACTTGTTTGATTAATAGAGTGTCCAGCAGTGGTGATATGCCTTTTAAGTGTAGACCCCAGGAGACCTTTTGGACTTTCACTGTCTTTCTCTTAACAAAGTCTATCACTGCCTTATGAACAAGTTGGGGCTAAACTGCTGGAAGATGAGAAATTACCTAATCAGTACTAAGTCATTCCTAACTGAAGCCATCAGAGACCAGCCAGCCCCCTCCAATCCTGACTCAGAGCAGCAGAATTCTCTATCAGTTGCCCCTTCAACCCATGAGAGATAATAAATGGTGGCTATTTCAAGCTATTAAGCATCGGGGTTTTTGGTTACCCAGCAAAAGCTAATGATACAGGAGATTTGAACATAAGAGAGAAGGAGGAGGAGCATCTGGGTGGCTCAGTGGGTTAAGCCGCTGCCTTCGGCTCAGGTCATGATCTCAGGGTCCTGGGATCGAGTCCCGCATTGGGCTCTCTGCTCAGTGGGGAGCCTGCTTCCCCCAACCCCCTGCCTTTCTCTGCCTGCCTCTCTGCCTACTTGTGATCTCTGTCTCTGTTAAATAAATAAATAAAATATTTTAAAAAGAGAGAGAGAGAGAGAGAAAGAGGGAGAGATGGAGAGACATGGGGAGGGGGCTGTGGGAGAGAAATAAGGCAGGGTACTCATATTTACTTAATAAGAGTGTCTTTCCCTGCTCCCCAGCGATTTAAATGTTAGTAGTAAATATAGGGGTTAAGTTAATCATTTCATCAGTTTGTGGTCCCAATAATTGGCTTACAAAGTAGAGCATCATCATGACCGTTGGGGTTCACAGAACAACTTCAGTTTTCAGATTACTAAGCTTTCACAACCACCATACCACCTTTCTCCCACAATAAACCTGTGAAATAGGTAATTTCACTGCTTAGGAAATATCTTAGGAAACTGAACAAACTGGGTCAGAATAAAACAATCTGTAAATGGCAGAACTGGATCAGTATTCATATTTCATGAATCCGTGTTCTGATGGTGCAAAGAGTAAAGAAGAAACTGGTATGTGATGTACCTCAAATTTTTATTACCCTGAAAGTTTCTATAGGAGAGTAGCAGGGCCTCACTGATCACTGATAGCTGTATCTACCCAAGCTTCAGTCGTTGTTTGTATTATAAGGTTGGGAATAGTATTTGAATAGTTTTCCCGAGATCCCTCAAGTATAAAATGATGATTTTCATTATAAATGACTTATTATGAGGAGTAAATAGCATAAAAGGTGGAAAACAGTTTGATCAATGGTGCATGGACAGTGATAAATACATGTTACCATAATAGTAGCTGTATAAAGGGACACCTGCGTGGCTCAGTGGGTTAAGCTGCTGCCTTCTGCTCAGGTCATGATCCCAGAGTCCTGCGATCAAGTCCCGCATCAGGCTCCTTGCTCAGAGGGTAGCCTGCTTCTCTCTCACCTCTGCAAGCTTGTGCTCTCTCTCTCTCTCTGACAAACAAACAAATAAATAAAATCTTTAAAAAAATAGTAGCTGTATAAAATTTTCAATGACTGGCACAGGTGACATGATAATTAAATATTAGTTGAAACTAATAATAAGCAAACTAAATGATCTCTCCTTTATTCTTATTAACTTGAACGTTTTCGGCTGTGTTGTACATAAGAGGACATGGCTTCAAATATGTGTGCCAAATGCTTCAAATGATTTGGTGAAAAGCAAGCCTAAGCATGCCCTTCATGCTTTTAATCTGTGATTTAATGATTAAGAATATATGGAGGCTTCACCATTAAATAGTGAATGAAGCAAGTTGATGGAGATTAAGGTTGAATTTGTGGTGATCACAGGTCTTTTACGGAAATGCCAAATCACTATATTGTACACTTGAAACTAATATTATACTGTACGGCAGCTAACTGGAGTTCAGATAAAAACTTTCAAAAAAGTGAGTGAAAATAAGAATTGCCTTTCCAAATTCAGAATAAATAAATGAATGTTATAAAAACTACCTTGCCTGCTGACATAATTGCCTCTTTTCATTCTGGATTACAAGACTGGAAACTGAATATAAGAGAGAATCTTAGAAGAAGATTGTAAATATAGACTGCATCAGCAAAATGCCAAAACAAATCAGGCAATTCAATAGACATTTCAGTCATTTGGAGAGATCATTCCAGCTTCTCATCATACATCCAGATTGACTGCGGTTTTCACGGACAGGGCTATCTTTTAACTGAATTTACCAGGTTGTTCGTATTGCGGAGATATCATCGTGATCACCAACCTACCATATGTAGTCTCAGGCAAATTTAGAATCACACTCCTCAGAGAAAGTGAAACAGACTATTGCCGCATCTTAAATTAGGAATTAAAAAATAATCTGTGATTCATCAATGGCACTTAATGAAACCATTCTCTCAGTGATAAAAATTTCTTCCCATTAGAACAAAATTTGTTTACATTCAAAAAGTATAAGAAGGGCTCAGATTCTTTGGATACTTTGCCATAATCTGCATTTAATTTTTATAAAAATTTTAAATTTAATTTGAACACTTTATTTCAGATAAGGTCTAAGAGAAACAGGAGTAGGTAAGTCATTACAGGAATATAAAGAAATATACGCCTGATAACACTCTTGGAGACATTCTTTCTGATCCCTCAGTACAGAGGCTTCTACCCTACCATAGGTAACTATCATATTAATTTTTGAGAAACAACTCAGTGTAACTTATAAACATGGAGAGAAAGCAGGACATTCCTACCCTGCAGGCAAGCCCCACCCTTCACTGATTGTGTGTGTGTTTAGGAACACCTCGGATGCTCTTCAGCACAAGGCCATGCTTTCCCTTTCCCCTTTCTGTGGAACAGGGTTTTCCCACTGTAGCACTCTCACCATAGCTGTGGGAGGATGTTGTGGTGGATATCCCACACATTTTAGGACACTTAGCAGCACCTCCAACTCTACCCACTGGATGCCAGTAGCAACACTTCCCTTATCCAGTTGTGCCAATCAAAAATGTCTCCAGACATTATAAATGTCTCCAAGGGGGCAGAAATCTCCCTGGTTGGAGCTACTGCATTATAGGCTTTGGGATAAACTACACTTTGATCTCTACCACACCCATTCCCTCAACACCTATAATTAGAAATGCTACTATCAGGATTTCGGGTTGGTAGAAGTCTGCTTAACCTCGACCCAAAGGGATCCCCAGAAATCTCCATCCTAACAGAGACACACATTTGACCTAGAGCTAGAGAGGATTTGATGATTTCCACATTCAAGGGCCACTTAATTTCCCAGTGGGGAATGATTGGCAGTGGGAAATATACAATTCTTTTTCCTTTGAAAACAGAAAAGTGGATGAGAGAGAAAAATACAAATAAATGCCTGAAAAATTCTTTAATTCTGAGCTATTTCACTCAAAAAGAACACTACAAATAAGACCCCAGAATTTCGATCTAACTGATTTCTGAGTCCTTTCTCTGATATGAGACATCAGTCCTACACTTATTCCCAGGAAAATTCTGTTCGCTAGCTCTCTTTGAAAAAATAACTGGATTAAAACTGCAGCTACATCACCAAAAAATAATGAACAGAATTCAGAGAGATTTAACTGTAAACACAAATTTAGGCTTGTTTTTGGCCAAATCATTTGAAGAATTTCACCTATATTTGAAGAACTGTCCTCTGAGGTCTAACACAGCAGAAAAAATTCAACTTTAGAAGATTGAATAAAAATATATATGATATAATCTTAAAATACATCATGTTTAAATGTCTAAAGCAAACCCTCAGTATTTTCATTATTAACCATTTGTTTTCAGTTAGTCTTGGCTTTATAATTCTTTTTAAGAATGATGGGACAGGATTCATCATTTACGTATAACACTGAGTGCAAAAGCTAATGATGTATTGTGGTGACTAACATAACACAGTTAAAAAATAAATAATAAAAAAAAGAATAATGGGACATGGTTTCTTTAACATTTCCATAAATAAAAGGCTCATTTTAATGAGTTTCCCAAAGTAAAAGAAGTTTGGTCCAAAGATAAATTGGTACTACTATTCCCATAAACAGAAATCTGTGAGAAATTTAAATGACCTTTCTCCAGCTTCAAAAAATTATTTCCACTGGAAAACTTCCATTGAAAGAGCAGCAAATCACCCTTGCACAAAAGAATGCAGTGTGTAATGCCTTTCAGAGGCCGGGCTCCCAGAGCTTTGCTTTGTAGCACAGGATGGCTCAACAATGGATTTCAACTGCAACGGAAGCACGGAACATTCGACAGACCCAAAAAGGGGCTTTCAGGTAAGAACTACAATTATACATGAACACAAGCGGCAGCCGAGACAGCAGGAGCGAAAAGCTGCCCCAAAGTAGAGAAAATCTGTAGGAAAGAATGATGATGTCTGAGATAAGGTTGTAGGAGGAAAGCAAAAGTAATTGAGAGTGTTTAAAAATGTACACCAAGTTTTGAAATGTGAAGACGAAGGGAGACATAGAATCGGTCTTTAGACTCACCCTCCCATCAGTCCTGAATTCAAGACAAGTTCGTGGTGACATTTTTTCAGTATGCCAAAAATTATATTTTTAAGTAATGGCTTCAAACAACATTAAAGATTTTTTTCTGGTAGTATTCTTAAAGTAAAGGAAATTTGGTCCAAAAATGAATTGGTATCACTTCTGTAAATAGAAATCTGCAAGAAACTTAAAATCTTTTTTTTCAGTTTTATTGAGAAAGAACAGACCTATATCACTGTGTAAGTTTGAGGGATGCAGCATGATGGTTTGATTTAGACATTTTGTGAAAGCATAGTCACATAGGTGAAGCCATCATCCATCTTCTCATATGGACACAATAAAAAAAAGAAGAAGAAGAAGAAAAAGGTTCTCCTGTGAGGAGAACTCACAGGATTTATTCTCTTAGTAATTTCCTATGTATCATTCATCGGTATTACCTATAGTTACCATGTTACACATTATATCTTAGTACTTATTTATCTTACAACTGAAGTGTGTACCTTTTGATCATTTGCCTCTAATTTCCCCTCCCCACCCCCACCCCACACTCTGCCTCTGGTAATCATGTCTGATTTCTTTTCCTATGAGTTATGTATCTTTTTTTTTTAAGATTACATTTATAAATGAGATCATAGAATATTTGTCTCATTGTCAGACCTATTTCACTTAGCGTAATGCCTTCACATTCCATCCATGTTTCACAAATGATACGATTTCCTTATGTGTGTGTGTGTGTGTGTGTGTGTGTGTTTTACAATGGAATGATACACATATGCCACATATATATCACAACTTGTCACTCATAGATAGACACATAGGTCTTTTTCCATGTCCTGGTTATTGTAAATAGAAGTATAGAAGTGGGGCTGCGTGTATCTTTTCAAATTTCCTTTGGATGTATTCCCAGAAGTGGAATTGCTGGATCATATGGTAGTTTGTTTGTTTGTTTGTTTGTTTTTAGAATCCTCTATACTGTTCTCCATAGTGGTTGTACCAATTTACATTCCCACTAACAGTTCATAAGGGCTCCCTTGCCTCCACATCCACACCAGCATTTGCTATCTGTGAGAAACTTCTGAATGAACTCTGAAAGACTAGGTAACAGTCATTAGAATATCCCTGGTAGACCTGAATACAACATAAATTCACCAAAGTCTCCAACTCCTGAGATTTGAAATTTATTTTCTAGTTTAAGCAGGGGCCGTCAGTCTCATGGGACTGTTACCAGTCCATGAAGTAGAAGGGTGAAGGTGGGCAGAGATACTAAGATTCCTCTGATGCCACCTGTCTATCTTCTATAGCAGGGGAGTATAACTTCCCCCAACCTTCTATTTTTCTCTCTGCTGTCAGACTAGCATCTTAGTCACAAGGCTCTCCCAGCCTTTCTCAGATCCCTCCCTTTCTTAATTAATTAATTAATTAATTAATTTACTTACTGATTTAAAAGTATCTCTCTTGATATAATCCTTGTGTGTTAATCCAGCTTCGATGTCTGACCCAGACTAAAATGGAGTTTGTATTTTTAAATCAGTATGTTCTCAGCTTCCTGATTAGATGATTTTGAAATTCTAGGGAAAAGCAAAGCACTGATATATTCAGAAACTCTTTTCTTTCCATGTTTCCTAAAAATTCTCCCAAAGGCAAACCCCAGAAGAAAATGAAATGGAAGAAACAAAATGTTCACCATATATTAAGTGAAATGAGACAAAAAAAAATTAGTAAAATTATGATCTTTATGTAAAACAGTATTCATGGAATGAAATAATGCATCATAGTAAGTATTTTAATTGTTTCCTATTTTTACTATATTCCAAGTTTGCTTAATGAACACGTTAATATTTATTGTTATATTGGTAATAAAAATAAAAACATATATGAAATAGGTTAATCAGGTCAAGGGTAGAGGGGTGATAAAAATCAAACCATTGTAGTATATGTTTTATATCCTGCACATCTACTTTCTCTAAAAAGTAGGGAGGATGAGAATTTTGAGTAGCTCCTGCTAAATTCCCATTTGCTAGCTTGGAAATTTTCATTTTTATGTTAGAGCAAGTATAATCTTGATCTTTGGGAGTTAGATTTCTTCAAAAAATTTCATCCTTCTTATTCTACCATATGAGATACATAGAGGAAGCTCTCAGATTCTTGTCCTTCCTCACTAGCTATCACTACTGGAGAGCCTGACTAGCCTTCTGGGTATCTCAATGCACTCTGCTGCACTCTGAGTACCCTAAAAACATATAACAGTTCCATTAACCTCAAAATCAGTGAGGTAAACTAGGGAAAAAAATGCAGTTTTCTTGATTTTCCATCACATATCTTCTTTTGTTCTAGAGCTCCAATTATCCGAGGAAGAAACATTACAATTTCTAACTAAATACACCAATTTCTTATTAAAGATGACTCCACCATGTGTGGTTATAAAAATTCTTATAGGTAAATAGTTCTTACAAGATTCAAAGTTCTCATCAGATTTACTTTCCACTTAAGGGGCTCCCCTATTCTGTTCTCATTTCCAAGATCATATCTGAGTATGGGAAGAAATATAGCTAACCTCATGGCATTTGGGTATTGGGCTAATGATGGTGTTTCACGTTCCTTTGCCTAAGGAGAATCATCCAACATGACTCTATGGTTTAGTATCATTTCTCAGTCCTTTTTCTGCTAAAGTATCCATGCTTGTTTGACTCATGGTCTTTTCATTCTCTTTGATGAAGGCAAGACATGGTGGTTCCAAGGAGGTTAGCCATCTCCTTCTGACTAAGCATCCTACCTTTGCTCTAAATAATGAGATGCCCCAAGCTATGGCATGACTCTCTTGTAATCTCAAATTTGGGAAATCTACCTTGAAGCCCTCTACTTCAGGATCACTTCACCACCCATGATGGTTATCTGTCTGACAAGTTTGCCAGCCAACACTCTCAGCCATATCCTGTGTCCTTGTTGGGGGTACTCACAAACTTCTGGAAACCCTCCATTCCATTTAGTTTCTGAGGAGGCTTGAGTTCAACACCACAATGAATGCCTCCTTCAACCATTTTTAATCTTCTTTGTGTCTCTTTAGATATGATACCATGCTGACCATGTGGTTTTCTTGAGGGTTTTGCATTTTCCAGAGAAATATCTCCCAATAGATATATACATAGTCTCTTACACTGGAGTTTGCCTCCCTAAAAGCAAAAAAAGAAATCAGTTAACTAGTATCTTTTTTTTTTAACTACACAACTCATCTCTCAATAGGTGTCCATAATCAGAGGAAAGGCTTTCAAATTCCTTTTTGTGGTAACTGAATGTTTCTCAATGTGGTACTCCTCTGCTCTGTGTGCTACAATGATATTCTTTTTTTGAGCAGTAAGCTTCATGGCCTTGCTTTTATTGCAAAAGGGCTGCTGGAGAAGGAAAAGAACAAAACTATATTACTGAAATAGATGAGACACTGGGTGCTGTTCCAACACCATTTGCTAGCATTTGAGCAACTTACACCCTTTTAACTTCTTTAGCAAGATGGTATCTTCCATATATTTATTTTTAAAAATTAAGTATCATTAAGTAAACTAAAAGTCAGTTGCAGTTACCATCTCCATTTTATAGATATTAAAAGTGGCACACGGAGAAGTGACATTATTTATCCTATATTTCTTAACTAAGAAGTGGTATGTCTAACATTCTAACCCAGACTTATCTGAGTTTGGAGCCCTCAGTTCTTCAACTTCATGGATTCTAAAGTCCCATGGCCTATCATACATTCTCTCTGTTTCTTCTTCATGTAACCTACTCTTCTGGTTTAGAAAAGGTGGAGAGGGGGTAGGGAGAAGAATTCTAATGTTGAGGATCCCCTAACCAACTTCTTCTTCAGCCTTATCCTCCTTAGATGGGCATGCAAATAATCCCAATGCATTTGCTCAATACCCTGACTTTCTTGGTAGGGGAGGAAAACTTTTCCCTCTTTCCTTTTAGGTTCTTTGATTGGTCTAATAATTAAATTAACACAAGACAGATTAACAGGGGAAAAAATTAATTCTTACACAGGGAAGTTCATAGAAATAGGAATGTCAAAAAGGTGACCAAAGAAGGCAGCTTTTATACCTTATAGACAAAGAAACAATAAATTTGTGAAGAATTGACAAGACAAAGAAGTTTGGGCTTAGGGTGGTAAATTAGTGATGAAGTCACATTTGTTTATATAGTCTTTTTGGTGGTGGTAAGGATTTCTCTCTACTTCCTGATACAAGGATATTACCTTTTATATGGGAGATTTATTTCCTGCTTTCGAGGAGACAGATCAGGGTCAGAATGTGTTTCTTGCACAGGCTATTTCTTAAGCAACTTTAGTTTAAAATAATCAATATGCCAAAGTGAGTATTTGGGGGCTGCCTATCCTGAACTTTATAACTTTTTTCTAGGATGACAGTTCTATTTATTCATTCTTGTAAGAGTGTGAATCTCTCAGCTCTTAAGAAGACCTATATCTATTCCTTCCATGAAGTCTCTGAGTAGTTGTTCAAACTCTTGGTTTATACTAGAATTTGATTAAAGCCTTCCAAGTAGAAATAGCAATTACTAAGCACAGATCAATGCAGAAACAGTGTAAAAATTCCTCACTACTACTACCCCTCTTCTTCACCAAATGCACATAAACAGAATATAATAAGAGAAAACAAAGAAGAAGGAAAAGATATGAACAAAAAATGTAAACATCAGAATGAGGACATTAACAAAGTCACCTACCTGAGAGCATTTTATTCAATACTATGGTTAAGGAGAGGTTGACAATTGAGGCTAATTTCATATGTCTATTTATAGGTATAATTTGTGACTTAATGGTAGGTCAATTTAGTTAAGTACAGCTACTATGGTATTATCTAAAAAAAGTCTTTTATCTCTAAGTTTAATATTTCTAAACAAGTAAGTTGCTTATTTCCTTCTAACCAGTGTACAGACCATAATCTCGGGACAAATGGCTAAAGATATGGTCTGTATATACAATGGAGTATTATGCCTCCATCAGAAAGGATGAATACCCAACTTTTGTATCAACATGGACAAGACTGTTAGATTATATTGAGTGAAATAAGTCAAGCAGAGAGAGTCAATTATCCTATGGTTTCAATTACTTGTGGAGCATAAGGAATAACACAGAAGACATTGGGAGATGGAGAGGAGAAGTGAATGGGGGAATCTGAGGGGGAGACAACCCATGAGAGACTGTGGACTCTGAGAAAGAAACTGAGAGTTTTGAAGGGGAGGGAGGTGGGGGCTTGGGTGAGCCTGGTGGTGGGTATTATGGAGGGCACGTATTGCATGGAGCACTGAGTGTGGTGCATAAACAATGAATTTTGGAACACTGAAAAAAAATTAAATTTAATTTAAATAAATAAATAAATAAAACTATTGTACTTTGGCATAAAAAATAAAAAAGTAAATAAATATATAAATACATAAATAAATTTTATGTGTTTATTAACCAGATGCTAGAGTTAGATGAGAACAGTGAGGATCTGAATGCAGCAGTATATAAAACATAGATAAATAAAAATAAGTATTTTCACATCTCTGTGAGATAAAAGCCTAAGCAGACATTCAATCAAATATATTTTTAAAACTTCAGTCTTATTCATTCAACGAAGTAGGAAGTAGGCAGTCTGGTGCTTTTATCCTAAAATGACATTTTTAAAAATGTTGCTCTAGTGAAAGTGGGAAAAAATTTCTTGCTTTCATTTTGTGCAATTTGAACTACCCCAAATCAATAGATTGAACTTCTTAACTTTGTAACATCATAAGAAATGACACTTAGCTGATTATTTCTCAAAATAGCACAAGTGGACCCACTTTGTCCAAAGCACTCAACAAAAGACCTCTGCTGCTTCAGCCCAGACACAGCTTGATTGCCACGGAGAGGGAAAGCTCTGATTTTAGAGAAATCCACATCTTAGTACTAATATCTTTTCTCTGTTGGAGCCTACTTACTTTGACTCTTTGAAATTCATTTATTTACTGCAAAATCAGAAATAATAAAGTTTTATTTGGCTTTCAGGCTTTGTTTGACGATTGTGTGGTCATACAAATTTTATTAATTTTCCTTTCTCATGGTCATATTCTAACCTTTCTGCCTAGAAAATTTCTTTTTTTATAATTTTGGTTACAGTTGCTTACTTGTGTCAGTAGAGAATACAATTTCATATTATCCATTTTCTACCTTCCAGTGTTTGATTTCTATGCATGCTATATAACCATTCCTTAGGATACATGGAGAGTATAATGGAAAATGGAAAATTCTTGTCTTCAGAGAGAAGACAATTGAATAGTAGAGTCAAGATAAAACCATCTGAATTTGTAGTGGCTGAAGGAAAAAAAAAGACATATCTGTTTGTTTGTTTGTTTTTTTAAAGATTTTTATTTATTTATTTATTTGACAGAGATCACAAGTAGGGAGAGAGGCAGGCAGAGAGAGAGGAGGAAGCAGTCTCCCTGCTGAGCAGAGAGCCTGATGTGGGGCTTGATCCCAGGACCCTGGGACCACAGCCGGAGCTGAAGGCAGAGGCTTTAACCCACTGAGCCACCCAGGGGCCACTCTGGTTTTTGTTGTTGTTGTTGTTTTGTTTTGTTTTTGATTTTTTTTTTAAGATTTTATTTATTTATTAGAGAGACAGCGCAGAAGGGGAAGCAGCAAACTGAGGGAGAGGGAGAAACAGGCTCGCAGAGAAGGGAGCCCATTGTGGGGCTTGATTCCAGGACTCTGGGATCATGATTTGAGTTCATTGAATAAGCCACCAGACACCCCAAGTCCTATATCTGTTTTAAGCAGGATATCAGGTACCCTACATAATTTCTTTGGAAGCGAAGGAAGTTAGGGGTTGTGAAACCAGAAACAGTTCCCTAAATTACACTCAAGTATCACTCAAAGGGAGATGGTAATGTTACTACTGGTGCCCAGCACTGTGGCTGGTAACCAGAGCACTTTGGATGGTGGGCTCCAGATTTTTCCTGCTTGAACCTCTTTAATTACTCCTCTGGAAACTGGACCAGCTACCACCATCTCTTATATGGTTCCTACATAGAGGCTTCATTTTGATTTCATTATCTTCCGATTCATAATTCAGCACAAATACACATAATTGGCAGATCCTAGGACACCTGCCAGCACTGTAGCTCAAAGAGAGTCTGGAAATACCAGAATATGACTTTCACAGTGGAAATGCACAAAGAGAAGAATTCCCCTAATACTGGTGGAAGAGTGTTTAAAGCTTTGGAGTAGCATTTGAAGGGAATGGCTATTAATGATGAGGCAACACTAAAGCAAATGAAAAACAGTTGCACCTTACATTATAGGATAAAATGCTGAATTATGTACTTTAGGTTATATGTTTTCTAGGCTTTACAGCAGCAGCAGTCTTTAAGCAAGACTGTTAAGAATAATATCAGTTGAGGACTTACTATGTTATGAATATTTTTGTGCATTATCTCATTTAATCTTATAATAAGCCCAAGAGATGATACCATTATAGCACTTGTGCTGAGCTATATAGTAGCCTCCTAAATATGTCCACATCTAAATCACCAAAGCCTGTGAATATGTCAAGAAACATTATTAATGCAAGGATCTTAAAAAGAGATTATCCAAAGAAGCCCAAATGTAATCTCAAGGTCCGTACAAGAGGGAAAATCAAAAACGGGCATGTCACAATAGAATCAGAGTTGGAATAATGCACTTTGAACATGGAAAAATGGGACATGAGTCAAGGAATGCAGGTGGCTCCTAAAAACTGGAAAAGGCAAGGAAACAGTTCCTTAAGAGTCTTGAAAAGGAGTCCAGTTCTGTCCACATCTTGATTTTTCTTCCTGTAAGACCCATTTTATACTTCTAGCCTCCAAAACTATTGAGATAATAGATTTGCATTGTCTTAAGCCAAGTTTGTGATAATTGTCCTAGCATTCGTAGAAAACCAGTATGACCCCATTTTACAGAGTGGAAGCCAAGGCTTAGAAAGTGTGATTTATTTGCCCCAATTTTCATAGCTAATGAGCAGCAGAGCCAGGATTTAGATCATGATTGCCTAACTCTAAAGTTTGCTCACTTGCTTCTCACCCTGTGCCTTTGTCAATGCTATAAGCATTGGTTCTGGTGAGAACATGATTCCTGGGGGCAGAGGAGAGGAGAGAGTATCTCATGGAATTTCAGTGACAAAACATTAAAGAATTGGCCAGATTTCAATAAGTATATAGGGATAAAAAGAGTTTTCCAAATAAAGTTTCAGAACGTATGGAGGCAGGCAGAACTCATTATTGTAGCACTTTGAAAATTCCAGATAAGTGACATGCAGTGTTATATTAGTTCCAGGTGTACAATATACTGACTCAACAATTCTGTACATTACTCAGTGCTCATCATAAGTGTACTGTTAATCCTCTTTGCCTAATTTCACCAATTCTACTACTCCCTTCCCCTCTGGTAACCATCTGTTTGTTCTCTATAGTTGAGTCTTTTGGGGGCAGGGTTGTCTTTATACCTTTTTTTCCCTTTTTTCCTTTAAATTCCACATATGAGTGAGATGATGTAATATTTGTCTTTCTCTGACTGACTTATTTCATTTAGCAACTCTCTAGCTTGCAAACAGCAAATTTTCATTCTTTTTTATGGCAGAGTGATAGATATTCCACCATACATATATACCACATCTTTATTCATTCACCTATCAGTGAACACTTGAGTTGCTTCCTCATTTTGGCAATTGTAAATAATGCTATAAAAAACGTATTGGTGTGTAGATCTTTTTGAATTAGTGTTTTCTTATTCTTTGTGTAAATATCCAGTAGTAGATTTACTGGATCGTATGGTAGTTCTATTTTTAATGGTTTGAGGAGCCTCCATACCTCCATACTGGTTTCTATAGTGCCCAGACCAGTTTGCATTCTCACCAACAGTGTGCAAGCGTTCCTTTTTCTCCAAACCCTTGACAGCAGTTGTTGTTTCTTGTTTTTTATTTTGACCATTCTGACAGGTATGAGATGATGTCTCATTGAGGTTTTGATTTGCATTTTTCTGGTGATTAGTGATATTGAGGATCTTTTCATGTACCTGTTGGCCATTTGTATATCTTCTTTGAAGAATTGTCTGTTTAGGTCTTCTGTTCATTTTTTAATTGGATTATTTGGGTGCTTTTGGATGGTAAGTTGTATACATTCTTTTTTTTTTTTTTTAAGATTTTATTTATTTATTTGTCAGAGAGAGAGTGCAAGCAGGGAGAGTAGCAGGCAGAGGGAGAAGCAGGCATCCCGCTGAGCAGGGAGCCTGATGCAGGACTGGATCCCAGGACCCTGGAATCATGATCTGAGCTGAAGGCAGACACTTAACTGACTGAACCACTCCGGTGCCCTATGTTCTTTACATATTTTGAAAATTAACCCTTTCATGGTTATGTCATTTGCAAGAATCTTTTCCTAATCAGTATGCTGCCTATTAGTTTTGCAGATTGTTTCCTTCACTGTGTAAAAGCTTTTTATTTTGATGTAGTCCCAATAGTTTATTTTTGCCTTTATTTTCCTTGCCTCAGCAGATACATCTTATAAAAAATACTGCTACAGCAGATGTCAGAAAAATTACTGTCTCTGCTCTTTTCTAGGATTTTTATGGATTTGGAACTCACATTTTGAGTTCATCTTTGTGACTTTATGTATAGTGTTAGAAAGTGGGCCTATTTCATTCTTTTACATGTAGCTGTCCTTAACACCATTTGTTGAATAGATTGTTCTTCCCATTTCATTGTCTTGCCTTCCTTTTCAAAGTTTAACTGGCTGAGTGCTGTGAAGTGTGTAAACCTGGCGATTCACAGACCTGTACCCCTGGGGCTAATAATACATTATATGTTTATAAAAAATTTAAAAACAACAACAGCAAACACTAAAAAAAAAGTTTAATTGGCCATATAATTTTCAGTTTATTTGGGGGCTTTCTTTCTATGCTACAGATCTACATGTCTTTTTTTGTACCAGTACCATACTATTTTGATTACTACAACTTTACAGTATATCTTGAAATCTGGAATTATGATAACTTCAGTTTTATTATTCTTCAGGATTGCTTTGCCTATTCAGAATCTTTTGTGATCCAATACAAATTTTAAGATTATGTGTTCTAGTTCTGTGAGAAATGCTATTGGTATTTTGATAGGGCTTGCATTAAATGCATAGATTGCTTAGGGTAGTATGGACATTTTAAGAATATTTGTTCTTCTGATCTGGGGCATGGGATATCTTTCCATTTGTTTGTGTTGTCTTTAATTTCTTTCATCAGTATTTGAGAGTTTTTAGGGTATAGGTCTCTTGTATTCCTGGCTGAGTTTATTCCTAGGTATTTTATTCCATTTGGTATAATTGTAAAAGGAATTGCTTGCTTAATTTTTCTTTCTGCTACTTCATATAGAAATGCAACAGATATTGATTTTATATCCTGTATATTAATTTTGTACCCTGAAACTTTACTGAACTCATTTATCAGTTTTAGTATGTTGGGTTTTTGCTTGTTTGTTTGTTTCTTTTTGTTTTTTTTTTGTTTTGTTTTGTTTTGTTTTGTGTGAGTGTGTGTGTGTGTGTGTGTGTGTGTGTGTGTGTGTGTAGTCTTTAGGGTTTCCTATATATAGTATCATGTTATATGCAGATAGTGAAAGTTTTACTTCTTCTTTACCAATTTGGATGACTTTTATATCTTTCTGTTGTCTGATTGCCATGGCTAGGACTTCCAATACTATGTTGAATAAAAGTTGTGAGATTGAACATTTTTGTCTAATTCCTGATCTTAGGGGAAAAGCTCCCAGTTTTTCATCATTGGATATGATATTAGTTGTGGGGTTTTCATATGTGGTCATTATTATGGTAAAGTGTGTTCCTTTTGAACCTACTTTGTTGAGTTTTTATCATGGAAGAGCATTCCATGATCTGAGTACAGATCCTTTACCTCTTTGGTTAGTTTATTCCCTGATATCTTATGTTTCTTGGTGCTATAATAAATGGAATTGATTCTCTAATTTCCCTTTCTATATTTTCATTGTTAATGTATAAGAAAGCAAGTGATTTCTGTACATTGATTTTGTATCCTGCCACATTACTGAATTTCTGTATGAGTCCTAGTAGTTTGGGGTGGAATCTTTTGGGTTGTCCATATAAAGTATCATGTCATCTGTAAAGAGAGAGAGTTGGACTTCTTCTTTTCCAATTTGAATACCTTTTATTCTTTTTGTTGTTTGACTGCTGTTGCTAGGACTTCTAGTACTATGTTGAACAACAGTAGCAAGAGTGGCCATCCTTGTCATGTTCCTGATCTCAAAGGGAAGGCTGTCAGCTCTTCTCCATCGAGGATGATATTCACAGTGGGGTTTTCATAGATAGATCTTATGGAATTGAGTAATATTCCCTCTATCCTTATACTTTGAATCATTTTAATCAGGAACTGATACTGTATTTTGTCAAATGCTTTTTCTGCATCAATTGAGAGGACCATGTGGTTCTTCTCTCTTCTCTTATTGATTTGTTATATCACATTGATTGATTTGTGAATGTTGAACCACCCTTGCATCCCATGGATAAATCCCACCTAGTCATGGTGGATAATCTTTTTAATGTATTGTTAGATCCTATTAGCTAGGATCTTGTGGAGAATCTTGGCATCCATATTCATCAGAGATATTGGTCTGAAATTCTCCTTTTGGTGGGGTCTTTATCTGGTTTGGGGATCAGGGTAATGCTAGCTTCATAAAAAGAATCTGGAAGTTTTCCTTCTGTTTCTATTTTTTGAAACAGTTTCAGGAGAACAGGTATTATTTCTTCTTTGAATGTTTGGTAGAATTCTCCAGGGTATCCGTCAGGTTCTGGACTCTTGTGTTTTGGGAGGCTTTTGATCACTGCTTCAAGCTTATTACTAGACATTGGTCCATTCAGGTTGTCAATTTCTTCCTAATTGAGTTTTGGAAGTTTATAGGTTTCCAGGAATGCATCCATTTTGTCTACGTTATTTAACTTACTGGCATATAACTGTTGATAATAGTTTCCAATGATTACTTCTATTTCCTTGGTATTAATACTGATCTCTCCCTTTTCATTCACAATTTTGTTAATTTGGGTCCTCTCTCTTTTGTTTTGGATTAGTTTGGACAATGGCTTATTGATCTTATTGATTCTTTCAAAAAAACAGCTTCTAATTTCATTGATGTGTTCTACTGTATCTCTAGTTTCTATCAAATTGATCTCTGATCTAATCTTGATTATTTCCATTCTTGTGTGTGGGGTTGATTTAATTTGTTGTTGATTCTCCAGTCTTTAAGGTGTAAAGAGAGCTGGTGTCTTCTGGATTTTTCAGTTTTTTGAGGGAGGCTTGGATGGCTATGTATTTCCATCTTAAGACTGGCTTTGCTGTATCCCATAGGTTTTGGACCAAAGTGTCTTCATTCTCATTGGTTTCCTTGAATTGTGTGAGTTCTTTGATTTCCTGGTTGATCCAAGCATTCTTAAGCAGGGTGTTCTTTAGTTTCCAAGTGTTTGAATTCCTTCCAAACTTTTTCTTCTGAATGAGTTCCAGTTTCAAAGCATTGTAGTCTGAGAATATGTAAGAAATAATCTCAATCTTTTGGTATTAGTTGAGCCTTGGTTTGTGACCCAGTATGTGGTCTGTTCTGGAGAAAGTTCCATGTGCGCTTGAGAAGAATGAGTATTGTTTTGTTTTAGGGTGGAATGTTCTGCATATATCTATGAGGTCCATCTGATCCAAGGTGTCATTCAATACTCTTATTTCCTTTTCATTTTCTACTTGGATGATCTCTCTATTATTGAAAATGGCTTTTTTTTTTTTATAAACATATATTTTTTATAAACATATATTTTTATCCCCAGGTCTGTGAATCAAGATCCCCTACTATTAATGTATTCCTATCAATATGACTCAATATCTTGATTAACAATCATCTTATGTAGTTGGCTGCTCCCATATTGGTGCATAAATATTTACAATTATTAGATCTTCTTGATGGATAGACCCTTTAAGAATGATGTATTGTCCTTCTGTATCTCTGACTACAGTCTTTAGTTTAAAATCTAATTTAAAATCTAATTTACCTGATATGAAAATTGCTACCCCAATTAAAAAAAATTTTTTTTCTAAGGCCCATTGGCATGAAAGGTGCTTCTCCATCCCTTCACTTTCAGTCTGGATGTATCCTTAGCTTCCAAATGGGTCTCTTGTAGACAACATATGGAGAAGTCCTGTCATTTAATCCAATCTACAGCTCTGTGCCATTTTATGGGAGAATTTAGGACATTCACATTGACAGGGATTATTGAAAGAAACGTTTTTATTGACATCATGTTGCAGGTGAAGTCCTTGTTTCTATAGATTGTCTCTAAATTTCTGTTCTATGATACTCTTGGGTTCTTTCTTCTTTTGTAGAATACCACTTAATATCTCTTTTAGTGCCAGCTTGGTGATTGTGTACTCTTTAAAGCCTTGCTGGTTTTGGAAGTTCTTTATCTCTCCATCCATTTTGAATATCAACCTTGCTAGATAAACTATTCCTGGCTGCATGCTCTTCTCATTCAGTGCCCTGAATATGTCTTGCCAGCCCTTTCTGCCTTGCCAGGTTTCTGTGGACAGGTCTGATGTTATTCTGATAGACCTTCCTCTAAATGTAAGGAATCTCTTCCCCCTAGCTGCCCTCAAAAACTCTTGTCTAAAATTATGATTCATCAGTTTTACAATCAAGTGCCTCGAGGTCTTTCTAGATCCATTGATTTTTTTTGGGTGGGGAGGGGATCTTTCTGCTTCTAGGACAAAATGCGGTTACATTTCCCAGATTGGGAAAATTTTCATGGAGAGTTTGTTCAACTATATCTTCTAGTCCTCTTTATTTCTCCTCCCCCTCAGGGATCCCAATAATTCTGACATTGGGATGTTTCATTGCATTATTTATTTCCCTACTTCCATTTTCATAGCCTCTAGGCTGTTTGTTCCAGGCCTCTTCCTGATCCTTTTTCCTCTATCAGTTTGTCCTCTAGATCACTATTCTATCTTCTGCCTTGGTTACCCTAGCTGTTAGAGGATTTAGATTAGATCGGATCTCATTTTAACTTCTTCCTGGGTGGCTTTCACTTCTGTCCTAATTGATTCCATGTTGTCACTAGTGGTTTTCGCCAACCTAGCCATTGCCTGGATAATTGTTACCCTGAATTCCTTTTCTGACATACTGTTTATGTCCATATCCAATAGCTCTGATGGAGAGGGCACAGTCTCTGAATTTTTCCTCTGTTGGGTGTTCCTTCTCCTAGTCACTTCGGTGAGAGGTGGTTGAGGGTATGTGTAGCTGAATATATCAGCTGCAATCCAGGGAAGGTGCACCCTGGAACGCTTCTGAGCAATAGGAAGTCACCACCAAAAAGAAAAAAGAAAAAAAAGGAAAGAGAAAGAGAGAGACAGAAAAAAAAAGACCCAGCCAGAATGGGCCCCAAAGGTAAGACTTATAAGATATACAAACAAAAACGGGCAAACAAAAGGACCGACAAAAGTAAATGACAAGGAGAAAAAAAAAGAACACAGCTAAAATGAACCCCAAGGATAAGATTTATATAATACCAGACCAAAAACAAATACACAGAAACACCGACAGAGGAAAACGATGGGAGGGTGGTTATAAATCCTCAGTGTGGGTGAGGAAGTTTATTTTGATTCTTCCTGGGTGTATCTTGATATCTGTGTTAAAGGACTCAATGTTCCAGAGATAAAGGGAGATTAACTGGTTTATATATAGGGGTAGTATTGATTATGGAAAGAGGATTACCTTGAAGCTTGTATCTATATGTATATTTAAAAAATAGGAAAGATAGGGGCGCCTGGGTGGCTCAGTGGGTTAAAGACTCTGCCTTCGGACTAGGTCATGAACCTGGAGTCCTGGGATCGAGCCCCGCATCGGGCTCTCTGCTCAGTGGGAAGCCTGCCTCCCCCTCTCTCTATCTGCCTCTCTGCCTGCTTGTGATCTCTGCCTGTCAAATAAATAAATAAAATCTTTTTAAAAGAATAGAAAAGATAAAGAAAAATACAGGTAAATGTATGAAAAAAGTTCAATTTAAAAGGTTATTATGGGGGCACCTGGGTGGCTTAGTGGGTTAAAGCCTCTGCTTTCGGCTCAGGTCATGATCCCAGGGTTCTGGGATCGAGCCCCACATCGGGCTCTCTGTTCAGCAGGAGCCTGCTTTCCTTCCTCTCTCTCTGCCTGCCTCTCTGCCTACTTGTGATCTCTGTCTGTCAAGTAAATTTAAAAAAAAAAAAAAAAAAAAGAAAGAAAAAAAAATTAAAAAAAAAAAGGTTATTATGGAATATGTTGTATTAAACCTCTAGTTGTAATGGTAAGTAGGTTTTAAAAATTAAAAAGAACAGTAATAGTGAGAAAGAATTAAAAATATAAGTTGTATCTATGAAATATACAGGTTTTAGGGCAATACTGGAAGGTTAATATATTGTTTTCCCCTGATATTAGGGTTTTACAGTTTTATGGGGATCCTGTGGTGGTTGTCCTCTCATTCTTTCCACTGACTTTATAGGGGAGAGGCCTGTCATGTTGTTTTTCAGGCAGTCTTGCTTGGGTTGAGTCCTGTGCCCCCTACCAAGGGGCTGGGCTCTGTGGAAACCCGTGTTTCAGGCTTTTTTTCTCTGGAGGTTTTTTTTTTTCTTTGGCGGCTTTTTGCAGCTTTTCAGAGGTTTAGTGGAAAGCAAACAGCACCCAGACCTCTGTCTCAGAGAGAAGCCTCAGTTTGCTCCCCTCTGGGTGGTCCAGAAGACTCCACAGACTCCCCCTCTGCAAACTCTGCTGAGACATTAAACCTCCCACAGGTAGTGCACATCCCCAGCCACCATCTCAGGTGTCGTCTGAAGCTTGTCTCTGCAACCCTATGCCAAAACCACAAGCGATATTGGTCCAGGGAGACCACTTCCAGTGGCTGCCTTTTCCAGGACTGCTGTCTGGGGCTCAGACCTCAAGGTTTTATAGGTCTCTGCCTGCTGAGAGACCCCAACCAGAGATCTCACTGAGTTTCTTCAAGTCCAGGCTGGGAGTGTCCGGACTCTTGACTGGTCCCAGAAACCACTGGCCAGCACCCACACAGAGCTCTCTCAGGTGTGGGTGGGGAGTGCAGTTCAGACCCTGGTCGCGTATTGCATACAGAGCGCAAAAGGCTGTGGATCTAATGACTGCCCAAAGACTCCCTCATGTGGGGGTGAGAGTGTGCCTGGCCAAGCGGTGGTACAAACTGTGCAACCCTGGGGGCTCCAGGACCAGAACTGGAGGCTCCACCACCACATTCTCTGGCATGTGTGGTCGCTGGTGGTGTCCATCCTGGGTCCTTGAGCTTAGGCTCATGCCCATGACCACCCAATTCCACCAGTTGCCCTTTAAGATCTTTTGCTCTTTTTGAGTGCTTTTAACTAGACACCAAGATAATGCTGCTCCCCAATCACAGGGCACCTTCATATTGGGGTATTTCTGTCCAATGGGTTGCTTCTGGTGGCTCCCTCCCACTTCTCTTTATCCTCTGATATCAGTCCAATCTTTCCCACTCTGCTTTACCTCTCCACTGGTGCCTTCTGCCCCCATAGAGATCCAGAAGTATATAATCCTATATCTCAGACTGATTTCATGGGTGTTCAGAGTGTTCTGGTAGATAATTAGCTCACTTTAGGGGACTGATTGAAACAGGGTCTCCTACTTCTCTGCCATCTTGCCCCTACTCAAATCTAATCTTTATTATTTTTTTCCTTCTACTTATTTTGAATTTTGTTTGTTCATTTTCTATCTTCTTTAGGTGTAAAATGATGTTGTTTTGTTGTTGTTTTGTTTTGTTTTGTTTCGTTTTACTTAAAATTTTTCTTGATTCTACTAATGGTTTAGCACCAGGCTCCCCAGTGAACATGGTGATGGACAAGGCGGCGGTCCCCTTTATGGCCATGCCCTGTTTCTCCCTTATGAGGAGCTCCCTGAACTGGACCTCAGTCCTGACATACAACAGACACACCACAACATGTGGGATGCACATCGCATCTGCCAGCAGGGATGGTGGGAGACCAGCTATCTGAGGCCAACAAAGTCCCTACAACACTGCTGTAACATTCGGTCTGGGCAAGATTCTGACTTGAGACATTCATACATAACCACACAGACAGTAACTTCATCCTATTGCCTCTTCAGCCAAGCACATACACCAAATGTCTGAACCTGCAGTTCCTCTTGTACTGAGCAGGATTACCATAGCAACATCACAACAGTAGTGTAAAACATGTCTCATGACAGTCTAAACCCAGCATGCTTCCCTATTAATAGGTGAACAATCCAATGATTGGTGGTTTCTTTTTCACAGTGATAAGAAGAGCCAACATTGAAAGATCAAAAAGTGACATTGCTATGAATACTTGGTTGCCACAAGCAACTCTTTGGTAAGTTTTCCAACACCTCCTGAAAACCTAAAGGTCAGAAGTATCATGAGGCCCCACTTGCATGGTCTGTATCCATACTGAAAATCAAAATCTAGGTTGTTTTTTGGAGATTTTCCTTGCATTTGAGATAGGTCTGTATTACTATAAACTTCCCTCTTGGAACACCTTTTGCCACATCCCAAAGATTTTGGACTGTTTTAGTTTCATTTTCATTTGTCTCCATGTATTTTTTATTTCCTCTTTGATATTTTCAGTGACCTGCTCATTGTTTAGTAGAATTTTATTTAGCCTCCATGTATTTTTTGAGAGTTTTCCTTGTGGCTGATTTCTAATTTCATAACATTGTGGTCAGAAAAGATGGATGGTATGAATTCAATCTTTTTGAACCTGTTGAGATATGTGATGTGGCCTAAAATGTCATCTGTTCTGGGGGATGTTTCTTGTGCACTTGCAGAGAATTTGTATTCTGCTGTTTTAGGGTGGAATGTTCTGAAAATGTCTGTTAAATACATCTCATCCGATGTGTCATCCAAAGTCATTGTTTTCTTGTTGATTTTGTTTGAATGATCTATCCATTGGTATAAGTGGGGTGGTAAAGGCTTCTACTATTGCATTGCTATTGATTACTTCCTTTATATTTGCCATTAGCTGCTTTATTTATTTGGGGGCCTCCATATTGGGTGCATAAACATTTAAAATTGTTGTTGGATTTTCCCCCTTATGATTATATAGTGTCCTTCTTTGTCTCCTTTTACATTCTTTATTTTAACGTCTATTTCATCCAATATAAATATTGCTAACCCAACTTTCTTTTCATTTCCTTTTGCGTGGTAAATTCTTTACTATCCCTTCAGGTCTATGAATTCAGCTCTGAGATGAGTCTCTTGTAGGTACCACATAGATGAGTCTTTCTTTTTAATCCATTCTATCACCCTATATCTTTTGATTGGAGCATTTAATCTGTTTACATTTAAAGTAATTATTTAAAGTAAAAGTGTACTTACTGACATTTTGTTATTTGTTTTATGGTGTGGTTATTTTATATTTTTTTCTTTTTTTGATCTCTTATCTCATGGTTTGCTGGCTTCTTTCGTGATATATTTGGATTCCTTTCTCTTTATTTTTTGCATGTCTATTAATGGTTTTGATTTGTGGTTATCATTAGGTTTGTATATAACATCTTCTACATATAGCAGCTATATTAAATTGATGGTCACTTGAGTTTGAACCCATGCCTTACTCCTGTTCCTTCCCCTGCCCATATTTTAGATATTTTAGTGTCCTACTTTACATCCTTTAGTTTTGTGAATTCCTTGACTAATTTTTGTATATATACTTAGTTTTACTGTTTGTATGCTTACCAGTTTTCTTACTTCAACTTTTGGCATTTCCTTTCTACTCAGAATCCCCTTAACCATTTATTTTAAGGCTGGTTTAATGGTGATGAATTCCTTTAACTTTTATTTTTTAATCTTTTAAAATTTATATATATATATATATATATATATATATTATATATAAAATATTTGTTTACATTTTTATTATTTATTTATATATTTTATTTATCTGGGAAATTATCTCTCCTTTTCTGAATGATAACTTTTATGGATAGAGTATTCTTAGTTGCATGTATTTTTCTTTCAGCATTTTAAATATATCATGCCACCCGTCTCTGGTCTACCAGTTTCTGCTGAAGAGTCAAATTTAGCCTTTTCGATGCATATTCAGGTATTATTTCTTCAAATAAAATTTCAGCCCCTTTTCTCCCTCTTCTCCTTAGATCCCTATACTGTCAGTGTTAGTAGGCTTGATAGAGTGAATGCATTCCTTTAGTCTATTTTCATTTTTTATTGTTATTTTTATCTCTCCTGTTCAGCTTGATTGCTTTCTATTACTCTGTCCTCAAAGTCACTGATCTATTCTTCTGCTTCCTCTCATTTACTGTTTAGCCTGCCTAGTGTATTTTTAACTTTATTGAGTTCTTCATCTCTGATTAGTCCTTTTTGATTTTATTATTATTTTTTTAATCTTTGCCGAGAGTCTCATTGAAGTCTTCTACTCTTTTTGTAAGTCCAGTGAGTATCTTTATGACCATTACTTTAAATTCTCTATCAGGCATATGACTTATCCCCATTTCATTTCACTTTCTTGCTGTCATTTTGTCCTGTTCTTTCATTTGTGGCATATTTGTCTGTTTCCTCACTTATCCCCATTTCATTTCACTTTCTTGCTGTCATTTTGTCCTGTTCTTTCATTTGTGGCATATTTGTCTGTTTCCTCACTTTGCTTAACTTTGTGTCTATTTCTATATATTAGGAAAGGAAGCTACATCTCCTGCTCTTGAAAGAAATTAGGAAAGGAAGCTACATCTCCTGCTCTTGAAAGAAATGGCCTAATGAAGAGGTCCTATGGTGTCCTGTGGGGTAATGTCCTTTTTACCAGAACTGGCACTTCATGTATGTCTCCTATGTATGTTATACGCACCGTACTGTTGTGACTGAGCTGCATTTGCCTTTAGTACAGCCATCTGCAATGGCTACCTTTGCCTTTTGTGGACAGAGTTTGGCCCTTATGTTGTTAGTGGGCCAGTCTGGGGCTACTCTTGGGTGGAGTCATACCAGGCATTTGCCAGAAATGCACTAGCACCAAACTGCAAGGTACTCTCCCTGTTTAGTTCCCTGTTTTCTTGGTGGGTGAGCTGCACCCAGGACCTGATCCCTTCTTCCAGCCCATTGCTGGTACTAAACACAGACTGCTATGTGTGATTATTTTCTCATCTATTCCATAGTTTTATAGAAGCCAGCTTTTACATCGCTTTTGTTGTTTAATACTGGCTGAGACTGAAGTGCAAGTCTTCCTTGATCTGAGCTATAGTATTAATGAATCCACTTCAGTTTCAGACACAAAGGAATCTTCTCCAATATACTATTTATTGTTAACAAAGATGATATTTTTTTTCTCTCTACCCCTTTGTCTCCATTTAGCTTTTCAGAACTAAATAGAAGAGAATGCTGTGTAATGAACCATTTAAATCCTAGCTTAAACAACTTTGAAGTCACTTTAGGGTATCCTTTTAGGCAATGTTTTCTATCTGTATTTCCACCCTTTGGCAAATACCAATTTCCTAGTAACATCTTTTAACCACCTCCAATATTTTTCAAAGTGATAGTTTAAAATTCCTCCTATTTGAAGATATAGTTGCTTTAATTGTATTTTTCAAATAGTTGACTACTCCTGAGAAATAGATGAATGGTCCTTACAAGTAGGAGTCTTACACCAAAATAGCAGTTAGCTCTCACTTTCTAACTGGTACAGTCTGGATATTGATTCTGAATGCTTCCTTCTGCTCTAAGAAGGTAAAGGCACAGGTTGACCTAATCAAAAATAATCATGTCCTTCCTGGATTTAAGTATTTAAAATATAGGCCATACTTTGCTAAATATCTTAAAATTTTAAGTGTTAAAAGAGGGGTTGGGACGCCTGGGTGGCTCAGTTGGTTGGACGACTGACTTCGGCTCAGGTCATGATCCTGGAGTCCGGGGATCGAGTCCCGCATCGGACTCCCAGCTCCATGGGGAGTCTGCTTCTCTCTCTGACCTTCTCCTCATTCATGCTCTCTCTCACTGTCTTTCTCTCAAGTAAATAAATAAAATCTTTAAAAAAAAAAAAGAGGGGTTATCTGAGAATATTAAAACTAGTACAGTTAATTGATATTTTTCAAGGATTCAAACACATAATATGCCATATTACTATAAGTAATCTTTATTAGAATTTTACCAAGTTTCACTAAATTTCTAATCATAATTTTACTTCACCAATTCCTGGATCTTGAATGTAGAAATTAACTGTGCTCTATTAAAAGTGCCTGTTATTGGTACCTCCATACAAGTTTATCATTTGCCTTAATTCATTGGTGGTTACTGTAGAATGGGGCAGAAATAATTTTCCTAGCTTTCATTTGACCTGTCATTGACCACTTAATGTGAGTTAACATATGAGAACTTATGACTATATCTGATTGTATTTATGAACATACTGACCTTATTCTTCATTTATTTCCTTGTTTTAGCTTCATTTTATATTTGAGTTAAAATAGCCATGTCTAAATGCTTATACACACATACATGCACACACATATCCCACCTGTATCTCCCAAGAAATATCCTTTTGAAATAATTTGTTCATGCTAACATTCTTCTTGTATCTGCTCTTCCCATTGCTCTTAATATAAACTGATAATGTTTCATTTTTATTTAAAATTAATCTTAAGAGAATGGTTAAGTTAAAAAATAAGTAAAATTAATCTTAATATAAAAACAAATAGGAGAGTTGGATAGGCCATCTAAAACAAACAAACAAAGGAAACAGTTCGTCTTTAGAAGAATTTGATTCTAGCTCCCTACTAAATAAGTTTTAGACAAATGATGACCTTCTCACAGCAAATCATTACATGTTTCACAAGGGAAAAGCTGGTTTTGAATTCTTTGAAACCCCAAATTCCCCCACAGAGAACAGTTACATTAAAGCATTCCATGTTTCAGGAACCAGACACCTCTTTCTAAAGTGAAAGGTCAAATTAAAAAGTTGTAGATCATAAGCATTCTTAGCACCCACCCACACATACATTAACTATGGTAACTATATAAGGTAATGGATGTCCTGATTGTCTCAATCTTGATTATCATTCTACAATACATATGTATATAGGTATATATGTCATATACTTTAATATATATACAATTATATTTGTCAGTTATTCCTCCATAAAGTTAAAGAATAAAGTCACAAAAATTTAAATAAATAAATAATGTTAGTACCAGTCATTTCTTTTGGGAGAAAAATTAGATAAAAATTGAACTAGAAAAAGAAAGGAAAACTGAATTTAAGCACATCCCCTTCTGAAACATACACAGACATTGCCAATTATGTATTTTTCTGTGTGGCACATGGTTTGGCAATTCCATTGCCATTTGCAATGAGTAGATCCAAATTGTTTTCTGAAGTTTTATGTGAGTTGTGTATAATTTTTATTTATTTATTTATTTATTTGCCTGCCAAGGAAAGTACCTGGTGTTGAATTGGCTGTTTTTAAAATTACAATTTCAAAAATGATGCTCTGATCAGTTAGTGCAAACCATAAGATGCCATGTTTTAAGATGACAAAACATTTTATTTCAGAATTCACTATTTCAATTTGTTGCAGTTTGAAAGTGTCCAGTCTTCATTAAAATTTTGGACTACCTGTGGAACAGTGGCTATCAATTCTAAATACACGCTAAAGTTACATTTGTTGCTTTAAAAAACACTAAAATTTGGTCTTCAAACCAGATGAGTTAAATTAGAATCTTATTGGGATATAGACACACATATTCTATTTTTTTAATTTATTTTTTATTTTCAGCATAACAGTATTCATTATTTTTGCACCACAACCAGTGCTCCATGCAATCCGTGCCCTCTATAATACCCACCACCTATTATTTTAGATATCTTTAGGCAATTTCAATGTTAGAATTAAGAATCATTGGCTTGGGTGATGCTGTGATGATGATAGCCTTACAGTGTGTATACCTCTTATGCATCTGACCATCTTTTCAGGTAGAGTAAAGCATTGAGTCTGATCATTACGAACTCATTTAGAAATTATTAGAAATGATTCTCAGTGACTTTTAGGGTGATAAAGAGGGAAATTGTTAAAACCTAGATAACAGCTGCTAACCTACAAACGATCATCAGGTTCACTGACTCTTTTAATGGACAATGTTCATTTCTTTTTTTTTTTTAAGCTTTTATTTATTTATTTGACAGAAAGAGAGAGAGCACAAACAGGGGGAGCTGCAGACAAGGAAGAGGGAGAAGTAGACTCCTTGCAGAGCAGGGAGCCCAGTGAGGGGCTCCATACCAGGACCCGAGGATCATGACCTGAGCTGAAGACAGATGTTTAACCAACTGAGCCACCAAGGCACCCCAACAGTGTTCACTTCTAATAAATTCTGATGTTTTCAATGTACTCCTAAAATACTAGAATTTTATTTTACCTCTTACTTTTAGGTCTTTAACTATGAATTTGCCTTTTCATCTAAGTCAATTCCAAAATCAGATATATATCATTATGTCCATTTGTTTATAAAGGTTATTAATTATGCTGTTCAAATCATTCTTATTCTCACTGATTTTATTTGCTTGATTTATCATTTGCTAAGGGTAGTATATTAAAATCATCTTTTATGATAGTGTATTAGTCAATCTTTGTTTTGTACATATTGAGAATATGTTATAATGTAAGTACAAAGTTACAACCAGCTTATTACCCTAGTCAGCTGGAAATTCTAGTGTTCTCTTGTGACCCTTTCTATCTTTAGCAAGGCATTTGCACGTAAAATCTACTTTGAATAATACTAGCATAGCTATTAGCTTTCTTTTCATTATTATTGCTTGATATAATTTTCTTCCCTTTGATTTTAAGCCTTTCATGGTTTATGTTTATCTCATTTAAACAACCTATTCCTGGAATAATTTTCTAATCAAATTGGATGATAAGTGTATTATAACCAAAAAGTTTGGCCTGTTTATATTTGTTGTGATTGCCAATATTTCTTTTTCATTTTTATATGGGTTTCCTATTTGTATCATATTTTCTGCTTTTTTTCTTTACCCTCAATTTTCTTGCTTTGTTGGATTAAGTTTCTTTTTCCTTTTTCTCTTATTTCTCTGGGTATTGCTTTCTTTCCCAATCCCTTCTCATGGGGTTAGCAATGGCAGTCTGATGTGATCATCATAGCAGTAAGTTGACTGACAATGGATAGGCACTTAGGACAAGCCTGTCACAGCAGGCTGAGAACCATTGTAGCTGAATCATATTAACAGCTGCTTTCCAGGTTAAGACCCATGAATTCCTGGTACCAATGTTCGTAGTTCAAAGGATCTTGCCTTCTCTCATATTTATTTTTTAGCTCCTTTTTAGAATTAAGAAAGAGCTCTGGTAGTTAACAAATTTCATTTTTATTTAAACTGGCTAGAGTAAATATCTTTTGCTTAAAGATAACAGAAACTTTGCCCAGTAGGTATACTTGATTTTAATTCATCATATTCAATTTTACTACAATCTTTATATGAGAATTAGCAATTGCATTCCCAAGCTGAAGGTACTCGAAATAAAAACTATTGGTTATTGACATCCTTTATAATGTTTGAGTAAATAAGTATAAAGAAATCTTCAAAGAATAGTAGGAGAAACAAGAAAAGGTCATGAAGACTTCACCTCTTTGGTTTTCTGAATTCCTGGATATTCCTTTGTCCTCTTATCTGTATTAGTAAGTGCTATGATAATTATATTAGATTTTTGTTAGCAATTGTTACTATATTTGGGGAGGTGGAGTAAGAATCAAATACAATTTTATGTTATATATCTCTTTTAATCTTTATAATACCCATTCTGGAGCTATAGTCCTTAGTTCACAGGTGAAGACATTGTGGCTCAATGGCATTAAGCAATTTTCCCAGATTCATCCTGTAATTAAGTGGTTGGTTCATAATTGCAACTCAAGTTCTGGTTCTAAATTTTTTTCCATGATGTCAGGATACCTCACTATAATAAAACTAAAAGAAGTTGTTTTTTGAAGACAAGGTAAGGGACTTATAAAGTTATATGTGCCATATCATTTCTTACCAAAAATTTTTTATACAAAGATTAAAGTTTCTAATATATTTTGCGAATCACACTGGATTAGAATAGGCCCCATGTTCTAGTATCTAGTAATATGTTAATCCCCTATAGTTACACGTTAGTTTTCCTAACTATCACTCATTCTTAATTGTCTGTCCATGTGAGAGATTTTCCTTTAGATTAATACCATGGACTCTCTTCTATAAGGTCTTTTTCTTTCTCCTTCATAAAGAGAAGTGACTTAGATGTATGGGAAGTTGAAAAAAAACACTGTACCATGAAAGCTCACCTCCTGTTCTTTGTGAACTCAGCCTTCCTGGGAATCCCAGATTTTCTCCTTTACGTCATATATGTTATATAGTAAGCATGCAACTCTCTGGCAGAGGATGGCTAATTCTAGAGCTAAAAAGTGGAAACCCCACTTTGCTGCACAACATGAAATTCAAAATCTCTGAGACATAAATCTGACTACTGCTTACCATCTGTTCTTGTTCTTTGTCCATAAATAAACTCATATGGAAGGAAGCCTTGCTGTTTGTTAGACTCTTCAAGCACCAAAACTACATTTTTTTCTTGAATCTTCTTGCTGGTGGGACACTTTCTCTACATTACCCATGTTTTGTCATGAAGCTATGCCTTCTCTCGGGTTGGTGCCTCACACAGAAATGATAATTGGTATCACTATGTTTATTTTCCAAACACACTTATGAAATAGGTACTGCTAATATATCCATTTATCAGATGATGAAATAGACTTAAATAGCCTAAGTATGCTGCATTGATAATACAGTAAATGCATTCTAGAGCCAGTTCTTGGACTTTGTTCCACTTTTTCCCAATGTCCATACTTTAAAGATTATTCTGTATATGTATAAAAAATTATGGAAGAGAGAAGTTTTCCTTTATCCTCTTTGGGCCCTTGGTTGAGTCTCAATATTAGTAAACTGACAAAGACAAGAGAAAAGCATGCAAATGTTCTTGAATTTTTTTTATATCTGAGGAGCTTTCACAGGATAAATAACTGAATGAATGACCAGAGCAGGAAGCTTTTATACCTTTAAATAAAGAAAGAGTAATTTATGAAGAATTGACAAGACAAAGAAGTTTGGGTTAGGAGATTCCTAGCCAGGACTAGGTAGTCTTTGTTTTCCTTAACTAGGAAGATAAAGGTTAGGTTAACAAAGTTTATTTGCAGATTCCCCTTGTATCATCTCTGGACTAATAAGGGTCTATTTCCAGTAAAAGAAGAATGTATTTCTTGCCTTCATGCAGAAAGCACGGAATTTTTTCTGTATTCACTGCTTCTTAATTTCCTTCAGCTCAAAATAATTTTGTGACATATTTTGGGGTGGCATATTCTGGTTTCCTTCATTTTCAAGTATTTCCTTGAAATTTCCAAAGTTTTTCTTTACATAATATAGGTAACTGTATGTGGCAGTCCTCTCTGCTACTATTGCGAGGATGGTTAATGAGGTAGGGTAGAGTGCAGAAGTCAGAAAATAAATTAATTCACTATAAATTCTAAACAGTGATCTAACATATTAATCTTCAGTAAGTTACTTAATATTAACATATTAATCTTCAGTAAATTACTTAATCCCCAGAAAGTTACTTGGTATCATCTGATATAATCTAGATTACAGCTGCCAATAAAACAGCGACTTTAGTGAGATTTAGTGTTTAATTAACTCACAGTTTCATGGTTTATTAACCATAGAATTCCCTCATCAAGAGGAGCACGTTCTATAAAGGCTATAGAAATGTATCTGATACACTACAAAAAGATTAACTTGGAAAATATTTAGCTGTTATTAAACAGTTATTAAATATCTTTATTTTAAACAATGATACACTTAATGTTTATAAATTTACTAGGAATTTAGCATTTCTATTTAGACATGTCATAAACTTTAAAAGTGAAGGCTTTGACCTTGCATTGTGACATTGCATTGTACAGCTACTTTGGCCTTTCTTACTGTTATAATACTTTAAACAAAATGAAATTACAACACTTAACTACATTTGCTCAGTGTAATTATTTGAAACATTACAAATTCTTCTCTACCTCTTGTATTCTGAAATTGAGAGGGAAAGTATTCATTATTCACAATATTCAGGATGTCTGATTCCTAAGGCAGCAGGAAAAAAAATTCAATTTCTTAAATTTTTAAATATGAAAAGTTTAAAAATGTTGCCTGTATATATATATAATTCAGTTATCTGAATGCTTAATTTTTTTTTCTCCTCAAATGTCCCATCACCTTCCCATATTATCTTTCTCTTACTCTGTCCGCATTTTGTAGGATGTTCCCAAAGACTTTGGAAAGGGAAATCTAATGAGATTTTACTGAGAAACTTCTACATTTAAAGCTTTGTACCAGGTGCTACTGAGACAATAAACATTTTAAAGCACATGCTATTTACTATGTGCTCACCAATAAGCAAACACTATGATTTCTTATGTTAATAGAAGCTGACTCCCAGTATTCTAGTTTAGACGATGAATGGGATGGTAGAATTGCTACTTGATAGAACACTGGGATAGGCACAGAGGAAAATAAAAGATGAATTCCTACCTAGTGGTACAAGGCACATAATAAGCAAATGAATATGATAGGGAAAGTGAGGGCAAATGATAGGGATGAAAGAATCATTAACATATTGATGGTCTTGGCCATCAATTAAATCATCAAATGGTTGAAATTACCTAAGAATATAATATCAAAGATAGAGAAGATGGGCAAAGAAACATGAGTAATACCAACACTGAAAAGATGAAGAGCCTGTGAAGAATAGATTCCTGTGAAGAAGAATAGATTACTAGGTCAAAGAGGAAAAAGAAAATATAGTAACCATGGAAAATTTTAAGGGGAGAGTACTAAACAACAAAAGGATAAAATAAGTTTAAGACTAAAGAATATCCTTTGGATTTAGCCATTAGCTCATTGAACACCATAAAAGAGTAAATTAAATAGAGGGCTAGTGTATAATCCTGACTTCATTAGGTTGATAGATATACAGGAAATGAGAAAGTTATTAAATAGTTTACTCTTCTGAATAATGGGGGATATAAAAAAATGAAAGAGAGAATCCAACCATGGTGATAGAAAAATTAAACAAATTGAAAGGAAGAAGTAAGTAGAAAGTAAAGATCATTAACAACGTTCTAGGTGAAGATAAGAGGAAATGACATCATAGTTATGGTTGTAGGAAAAGTCCTGAGTGGGAGGATGGACTAACTCATATGTCAGACTGGACAAAACAATATATAAATAGTGAATTATATTGCTAGGGCTACCATAGCAAAGTTTCACATCCTTGGTGGCTTAAACAACAGAATTAATTTTTCAAAAATCTAAAGACTAAAGGTTTCAGATCAGGTGTAGATTTGGTCAGTTTATTCCTGAGAACTTTCTCCTTGGCTTCTAGGTGACCATCTTCTCCCTGTGTTCTCATGTGGTCTTCCTTCTGTACATCTCTGTGTCCAGGTTTTGTCTTATTATAAAGACATCAGTCATGGGAATAGTAGTCCATCTTAATGACCTGATTTTAACTTAAGTACCTCTTTAAAGACTATATCCCCAAATACAGTTACATTCTCAGGTACTAGAATTTAGGAATTCAAGATATACATTTTGGGGGGTGGGAGGGAGCACAATTTAGCCCACAACATATGGGTGCATACAGATAATAATTAAGGGCGGGGGAGTCAAAATGAATGTTTAACCAGAATCTTAACACATTTTGTGAGCATGTTTCTAAAATACAGTTTTGGTAATAAGAATGATATGAACAGAAGAACAATGGAAAGTAGCTTGCTTGAGTCAGTTTGGGCTTTTTAAAAAAAATACCATAGACTGGGTGGCTTAAAATAGATTTTTTAATTTTTTTTTAAGATTTTATTTTATTTTATTTTATTTTATTTTATTTGGTACAGTTTTGAAGGTTAGAAGCTTGAGAAAAGGTTACTAGCATGGTTGGGTTGGGGTCATGAAGAAGTTCTCCTCCTGGTTTAGAAATACCAATTTTTTTTCTGTATCCTTACATGACAAAGGATTAAGGACAATTGCCATTTGTGAAGTTTCCACCTTCATGACCAAATGATTTCCAAAATGTCCACCTCCAAATACCATCACCATGAGGATTAGGGTTTCAACATATGAATTTCGTAACACAAGTATCCTACACTAAGTAGTATTTAAAATGAAGTGTCAGTACTTACAGGACACAAGAGATTAGACCCTGCTGAAATCTCTGTTGTTCTTTTTCAATCATATTTTCACATCTACTTTCTGGCAATAGCGAATGATTGGTATTAAAGGTAATGGTTTAGGGAACATGGTATTGAGTCACTGACAAATTATTTTTGTATTGAAAAGGGAAAATGTTGAAATATTCTGCTACATTTCAAGAATTTTCTTTTCCATTGATAGGATCTTAAATTAAAGCAAAAGTAAACTAACAATTACAAAAAAAGAATATATGTCTAACCCTACATATGTTTCTAGAGATTGGCAAATTTAATAAGAAAGCAAAGAACTTTTAAAACTATTAATATGGAGTTTTATTAAGGAACAAATCAACGGATGTGGTTGTGGAGGGCAGTGTTTTAGGAGTAAGACTGAGTAGGCCAAAGAAGTAATGCTTCAAAATATTTGACTTGCCTACTTAAATTTACATGTCTAGTTTAAATACAATGTTTCTTTGTTATTGTAAATCTCTTCAAGCATTATGTAAATTTGGTAGTTAAATTCATTTTTATTTGTCATTTAATCCACTAACTTAAGCTGTGCTAAAATTCCTAAAAGAAATTAAGCACATCCTTAATATCTTAGACAAAAAAAAAATAAGCAACTTAAAATTTTTGATAAGCAAAACTCAAGGTATTTGTAATATCAGCTAAAATATATTAAACTCTTTATCGTATTAAAACAGCTATATACTATTATACTATATACTATTAAATTTTTATAATTGAAGCATAGGTGGCATAAAATATGTGTTAGTTTCAAGTATACAGCATAACAATTCAACAATTTATATATTATGCAATGCTTATCACGATAAGTGTAGCCACCACTTGTTAACATACAACATTATTACAGTATTATGAGTATCTTCCCTATGCTATACTTTCCATCCCTGTGACTTATTTATTTTATCAATAGAAGTTTATACCTTTTAATCCTCTTCACCTATTTTGGCCATCTTTCATCCCCTCCTATCTGGAACCACTAGTTTATTCTCTGTATTTATAAATTTGTTTCTGGTTTGTTTTTTGTTTGTTCATTTTTTTTCTTTTTCGAATCCACATATGAGTGAAATCATATTGTATTTGTCTTTGGCAGTCTGAAATTTCATTTAGCATAATACCCTCTAGGTCCATCTATACTGTTGCAAATGGCAAGATTTCATTCTTTACTGCAGCTGAGCAATATTACATTATAGTGTGTGAGTATCACATCTTCTTGATCCAGTCATCTTTTTTTTTTTTTTTTCCACTTGAGAGTAGTCCTTTATTAACTGGCCCAATTACAAAAATAATCATGGTAGATACTTTAGTTCATTCTTCGAATAAGCCTATTGATCTGGTCTTCCCTGTTGCAAGCATCTTCACCTTCCACAAAATGGGTAGTCTTTTTCTTCATCCCCCCTCGTGGAGAAGATAATTTGAAGGGTCATAAAAAGTTGTTTGCCTCTTTGAAACGTTTTCCAACAGTATAGATCTCGTGAATCAGATCCTCCATGCAGATGATGCCATATTTACCAAGAGATCGGGCAATCAATGTGTTATCTGTCAGGGCAATTCGTTTTTGTTGATTTTGCCATAACCACGCTTGTAGATCAATTCATTCACTGACTTCAGGTTAGGGTACCCCCATGCTATATATGGTTCCACAATCCTTAACATGTTAACTGAAGCCTTGTTGAGCTTAACAAAGGTGCCATTAAAGATTTGACGAAGGCGAAGGAGCTGCAACACCTTTCGAACCTTTGGGCTCACACCATTGATGCCTCTGATCCTGATGACAAACGCCAATTTGGGTTCTGCAGGTACATAGAAGTTGCCAGCTTTTCTCGCCATCCTCGCCATCCGAATCTCGGTCCGGTACATCTGTCTGTACTCCTTGTGGTAATGCTTGGCTTTCTCATAGATAAGCTTCCTCCTTGCCTTTCGAAGCATCTTTTGAGCAAACTTCTTCCTCAGACGCTTGATCTTCAGCTCTGAGAAATTCCTTCGCTTCTTTTTAAGGATTTCTGGCACGGCAGGAACCTTCTTTTTCTTCTCCTCTGCACCCTCCATGGTTCCAGCCGCGATCCATTCATCTTTTGACGGACATCTGGGTTGCTTCCATATCTTGGTTATTGCAAATAATACAGCACTAAACAGGGGTGTATATATCTTTTTGAATTAGCGTTTTTATTTTCTTTCTTAGTAAATTTATTTTCTTTATTAGTGTATTTATTTTATTTTATTAGTGATTACAGAATTGTATGGTATTTCTGTTTTTAATCTTTTGATGAACCTCCAAACTGTTTTCCATGGTGTATGCCCTAGTTGACATTCTCACCACGAGTGCACATCGTTCCCTTTTCTCCATATCCTTACCAAGTTGTTATTTCTTGTCTTTTTAATACTAGCCATTCTGACTGGTGTGAGTGAGTATCTCATTGTGGTTTTGATTTGCATTTCCCTGATGACTAGTAATGTTGAGCCACTTTTCATGTCTGTTGGCCAACTGTATGTCTTTTTTGGAAAAATGTCTATTCATATCTTCTGGCCACTTTCTAATTAGACTGTTGGGTTTTTGGTGTTTTAGGAGTTTTACTTTGGAGTTGTAGGAGTTATTTATATATTTTAGATATGAACCCCTTTTCAGATATATCATTTGCAAATCTCTTCTCCTATTCTGTAGGGTGACTTTTCATTTTGTTGATAGTTTCCTTTATTGTGCAAAAGCTTTTTATTTTGGTATAATTCAAATAATTTATTTTTACTTTTGTTTCCCTTGTCTAAGGAGACCTATCCATAAATATGTTGCTAAGGCTGATGTCCAAGAGATTATTACCTATGTTTTCCTGTATGTTTGTATGACTTTATGTATCATATTTAGGATTTCATCCATTTCTAGTTTATTTTTGTATATGGTATAAGAAAGTGGTCCAGTTTTATTCTTTTGCATGTAGCAGTCCAATTTTCCCAGCACCCTTTATTAAAAAGAATGTCTTTTCCCTATTGTATATTTTTACCACCTTTGTTGTAGATTAATTGATCATATGATTGTGGGTATATTTCTGTGCTATCTTGTTTCATTGATCTACATGTCTGTTTTTGTTCCAGTACCTCATATTGTTTTATTATAGATTTGTAGTATATAGATTTGTAGTATATTTGAAATCTGTGATTATGATACTTCCAGTTCTGTTTTCATTCTTGATTGCATTGACTATTTAGAGTCTTTTGTGGGTCCATACAAATTTAAGGATTATTCTACTTGTGTGAAAAATGCTGTTGGTATTTTGATAAAAATTGCATTGAATTTGTAGATTACTTTGGGTAGTATGAACATTTTAAAAAATATTAATTCTTAAAGTTCATGATCATTGTTTATTTTTTCATTTGTGTCATCTTCAATCTTTTTCATCAGCGTTTTATAGTTTTCAGCATATAGGTCTTTCACCTACTTGGTTAAGCTTATTCCTTTCTTATTCTTTTGGTATTTTATTCTTTCTGGTGCAATTGTAAATGGGATTACTTTCTTTATTTCTCTTTCTGCTAGTTTATTATTAGTGCATAGAAATGTAACAGATTTCTGGAACCTCCTGGGTGGTTCAGTCAGTTAAGCATCTAACTCTTGATTTTAGCTCAGGTCATGATCTCAGGGTTATGAAACCGAGTCCCACAATGGGATCTGCACTCAGCAAGAGTTTCCTTCTGCTTGAGATTCTTTCTCTTCCTCTCCCTCTGCACCCCCCAGCTCTTTCTCTCTCTCAAATAAATAAATATATCTTTTAAAAAAGAAATGCAACAGGTTTCTGTATATTAATTTTGTATCCTGCAACCTTACTGAATTCATTTATTAGTTTATCAGGTTATTAATATTAGGTAGGAATTAGGTAGGAATTTGTTATTATTATTATTAGTTATTAGTTCATTAGTTTGTTAGGTTTTTTGACAGAATCCATAGCATTTTCTAAATATAGCATTATGATAGATGAAATTAGTGACAATTTTACTTCTTCAACAATTTAGATGCTTTTCCCCCTTTGTCTGATTTCTATGGTTTGGACTTCCACTAGTATGTTAAATTTGAGTTTTCACCATTAAAACTGTGAGTTTTTGTATATAGGTTTTATTATGTTTAGGAATGGTTCATCTAAAGCCATTTTGGGAGGGGTTTTTTTTATCATAAGTGGATATTGAATTTTATCATATGCTTTTTCTGCATCTATTGAGATGATCATATGGTCTCTGTCCTTAATTTTGTTAATGTGATGTATCTCACTGATTGGTTTGTGGATAATGAATCATATTTGTACCCTTGGAATAAATCCCATTTGCTTTTGGTAAATGATCCTTTTAATGTATTGTTAAAATTGGTTTGCTAATATATTGTTGAAGATTTTTGCATCTGTGTTCATCAGGGATGTTGGCCTACAGTTTTGTTTTTTTTTTCTTGTATTATTGTCCAGTTTTATTATCAGGGTAATATTGGTCTCAGAAGATAAATTTGGAAGTTTTCCTACTATTTTTTGGAGTAGTTTGAGAAGAATGGGTATTAACTCTTAAAATGTTTGGTAGAATTCACTCTGAAGCCATCTGGTTCTAGACTTTTGTTTGATGGGAGTTTTTTTGATTAACAGTTCAACTTCATTAATAGTAATCTGTTCAGATTCTCTATTTCTTCCTGATTCAGTTTCAAAAGATAGTATCTTTCTAGAAATTTATCCATTTCTTCCAGCTTGTCCAATTTGTTGGCATATAATTTTTTGGTAATATTCTCTTATAATTCTTTGAATTTTTGTTGTGTCAGGTGTAACTTCCCCTCACTCATTTCCTCACTTTTCCTGATGAATCTGGCTAAAGGTTTATCAATTTTATCTCTCAAGAAACAGTTCTTAGTTTCTTTCTATCTTTATTTTTTTAACATCTATTTCATTTATTTCCACTCTAATCTTCATTATTTTCTTCCACCAACTAATTTTGGGCTTTGTTTTTTTCTTATTTTTCTAGTTCCTTTAGGTATGAGATCAGATCATTTTTTAAAAGAGTTTTCTAGTTTCTTGAAGTATGCCTCTATTATTATAAACTTTCCTTTTTTAGAACTGCTTTTGCTGGATGCCTGGGTGGCTCAGTGGGTTAAGCTGCTGCCTTCGGCTCAGGTCATGATCTCAGGGTCCTGGGATCGAGTCCCGCATGGGGCTCCCTGCCAAGCAGGGAGCCTGCTTCTCTCTCTCTCTGCCTGCCTCTCCATCTACTTGTGATCTCTGTCAAAAAAAAATAAAATAAAATAAAAATTTTAAAAAAATTTTAAAAAAAGAACTGCTTTTGCTGCATTCCAAATATTTTGAATCATTGTGCTTCTGTTTTCATTTGTCTTTATTTATTTCTTAATTTCCTCTTTATTTCTTCATTGACCAACTGGGTGTTTAGTTGTATGTTGTTTAACCTCTATGTGTTTGTGGGATTTTTTCTTTCATTTTTTCCTTGTAATTAATTCCTAGTTTCACCATGTTCTGGTCAAAAAAATCTTTGATATGATTTCAGGTTTTTAAAATATACTGAGACTTGTTATGTGGCCTAGCATTTGCTCTGTCCTGAGTAATGTTCCACATCTACTTGAAAAGAATGTGTATTCTGCTGTTTTTGGATAAAATAATATGTATATGTATATACACACACACACATATATATATATACACACAAAAATATATGCACAAAGACAAATTATATATATACATGTATATATATAATTATATATGTGTATGTATATGTATATAATTTGTAAAGTCCATTGGTATAGTGCATTAATACCATTCTTTCCTTATTGAATTTTTGAGTGTATCTTATCCATTGATGTAAGTGGAGTGTTGAAGTCCTCTATTATTGCTATATTGTTGTCAATTTTTTCTCTTTATGAATGTTAATTTTTTTTTGTATTTAGTTTCTTTCATACTGGGTGCACAGATACTTATAATTATCATATCCTCTTGTCAGATTGATCCTTTTATCACTATGTAGCGGTCTTCTTTGTCTCTTGTGACAGTCTTTGTTCTAAAGTCTATTTAATATAAGTATTGCTACCCTGAGTTGTTTTTATTTTACACTTCCATTTGCATGGCATATTTTTTTTCATCTCCTTACATTTAGTTTATACCTGTCTTTAGGTCTGAAGTGAACCTCTTGTAAGCAACATTGAGATATGCTTTAAAAAAAATTCATTAGGTGACTATAATATTTGATTAGAGCACTTAGACTATCTACATTTCTTTTTATATTTTAAAGATTTTATTTATTTATTTGAGAGAGAGTGAGAGAGATCACAGAAGGAGAGGGAAAAGCAGACTCACTGCTGACCAAGGAGCCTGATGCATAGCTTGATCCCAGGACCTTGGGATCATGTCCTTAGTGCAAGGCAGATGCTTAACCAACTAAGCCACCCATGTGCCCCTAGACTATTCACATTTCAAGTAATAATTGATAGGTAGGTACTTATTACCATTTTTTTCATTGTTTTTTTTGGTTGTTTTTGTAGAACTCTGTTCCTTTCTTTTCCTAATCCTATCCCTTATGATTGATGATTTCTTTTAGTGTTATGCTTGGATTTCTTTCTTTTTTTTTTTTTAAGATTTTATTTATTTATTTGACATAGAGAGACACAGCAAGAGAGAGAGAACACAAGCAGGGGGAGTGGGAGAGGAGAAGCAGGTTTCCCACTGATCAGGAACCCCAATTCCGGACTCAATCTCAGGATCCTGGGACTATGACCTGAGCCAAAGGCAGACATGTAATGACAGGGCCATCCAGGAGCCCCTGGATTTCTTTGTTTTTTATTTTATTTTTTTATCTGTTTTGTTTTTGGTTTATGATTACCATTAGGTTCAAGTATAATATCCTAAATATATAGCAGTCTATATTAAGTTGCTGGCACTTCAGTTTTAACACATTCTAAAAGCACTATATCTTTCTCTCTTTATTTTATGTATATGTTGTCATATTTTACATATTTTATTTTTGAGTCCTTTCACTAATTTTTTAGATAAAATTGATTTTATTACTTCCCTCTTTAAAGATTCATACTAGCTTTATAAGTGATCTACTACCTTTATTATGTATTTGTTTTTACTTGTGAAATGCTTTCATTTCATATTTTTCTTCTAATTATGACCTCTTCCTTTCCCCTTTTTTTTTTATTCCTTAACATTTCTTATAAGGTTGTTTTAGTGGAATGAACTCTTAGTTTTTGTTGGTTTGGAAACTCTATCATTCCTTCAATTCTGAATGATAACTTGACAGAGTGTTTTGGTTGTAGGTTTTTCTTTCAGCACTTTGAATATATCATGCCACTTTCCTAGCTTGCAAAATTTCTGCTGAAAAATCAACTACTGGTCTTAAAGGTTTTCCCTTGTAGTTAACTTTTTGTTTCTTTTTTGCTGCTTTTAAGATTCCTTACTATGTCACTGTCTCTCCTGCCATTCTCTGTGTGGTTCCTCTATCCTTTGTTGTACAGAAGCTTTTTAGTCAGTCCTCAGTTCTTCAGGAGAATTTGTTGTACATGTAGGTATGGATTCAGTGTGTCTGTGGAGGACGTGAGTTCAAGGCTTCCTATGTCTCCACTTTGAAACTATGTACATTTTTTAAATGCACTGGAATGTTTACTTCATGAAGATAGATTTTGTTTGCTTACTTCACTGCTGATTCTCATTGTTAGAATAGTTCTTGGTATCTAATAGTCACTCAGTAAAAATTAAATAAATGTTCTCAAAGCAAATGGAGCCACTGGGCAATGACTTAGAATAATTATTTTAGTGGTGACTCAGAATTACTATTAATTTAATGTTACAGTCATGTACTAAGTAGCTGGAATATAGGAATTTCCTCTTATATTCAATGACGACAGATTACAATTTTTAATCTTTTTTAATAAATTGGGATATAATTGACAGATAACATTCCTTTCAGGTGTACAACATAATGACTCAATATTTGTATATTTTGCAAAATGAATACTGTAAGTCCAGTTAACATCTATCATAACACATAATTAAAATTTTTTCTTGTGATAAGAACTTAATTCCTAAATTATCTACCTTCTTAGCACCTTTTACATCATCTTTCATTATAGTATTATTTCTTTAATAAATGGAAATTCATCTGCTTGTTTTGTTTGGTCCTTTTCTAGATTGTTAGATATCAATTCTTGATGTTCTCAGATCATCTTTCTGGCAAGGTAAATAATGATTTTTTTTTTTTTTGCCTTAAAATCTCTTCTCACAGAAGCCTTAGTAGTAGGCTGTTTTATTTTATTCTGTTTTATTTTATTCTGTTTTATCCCTAGTGCCAACCCCAGTACCTAGATTGTAGTAGGCAACTCATAAATATAGTCAAATCAATGAACATCAAGTGGATCTTAGAAGAACAAAGACTACCAGCATGTCTTTTTACTTTCATTTAGAGAAATCATTGGATATTTTCTCTTTGTTTTATTTCATATTTTTTTAAAAGTATGCATTTTTTTAAATTTTTAGATTCTATGCATCTGAAAGAAGTGGGGGACCTCTTTTTTCCTATATTTCTATAAGCAAAAATAGTTATTTAAAAACATTTCTGAATATGATTAGAATAAAAAAGAATTAGATTTATAGTAATTTTTCTCTTTAGAATTGACACACATTAAACCACACATAATCCTTTTTTGATCAAATGCAATTTATAGGAAGAATAATAACTAAATATATAGCCAATGAGAAGAAATCATCTTCTCAACTCATAAAATGGCTTATTTCTTTATTGACAAGTGTTTCAATTTGGTGCAATTATTTTTCACAAAAATGGAAACCTGTGCATAAAATTAAATTGATGCATTAGGTAATTTTAAAATATCATCACATTTTTAAACATTGTTCTTACATAAATCAATCATATTGCAGTATTTCTGTCTTCACTGCTTATTCCAGAAAACTATTGCTTAAGAAATCGCATATATATACAATGATCGGTATAACACTAACATAATTAGTCCTAAGTGGAAAAGAAATTATTAATAAATTAAAACTAAGCTATTTGAATCAAAAAGGTGAATAGCCATTTTTCTGGAAAATTTTAAAAACCTAAATTTCCATGCAAAATATAAAAGCTCAAGTCCAAACTTCAAAAATTTTGAATCAGTTTTGGTGTTTTATTTTTTGTTTGAGAGCATGGCTCATTTTATTTATTTATTTAATACAAAAATCTCATTTACTTAGAAGCATACTGAGTGCCAATGAAATGGCTACAATTTTTTTTTTTTGCAATTATGCAGTAGTCTTAACAGAACAATAATTATTTCATGTAAGCTGCATCAGACACAACTAGAGATGGAAAAACTGCCATCCGCATATATAACTAATTTGTGTTGTGCACTAAGAAGACCTGCTTTAAATTTCCATACCAATTTACAACCTCCATACTGTACCAGGCAAGGTTAGTGGCTATTGAAAATACTACCAGGACAGGACTATCTAAAAAAGATACATTTCATAGTGTATTAATTATACATACAAAAAAGACACTGTAGTGTTTAAAAACAAAATTTCCACAGCCTTATATTTCAATTCTTTTCTTTAAATGAAGTGAGTTGTATAGGGGGTGGGTAAATGCTTTATAGGCAAAAGAAAAACTGCACTAGAACCAACTTATCATGATGATGATCATCATCTTTTTCTTTATCTTCATCTTCCTCCTCATAATCATGCTCTTTATCTTTCTTTTCTTCCTCTTCCTTCTTTGTCTTTATTTTTCAGCCTTGATGACTTTTTTTTCCCCCCACATCAGGCTTTCCCTTTGGCTCACTATGAGCAATATTTTTCACATTTTTCCTTCAGCTAAGCAGCCTTCTAATCCTATTGCTGCTCGTTATCTACAGCAATATTATTCTACATTTCTCCCAGTTTCTTTGTCATATAACCCATAGATAGTCTGGGATATTCTCCTGTGATTTGGGGGGTAATACTCAGAATAAAACAAGAAAAAGGGTGGAGGAAGCCGCTTGGGTGCACTGGGATCCTTAGACTTCTTTTTTTTTCCCCCTGTAGGGGCATGTAAGTTTTAATTTCTTTTTCATAATCAGTTTTGTCTACCTTTGTCAAGTCTTCAAATGTTCTTTTCTCTTTAAAAAACATGGTCTTCCACTTCTCTGATCACTTCTTTGAAAACTGAGAAGTTGACAGAAACTTCTGGGTGCTGCTTCTTGTGCTCCTCTCAGCAAGTTTGCACAAAGAAGGCATGTAATGACATTTTGCCTCTCAGCTTCTTAGGCTCTCCTCTGCCCATGTTTAATTATTTTCTTCTGTAAGGCACAAAGTCACCCAGTGCCCATCTGGCTCTTGCTTGTCTTGTCACTGTCTCTGTGGAGCTCAATGTACTGCAATGGCTGTGAAAGTGGGAGCCAGATGCAGCCTCCTCACTCTCTCCACTCTTGAGAATTGCTCATCGTAAAATTTTAATTAAATTACCTTCATAATGAATAAAAGCAAAAGTTATGATCTTGTTCCCCCCCTTTTTTTAAATATTTCACCAATATTACTCTGTCTGGTTTTCCAGAAGGTAAGTGTTTCTATTTTTTTTTTTTTTTAGTAGAATAGATTTCTAATATGGACATTTTAGAAGCATCTATTCCAAATTGAACTAATTAATAGCTCATGAGGAAAAAGTACTGCCATATAATTGCATGTTGTACCCTGAACTATACACAGGGATTGCTGAAACAGTTAAATAATATACAAGCTATATGATTTGTTTCCTTTAGTTCTCAATAAGAGCAAAGTCCTTGAACTAGCTTAAAAACAGTCCCCAGTACAGAATTTATTGAAATCATACTACAGGAATCTAATTGAAGCCAAAGAAAAAAATTAGATCCTTTTGCTCTTGTGTCCACATCTCATCTGGTCAACTTTTTTTTTTTTTTTAAAGTAGGATTTCAGAAGGAAAACACAGGGACAGGATAATAATAGCTAGCATTTGTTGACAACTGTGTACTAGGCACTGTTTTAAGCACTTTCTATGTGTTTTCTTGTGTAAGCCTTTCAATGATATAGACTCTCTTTACTATTATACAATTTTATGTATAAAGAAACTAAAATGGGGTATCTGGGTGGCTCAGTTGCTTAAATACCCAACTCTTGATTTCCGCTCAGGTCATGATCAAAGGGTTGTGGGATATAACCCTCCATGCCCAGCATGGAGCCTGCTTGGGATTCTTCTCTCCCTTTCCCTCTGTCCCTCCCTGCTTCTGCTTGCACACTCTTTCTCTAAAAACAGACAAATAAAAACAAAACTAAGGGGTGGCTGGGTGCCTCTGTGGGTTAAGCCTCTGCCTTAGGCTCTGGTTGTGATCTCAGGGTCCTGGGACTGAGCTCTGCATCGGGCTTTCTGCTCAGTGGGGAGCTTGCTTCCCCTTCCCCTTTGCCTGCCTCTCTGCCTACTTGTGATCTCTCTGTCAAATAAATAAAAAAAATCTTTTTTAAAAAGAAAAAAACACAAAGCTAAAACACAGATGCCATAGGAAAAATGTCTAAAATTACAACGTTTTTAAATGATGGAGCTTTAATTGTAATGAAGACTGTCTGTTTCCAGAGACTATGTATTAACCTCTATACTCTGCTGAATATAATTTGGAGGCATAGCTGACAGAAGAGGTGGACTAAGCATATTCCACAATAAGTGTCTATTATAATGTCGTTTATTGCTCAGGAACCTGAAAAATAATCAAAACTTCAGAATCACATAACACTTCATTTTAATCTATGATGATCTTAATGATTTCTAATAACTGTGTATGTCAGATACTCTGGGGTTAATATCTTCATTTTACAAATGAAGCAACTGAGAATCAGAATGACTGATTAAAAAATGGACACAAGATTATTACATAATAGAATTTAGAATATGCTGCTCAGGCCCCTTTAAGAGAGATCTTTTATAATATATTCCACTAGTAGGTCAACATGACATATCCACCTGCTAGAAAACACTCAAGCACTTGACCTAAGCTTTTCTTTCCAAATGGCAGTGTATTTTTTTTCTTTTGACAAGTATTTCTGCAGTTTATTTACAAAATTAGAAAAGAAATCTCAATTGTGTAACAGAATAAGTACTTGAAAAATTAACAATTAAACATGAAACTTTTTCTGAGATTGCTTGATATGAATTCATGTACATTCAAACAGAAAGCTTCAGTCTGAAAAACACACAAAAATTCATTTTTAGATAAAAGTATGAAGAAATAAAAACCTCATAATATTGCCCCAGATCTGATATACTCATCAATCCTAGCTGATATGTTAGTTTCCTATCAAACAGAACAGGCCACAGTCTCCAAGACAGGCTGTCAATTGTGAAAATGAAGCCCAAACTTGCTGTGGGCATTGGAAAGATGGCAAAAGTCTAACTGAAGCTGAATGGCCACAAGTGAGGAAGAAAGTATAAAGTGAAAGAAGTGGAAAAGGCATTCATTGCACTACACAGTGTTTGTCTCAAATTAGAACTCAGAGATGAGTCCTAGAGTCTTCTAACTGAACCGTAAAGAAGAAAGGTCCATAGGAAGAACATGCAGAAAATCCTTTCATTATTAACAATCCAATCGTGGGTCACAGGCACCACTACTTTTTAAAATTTATCCTTTGTTGCAAGACATAGAGGTTGACAAGGAGATGTCCTCCCCATTTATACTGGTCACAGTTTATCTTTGGAGGATCTTATGTTGTAGGAGAGTATACACCTGATGGGTTAAAGATACTATACATCACTAACAGCTGGGGTCATCACTGGAGTGGTAAAGTACCACATTGGAGTGGTAAAGTCCAAAAAATAGCAGGAGATCACTTCCAGGAAAACACAAAGTGGAAGATTGATGTAGAGGCTCAGCTCTGCCATGTGACACTCCTTGTATTGTTTTGGATCTGAAGTCCTGGCTTAATTATATGAGATCACAAACCTCTTAAATATCAATTTTCTATAAGGACGTTTTCACTTTATAGAATTTCATCTTGTTTACTCTCAAACTCCTCTAGAAGTTTTACAATTAATATCATATAATATTTCTCACTCATTCATGAGAAATGTCATGGTACATAACCAATGAAGATTAACATTTAAGAATTTCATAGCTATAAGAGCCTAGTATGTAGCATATAACATTGGAGATGATTATGGCAAAAACAGCCCAAATGTGGTCTCTAAGTTATATTTGAAGGAGCAGTTCTCCAGCCAATCCCCATTCTTAACTTTTCATGCACCATATGGTCCTAAAATTATGTGATTAAATATAGGAAAATGAAATATTGCTTCTGAAGTGGAAATGTTGACAGTTATCTTTCTTATTGCAATCTTTGCAATTTCAGATTAACTACAGTTAATAATGTCTTTGTGTAGAAGAAAGGATTCTTGGAGAAGGGCTCTTGTGAAGGTTACATGTATTATTTTTTAATGCTTGTCAGCTCTTCAGAGCTCTCCTGGCAACCACTGTAATATAAAATATGGATTTCACAAACAAAAGCAGAAGCTCAATCTCATTATTTTTTTTTCTTTTTGTATTAGTTCTGCCAAGTCCTTGATGCCTGAAATAGGAAAAAAAAAATTTTTTTTCTTGTAAAAGCTATCAGATCAGTCCATCCACTTGAAGACCATTATTACTCCATGAAAAGTTTCTTCTTATGATGAAAGGTGAATGTCAGATCATAATTTTAAATCATTGTAAATAGTTTGGTTGTGCTGAAGAATGGAAGAGTAAAAGGTTAGAAAATGTTAGATGCTTTAGAATTTTGTTCCTTAACTTGTTGCTAAGAAAAATTGAATACATCACTCCCTTTATTTCTAGTTTTTTTGTCCCATTAAGATTCCAGTCAACCATCCATCTACTCTTACTTTCTACAAACATTATCTTCTACATACTACCCCCACCCTGGATGCTACAAAAGTAAAGAAAATAAGCACTTAACTATAAGGAGCTCAAAAATCTAGTGGTAGGGCATACAGATAGGCATAAGTAATAGAAGTATAAAGTGATCATTTCTATGACTAAAGTACTACCCCAACCTGGAAGAGCCATAAAGTAGACCTTGAGGGACACCTGGGTGGTTCAGTCGATTAAGCCTCTGACTTCAGCTCATGTCATGATTTCAGGGTCCTGTGATTGAGTCCTGCATTGGGCTCCCTGCTCAGCAGGAAGCCTGCTCCTCCCTCTGCTTCTCCCCGCTGCCTGTGAGCTCTCTCTCTCTCTCTCTCTCTCTGTCTCTCTATCTCTATCTCTTACTATCTCTCTCTCTGTGTCAAATGAATAAATAAAATCTTAAAAAAAAAAAAAGTAGAACTTGAGTCAGAAGCAGATTTTACTATATAGTAACAAAGAAGTCACAGAAGATTATCTTCATCTAAAGAAGCCACAGAAGATTATCTTCATCCAAACACTCAAGTGTTTAAAATAGTGTAGACATTCAAAGTGAATATTAAGGAAGTTGTTAAAAATGGACTTTATAATAAATAGAAAACAAAACCTTAAGAAAGATTTCCTCAGATCTTTCAATAATGCCATGTTTGAGATTATCATCATGAGATAAATCTCCCTATACCCCACATTATGATCATTTAATTAGATAGAATTGTCATTAACATTCATAATTTTATTTTATTATTTTTATTACTTTTAGAGGTAGAATTTAGTGGTTCATCAGTTGCAGGTAACACCCAGTGCTCATTATATCAAGTGCTCTCCTCAATGTCTGCCATTCAATTTCCCCATTCCCCCACCCACCTCCTCTCCAGCAACTCTGTTTGTTACCTATAGTTAAGAGTCTATTATGGTTTGCCTCCCTCTTAATCTTCATCTTATATTATTTTTCCTTCCCTTCCCTACGTTCATCTGTTTGTATCTTAAATTCCACATATGAGCGAAATAATGTGGTATTTGTCTTTCTCTGACTGACTTATTTTGCTTAGCATAATACCCTTTAGTTCCATCTATGTCATTGCAAATGGCAAGATTTCATTCTTGTTGATGGCTGAGTGATATTCCGTGTGTGTGTGTGTGTGTGTGTGTGTGTTCTTTATCCATTTGTTTGTCAGTGGAACATTCATAATTTTAAAGAAGTACTTCACTGGCATTCATTTAATAAATATTTAATGCATGCCAAAAATATCATTTTGGAAATTAACATGACAGGAACTTCATGAATTGTTTCAGAAGAGAAACAAATCCTTCCTAGGTAATTAAATTTAAAGTATAGAAAACTCATGTAACTTTTGTCTTAAAGATGATAGTGCCTAAAGATTGAATTGAATTCTTTTGCATTTTTTGTTTACTAGGCCTACCTAACATTTTACCCCAAACCTTGTTGCTATGGATGTAGGATATTTAAGCATTTAGGTCTTTATAGAGTCTTGAACTTTATAGAAGTCTTGAACTTGAATGGGCTTCAGCTTGGCCAATTTGCCTCTTATTTTTTCAAGTTAATATTATTCACTATAGTGTATTTAGTAGTATAAAGACATAAATCTATTTGAGGGTACCAAAAGTGATTATCATTGTTTAGCACTTTTTTGCATAATACAAAATAAACATGGTGATCATAAATATACAGGCCTGAATCAAGAGACTATGGCTAATACTGACATATTTCCCATTGTGTCTATGTTGTACTATTTTCTAATTTTCATTAGGGGTAATGAGGCCAGAGAATATCCCTATGAGCTAGGTTTATATGGTTTTTCCCTAAGAGATTTGATATTTCCTATGTCACTCATCCTGGACAAATAAGACACTTGGTTTACTGAAGTATTTTTGGTGGCTGTTGTTGTGGGGTTTTTGTTGTTGTTGTTTGTTTGTTTTTTGTTTTTTAAAGATGTGGGGGAAACTTACTGTCCAGGTCTGGGTAGAACAGGAAATGGAGAACAGAAAGACAATCTTTCAGATTTTTGTGATTCTAGATGTCAAGGGAAGAATGGTGGTATCCTCACCAAACTACAGAGCTGATATAAACCAAAGAGATGCCAGGACATGTCTGGCCTTGGCAGTAGTTTTCAAGTAACTTATTATAGTCTCCTTTTATTATTTATTCACCTTCAGCCTTGTACAAGTCAACTTTGGTTCCAATTTGGCTATGGAAAATTGGAAATGGGAAGATTCCTATGTACTGAGTTTCTGTCCTAGATGCTAGCTGGAGTCAGCATGGAAGTTGTGGTTGAAGAGAGTGGACAGGCCATCTCATCAGACATATCAGAAGTTGAGGTTAGGTCACTGTGGCAAGATGCAGAGAATTCAATGAAATGATGTAAGAGAATTTCATCTTGAACACAACTGGGACCCTAGAAATACTTGTTTAAATGGCTAGGAGAGACCTCGGATTTTAGCTATGTTGAATTTAGTCCATTTGGTTCAGCCATTATAAGTCTGTAATAAAAATAAAGTGTTGTGATATTTTGTAACCCCAAGTTAGAGAGGCCTAGGGTATATGGTTCCTCAGACAGTTTCTGTGTTATTATTATTATTTTTTTAACTTGGTAAGTTTTTACACCACACAACTACAGAGATGTCATTTATATCATAGCTTATTCAAATGATGACCTCTGAATTTGTGCAGAGTACTATCTGCATAGATTTATTCAATGACCTTGTCAAGTAGCAGTTTTTGGTTTCCAGCTTTATGTGCATCAATTCTTTATAAGCAAAAGTTAGTTTAATGCACCATATATCTTACCTTTAATGTTCTTGGGAACCATCTGAATTCCATTGCTTAGATTTCTTTTTCTACTATTGACAGTCTGTCTTCACAGCCATATAGAGCTGTTACAAATACAAATCACTTTTTTAAAAAAGCATCATTAGCATACACAATTCAGATTAAGTCAAAAATTTGCCAGTGTTTCTATTTCATAGATAATTTTATTTTTATGTCTATTTTCCATTTCCATCTTTTTGTTATATTTTGATGGCAATGAAATGCCTAAAGAAGTAGGTAAATATATTTTTCTGACTTTACTTATCAATCAAAAAAAATAGTAAAACTGTGTACATTTCACAGTTCTACAGAGGGGCTCACAAACATTTTATCAGGTCTGAAATTGTGTCACTAGTAGTGTCTATGGAACCCGTCTTGGAGAAACTGCCTTCATTCAAATTTGAAATGTGCTATTATATTTAAAATTAAAAAAATTTTCCCCCTTATATATTATCAGTGAATGTAGTTGGCTTTATGATTCACATTATCTTTGGAAATGTAGATTCATAATTGTATGGGAGAAGGGAAGTTTGTTTCCTTGGCCTTTATATCCAATTGCCTTGGTTTTAAGTGGGTGGTGATTTTGTGTCCGTCCATGTGTGACACTTACGCCCATCTTTTTAGGTTAATCATATAGTTCATCTTCTTTTGAGTGTGAGAGAGGAAACTGGTGATTAAGAACTCGATTTTGGATTTCCTTTTGCCAAAGCTTGCTTTCATATAAACTTGTGGAATTTTTTGTTTAACTCTCTCCATCTCCTTATCTTCTATTCCAAACCTTTCTGTTTCCCTGGATTTTCTTAGTGTTTAAGCCAATTATTATGCATGTTCTTGATATAAACCTTCTACCCAAGAGTTAGGCACTAAAATGAAAGCTAGATGTTGTTTATTATCTTTTGCTTTGTCAGGGTAGCTTCCAGATGATTGCTCTCTTGACTTTCTCTTCCTCTAACATTTGCTTTTTTCCTCTAATTTACAATTGTTTTGACCTTTTGAAAGTCTAATTCACTTTGCTTTAAAAAAATAAATACTTGTGCCTTGGGTTTTGAACTGTTTTTAATTGTACTTTTGATTTTTGCTACTAAATGTTTTTCAATACTCTTCAATGCTAAATGCCTTTTTAAAAATGCATAATAACCTAATAAAATTTGATTAACTATCAAAATTCCAATTATTATTTTGGCCTCCATTTGTCTCTGCTTTTGCTACTCTCCAGCTATAAAGCACTTTCTAGACACCTCAGAATTTAGAGTCTACCCATTCTCAACCATTTCATATTCTTTTTCTTCATTTTACTGTTTTGAAAAAAGTTATTATGATAAGAACACCTAACATGAAATCGACCTTCTTAATTTTTTAAGTGTACAAAACATTGTGGACTATAGGTACAATGTTGCACAGAAAATCTCTAAAGTTTAGTCATCTTGTTTGATTGAAAAAAAAAAGGGATTAGCTCCCCTTCTCCCAGCCCTTAGCAACCAACATTCTACTCTTTAATTCTATGAATTATATGAATTTCATATAATTTTTATTTATATGAATTTTATTTGCTACTTACATAAATTTTAGATACTTCATATAAGTGGAATCATGCAGTAGCTATCTTTTTGTGACTGCCTTATTTCATTTAGCATAATGTCTTCAAAGTTCACCCATGTTATATATTGCATGATTTCTTTCTCTTTTAAAGCTGAACAGTATTCCATTGTGTGTACCTACTACATTTTTCTTTTATCCACTCATTTGTTTTTAGACATTTGAGTTGTTTCCACATCTTGGCTATTGTTAACAGTATTGTAGTGAACACAGGAGTGCTAATATCTGTTTGAAATCTTGATTTCAATTCTTTTGGATATATACCCCCAAATGAGTTTCCTGGATCATATTATAGTTTTGTTTTTAAGTTTGCTGAACCTCTATTTAGTGGCTGCACCATTTTTCATTCCCACTGACAATACCAAACAAAAGGTAAAAAAACATACTTAGGCATAAACTTAACTAAGGAGGTGAAAGACTTGTATGTTGAAAACTATAAAACATTAATGAAAGGAATTAAAGACACAGAAAAAGAAAAAAAATATCTGTATTTATGGATTGGAAGACAATGATTTTAAAATATCCATACTACCTAAAGTGATCTACAGATTCAGTGCAATCCCTATTGAAATACCAGTGACATTTTTCACAGAAATTTAAAAAAAAAAAAAGACAAAACAACAAACAATTCAACTAGTTTATATTCTTACGCAATTTACATACATCTGGAAATTAATGATATAAATTTATAAGTGACAAAAGTGTATAATAAAAATAAAAATGCCTTACCACTTATTTTGATAAATTACTCACTCTAGGTACCTATAAATAGCATGTTAAAATGAGCTATGGCATTTTCTTCTCCTGGGAATTTTTGAGGCTGTCTTTTGGATGCAATTGAAAGACAATTGTATTTCTCACAATCCTACATTTCAGACTGCTCTGACTGTCATTATTAGAAGGAGAGTAAAACTTCTTAATAATGCATTTCCCAATAACATGAATTCAGAATATAACATGATAGGCAATTGGCAATTTGGTTATCTATGTTCTTTCAAATTAAAATGACAGAATCTCTTGTTTTATGTGAATAAAATGTTTTTGGATGCCTGTGTTAAAGCCATATCTTTAATTAAAGCACAATTAACCTGCACATATGCAATTAAATGAATCATTCTCTTTCTTTTTAAATTTAAAATTATGTATAATAAACATGTAACATGAATTGTAAATGAGCAAGAAAATGAAAGATACATAACAGGTCAACCTTACAATCCACAAAATAAATACCTTAGCAAATTTATATCTTTCTCTAGTCATTTTTTATATTTAAAGAAATAATATTTCTAAAATAGCAATTTTTTTTTCTTTTTTTTCTAATGCCAGCTCCACAACTATCACCTCATCCTCACCTTCCGCTGGCTCCTGCCTAGACCGAAGTCATTATTTGCTTCGTTTGGAGTATGAGGCTAACCTCTTCGAATCTCTAGGGAAACAGTGCTTTTAAAGTCATACTTTATTAAAAAAGAAGTCTTTTAAATTTTGAGTTTCCCTTTACCGTATTGGGTCAAATCTAGTTGCATGGACTCTATAATCTCAAAATAAGTAGAATTATAGACAAGGACAGTCTTAATTTTTGCCTTTTGTTCAGCTGTTCCATCCAGTTTAGCACTTCTACTTCTCTCTTCTATTTTTTAAACTGTCCCAGTTTTCAGGCTAGTTTATATATTCACCTTAACTGCAAGGATGGATGAGAAGAACAATGAAAAATAAATTCCTATGGAACATGAATGGAAAATTGAAATGTTCTCTACCCTTAAAGGGGAAGAACAACACAGAAGAATAAGAGGTGAGATGTGAGTGTCCCTAGTCACTAACTTTCCTGGCAGTAAATTTAATTGGAGAGTATGGCAGATATACCCAAATAGGTTTAATGGAGGAAACAAATACATGTGTGGGGAATGAGTGCTATTTTGCTTCTTACTCCCTTCTTATATCCTATATATTTCCTGTATCTTTCTTATATTCTATATTGGAAAGCTTATGTGGTCAGCATGATGCCACATTCCACTTAGTGCCCTTAATTAGATTCAGAGTGCCTGAGAGAGTATTCCTATTACTTTTATATGGTGTAATGGGGGATTCCAAAATTTTCATAAACCTAGTGATATACTTAGAAAGATGAGATAAACTATCGAACTAGAATAGGCCCAGGGACAGAAAAAGGAAGTCTTAGAGTCTAAATGAGGGATGATAGTCTTCAGCAGTTGTGACTAGTCACTAGCTCACACAAGAGACTTAAGATTCTTCCCTGCCATTATGAAAACACTTTTTTTTTTTTTTTCCTGGCATCCAACAACAGCTTGAGAAGGAAAAAAGAAGAGACTTCTTCAAAGAAGAGGTCCAACACTCATAAGGAGTTTGGTCTTTGATTAGGCAAGCATCCTAGGGTTTGAGCCAAGCTTTTTTCTGCACTCTATGTCTTTATTCTACATCTCCACATAAGCACATACACACACACCCATACAAATACACATCATTCCTAACATAGATGAATTTGGTTTTAAATATAAACATGAATTGTTCATGCTGTAAAAGATTTTAGAAAATACCTAGAACAATTTACATTGTTTTCTATGTATGTATGGATCAATGAAGATGATCTAAAATTAAGTGAATTGCTGAAGGTCATTTGATTGGCAAACATACAGATAAAAAACAAAACTAACAATTTATCAGGACCATTTAGAAACCAGTGTTTTTTTCCCCACACAAAAGAGTTTATTACAATCCTTTGTTTTTTATCATTGCATATATAGAACTCATTGCTTCATTTTCTTATTAACCTAAAAAAATATTTACTTCCACCTGGATGGGAAGGTGAATAAGACATGTTCCTTACAATTAAGAGTTTATAATTTAATGTGAGAATTATAAATGTAAACAAAAAATATTACACATTATTGTCACAAAAGAAAGAGATAAATGAATATATAAATGATTCAAAGTACAAAATTATTTATCAACTTATTACAGATTATAGTATAAATAGGATGTCATAAACTTTGCTAAATGTTGTTTATAGCACTATGGAGTCTAAATTTCTATTTGGCTAAATATTGCTCTATTTTTTATCAATCCTCCTCCCCAAATTTCCTGTGATAAATAATTTCCTATGATAAATAAACAAAATAAAGATCTTGTAATCTCACCCTGCTGGGGATACTCGATAAAGCCATTTTTTCTTCTTGGAATTGCTGGGTCAGAGAGGGAGCATTGAGATGTCATGTATAATTATAGCCACCTCTCGTTGACTGAAATCCTTTCCTCCAGGACAGGTGCACCTCTCTACACTCTGTTATATTTTCTGCTTCGTTATACAGTGTCAAAGCACTGCCTAGGCTGCTGCAGTCTCCCTCAGATGTCTGACCTCTACACCATTGTTTCTTGTTGTCTAGTGCTCTACCACCTCTCCATGAAAGAGGCCTTCCTTTTTTGTGCCTGGATTTTTTTTTTATAAGCAAGGTATTTTATTTATTAGAATTATTATATTAGAATATAATATATTATATTAGAATTTGTGTATTTATTCATTCATTCAAGTAATACGTCTGAGATAACTATTATTTGCTAGGAACCCTCCATCTTAGCAAGAAAGTATAGAACAGATTCAAGTCACTGGGAGACTGAGAACTGTCTGACACTTACAAAGATTCAAGCTACTTTACAGATAGACTTATTTCTGGAATTACTCTTTATGTGTAAGGATTTTTCTTAAAGGCCCTGTATTGTCCCTATATTCTACAACACAAGGTATAAATTAAGGCACCTAGAAATGGGGCCAGGAAAGTCTTTTTTTCTCCAGTCCTTATATAGTGCTAAGCACAAAGTAGATGTAAAATATCTATCATATTAAAAAATTTTTTATGTTTTATTAATGATCATATAGTACATCATTAGTTTTTGATGTAGTGTTCCAAGACTCATTGTTCGCATGGAATGCCTGGAATATCTATTGAAAAAGTGATCCATACAGCTGATTAGACATGAATTTACACCGATTATGGGTAAGGTTCAAATTATTTCCAAATAATCTTCTAGGAACCAGAAATATCAGGGAAGATTCTTGTAAGTGGAGCATTTCTCTACATCTGAACCCAAATATAAACCCATGCATATATGGTCAGTTAATTTATGACACAGGAGGTAGGAAGATAGGGTGGAGAAAGGATGGTCTCTTTAAGAAATATGTTGAGAAAACTGGACAGCTATATGCAAAAGAATAAAACTAGACTGCCATCTTATATCATATATCAAAATGAACTGAAAATGGATTGAATACTTGGATGTTAGTCCTGAAACAATAAAACTCCTGGAAGAAAGCATAGGTAGTAAACTTCTTGACATCAATCTTAGAAATGATTTTTGTTTTTGGTGGGTTTTTTTGGGTTTTTGTTATTTATTTATTTAGGTATCTGACTCCAAAGGCAAGGGCAACAAAAATAAATGAAATAGGACTACATCAAATTCAAAAGCTTCTGCACAATGAAGGAAACCATCAACAAAATGAAAAGGCACTTACTGAATGGGAAAAGATATTAGCAAATAATATATCCAATGAAAAGTTAATATACAAAATATATATAGAACTCATTTAACTCAATACCAAAAGAACAAACAATCCAAGTAAAAAGTGGTAGAGGATCTGCCATTTTTCCAAAGAAGACATATAGTTGGCCATCACATGAAAAGATACTCAATATCACTAATCATCGGGGGGAATGCAAATGAAAACCATAATAATCTATTACCTCATGTCTGACAGAATGGCTGCTTTCAAAAAGATAAGAAACAATGTGTGTTGGCAAGGATGCACTGCTGATGGAAATATAAACTGGAAAAACTGGTAGGGAAAACAATATGGAAGTTCATCCGAAAGTTAAAAATGAAACTACCATATGATCCAGCAACTCAACTTCTGGATATTTATCTAAAGAAAACAAAAACCCTCACCCAAAAAAATATATACACCCTCATGGTTATTGCAGCATTGTTTAGAATACCAAAGATATGGAAAAAGCCTAAATGTCCATCAATAGATGTATGGATAAAGAAATCATGTATATACACACACATATAAATGCAATACATATATTGTATTATATAAGTATTATATAAGTATTATATAAGTATATAATACAATATATATACACTTTATATATATATGTATAAGTGTAAAATATATATATATATAACTCATCCATTAAAAAATAATGAAATCTTGCCATTTGCAACAAAATGGATGGAATTTGAGAAGAGTATTGTGTTAAGTTAGAGAAAAAATCAAATACCGTGTTACTGTACTTATAAGTGTAATCTATTACAAAACAAGATAGAAACACAAATAAATCAACTTTCCTGTCCCAGACTTATAGATACAGAGAACAGAGTGGTGGTTACCAGAGGGGACCAGAGTAGGGGTACAAAGTAGGTGAAGGGGATCAAGGGGTATTCCAGTTATAAAATAAGTAAGTGATGGAGATGTAATGTACAGCACAGGGAACATAACCAAAAATACTGTAGGAACATGTATGGTAACAGGCGGCAACTAGATATGCTGTGGTGATCAATCACAATATATAAATGTCAAACTACTGTATTTTACACATGAAACTAATAGAATATTAGATATTAATTATACTTCAATTTTTAAAAGAACCTAACAGGAAAGAATAAGATTAATAATTTCTAGGTGCCTGGGTGGCTCAGTTGGTTAAGTGGCTGCTTTGGCTCAGGTCATGATCCCTGAGGGGGATCCTGGGATCCTGGGGGTCCTGAGATTGAGTCCCACATCAGGCTCCCTGCTCAGTGGACAGCCTGCTTCTCCTTCTCCCTCCACCTGCTGCTCTGCCTACTTCTGCTTTCTATCTCTCTGTCAAATAAATAAATAAAATATTGTTTTATTTTTTATTTTTTTAGAGATTTTTTTTTTCATTTATTTATTTGACAGACAGAGATCACAAGTAGGCACAGAGGCAAGCAGAGAGAAAGGGAAGCAGGCTCCCTGCTGAGCAGAGAGCCAGATGCGGGGCTTGATCCCAAGACCCTGAGATCATGACCTGAGTGGAAGGCAGAGGCTTTAACCCACTGAGCCACACAGGTGCCTCAAATAAAATATTTTTAAAAAAGATAAATAACTTCTCTACATCTATGTTTACAGTTAGAAAATGACTCTTCATAAAAAAAGTAAAGTACATCCAGGTGGAGGAGTGGGGAGTGGAATTAGTAATACCAGGGTATTACAATCTTAATTTATTTTCAGGTTAAAATAGACACTTTATATAAAATGCATGCAGAGCTAGAATATTTTTATAGTAGGACCACAGTTAGCTTCTCTAATACTTCTGAAATTAGATGTCATTCAGAATTTAGATATTTCTAGTTTGGAAGAGATAATAAGGTCTACACACTATAAATTATATTGCACATGCTGAAGGGTCCAGGGCAGCAATGCCAAGATCAAATCCAGGAAAAATTTTTGGCAGTAAAATGTATGACTATTCACACTAAGTAAGAAATGAAGATAAGAAAATATGTCAGTTCAAATTAGGTTTTGTTGCCAAAAGATAAAGGAGAGTTCAACTTTTATTACCAAATGAATTATAAATCTCACTTCGCTTTCAGAATTTTGAGATTTTGGAAAGGCAAATAAGAGATTTTGGATCTATGTTGCTTTATTTACTAATCTTTGAAAATACTTAGAATAACTAGAACTTTATCCTAACCTCCAGATTAACCAGACAAAGATTGCTTTGGGTAACCTGGGCAATATTTGCATTAGTTGACACAAACAAATACTTAGATTAGAAAACAGAGGTGGATAAATTATCACAAATACTTTTTTTTTGCCTAATACTATGACAACATTATCTCAGTTTTACTCCCTCATTGCTAGCTGTTTCTTCACATTTTCCTTAGTTATTGCCTCATCTTTTTGACTGTTGAATGTTGAAGAACTACAGTATCTGAACATTGGTCTTCTTGGAACACACCTACTCCAATGGTAATCAATCCAATCTGGTTTTAAGGCTTTAAAGTCATACAAATGATTTTTAATCTATTCTACATCTAAAACATCCATGAATGCTAAACTCATTAATATGCCACTGTCTTCTAAATATTTCCATTTAAACTTAAGATGCAAAACAAATGAAAATGGTTCAACATGTTCAACAGGGTTGACGGAGAAGACCTGAGTGGGGGAATGGGTTAAACTAAGGATGGATATTAAGAAAGGCACTTGTGATGAGCACTAGGTATTGTACATTAGTGATGGATTACTAAAATCTACACCTGAAACTAATATCACACTGTATATTTACTAACTCACTATACTTTTAATGCTATCCCTATAAAAATACCAACAGAATTTTTCAAAGTGCTGGAATAAACAATCCTAAAATTTGTATGGAAAGAGAAAAGACCAAGAATCACCAAGGAAATGTTGAAAAAGAAAAAAAAAAAAAAGCTGGGGGTATCACACTGCCTGATTTCAAGTTACATTACAAAGCTGTGATCACCAAGACAGCAAGGTACTGGCACACACACACACACACACACACACAAAAAAAATAGACACATAGACCAATGGAAGAGAATAGAGAACCAAGATAGGGATCCTCAACTCTATGGTCAAATAATCTTCAAAAAGCAGGAAAAAATATCCAGTGAAAAAAAGACGGTTTCTTCAGTAAATGGTTCTGGGAAAATTGAACAGCTATACACAGAAGAATGAAACTCAACCATTCACTTACACCATACACAAAGATAAAATCTAAATGGATGAAAGACTTCAATGTGAGACAGGAATCCATCAAAATCTTAGAGGAGAACATAGGCACTAACCTTGTTGACATTGGCCACAGCAACTTCTTTCTAGACACATCTACAACAGCAAAGGAAACAAAAGCAAAAATGTACTTATGAGATTTCTTCAAGGTAAGAAGCTTCTGCACAGCAAAGGAAACAGTCAACAAAACAAAAAGATAACCCATGGAGTGGGAGAAGATATTTGCAAGAGACACTACAAAGAGCTGGTATCCAAGATCTATAAAGAACTTCTCAAATTCAACACCTAAAAACACATAATCAAGTAAAAAAATGGGCAGAAGACATGAACAAACGCTTCTCCAAAGAAGACATACAAATGGCTAACAGACACATGAAAAAAATGTTCATGTCATTAGCCATCAAGGAAATTCAAATTAAAACCACATTGAGATACCACCTTACAACAATTAGGATGGCAAAAATTGACAAGGAAAGAAACAACAAATTTTGGAGAAGTTGTTACACTCTTGGTGGGAATGCAAGTTGGTGCAGCCACTTTAGAAGAGGATGTGGAGATTCCTCAAAAAATTAAAAATAGAGCTACCCTATGACCCAGCAATTGTACTACTGGGTATCAGCCCCAAAGATACAGATGCAATGAAAAGAAGGGCCATATGCACCCCAATGTTCATAGCAGCAATGTCCACAATAGCCAAACTGTGCAAAGAGCTGAGATGCCCTTCAACAGATGAATGAATAAAGAAGATGTGGTCCATATGCACAATGGAATATTACTCAGCCATCAGAAAGGATGAATATGCATTTTTGCATCAACATAGATGGGACTGGAGGAGATTAAGTGAAATAAGTAAAGCAGATAAAGCCAATTATCATATGGCTTCACTTATTTGTGGGACATAAGGAATCCCATGGAGGAGATTAGGAAAAGGAAGGGAAAAGTAAAGGGGGAGAAGTCAGATGGGGAGATGACCATGAGAGACTATGAACACTATGAAAAAAACTGAGGGTTTTAGAGGGGATGGGCAGGGGAAGTGGGTTAGCTCAGTGAAGGGTATTATGGAGAGCATGGATTGCATGGAACGTTCGGTGTTATATACAGTGAATCTGGGAATACTACATCAGAAATTAATGATGTACTGTATGGTGACTAACATAAGCTGAATAAATAAATAAATAAATAAACATTAACTGGAATTTGAAAAAAAAAACTTGAAACTAAAAGGGGGAGCACAAAAAAATAAAATAACCTTCCTGTTAAATGAATAAATATCTCCACTTAAATGACTAATGAGCATTTTCAAACAATACATGTCCAAAACTAAACTTCTTATTATCCTATAAATCCTATTCCTTATTGCAGTCTTCCAAAAAGTTTTCATGGCTGTGCTGGATACAAATAGCTGCTCCGTTGTCTTAGCTACTTTATTATTCATACACCTGTAATAGCCTTTGCCACCTTAAGCCATAATTTATGTCCATCTTTCCCCCACTAGGCTCTACTCTTCTTTATTTTTGTTTGATATTAGTTGAGATAGATTGATTATCAAAACACAACTGGCTTTTTAATTATTTTTATTAAATCTCAATTTGAGTGCATTTTTAAAGTATAATTAACATACAGTGTTTTATTAGTTTCAGGTGTACAAAATAATGACCAAATAATTCCATACAATACTCAATGCTCATCACTGTGAAGGCACTCAATTCCTTTTGAAGCCATAATTATTAACAGTGGAATGCTATAACATCATTACTGCAGAGATTACAGGATTTGTAATTGTTTAAAATAATCATCTTAATTAATACTGTATTATATAATTTATTTATTATATTTGTCATCATTAAAACAATATTCTTACTTGAGTTTCTCTGACACTAGCATTTATTATATCTGGTAATGAGATTTTGAGAAAGAAGCTAATAATTTTCCTAAACATCTTTGGAGACTTGTCGTTATCTACCAAAAATAACGTAAGAGTTGTAAAGACCAAATTTGCTTAAGATGGTTTGTAATACATTTTATATTTTATGTATCAAATAAAAGAATGTGAAATTGGCTTATTATCTGCAGTCCATTCTCAATCTATCATCACATTTTTTTGGTGGGTGGGAAGGAGGAGGAATATTTTCACAGGCTTACTTAAAAAGCTTCTAATTTATGAAAAGATATAAAGTTTTCTAAACTATCTTAAAATTTTTAAATGTCAAAAATATTTTAAACATTAATAATAAATTATGCATGAAACATATTTATGGCTTGTAACTGGTGACTGAGTAAACTCCTTTTAATTTAATTTTTTATTTTGGAATAATTGCAGATCCACCTGCCATTATAAGAGATAAGACAGAAATATTTTTTACATTATGCCTACTTTTTTCCATTAATAATGTCTTTCAAAACTATAGTGCATTATCACAACCAAGAAATTGACATTGATACTGATGCAGTCAAAATAGAGAATTCCATAGCCATGTTCCTGTTGCCTGTTTATAGCCACAACCACTTCCCTCCTATACCTCTTCTCTATCCTTAACCAACTGGAAATCACTCATTGGTCTTTCATGATAATTTCATCATTTTAAGAACTTTATATGAGTGGAATCATACAGTATATAGTCTTCTTGGACTAGTTTTCTCACTCAGAATAATTATCCTGAGATTTATCCATGTTATTGTGTATCAATAATGGTTTTGTTTTTTGGTTTTTTATTTTGTTTTGCTAAATAGTATTCCATATGGATGTGTAGTTGTTTGTTAAAACTCTCACCTGCTGAAGGTTATCTGATTTGTTTTCAATTTGGGCTATTATGAATAAAACTGCTATGGATATTTGTGTACAGACTTCTGTGTAAACTTAAGTCATCATTTATTTGGGATAAATGTCTAGGAGTATAATTGTTAAGTCATGTGGTAATTTACTGTTCAGTTTATTAAGAAATTCTCAAACTGTTTTCCAGAGTACCTGTATTATTTACATTCCCACGAGGGCTCTACTGAACATTACGGGTAAGACATCCACCAGACACCATTCTGGAGATGGAACCTCCCATCTGGCAGATCTTTGGTGAATCACATCCTCTATGCATCCAGAAGGCAGAGCATCTAGACAAAGAGACTAGAGTATTCTTAAGGCTTAAGACCTCAGGGAGTTCTTTCCTATTAGTCCCTTTTGGAATAGGAATGCCAATTATATTTTAGGAAGATGTAACTTGTCTAGTTTCATGGGTTCACAGCTGGAAAGGAATTTTGCTTCAGGATAAATTATACTTTAAGTCTCATCCATATCTGATTTAGTTAATATTTAGAGAATAATTTGGTCTTAAGATCTTAGAGTTGATGATGGAATGAATTAAGACTTTGGGGGCTATTGTGATGGAGTGAATGTATTTTTCATGTGAGAAGGACATAAATTTTGGGGTGTCACAGGCAGAATGTTATGGACTACATGATTATACCCCCTTGAAATTCATATGTTGTAACCATAATTCCCAGTGTGGAGGTATTTGGAGATGGCACCTTTGGTAAGTAATTGGAGCATGAAGGTGGAAGCCCCAGGAAGGGATTAGTGCACTCATTAGTAAAGACCTTCAGCCTCCAGAACTGTGAGAAATAAATGTTTATTTTTTATGTGACACAACCTAGGTTATTTGTTATAGCATTTTGAGCTTACTTAGGACAGTGTTATGCCTTCTTTAAATGTTTGATTAAATTATCTAATGAAATCTTCTGGCCCTAGACATTTCTTTTTCTGGAAAGTAAGAATTCAGTTTCCTTAATATTTATAGAGCTATGTTCAAATGTTCTATTTTAAATTGGGTAAGTTGTGATAGTTTGTGCTTTTTAAGTAATTGGTCTATTTTATTTATGCTGTTAGATTTATACATGTAGAATTAAGGTATTTCTTTATTCTTTCTGGGGTTTTTAGGGTCTGTAGTTCTGCCTTTTATTCTTGATTCTAGAGGTTTATCAGTTTCATTGATCTTTTCAAAGAAAGTTTTTTGTTACATTCATTTTCTCTATTTTTCTCTTTTCATTTTTATTGATTTTTTTCTCTTCATTCTTTTTCTTCTTCTTGTCTTGAATTTATTTTTTCTTTTTATAGTTTCTTGAAATGAAAGCTTATATTATTGTCTTGAGACTTCTCCTATTTCCTAATAATTTCCTTAGAAAATTTAGTGCTCTAAATTTCTCAGGACTGTTTTAGTTGCATCCCATGAATTTTGATATGTTTTATTTTCATCTTTCATTCAGTTTGATGTATTTTGTGTTCTAAGACATTCTCTTTCACTGATGGATTATTTAGAAGTGTATGGTTTAGTTTCCAAGTGTAGATTTTCCTGTTACTTTTGTGTTACTGATATCTAGTTTTAGCTGCTTATGAACAGAGAACGCATTCTGTATGGTTTCAATCCTTTTAAATTTGTTGAGTTTTTTTAAATTCTTAATGGCCTGAGACATGATTCATTTGGTATATGTTTCATGGGATCTCAAAAATTGTGTATTTTTCTATATCCTTGAGTAGGTGTTTTATAAATGTCTATTTGTCTCTATTTATTGGTTGTTTGGATAAGTTCACATATATACTTTTTTTAAAGATTTAATTTATTTAAGAGGAGAATGAGTGAGAGAGTATGAGAGGGGGGAGGGTCAGAGAGAGAAGCAGATTCCCCATGGAGCTGGAAGCCTGATGCAGAACTCGATTCCAGAACTCCGGGATCATGACCTGAGCTGAAGGCTTCAGCCCACTGAGCCACCCAGGTGCCCCAAATATATATATTTTTTGATTTCCTACATACTTCTATTGATTTTTGAGAGAGGAATGTTGAAGTCTCTTGCTATCCTTACAGATCTGACTCATTCTTTCAGTTCTATTGGGTTTTGCTTCATCGCCTTGTTTTTGGTTTATATACGTATAAGATTACAGTGTCTTGGTGGTGATCCATTTTTATTATAACATGTAGAATCTATCTGTCTCTGTTAATTTTATTTGCTCTGAAGACTAGCTTCTTTGCTGTTAATATAACTATTTCTGCTTTCTTTTGATTAAGGTTTAGTTAGAAAAATCTCCCCCCATCCTTTTACTTTTAACTTGCTGGTGCTGTTATATTTGAAGAAATTCTCTTTAATTAGTGCATGTTCGGGTCATGCTTTTAATCCATGCTGTCAATCTCTGCATTTAATTAGTATATTTAGACTATTTACATTTAATATAAATATGGCTATAGTAGGACTTAATCTCATAATTTATATTTTATTTGCCATTTGTTATCTCTGCTTTTAATTTCTCCATTTTTCTTGCTTTCCTATGATTTACTTGAATTTTCCTTAGAATTCCATTTTTATCTATCTATAGTACTTTTGACTGTATCTTTTTTTATTTCTTCTAACTATTATATTATATAAACACAGCTTATGTCTAACTGATGTCAACATTTCATCAGTTTGAATGAAATGTAAAAACAGTATATATCCCCTTAGTATATATCTGTTTATCCTTCTTCATTTATAATTTTCTTAAAAATTTTATATACTTTTCAAACATATTATACACCCATATCAAAAAATGTTAAAAATTTTTGTTACAACCATTAAATATAACTTAGAAAATTCAAGAGAAGAAGAAAATTTTATTGTACTTATCCATATTTTGTTCCTATTTGTTCTTTCTTTCTTCATGGGGTTCAAGATTCTTCCTTTATTGTTTCCTCTCTGTTTAAAGAATTTTCTGTAACCATTCATTTGGAGTAGGTCTACTGGTGACAAATTCCCTTAGTCTTCTTTTATTTCTGTTTGTTTCTGAAGAATACTTTCACCGAACATAGAATTCTAGTTTGACATGTTTTTGTTTTGTTTTGTTTTGCTTTGCATGCAATGCTTGAAAAATGTGCCACATCTTTCTGGCACGTGATTCCTCATAAAAAATTTACTAGTATTTTCATTGTTTTATTCCTTATAAGTATTTTCTCTCTTACAGCTTTCAAGATATATTCTGTGTTTTTAGTTTTCCATGTTTTCCAAATAGGCTGTGATCCATGTCTTACTATGAATTTCATTGAGTTTAATGTGTTAGGCTTATTGTTAGATGGTTTATGTCTCTTGTTAAATTTGGGATGATTTCAGCCATTATTTATTCAAGTAATTTTCAGTCCTAGGACCTCTCTCCTCTCCTTCCTGGCCTTTGATAACACAAATGTTAGATTTTTATTTATAGTTCTACGTGTTCCAAAATTAACATACTCTGTTAATTTTGTTTCAAATCTACTTTCTCTGTATTGTTTATAATGGGTAATTCTATTTCTATTTCTATTTTTCTATATTCAGGATAACTGGTTCTTTCCTCTGTTCCTTTCATTCTGTTTTTGACCTTATCCATTGAGTTTGTATTTCTATTTTCATATTATTACTTATAAATTTTCCATTTGATCCTTCCTTACGGTTCTTTTTTTTTTTTCCTTTGCTGAGTCTTTGTTTCCATTTGCTGCAAGCATGTTTATAATTTCTCATTTAACAACTTTAATATGACTTGGCTCAAATTTTTTCCTGGTAATTTAAACATCTCTGTTATCTCAGTGTCAGAGTCTTTTGGTTGTTCTTTTTCATTCATTTCGAGGTTTTCCTGGTTTTTGCTATGATGAGATTTTCTATTAAAACCTGGACATTGTATGTATTATAAGAGTCTTTATCTTTTTTAAGCTTATTGAGTTAGCCTGCCTTCTTTCCAGTCTATCAAGTGAAGGACAGACATCACCTGTTATTGCTAGATGTGGTAGAAGTCTAAGTTCTGCACTCATCCTCAGTTAACATACAAGTAGGAGAGGTATGCCTAATTACTTTCAGATAGAAGACTAGACTAGACTAGACTAGACTAGCTGGATACCACCCTGACTGGGAAAGGCTGGAAGGCCTCAATGCTCCACAAATTATCTCCAGTAGCGCTACAGAAAGGAAGTAACCTTATTATTGCAGGGCAGTAGTGAAAGCCCTGATTCTCTTGGACTCCTCTGAAGTTGCCCAGCAAGGGGAGTGTGGGTTGTCATGTTACTATAGCAGATTCACCACCTGGTCTTTACCAACCATGGGAAGGAGAGGTTTATTTACCAGCGAATATAAGAGTCATAGCTCCCTACTGGCCCTTTCTAGACCAGAGAATGGGGTTTAGAGTTCTTTGCTACAACAAGGTGAAGGTGGAAGTCTAGGCTTCCTTTTCAGTCTCTGCTGTTATGGGTAAAGGTCAGACCATATATTTTTCTGATATTTCGGGTTTTTTTCCTTTTTAAAGATTTTATTTATTTATTTGACAGAGAGATATTACAAGTAGGCAGAGAGGCAGATAGAGAGAGAGGTTGGGGGGAAGCAGGCTCCTTGTTGAGCAGAGAGCCCGATGCAGGCCTCTATCCCAGGACCCTGAGATCATGACCTGAGCTGAAGGCAGAGGCTTTAACCCACTGAGCCACCCAGGTGCCCCTATTTTTCTGATATTTGGCTACAGTTGAGCAGCTACTTTGAAAAGTTTTCTGTCTTGCTAGGCTGCTCTTTCTTTTGTCGTTTTATTAAATGAGTAGGTCTTTCTTGGAGCTATTTTTTTGTCTGTGTCTGTTGGATTTTCCAGGTTTTTGTCCCTCCAAATCTGGAGAATATGAGGCTAAAGGAAAATGCAGTAAATTCACCATCATGTGTTTGAATTTTATAGTCCCTAGCCAGTGTGATTTCTTTTTCTACATCTTTCAGAGTCATTTTATCTTATACATTCTTTTAGAGTCTCTCTCCACATATATGTATATGTGTATACACACACACACACACATACACACACACACTGAAGCCAAATATATACTATATACACATTAGTGGACACTAATATACATTATACTATTATATTACATATTATTATTAATATATATTAGTATCCAGGGTTTATATTGTCCAGGGTTTGTAGTTGTACTTAGTAGAATAAGAAAAATATCTCTACTTCATCTACAAAAAATTTTCTCAGAAACAAAAAATTTCAATGACATTTGTATGTATATAATTATATCCACGTATTAAAGAGAGATTCATATATTCATATAGGTATAGTCCTATTTCCTTAGAGATGCTCATAATTTGAAGACAATCAAGAATGTGAGTAACACTCTCAGTTTTTTACCTTTAGCTCCTACCTAGTTGTTGTTGTTTTTTCTTGGAATACAAATTTGTATTCTTTCGTTTGCTGCAATTTTTTTTTTCATGCTTCTCTTTGGTACCTATGGTTGTTACTCTTCTTTAATTAGTGGTATCATCACTGCTGGTTACCTCAGAATCACTGCCCTCTCTTCTCTTGTTTCCAAGATCCCTCTTCCATCCTTTTTCTGATACTGAGCCTGCAGCTAAAGGGATAATATAACCCTCATCTAAATATTGTCATTCTATCAGTCTTAGGAATTACTGTTATTAGGAGATTCTACTTATGTTGGACTTTAATTACCTTTTTGAAAGAATTAAGAGCATGTCCTAGAGCTATGCCAAAGAAATTTGAGTGGCATACTACATTCTCAACCCCAAAAATAGAGAATAAGAACTCTAAATTTTATGAAGGCAGGTATTAGAACTCCCTGTCTTCCAGATAGACAATATTACTATTTAAGGCAAAAGAAAAAAGTGAAATTGACAACCTGCTATTTGTGTTTGTACACAGTTTACAACACAATTGTTGCCTTTTGCAGTTGATAGGTTACAATCTTGACACATACTCTTAAGTTCTGAATTGCAGTTAATTCATCAGTTCTTAACTAAAACGTATTTTTTTGTTTTAAATGCTAAAGTGAATAAAGAAAATTTGAAAGTGAAAAGTGAATGCCCATCCATCATTTTAATGGATTAAAAAAAGTGTGAGAATTACTAAATGAGTTCCACTAGTATAAATTGCTCATAGGGGAAATTGAATCATCAAAAGTAGAATTTGAAAACTTTAAGAACTGCTTAAAGAAATAAAGGATAAGGCTAAAATATCTCCATGTCTAAGAGATGCATATATACTCTTTTTCTAATTTTTTTAACAAAAAAAAAGGAAGCATGAACACATGTATTATTATAGAGTAAGGTATATTTTCCATAATAAATATTGGTAAATTCAAGCTGAAATTACTCCAGAGAAATAGAAATGTAAGTAGAAAATAACAGTATGCAATTTTCTCTAGCCTATTTTTTAGTGAAGAAACCCATGAATTTATATTCAAACTAATCTGAATAGCTCTATCAGGATTTTCAAGGTAAGGCAAACTGGAGGAGGTTCTGAAATAATCTGCCTAGATATCATCAAAACAGTTCTTTTATTTATTTAACATATTTTTGGTTTGACTATGTTATTTCTTTGAATGGAGAATAGACTCTACAATTTTTTTTTTATGTGTATCAGATGAGATGGAATCACAAGTGAAATCGAAGCTAAGATAGATCATAAGCCTTACTTCCCCAAGATTCTGTCACAGAATGGAGTAAAACTAGATTAGCAGGGTACTCCTTTCATAGTCCTAAGAAACTAGGGCATTAACTTTCATTGTGCATTCTGTAAGAATCTTTTCTGGCTAAGCAGCCTGTTAAGTCTCAAGGAAAGTCACTGAAGCTTGAATTTATGTGCAGATTTATACCATAACATTGGAGTGATACATAAACATATTCTATCATATTGTTAAATCAACCAATATTGTGAATTAATTGTATCCCACTGGAAGATTTACAATACAATTCAATGTACCATTAAAACCCCATTTCATTTGCTACAGACAAAATGCAGATATGACTTACAACCTAACAACTAATAGGACTTTAAAATGCTATTATATATCATTCCAAATGTGAAATACAGAACATCAGGCCTGATCTCCTATGCAGTAGACTTTTTCAGTGAATATGGATATAGGCATATTTTCTCTTGTCCTTCGTTTATGCAGAAAATCATTATCTTGAACAAATTTATTAAAATATATTAAATTTATATAAAATATAAATTTATATAAAATTTATTAAATTATTCTGAAACACCTTGTGTATTTTGACTTGCTCTTATGTTCCCTGGGCCTATTGCAGAAACATCACTTGTATTTTCTATTTTTACCATCAGTAGCTGTTTCTCATGTTAAATGGATGCAGCAAGAATGTTTATTATAGTTATATCTAACCAAATGTAATGTAGGTCTCTTTATAAAGTTCAAGAGAGAGTTTGCATTGAGATCTAAGTTACATGACTAAATATTATAAAATAATATGCATAATAAAAATTTATGATTTTTGAATGCATATTATATTCCAGACTCTCTAATTCATGCTTTACAAATATGAACTCATTTAATTCACTCAGCCAGTCTACAGGATAAGGATTATTATCTCCATTTTAGAGAAAAGAAAATTGTGATTTGGAAAGGCTGAATAATTGATCCAACAACAAAAAATAAATAAACTCCATAAAACACTAATCTTTTGTTTTAAAATGGTGTATAATATGCATTTTATGGAAAAGAAAAACATTCTTTGTCTAATTTTCTGATACGATTTAGATCCTGACAATAGAGGAGACTGGTCTACATTGGTGATTTGGCTCAGAAATATGTGTTTATACTGACACAAGTTTCAAAGACACAGGTGGTAGGGGGTGGATTCTGCTAAATTTAAGTGGATAATGGTGGTGTCTAGAATACTCTATGCACCTTATTTCCAAACACTGGATAAAAAATAAGCCTTTATCTCTTCTTTAAGAATTTTTAAATTGACAAAATCTTGCATAGGAATGCAAATAATAGACCACAAGTGTCCTAAACGAGAGCATGGCTTAAAATATGCAAAGGAAAATACACTGTCTTAAGAAATGCGTATTATGAGGTGCCTGGGTGGCTCAATTGGTTAAGTGTCTGCCTGAGGCTCGGGTCATAATCTCAGGGTCCTGGGATCAAGCCCTGAATCAGGCTCCCTACTGAATGGAAAGTCTGCTTGTCTCTGTCCCTCTCCTTCAGCCCCTCTCCCCTGCTCAGGCTGTGTCTCTGTCTCCCTCACACTGACATAAATAAATAAAATATTTTTAAAAAAAGAAAGAAAGAGAAAAAGAAAATGTGTATTATAAAAAAGCAAAGAAATTTTTAGAAAATATTTAAAGTAAGCAGGGACTCCAAACTAACATAAAAGATCAGAAGAAATGGACACAGAAAAAGAAGAGAAAGGAAACTAGGGGAGGGGAGAAATGTTAAAATGCAGTATCAAGATGTAAAATCTTCAGTGGTGGTAATAAAGGACAAAAAGTTTCACTAGATGTTTAATTCATTGGTGAACAAAGTAGTGTTTAAAAGCTTTATATTGATTCAGAAATAAAGGAGAAAGCTATGATAATTCTAAGAGCAATGAAGAAAAGAAACATTCGTTTTATGGATAATGAGCACGTCCAAAGAGAAAACCAGAGCGTGCTAAACAGAAGCCACTATTGAAGTCAAAATATCCTGGTCTACAGATCAAAACTCTATCCGTGTACAAAGCAAAATCAATTAAAAAGACTAACTTCCTGACCTGTCTCCCTGTCTTTTACTGTCTTTTTCAGAGATATAAGAAAAAAATCCTGCATCCAGTTAGACAAAAGACATATAATAATCTAATTGATTGTATACTTTTTTTTAAAGATTTTATTTATTTATTTGACAAAGAAAGAAATCACAAGTAGGCAGAGAGTCAGGCAGAGAGACAGAGGGGGAATCAGGCTACCTGCTGAGCAGAGAGCCCAGTGCGGGGCTGGATCCCAGGACCCTGAGATCATGACCTGAGCCGCAGGCAGTGGCTTAAGTCACTGAGCCACCCAGGCACCCCTGATTGTATACTTTTCACCAATACTAAATTCAAGAAGAAAATATATCTCAGTCTAAAGAAAAAGAACATTTGTGGTTCAATAATTTTATACACAGCCAGGATGTATTTATGAGCATAACTAAGATTTAAACCTGAAGTGTATATAATGGAATATCTCTCATTATAATCTCAATAAATATGTTGTAAATTATAATAAACTTAAGTGCACCAGAATACAACTCACCATATTATCAACTTAATCACCAGAATATAACTCACCGTATTATCAAAATTTACAATTTCAGAAAACTGCAAGCTAAGTTAGTGTTACATTTCCTAAATTTCAGTACAGTGATTTGTCAACAGCTCTTGCTACTGCTTTTATAAAGATATTTTATAGTAACGCCCAGTACTTCTTTTCCCACTGTCATAGCATGTGGTATTATATGAAAGTTTGATGGTTTACCCCCTAATTTTAACAAACATATAAGAAGTAGTCTTAATCAAATACCATATGATTTCACTCACCTGTGAAATTTAAGAAACAAAATGAAGATAGGAAGGAAGGGAGGGAGGAAAGGAAGGAAGAAAAAAAGAGATCACAAAAAGCAGATTCTAAATATGCAGAACAAACTTGTCAGAAAGGGGCGGGGGCTTGGGTGAAATAGGTGAAGGGGATTTAGAATATACTTATCGTGCTGAGCACCAAGCTATGTATAGAACTGTTGCATCACTATATTGTACACTTGAAACTTGTATAACACTGTAGGTTAATTATAGCAGAATTTAAGAAAGATTAAATATGTAGTCTTATCATACTATCATATATACATATGGAACATCATCAGATGGAACACTAGCTGTGTAGGTCGTGCAACATTGTGCAAGGCAAGGTAACTAGAAATGACTGAATTAAGATGGTATTATAAAAATTCATAAAAATTTCCTCATGAATATGCAAGGAATAAAATCATGTAGGAAAACTTTATATTCAAAAGGGAATATCATGCAAATTAAGGAATGTATAAAGATAATAATGCTGTGGATGTAATGATTTGAAAATCAAAATAAAAAAGCTAATTTTACGTGCTGGGTAGTGTACAAAATGTTTTATATAGATGATCTCATTTAACCTTCAAAGAAATGTCCCTCATTTTAACATGAGAAAACAAGACTTAGAAAGTTTAGAAAGTCACAGAACTTAATCAAGATGGTTTAGTGTTCACTAGTAAATAGAGACTAAATTTAGATCCAGGAAGCCTAAGGATGCTTTCAGAGTCATAGAAAAACATTGTTACACTTAAGTAATGCTTATGTAGTAATGACTGATGATTTATTTAGTGAAGTTTTATTACTTTACATGCGCTGCCAAAATTTCTACCGTTCAAATGTATGAGCAAAAAAATTATACACTATTCACATAGACTGAGAACTAGAAAAATACCACAGAGAGAATTTTAGAGCTCAAAGGGATCTCTGTAGGGTCAATTAAATGGTTGCTTTACATCTGCAGGCTAGAGATTCCATCAGATTCATAGGAACCTATATTAACACAGGCTCTGCAAGGAAGGCAGCTGGCAACTTTTTTAATATAAATGTGGTAAGACCTGAAGTCCCTTAGCGAACAAGCTGCTGTAGGCTGGTGAGTAAGAGTCAGCCAGACTATCCACCTCTTTATGAACCACATTCCAGCACCATGCAGTAACAATTAGACAGCCACACCGCTGAGAAGAGGACATTGTCAGCAGGAGAGAAAAATTAATGGCATGTGAATATGGCTGAAAAGTGGAAGAACAAACGCTGAAAACAACTGTATGTCTCTAAGCACAGCCTATCACCATGTCAGAGAGCAATTATCCAGCCCAACTCCATTTTAGTACCACTTCAGTTTCTGTAGAAATCCATTGTTCCCTTTCCACCACTGCACTGAAACTACTTTACCTCCTCTCTTCTTCATCTCTCTTCTAGGTGTCCTTAACAGCTAAGTTCTCTGGCCCAAGTCTCTGCAGGCTGTTTTCCTACTCTAGAATGTAGCCATAGGTCTCTTTCTATATGACACATCCAGTTCCATCCAAATGTAGATGCCATTCATTACACTCCACATTTTATTGCAGTTTTGTTTTCCTTTTTATTTATATAACCTAGATTGATTGTCAAGGTCAATCTTCTACAGAACCCCAAAGTAAAAACATATAAAACAGGAGCTAAGGGGTACCTACGTGACAGCCCGGTAAGCGCCTTCCATTGGCTCAGGCCAGGATTCCAGAGTCCAAGGATAGAGTCTGTGGGTTGGGCTCCACGCTCAGTGGGGAGTCTGCTTCTCCTTCTGCTCCTCCCCTGGCTCATACTATCCTTCTCACTCTCTCTCTCTCTCTTTCTCTCTCTCATAAATAAATAAATAATAAAATCTTTAAAAAAAAAAAAAAGGAGTTAAAATGGTTGAGGTAAAAGACAAATTTCTACCAGTTTAACTTCTAGGTCTCTTCTACTTCTGCCTCATATTGCTGAAATATCAGCAACCTTACAGGTCCTCCAAAGAATGTTAGAAATCCAAAACCATTTGAAAGCCAATAATTTATAATGAAATATCCGCACTTCTTTGTAAGACACAGGGTTTCCTTCGTTGACTTTGTAGAGCTCATTTCCAGTTATCTCCCATCATACTCATGGTCCAAACAATTCTGAAGAACATGAAGCAGATGAATGGTCCATTTTCTTACCATTTTGGACTTATACATGTTATTTTTACTGCCAAGAAGTACTACTACAATACCTTTTTCTCTGTTTCCCCTGTAATATCCAGAATTATCACATAACTTCTCTATAAAACCTTTATCTCTTATGAGGCAAATCCATTACTCTTTTCTTTCCCCACTGCATTTTCACAAAATATTAACAGTGCTTTTGTCTTACTTTATAGTAATTATTGGCATACATGGTTGTATATTTGTTATATGTTAATCTCATTTCATTCAGAGATAGTGCCTTACTTCTCTTCTGACTTAAGTACCTAGTATAGTGCCTGGCATATGAAAGATGATAAATGCATGATTATTATGCAATTGAATTTGAGGTCCTGCCAGAGATATGGAATTTGTAAAAAATTATGCTTCTAATTACCAGCAAAGACAATATTGCAATCCACGTCCACTGCCAAACATTTCAATGACCTTGACAAAACACCACATAGACTCTGAACCTTCCAAATGAATTTAGGACCATCCCCACTCTCCAAGTTCATGTTCCACAGTTCACTTTCTTAGATTTCTCCTGTAGCTGCATTTCTCCTAAGGCTGTAACTAGAGTGAACAAGTAAATGCTTAGCAAGTTGAAAGTGGTTGACCAACTAATCACATCCACAAACTTGTATATACACTCACTGTATATACACTCAGCTAAGCATTGTGGATGAAACAAAAGAAACTGAGAGTTCATCCTTGTTTCCAAATAGCTTACTTTCTATTATGGGAGATGAGATGTGTCTCCAATTGTTATATTCTACTACATACATGATAAATAATGTTAGAGTACTACCGACTCCTAGTCATATGAGAGAGAGTTCTTCCAACACTAAGCTTTATTTCTAAGGAGACTTTTTGGCACAATTGGCACTTGAATTTGGATCAGATAGCAGGAAGTACCTCCACAAGTGAAAGAAACACAAAAGATAATTCAGAATACCATAGAAGGCTCCTTGGATGCTGGCTAGGCCAGAAAGATCTTGGGAACAGATGTGTATATACCCACGTATGTGGGAGACACATGGCACCTGACTCAGTGCCCAGAGCACAGACTGCCAATAATATTTATTGAATTACAAATCATAAGGAGTCTATAAAATATACAGAAAACTAAGAGAGTCTAAACAGATCAATAAATTCCAGAAACAGGAAATGATATCCATCTAGGGCATGGAGCTGATGTTCAGATGGCCAACAGCAGGAAGCAGCATGTGAAAAGAGCTAATGTGGGTCTTTAGCAAACACCTGGAACAGGTGGTAAAACCAATGGTGAAGTGGATGTAGAAAGGCTAGCTCTGTCTGAAGGACCAGAAAATGAATCCATCAGGTAAAGTGTGCTTAGCAAAAATTACAGAATATTTAGGTATTATAAACTGGAAAGTTAGTTGGGCTAGACTGGCAAATAGTATACATAATTCAATTTTTTTAAATAATCTAAATGCCTATTTAAAAAAAAAATCTTTTTCCAATAGCATATATTCTTTTCTTTTCTTTTCTTTCATTAGTGGCAAAACAATTTTCCCCACTAAGGAATCCTCTGCTATACCCATGTCTTTCAAGTATTTTCATGTGAGTATAGTTGACATTCAATATCACGTTAGTTTCATAGTGATTTCATTACATAGTGATTCAACTTCTCTATCTATTATTCTATGTGCACCTCAAAGTGTAGTTGCACCCACTTTTAATGCCACATCTGACCCTCTGTATGATTCTAGAGTAAGTTCTTATAGCATAGATGATCTGGAGATTGTGCCTTGTGGTGGAGGTACTCACTATATCAGATGTCCACCTTATACCCTACCAACCCTTTCATGATTTATTCTTTAATCAGACCCTAAAATTCCATTATGGGGAATAAAAATTTGTTCATCATGATATGGTTTTAGAGGTAGAAAAATTCAGAATTTACTTTCTTAACAATGGGCCATTTCTGACACTTCTCTGATGCTGGTTGAGATGTGATTAACTTTGACTGATTCAGTAGTGCTGATTTAAATGCACCATTTTTTGCTTCACTGATTTTCAATCAATTGATATTCATACTCCCACTTATTAGCTATAATGAGTCAGAAATGGCTAATTTTCCTTCCAATGAGCAAAAGAATTTTCCCCACAGTTGATTTGATGGGAGAAGTGATTATTTTTCTCTATTTCCTTTCCTATTTTTGATGAAATTTTTATCAATTGAGAAATATTTTAAGTGAGGGAAGTAGTACATTCAACAAAATTGCAGCAAGTACTACTGTGTGGTATATGGAAATTTATACTGTATTTGTGAAATGACTCATTCCACAATAATTTAATTTTTTCCCATTTTCAAAGGAATCTGTTGCCATGCACCTTATATCTTGTTTTATGTTCACAAGTAAGCACTCTCTTCCCTCCACAAACCCACACAAAATACCCCACATTTAATGAACATCCAAGGTAGTCTCATTTGGAATCATTGGTACTTACAAAAGAGGCACAAGAGAAATCTACTCCTATAATAGGTCAATGAATTGACCTATTGTAGCTAAAAGGAACTTTTTAAAAGTCCCAGGATTCCAACTGAAATTGAAACAGTAGGAAGTATTGCAGAAAATACAGTGTTCTGGCTTTCTTTTTATATTTTGCCCACAGTGAATAAGGGAACTGAACAATGTTGACTCTAGAAATATTTTCTGAAGAGATGATTTTGTTTTAATTGTAGAGCAGCTTGTGGTATTACTATCATTAAGAATTTTGAGCAAAAATTACACGACAGAGGGTCAGTTAGCACTACATATTTTGAAAAATGTGAAGACAAAACAAAATCTAAGTTTTGTAGAATATTATGACAGAAAAGAGATGTCATACATAAACATGTATTACCTACTATACCAGCCAATTTCTCAGTTCTTAATCTCTGTTTACCACCCTCTTATTCATTCAATAAGTAGACTCCAGGGAAGGAAAAGCAGGAAGAATAAACAATGAGCAAGATTTTTGAAGAGGGGATGGTAGACTATACAGTAATCGGGAAGACATATAATTGTGCAAATGTAGTGATATTCAGACCAAAAGATTAAGGCGTAATAATAATAATAATGAATAGTCATAATAATAATGATGATGTTAGCTTTTATCAAATTTTTGTTATCCAGCTTGCTTTCTACCTTGCGCCCTCATTCTTCAAGGAGACAGAAAGGAAATCTCAGCCAATTCTGTAAATTCTGATTGATTCAGAATAATCTCCTACTACAGTTTTCCCTTGTCATTTCCTAGGATTGTATTTAAGTGGTGAAAGAAAGAGAGATTTACATAGTGCCATGGTGTCATGTGAAGAGTCCTTCATTATTATCTCTCCACATTATCACCCAGTGAGAAATGGTCATAACAGATATCAGATAATTGATTGGTGGAGGCAGATTGTTAATGCATCATCTTCAACCCATGGATCTTTGATCAGATCTTTTCACTCTCACTTGGTGCAGTATGCTGCTACTCCTGTGACTGCTCTACAATGGTAGGAGACTCTATGAACACACCTGATGAACCTGACTAGATACCACCCTTGATTACGTGTTGACCATAACTCTGCTATGAGGTTGGTTGCCTTGTCAGTTCTACCCAGGGATACGAAATGCAAGCTTTTTGTTGTCAAGCTCCGAATCTCTCTGGAGTTCCATTACCCCAAACCCCACCATTGAAGGAACCTCCTGTTAAGGAGAGTGAATCTTCTAAGGTCTTGCCTCTCCACCAATTAACATTTTTAGCCCAGAGATAATAACATTTGTCTTTTTAGATAATAGGAAGCAGTCTCCTTAATCTGTTGTCATGGTTCTAGATTTTATGGTCTTTGATCCTGACAGCCTTAGATTTTGATACTCAATACCAAGATTTCTAACTCCATCATATCTTTTTAAACCCTTCTTTGTTTCTTTCAACATTCCTCACATCAAGGAGTTATATAGTCCAGTTTGATGGAGAAAAGCCACGGGATCAAAATGAATTACCAGAGCAAGAAAAAAAGATTAATATATCAAAATATCATTATGCCACAGAAGTAACTACAGAATATAATAAGTATTATAATGGAGAATGCTCTATTAACATAGAAAAGAATGCTGGTCAAATATCATTATTCTACATATGATCTCCCTGATATGAGGAAGTTGAGAGGCAACATGGGGGGCTTGGGGGTAGGAAAAGAATAAATGAAACAAGATAGGATCAGGAGGGAGACACACCATAAGAGACTCTTAATCACACAAAACAAACTGAGGGTTGCGAGGGTGGGGATGGGGGTGAGGGTGGGGGGGAGGTATAGGGTGGGGGGGTTAGGGACATTGTGGAAGGTATGTGCTGTAGTGTGTAAACCTGGCGATTCACAGACCTGTACCCCTGGGGCTAATAATACATTATATATTAATAAAAAAATTAAAAAAGGAAAAAAATCAATATTCTAAATTACATAAAAAGTGATATTAGATTTAGTACTTTCTTTCTGATCTCCCTTCCACCTAGAGTTTATCCCATAAGGAATGTCTATGTTTATGGATTCTAGTTTATGTAAAAATTTATATATCTATTATATCACATTTAGGTTTTCATCTTTATTATATATTTATTATAAATGCAAAAACAAAGCTTTGGGGTGTTTTGTTTTGTTTTTAGTCAGAGATATATTATCATTATTCACTTAGAAGCTAATAATAATCATGTAGTTCCCCTACATCACAATTCTTACTCCTAAGGAGGTACAATAACCTCAGAGCAAATATCCTATACATAGAGAAATGTTGGGGAAGGAGTAAAATCTTATTTATGTAAAATATAGGAGAGGAAGCTTTCCTTCCTCTACTAAAAGAGAGAGAGAGAGAAGAGAGAGAAATCGTTGCTTCTCAGAGACAGAATGGAAAGGACCCTGGATTCTCATTCTAATCTTTTGGAACTAAATAAATCTTTATGGGGCATATAATCACAATGTCTTCAATTTTGCAGCACAGAAATATCTCCTAGGTCTCATCCCACCCTTGAAAAGTAAACACATATCTCCAGAGCCAGTAATCCTTTTTTGAGTTCTCACTTCCTATAAACCATTGTAAATTGTTTACCAGGTTGGCTTCTAGTCCAGGATCCAAAGTTTCAATAAAATTTCAATTAAAAAAAATCTATGATTAGACTAAAAACATGGATTTTTTTCTACCCCATATATCTCAGATATAAATACATAGAGCATGTAGGTATTACACTTGGTATTCAGAGTATATAAACCTTCAACTTCCATAAATCTCAAGTATAATGAACAAATACTTATTTTTAAGAATCGATAAACAAAACTCCTTATATTTGTCCAGTAGGCCCTGAGCTAGTCTTAGTGCTAGAACCAGTATCAGTTGAGCATTGAAAATAGAGAGCTCCAGAAAACCAGAGATAATGTCTTTTTGGAGATCTCAGATGGGCTATTGCAAAACTATTATTTTATTTCTTACTATACCTTACATAAGCTCATATGTGACTGTCATAAATGAAACACAACACATTTGCTCAAAAATTAAGCAAAACATCACACTTGGAATAAAACTAGATTTCTAATTCTTACATCAGTGGCCCTAGAAATGTTCTGATGGTAAACAGTCACTGTTAAATTTATGTGATATTTTATGGGACGCCTGGGTGGCTCAGTGGGTTAAGCCTCTGCCTTCGGCTTGGGTCATGGTCTCAGGGTCCTGGGAACGAGCCCCACATCAGGCTCTCTGCTCAGTGGGAAGCCTGCTTCCTCCTCTCTCTCTCTGCCTGTCTCTGCCTACTTGTGATCTCTGTCTGTCAAAAAATTTAAAAAAAAATCTTTTAAAAATTGCATGATATTTTATAATAGTTTCCATTTTCTAATACAATGAAAGGAGAGTCTTATTTTTCTTTTTTACCCTCTGTTATCTGTATCAAGACCATTTATTTATTTTTTTAAGATTTTATTTATTTACTTGAAATAGAGCATGAGCTAGCAAGAGAGGAGGGAGAGAGCACAAGCAGAGTACAAGGAGAGAGGGAGTGGGAGAAGCAGTTTGCTGAACAGGAAGCCCGATCCTAGGACCCTGAGGTCATGACCTGTACAGAAGGCAGACACTTAACGGACTGAGCCACCCAGGCACCCCCCAAGACCATTTGAAGAAAAAAATTATTAAAAGAAACGAAATTTATCTTTGAAGAATTTTAAAAATATTTTAGTCCTTTAGTTTAGAAGACATTTGATAACGTGAAATTGATTAAAAGTTGAAAGATGAATTAAATTAAAACGAGATTTTTATTGCTTGTTAAATGAACATTTCAACTCAAAGAACTTTTTAGTTTCAAACTCTCTAAACTTTAAAATCAGTATTTTCTGATCTTTCAATAGAAACACAGTGACATAAAAAAGATCAATCTAGAAGCACCAATTATGAGAATACACACTAGTTGAAACTGTAGTCAAATGGTTTAAATAAGGTCTAAACATTAGGGATATTAAGTGTTCATTTTAATGCTGACATAAAAGAATTGTAATAGGTTTGGATTAGCACTTTCTTATTTTTACTAGGTAGTTAGTATTACTTCACCTACCTTACCAGACTATTATATAAATGAATATAAGCAGAAACATTTAAAAACTAAAGAATCCTATTCCAAATGAAGAAAATCCATTATGTTACTGAACCCTGAATATTCCTAAATTTCTCAGGACATTTCCACCATAACAATGATTGTTCTTTGTGTTGCTAAATGTGAAGGTGTTATTTGTAGTTTACGTGACTGCTTTGTATTTGCTTATAAAGTGTTCATAAAATATGAGTATAATAGAATATACATCAAATCATCTTCATTTTTCTGAGATGAATTCTGTTGAATGTTTGATCACAGGTGCATCAAATAGTTTTGTGTAAAGATACCTACTTATGCTAATTTGCTCAATCAAAAATACATAAAGACAATCTAATGTAGCAAGATGTACAAAGAATGAAACTAAAACCATTTTCCCTAGAGTTTGTTTATTTGAACAACCTATTTTTAATCTGTATAATTTTTTATCTAGGAAATCTAAATTTCCATTAGCATAACTGAACATACAAAAGGCAGAGATTTATAGTTGTGTCTAAGGCCCTAATTTTGATTTTCACATGAAATATGTGATTTTCACACACATATGTCATCTTCTATAAAGGAAAGTGATGAAGCAATTATCCACCAACACCAGAACAAATGGGTTCACAAGATTTTTCTAGTTGTGGGCTGCAACCAGATAAGCACAAACTGGTAGGTGTGGTTACAGCTGGCTAAAACAGAGGGGTAGGAAGACAAAGACTCTTTCCTGGATAATGTGACATTTGAGAACTAGACCTTGCAAGAAACATGGGTGAGTGGAGGTAAAAGAAATGCAACTAGAAAAGATAGGGGGACAGGAAGCTGCAGGATTCATTTATTGAATAATGAGCAATGTTTGTGTGAAGGGTAATAGAATACACCACCCCCATCTAAGCCACTTTTATAAATTTATTATTTTGACCTTCAGCACTTGAAAAACAGCAAATACAGGGAGAGGTTTACTCTGAACTCCCCTTATCTATGCAAAGACAGATCCCCAAAAAGGAACTCAGTTGTCATCAATCCACTCTGTGAAGTTTCATAAACAAGGGAAGGTTGACTCTTGTCACAGGAGACTAGAAGTGACACCACACCTAGTCAGACTTTGTCACAAACTATAATGTCCACCATTATTTTTCTAGGGTCTACTCATATTTCCTAGATGGTGGAAATAAAGGAGGATCCAAAGGCAAATGTTGGCGGTAAATGTTGCCAGGGACTTTGACAGAGTAGGATGATAGCAACTAAAGGACAGTCATTCCAGTTTGTTATAAAAGCTACAGTGGCTTTCAAGAGATTACATTTTATGTTTTTATTAATCCACCAAGTTCTTCCATTCTATTTTCATTTACATTACAAATGAGGGAGCAAAATAGCATAGTGGCTAAATAATAGGAATTGGGATCAGGCCAAAATGGTTTGAGTGTCATCAACGCCACTTTACAGATGTGTGATTGAGCAAATTATTTAACATCTCTACACTTTGGTTTTCTCTATTGTTAAACAAAATACATACCTAATTATTATGAGAATTAAAAGTGAAGGTATGCCTAAAACAGCTGGTGGGATAAATTCAAATTTAAATCTGTATGTAATGTGGTGTTAACGATAGAGATAATAATTTTCCTGAAGGAGAGGATTCTGAAAACATGGTAGACTAATTGTGACTTGGCTGCCTTTCCCTGTACTTCTAACAACAACTGTCTTGTCCTGTCTGATGTAAACAGCTGCTGGGACTCACTGATGACAGGATATAACTAAGGGTGCGGACTGTACTGAAAGGTGAGGGAAGGTGAGTTTGTGAGTTTCCCAGGGCTGCTTCTCTTAGGGACTGGATACATGGCTAAAAAGCACACAATATATTTGCATACATACAAAGAATTAAAATTGGAAAATCTAAAAACACTTAAAAGAAGCTAAAAATTACTATTGAATTGTAACATAAAAGAGAGTTGAAAATTTTAACTGGTACAAAGAATGTTTGCCTCAGTTATTTTAATGAACTAGTTATTTTAATGAACTACAGCATTGAACTCAAGAGTTTTCATCAAATGAGTAAACAGTGTTGGACTCCTTGTGACCTGAAGGAAGTATAATTGGTCTCTGGGCAATATAAGCTTTTGGTACAGGCCTTTTACTATGGAAACCATACATTATACATATGTTCATAAAAAGGAAACTATATCCAATAGCCTTATCAAAATGCAAAATCATTCTGAAATGTCAATAGAGTAGTTGTAATACAAGCCAAATCTTCAGAAGATTCAAGAAATGAGTAGATGACAAAGAAGTTAATTTAAGGTCATCAGCCTATTCTTGAAGATATTTGGTAAAGAAGAGAAGGAGAGAGGTCAAGATCTCAGTACTATGGCAAAATTGAGGATAAATTTTGGGTATGTCTGTCTTTATAGTACAGGGAGACCTGGAGATATTTGTAAGCTACAGTAAATAGCTTACAGAAAACATATTGAAGATATGTGAAATGAAGGGGAAATTGATGCGAATGTTACAGGAGCTATTGGGGACTGGACCTATCGTGTATGATAAGAGTCTACATATTGGTTTAGACTCCCACTGTGAGCTCTATGAGGGCAGCAGCCACATCTCTCCTGGTCAGATTTATATTCTCAGTGCAGACTATCATATTCTCAACTACTTGATAATTTAATAAGTGGATATATGAGATGGAAAATACAGAAGTATTAACTTTATAGGGGAAAAAGTAAAACAAGCATAAAGTTAGGGCAAATGGCTGAAGTCTTGCAGTGAATCAGTCTGGAAGGAAAACTTTGAAGTAGGAAGATGGGATTATCTTTCTCCCTTACTGAGAAGGGAGAAAAAGCTGGTGACTGTGAATGTTTTGGGCTTCAAAAGAAAAGGCATTCTGTTTTAGAGAGTAGAGGTTAAAGGCACTTTGGAGTCCTATCTATGTGTGAATCCAAGATCCAATATTAACAAATATGCAAATTAATAATTTGTATTTGCTTCTGTTTTCTCATTTGTTGAGGAGAAAACAATATGTAACTCCCCAGCAGATTCAAGGAGTCCATGACACCAGAGATGTCACTAGACCAAGCCTTCCATTTAGCAAGCAGCATACCCACTGTCACGTTTAGGTTTCACTGAGTGAGTGTGCAGAAAAATGACCTGCATATGGGAAGCCAGGAAGAGCCCAAGGCTGACACACTCTACTCCCAGGCCAGGCTTTGAGGGATGTGTCCTCATCAGGAGCAAAGTCAGAATCTGAACCTGAGAGCCTGACCTCTAAACTTGGCTCTCCCACTCGCCAGCTGTGTGGTCTTTGGAAATTCACTTATCTAAGAGTCAGTTTACTCATCTTTAAAATAAGTTTAACAGGACGCCTGAATGGCATTTGCCTTCAGCTAAGGTCATGACCCCAGGGTCCTGGGATAGAGTCTCCCTTGGGGTTCCCCACTCAGCAGGAAGTCTGCTTCTCCTTTTGCCCCTCCCCCTGTTTGTGCTTGTATGTGCTCGCTCTCTCTCTCTCTCTCTCTCTCATAAATAAATAAATAAATATTTAAAAAAATAATAGTTTAACAGTAACATCTAACTTGAAGAGTTGCTTTGATGATTAAATGAATTAATGTATGCAAAACACTTAGAGTAGCATCTGCATATTAAGAAGTATAGGAACACATTAAAGTTAGAAAGAAAGAATACTTTTAGGGAAATGAGGGTGGAATACAAGCATTGGTCAAGAGAGAATGCAGGTTGACTGGGAAACAGAAGTGGAATGGGTAGGGATGAAGTATAAGATGAGATAAGGCAGAGGCACCTGGATGGCTCAGATGGTTAAGTCCAACTCTTAAGTTCAGTTCAGGGTTGTGAGATGGATCCCGTCAGTCTCCGTGCTCAGTGGGGAGCCCACTTGAGATTCTCCCTCTGCCCTTCCCCTGCTCCTGTTCTCTTTGTCTCTTAAAAAAAAAAAAAAAGAAAGAAAAAGAAAAAGAAAATGAGACAAGACAGAAAGGAAAGTGTGGCAAATGAACATAAAAATTAAAAAGAGAAAACATATATGTGAGACTCATTTTAAGACTGTTTCAAACAGGGGTGCCTGGGTGTCTCAGTCATTAGGTGTCTGCCTTTGGCTCAGGTCATGATCCCAGGGTTCTGGGATCATGAGCACCACATCCGGCTCCCTACTTGGCCAGAAGCTTGCTTTTCCCTCTTCCACCCGCCCCCAACTTACTGTGTCTCTGTCAAGTAAATAAAAATCTTAAAAAAAAAAAAAAAGGCTGATCCAAACAAATATTTTAATTGTATAATCTAAGGCCAGATTGGGCACAAATCATGGGAACCCAAATAATAAAATGGAATTCATTGTTCGGAAAATTATGTTAAAAAACAAACAAAACATTTTTTAATTGTTTTCCCACATATCTTGTTCTAGTTCAGTCTTGTTAACAGATTTTTTGGAGAAAAAGATGGTTTTATACTCTTACTGGCACCTGTGATTAAAATATCTGCTGTTAATTTAAAATTTGAAGAATTGACAACACTTTTTTTCTTTCAACATGTCTCAACTGGAGATTTTCAATACTTTTTTTTTATTATAAGACTTGAAATAACAGAAACCTTGTACTGTGTGGATTCTGGTCAAATTTTAAAACAGGAAATATTGAAAAGTTGAAAGACTAGTATAAATATGACTGGATGTGTTCTATCCTCAATAAAAATGCATAGTTTGAGAAAGTGAAATATCAATTTTTATATTCATCTTTTACTTATATGGAAATGTAATAGTTATCTATCTATATGTCTATGATCTAGAAATAGAGGAGAAAGTGACACATACGGGTAGATAGTTCAAGATTTTAAAACTAAACTTATTGATCTTTATAGATCTGTTAGGTATAAGTAGGTAAGATGTAGAGTACTGAATAATAATAATAATTATAAAATTTATTAAGAAAATTTTTGTACTTATAGTGTATGAATATTTAAAATAAAAGTTATGGAAATTGAGTAGTTATGGAAGCATGATTTCATGGCAATATCCTTCACATCTTTCTCAAGTTTTACTTGCTTAAACAAAGATAAATGATAAATGATGTCATAGAAAATTTGAAAGATATAAGCATGATTTATTCTAGAGTTTTTATAGGAAAAACCAGAAAATTCAAACTTTTTCTAAGTATTCATGTATTATGTACAAAGTTTAAATATATACAATTCTTTTTAAAAAACAATCCTGGTAACCCAGATTCCAAAAGAAATAAATGAATGATTTTTTTTTTAATTTTCTAAATTGATTCTTAAAGTTAGTTTCTGAAGAGAGATGAACAGCATAGAAGATCTTTTAAGCTGATGCCTAAAATCATTTTTCTCAAGAATATTTTAATGATTGGAAAAAACCTTTATTAATTTTTATTGTGGGATTTCACTTATATGTGGAATCTAATAAACAAATGAATAACAAACAAAAAGCAAAATTAGACCTGTAAAGATGGAGAACAAACTGATCATTGTAGGAGGGTAGGTGGGGAGAGCAAAAGGGCTGAAGGGGAGTGGGCGATTTAGACTTCCAGTTATGGAATAAGTCACAGGAATGAAATGCACAGCATAGGGAATGTAGTCAATGGTGTCGTGATAGCAGTGTAGGGTGGCAGACAGTAGCTACACTTGTGAGCATGGCATAACCTCTGGAGGTGTCAAATCAGTATGTTGTGTACCTGAAAGTAATGTACATTTTGTATCATCAAGTATACTCACATAAAAATAAATAAACCAATAAATTTACAAATGCTTTCACTCAAGTTTCAGAGCTGGAAATAAAAACCACTCCAAGGACATGATACAGAAAGGATTTAGTACAAGGAACTCGGTGCTTACAAAATTATTTTTAAGTGATGACAGATTCAATGTCCATAAATCCCCCAGTATTTTTTGGTTTTACCATCCCAGCGCAGTATCTGCTGCAGACATTAGAAAGGCAGTGCTCCTTACTGCCTCTGTCATTGTTGCCATCACTACTGCCTCACATCTGTGAGGCTGGTTACCAGGCAGTAGAACACGAAGTCTAGTATTGCAAATACTCATGATTTTCAGAATTGCTTCTCGGCCAACACAGCTGCAGAAAAGGACCTCCATCTCCTCTCTGAATTCCAAATTTCACATACTATATCTTAACTGAAATCCTTTACTGCAAGGGAGTTTCACAAATGCAGTTTTTAGCTTTCCAACTATCGCTAGTGGAGACAGAGTGAAATGGAGTCTGAACAAGTCCATTCAAGCCTCTGCCACAAGCAGAACACAAAGCTCCATACACTGTCTGATTTTAAAATCTTAGGAGGAAAGAAAATAAAAAAGAATATATCAAAGTTTAACTAGTGATTGTATCCAGATATCGAAATATAGGATGATTTTAACTTTCTCCTTTGAATATTTATTGTTAAATTTAGTAAATAAGAATATAGCACTAGTTTTAATTTTTAAAATATATATACATTTGTGCCTGTGTAGTGAAGAATTTGGTCTTGTCCATAGAGAGGACTGCCAGGTGTCCCTGGTTCTTAGAGTTAACTTCAAAACACTTGGAATTTCCAGAGGGATAGAATCATCTTTCTTTTTCATATAAGCCCCTAGAACCACATTTGAAAATCTGACACTTTATGCTAGGAGAGGATGAGGGAGGGCCTCTCTGATCACAGGATATTATACAGACTCCTAGGACAGGGAAGAGTAGGGACTGACCATGTGGGAAAATTAACCAATTAATTATGCCTATTTAATGAAGTCCCAACATGAACTCCAGACTCCAAAGCTTGAGTGAACTTTCTGGGTTGACAATCTTCCATGCATGCTGTCATACATCGACATGGGTATAGTGATGTGTCCTGAGGACAGCAAAGCTTTGTTTCTGAACTCTCCCAGACTCTGCCCTATGTGTCTCTTCCTTTGGCTGATTTTAATAAATTTGTTCCCTGTAACAAACCATAACCATGGGTATAACAGATTTTGATGTTTTCTGTGAGTCCTAGTAAATTACTGAAACTGAAGGCAGTTTGGGGAAATTGATTTTGCCTTTCATGCCAAAAATGAGGGTAGTCTTTTGGAAGAATGTGTCTCCAGGTCTTTTATTCTGGCTAACTCCAGATAGTACCAGTCAGAATTCTTTATGGAAACTATAGAAATGGAGTTTGAATAGTATAAGCAAAAAGTCTTATTAGAAATATACCTGGTGGCTCACAGAATCTATAAGAAAGCTGAGAAAAGACCTTGGAAATAGAATAAAGGAAATCAGGTCTGAAAGAAGTATTTTCTGGTCACTCCATTTAAAAAAAAAAAAAATCCCGTATAACTCTTCCTGGCATAATTCTCAATTATATACTGTCAAGTATGTCTGTTCTACTATTTAGCATATATATTTTCTTTGTCAAAGTGTAGGCTGAAAAGACATGGTCAAAGACTCTTCCCTTCTCTGTTTTTATTACCCTTGGATATGCTTCTCACTTACAAACACAAATCTTGGCTGTGTGACTTGCTTTGGGGAATGGAAAAATAAAAATGGTGACATGAACAGAGATTTGAAAAGTGCTTCATCACTTCCAAACTTGAGCCTAAGTAAACCTCCAAAAGGGTGGGAAACCTTGTAGAGCAAAGTTAAAGTGATCTAGTTAACTGCATGCTAATTGTCAGAAACATGAGTGAGGTCATCCAAGACTTTTGACCACAACAAACATACCACTCAACCTCAGGGACTTGAGATCCCTGAGCACAAATCAGTCCAAATTAAACAAACAATCAAACAAACAAACAAACAAAAAAACAGGTGATCCAGACAATCCTAAAATAGGAAAAATGGGCATAATTATAAGCTACTAAGCTTTGAGGTAGATTTTCTTATAGGAACAGATAATTAATACATAAAAGTTGGTGTCAGTCAAGGGTTAAATTGTTTTTCTCTTTGCCTGTAGTGCGAATGTTGAGGGATAGGGCTAAAACATCATAGTGGAGAAGCACTATAGTCTCAGTTCCAATATTTATTCTAACAAGGGGGAATCAAAAATTCAAAATTTCTGTTGACAGATACTAATTTTGAAGTTCTGGTATATTTTTGTCTATTTTCTTTTGTCTTTTTTTATTCTCTTAAAAAACTGTATCCATTTACCTGACCTAATTATGAAATATTACAGTATATTTTCAAGCACTTGACAAAAGTAAGTATTTTAATATTAAAAAATTATTGGGTGTCTGGGTGGCCCAGTTGGCTAACGTCCGCCTTCAGCTCAGGCCATGATCCCAGGGTCCTAGGATCGAGTCCCGCATCAGGGTCCCTGCTCCATGGGGAGTCTGCTCCCTCTGACCTTCTCCCCTTTCATGCTCTCTCTCACTGTCTTTCTCTCAAATAAATAAATAAAATCTTTAAAAAATTAAAAAAAATATTTCTGGGTTTTTTCTCCTTTATCCTATAAAATGATAGAAAAATAAGTACGCAATATTATATTTAAAAGCACTATTTTTTTTAAAGATTTTATTTATTTATTTGACAGAGAGAAATCACAAGTAGGCAGAGAGGCAGGCAGAGAGAGGGAGAGGAGGAAGCAGGCTCCCTGCCGAGCAGAGAGCCCGATGCGGGACTCAATCCCAGGACCCTGAGATCATGACCTGAGCCGAAGGCAGCGGCTTAACCCACTGAGCCACCCAGGCGCCCCTAAAAACACTATTTTTTACAAAAGTTATAATGCTATACAAAAAATTAAAGTAACATTTTTTCTTTCTCAACTAAATGTTATTTTATTATGTTATTGTTAATTATTAATAAATTAATAAATTATAATTTATTATGTATTAATGAAACATGATTTAGTAATAAATGTGAGTTGGTCCTATTTAGTGTTTTACCCGTGGATCTGAATTATTTGTCAGTACCACCACATAAAATAAAATTAATTCATATGGTATTAGTTGAGTTCTCTAGAGAAACAAGATATATAATTATAGAGATAGAAATGGATATAAATATATCTGGAGGGACACCTGGGTAGCTCAGTGGGTTAAAGCCTCTGCCTTTGGCTCAGGTCCTGATCTCAGGGTCCTGGATCGAGTCCCACATAGGGCTCTCTGCTCAGCAGGGAGCCTGCTTCCTCCTCTCTGCCTGCTTGTGATCTCTCTGTGTCATATAAATAAAAAAAATCTTTAAAAGAATCTGGATATATATATATATCCAGATTCTTTTATATATATATATATATATATATACACACATACACATATATACATATATATATAGAGAGAGAGAGAGAGAGGAGAGTGATTGATTACAAGGAATGGACTCACACGATTATGGAGTCTTATAAATTTCAAGATCTTCAGGCTGCATTGGTAAGCTTGATACTTAGAAGAGCCAATGTGTAGTTCTAGTCCAAGTCCAAAGACCTAAAAACTGGAACTGATGGAGCAATCCCAGTACAAAGGAAGAACAGCAAGCTCATGACCCAATAATAGCCAATGTTTCCATCTGCATGATAAGGCAGAAGAAAGCCAATGTCCAGTTCAGAGGCAGTTAGATTGGGGTATTAGTGTTTTTATTCTATTCAGGCCTTCAGATGATTGGGTAAGATTCACACATGCTAGGAAGAGCAATCTGCTTCACTTGTACCCATAGATTCAAATGTTAATCTCATCCCAAAGTACCCTCATGAGAATATGATATTTAATATTTGAGTAAATATTTGGGCATTGTATGGCCCACTGAAAATGACACATAAAATAAATCATCACACATTTATAAATTATGTGTACATAATAGATATAAGAACCCATTGTTATAGACCTTTATTTAAACCTTTGACACTAGTCTGTTTCTCCCATCTCATGCTGAATCTTTGAAGTCTGAAACATGCTGCCCTAAGTCTTTTAGTTCATCTTCCCCTATTCCTATTAATTTAAGTCCTAGCCATGACCCTTCATCATGGAGATGAATGCTATCCATCAGAGACATCTTTGATATAACTGAAGACTTAGTTTGGGATCTAAGATAATAACTGGGATATTTATGTGGGTGGAATTTCCTAGGAATTACGGACAAATTGTTTTACTTGAATAGTGAAAAATAAAGGAGAAATAGGCAACTCCAGGTACTTTTATCCAGCAACATAAGCCAAAAAAAAAAAAAAAAATGTAGAATTCCTTCTTACTGGAATTTTATTTATCCTGGTCTATCAATTACAGCATAGACACTGAATGCCAAAATTGAGCAATATTTGATTTTAAGAGACATTTGAATATAGGAGATCTAGACATAAATGTCACAGAAATTGGACATTGGATCAAATATTGTATGTAACGGCACCATCTAAAGGCACAAATCAAATCTGCATAACCTACTGAATTCTGTCCTCTCAACAGAAAAAAAAACATTTCTTTGCCATAAGAAAAAATGAAACTTCACAAACCATAATAGTTGGTGGAAAATATGATCACTGATATTTATGATCACTGATAAGTTGTTTCTCTGACTTATCTCCATAGAAAGAGATTATTTCCTATTTAAGTTGCTAGTTTTATTGTGATCACTTCATAATGCATAAAAATGTTGACACACTATGTTGTACACATGAAACTAAAATAATAATTGTATTTCAACTACATGTCAATGTAAGAAAAAAAAAGTATTGAAAGCACAATTGTGCTAGTCCCTATGGAAAGCTCTAGAAATAAATAATGCATATAAGAGCATTCTTGATTTTAACAACTCAAGATCTAGAGGAGAAAAAAGACAAAAAAGCAATTAAATTTTGTGTACTAAATTTACAGAACACATATTGACAAACAACAAGAGGAAGAGTCTTAATTCTGTGTGGGACATTGGGAAGGTATTCCCAGAGGAGGTAACATTTAATTTGGCTTTTGAAAGAAGTTTCCAGACAAAGAAGGGATGGACATTCCTGGCATAAAAGTAAAAATGTAAAGACATCAAGGGGTGACCAAGCCAAAGTATCCAGGTAGTTGCAATAAGTTCATTATGACTGCAGAGCAGAATTCATGGTTTGAAGTTTCACAAAAAGAAGATGTAAAAGTTAGGTTTGGCCACTTTGAAAGTGTGGACTTCCAATCCATACAAAGCAGTTGAAATTGCTAAGAAATCTTTGAGCCACTGGAAAACCACAGATATGTGTAATAATCTTATTGTGTTTTGTTTTAAATTACCACATGCTCATTAAAAAAAAAAAAAAAAAAAAGCAGAACATTGATAGGATATACCAGAGAAAACAAAATCACCAGTTTTCTAAATCACCCAGAGATAGCTACTAGTAATATTTGGGGCAGCTTCTCCAGGCTTTTCCATAAAAGTGCACACATGCATGCATGCAAACACACATGTACACACAAGAATATAATTCTTGTTTTGTCCCTTGCTTTCCCTACTTAAAAATATATTGGATATATTCTCCAATTTAATGAGTAGAATTGTACATTTTTTTAAAAAGATACATAATACTCTATGAATTATGAATATTAAGATTATTGTCAGTGACGTGGTCTTTTAAGAAGAGCAGTGGTGTTATCAAATTTGATTTTTAGGGGCACCTGGGTGGCTCAGTGGGTTAAGCCTCTGCCTTCGGCTCAGGTCATGATCCCAGGGTTTGGGGATCAAGCCCCACATTGGGCTCTCTGCTCAGTGGGGAGCCTGCTTCCCTTCCTTATGTCTCTACCTGTTTCTCTGCCTTATTGTGATCTCTGTCTGTCAAATAAATAAGTAAAATATTTTTTTAAAAAATTTGATTTTTAGAGTGATGCCTCTAACAAGGATGTGGAAGATCTATTTGGTTGAGGAGAAATGGTGGTAGAAGGGCATTTGTGGTTGCTGTGAGAATGTATTAACTAACTGAAGGCAAGGTGTGGGAGTCATGTAAGGACCAGGAAAACAGAGAAGAGACTGGGTCTAAGACACATATCACAGGCAAAATGTACTGTACTTGAACCTAACTGGTTCGAAATGAGGGTGGGAAGGAAAGGGTTATATATCAGAACGCACTGCTCAAACTCTGCACATTCTGAAAGCAGGCGTGTCTTCAGGACTAGCCTTTGGCTGACTCCTGGAGATAACTTCTGAGCCTTTGAAATATTCTTCCTGAAAAAAGTGGATTTTTTTATGCCTGAGGCCTTATATTTTTGTGAAGTTTGGCATGATGGGAGAGGTTGGAATCTGAGTACCTACATACCTATGTGACAGAGCCCCAATAACAACCCTATACACCATGGCTTTGAGAAACTTTCATGATTAGCAATACTTTGCATAATGTTTTTGTATATATTGGGGAGAATTAAATGTGTCTTATACTCCTTCACTGAGAGAAGAACACTGGAGGTTTGCATCTAATTTCTCCTGTATTTTACCCAATTGCATTTTCCCTTTGCTGATTTTTTTTTAAATTTTATTTATTTGAGAGAGAGGAAGAGAGAGATCAGAAAGAGCAAAAGCAGGGGGAACGGCAGAGGGAGAGAAAGCAGACCCCCCACCACACACACACACACCCTGAGCAGGGAGACAACACAGGGCTCTGGATCCCAGGACCTTGGGATTATGACCTGAGCTGAAGGCAGATGCTTAACCGACTGAGCCACCTAGGCGTCCCTCCCTTTGATAATTTTATTTTATTATAATAAACAATAACCTTGAATATAATAACATTTCTGAATCTTCTGTGTCTTTCCAGCAAATAATGGAGCCTGTGGGTTGTCTTGGGGACCCTGAAACAGAAGTTGGCAGGGAGTTTCAAATCATTCCTCCTGAGAAACCAACAGAAATGGGTGCCATTGAATAAATAGGAATTATAGAAGAATTATAGAAATGTGTATTGTGAAAAACAAGTTAAAGTTTCTGAGTCAGACATAACAATAAATTGTTAGAGTAGAAGAAGGAGAAGAGCCAAAGTACTCAAAAGAAAATGGATAGTATTTTTTGAGTTATATATGGTAATATACAACATGTAATCACACATCATATCAAGATACAGAAGTTTTCCACTCCATAAACTTTCCCAAGGCTGCTCTCTAGTCACTATCACCACCAGTGGTAGCCACAGTTTTGACTTCTATAACCACAGATTAGTTTAGCCTTGATTTTCATATGCTATATACTCCTCCATCACCACCTTCTTTTATTCAACATTATGAGATTCATCTGTATGTTTGTACATATGGATAATTTATTTCTCTATTGCTGAGTGCTATTCCATTGTAAGAATAAATGACAAATAGTTGTAAATTATGCTGAATAATGGCATACCAATGATGTTTGTGTCCTAATGCCTGGAACTTATGACAATGTTACCTTACATACAAAAGGGACTTTGCAAATATTTTCTCCCATTCTGTGAGTGGCCTCTTTGTTTTGCTGACAGACTACAGAAAAAGGGCTAATATCCAAGATCTATAAGGAACTTTTCAAACACCCAAAAACACATAATCAATGGGCAGAAGACATGAACAGATACCTCTCCAAAGAAGACATACAAATGACTAACAGACACATGAAAAAATGTTCATCATTAGTCATCAGGGGAATTCAAATCAAAACCACATTGAGGTACCACCTTACACCAGTTAGAATGGCAAAAATTGACAAGGCAAGAAATAACAATGTTGTAAATGTTGGAAAAAACACTGTTGATGGGAATGCAAGTTGGTGCAGTCACTTTGGAAAATGGTGTGGAGATTTCTCAAAAAATTAAAAATAGAGCAATTGACCTATGACCCAGCAATTGTACTACTGGATATCAACCCCAAAGATAAAGATGTAGTGAAAAGAAGGGCCATATGCACCCCAAAGTTTATAACAGCAATGTCCACAATAGCCAAATTGTGGAAAAAGCTGAGATTCCCTTCAACAGATAATGAATAAAGAAGATGTGGTCCGTATACACAATGGAATATTACTCAGCCATCAGAAAGGATGAATATGCAGTTTTGCATCAACGTAGAAGGGACTGGTGGAGATTATGCTAAGTAAAATAAGTAAAGCAAAGGAAGTCAATTATCATATGGTTTCACTTATTTGTAGGACATAAGAAATCACATGGAGAACATTAGGAAAAGGAAGGGAGGAAATGAAGTTGGGGAATGGGAGTGGGAGATGAACCATGAGAGACTATGGACTCTGGGAAGCAAACTGAGGGGTTTTTTTTGGGGGGGGGGGTGGCAGGGAGATGGGTGAGCATGGTGATGGGTATTAAGGAGGGCATGGATTGCATGGAACACTGGGTGTTATGTGCAAACAATGAATTATGGAACGCTACATCAAAAACCAATGATGTGCTATATGGTGACTAACATAACCATAAAAAGAAAGAAAGAAAGAAAGAAAGAAAGAAAGAAAGAAAGAAAGAAAGAAAGAAAGAAAGAAAGAAAGAAAAGAACTTTGCAGATAAGATTAAGTTAAAGATCTTGAGGTGGGGATTATTCTGGATTATCTTAGTGGATCCAATGTAATCTTAAAGATCCTTATAAGAGGAAGCTGAAGGTGAAAGTAAGGGAGAAGTGTCTGTGATGATGGAAGCAAAGATTGATACAATCAAGACATGAGGAATGTCACAGACTCTAGAAACTGGAAGAGTTAAGAAACAGCTTCTTTTCTGGAATCCAATAAAGAACCAGCCCTACTGACACCTTGATTTTAACCCCAAAGATTTGTTTTGAACTTCTGACCTCTAGAATTGTATTGTGTTGTTTTGTGTTGTTTTAAATCACTAAGTTTATGGTAATTTGTTGTAGAAGCAACACAATACTGATGTAAATTATTTACATTCTTCTGTTGATGGACATTAAGGTTATTTCATGTTCGGTGCAATTGCGAATAACATTGTTATGAACTTTTTTTTCACAATGCATTCAGTGAAAAAATTCACTTATCTTATGGAGGGTGGCATAAGAATAAAATTTCTGACTCATAAAATAGTGGTATGATTATGATAATGGAAACTGGTAATTTTCCAAAGTGGTTGTACCATTTTATACTCACCATTTCCTCCATATCTGCACAAACATTTCATATTTTTAGTTTTTAAAAAATTTACATATTTTGATATGATATCTCTTTGGAGTTTTAATTTGCATTTCTTTGAGCAGTATAAAATTTTTCAATACATTTTCCTATGTGTATGGACTATGTGGCTATCATTTTAAGATTTTGATGAAGACCATGGGCTGCCCAGAAAAAAAGTACACATAAAAATGAAAACATCTTCACATGATTTTAGGGGTTTTACGGGGTCTTGACACCTTTGGCCAAAGTTTGACCTTGGATTTTGACAAGGTTTGACCTTGGCTGTTGATATTTTCTCCACATTCTGTCCCACACTTTTGTATTCTAGCAATCTTGAACATCTTAAAGCGTCTTATCTCCATTCCTTTAAAATATGTTACCTCCTTCAGACCCCCTATTCTCTCCACGGTACACCTAGCTCACCAATTTTCTCCTCCAGGAAGTGTTTTTTATTTGTCCAATCTCTTCTTTTTAGGTATCTCCTAAGCCGTACCTCTCTTTTTATTATCAAACTTAATATATTCACTATAATTATATGTTTATTTTGAACATCTTAAAGTCAGTAACTCTGTAATAGTAATGTTAAACAGAGCATAAAGCTTATGGTCGACACTCAAATATTTGCTGAATAAATAAATGAAAGATAAAACACTTAATTTAAAAAAATAATATCACAAAAAAATCATATCACCATTAGTAATTATTCTGTAATTCTGAATTTTCAGAATTCAATGATTGGTGTGGCTGATGCAATCTAAAACCATGTTTTATTTGTTTTGTCTTTAAATACCCTAAACAGTTTGGAATGGCAGAGGGTAGATGTCTTATGACAAACTAATTGCAATGATTTAATTTCATATTGAAGAAGATATTTCTGTTCCTTTTTTTTAATTATAGAAGTCTCTTCATAATTGTATTATGCTCTATATGCCAAAGAAATATAATTTTCTTTTAAGATGTATGTTTGTCTCTGGATAATATAAACTCATTAAATCAGTTTTCACATTGTTGTTTTTAAAGGTGCAAAGTAGGAGTTCAGTGAATTCTTGTTAACTGAGACTTTTTGTCAGATCATTGACCAGATAATGCCTGAGCAATATCGCCTGGCAAATGTTATCATCCGACATTAACACTTGGGCCAGCTTTGTTTTGTTCCCTCAAAAGTCAATAGACAAGCTAAAGGCAGAAATACCCCCAGAAACTAGTCTTCATAAAGAGCATGGTGACAATTCTGCTGTCAGCTGTTAAGTCTGTGCTAGTTCCATGGAAAGAAAAGGTTACTCCTCACTTATGGCGAATGTCAGGTTCTCTTTCTCCAGGGAGAATGTAGGCTGCTGCGTATTGTCCCTTCAAAGCAAATACCGTTCTGATTTGAAAAGAAAAATTCCAGCTGAGGCTCAAGCACAAGGCCTCCTTGGACAGGGCTGAACAACTGCCATTCTCTGCACCAAGGCACAATGATTTTATCCATTCACTCATTCATCCAATTTTATGTATTGAAGGCTCTACAGCAAATCCTCAGCTAAGCACAGTGGTTAAAGGAAAACGAAAGAAGCATCCATGGCTTTTGAGGCATATACCAATAACTAGCATACAAATAACTGCTTGCAATATTTTTCTTCTAGCCATATAGATAGACTCATTGCTAATAATTTTACCTTTGCAAGTCAGCAAGAGAAAACTTTGAAAAAAAGAAAGATTTAAATTTATCATTTATTTTTGTTCAAACATTATCCGCTTTTTTTTTCTTTTCCTGCAAATGTCAGGATATAATTTTTCTATTTTCACATGTTTGTTCCATGATAAATTCTCTTTCTACCTTTGGTTCTTCCTTGGCACTTTGATCCATTAGTTCCATCGGTTTGCTACTTTTTTCTCCCTTCATCTTGCTCTGAAAGGCTCCCTTCTCTCCTCAAATAGCTCTTTTTCCTACTACTTTAGAACCACTGGGTTAGCTGTATTTGGAGGAAATGCTTTTAAAAGGTTTATCTATTAAATCTATTCTGCCGTTTCTAGATGGCAAGTGTGACTGAGTTAAAGAATTTATTTTTTTTTTCAGTCAAAGAATTTAACAGCCAGCAATATTTTTGCCACTCCCAGACAATTTCCAAACATTTCTGATAATAGAATTGAGCTCCAAAAAAATAATAATAAAAATACCTCTTAATGCCCAGTGTTGGCAAAGTGTGAACGTTATGTGAAGATACAAGAAACACATTGTCATAATTCTCCTACTCAAAATTGTTACTGTGCTGGGGTGAACACCTCATGTCACTAAAGATATTTTTCTCTGGATTTTGCCTTAACATAGTAACTAAGGCAGAATCTTGATATATCATAAAAATTATAACAGAACATCAAGTTCAAGGTAAAAATATAATTTATTTGTCTTATTATTCATAAACCAATTATATTTATCCTGATATTAACAAAATATTAGGGAAAGAGAGTTGTTTCTACATACATAGACATATGGAATCACTCTTAGACAATACACAGAATAATTTATGAGTGTGTAATCTAGTTTAAGCACTTAGTTTGATAAGTATATTTCCAGCAAAGATGTAGCAAAGTATGGGCAGTTGTATGTAAGCAGTAGTTTTTGTGATTCAACTAAATCTTTGTATATGGGTCCCAGAAGAGTTTTTGTAGATCTTCTCCCAAATAAGTACATCTATGACATTGAGAAGTGTTACAGGATATTTTATTATTTTTGAGGAATTCCCTATTAATTATAAGCATTATGGTCATTAGTATTCTTCTGCTACTGCATAAATATTTTCAGAAAATATTTTGATTCATAATTATAATTATCAAGCATAAAATCAACATATAGTATATTTTTAAATTATTTTACATAGGTTCCTCTAAAAATCAAACAATATGAAATAATTGTATAGGGTAATTTTTATAGAAAGCTTCAGAATGCAAAATATGATTTCAATTTCAAGATCAAATGCGGGAAAGGTGAGGGGAATGGTAGAGGTGTACCCAGATTGGGCATAGAACAGGACTAATATTGGGTATGGCAAAGAACTCCAACTCACAAAGGGCATAATTATGATGCAAAGGTTCCTTCATAATTGCATGCTGTGCAGACAAATTTACTAGGTTTTTGGACACCTAAAATCAGATGTTTACTTCTTCAGTTAGGAGGCCTGGCTTAAAGCATAAGAATAGCTATTAGATTAGATCATTGTTTCGATGGAAAAATCAAAACTTAACCATTGTGATACTTGGTTTTCCACTTGTAAAATGCTGACCTCGTATCTAACAACTTAAAAAGTCTGGTCCAACTTCCAATAAGCTAGAAGATATACAAATGTGTATGCAGTCATTGACTCATTTGAACAGATTTATGTGGATCAGGACTTTTTTGTCTAGCTGTTGCTCAAGTACACAACACTGTTCCTGCGCATCCATGTAATGTTCATGGATGTGTTACTACATAACTGAGGACAGGGAAGCAAATTTTAGGGATAAACTTTACAACGAGATAAAGATGAAGAAGCAGACCTGAGGAGCAGAGCTAGAATTCAGTCTCCTCCCTCAAGACTAATTTTCAGCGATTGTGTGAAACTTGGCCCAAGGACAACTACCTCAGAGAACATAATGACAAAAGTGTAGCATACTCCTCTCCTCTGCTCACAACTTACCACTGTTCTGGTCCACAGGGGTCCTTTGCTTTGGGAAAATATGAGAATGACTGAGATAAGATGTTCATCTCAACATGGCTAAGACTAAGGAAACTGAATGCTTGTAGAATGACTTAAGCCAGGGCAGAAAGAGTCTGCCTTATTTTGTTTCTCAATCCTGTTTCTTTGATATTAGATTCCTTTGGCGGGATTTTTCCTTATCTCTGCAAGATGACTGGTAGCAGAGAACAAGTTCTTGTTGCAAAACCGACAGCACAGGAAATCTTTTCCACTGTTTGCCACTGAAGAAGAAGGAGGTTTTTCCTCTCTGGAAGGCACAGCATCCATTACCCAGTTTCTCAAAGCCTATGATTGAATTCCATGCCCATCTCTGAACCAATCCCCATGGGCAAGGACTTGAGATACACAAACACCTCTAAATCTAGAGTCAACTGGGGTCCATACTTAAAATTTGAAGCCAAGGGGCAAATCCCTTTTGAATACTCACTGAAAATGGGGAAAGGATTGATTCCTTGAAGTGTGTTTAGAGTAGGTAATATGAGGGAAGGGAGACCACATGCTGATGACAAAAATTTCTATTTTAGCTACTTTTATGTAGGTTTTGATGTTCTTTTGATGAGCCATGACAACTAGGAGGTTTTCCCAGACAACATATGGGTCAATGGAGGCTGGAGAAGGAGAGAAGAAACTCTATAACCCATAGCTGACAGACTGGTTTGTGGGAGCATTACAGACAGCCATTGTGAACTCCCAGAAGTAAGGAAGAAATGGTTTTAGTTTCTTTTTTTTTTTTTAATATTTTATTTATTTATTTGACAGAGATCACAAGTAGGCAGAGATGCAGGCTCCCACCGAGCAGAGAGCCCGACGCGGGACTCGATCCCAGGACCCTGGGATCATGACCCGAGCCGAAGGCAGAGGCTTTAACCCACTGAGCCACCCAGGCGCCCCAGAAATGGTTTTAGTTTCTGGAGTACCGAGTACCTTAACCATATGGTTAGAAGCTTAAGTCCTCCAAACAGGAGAAATTGTCTTCAAAACCAGCCATTACATAGGCAAAATAAACATGTAGTAACATTTTCCCTAACCTACATGATCTCCCCAACATCTCTCATCAATTCTTACCTCATACTCCCCACCAGTATTGTCCAATAGAAATACAACATAAACACCAAAGTACATACATAATTTAAGATTTTTAAGTAGTCACATTAAAAAAGTAAAAGGATAAAATTAATTTTAATAATCTACTTGAATTTAATTCATTTAAAATATTCTCATTTTAATATGCAGTCAGCCTTAAAACCTAATTGAGATATTTCACTTTTTTTGTATTAAGTCTTTGAAATCCAATGTGGAGACACGTTATAAGTGCTGAATAGCCACCTGCGACCTGCACCTACTCTAATGGGACTGTGTAACTCTATACTCTACTCATATTAAGCTACTTCTTCCCTGATATTTTCATTCTTCTCTAACTTTTTTGTCCTTTGGGCTGTACTTAGCTAGCAGTGAATCCAGAGAGACTTCTCCCAGCCCCCAACAGGTTATGTGGCTGTCCTATGGTCCTATGCTTATCCTAGTCATCCACATTTTAATGACCATGACAAGGTCCTGCACTCTACAAGCCAAATATCTAATGACAAAAATTTAAAAAAAAATTAGAAAGCATTTATATATATATATATATATATATATATATATATATATATATATGTATATATATGTATTTTCTTATTTATATTGTGGTAAAACACACATAATGTAAAACTTGTCATCTTAACCATTTTTAATATATAGTTCAGTGGTATTAAATACATTTACATTCTTATACAATCATCACCATCCATAACTCATCTTGTAAAATTGAAACTCTATACCTATTAAAAAATAACTCCCCATTCTCTCCTCCTTACCCACCCAACAAGCAACTGCCATTATACTTTCTGATTCTGTGATTTAGGTTACTCTAAGTACCTCATACAAGTAGTAGAATCATACAGCATTTTTCTTTTTATTACTGGCTAAATTCACTTAGCATAAGATCCTCAAGTTTCATCCATATTGTAGCATATTACACAATTTCTTTCCTTTTTAAGGCAGAATAATATTTCACTGCATGTATATACCACATTTTGCTTATCCATTTTCATCAGTTTGAGGGGCACTTGGGTTTCCATGTTTTAGTTATTATGAATAATGCTATCAAAAACATGGATGTACAAAATCTCTTCAAAAACTTTCAATTCTTTTAGATATACACACTGAAGTGGAATTGCTAAAGCACATGGTAATTTTATTTTTAAAAATTTTTTATGTACTTCATTGTCATCAAGATGTAGTCACATAATTACTAGTTTCATTACTATTCAGCTATTGATTTCATTTCCTTTTTTTTAATCAAAGTATAGTAGACACATGGTAATTCTATTTTTAAGGTTTTTTTTTTTTAAGATTTATTTATTTATTTATTTATTTATTTATTTATTTATTTGACAGAGAGAGAAACAGAGATCACAAGTAGGCAGAGTGGCAGGCAGAGAGAGAGAGAGAGAGAGAGTGAAGCAGGCTCCCTGCTGAGCAGAGAGCCCAACGTGGGACTCAATCCCAGGACCCTGAGATCATGACCTGAGCCGAAGGCAGTGGCTTAACCCACTGAGCCACCCAGGCGCCCCTATTTTTAAGTTTTTGAGAAACTGTCATACTGTTTTTCACAGGACCTGTACCATTTTACATTCCCACCAACAGTACACAAGGGATCCAATTTCTCCACATTCTCATGAACATTCAAAATATTCTGTTATTTTGGTAGTAACCTTCCCAAGAAGTGTGAAATTCTCCCATTGTAGTTTTGATTTATATTTCCCTAATGGTTAGTGATATTGAGCATCTTTTCATGTACTTATTGGCCATTGTATATCTGGATAAATAGCTCTCAAATCCTCTGTCCATTTTGGAATTGGATTATTTGTATTTTTATTCTTAAGTTTTAGGATATATTCTGGATATTAATCCCTTATTAGACATATGATTTGTAAATATTTTCTCCCATTCTGTAGATTGCTTTTTTATTCTATGAATGAGTCTTTTGATGTGCAAATTTTTAAAATTTTTATGAAATCCTGTTTGTCTCTTTTTTATTTTTCTTTTGTTGTCTACAGTTTGGGAGTCATATTTAAGAAATCATTGTCAAAATCAGTGTTGTGAAGATTTCATCCTACTTTTTATTCTGAGAATTTTATTGTTTTCCATTTAGGTTCTTGATCCATTTTCAGTTACTTTTTATGTATGGCATTGGGTGAGGTCCAACTTCATTCTTTTGTGTGTGGACATCCAGTTTTCCTAGCACCATTTGTTGAAAAGACTATCCTTTCTCCATTGAATGGTCTTGCCACCCTTCTCAAAAATCATTTCATTAGATATGTAAGGGTTTATCTCTGGGCTCTGTATTCTATTCCATTGGTCTATATATCTGCCCTTATGCCAATACCACACCAATACTACACTGTTCTAATTACTGCATCTTTGCAGGAAGTGGAAATCAGGAAGAGTAAATCCTCTAATGTGCTCTTCTTTTACAAGGTTATTTTGGCTATTTGAAGTCCCTTGAGATTTTATATGAATTTTAGGATGGGTTTTTCCATTTCTTCAAAGAGCATGATTGGAATTTTTTTTTTTTTTTTTTTTTTTTTTTTTTTTTTTTTTATTTTTTATTTTTTATTTTTTATTTTTTATAAACATATAGATTGGAATTTTTTTTTAAGATTTTATATATTTATTTGACAGACAGAGATGACAAGTAGGCAGAGAGGCAGGCAGAAAAAGGAGGAAGCAGGTTCCCCGCTGAGCAGAAAGCCTGACTTGGGGCTCCTCCTAGGACCCTGAGATCATGACCTGAGCCGAAGGCAGAGGGCAGAGGCTTTAACCCACTGAACTAGCTACCCAGGCACCCCATCATTGGGATTTTTGTAGAGATTTGACTAAATCTGTAGATTACTTTGGGTGCTATCAACATTTTAACAATATTGTCTTCCAACCAATGAACATGAGATATGTTTCCTTTTATTTATGTCTTCTTTCTAATGAGAAAAATTTGTTCAAGATCATAATCCTCTTGTGGCTGAAGATTTTATCTTATTCATTATTGTTTGCACAGAAGTAAGTCCAGGGAGTAGAGCAGAGCAAATACACAATAAATATGAATGGAACTAAGAGGAAAGGATCACAAGTCTAAAATAACTTGAACTCCGGGCGCCTGGGTGGCTCAGTTGGTTGGACGACTGCCTTTGGCTCGGGTCATGATCCTGGAGTCCTGGGATCGAGTCCCACATCGGGCTCCCAGCTCCATGGGGAGTCTGCTTCTCCCTCTGACCTCCTCGCTCATGTTCTCTCTCACTGTCTCTCTCTCAAATAAATAAATAAAATCTTTTTAAAAAAATAAATAAATAAATAAAATAAAATAAAATAAAATAAAATAACTTGAACTCTCACCCAAAGCGAGCAGCATGGCTTTAATAACATAAAGCTTCTCTAGGGGGAAATTGTATTCTTATCTCAGTGACAAACTGAAGTCTGCCAATATCTATTGTTCTTTAATTCATTAGTGATTGGCAATGAATATAAACACAATTTAGGTAATCTTTGTTAATTTCAATTATATTTAGAAGAGTATTTGAAAATACACGGAGCCTGGGTGGCTCACTCAATAAGTGTCTGCCTTCATCTCAAGTCATGATGCTGGGGTCCTAGGATTGAGCCCCAAGTTAGGCTCCCTGCTCAGTTGGGAGCCCGCTTCTCTTTCCCCCACCTACCCTGCTTGTGTTCTCTCTCTCTGTCAAATAAATAGGTAAAATCTTTTAAAAAATGAATAAATAAAATATTTATATCTAGTCATATGAAGAATAAATCTCAGAGGGGTTTTGTTTGTTTGTTTGTTTGTTTTTCATTTATTATAGGTCAGGTGCTGTGCTAAGTGGTGTATATGGCACTATATGGCCTGATGTCAACACATTGCAAATAATATTTTGTGAACAACATTTTTAAACTTTAGTTGTTGTGAAATATAGTATAGTGAACAGATTAAGATAGAAATGACCTGGATTTAACCCTAACCTTAGTATTACTAGTTATTTGAGTATAGCCCAGTTCCTTATTGTTATAAGTTATGGTTCAGAAATATTAACTTCCACTTATGAGTGAAACCATATTATAATTGTCTTTCCCTGATTGGCTTATTTCACTCATTCATATGTGGAATATAAGAAACTCACAGAGGATCATAGGGGAACGGAGGGAAAACTGAATGGGAAGTCATCAGGAAAAAAAACCAAGAGATATTCTTAACTATAGGAAACAAACTGAGGGTTGCTGGAGGGGAGATGGGTGGGAGGTGGGGTAACCAGGTGATGGACATTAAAGAGGGCACGTGATGTGATGAGCACTGGGTGTTATATGCAACTGATGAATTCCTGAACACTACATCTGAAATAATGATGTACTATATATTGGCATTGAATTAAAATTTTAAAAAGAAATATTAACTTCCTTCCACCTCCCACTGAAAAGAATGAAATTTATTTTGCTATTACTTGACTGTGGGCCTGAGCATGTATCTTGCTTTGGCCAGTGAGATATTAGCAGACGTGGCACAAGCAGAAGCTTGAAAAGCACTTGGGAATCGTTTGTATCTTGCAATTGTGCCATATCCAAAAGAAAAGTATTCCCATGTTAACCTTCTGGACCCTCGAAAAGGAAGAGAACTTGCAGAGTAGAGCTCAGTTATTCTAGCCAAACCCACTCCAGCTGATCTTCGGACAGCCACCAGCAGCTCTCCCTCAACTGACCTATATATTAAGAAAATATATGATTGTTAATTTAAGCCATTGAATTTAGGGGTTGTGTTTGGTTTTTTTTTTCTTTTTTGCAACACTTTTTGTGGCAACAGCTGTTTCCACATTTGTGAAACAAAGATAATAACCACACACACCTCACAGTGATAGTATGAGGATTAAATGGATTGATTTATATTAAGCTTTAGAAGAATTCCTGGTGCTAAATATGTTAGTTATTATTTTAAAAATGGGAAATAATAAGTGCCCAGGGATTTTTAAGTGACTTGCTCAAAATCAATTGATAGTAAAGGAAGATAAATGATTGAAAATCGATTCTAACTTTACTAGATTACCTCAAATATCTAAAGTTTTGACCTTTCAGAATGTGGTAGAAAACTGGAGAATATCAGTATTGGAAACTATTCTTGGGAAGTGCAACAGGCCACAATACAAACAGCATGAGCTTTTGAGTCAGACAGAACTTAAACTCATTCACTGGGTAAACATTTAAGTGCCCCCGGGAGGCAGACATTTTGTTGGGCATGGGGAATGTGAAGGTAAATTAAAGAGGGTTTCTGTCTTAAATAAGAGCAAAAAGGAGATCAAGACTTTCTTCTTCTTCTCATCATCAGTGTGGTCTTGAGTAATCTATTTAATGTTTCTAAACCTTGGTTCTCTAACCTATAAAATGAGGATAATATTAATCTGTCCCCAGTAGGATTTTGTGAGAAGTAAATGAAAGGACTTATGTAACACAGGCTATCACATCCTACATAATTAGAAAATATTAGTTTTTCTTCTCTTTCCTATATTTTTTTCCTTTCTCCTAAGAGTACTTTCACAGCTTTTTATGTATCTCATGATGAGTAAGTAAAATTAAATTTTCTCAGAACACCTCGCAAGAGAAGAGAACTAATTAAAAAGATACTTTGGGAGGATTACTTAAGTACACTCAATTGTAATTATGGAATTCAAATCCCAAGTAAATAAAAACAATCTAATCAAAATAAGTTGTCTGATGGGATCAGAAGTGGCTCCATCAAGCTGTAAGGACAGTTATTTTCATTGAGACCTTTTGGTATCACTCATTGGGTATCTTTCTTCTTATCCCAGCCTCTCCTCCAACTCAAAGGATTTGAGAAAGAACATAAGTTGATCACTTCAACAATTCATTTGGAAGTTTTTAAGTGCTTTTCTCTAATTCTCTGACAAATATTGGTTAGTTCACTCAATATTCATGTTCAACTCCTTTTTCCAAGCCTTCCTCTATTCTAGAGAATAGAAAAGTTACATAAATGTTTCTTGGCATTTCCTCCTGTCACAGCAAAGGGAAACCATGAGACAAAGTCCTGTCCAATGAGCTATAAAGGCAAATCTATTGAAGAATTTATTGTTCTGTTGAAAATGGGTCATCCTTTCCCTTTTTCCTTCTTTGAACATAATTCTGATGTCTGGAATTTCCATAATCATCTTAAGTCAAAAAGAAATGAGCAGTATAGGGAAGAGAAAAAACTCAGCTTCTTGATGCTATCAAGGGATGACATACTAAATATTTAGAAACAATTATGGCCAGTTCATTAAAAATTGCAAACTACTATGCATCAGTCCTGAAATAAGTGATAGGTTTTAACAAATTTGGACTATATTTCAGAACTTCTTAGGCAAGTCAGATATACTCTTGCTTGCAGGCAAAAACATTCTTAATAAAATCAAATGCACCCTCAAAACCCACACATAATGTAGACCTATGGGGAAAGAATAATGCAAATCTTTTAAAGGTAGAAAATGTCTTTAAAACATTATCAGGAGCACTTATTTAGACTAACAGGCATTGATAATATTGAAATACCTTATACAAAAAAGGCTTTACTGATTCTCCTGGTATCCCTGTACTTTTCATAGAGAATTTAAATATTTTTGACAAAATGTGTTTGATTGTAGAGACAGACCTCATGATTTTTAAATATGCTGAAATCACCACCTATATGTTTCAAATAGAAAAGATTATCCAATTGAAACAACATATCAAAGGCTCAGTGTGGTCCCTAAATCTCAGAAGGAAACTAGGGCCCATTTGAAAATTAGATAACCTCTTTTCCTCCTGAAGTAATAAATCTATATCTCTACTAAGTATTATCTTCATCGTTCTATAATAAGGTTTCAACGTGAACTCCTTGTTGAAAAAATATCACCTGGGAAACAAATTTTAAATTATTTGCAAATGAAAAGTCTCTCTGAAAGGAGCTATAATTTAAAATTTCATACATCTTCAAATAAATAATTTCAAGAGTGTTCTTTCATTGACCTGGAGGAAATTAATCTGATGAAGAGATGTTTAATTTTTTTTATATTTTTCAGAAAAATGTTCACAGAAAGCATTAATCAAATTTGTATTTTTATTAGCTCATTTCCGAGAAAATTTTCTTTCTATATAAGTCATTTCCTGTGTCATATGAAGATGGAATTTCTTTGGCTCAATGTAAAAAATAGCAACATTTAAAAAATTTGATTACATTACTGTGTTTCTAGATGTGCAATGACTTATTTATTTAGGAAAGAAAATAGTAAACATGACACAAGGTGTAAAAATATAGTTTTTTAAGTGACATCATCCTAAGAGGAAGTAAGGGGGAAAATCATCTGAATCTTGGAACACTGAAAATATAAAATAATAGGAGGAGTCAAGATGGCGGAGAAGTAGCAGGCTGAGACTACTTTAGCTAGCCGGAGATCAGCTAGATAGCTTATCTAAAGATTGCAAACACCTGAAAATCCATCGGCAGATTGAAGAGAAGAAGAACAGCAATTCCAGAAACAGAAAAACAACCACTTTCTGAAAGGTAGGACAGGCGGAGAAGTGAATCCAAAGTGATGGGAAGATAGACCCCGGGGGGAGGGGCCGGCTCCCGGCAAGCGGCAGAGCAACGGCGCACAAAATCAGGACTTTTAAAAGTCTGTTCCGCTGAGGGACATCGCTCCAGAGGCTAAACCAGGGCGAAGCCCACGCGGGGTCAGCGTGGCCTCAGGTCCCGCAGGGTCACAGAAGGATCAGGGGTGTCTGAGTGTCGCAGAGCTTGCGGGTATTGGAATGGGAAAGCCGGCTACAGAGACAGAGCCGACAGTAAGCTCACAGCTCGGTGTTACTTTGAACCGGTCGCAGGCTTGGTGAGCTCGGAGCGCGGCCGGAGGTCAGGCAGACGGGAGTAAATGGGCACTGTTCTCTGAGGGCGCACTGAGGACTGGGGCCCTGGACTCTCGGCTCCTCCGGGCCAGAGACCAGGAGGCCGCCATTTGTATTCCCGTCCTCCGGAACTCGACGGAAAGTGCTCAGGGAACAAAAGCTCCTGAAAGCAAACCCGAGCGGATTACTCACCCCAGGCCCAGGTAAGGGCGGTGCAATTCCACCTGGGGCAAATACACTTGAGAATCACTACACCAGGCCCCTCCCCCAGAAGATCAAAAAGAAATCCAGCCAAGACCAAGTTCACCTACCAAGGAGTGTGGTTTCAATACCAAGGAGAGCAGCAGAATTCCAGAGGAGGAGAAAGCAAAGCACGGAACACATGGCTTTTTCCCTGTGATTTTTTTTTAGTCTTGCAGTTAATTTAATTTTTTTCTTTTTCATTTTTTTTTTTCTAACCTTCTGGTACAATTTTTTTTTTAAGTTTTACCTTTGTCTTTTTTAATGTTTTTTAACTAGTTTATCTAATATATATATTTTTTCTTTTTTATATTTTTCTTATTTGTTTTCCTTTTTTTTTTTAATTCTTTTCATTTCTTTTTTTTTTTTCTTTTTTCTTTTTTTTTTTCTTTCTTCCTTTTTGAACCTCTTTTTATCCTCTTTCTCTCCCCTCACGATTTGGGATCTCTTCTAATTTGGTTAAAGCATATTTTCCTGGGGTTGTTGCCACCCTTTTAGTATTTTACTTGCTCCTTCATATACTCCTATCATGACAAAATGACAAGACGGAAAAATTCAACACAAAAAAAAGAACAAGAGGCAGTACCGAAGGCTAGGGACCTAATCAATACAGACATTGGTAATATGTCAGATCTAGAGTTCAGAATGACAATTCTCAAGGTTCTAGCCGGGCTTGAAAAAGGCATGGAAGATATTAGAGAAACCCTCTCGAGAGATATAAAAGCCCTTTCTGGAGAAATAAAAGAACTAAAATCTAACCAAGTTGAAATCAAAAAAGCTATTAATGAGGTGCAATCAAAAATGGAGGCTCTCACTGCTAGGATAAATGAGGCAGAAGAAAGAATTAGTGATATAGAAGAACAAATGACAGAGAATAAAGAAGCTGAGCAAAAGAGGGACAAACAGCTACTGGACCTCGAGGGGAGAATTCGAGTGATAAGTGTCACCATAAGATGAAACAACATTAGAACAATTGGGATTCCAGAAGAAGAAGAAAGAGAGAGGGGAGCAGAAGGTATACTGGAGAGAATTATTGGGGAGAATTTCCCCAATATGGCAAAGGGAACGAGCATCAAAATTCAGGAGGTTCAGAGAATGCCCCTCAAAATCAATAAGAATAGACCCACACCCCGTCACCTAATAGTAAAATTTACAGGTCTCAGTGACAAAGAGAAAATCCTGACAGCAGCCCGGGAAAAGAAGTCTGTAACGTACAATGGTAAAAATATTAGATTGGCAGCAGACTTATCCACAGAGACCTGGCAGGCCAGAAAGAGCTGGCATGATATTTTCAGAGTACTAAACGAGAAAAACATGCAGCCAAAAATACTATATCCAGCTAGGCTATCATTGAAAATAGAAGGAGAGATTAAAAGCTCCCACGACAAACAAAAACTGAAAGAATTTGCAAACACCAAACCAGCTCTACAGGAAATCTTGAAAGGGGTCCTCTAAGCAAAGAGAGAGCCTACGAGTGTTAGATCAGAAAAGAACAGAGACCATATACAGTAACAGTCACCTTACAGGCAATACAATGGCACTAAATTCATATCTCTCAATAGTTACCCTGAATGTTAATGGGCTAAATGCCCCTGTCAAATGACACAGGGTATCAGAATGGATAAAAAAACAAAACCCATCTATATGTTGCCTCCAAGAAACTCATTTTAAGCCCGAAGACACCTCCAGATTTAAAGTGAGGGGGTGGAAAAAATTTACCATGCTAATGGACATCAGAAGAAAGCAGGAGTGGCAATCCTTATATCAGATCAATTAGATTTTAAGCCAAAGACTATAATAAGAGATGAGGAAGGACACTATATCATACTCAAAGGGTCTGTCCAACAAGAAGATCTAACAATTTTAAATATCTATGCCCCCAACGTGGGAGCAGCCAACTATATAAAACAATTAATAACAAAATCAAAAAAGCACATAAACAATAATACAATAATAGTAGGGGACTTTAACACTCCCCTCACTGAAATGGACAGATCATCCAAGCAAAAGATCAGCAAGGAAATAAAGGCCTTAAACGACACACTGGACCAGATGGACATCACAGATATATTCAGAACATTTCATCCCAAAGCAACAGAATACACATTCTTCTCTAGTGCACATGGAACATTCTCCAGAATAGATCACATCCTTGGTCCTAAATCAGGACTCAACCGGTATCAAAAGATTGGGATCATTCCCTGCATATTTTCAGACCACAATGCTCCAAAGCTAGAACTCAACCACAAAAGGAAGTTTGAAAAGAACCCAAATACATGGAGACTAAACAGCATCCTTCTAAAGAATGAATGGGTCAACCGGGAAATTAAAGAAGAATTTGAAAAAATCATGGAAACAAATGATAACGAAAATACAACGGTTCAAAATCTGTGGGACACAGCAAAGGCAGTCCTGAGAGGAAAATATATGGCGGTACAAGCCTTTCTGAAGAAACAAGAAAGGTCTCAGGTACACAACCTAACCCTACACCTAAAGGAGCTGGAGAAAGAACAAGAAAGAAACCCTAAGCCCAGCAGGAGAAGAGAAATCATAAAGATCAGAGCAGAAATCAATGAAATAGAAACCAAAAAAACAATAGAACACATCAACGAAACTAGGAGCTGGTTCTTTGAAAGAATTAATAAAATTGATAAACCCCTGGCCCGACTTATCAAAAAGAAAAGAGAAAGGACCCAAATAAATAAAATCATGAATGAAAGAGGAGAGATCACAACTAACACCAAAGAAATACAAACTATTATAAGAACATACTATGAGCAACTCTACGGCAATAAATTTGACAATCTGGAAGAAATGGATGCATTCCTAGAAACATATAAACTACCACAACTGAACCAGGAAGAAATAGAAAGCCTGAACAGACCCATAACCAGTAAGGAGATTGGAACAGTCATTAAAAATCTCCAAACAAACAATAGCCCAGGGCCAGACGGCTTCCCGGGGGAATTCTACCAAACATTTAAAGAAGAACTAATTCCTATTCTCCTGAAACTGTTCCAAAAAATAAAAATGGAAGGAAACTTCCAAACTCATTTTATGAGGCCAGCATCACCTTGATCCCAAAACCAGACAAGGATCCCATCAAAAAAGAGAGCTATAGACCAATATCCTTGATGAACACAGATGCGAAAATTCTCCCCAAAATACTAGCCAATAGGATTCAACAGTACATTAAAAGGATTATTCACCACGACCAAGTGGGATTTATTCCAGGGCTGCAAGGTTGGTTCAACATCCGTAAATCAGTCAATGTGATACAACATATCAATAAAAGAAAGAACCAGAACCATATGATACTCCCAATAGATGCTGAAAAAGCATCTGACAAAGTACAACATCCCTTCATGATCAAAACTCTTCCAAGTGTATGGATAAAGGGCACATACCTCAATATCATCAAAGCCATCTATCAAAAACCCACCGCAAATATCATTCTCAATGGAGAAAAACTGAAAGCTTTTCCGCTAAGGTCAGGAACACGGCAGGGATGTCCATTATCACCACTGCTATTCAACATAGTACTAGAGGTCCTAGCCTCAGCAATCAGACAACAAAAGGAAATTAAAGGCATCCAAATCGGCAAAGAAGAAGTCAAATTATCACTCTTTGCAGATGATATGATACTATATGTGGAAAACCCAAAAGACTCCACCCCAAAACTGCTAGAACTTATACAGGAATTCAGTAAATTGTTAGGATATAAAATCAATGCACAGAAATCAGTTGCATTTCTATACACCAACAACAAGACAGAAGAAAGAGAAATTAAGGACTTAATCCCATTTACAATTGCACCCAAAACCATAGATACCTAGGAATAAACCTAACCAAAGAGGCACAGAATCTATACTCAGAAAACTATAAAGTACTCATGAAAGAAATTGAGGAAGACACAAAGAAATGGAAAAATGTTCCATGCTCCTGGATTAGAAGAATAAATATTGTGAAAATGTCTATGCTACCTAAAGCAATCTACACATTTAATGCAATTCCTATCAAAGTACCATCCATCTTTTTCAAAGAAATGGAACAAATAATGCTAAAATTTATATGGAACCAGAAAAGACCTCGAATAGTTAAAGGGATATTGAAAAAGAAAGCCAACGTTGGTGGCATCACAATTCCGGACTTCAAGCTCTATTACAAAGCTGTCATCATCAAGACAGCATGGTACTGGCACAAAAACAGACACATAGATCAATGGAACAGAATAGAGAGCCCAGAAATAGACCCTCAACTCTATGGTCAACTAATCTTCGACAAAGCAGGAAAGAATGTCCAATGGAAAAAAGACAGCCTCTTCAATAAATGGTGCTGGGAAAATTGGACATCCACATGCAGAAAAATGAAATTGGACCACTTCCTTACACCACACACTAAAATAGACTCAAAATGGATGAAGGACCTCAATGTGCGAAAGGAATCCATCAAAATCCTTGAGGAGAACACAGGCAGCAACCTCTTCAACCTCTGCCGCAGCAACATCTTCCTAGGAACAACACCAAAGGCAAGGGAAGCAAGGGCAAAAATGAACTATTGGGATTTCATCAAGATCAAAGCTTTTGCACAGCAAAGGAAACAGTTAACAAAATCAAAAGACAACTGACAGAATGGGAGAAGATATTTGCAAACGACATATCAGATAAAGGACTAGTGTCCAAAATCTATAAAGAACTTAGCAAACTCAACACCCAAAGAACAAATAATCCAATCAAGAAATGGGCGGAGTACGTGAAAAGACATTTCTGCAAAGAAGACATCCAGATGGCCAACAGACACATGAAAAAGTGCTCCATATCACTCGGCATCAGGGAAATACAAATCAAAACCACAATGAGATATCACCTCACACCAGTCAGAATGGTAAAATCAACAAGTCAGGAAATGACAGATGCTGGCGAGGATGCGGAGAAAGGGGAACCCTCCTACACTGTTGGTGGGAATGCAAGCTGGTGCAACCTCTCTGGAAAACAGCATGGAGGTTCCTCAAAATGTTGAAAATAGAACTGCCCTATGACCCAGCAATTGCACTATTGGGTATTTACCCTAAAGATACAAATGTAGTGATCCAAAGGGACACATGCACCCGAATGAATTTAACTCAATCAGTCGTTCAGCAGGTGTTTATTGAGCATTTTATGTCAGATGCAGCCTCAGATTCTAAAATTATAGCATTAAATCGGAGAGAAATCCTTGTTTTTCGGTCCATTCCAGAATCAAATAAATTGATGGCCTTTCATGACTTCATGAAGTTTAACTCCTAGTAATGATGGTGGACAATAATAATTAGGTAACTAAAATAGGTGATACAGCAAAGAATGGTAAATACTATAGAGCACCCCCCCCCAAAAAAAAAAAAAAAAAAAAAAAAAACATGGAAAAGTGACTGGTAAGGCCATGGTGGAAAAAGTTGCAAATGTAAGCAGAGAAGTGCAGGAAATGCACTATTTTTGCTGAGGTGGAAAAGGCAAGAATTTTTTTATCTTGCTAATTACTGCATTGAGTTTTTTTCTCCTTCTGTTTCATGTGACATCACCTGCTATTATATATCAAGCAAAAAACCATATGTTCTTCCCTGACTTGAGGAACAAGAGCACGAAAAGGCTCTTGAGTTCCTTTGTAGCCTAGTGGCATTGCTCAGAAAGAGTGTTTTACAACAGTGAAAAATCACCCATGGAATCTGATTAGCGACCTGCATCAAAATCATCTGGATATATGTTTAAAATTCAGATTTATCAGCTGCTTTCCTAGTCCACATATCAGAATCTCAGGGAGATCTCTGAGAATTTTATTTAACATTAGGTAAATGAGTTATAGCAAGCTTAGGCCCAATCAAAAAAGGCCCTGTCCTGATTTTGTACTTTAAATAGCTTCACCCTATGGGGTTAAGGCAGGCTGGGCTCTCTGGGAAACAGTCTGAGACAGAGCTTAGTGCAGGAGGCTTGGTAGAAAGAGCAAGCTCTTGTGATCATCAGCTGTGGAAGTGAGAGAAAGAAAGAAAGATCAGGTACAGGGAATGCCAAGTTATAATTCAGAGTCCATGACAGACTTACTTGGCTGACCACAGGGGAGCTCTGGAGTTTAAATCAGAGTAGTCAACATGGGGACAAAATGGGAAGATTTTACATTCCCACTTTAATCAATCATTAAAAGTTGGATCCCTGGGGAGGGACATGGCCTTGAGCGAGCTCTCTGTCTAGAGGTGAGGCCATCCCAGAAGGGCTGAGAGTGTTCCCAGCAGCAGGGCTGAAAGTCCCTGCTTAATGGAAGATCTGCATGGTGCATCCTCAGGTCCACCTAAATGGGATAGTACCTCTGTCTCTACCCTGTCCCACAGACTAATAACTGTGAGGTCAAGAGCAGATGGACACTTAATGTCTTCACCATCTCCTTCTCTAGACTACACTCTGGATTCCCAGGACTCTGGAATTTCCTGCTCAAACAATTCTCAAATATATATACTGGGCCTGTTTTGTCCCCTTCCCCAGAGATGACCATACCACCAATGTGTGCATCCCTACCATAGAAGACTGGTCGATGTGCAGCTCTTCACAGGTGTGGACAGAGCTCACACATGTGGCCTAATATTGCTACATGCTTATGACCAGGACTACTCCCAGTGCTGAATTGGGATGGGAAGAAAATGAGGCAGGCCACCAGCCCAGAAGTCACAAACTTCTCTGTTAAAACATGGACTTTCAGGTTCTCATGTAGGGATATATGTCCCAGAAGGATGCTAGAGCATATTTTATTAATAGTTTATTAGTTCGATTGATAACTTTTTTATTATTTAGGTATATGGCATGTGCCTCTTCATTTGCACTTTTGCTCCAGTCCCTGCAAATATAATTTGGAGGACTGAACAAAATAATTTTCTCTGCTGAGAGAAAAATAAAATATTTGAAATTATTTCTTTTATTTACACCCTTTAAATTATCATAGATCAGCAAGGTAAAGCACTATAGTAACGGATTACTCTGAAGAAATTATCTATTAAGTAGAAGTAGTGTGGCATTCTAGCTCTTTCCTACTAACTTAAAGCAAAGAAATGTTTGCATTCTAAATATTTGTTATACTGGTTTCATTTACATTATGAGCCATACTGAATGTCTGGTTGGGGGATTGTGAATATCCTAGTAATACATAATTCCAGTTGCTTCCTAAGTGATTTTCCACAGAAGCTCTCCCCAAATCTGTACTTGGTTTAATATTCCAGGGTCACTTTTACACTTAAATAAAAAGAGTAGAAACAGCGAAAGTATATTTCCCCACTGAAGCCCAAGGTTTTGGATTGAGAAGATGCCCCTGTCTCTGAAGAGGATGCTTAGCTAAATGTGGTGACCTCATTGCATTTTTGTCTTCTCTTCTGAGAATTAAAATAAATATTTTTGTTTTACTTTGTTTTTGTTTTTAATCCTGGTAGTTAAGGAAATGGGTGCCTTAGTCCTGAAAGTGTGACTGAGGTACAGCCCCTACTGTATATACTTATTTATCCATCCATTCATATATTCTTCCATACATCCACTTTTTTTTCATTCAACATATATTCATTGAATAGCATAGGCTAGTTACTCTCTTGGGGGTAGGGGATATATTAGAGAACAGAGCTGCTCTCACGGCGGCCATATTCTAATAAAAAAACAGATGCCCAATTTCAGATAGTGATAAATGCTAGGAAGCACAAGGAAAGATAAAAGGACAGAAAATGATAGATGATAAATGATAGATAGATACATGCATAGTGTGCTCAGGGATGAGTTTTCTACCCAGGTTCTTTTTTATTTTATTTTATTTTTATTTTTTAGCTTTGACTCTTCACCCATTTCTCCATACCCAATCCCCTGCCTCTGGCAACCACACATATGTTCTATCTGTGAGCTTGGCTTTTTTGGTAGGTTTTTTGTCTTGTTTATATTTGTTTGGGGTTTTGAATGCTATATGTAAGAACGATCATATGTTATTTGCTTTCTATGTCTGACTTAGTTCATTTAGCACAATCCACTTGAGGTTCATCAATGTTGCAAATGGCAAAATTTCATTATTTTTTATGACTGAATAATATTCGTGTGTGTGTGTGTGTATGACTTCTTTATCCATTTATCCATTGATGGACATTTAGATTGTTTCCATATCTTCGCTGTTGTGTATAGTGCTGCTATGAACACAAGATGCATGTAGCTCTTTGAAATAATGTTTTGATTTTCTTCAGATAAATATCCAGAAATCATATGGTAATTCTGTTTTTAATTTTTTAAGGAACTCAGTGCTGGTTTCCATAGTGGCTGTACCAGTTTACATTCCCACCCACAGTGCATAAGGGTTCCCTTTTCTCTACATTCTCACCAATACTCATTATCTCTTGTCTTCTTGGTAATAGCCATTCTGTCAGATGTGAAGTGATACCTCATTATGGTCTGCCTTTGCTTTTGGTGTCAAATTTTTATAAAAATCATGACCAAGTCCAGTGCCAAAGAGCTTACCTCCTATGTTTTCTTCTAGGGTTTTTATAGATTACGTTTTCATATTCAAGTCTTTAATCCATTTTGAGTTCATTTTTATGTACGGCCTAAGATAGTTTTATTATTTTGCATTTTACTGTCCAATTTTCCCAGCACCATTTATTGAAGAGATTGTCCTTGCCCCATTGTATATTCTTGGCCCCTTTGTCATAAATTAATTCACTATATATGCATGAGTTTTATCTGTGATTTTTATTCTATTCCTTTGATCTGTGTTTTTATGACAAACACATGCTATTTTAATTATTCTATTAATTTTAATAGAGTTTGAAATTAGGGAGTATAATGCCCCAGCTATATTTTTCTTTCTCAATATTGCTCTGGCTGTTCAGGGTCTTTTGTGGTTCCATATAAATTTTAAGATTGTTCTGTCTTGGTGAAAAATACTATTGGAATTTTTCTAAGGATTATGTTGAATCTGTACATGGCTTTGGGTAGCATGGACATTTTAACAATGTTAAGTCTTCTAATATATGAACATGGACTATCTTTCTGTTTATTTGTGTCTTTAATTTTGTTCCTTAATTTCTTGTAGTGTTTAGTATACAGGTCTTTTACTTCCTTAGTTAAATTTATTCCTAGGTATTCTTTTTTGTACAGTTTCAGATAGAATTTTTTTTTATTATTTCTTTATACTGGTTTAATATTGATATGTAGAAATATATCAGATTTCTGTGTATTGATTTAGTATCCTGCAACATCACTAAACTCATTTCTTATTTCTAGCAGGTTTTTTTTTTCTTTTTTAAAGATTTTATTTATTTATTTATTTATTTATTTGACAAAGATCACAAGTAGGCAGAGAGGCAGGCAAAGCGAGAGAGGAGGAAGCAGGCTCCCTGATGAGCAGAGAGCCCGATATGGGGTCAATCCCAGGACCCTGAGATCATGACCTGACCTGAAGGCAGAGGCTTAAACCACTGAGCCACCCAGGTGCTCTCTAGCAGTTTTTCGATGAAGTCTTTAGGTTCTTCTATGTGTAATGCATCATCTGCAAATAGAGGCAGTTTTATTTCTTCCTTCCCAACTTGGCTGACTTTTATTTCTTTTTCTTATTTAATTGTTCAGGCTAAGACTTCTAATACTACCCTGAATAAAAGTGGCAAGATTGGGCATCCTTCTTACCCTCAATCTTAGATTTTTTTTTCAATTTATTTATTTTCAGAAAAACAGTATTCATTTTTTTTTCACCACACCCAGTGCTCCATGCAATCCGTGCCCTCTATAATACCCACCACCTGGTACCCCAACCTCCCACCCCCCCGCCACTTCAAACCCCTCAGATTGTTTTACAGAGTCCATAGTCTCTCGTGATCCACCTCCCCTTCCAATTTACCCCAACTCCCTTCTCCTCTCTAACACCCCTTGTCCTCCATGATATTTGTTATGCTCCACAAATAAGTGAAACCATATGATAATTGACTCTCTCTGCTTGACTTATTTCACTCAGCATAATCTCTTCCAGTCCTGTCCATGTTGTTACAAAAGTTGGGTATTCATCCTTTCTGGAGGAGGCATAATACCCCATAGTGTATATGGACCACATCTTCCTTATCCATTCGTCCATTGAAGGGCATCTTGGTTCTTTCCATAGTTTGGCGACTGTGGCCATTGCTGCTATAAACATTGGGGTACAGATGGCCCTTCTTTTCACGACATCTGTATCCTTGGGGTAAATACCCAGGAGTGCAATGGCAGGGTCATAGGGAAGCTCTATTTTTAATTTCTTGAGGAATCTCCACACTGTTCTCCAAAGAGGCTGCACCAACTTGCATTCCCACCAACAGTGTAAGAGGGTTCCCCTTTCTCCACATCCTCTCCAACACATGTTGTTTCCTGCTTTGTTAGATTATGAGACTGACACACTGCCTACTGTGCTAAGGAGGCACCTACCCTCAATCTTAGAGAAAATGCTTTCAACTTTTCACTATTGACTGTGATGTTAGCTTGTCATATGTAATTTTTATTATATTGAGGTACCTTCTTTTTATGTCACTTTGCTCAGAAAAGTATGATTACTTTATCATTAATCAATGTCAAATTTTATAAAGCAATGCTTTTTCTGCATCTATTGAAATGATCATGTAATTTTTATCTTTTATTTTGTTATTGTAGAATATCATATTGAATGAGTTATAGATGTTGAGCCATTTTTGCATCCCTGGGATAAATCCCACTTGATGATGTTATATGATTCTTTTACTATATTATTGAATTTGGTTTACTAATATTTTGTTGAAGACTGAACTTTATAACTCAAGGAACTTAAAAAGAAAAGAATGAGTTTAATAAGAGGAAAGAAAAAATAAAAATCAGAACAGAAATAAATTATACACCAGAAACAAAAAAAAAGAAGACTCAAATAAATTAAATTAGACATGAAAAAGAAGATATTACAACTTATGCCACAGCAGTACAAAGGATCATAAGAAACTACTATTGACAATTATATACCAACTTGGGCAACCTACAAAAACATGAACCTCCCAAGACTGAATCATAGAGAAATAGAAAATCTGAATGGGGGCACCTGAGTGGCTTGGTGGGTTGAAGCCTCTTCCTTCAGCTCAGGTCACGATCTCAAGGTCCTGGGATCGAGCCCCATATCAGGCTCTCTGCTCAGCAGGGATCCTGCTTCCCCCTCTCTCTCTCTGACTGCCTCTCTGCCTAGTTGTGATCTCTGTCGAATAAATAAATAAAATCTTAATAAAAAATGAAAAAGAAAATCTGAATAGACTGCTTACAAGTAAGGAGGCTGAATCAGTAGTCAAAAAAACCTCCCAGCACACAAAAGTCTAAGACCTGATGGTTTCATTGGGGAATTTTCTCAAGCGTTTGAAAAATTATCAATTATTATCAAATACATCCAAAAAATAGAAGAGGAGGGAACCCTTACAAAGCCATTTCATGAGGCCAGTATTACCCTGGTCCCGAAATCAAATAATCAACATCACAATAAACAAAAATTACAGGCCAGTATTTCTGATGAACATTGAGGCAAAAAGCCTCATTGCATTTTTTTAATGATAATGAATTGAGGTTTGTTTGATTGACTTTTTTCTTTGTTTGCCTTCTTAAACCTTGGTTTTTAAGATGAAACTTCTCATTTTAGGAGAATTAAATGCAACACCAACCAAGGAAGAAAACAATAAAAAGAAAATTTAAATTCCTTAAAATCCCATCACCCAACATGTTCACAATTAAAATTTAGTGACTGCTCTTGCAGACAAACACACACATGTAAAAATATAGAAATATATACATTTGGGAGGCACCTGGGATGCTCAATCGATTAAGCCTCTGACTCTTGGTTTCAACTTAGGTTGTGATCTCAGGGTCATGAGATTGAGCCCCACATCAGGCCCCATTCTCAGCATGGAGACTGCTTAAGATTTTCCCTCTCCCTGTCCTTCTGTCCCTCCACCCCTGCTCATGCTCTCTCTCTCTTTTTCTTAAAAACAAAAACAATAAAATTATATATATATATATATATATATATATATATAATCTGCAGTTTTTCCCAAAAAATATGTTACTTATGTTTTTATAATTATTTATTATTCAAAAATTGGGACATCCTTTTGTAAACACACATGTACATTGTTCTTTTTTTCATATGGTATTTCATTTTATAGAAGTAGCTTTTCTTGATTTTTTTTTCCAAGTGCTTTAGAAAATAAGTTTTTCTGGTCACAAGTAGCATTTGCACCAATTCTAGTTAACTACATAAACAGGAATAAAACAACTGAAAATTTGGTTTTCAAAGTGTTATAATTGGTAATATGCTGAATATTATTATTCTTTAACATTTTATTACTTGTACATGTTTTCATATGAAAACAAAATTCCAGTTAGTGAAGTATAATGTGATTTTACATTTATTTTTTAGGGCTACTTTACTGACTTGGAAACATTAAGTTTTTTTGTTGTTGTTTTTTTTTTTAAAGTGTAAAATTCCGGGCATAAATCTTTGGCTGAAGGAAATTCCTGCTAACTCATTACATTAAATTGTAAAATGAAGAAACCACTTAAGACTGAAACAAATTAAGTAATTTTCTGGTGCACTAACATTGGTGCTTTATGTTTATAAGGGAAAAGAAAACAAGTTCTCCTAATCAAAGATTTTGCAAGCTATTGCCCTGTCATTAGCATAGTCAAGAAAGTACATCATTATCTAAATAACTTTTTGTTTAAAAAAGTAAGCTAGAATATGCTTAGATTCAGTAGAAATCCACAAATTATAGCAACTTATTTGAGTTTAAGCTCTTTGTGACTTGGGTTTTTTTGCAACCCATTTTTCTTTGATTATAAAAATACTTTCTTGGAAAGAAAAAAGTTGGATCCTTAGCATGAGTTTGCATTTAGCACAAGTTTTAAGGTATTCCTGCATGATTATACAGCTTTAAATGCCACTTGTAAGTCATTTTAGCTGATTTATTTATTTCAAATTGAGGCCTGTACAAGTGACACCTCACTCCCCATATGAGCCCAAATCTACTACTGATTGGCATACCTGCATTGTCACTTGTGAGAGAAGCAATTCGTGAGCTCGTTAGCCAAGCAGAAAGAACAAAGAATTTGTATTCATAACACAGTCACTTTATAATTCAATCCAGAGTAATCATGAACTATACTCTGAGTAACTTTCTATAGCATTTAGAAATAGTCTTGTAGCTGATTCCCCAGTAATGTCAGGGGATGCTCTCTGGATAGCATAGAGTCTCTACATTGCCATATTTCCCAGGCTTTCAATCTATGCCTGATAGAGCTGGATCGTTCTGCTCTGCATCTGTGTTGATGAAGCCCTGACACTCTGACTTAGAGTTAATGACTTCTTTGATCCCATTACTGCTACACTCCATTCCCTGGCTGTAAAATGGATAAGGCACCTGGATCCACAGTGATGACATCTGTCTGACCTAGTATATTGCCACCTGCCATCTGTGATTGCCCGTGAGCCATGCCTTTTGGATGAGGTTGATGCCCACACTCTGCTGTATTCTGTCACTCACCACCAATCTCACCTTATCAAATGCTAACCTGAATTCTGCTTGACTTTGTTTCATCCCCTGCTTGTTTACTGAAAAATTCATTCAGCTGAAGCAAGATTAGCAACCCTCTTTCCTACAATTTTTGCTTCTGTTAAGTTTCCATTGGCAAATATTACTAAACTGATGACTGAATCTCTTCATGTTATGAAAAATATCTATGCAATGGCAGGAGAAATTGATGTTTTTTATTAAATTCAGTAATTGTCTAGCTGAGAATAAGGTCCTGAAGTAAGATAAATCATGTTTGTTTGCTTATTTGTTTTATTTTGAGGAAGAACAATTTCATGAGAATCTGCCCAGAATTAGAAAATATGGGTGATTTAGTATAATTGGGTACTTGGGCAATATGATGGAGGCCTGGAGTCAGGGTTGTGGAAAAGAACAGACACATATGTGATATGGATAAAAAGAGCTGATTCAATATCCAATAGTAGGTGTTTCTTCTTGAGCTCATTCTCACTGTTTCCGGGACTCTAATCAAAGCTCTGAATAAATCTGAATAAAAATCAATTGTATCCCGCCAAGTAATCTATTCTCTGCACCTGGGTAACTGTTGATCCACTTCTAGAAGACTGGAATTTTATTTCATAAGGAAGGTAAAACAAAGGTACTGTGAACTGAGGGACACAAGTCACAGGTGCAATCAAGATTCCTGTACTGAAAGGAAAGAGAGGGAAATAAACAATTGCATATTGAATGCTACACGCTCAGTTGTCTTTCCCAAGCAAGTTACTAGAACTCTGCCAGCCATTTCTCCCATGACCTCGAAGACCCTTCACTGAAGATTCCAATCAACCAAAGGGAAAATATTAATTATTCATATGTAAATAGTAATGATGTATAGTCATGTTTGGATTGTGTAGCGCTTCTGTTCTTTACACTTATCTGTATTCTTCTGAGTTTATATTATAAACATATATTTCTTCATCTGTAATAAAAATTAACATTTATTGGGTAAATACTTGCATTGGGCACTATGCAAAAAAGCTTAAATTTTATTCCTGGAAGTTTATACCTCTTAATACCTTCATCTCTTTTACCTATTACCTCACCATCCTCTTCATTCTGGCAACCACCAGTTCTTTGTTTTTATGAGCTTGCTTCTTTTTTTTGTTCTTTTTTTTTTTCTAGATTCCACAAGTAAGTGCCATCATATGGTATTTTTCTGTCTTTAACTTATTTATTTCACTTACCATAATACTCTCGAGGCCCATCCATGTTGTCACAAATGGCAAAATTTCATTCCTTTTTGGGGCTGACTAATTTTCTATTGTGTATATATACCACTTCTTTATCCATTCATTCAATGGACTCAGGTTGTTTCCATAGTTTGATATTATAAATAATGTTGCAATAAAATAGGGGTTCATATATCTTTTTGAATGAGTGTTCTCATTTTCTTTGGGTAATTACTACTAGTGGAGTTACTAGGTCATATGGTATTTATATTTTTAACTATTTGAGAACCTTCATAATGTTTTCCACAGTGGTTGCACCAATTTACATCTCCACCAACAGTGCGCAAGGATTCCCTTTTCTCCACATCCTTGTCAGTACTTGTTATTTCTTGTCTTTCTGATAGTAGCTATTCTGACAGGTGTGAAGTGATAGCCCATTGTGGTTTTGGTTTACATTTCCATGATGATTAGTGATGTTGAGTGTCTTTTCATGTGTCTGCTAGTCATCTTTATGTCTTCTTCAGAAAAATGTCTATTGAGGTCCTCTTCCCATTTTCTTTAAAAGGTATACTTATTAATTTTAGAGAAAGAGTGTGTACATGAGTGGGAGTAAGGACAGATGGAGAGGGAGAGAGAAAAACTTCAAACAGACTCCCTGCTGAGCATGGAGCAGGACACAGGGTTTAATCACATGACACCAAGGTTACTACTTGACCCAAAATCAAAAGCCAGAAACCCAACCAACTAAGCCACCCAGAATTCTCCTTTTCTCATTTTTTAACTGGATTATTTGTTTTGTTTTGGTGTTGAGTTCTAGGAGTTCTTTATACATTTTATTTTTTTTTAAGATTTTATTTATTTATTTGACAGATAGAGATCACAAGTTGACAGAGAGGCAGGCAGAGAGAGAGAGAGGAGGAAGCAGGCTCCCCACTGAGCAGAGACCCTGATGTGGGTTCGATCCCAGGACCCTGGGATCATGACCTGAGATGAAGGCAGAGGCTTTAACCCACTGAGCCACTCAGGTGCCCCTCTTTATACATTTTAAATATTAACCCTTTATCTCATAAATTATTTGCAAATATCTTTTCCCATTCAATAAATTGCCTTTTTGTTTTGTTGATGCTTCCTTTATGTGAAAAACTTTTTTTATTTTGATGTGGTCCCAATAGTTTATTTTCATTTTTTTGTTTGTTTGTTTCCATTGTCTGAGGAGACATTTCCATAAATATGTTGCTAAGGCCAATTTTGAAGAGACTATTGCTTATGTTAAATTCATTATCTTTTTAGATTTTTATAGTGATCTTATAAATTAATCACTACTTAATTTTCAACTAAAAATTGAGGAAACAGGGTCTTAGAAGTTAACTAAATTGTTTAACATCAGGTAACTAAGTGATAGAGTTAGCTTTGAACCTAACTTGTGATGCTCTAAACTTATGTTCTTAATGTCCCCAAAATGACTCAAATAATTTTAAAACTTATTGGGGGGCGGGGAGAGAACCTGGGTGACTCAGACATTTAAGCATCTAACTCTGGATTTTGGCTCAGATCATGATCTCAGTGTTGTGAGCTCGAGCCCCATCTCAGGCTCTGTGCTCAGTGGGGAGTCTGTTTTAGATTCTCTCTCTCATTCTCCTTCTGAGTTCTCCCCCAACCCCCACTCTGTCTTTCTCTATCTCTTTCTAAAATAAATAAACAAACTTAAAAAAAAAAAAAAACTGAGGAAGAGAGAGACAAACTGAGAAACAGACTCCTTGCAATAGAGAACAAACTGATAGTTACCAGAATGGAGATGGGAAGGGGGATGGGTGAAATATGTGATTGGGATTAAGGAGTTCACTTGCTGTGATGAGCACCAGATGTTTTATGGAAGTGTTGACTCACTATATTACACACTTGAAATTAATATTACACTCTATGTTAACTAACTGGACTTTAAATTAAAACTTTAAACAAATAAACATTTCCTAAAATAAGTAAATAAAAAGGAGGTGTTTTTAAACCCCTAAAATTTTTCACTCTATTTTCATAACTGACCTTAATTACTTCAAATTATATTTCATAACCTTTTTTTTAATTTCTCTAATTTCCAATCTCATAATTTGTTGTGTTGTTTGTTTTGGTCCCTTTGAACCTGAAGCTTGATATCTGACTCAGAATTCGTTGATATAAATGGATAGAAATGCTATCGGATGTTGGTAACACCACTTAGGTGATGTCTTAAGAAAATCCTTTTCGAATATGGCAGATGTGGTCAGAAACGTGGATGCTCAGAATGATGTTGCAGGTGGTTGTGTCTCTGTAGCTGATTTACCTATAAAAGCGTGTAGTCAGTTCATACCATAAAATACTAGAGTCATTAGCTATCATATTTCCAAATAATACATGAATAGTGTTATAAAATTTTCATAAGATACTTTTACTCTATGATCCAGAGCTACTTGATTCCAATTCTTAAATAACACCATATATGGTATATATGTGGTGAGTAAATATATACGTTGTATGCTAAAACTTTGCTAAAATAACATTTGTTAAGTGGAGCACAGGGTGTCAGCTAATACGTTATAGTTTAACAACAGAGCTCAAGAGAAATTAAAAGACAGAAGTTTATTATTCACAGATCCTAGAGGAAGTACCCGATATGCCTGGAGGGGCCATAGGGGAATTAAAGGTAGAGTACAAACAGAGAAAGAGGCAGGATCTGGGTCACATGCCTTTATCAGAATCTGTGGGTGGAGTGTTTTGCTATTCTCAGGCTAAGGCTGGATCCGTCAACTTTTTAAAACAAAAGATGGGTTTTTGGTAAATCTCATAGAGGCAGAAGAGACAATTGATCACAAGGGGTATTGGGAAAGTCACGTCAGGAACTTACATCATTTGTAACTCTATAGGCTGCTATCCAAGATATGTGTTTACATCATGAGCTCAGTTTAAGATTATTGTAGGCTGTTTGGTCAAAGAAAATGGATGCCAGGGCAGCAATACCTTGGAGCACCTTTGTTAAACTCTTGACAATGTAGAACAGTTGACATTAATCTTTGCTACACTATAGCAGTCAAGGCAGATCACTTTCAAGTAAAGCAAAAAGCAGCAAGTTCCCTACATGCTCAGAATTTCCAAGAAGATTTTAATGCCCTTTCTTTAAAGGTAAACAAACCAGTAAGAGTCACTGAATACCCAAGGAAAAAAAAATAAATATGACAGGAACAAAACAAACAACCAGAAGGACCTATTAGAAGGGAACAAATGATACTAACCTGAGAGAAGTTTAAAAAAAAAGGGGGGGGGACAAGAAACAATAAAACTACCATTAATATCCTGAGAGAAATAAGAAAAAGTATTGCATCCATTTAAAAGAACAGAATACAATAATATTCAGAGAACAAAAGCCTTAAACATTAAAAATATAATGGTAGAAAAAGAAGACTTAATAGGAACTTGAAGGATAAAGTTAGGGAAAACTGCCAGAAAATAGAACAAAAGATGAAAAGTTTTTAAAAAGGAGATAGAGAAGGTAATTAAGGAAGAAACCCAAAGAATCCTTCATTAAGCTATCAGAAATAAAGAACAGGGGGAAAAATGGCATGAAATCATCAAAAAAGTTTCAGGGACATTTTTAAGAATTGGAGAATATAAATCTTCAGTTTGAAAAAACTCATAAAATCTACATAAATGTCGAGGAAAAGTAGACCTAACTCAAGGCACTGGTAACCTGTTAAGAAAGAAAGAAAGAAAGAAAGAAAGAAAGAAAGAAAGAAAGAAAGAAAGAAAGAAAGAAAGAGAAAGAGAGAAAGAAAGAAAGAAAGTTAAGAGATGATTCTATAAACTTTAATAGAGAGCAGTAAGAGTCTAGATGCAAAGCAAGACAATAGGAGCTAAAGACAAGCATTAAACATCTTTTGGACAAGGTAAAGATATTATTAAGACATTACATTCTAGAAAAGTTTACCTCCAGTGTACCCCTTTTGGCAAATTCCTTGAGGAAAGCCTAAGAAAACAAAGGAGGAAACTGAGTAAGTAGGAGACATGACATGAAATAGGGAAAGAAAGGGATACATAAGAGAAGAAAAGGGAATTTGGGGGATAATGGTGCTGGATGAGAGATCCCATGTTGCCACTTGCACTTTATGCACAGAGAGCGATCAATACACTTTACTCCAAGTCAATAAATAATCTCCAAAAGTATTTTCAAAATTACGTAAAATCTGAAGAGTATCTGATGCATTTGAATGTATTAAAAATGTTTAGACAAACTACAGGGAATTTATAATAAATCAGCATAATGGCGCTTGACTTCAAAGTGTTTACTGTCTCATAAGGAAGAAGAGAAGCTGTATTAAAAATTAAAAGTTATATATAGTATCAGGTTAAAAAATGATAAAAGAAATAAAAACAAATAATAAAATAAAAATGGCATGGGAATAGAAAAAAACAAGATAATAAATAAGATGTGGAAGAACTCATACATTCTGTTTGCCATATTTGACTCTGAAATTTTATTTCAGAGAATTTAATTCAGAGAATTCCATTAATTATCCAAGATTTTATGTGACTGAAGATTTCCAAAAGAGTTTTCTTTAGGAGCACCTGGGTGGTTCAGTCCATTAAGTTGAGTCCTTCAGCTCAGGTCATGATCCCAGGGTCCTGCGATGGAGTCCTACATTAAGCTCCCTGCTTCGTGGGAAGTCTGCTTCTCCCACTACCCTCCCCCCACCACCACCACTTGTTCTTTCCTCTCTCTCTCTCATGCTCTCTCTCTCAAATAAGTAATTAAAATCTTAAAGAAAAAATATTTTCTTTTGTCTGAAGATATTTCAAAAGAATGCCAAACATGCTTTGAGTAGTATTAGCATTGTATAGAAGACTGGTCATATGAGCAAAAAGCACCTGGATGGATTAAGACAGGTATGTTTGTTTAAGAAATTCTCTCACTAACTTATAATAAGTTATATGAAAATAATGGAATCACAAAATTTTAGAGTCAAGATATAGTAAAATTAATTTCCTCATTTTGTTGAAGGTGAACATGATATAGTCAATTTCCTTAACTTTCAAATTCAATCAACTCTGAAAAAGGCACATATAGGAGCCTCAGAGGAAACAAGAATTCTCCAGTTGTTTTCTGTTTTCCTCCAAATTCAGGAGGGAGAAGAGAAATGGGAGCATAACAAAAACTCAGAAAATTAAAAATATGTATGCATATTATACTTAAATGACTGCCTATAGGACAGAACAGTTTACCAAGTCATAGAAATCACAGTATATGATTTCTGCAAATAAATATACATCAATCATCCACTAAAAAAGAATTTCATTGCATTGATATTTGCCAATCTGAGATATTATAAAATAATAATTGAGACACACACTTCCTCTAGAATGGATAAGATGATGATGATGAAGATCTATGAATAGGTAGTAATTTCTTTTTTTCCACATTATGGCTAGAAATGAATACATGAACACATTTAGTGGAAAGCTACTATTTTATAATTCATTTCTTATAAGGGTTTACAATTTTGCTAAAGTGTAAGAATAGTGTTCCTTTTATCCAAGTTAGAATTCAAGGTTAAAGAATTTTTTGCATTTACCAGAACACTCAAAATTTACACATTTTCCTCAAAAGTTGTCTACTAACTATAACATTTTAGGTGATGGGGTCGGGGGATAGAAACTCATATGAATGCTAGCTCTCATTTATCCTTCTAGGTTTCTAAACAATTCAAGAGCAAATGGAAAAGGGAAAAGCTAAACTCATACCAATTTTTTTCTTTGTACAATACTTCTAGAATAACAAGAAAAACAAGGGAAGGAGAGACTATGTATTTTCCAAAAGACAGTATATCTGCCAATGAATTTGAGGAAAAAATGCTTATTATTTGTTTTTCTCAAAAAGAAGACATTTATAAATACTGGGGATTGATACAAACATCCACAATTATTCTGTTCCCATTCTGTTAACAACCTCAAGGTTTGGACAAGTAGAGAACTAAGTTTCTGAGTTTAAAAGTGCCCCCATGTGGAAATCAGAAATCATTGCTCTCTCTTATAATTTTGTTTCATTTGCTTACTTGATAGCTAGTACCTCGAGATTTATGAAGGTTTCTTATGAAAACTGACCTATGAATCACATCAACAAAATAATTATGATTTATCAGCCACCCAGTTTTATTTGATGGCACCACTGATACTTGCAAGCCGACGATACAGATAGTATCATTTGGTTAATAATCACTGCATCCCTAAAGTTTAGCACAATGCCTGGCACAAGCAGAAGATAGGTACATTTTTTTTTTCAACCAGCAAAATGATTATACAGTCACATAAGCTGAATATCTAAAGACAGCATTCATTCTTCTCTTCTTCATACCCAATGTCTAATAACCCAGTTCCATTGATTATACTTCCAAAACTTCCTTGAATCCAGACCTACTTTATTTTGCTGCTCATGTTTAAGCCAACATAATCTCTTCTCTGGTCATTGGCAAGAGCCTCTGATGGTCCAGTCTGATCCAGTATTCACTGCTAGCAGAAGAATACTGGAACAGAAAGTGATTAACTATTCTCTTGGCCTTAAAAATATATATATGAAGAAATGGATATCCAGTATGGTAGGGTGAGGATTTTCCCATATCCTCTCCCCAGGAAAAAAAAAAATCTATTAAAACTAGGTAAAATGTTTAAAAACAAACATTTAAGGGCTCTAGAAATCAATGAATGGTAATAAGCTTAAATAGCATCTTTTAGCTGTCGATATTTAATGTTCTAGGTATTCATTTTGGTGAACATTGTTTAAAATAATAGTACATGGTTATCTCTATATCGTATACCAGAAACTAACAGAATACTATATTTTAACTATACCAGAGTTTAAAATAATAATAATAATAACAATAATAATAATAGAAAAAGAACAGCACGTGACTGATTTAAATTTGGGGGTTCCTACTCATATTTTTTGAAAACTCCTCAGTCCTAATGGATTTGATTATGTCTTCATTGCATACTACTTTTATTTTTTTAAAGTTATGTTTTAAAAACATATTCACTAAAATAAAAAAGATAAGAAATAACAAGTGTTAGCAAGAATGTACAAAAGGAACCCCCATGTGCTATTGGTAAGAATGTTTTCAACCACTGTGAAAAAACAGTGTGGATATTTCCCAAAAAATTAAAAATAGAAATACCATACAATCCAATAATTCCACTACTGGATATTTACCCAAAGAAAACACAAACTTAAAAAGATATATGCAACCTTATGTGTAATGCAACATTATTTGCAATACCCAAGATATGGAAACAACTTAGGTGTGCATCACCAGAAGAGTGAACAAAGATGTATGACATATATTTATATATATATATATTTACATATATAAATATATATAATGCAGCCATAAAAATGATGGCATCTAGCCATTTGTGACAACATGGATAGATCTAGAGGGTATTAGACTAAGTGAAATAAGTCAGACTGAGAAAGACAAACGCCATTTTATTTCACTTATATGTGGAATCTAAAAATAAAACAAATGAATAAACAAAAAGAATCAGATATATAAATTCAGAGAACTGATGGTTGTCAGAAAGAACATGGTGGGGGGGATGGGAAAAATGGGTGAAGGGAAGTGGGAGATATAGGGTTCCAGTAATAGAATGAAAGTCATGGGAATAAAAGATACAACATAGGGAATATAGTCAGTTGTATTATGATAACATTGTATGGTGACAAATGGTAGCTAAATTGTGGTGAGCATAGCATAATTTACAGAGATGTTGAAGCACCATATTTTATACCTGGAACTAATGTAACACTATGTGCCAACTAGACTCAAAAAAAAAAAAAAAAAAGATAGATCCATGAACCTAAAATTAAAAAAGAAAAAAAATCAAAACCCAAGTTATTGAGTACATTAAAATTTTTTTATTTTTTATTTTTTTTTAAAGATTTTATTTATTTATTTGACAGAGAGAGATCACAAGTAGGCAGAGAGGCAGGCAGAGAGAGAGAGGAGGAAGCAGGCTCCCTGCTGAGCAGAGAGCCCAATGTGGGACTAGATCTCAGGACCCTGAGATCATGACCTGAGCCAAAGGCAGCGGCTTAACCCACTGAGCCACCCAGGCGCCCTACATTAAAATTTTTAATTAAGTTCTTTGTTGGTAGATTAATATTATTTCTAATATTAAAAACTTAGGCTTTTTTTTAGTAAACTCATTCTTTAATATACCATTTGTAGTCCATTGTCACTGAAATAAGTAAGGAATATCTTGATCTAGAATTCTATCAATACTAAGTTAATTCATTCAGATTTTATGCATGAAGTAAAGAACACACAGGTATTTAACAGGGAGAATTCAGAGTAAATATATTATGGAAGATTCTGTTTTTAAACTTCTTATTTTATCAAAGTTATAAGTAGTTTTAAATATATATGGTGAGAATTGAGAAGTGAACAAAGAAGGGTTTTCAGTGATAATCATATAAAAAATAAATTCTTAACATTTTACGTATCACTTTTCTGCTCCCTGTTCCCAGTTAATGTATAAAATTATAAGAAGGTTGAAAGAAAATGATATCTGGCAAATTGGGGTCAACATCTATGCTGTTATTAATATAATGTAGCAAAAATGAGTTTTAAGAGCCTATATTTTAATGTGACAACACCTTGCAGATATGCATGTTGTACAGGGACAGCAAACTGCTAATTGATGTTCCCCCACCCCAGTTTCAGTAGATATTAAAAAACTAGCTTCACTCTGAATGTGTTTTCTACCTTTTAAATATAGGAATTTGCCATTCAGTAAACTGAATTGTTTTGTGTTCTATGATTTAAGAAGTTAAGAACTTTTAATTTGAGCAGAAGTTTAAAATATATGTTTAAAATGTACAACCCATAAGTCTCAAGATTTCTTTGTTTTGTTTTGTTTTTCATTTCTCTTTTGGCATCTTCATTGATTCGTTGGTTATTCAGAAGCATATTGTTTAATCTCCACCTATCTGTGATGGCTACTAATTAGAGCCATCAGTACAGAACTCTAATTTCTTATCTTGTAATATATACCCCAAAATATTGATGTGAACAAGAATGGTTTATGTTGAGGTCTTAAAGAGTTGTTTATTGTTGCAACTCCAACCAAAGATATGACTTCAGTGAAAAAGGAGTCTTAAAATTTCATGACATACTTTGTGATGATCCCATTGTGCAGATGCTAATTCTCACCCTGATACTGAAATCACATCTCCTAGTTCACCAGTATGATCTTGGATAAGTACAAACGTGTGATGACACTGCCTAATCCCATGTGGGGCTCTCTGTTGTTTATAGAGAATAGTCTCTGTATTCCTTGGTGACCTTTCTCCTGCTTTTCTCCCTAACCAAGCAATCTTGCTATTCCCTTTTCTCAAGTATCATATCAGTGATAATTGACTCTTTCCAGAGCCCAAACCAAACTACTCCTTACCAAACTGCTAAACCAAACTGTTACTTATCTTTTTAAATTTATTCAAGCTCTTTTCTAATAATTTTCCCAACCCTGATTTTTGGTTTAGACTCTCTTCACTTTCCTTCTGCTATACTGGACAGATTCCTCCCCACAATCCCCAAGAAACTTTTTATAACTTCCCACCCCAAGACAAAGCTAATCATACCAATCCTGTGCAACTTCTGTTTCTTGTCCATGATTCCCTTGTTGCACTTACAACACTAATGCAATTTGCTCATTTTTCTATCTCATCAGATAGCTCATAAGCACCTTGAGATTAGGCATCAAATCATCAACATTTCATAAATGTCTTGACACAGTGGATTTTAAATAAACGTTTACTTAACATCAGAAAAAAGAGAGACAAACCAAGAAACAGAATCTGAACTATAGAGAACAAACTGATGGTTACCAGAGGAGAGGTAGGTAGGGAAGTGAGTGAAATAGGTGATGGGGATTAAAGAGTGTATTTATCATGATAAGCACAGAGTAATGTACAGAATTGTTGAATCTCTATATTGTACTCCTGAAACTAATATAACACTATATGTTAATTGTACTGAAATTAAAATTATAAACTTTAAAAAATAAATGATTAAAAATACTTTGAAGTAAAAATAAATAAATAAACAACTAAATAAATAAATAAATATTGAATGAGTGAAATCAAAACTGGACACAGGAGCTTGGGCATAGGAACAAAGCAGGAACTTGGATTTTATGAAAATTGAGTCCATGAACACAGATCCTACCAGTGAGGATGACTTCATGTAAAGGGAGGTAGATATCTCTAGACAGCAAAAACTTGGAAGATACTGAACTATTCATTTAATATAAATCATTTCATTTTGTTTCCAAGACTTCACTCACTGGCATTCTTTAATGCCTTTACCATGTTTGCCTAACTCCTATACATACTGTTTACTTGGTATTTTTATTTAAATTGACTTCCATTTTATTCACTAAATTTATCTTAATGGAAACTTAGCATCATTACTATAAATAGAAAATCTAGCATTGTGTCCAAATACACAAATTACACTTAAAAATAAATATAATGAGAGTTTAGCTTTAGCTAATAGCACAGTAGGTAATTAGGACAAATCTTCCCATTGAGATCATCAGGAAAAGCTAAAGAAGATATTTTTAAAAGTTTGTTCCAATGCATTGGAGGTCTACCAAGGCATGGAATATTTTAAAAGGCAAGATTTGAAAGAATATAAGATACTAGAAAGTTTATTCTCACGCTTATAGCCATCTTTTTTTTTTTTTTTTTTCCTACAGCCACTTGTTCTGAAATGATTAGGAACCCAGCAGAGCTTTCAAAATAGTTGTACATCAAGACAATTTCAGGACTTGATAAAGAGGAAGACTAGCAAAAAGGCATGCCATTCATTTGAGCCTCAAAGGGCTACAGTTACAAAACAGAAGTGTCCTAATAAGGATAAAATTCCTGTTCTCAGTCTCAGACTATGGATCAGGCTAGTGTGTCTAAGGTGGTCACTTGCCAGAAGCAAACCTAAATCCCTTCTGGAATAAGATATGCTATCTTAGTTCAGGTCCCCAGAATTATCTCTAACTTTCCATATACAAGGTTGGTCAGGGATTGATAATCAAAGGGAAAAGAAAAGTGGTAGAAGAGCCATAGTTATCAGGCATAAAGTTTAAGGTAATTATATATTTTTTTTAATTTTTAAGACTATGCTTAAATATGAATCATATGTGAGATTTTGGCTGATAATTGGAAAATAGATACAATAACCATACCAAAACAAGATGACAAAAAAGACAGAAAATAGATATTTTGAATATAAACCTTGTCAGATTAATGCGTTTTTCCTTTGGTTCTCTATTTATCAAAGATTTTTTTGTTATGAACAGATGCTGCCTTTAATCAAATACCTATTTTTTATCTATTAAGGTTCTTCTATGATTTTTCCCTTTAATATTATTGGGATTTTCGTATTTGTATTTCTTCTGTCAGGTTGGTAAGATTTTTTTTAGAAATTTTCCCATTTGTATCTAAATTTTCAAATTTAATGGCATTTCAAGTTCTGTAGGATATTTTGTAAACTTATTTTGGCTATACTTTTTATATATTTTATCTCATTTTCTTGGGTTAATCTGCATTCTATTTTCTAATTTCTTATACAGTTCTTTTTCTTTTATCACTTAACATTTTGCAATATGGCTATATTTTTATGTGTAAATATATTATACTATATTAAAAAGCAAATGAAAAATGTGCTAAATGTAATAGAAAGAAGAGAACTGATAGGTTATGAAGACTGTGACTTTAGAATATACAGTTAGCTTTTCAAATGGAGGAGAGAATTATTATGTGGCATCTATACATTTGTCTCAGAAAATTAAAGCTTTTTTTTCCTTATTTATGTAGACTTTCAATTCTCATGAGTCTAATTTTGTGCTTTTGTGCTGTCTCTTATCATGCTCCTCGTTTCTTTTTTCTTTTTAATTAATTAATTGATTTTTCAGAGAGAGAGAAGGAGAGAATGGGGGAGAGGAGGGGTAAAGAGAATCTCACGTTATGAGGTCTTTTAAATTGGTGTTTCTCAGGGGACAAATTAGTTCATAAGAGGAGGGAAAGAGGAGTTCCTAAGTGAGATATTCTTCAGATTTTATTGATAACTATTTTGTTAACTCAAAACAATTTGAAATCTCTTTTGGTTACCTAATACAGGATTTAAAAAAATATATATATCAAAAGAGATATCAACCTTCCTGAGTTAATTCATTGTTGATTCAAAACTGGCCCCCATACACAGAGGGCGAAGAAAGACCAAAGAAAGAGGCAGACCATTCCAGGATTGGTAAGCAACAGTATTAATAGGCAAGGGAATTTACATACAAAGATCTCTTGGGTAGCCACAAGATGAGTAGATCTCTACCCTATCTGCCACAATTTTAAAAGTTTATATGGAGGTCTTAACTGGGTTCAATCACATATTCAGTCCAGATGGTCTCAACAACACATTGCTCTCTTAAGTCTGTGTTCCTGAAATGGCTTCCACTGTGGGAATGGTGCACAGAATCCCAAGGTCAGTGGTGGGGTTGAGGAGCCTCTGATTGCCTCAGTCATCTTGTACGTCAGCTGCTGGTCACATCCTCTCCATAACCTCTTCTAACAGTGATATGTATTATTAATGTATACACTTTAATAATTCTATACTTTTCAGACTGAAAAGGAACATACTTGGGCTCACATAAAAAGACTGATAATCTGTCAATAATTTGATTATAAAAATGATTTTGTTTTTATACTTAACTGACTTATAATAATAACAAAATTTAAAGTATGAAAGAGAAGAGAGCAGTAGTACTTAGAGCACTGGAGAATGGTGTCAAATTAGACAATTAGTTGATAAAACCACTCTAGCATTCCAATCTCCCTAAACCTTTGGATACCTTCCTCTGAAGTATACCAAGACTGTTCAGGTATTTCAATTTCCTTTAGGACAGGCCATTCTTGAATCCATGTTTCAGTGAACCAGCCAAATTGTTAGAACCTTTTCTAATTCCTTAAGCTAAAACTTGGAATCCAGAATCTCTCATAACTGGCCCCATATCAGTAATTTAGCCTAATTCAACTATATGTTCTTCCATCATGATCTCAGACCCTTACAATCCAATCTTACACACATTCTCAAGATTTCTGTCTGCGTAAATTGGGGAAAAAAATCCTTTATTTCTTTGGGTGTATAGTGAACCTCCCCCTGGGTCAAAATCTCTACTTCAACATTTGGGAGCTTCTGTGAATTGAATTTAATGATTGGTTTATAATCAAAGCTGGGTGGTAGGTGGTACATACTGAGAAGAGTCAGGAGTGCCTTGTTAGGCAACTGCCTCAGGAAGGAAATTGCCTATCTTTAGGCAAAGATAAAAAAGGACTGCTTTTCCTAGAAGAGAAGACTGGGCAGATTTAGAGGCTTGACATCCCCAGCTGTATCAGGAACTCCCTATATGACCCTATTTCAAATTTTAGGATCTCATCCTTCCTAACCAATGCTCCCATTTTAACAAAAATGAGGTTGGGATGGTTGGGAGTTCAATTTGCATTGTAGTTCAGTCCATTACAGGATGACACTTTGGGTTTGATTTTCAGAAATCTTAGCCCTGCAACTGCAGTAAACAAGAATTCCTTTCAGGGAAGATATGGAAGCTTTTGAGTAGTTTATGCAGAGCTTGTGCTAAGAATGTGAAGCCCCGAGCTCATCCTTACCTTCTTCAACTTTTTCCAGCACAATTAGGGGCAACCAATCAATCCCATTTACTACTCAGTTTGACTACAATGTCCTGAGATAGCAAATAGGTCATCACCCAGCGCATTGTTTTCCCTAGGCATTTGATTAGGAGTATCTGGGGGCAATATTTTATATATCTCTCTTACCATATCAAGCCCTGGACTGTCACTGCTCTCTTTCCTACTAGAAATAGAGTCATCAGTGCCTTTAAATCTGTCAGCTAGGGAGCTATTTCCAGAAAACCCAGAATCAATTCAGAAAACTCATCCTTCATATCCTTTTCCTCTAACCTCACCCAAATTTGTATCAGTCAGTGTTCAACCAAAGAAGCAGAACCATTAAGAGGTATATAATACTAGACTGATTGAACAGAATTAGCGTAGGCAACTATCAAGGCTGATAAGTCAGGTCAAATGGTATCAGGAAGGTTAAACTGGAAGTCTTCATATGCTAAAGTTACAGCGTGCAGGTGGAATTTCTTTTTCTTTAGGGAAACTTCCACTTTCCTTTTACAGCCTTTCAACAGATGGGATCGAACCTAGGCATATTATCTAGAATAATCTACCTTTCTTAGAATCAACTGTTATCAACTTTGATCACATCTACAAAATGCCTTCAGAGCAATGTTTGCATTAGCATTTGACGGATAACTGGGGACTGTGGCTTAGCCAAGCTGACACATCAGAAGACCATCATTTGTAGCTTTATTTCTTCCATATAGAGCAGGTACTACTTTTGTAACTAAAAATAATAAGTATGTGACTGAAACCTTTTCTATTTAGATGACAGTGGATATGTGTAGACTGACGTTTGTTTTCTTCTTTTCACTTTACTTAGGCGATAGCATAATTGGATCTCTTTTCCTTCTCGCATTGCTTCCTTCCACATTTGGCCCATTCTCCCTACATTTAAACTATCAAAGCCTGGTGATGAAACACACATAGCAGTTCCGAATTAATACAGATTTCAAAGAGTTTTCTTTCCCTTAAAACGATAGGTTACCCCTGAGGGAATTTTACTTTTAAGTCCCAGGAGACCCATGATTTTCTATTATAACAAAGCTACTAGTCATTCTTTAATATATTCTGGTTTCTGAACTTTAAGTGAATAAAAAGTTCATAATTTATATTTGTTAGTGGAATAAATGACACATTAACTTTAAAAATAAAGAGGAGACAATTTGCCCTAGTTTCTATAACAACACGGGGATAACTCAATTCTCTACAGTTTAATATTCAGTCCCTTCGTTGGCGTACATTATTTCCATAGCAGATTCATTTATGGTAAAGGCATAATATGAGGTCCTTTTAACACATTTTATATCAGTTTTGCTTTGTAATGGGTCTCTGTTATGTTCTAAATAGTTCAGCAGAAAGACTTTAAACCTCTATTGCCATTCACATTGATTCATTTTCCAGGAAGTCTCTAGGCTGCCTCTTTTCATTAGAAAAAGAATGACAAACCGGTCCACCAGCAATTTTAGTGTCCTTGGCAACAAAATAGAGTGACTTTTCAATAAAGACCCTAGAGAAAGTTATCTGTGTTCTGAAAACATTTATCTGAGTTAATTTTTTTTTTGGAAAAAAAAAATTCCAGTCTCATAATTAAATCACACTGGACAGAAATATGTTAAAAGTATAATGAGAACCAAATCACATTTTAAAAAATACATAATTATAAAATACAAGGAAGATATCCATAGGAATTAACATAGAACCAACTTCTGTACTATAGTGATTTATTAAATAGGTAACTGATTTTTTTCCTTAAACATGCTAACTAGTTTTTTAAGTGATTCCTGTGCTTTTTCCTTTATCATCTTCATCAAAAACTGAGACTAGATTCTGAGAATCTACAGTTAATAACATTGGTTGTTATTAACTAATATTATAGTTATTAATTATTCATTATTAACTAATAATTAATAATATGATATTATATACTTGAAAGCTGTTGACAGTAGATCTTAATAATTCTCCCAACAAAAGAAACAAGTTCACTATGTGAAGTGTTGGATATGTTAATTCTCTTAATCCTGGGGCACCTGGGTGGCTCAGTGGGTTAAAGCCTCTGCCTTAGGCTCAGATCCTGATCTCAGGGTCCTGGGATGGAGCCTTCATTGGGCTCTCTGCTCAGCAGGGAGCCTGTTTCCCTTCCTCTCTCTCTGCCTGCCTCTCTGCCTACTTGGGATCTCTGTCAAATAAATAAATAAATAATCTTAAAAAAAAAGAATTCTCTTAATCCTGGGAATCATTCCATAATATATTATATATGTACACATAGAGAGAGTCCTTACTGTAAAGACTTTAAATACGGACAATTATATTTGTCAATTACTGTTCAATAAAGTTTTTTAAAAAACTGAAAGAGAAACTTGTCCCATATAGAATTACTTTCTTAGAATTACTGATTTAAAAGGAACGTCTTTTATACACTTGACTTCCAAGCAGTTGTGGAAGGGGATTGTTTATATGCCCTTGGAGTTATTTATCCTCTTAGCCTGAGGCACTTGGGTGGAGCTTCCTGCCCAAGAATGGCCTGAAGAGATCTAAGCTAGTGTCTGTAAGGAGGTATTATTTTTTTTCTTTCTGAAATACCAGATTCTCAGGCTGGGTGGAGTAAACCAGTATATTTAAATAGCTTTGTACAGTTTACAAAGTATTTCCTTAAATTATTTTATTCATTTAAATCTCACAATAGGGGGACCTGGGTGGCCCAGTCGGTTAAGCTTCTGCCTTCAGCTCAGGTCATGATCCCGGGGTTTTGGGATGGAGTCCTACATCCGTCTCTCTGCTCAGCAGGGAGTCTGCTTCTCCTTCTCCACCCCACTCATGCTCGCTCTCTCTAATAAATAAATAAACCTCACAATAATCCAATAAATTGGGTTTTATTTCCTTTACATTTTTTTTAAAAAGAATTTGAACCTTTGAAAAATTGAGACCCTTGCTCAACTTCACACAGCATTTGGCTCCATTTCTGACTCTGAATGTCACATATTTTTCTAGTAGAATGGTATTACCTCCCAGATGATGTATCTTGTGCAATGCTTTGTGTTAATGAGCTAGAGCTGCCACAACAAAATGCCACACACTCCGTGGCTTAAACAAGAGAAAATTACTTTTACACAGTTCTGGAAACTGAAAGTCCAAGATCAAGGTACCATTACAGCTAGTTTTGGGGAAACAGCTCTTCTGGACTTGCAAAGGGCCTGCTTGTCACTGTGTGAGCACGTGGCCTTGTTCTCTGGGTACTTGCAGAGAGAAAGGAGCTCTTCTTGTTTCTTCTTATCATAAGGGCACCAGTCATTTAGAATTAAAGCCATACTCCCTTGACCTGTATTACCATCGTTATAGGCCGTATCCCCAAATATAACACTGGGGGTTAGGATTTCAATATATGAATTGTGGGAAGGAACCTGATTCAGTCCCTAACAGAATCCTTCCAGAGAGGTAAGAATCTATGTGTTTCATATAGACTCAAAGATTTTCACAGTCTGAAGGAAACTCATTTTACAGAAAAATAGAGGTCCAAAGAGATAAACCAATTTATCAGTATAAACAGTCAAGTTATGCTAGATTTGGGACTGAAAGTTCTATCTTCTGATTTTCAAAGCAGTGCTCTTTCCATTAATAACCCATGCCTTATAATATTGTCGTTCGTATACAGTTCTATGGTATGTATAAGGCAGAAGGTAGATTCAAAATCATCAATTTCAAAAGGACTTCCAAGGAAAACAGTAAAACTGGTCTAAGTTGTAAATTGATTTAAAACAATATGGGCCCTCATAATTGCTGGCTTCATTTTAGAATCCTAGCATCTAAGTTTTGTAGGTAGGAGCTAAGTACTTCCTCCAGACATGTACCATATATCAAAGCAATCATCAGAATAAATTTTGTACACATACCAATGTTTATTAGCAAACAGGAACTAAAACACTTATGCAACCTGTTCCCTTAACCTCAATAAAATCCTATCTTTCACTCTTTTTAAATGCTTAGCATGAAAGATCCTCTGGAAGAACATGTAACAATATGCTACAAACAGGAGTAGGTTTATCTACTTGTAAGGGACAATCAGATTCAAATTAGTGACTGAATACCAGACTCTGGGAGTAAAAATGCAGAAGTCCTTAGAACCACATGAACTGCTGCTGGCTTGCTATCCGTGTGATGGCCAGTTCCTCTGGTAGTGTTTCTAACCAATTCACAAGTCTTGGCCATACTCACTTTTTTTTAAAGATTTTATTTATTTGAGACAATGAGAGAGAAAAGGAGAGAGAGAAAATGAGCAGTGGGGAGGGACAGAGGGAGAAAGAAGCAGACCCCCGCCCACTGAGCAGAAAGCCCTACCTGGAACTCCATCCCAGGACCTGGTGACCATGATCTGAGTCAAAGGCAAACACTAAACTGACTGAACCACCCAGGCACCCCAACCCTTAGTCACTTTATTAACGAAGCCATTTTTGAAACAACTGATTATGCTAGGTAAATATCCTCTGGGGTTGATCAAAGATGAATAAAGCTCAAGTCTCCTGACAATATCTCCTGTCTTGACAACCTCTTTCTCTATCATTCTGTTCTTAGCCCTATTATCTTACTTACTCTTCCATGAATATGCCAATGGCATTTGAAAATATATATATATATATATATATATATATATACACACACACATATGTATATATATGTATATTTATAGTTAGTTAGTTCATTCTGTTTCTCTGAAGAACCTTGAGAAAACTATGAAGTAATACACATAAATATTACTCTTACACAGCTATGATTACACTAGGGTTTCTTAAGTGAATCTTTATGAGATAACCCCCAATTATATACGGAGTTCTAGACACAAAAGAAAAATCCAAAGCCTAGCACTCAGTTTTAAAAAGAAAGAAAGAAAGAAAGACCCATAATGATGATTTTTGGTCACCAGAGGGCACCACTGGCTCAGCAACTGGTTCTTCAATGCTAAGATATTTTGTTATTTGATGTGCAGTAAAGGTTCCTTCACTTATTCAAAAAAAAAAAAAAAAAAAGAATTCACTGAGCATATACTATGGGCCAAGCAAAATTCTAGGTTCTATAATAAATAAGAGAAACAAGATATTTACCACTGAGCTTGTTTATAGTTGACTCAAAAATGATGAATTGGAACAGTCTAAATCTGGTTAGAATTAAGACACAAACAGATGGAAAGAAATTCTATGCTCATGGATTAGAAAACCAAATATTGTTAAAATACCCATACTACCCAAAGCAATGTACTTATTTAATGCAATCCCTATCAAAATTCTGATGACATTTTTTATACAAATAGAAGAAATAATTCTAAAGCTCATATGGAATCACAAAGGACCAGGACAGGTAAATCAGTTCCTTAACTATGATGTCAAGAATACACGATGCGGAAAGAACAGTCTCAAGAAATTCTTCAGGGAAAACTGAATATCCAAAGTCAAAAGAATAAAATTAGACCCCCATTGTACACCATACACAAAAATCAACTCAAAATGGATTAAAAGCTTAAACATAAGACCTGAAAATTTAAAACTCCCAGAAGAAAACATAGGGAAATCTTCACGGAGTTGGTCTTAGCAGTGATTTCATTGATGTTGACACTAAAATCATAGAAAGCAAAAACAAAAATAAAGAAATTGGGTTACATCAAAGTAAAAAGCTTCTGCACAGCAGTGGAAACAGTCAATAAGGTGAAAAGGCCACCTGTGGAATGGGAAGAAAAAATCCACACCCAATATCGCTGATAAGAGGGTAATCTCCAAAATACACAAGAAACTCCTATAACTCAATAGTAAAAAAACAAAAATAAAAACAAAAACCAACCAAACAAAAAAAAAGAACCAAAAACCGAGTAATCCAATTTAAAAGCAGACTAAGGACTTGAATAGATATTTTTCCAAAGAAGACATGAAAATGGCCAGTAGGAATGGGAAAGGTGTTCAACATCACCCACCATTAGGGAATTGCAAGTCAAAAATCACAATGAGAAATCACCTCATACCTATAAGGAAGGCTGCTATCAAAAAAAAGAAGAAGAAAGACAAGTGTTAGCAAGGTTATGGGGAAATTTAAAATCCTTTCACACTGTGGGAAGGCAAATGGTGCTACTGCTATGGAAAATGGTGTGGAGGCTCTTCAAAACTTAAAAACAGGACTACCATATGATCTCACCTCTGGGTATATGTCCAAAGCAATTGAAATTAGGATCTCCAACAGATATTAGTACTTCTGCATTCATTATAGCATTGTTCGCAATAGCCAACCAAGATGTAGAAAACAACTGAAATATCCACCCATAGATTATTGGATGGAGAAAATTTGGTATAAGCACAGTAGAATGTTATGGAGACTTAAAAAGGAAGGAAAGTCTTCAGTATGTGACAACATGGGCATACTTTAAGGACATTATGTGACAACATGGATGACCCTTGAGGACATTATGCTGAGTGAAATAAGCCAGTCACAGAAACACAAATATTGCATGATTCCATATATATGAAGTATTGAAATAGTCAGATTCATAGAATTTAAAAAAGTGAAATGTCTGTTGCCAGAGGTTTAAAGGAGGGTGAAATGGGGACTTACTAATCAATAGGCATAAAGTTTCAGATAAGGAAAAATGGGCTCGGAGATCTACTACATAACACTGTACCAATGGGCAACAATCATGTATTGTCCACTTAAAATTTACTAAAAGAGGGGCGCCTGGGTGTCAGTGGCTTAAATAAAGCCTCTGCCTTTGGCTCAGGTCATGATCCCAGGGTCCTGGAATCAAGCACCACATAAGGCTCTCTGTTCATCAGGGAGCCTGCTTCCTCCTCTCTCTGCCTGCCTCTCTGCCTACTTGTGATCTCTGTCAAATAAATAAATAAAATCTTTAAAAAAATAAAAAAAATTTACTAAAAGAGTAAATCTCTTTTTAAAAGTTCTTACCACAATAAAATACTACAAAACAAAGATAATTAAAAAATCCTGCCAGGTAGGAAGTCTACTGTATGCCATATATGGGTTGGGTACTCAATAGTGAACAAGACAAGGTGGTCATATTTTTCATTAAATTTACACTAGAGTAGGGAACAAAAAGTTAATTTTTAAATGTCCAATTATGACTAGTGATTAGATGGTAAATACAAGGTGATATTATAGTACACAATAAGTTAACAATTATTTTTATTTTTTATCATTATTATTTTAGAGGTTAGGAAAAATTTTTGTAAGGAAGGAGAATGTAAGGATGAATAGAAATCACTTGGGGGAAAAAACCCAGGAAGACATTCTAGAGAAAAGCAACAGAAAAAAAAAATCACTTAAACATGATATAACACAAGAATGAAGAACTGTCTAATCACAACTGGTATAGAAAAGTGACTGCATAAGAAGCGATACTTATTTTTCCTTCTTTGTAATGTTCTGGAATATATCTGCTAATCTGGTGCCTGATCCAGAGTAACCTCAAACTTACAACAGCCCCAGGACCAAGCTAGAGCCCTAAAACTTTGGGACAAGACTTGGAATGTTGCTTTGCCAAAACGTAGCAAATACCATTGGGTTTAATAAGAGTGACACCAGCTTTGGACCTGTAATGAGTTAAGTAACAACACGTGTGAATCTTAAACAGACAATAAAATAGAAAATATGCTAAAATTCCAGAACAAAAGATGCATCATAACGCTACACAATCAAAATTACTTCCATTTTAAATAAGAATGGTAATCAGTAATCTCAGGGGTACTGGAGATTAGGGGTAAAGCCAACAAGAAACCAAAGTATTCTCATGAGTTTGAGAAAATGAGAGATCAGAGATTTTAGATATATTTGAGTTAGCTTCATGAACAAAACAATTACATTTATTATATTTTTACTTCCTCTGTTTATTGGCCCAAGAGGTCCTCCTCTCTCAAACATGAAAGTGTTTGTTGTAAATAAAATGTATTATTAAACTTACATATATATATATTTTTTTTTTCACTTGGCTTCCTAGGAAAGGGATTTTTGAGAAGCAGAGGAAATGAAAAGAAAAATTAAAGGAGGGGCACCTGGGTGACTCAGTTCGTTAAGCATCTGCCTTCAGCTCAGTTCATGATCCCAGGGTCCTGGGATGGAGACCAGCCTTGGGTCATTGCACAATGAGGAGCCTGCTTCTCCCTCTGCCTCTGCCTCTCACCCCCACTCCTGTGCTCTTTCTCTCTTTCTCTCTCTCTCTCTCTCTCTCCCACTCTATCTCAAATAAATAAAATATTTTTTAAAGAAAATTAAAGGAAATACAAGAAAAAAGAGCTTATAAGGGCTGAATAAGAAGATAAAAAAACACCCAAACATGTAAATATTTAGTATAATTAATATCATCTATTGAAGAGCTAATAAATACCAAATCCTGGATTCGACTCTGAAAATGAAACAATGACAATGTGTATTTTATAAAGGAATAATATTGGCATCTTATTTTTAGGATGTTCTGGGTCTGACTAGGGCCAGAAATATAAGAACAATTGCAACGCAACAGGGTAAATTCTAAAATCCAGGAGAAGGCAACCTAAAATCAAGAGTGAGAAGAGACTGAAACAGAGAATAGTAAACAGAGTTTGGTAACTGCCATTATTTTTATTTTTTCAGTATTTTTTCTCCCTCCTTTTCCTGGTGACAACCTTCCCTTTTTTTTCCTGTGAAAAACTATTTCATGGAGTTCTGCAGAACCATAGCAAATATTCCTATGGCCCTGGTCTGGCTCTGTGGAGCCTTGACCAGATTAGTTAGTTCTAAGAATCATGTGATCCAAACTGATGAGGGAGCAGGAGGCTGGCTGAAGACAAAGCAAAAGCTGGCGCCTTGCACCCCCTCTCCACATGCTCCCCTCCATAATATGTGCAGCATTCCTCAGGCACCCATGACTGCCATAAACGATAAACAAATAGTTAACTTGCAGAGATCACAATCCTGCAAGACAGGAATCTCCCTTGCTCTACAAATGTCCTGGAGATCTACAAACAGGGAGGTTACCTTATCAATAGCACAAATTCCCAGAGGCAAATAACTCTCAGTTCCTCAAGCCCTAATGTCTCCCTCCCCATCATAAAGGAAACTGGAGGAGGCTGAGGTAGAAGGGAATGTAAATGATAGCAGGATCACACCAAGAATCTCCCAACTATCTTGATGTTAATGGCTGGCCTAAGGCTGACATCAAGCCACAAGGGCAAGGCCTTCTCCAGGCACCTTGTAGGCCCTCTTTAGCATATGAAAACTCCACTGACACCTCCCTTCCCCTCACCTTCCCCCAACCACAAGGTATATAACCTGCCATCCCTCACAACCCAGGGCAGCAGCTCTTCCTGCCCATGGGTCCTGTCCCTGTGCTTTAATAAACCACCATTTTGCACCAAAGATGTCTCAAGAATTCTTTCTTGGTCATCGACCCCGAACCTCAGCCCACTGAACCTCACCTAGGTTCTAGAACTTCATCACAAACCAAACAAATATGCCTTTTGTGGACTTTTCTTAAGGACTATTTGGAAAGATGATCCTCCCACTGAGGTTAACAAGTTTGAAAGATTTGAATGCAGGGCTTCTTGTAGCCAGTTTGCAAAGCACCAGAACAAAAGAGGACAAAAGATTCTGAAGGAGCCCCAAGATCTAGTCATTAGTCCCACTTGCAAGTAAAGGTGATTCTGACTTATATGGAGGACATAACAAATATTATAGTAAATTGGTATATATGTGAAAAAAGAAAAAGAAAAGCCATCGTGATTTAAAATCTTGAATATTTTATCAAGGAATAATAAGGTCATAATTTCTCTATTCAAAGGTAGACATGTCTAACAAATTTTGATCTTTTTTTTTTTTTCTTGCCTTGTTGGTTAAGTAGATCTAAAATAGTTCAGAAACATGGAAGAGAAAAACTAAGTTGATGAACTATTAGACTACAGGATCTCTGAAAGGATTTAAACAACTTAATGGCTAGTGTTGGATTCTGAGATCATGAATTGGGCATGAAGACAAAAATACACACAGGAAATGAGGTGGATTAGTGAGTAAGGAGAGAAAATCTAATTTAAAACTCATTGTAAAATTTACCTATTAACAATTTAAGACACTACCCATTCACTTATAAGTGTATCTTAATAGACTACAAAATGAAAGAGAATTTATGAAGTGGTTAGCTTACATTATAAAGCTGCTGGAGTTGACAAGTTCATTTTTAATATTTGATTTGAAAATCTTGGGCACAGCAGTAGCAAGTTAAGATGCAAATTAAATTTTTCAGGAAACAGGAGAGATGCACGTTTTAATTGAATTTCCAATGAATAAAAGGTTATAAAGTCCCTGCCGAGGGAAAGCATCATTGTTTTATAGTCTGGATTTTCTTTGAATGGTTTGGGAGGAAGTCTTAATGTTCCTCTCTTTTTTTCTTATTTTGTTCTCCAGTTTGCATCAAGAACCCCCTACTGTCTCAGGTTATTGTCAGAAGGACCAGCAGGACATAAGTTTTACTTTAAAAGCAGTCAGTTGGTGACAAGGGAGACTAAGAAAATGAGTTCCCTGTGAGAGGATCAGAAGGGAATGGCTCATTAAAGGTTTTCCCAAGGATACCTACCCAGGTAACATGGGCTTGGGTTTGCAGGTAAAATGCAATCTGCAAGTGTTTTTTTCTGAGAGATCTCAGAAATTTAAGGTATATAACCTGCCATCCCTCACAACCCAGGGCAGCAGCTCTTCCTGCCCATGGGTCCTGTCCCTGTGCTTTAATAAACCACCATTTTGCACCAAAGATGTCTGAAATTTAAATCCCTTGTTTCTTGTTCAGCCAAGGGTAACTATCCTTTTCCCTGACATCTATGTGCCTCTCCATTACTTCATATTCAACTCTTAAGACACATAAAAAAGGGGAAAAAAAAATGCTGCTACCAGCTGTATTAATGTTGTAATGAATTACCATATTCTCTCCATGAGAGTCTTAGAGGCTCACCAGTGGTAGGCTCTCTCCTTTGATTTCTGATGCTGTATCCATAACACAGTAAACACACAGATGTATAAGCTTGTTAAGAAAATGAGCAGTAGAAGGAAAAAGTGACAGCAGGGATTAAATTTTGAAAGGGAACAGATTGCCATGCTTCTTTATTGAGGACAGTGATGAGATTTCAGAGTTAATGTCCCAAAGCAATATCAACAGAGGATCCCACAGGACGGGAGATGAGAGTGTGTGGCTTCAGTCCAGGGCCTGTCATGGTGCATCTGTGTGAAGTCAGTCCAGGTCTATGCGGAGCTGGCCACTACAGTGGCTGCTGGGACAAGGAACAAGTGAGGTTGAGAGACTCTGAAACAGCACAAAAAGAGACGTCTGATATATAGTGACTGGTGGAAATTTTAGGTCCAAATCTATAGACAACTAGTGCATTTTTTATATTAACTGTACTTGTTTTTTTTCCTGATTTTTGTTTGTTTGCTTGTTTTGAGAGAGAGAGAGAGAAAAAAGAGCGGTGGGGGAGGGGCAGAGGGAGAAGGAGACTCAAGAGGACTTCCCACCCAGCATGGAGCCTGAGGCAGGGGTCAGAGACCCAACTCTGAGATGATGACCTGAGCTGAAATCAAAAGTGGCATGCTTAACTGACTCAGTCACCCAGGAACCCCAACTCCATTTGTTTTTAATTTATTTTTTTGTACCTTCCCACAAACTTTGATTTTTCATTTGTCCTTGAAACAAGCAGACGTCGGCATTTAAAACTAGATTTATGGGTGCCTGAGTAATTCAGTGAGTTAAGTGTCTCCCTTCAGCTCAGCTCACAATCTTGGAGTCCTGGGATCAACCCCAGAGCCTGCATCGGGCTCTTTGCTCAGCCAGGAGTCTGCTTCTCCCTTTCCTTCTGTCCCTTCCTCCCCACCATGCTCTCTCTCTCTCAAATAAATTAAAAAAAAAAATTCTTAAAAAAACAAACAAACTAGATTTATAACACAAAAAAGGAAAGGAAAGAAACACACGATTGATAAATACTATGTTACATATTGTATATAAAGGGCAGGAAAAATTCAGTGTTGCATGTGATGAAAAAAGAAAAAATATTATATTCTAATATATTTGAGATATTTGGAATTTTCCTAGTACAAACCTCTGGCATCAGGAGCTTTCTTCCCCTCTTATAATCAAAGACATTTAACATACTGAAACTGCCTTTCAGCTTTTACTTTTGTATCTCTATTTTAGAAACTCAATAATCATTCAACTACTTGTGAAATATTTATTGAAATTTTATTACATGTTTGTAAGGGTATGTAGAGTATGTGTACACATGCATATATAACTTATGAATACAAATAACATATATACAGGGAAGGAGGTGATGTATACAAACTTTATCATTTACTACTCTGATGAAAACATGCAGTTGATGTTTATATCATTTATTCTAATTGGTCTAGTGCATATCTTAACATATTACATTAAACAGAAAGCCAGTTGCACTTCAGTAATGGAACTGTCCTCATTAACAATGATCCAGAGAAGAAATTACATTTCATCAATTAGTTCTGCAGCTATTCCTAGGAAATGTAAGCTATGACTGTGTGGGGGTTTTGCATATTTAAATATTTATGATTATCTTATAAATATTTATACTGTAATAATTCTGTGGATTAAAAGTAAATGAAAGCCTGTTATAAATTTATACTAAGATTGGACAATTAAGTGAATGGATGGTGGTCGGTAGGTGCCAAGTTTCTCACTGTTTTAGTAGGAGATTGCAGATAAACAAGGGGAAGGGGCAAAGATGATCCATGTAGAAACGAAGACATTAGAAGGAACTCAGTTAGCTGAATATAGATTCAAATGGTTACATAATGGAACTATGTATAGATATGTGTGTGTATGTGTGTGTGCATATAGGAAAGTATATACACCTGCAGCTCCATTCTTCCTCAGCTGAGAGGACCTAGAAGCCACTCACTAGCATGGGTACAACTAGTACCCTATCTCAGTTGCTAAAAGCATTCCCAATGAAAGGATCCAGGGCTCCTGGAGTTCTTGGAGAATGGGTGATAATAACTCTGGGGCAGGAAATATACAAAGTGAGTCTGGGGCACTTTGTGGTGTCAGAAAGTAAGGAAATGTTAATTATTCTTAAATAAAAATAAAAACCACTGAAAGGAGTATGTTAAAGAGACATAGGAGCCAAACAAATGGGATCCAAATGGCCAACCTGTGCAACAAAATATAGTAATATTAGATTATAACCATAAGCACAAAGTAGTTACCAATGAATCCATACTATATAAATAAGATGATAATTCTGCACCCTTAAGTGTATATTGCACATAACAACTGTTGTGGATTGAATTGTGTCCCCCAAAACTTCATGTGGTAAAGTCCAAGCTCCCAAGACCTTAGAATTTGACTTTGGGAGTAGGGTCTTTGAAGATGTAATGAGGATGAAGCCCTAGTGGAGTAGCATGAGCTTCTAATCCACTGTGAACATGGTGACTAGTGTTCTTACAAAATTGGGAAATTTGGACACAGAAAACAAGCACAGGGAGAATGCCAAGTGAATATGAAGGCAGAGATCTGGGCAATATGTGTACAAGTAACTCCAAAGATGCCAGCAAACCACCAGAGGCTAGGGAAAAGGCATGGAACAAATTCTTCCTCATCATCCTCAAAGAGATCCTCCGGTCGATGCCCTAACTCTTGGTCTTTCTTGCCTCCAGAACATTGGGGCAATAAATTCTGATGTTTACATCCACCAGCTAGTGTCACGTGGTTACAGCAATCCTAGCAAACAAATAGTGATTTCCTTTGAAAGAGTAGGTATATGAAAAGAGAAAAAAAGAGTAACTTTACAGTGGAGAAATCTGACAAATACTGTCTCAGCCAGCTGAACAGGATAAGTATCAGCAGGGATGAGTCACACTGAGGTGTGACTCAATATGAGGTGATGAAGAGGACACTTAACCTCTGTAGTCTTCCTCACAAAAACCTACCTAGTTCATTTGAGTCCTAGGAAAAATACCAGAAAGGGACACCTGGGTGGCCCAGTCAGTTAAGTGCCTGCTTTCAGCTCAGGTCATGATCCCAGAATCCTGGGATTGAGTCCCACATTGAGTTCCTTGCTCAGAAGGGAGCTAGCTTCCCCCTCTGCCTGCTTCTCCCCCTACTTGTGCTCTCTCTCTCTCTCTTTCTGTGAAAAGTAAATTTAAAAATCTTAAAAAAAGAAAGAAAAGAAAAATACCAGACCACTCCCAGTCAAGGGACTGTCAGTATTTCCCCAAGTTATCAAGGTCATCAAAATTAGGTATCGTCTCAGGGACTGCCTAGCCAAGAGGAGTCCTTATAAGGAGATATCATGACTAAACGTAATGTGGTAATCTGCATGGGAACCAAAAACAGAAAAAGAACATCAAGTTAAAAGGAAGTGTGAGTAACTTTTACACTTTAGTTAATAATATGCCAATATTTATTAATTATAGCAAGTATATCATATAGGTTGTTAATAATAGCAAAAAACTGGGCCTGGGTTACATAGGAAATTTCTGTAATCTCAACTTTAATATGAATCCAAAACTGTTCAAAAATGAAAACTGTATTTAAAAAATAAATGAAAAAATGGAACAGCTATACTTTATTATTTAAAGTACATAAAGCAAAATACTGTGAAATATAGGTATATTTTACATGAAATTTAGTTTTCAATAATTCTCAACATGCTCATAAAAGCTAATAGGAGTATTAAATGAAAAATAGTATGACCATAAATTATTGATATAAATTTTTCAGTTCAGTGGGGCAGAATGTACATTTCAAACACAGCCTCCAAGAGTTTTTTAATCCTTTCAAAACTATAGCTAATAAATTGTTTTTCCCCATCAGTTTACTTGGAATCATAAAATTCTTTGACATATCATTCTCAGACAGTCACATAAACAACTTGAGGTTCATTTAATTTCAGTTGAACAGGTTTTTTTTTTTTTTTTATGTTTTGTAGTAATGACTTAAAATAAAGGAGCTGAGTCAAAGATTTATCAGTAAGCTTTATCTTTTGTATTGTATATAAAATCAAACTGTCTGGGGACTTGGGGCAGACTAGTCCTGTCATTCCTTGCCTTGTCAATTACAGGTGATTGCTTCCTAAAATGAACAGAAGTCAAGGAAAAGATTTAGAAAAACATCTGAGGCACTGAAATACTAAGTCATGTGTGGCATATTAATTTTCCCAATAGAACAACATTTTGTCATAGTTTTTTTTCTCTCTGTGTATAGTGACAATATTTAAGATCTGTCTCGGGGGGCGCCTGGGTGGCTCAGTGGGTTAATGCCTCTGCCTTAGGCTCAGGTCATGATCGCAGGGTCCTGGGATCAAGCCCCGCATCGGGCTCTCTGCTCAGTGGGGAGCCTGCTTCCTCCTCTCTCTGACTGCCTCTCTGCCTACTTGTTATCTCTGTCTGTCAAATAAATAAATAAAATCTTAAAAAAAAAAAAAAAAAGATCTCTCTCGGCAACCTTCAAGCATATAATACAGTCACTAGGCTGTATATTAGATCTCCAAAATGTAAGCATCTTATAAGTGGAAATTCACATCCTTTGACCCATATCTCTCCATTTACCCCAGGCCCAGTCCCTGGCAATTACCCTGGATGAGTTCAGCTTTTTTAGATTCTAAATACAAGCATCCCCTGCTTTCTGAAAATTCATGCTATGTCACTTCACTTTTATGAAAGACCTACATTAATACCTCTTTTTGCTAACCGTGAGACATTTGAAGATAACTTTGGCTTTTACAAAAAAAGAAAAAAAGAAAGAAAGAAAGAAAGAAGGAAAAGAAAAGCAAAAATTGGGTTCAGGGTTTTTATTTGCAGGAAGCCCAAAGAGAAGCAAGTGCATGGCTGAGCAGCAAGAGGGGCCCCTCCAGGCTTCTGTCTGGCAACCACACTAGGCCTTTCAGCCTCAAGCCACTGTAGCTTTGAACTATGTCTGTGAGCATCTGTGCTATATCTTAGTTTACTTTGTGCGTCTGTTTGTAGGTCTTGTCCTAAGATATCAGGAAACTTTAAGAGATGTAATATTTTGGGTCTGAGAACACTCAAAAATCATTTCATGTGAATTAATGATAATCACTTCTTCACCTTGTGCTGTTTCATCTTAAGAATGTTTTCATAAGGCTGGGAAAACCTATATAAGTGAGATCGTATAATATGTGTCTTTCCCTTTCTGGCTCATTTGACTAGCGTAATGTCCTCAAGGTCCATCCTTGTTGTCACAAATAGCAGGATTTCCTTATTTTTTAGTGCTAAATAATATTCCGTTATACGCATACAAGTACATACATACGAATGTATCCATACACACTCTGTCTTCTTTATTCATTCATCCACTGATAGGCACGGGCTTTTGTCTTGTCTTGGATATCGGGAACAATGCTGCAGTGAACATGGAGGGTACAGGTATCTCTTCAACATAGGGATAACACTTCTTAAAAAGAGATTATAAATATTTTTTCTGAGAATTCTATATCTGGGAATAAATAATTGCCATATTGCTTCCTGTTTTACTAATAATCATCCTTCGGTAGAGAAGTGTCCATTTGAGTGTTCTGGAATAAGAGTGATTACAGGAAGTGGACTTTAGACAATTGTTGGAAAATATAGCTCTGAAGCGGGGTTGGATCAGAGATTGACTCACCAACCGGTCTGTCAGAGAAACCATGTACTACCAGCTATAGACTCGAATCATGAAATGTGGGCTTATGGAGAAGCCTATGAGAGGCCATTGCTTCTAAGTATCTATTGAATCAGTGAGTCCACAGCAAAGTGTGGGGAGAGCCAGAGGTCACTGTTGGTCTTGGCCAACAGTCTGGAGGCCTAACTGGATAAAGAGCAAGCCCCGAGGTGAATAGTCTGTCACCATATATGATTGGGAAAAGGCCTTCAAAGAATAATGGATGCAGCCTTATTTCTGGATTTCAAGTACACATAAGTCCTTTTGGCCATGCTAATTTGGAAGAATACAGGGAAATGAAACTCCTAGCCTAATCCAAGTGACCACATTAAATGTCATGTGTATACTCATCCTTGTAAAAATCAGATAAAGCTATTAAGTGTGTCTTTGCTTGAAATATTAGTCTATTTATGTGCAGGATAGTACAACACATCTTTGGCCTTTTTTAAAAAAGCTTTTAATTCCCGTTAGTTAACACACAGTGTTGTATTAGTTTCAGGTGTACAATATAGTAATTCAACAATTCCATATATTGTCCAGTGCTCATCATGAGAAGGACCCTCCTTCATCCCCAACACTTATTAACCCATTCCCCTACCCCCATCCCTCTGGTAACCATCAGTTTGTTCTCTATAATTAAGAGTTTTTTCTTGATTTTTTCTTTCTCTGTTTTATTTTTTCTCTTTGCTTGTTTGTTTTGCTTCTTAAATTACAGGTATGAATGGAATCATATGGTATTTGTCTTTCTCTGATGGAGTTATTTCACTTAGTATTATACTCTCTAGCTCCATTCATATCATTACAAATGGCACGATTTCATTCTTTTTTTTATGGCTGAGTAATATTCCACAGTATGTATATATACAACATCCCCTTTATCCATTTTCCTATGGATGGACACTTGGGATACTTCCATATCTTGGCTATTGTAAATACCGCTGCTATAAAGGGTGCATTTATCCCTTTGAATTAATGTTTTTGTATTCTTTAGGTAAACGCCCAGTATTGTGATTTCTGGCTCATAAGGTAACTCTATGCTTAATGTTTTGAGGAACCTCCAAACTGTTTCTCAGAGCCACTGCACTAGTTTGCATTCCCACCAGCAGAGCAAGAGGGTTCCCCTTTCTCCACATTCTCATCAATGCTTCTTTTCTCTGTGTTTTTGATTTTCCCATTCTGAAAGGTGTGGGGTGATATCTCATTCCAGTTTTGACTTGCATTTCCCTGATGATAAGTGATAATAAGCATCTTTTCATGTGTCTTTTGGCTATCTGGGTCTCTTCTTTGGAGAAAAAGGACACAAACAAATGGAAAGACATTTCATGGTCATAAATTAGAAGAACAAATATTGTTAAAATGTCTATATTCCCCAAATCAATCAACACCATCAGGGCAATTCCTATCAAAATACCAATAGCATTTTTCACAGAACAAGAATGAACAATCCTGAAATTTGTATGGAACCAAAAAGATTCCAAACATCCAAAGCCATCTTAAAAAATCTTAAAATCAATGGCTAGAGCAGAGGAACAAAGGCAAATTAGCAGCCTGGAGTTAACAGTAGAGAGCCAAGGAATCCACAGAATACAAATGGGAGTGTAGGAACCAACACTTAAGTGTATAAAAGCATGAGGTCCCTAGACTTCAGGCAAGCTGGCTACTGCAGGTTAGCTCCCTTGCTTCCTGGTTAGTGGACCCTGATAAGTCCTGCTAAGCCTCACTGTTTTTATTCTAGAACTGTAAAATACTTGCCAAAAACAAACCATCTCAAAAACCTATTCTGTTATGAAGAAGAACCATAGGAGTTTATAAAAACTCAGCCACAATGTCTAGCACACAGTAAGTACTCTATAAATATAAGCTGCATGCAGGCAGGGACTTTTATCTGCTTTATTATTAAAGCCCCAGCTCCTGGCACTTAGTAAACTTTTATATAATTAAATAATTAATGGCAGTGGCTCGTATTACTCTTTTTGTAGGTGTTCATGTAAATTCATGAGGTGTATAGTATTCATAAGGAGAGAAAGCGCATTTTTTAAAATCTTCAACCCATATAGGTGTGTACCGTCCTCAGAAAGTTTAGGGGATATAGATTTGCTGTTAGATTTTCAACATAAGAGTCTCTACTTTCTGCGTGCAGCCATGAGAGTCAGCCTTTTTTTAACATCCTTATTGCTCAAGAGCACCACCCCCCCCAAAAAGAACAACACTTCAAATGAATGCTCTCTTAAAGATTATTATGATGGTTACTTTAGATTTTTACTTCTGGCCTCGGGCACGGTAGCATCTCTTTGCTGAACAAAATGCTGTTACTTCCCAGCTCTCAGAAGCGATTTCGTAACACTTGAAATCATGTGTCATGCTGTCTTCTTTTTGTTGCCTGTTAGCTGCTAGGAGTAGCAAATGCCATCGTTGTTTCTTGCTACCCTTGCAGTGTCTTGCATATAAAGTGGAGACAAAGTGTGCCATTTTAAAGGCCACAGCCATTTCTGAAGTCTGGGGTGAATGTCAACATCCTCCCTTTGCTCTTATAGGGAGTGGAGAACCGAAAGTGCACATATTTCAGATCAAGCTGTTGTTATATATTTAATCATGTAAAAGGCTCTGCTTATTTTGAGTTGAGTTAGTCTTTGCAGAGATTATTCTGTTTTTAAGGTATATTGATTTTCTCTCGCTACAGGCAGGTAATGAGGGTGAATAAAGAGCTGAGAAAAAGTGAATTCATCCCAAAGAAAGAGAGTCAAGCCCCTAGTTATTCCAAGTACTCTGAAAAATAAGCCAGCAGCTGAGAAAGATGTGTCTAGTAGAAGAACTTGAATCAAAGAACAGCCAGTGTATGAGCAGGAAAACATGATCAGATAGTCGGTTTTTAACCTGTCTTTTCCTACATGATGACTTCCCTCTATTTAAGATAATGGACTTCACGGTCAAACTGCCTGAGACTGAAGCCTGAGTAAATCACGATTAGTTACGTATTTGGGGGATATTCATATACCCCCTCAGTGCTTCAGTGTTTTATCTTGAAAAGAAGGACAATAACAGCTATAATATAGGCTTGGTGGGATAATTAAGTGACTATACACATGCACCCATATGCACGCGCACATGCACACACACACACACACACACACACGTGTCTCGTCTCAGCAAGTGCTGAATATGAGATTGTTATTACTACCAGTATTGTGATTATCCCCAAGAATCAATAAAAAGTTTAACACGAGCATTGCTCTAGCTGTGTTTGTCACCTTTGTCCATCTTTTGGGATGTGGTATGCTAGGAAATGAGAAAGTACTGAAAGACAGCTGGAGGTAATCTGCAAGGAAGAAAAAGAAGTGACAAGCAAAAAAGGGCGGATATCTAGGACACATAAGGAATGAGATCAAGAGTACTTGGGAAGAGAATTAGACTTCTTGCGATTATCCAATATGGGAGTTCACATTATTGTTGAACATATATTAAAAGTAATAAGCACCTTAGAGGTCTAAGAACTCTGAGACACTGAGGTTTTAATTATTATTTTAATAAAGACTTATTTATAATAATTTATGGATCATCTGTGTAAACCCGACACTTTACTAGTTGTTGGAGGTATAGCTAGAACGTACCGTTTCAACTGGGAGAAAGATAATGATACAAGATAATGATACAAAGATAATTATACAGGATAATTAAAAATCATGGTAAGGTCAAGAAAATAAGCATAATGATAGTAATTTCTGAGCATATATTAACATAAGGTTATCAGGAAAGGATTCTCTGAAAAAAAGAAGTGTTTAGCTGAAATCTAAACTATGTGAAAGAGGAAGTCCACAAAAAGCCAAGAAAATAGTTGACCAGGCAGAAGGCACAGCAGGTGCAAAGTTCCTGAAGCACAAAGTTTCTGAAGTTCAAAAAAGCTTGACATGTGCAGGGTATGGAAAGGAAACCAGTTTGGTTGGAGTTTAGTGTGGCAGGAAGAATGGTAGGAGATGGTGCAGCCAAGAAAGGCAGAAACCAACCTTAAATGTAAGGGTAAGGATTGTGGATTATGTTCACAAATTAAGAGAAATCACTGATAGGTTTTCAGCAGGGGAATGAAATAATAGGTTTTGTGACTTAAAAATACTGTAGATGAATTTCCCATATTTCTAAAGCACAACTCCACCTTTGCCTTAGATCAAGGACATCTAGTTGTCTTCTCTAGTGAATTTTCCCCAACAATACACAAATATGCTGTTGTTTTTTTCTAACACCTTAAAAAAAAAAGCCTCTCAATCCCTCTTCCCACTTTACCATCTTATTTCCCTCATTAGTTTATAGTATAAGGGAGGGAATAACTGAATGGAAGAACATATTTCAAATAACATATCCAATAAAGTGTTAGTATCTAAAATATATAAAAAATTTATATAACACAAAAGCAAAAAAAAAATAAATAATCCCATTAAAATATAGGCAGAAAACATGAACAGATATTTCTCTAACCAAGATGTAAAGATGGCCAACAGACACATGAGAAGATACTTAACATCACTCATCAGAAGGGAAATACAAATCAAAATCACCTCACAGCTGTCAGAATGGCTAAAATCAAAAACACAAGAAACAAGTGTTGGTGGGGACATGGAGAAAAAGGAATCCTTGTGAACTGTTGGTGGGAATGCAAACTGGTACAGTCACTCGGAAAAAAGGTAGGGAGGTTCCTCATAACATTGAAAATATAAATACTATGTGATCGAATAAATCCACTATTAGGTATTTACTAAAAGCATATGAAAACAGGGGCACCTGGGTGGCTTAGTGGGTTAAGGCCTCTGCCTTCGGCTCAGGTCATGATCCTGGGATCCTGGGATTGAGCCCAGCATTGGGCTCTCTGCTCAGTTGGGAGGCTGCTTCCCTTCCTCTTGCTCTGCCTGCCTCTCTTGTGATCTGCCTACTTGTGATCTGTGTCTGTCAAATAAATAAATAAAATTTTTAAAAAAAAGAACATGAAAACACTAATTTAAGAAGATACATGCACCTCTATGTTTATAGCAGCATTATTTATTTTTTATTTTTTATTTTTTAAAGATATTTATTTATCCTGCATACCACATTCTTCTGGTATCCCTACTACTTTTCAGGATCTTCAGTCATTTTTGATAGTTGCTTCTCATTCTCTAAAGGTTAGAATCTCCTGCACCTCTTCTCTGTGCTATCTGTAGCCCCTCGATTATTTGTTCCATTCTCATGGCTTTTAAATATCATCTATATTCTGAGGTCTCTCACATTTATATCTCCATCTTGGAACTTGAACCCTGAACCTCAGACCCACAGATACAACTGTCTACTTCACACCTCTAATGTCTAATAGACATCTTAAACCTAACCTATTAGAAACATAACTCCTGCTGTTCATCCCAGCCCCAAACACACACCACATACACACCAAAAAGCAGCAGTTTCGTTTCTATTAGTGGTAGCTTCATTAGTTCAGTTGCCTGGGCCAAAAATTTGAAGTCCTCTTTGATGCCTTTTTTTGTTTTGTTTTTTAAAGAACAGGCATATATGGGGGCGCCTGGGTGGCTCCGTGGGTTAAGCCTCTGCCTTTCAGCTCAGGTCATGATCCCAGGGTCCTGGGATTGAGTCCCGCCTCGGGCTCTCTGCTCAGCAGGGAACCTGCTTCCTTCTCTGCCTGCTTCTCTGCCTACTTGTGATCTCTCTCTGTCAAATAAATAAATAAAATCTTAAAAAAAAAAAAAAGAACAGACATATATGCTAGAGAGGGGCAATAGGCAGAGGGGGAAAGAGAGAGTGAAAGAGAGAGAGAAAGAGAGGGAGAGATTGGGAAGGTGGGGAAGGGGCAGAGGGAGAGAGAAAATCTTAAGCAGCCTCTCCAACCAGTATGGAGCCTGTCACAGAATTTGAACTCACAACCCCGAGCATCTCCTGAGCCAAAATCAAGAATCAGAGGCTTAACTAACGGAGCCACCCAGGTACCCCTCTTCATCTCATTTATTGGCAAATATACTCACAATCTCATTCGTTATTTTCCCTCCACTGCTACTACCCTAAAAATAATGACTGTTCTTTCTTGCTTGCATGCTTATAATTGGCTCCCAGTGGATATCTCTGGTTTTGTGTCATCCTAAATATATTCCAAATATAGCAGTCACAGTGGTACTTTTCATAGAAGATTTTATTATATCAGTCCTCTCCTTGGAGAAGCGTAGCTTTAGTGGTTTCTGTGGCTTCCCTCAGCACTCAAAAGCCAAAGTTTTTTGCTTCTTGCTTTTCTATAATTAGAATGCCTTGCATGATCTAGCCTTTTTTGAAATCTATAAATGCTTGTTTCTCATTCACTTTTATCTAACCAAAATGGATTCCTTTCTATTTTTTTTTTAAATAATTCTAGTCCTATTTCTGCCTTGAGGACTTTGTACCTGCTCTTTGAACTGACTGAACAGTTATCCACATAGACGTTCACATGGATATTTCACTAATTTGCTGCAGATGTGAGTCAGGAAACATTAAGAATATTAAATTAAATGTCTTGATGAAAGACATTAAGTCTTTCCAGAGAAAATTTGACATGGAATTGGTGAAGCAGGTGTTGAAGGATAGGAACAGTCAAAGGCAACAAACAGGTTAACACTAGATATAAAGGCAAGAGATGTCTAACACCTTTACAGCCAGGAAAAACAAATGGAAGAGTTCAGAGTTATCAGGGTAATAACTCAGGGGAGTGGCCACGAAGTCGAGGCTCATACATTTGAAGACGGTACACAGATCATCTGGTTTGGGGACTTTAGGAGCTTAGAAGAGGATTCCTGCAAGATTTGGTCTCCTATTTCAAAGGAAGGACCGTTGCCCATCTGCACTGATGTCATAGAGGTTCTATCCAGTGAGGTGCCTGGAGAACTGGGACCTGGATTACTGAGATGGAGGTTCTCAGGGGTCAGAATGAGATTGATTCCAGAAGTGCCAGTAAAAACTGAAGACTAGAATCAACTATTTCTTTCAGGGTGAAAGGGTCATTTCTAGAGTGATGCCAACAGGAACAGAAAGCAAATAGAAAAAAAAGAAATCCCTCCTTTCCTCCTGCCACATTTTGGTCTCCTTCTAGTAAACTCTATTGGAGGAAATGGTAAGAAGGCAGCTGACAATGGAGAAATATAGTTTGCAAAGTCACAAACATCAATATGCAGAATATAGAATCAGAATCACTTCATTTCTGGATTCAATTTACAGAATGTCTGATTCAGTGGATCACAAGCAAGCACCAAAAATCTATATTTCTAAGGTATCCACTTGTTTCTGAAGTTCAGCTAGTTTGGAAACCACTGACGGAGAACAAACTTTTCATTTTGTAATGAGGAAAATGAGCAAGAGAACTGAAAGTTCTTATGGTCTGTGATGGTTCATTTTATGTGTCAACCTGACAGGGCGGTTGGGTTCCCAGTTATTTCTAGGTGTTTCTGTGGGGATTGTTTGGGATGAGTTTAATATTGAAATTGGTAGACTGAGTACAGCAGATTGTCCTCAATGATATGGATGTGCCACTAAACCAGTTGCTCTGTACAGGCCCAAATACAATAGAAAGGCTGAGCGCGCCTCAAAATAAAAAATAAAAAATAAAAAAGGAAACTCCCCTTCCCTGTCTTTGAGAGGGGACATTGGCTTTTTCCTACCTTTAAGCTGGAACTGAAACATCAGCTCTTCCTGAGTCTTGAGCCTGAAGGGTTTGGGACTTCAACGACACCATTGGCTCCCCCAGTTGCCAGTTCTCTGTACTTGGACTGGAACTATACCATCGGTTCTCCTGCCAAATGCCGGTATTGGGACATATCAGGCTCCATGAATATGAATTTCTAATTCCTATAGTGAATCTCTGTATATGCAAGCTATTAGTTCTGTTTCTCTGGAGAATTCTAACTAATAAATGGTCTGTGACTCTGAAGTTCTGGCTAGATTTAAAAAGAAAAAAAACATTAAGACTTAATAAGAATGATATCCTAAAAATTTGCCATCAACAATCACTGCCTCCTTAGCATAGAGCATTTGTTCTTCGTAACTGGTTTATCCACCCACTGGGTATAAACTCTGTGCTTCACATTAGCTTGATTGAAGACATAATCATGTATATTAGATTATAGTGATGCATTGTAGTTTTTTCCAAATAATTAGGAGATAGCCAATAAGGTAATACAAAACCTAGTACTTAACCCAGTGAGGTCTATCGAGTTACTAATGTTCTGAAGGACAAAGTTAATAATAGTTTGATAGGCTAAAGGAATGATATAAAGCTTACAAGTGATGCAACTGATAGCAAAGGGAATAATGGGTTAATTATACCTGTAGGGGTGTTTATGTGTTCAGAATGAACAAAGTAGGATTCAATATGAAAAAGTCCCCATATCAATGTAGTATGAAATGAAAAAAAAAAAAAAAAAAGAAAAAATTCCCATAAATATTAGCAGCCTTATACCAGGATGTGACTGTCCTTTTCTATGTGACTGTGGAAAAGCTACTCCTCCTGTGTTTAATAAGCAGATTCGGAGGGGATTAATAGCATTTCTTCAGTATAAAGCACTGTGCTAAATCTATAGGATTTAGTTTTTCTTAAAATGCCCCAGACCATTGAACAAAGGAACAAAATCCATGCCAATGAAAGCACTCTGAATTTGCCCTATCCTTCATACATAGCACAGTTACTAAACTGTGAGGGCTAGAATACCAATGGAGAATATTTAGAATAGTTGTATTTTAAGATTAAGATACAAATCTGGGAATATCTGATCACTTCTCTTCCTGATTGCTTCTTTTCTCCCACATGCATTAAATATCTAGTTCTTTTTCTTTCCCTCAAATATATTAAAATGTAAACAATTTTTATTAAACTTGCTATTTCTTCTCAAAGAAAAAAGAGATAGTTTTGGAGTTATAAGCCTTTGAAAAATTTTCCTTGAATTTCATATACTATTGTTATTCTACAGACAACAGTAAGCAGAAAAGCACATGCACAAGACTTTGCATGACATCTGCTGGTTAAGGGTGTATATGATGCAAAAGCTCATTTTTCTTTTTTCCAAATAGATCACTGGATAACTTCCCTAAGGTTACCAATGTAAGGACAATGCCCACAGGACAAGGAGGCTCCCTTTCACCCAAATGTCCCACAGATCCATCCTTTAAACCCTAAGATTTTGTTTTACACAAACATTAATAAATAGAAGAGAAAGGCACTCTGATTGGAACATCCTAATCTCACTCCTTATTATCTCATTATTTTCTTGAGTAACACAGGATGTCTGTAATAAGGTTGACAACTTGTTAGAGATCAACAGTGATCTGAGGGTCAAAAGATAGCCTTCATTAACCCAAAATATTTAACATTACTTTAAATTTTACTATTAGAAGATTATATCTTCCTTCTATTAGTATTATAAATAATTTTTACATATGCAGCATTTGCAACATAATTTGAATTATTTCTGGGCTGATAACTCTCCATTTGCCTCAGCTGCAGTCTCTGAACTCTGCAACCCCAGGATTGACCACAGCATCCTGCATCCCTCAAGTTCCCTTACTGGCTGGCTTCTTAAGGACTGGCCAGTGGGAGGCACCAGCATGAGAACAGGTGTCAGGAGGAGGTAGATAGTCATGGTATTTTTCCTTACTGCCTTCCTGCTTGGGTATTGTGCCTCTGGCAGGAGCCGTGTCTCTCCATGAGCATAGCTCCTATCCAAAACCTATTCCTTCAGGGTTTAGGAACCTGACATTGTTAGTTCTGAGTCTCCCCACCGTCCTTTGGTATTTCATAGCTTTAATCATGCCATTTTAAGTAATGGCTTTAATAAAGGCTCTTTATTTATTCTATTTGCTTGGACCTTTAATGATCTCTTTCTTTTTTTTTCTTTTTAAAGATTTTATTTATTTGAGAGAGAGAGAGCATGAGCATGAGGGGAGAGAGAGAGGGAGAAGCAGGTTCCCTGCTCAGTCTCAGGACACCGAGATCACAACCTGAGCCAAAGGCAGATGCTTAACCGACTTAGCCACCCAGGCGCCCCTAATGATCTCTCTCTAAAGGATACCCACTTTATATTAAGGGAAAGAAGCAAGAGGAAGGGAGGGGGAGCATAAGAAGGAGGGAGGGCGATAAAGGATTAAGAACCTACGAGGGTGAACACATTCTGGTTTATTTGGGCCTGGGCTTTCCCAAAATGACAACATCCGGTTATGTGAAAAAGTCCCTACCCTTCAAATCAATATTCTGTGCCTGGGGTAATTCTGGTGTATTTCTCCCTTAGAACTTAAGCTGTCTGAGATGGTGGTAGTTTGGGTTTTTGTTTCATTGTTGCTTTTTTACTTGTTTTGTTCACTAACAACCAAACATCTAGAGCTGAGCATACAGTAACTCCGTTATTGTTTGAATGCGTAAGTTAGTAGATGGATTCATGGATGGATGGATGAATAATCATTGACTGATTCTCTCTTTTCTTTAAATGGCCTGCATATCTTTGGATACCATCCTGTTTCTTGAGGACAGAGTGGTATTCACTAAAGTTGTATTCAAGAAAAATAGGGGACTCTGAAGAAATGTGCTGTAGTAAGGAATGGTTCTACTTAAACACATTTAACCTAAATACATTGTACAGCAATAAAGAAATAAATGAAGCTTCCTGATTTTGCAAAAATAAAAAACATGCTTATGTTTTCGGGACAACAAACATTTTTATGAAGACAACTGAATCTCTATTCTGTCTTTTGAATGAGTTACTTCTCCATGTTTCTTATTCATGTATTTAATGGGATACAGCAGAATACAATGGTTACAAGCAGTGATGTACTAGTAAGTGTTTAAAACTGTCCCTTCAGAAACAAAGCATAAAAGCCAATTCATACGGTTTGCTGGCTTCTGTAGTGTAAATACTCCCACTGAACGCATAGTTTTCTACTGCCTGCCCTAGCAATTTCCTCCCCACACTACATCCCATTGACCCTTTGTTTTTACTTCCCTTTCTCGGACTACAGGTGGGAAAGATACTTTTAAGGATGCCTATAAGTAGACTGACCTACCTGGATAAACCAGAATAATCTCCCCAGCATCCTTAACTTTAATGACATTTACAAAGTCCTTTTTGCCATGTAATATATTTGCAATTTTCAGGGATTAGGATATGAACAACTATGGGAGACCATTATTCTGCCTACAACACCCACAATGTAGCCAATTTCAAGATGTCATAATATGACATCATTTGGCACATGAAATTCCTGAATATTTAACAATCAACTTATGAACCAGGAGAAATTAGTTTTTGCTATCAGAGTGTGAGTTCCAGATGCCTGGGTTTTACATATCTCAACACTTATCTGTATAATGACCATGAAAAAAAAAAATTATTTCACTGGGTATTTGTAAGAATTTACAGCAATGGAGATAACACATGTAATTAGAAAATACAAGGACTTGGTATATGTTAACTATTATTTCTATATTTGTATCTTTTATTCATGTCATCATTGAGATTAGGGGAATAAATATTCCTTATCACAGGAAACTAAAATACTAAAGTCCCATGTGTATAGTGATCAAGGCTCCAAGCACTCGTTTTCTTCCCAAGCCACATGTAATTTATGTTCATAATAATTATTCTAAAATGTATCAAGAGGCTCATGGGCCATCTGAATGTTTAAAGAAAGATGCAGTCAACTTAGCAATGTCAAGCTACTTCTACTTTGGACTAGCCAAGTTCTTGGATAGACTATTATTAGAATTTTCTAGGAACTACAATATCAAGATTTAAGAACAAAGGACCCTAAAGTAGACAGTAAATTTGAAATAAAATGCAGTATAATCTCGGAAGACAGAACAAACTAGCTCATTTGGAGTCTACTCCTTTCAGTTTAGACATGGTGAAACAACAGGGAGGATCTGAAGGAGCCAGGAAAGCAATCTCTTCTAAGTTCTACAAAATTCTGACAAAGCATTATCCTGATCAAAGGCTAAGTTACAACATTTTGCGTATTTGACAAAAGGTCAGGGAAATCCCCCTAAGTTTTTTTCAAGTCTTCTGACCAAATAAAATTTCCTTAAGGATTTTTCTCAAATATCCCAAATATTCCCATCACAAGACTGCCAGACGGAGCAAAATTCACTCATTCATTTATTTAATTGTTCAACAAATATTTATTATGAAGATGCAGAAATTATTCATCAAAGAAGCCAGAATAGGACAAAGCCTATATTATGCCCAGATGGGATATGCACGTTTTCATGCTCCCCCGGTTGGTGCCTAAGTCCACTTGATCCAAATGCAGAGTGTGGTCTCTGAGTTACTTAAGGTCATGGAGTGCTTCAGGCATTGATTCTCTGCTTATTCCATGTGATGGAGTTAGAAATATGTGGAAAAGGCATCCTTGATCCCTAAAAGTTTATGACTGAGGTAGCAAAAATATGAGAAATGTCCTCCTGGAATTTCTAAATCATGTTAAAGGGAAGTCCAGTTATCACAAAATTTGAAAAGATCTGGTAAGCTTCATCAACGATTCATGAATTGAGAAGCATCCAGTCTAAAAAATTTTAAAAAGCTTCAAAGAATGGTATAAGATGAGAGAATGTTATAGAACAACATGAGCAGGAACCAGGAAGCCATCCTGGGCATTTGCTGATTGGTTAAAGCAAGGTTACTTCCTTCATATGGTGCAGAGGGAAGTCCGGGGGAGGGGTGTGCGGGGCGCAGTCAGGTAACCTGTGCTGAGCAGGCAAGCCTGATTGGCTGATGTAGGCCTTCCTTTTTTGGAAGAACAGAACACAGAAACTTAATTAAGTTCTTCTGGTCTGTGTTGGGGCTTAACATAAGTGAATCTATCTTGGGTCCAGTCTGGACACTTCAATAATAACAATGATCTAAAAAAAAAAAAAAAATCACAAGGCTACATATGTTTAAACAGACAAACTGGTGATAGAGATAAGTATAATGAGTTCAGAGGTGATACTGTGGTTGGCAAAGCCATACAAGAGAGAAGGTTTGGGATATATTTCATTTGGCTGGAAGTCAGAAGGGAAGAGAGTTTATTGCAAGTGGAGATGATCAGCATGTCCAACAGACCAATGCTATATGTTATATGTTTGTGGAGCAATTGGATGACCACTCCTTTCATTAAGAATTTCCCACTTCTAGCCTAGGAGAATAGATTTTCCTTTCGATTGTCTCAACCACACTTTCCAGTTTTTCTTATGAAAAATTCAGAAATAAAAAGAAAAATCAGAAATGTCATAAAAACCAGTCATAGTTTTTATTTTTCTCACTATGTGGGCTTTCTTGGTATGGCCTTTACTTAAAATATTTTATTATTTTTACTATTTTTTTTTCAAATTTCCTCTACTAACAGCACAAGATAAACGAACCCTAAATTCTGACTTCCTTCCCAGGTTTTTATAAAGGAATGCCAAATGTCACAGAACAAGAAAGTCTGCTGATGGGAGGTTTCCATATCAAAAAACCTAGCTGTGTCATTATTATATTTCCTTTTGGGCTCTTTGTACTGTTTCATGTCATTTCAGTGTGAAAAACAAAGTGCCTTAACAACAATATACAGATAAAGGGAATCTAAAATATTTTTATGGTTTTTCTGAGTTTTTTCATTAGTTTTGTATCGATATTTATACTTCCCAGAATTCATTCTGCATTGAACCTAACATATGTTTCAGCATAACATAGTGGTATGGTAAGCATATATCAGATTAATTGGTCTACCCAACAACCTCATTTATAAGCAAAGATTAACTGTGATGCCTCCCCCAATGTAGAGGATTCCTCCCCCCATTCCTCTACATATGGAGGAATCCCCCATGTGATTCCTCTGCATGTAGAAAAGAGGCTTCTAGCTTCTCTCTCTGATTCTTTGTTGTTGTTGTTGTTATCATTTGAGTACAGTTGATACACAATGTTACATTAGTTTCAAGTGTACAATATGGTGATTAGACAAGTTTCTGCATAATGCTCTGCTCCCCACAAGTATAGCTACCATCTGTCACCATACTATCCTGTTACAATACCATTGACTCTCTTCCTTATACTGCGCCTTTTATTCTTATGACATGCATTTTATAACTGGAAGCCTGTGCCTCCCACTCCCTTTCACCCATTTTTTCCATCCTCTCACTTCCTTCTGGCAGTGATCAGTTTGTTCTGTGTATTTATAGGTCTGATTCTGCATGTTATTTGTTTGTTTATTTATTTGTGGGGTTTTTTTTATATTTCACATATTAGTAAAATCATATGGTATTTGTCTTTCTCAGTCTAATTTATTTCACTTAGCATAATACCCCTTAGGTCTATCCATGCTGTTGCAAATGTCAAGATCTCATCCTTTTTTATGGCCACATAATATTCTTCTCTCTCTCTCTCTCTCTCTCTCTGTGTGTGTGTGTGTGTGTGTGTGTGTGTGTGTGTGAAAGAGAGAGAGAGTATATAGCATCTTCCTTTTCTGTTTGTCCATCAGGGGACACTTGGGTTGCTTCCATATATTAGCTATTGTAAATAATGCTACAATAAACATAGAGATATATATATATATCTTTCCAAATTAGTGTTTTTGTTTTATTTGGACAAATACCAAAATTAGTGAAATAACTAGATACATGGCATATATATTGTTAATTTTTTGAGGAAACTCTATATTCTTCTATACTCGTTCTGCCAATTTACTTTCTAACAGTATATGAGGGTTTCTTTTTTTCTCCACATTCTTGCTAACACTTGTTATTTCTTGTCTTTTTTATTTTAGCCATCTGACAGGTTTGAAGTGATATCTCATTGTAGTTTTGATTTGCATTTCCCTGCTGATGAGTAATACGGAAGAACGTCTTTTCATGCGTCTGTTGGCCATCTGTATATCTTCTTTGGAGAAGTATCTTTTCAGATTCTCTGCACATTTTTTAATCAGATTCTTTGGTGATTTTTAGGTGTTGAGTTGCATAAGTTCTTAATATTTTTTTTAATATTGACCCCCTATCAGATATAGCATTTGCAAATACTTCTACCATTCAGCCAGTTGCCTTTTTTTCCCCTGTTGTTGACGGTTCCCTTTGCTATGCAAAAACTTTTTATTTTGATGTAGTCGCTGTAGTTTATTTCTACTTTTGTTTCCATTGCCTTAGGAGACACATCTAGAAAAATGTTGCTACAGCCAATAATCAGATAAATTACTGCCTGTTCTATCTTCTGGGATTTTTTATGGTTTCAGGTCTCACATTCAGGTCCTTAATTCATTTTCAATTTAATTTTTGTGTGTAGTGTAAGAAAGTGGTCCGGTTTCATTCTTTTGCATGTAGCTGTGCAGTTTTCCCAACATTTACTGAAGAGACTGTCTTTCTCTCCCTGATTCTTTAGTTCTAAAAGAGTAAATTACTTTGCTTGGAGCAACTAGCCTGTTCCCATACCCAGAAGCCACAGGCAGAGAACCTGATAGATTTTATTGGTATTCTCAGTAAAGTATTAAAAGAAAACTCCAAAATAATGAGGCCAGAGGTCTGGTCATATCTGGTTTTGTTTACTGTTCTATCCCTAGGACCCAGCATAGCATATACCTTAGAGTAGACATTCAAATAATACATGTTGAATGAAAGAATTAATGAATGAAAGCTTCTTGAGAAAAAAACCTTTTTTTTTTAATTGTTGAAGTCACAGCATCTAGGACTATATATGAATCTGCATTGTTGGTGTTCAATGATTAATAAAAAAAATATCATGAATGACTGACTGAGTAAACAGAATGGTCTCCATCGAAAAAAATGCATAGCTGTTCAAAAAGTATGGCTATTACTTCTATTTTCTTCTGATATTTTTGTCTAAGAAAAAAGATACCCCATAATTTTAATATATCTGTGGACTCTGTCATATATATATATGTGTGTGTGTGTGTGTGTGTGTGTGTGTGTATACCAAATGCGAATGGCCTGGTGATCAGAGCACTATGGAAGTCCCAGGCTGCAAACTGATGAATGGGGAAGTGTTGCCCATTGACACTTGCCACCTGTGTAGGACAAGATTTGCTCTGCCTCCAACACTGTTGTTCATGATGCCAATGTCATCACAGGGGCACTTACTGACTTTTCAACTGCCAAGGAAAGTATGTTGGCAGATTCCAAGGAGAGATGGATGCATTTTCAAGCCTGTTTCTGGTGTTCAATTGTTAGATTAATGAAAGGAGCAGATATGTCTTTTAAGAAAGAAAAAAGAATGGTAGAGTAGAGTATCTTTCTCCAAGTAAGGAGCACATCCATCAGTTTCATGCTTCTGCCAGAGCTCAGGGCAAGGCACACTCCTGTTCCCACCAACTTGGCTTCAGTGTTGATCCAGGTGCTTCCTATGGGCTAGAAATCAATTCAATTGTAGTGCCCTTTGTAGTTAGTCATAAGTTTTCTGTACTTTGACTCCCAATTTCTAGGAAGATCCTGTCCATAAATGATGTCTCTTTTAAAATCATTGACATTTAAATTTTATACTACTCAAGAACATTTTTCCCTAATCCCTGAGCAAACACTAATTGCACTCCTTCTCTATCTGAAGTAAACTAAAGTAGAGATATTTTAATTCCCCTGTACTAGAATATGATCTTCTTGAGAATAAAAACTGATGTATTTATCTATTTGTGCCTAAAAATAGTAGATGCTCAATAAATGCTTGTTGATTGATGTGATGGATGCATGGCTGGAGAGAGTGAGAAGGACAGAGAGGGACCTGCAAATACCAGAGCCAAGTAACCTCCATATGGAGAGTGTAAGGATAAATTTCATTTATTTTCAGTATGTCTTAGAGAAGTAGAGATAAACAAAACATCTTTCCAATTCTCCAAGAGCTTACAATCTAGCTGATAACATGGAGATTTTGCTCACTCATTAGTCTTCCACAAATACTTCTTATAAATGGAAATTCTAAAAATATTTTGGAGAAGCTGTGCCTCGCTGGTGATTACAGCCAAGAATAAGCAAGGTGGCAGGTGAGGTGAGATGGGGAGGTAATTGATTGCCTTTGGCCTCAGTTAGGGTGAACCATACTTAAATTGGCATGTATGGTAGGTAAGTCAGAGGTGACTCAGAGCTTTCCCAGAAATTAGGCCTGAGATCACTGCCAGGCTAACCAGAAAATGTTTTTTAAATTTGAAAGATTGACATTTTGTCTCTCTTTTCCAATAAAAAGTATCCTATGGATACTTATGGAAATTTTTACTTTCTACATTTATCTATTTTTTTCCATCAGCAATGATAATAATGGTAATATGTATTTACTCACAATTTTTTATCTAGAAATTGAGTTTTTTATGTGTTTCATAAAAGATTTTGGTTACTGTTTCTTTTGCTGTGCAAAAGTTTTGATCTTGATGAAGTCCCAGTAGTTCATTTTTGCCCTTGCTTCCCCTGCCTTTGGTGATGTTTCTAGGAAGAAGTTGCTGCAGCCAAGGTCAAAGAGGTTGCTGTCTGTGTTCTCCTCAAGGATTTTGATGGATTCCTTTCTCACGTTGAGGTCCTTCATCCATTTTGAGTCTTTTTTTGTGGGTGGTGTAAGGAAATAGTCCAGTTTCATTTTTCTGAATGTGGCTGTCCAACTTGCCCAACACCATTTGTTGAGGAGACTGTCTTTTTTCCATTCGACATTCTTCCCTGCTTTGTTGAAGATTAGTTGACCATAAAGTTGAGGGTCTATTTCTGGGCTTTCTATTGGGAGAAGATATTTGCAAACAACATATCAGATAAAGGACTTGTATCCAAAATCTATAAAGAACTTATCAAACTCAACACCCAAAGAACAAATAATCCAATCAAGAAATAGGCAGAGGACATGAACAGACATTTCTGCAAAGAAGACATCCAGATGGCCAACAGACATGTGAAAAAGTGCTCCATATCACTCAGCATCAGGGAAATACAAATCAAAACCACAATGAGATACCACCTCACATGGCTAAAATTAACAAGTCAGGAAATGACAGATGCTGGTCAGGATGCAGAGAAAGAGGAACCTCCTACACTATTGGTGGGAATGCAAGCTGGTGCAACCACTCTGGAAAGCAGCACGGAGGTTCCTCAAAAAGTTGAAGATAGAGCTACCCTATGACCCAGCAATTGCACTACTGAGTATTTACCCTTAAGATACAAATGTAGTGATCCGAAGGGGCATGTGCACCCGAATGTTTATAGCAGCAATGTCCACAATAGCCAAACTATGGAAAGAACCTAGATATCCATCAACAGATGAATGGATAAAGAAGTGGTATGTATACACAATGGAATATTATGCAGCCATCAAAATAAATGAAACCTTGCCATTTGCAACAACGTGGATGGAACTAGAGGGTATTATGCTTAGTGAAATAAATCAGTTGGAGAAAGACAATTATCATATGATCTCCCTGATATGAGGAATTTGAGAGGCAACATGGGGGGTTTAGGGGATGGGAAAGGAAAAAATGAAACAAGATGGGATCAGGAGGGAGACAGACCATAAGAGACTCTTAATCTCACAAAACAAACTGAGGGTTCCTGGGGGGAGGGGGTGTATGAAGAGGGTGGTTGGGTTATGGACATTGGGGAGGGTATGTGCTATGATGAGTGCTGTGAAGTGTGTGAGCCTGATGATTCACAGACCTATACCCCTGGGACTAATAATACATTATATGTTAATAAAAATTAAAAAAAAAGATTTTGGTGAACTGTGGTCAATCTTCAACAAAGCAGGAAAGAATATCTAGTGGAGAAAAAGCCTCTTCAACAAATGATGTTGGGACAATTGGAGAACCACATGCAGACGAATGAAACTGGACTACTTTCTTATACCATACACAAAAATAAACTCAAATTATATGAAAGTTCTAAATTATGAGACATGAATCCATCAAAATCCTAGAGGAGAACACAGACAGCAACTACTTTGACCTCAGTCACAGCAACATCTTGCTAGACATGTCTCCAAAGGCAAGGGAAATAAAAGCAAAAATGAACTAATGAGACTTCACAGGATTAAAAGCTTTTTCACAGCAAAGAAAAAAAAATCAACAAAATTAGAATGCAACCTATGGAATGGGAAAAGTTATTCATAAATTATATATCAGATAAAGGGCTAGTATCCAAAATCTATAAAGAAGTTATCAAACTTAGAACCTGCAAAACCAAAAAGACCAGTTAAGAAATGGGAAGACATGAATAAACATTTCTCCAAAGAATCCACACAAATGGCTAACAGACACATGAAAAGATGCTGAACATCACTTATCATCAGGGAAACACAAGTCAAAACCACAATGAGATCCCACACTTGTCAGAATGGGTAAACTTAAGAACTCAGGAAACAATAGATGTTTGCAAAGATGTGGAGAGAGTAAGTAAATAAAATCTTAAAAAAAAAAAAAAAAGATGTGGAGAGAGGGTAACCTTCTTACACTGTTGGTGGGAATGCAAACTGTGCAGCCACTCTGGAAAACAGTATGGAGTTTCCTCAAAAAGTTAAAAATAGACCGGCAATTGCACTACTAGATCTTTATCAATGGATGCAAAAATAGTGATTCAAAGGGGCACATATACCCCAATGTTTATAGCAGCAATGCCCACAAAAGCCAAAATATGAAGAGAACCCAGATATCCATTGACAGATGAATTGATAAAGAAGACGTGGTATATATGTGTAAAGGAATATTACTCAACCATCAGAAAAAAAACAAAATCTTGCCATTTCCAAGATGGAACTTGATGGAACTAGAGAGTATTATGCTCAATGAAATAATTCAGTCAAAGAAAGACAAATATTGTATGACTTCACTCATTTATAGAATTTAAGAAACAAAACCAATGAACATAGAGGAAAGGAAGGAAACATAGAATAAGATTAAAAACACACAGAGAGGCAAACCATAAGAGAATTAACCCTAGGAAACAAACTGAGGGTTAAAGTGGGAGATATGGGTGGGGAGCTGGGCTAATAAGGTGATGGGCATTAAGGAAGACACTTAATACAATGGGCACTGGGTGTTACATGCAAATGATGAGCACTAAATTCTACCTCTAAAAGTAGTAATATACTATATGTTAACTAAATTGAATTTAAATAATTTTTTAAATTGTGATGAAAATACATGAAAACCACCAAGGGATGACTGGGTAGCTCAGTTCGTTGAGCGTCTGCCTTCGGCTCAGGTCATGATCTCAGGGTCCTGATATCCAGTCAACATGGGGCTCCCTGTTCAGTGGGAAGCCTGCTTCTCTCTCTCCCTCTGCAGCTACGCCTGTTTTTTCTCTCTCACACTCTATCTCTCAAATAAAGAAATAAATAGAATCTTTAAAAAAGAAAAGAAAACCACCAAAAAGGGCAGCCCTACCATCTACCACCTGCCAAAATGTCTGAATTTGCCCATAGAAATCTAAATATTCTAATACTTAAGTTCCTCAGGCTTTCAGAGCCTTCTTGTGAGAATGAGAACATTTGTTAGTGTCAAATAGTCTTCAAATTGGGTTTTCCAGGCATATGACACCTAAGACATCATGGCATTATCATTCTTTGTTCTTCACCCTTAAGCACCTGATACAGCCTCAGAATCCTCAGGACAGATTCCTGGATAGCCATCACAGTGGGATTGGAATTGGCTTACAAAATGACACCTATTTGCTCTCCCAGCTCTAAGGAGATTTAGTAAGAGCTGGCACAGATCATGATATTCATCTGTTTGATCTCAATATAAAATAATGCAAATAATCACAGAAAAAAATCCCTATGACAATTTTGGTATTATTAATGATCCAAATTTTAAAGTGACTCTAAAGAAAAATATAGGTGTAATATGGGCTTCTTAACTCTTGAGAGAAATTAGTAGTATAAAATTAAAGAAAAACACAAATAAACATTCATCTTCATAGGAATTGATTTTGTGAATAAATGCTGCGTATCCATTTTGAACATTATCATACAAGATCCCAAGGGAATTGAAGAAAGACATATGCTCTGTCCTAATTGAAACTCCCAATCATAGAGAAAGTTCTGCTGTTGCGTTTTGGTACACAAAGTACTGTTAAGAAACTCCATAAAAATATAGACCCAGGACGGAGAAATTAAGAATTTTTTTTTCAAGTAAATTGGCAAATAGCATGGCATAATATAGACACTTAACTGTCTTAATGAAGTGTTTCCCAAACCTCAATTATTCCCATACTGCCTTCATGATTTTATCATTTATACATACTACCTACATAATTATCTGAGGTTTAAAATGATTAAAGTATTTTATATTTGAATAGTTTTAGCTTTATAAGAAAATTGTGAAGATGTACAGAGTTCCCATATACCTCAAACCCAATGTCCCCTATCATTGACACCTTTTATTAGTATGTAATTGTACCTGTATATATATACATATATATGTATATGTATATGTATATAGTATGAAACTAATTATATTGTCCATATATTACTATTAACTGAAGGCTTTAGTTTATTTGCAAATAGTTTTTACTTAATGTTCTTTTTATGTTACAGTATCCCATCCATAATGCCACAGTATGTTTAGTTATCATATCCCCCTAGGCTGCTCCTTTTGGCTACTGTAGTTTCTCAGACTTCTTTGTTTTTGAGAACCTTGACATTTGGGAAAAGTATGAATCAGGCATTTGGTATAGTGTCTCTCAATTGGAATTTGTCTGATGTTTTTCTCATGATTAGACTGGGGGTATAGGTTTTTGTCAGGAAAACCACAGAGGTAACTTGCCTGTTCTTGTCACATTATATTATCATATACTATCAATATGATGTCTCTGTTGGTATTAATATTTATTTTTCTCTGCAACCTTATCTAACTAGTAGAATTTGGATCACACATTTGGTTGGCTGTTTATGCTTTTCTAATTCATTTATAACTATTTTGATGTTTCAATTTGGGCAATTTCTGTTGACCTATTTTCAGGTTCACTGATTTTCTTCACTAATTGGTAGTAGGTCTACTGATGAGCCTGTGGAAGACATTCTTGTCCCTACTACTGTAATTTTACTTCTAGCATTGCCATTTGACTTTTCACTTTACTTTGCATCTCTCTGCTGAAATTGTCCATTCATTCATCCTTATTGACTGACCTCTCCACTAGACCCTTTAATATATTAATCATGATAATTTAAAATTGCTGTTTGATAGGGTATTCCTGGGTGGCTCAGTTAGCTAAGCATCTGACTCTTTTTTTCTTTTTTAAGATTTTATTTACTTATTTGACAGACAGAGATCACAAGTTGGCAGAGAGGTAGACAGAGAGACAAGGGAAAGCAGGCTCCCCACTGAGCAGAAAGCCTGATGCAGGGCTTGATCCCAGGACCCTGGAATCATGACCTGAACCAAAGGCAGAGCCTTAACCCACTGAGCCATCCAGGTGCCCCAAGCGTCTGACTCTTGATATCAGCTCAGGGCATGATCTCAGGGTCTTGAGATCAACCCCCATGCTGGGCATGGAGCCTGTTTAAGATTCTCTCTCTCTTTCTAGCTGCCCACCCCCCCCCCAAAAAAAATTTTAAAAAGGAAAAATTGCTGATAGTTCCAATATCTAGTTTATATATAAATCTGATTTTATTTATTGCTTTGTCAATTAAAACTACATTGCTTGTTGCTTGGTTTTTTGTGTGTCTTGTAATTTTTGCTGAAAATTTGTCATTGTTAGAGAAGAGTAAAGACTGAAGTAAATAGAATTTATTTTTGAAGTGGGCATACCTGTTCTTCTGCTAGTCTTTTAGTGAATAGAGGCAGGGAAAGGATTTTATTATTGCAATGGTGCACTTTTAGGACATTGCTGGCTTCAGTTTCCTCTCCTGCCACTGTTTATGGTGTGGGCTGACTTGCTAGAGGGGTTTTCACTATGTTCCTCTTCATTCTTCCACTATAGGCCTTCCCTGTAACTACATTGTAGAGGCTCTCTCTCCATGCTTTGTCCCTTCCCCAGCAGAAGATTGCTAGTGCTTGTTATTAAGTGCTTGCTAGTCCGATGGGTGAGGGGAGCTGAGTCCACTCTTCACTTGATTCAGCTTCAGTCTTAGGCAGACTATGTATCACGACATCTCAGTGATCTTTTCCCTCCCTCACAGGGAAGAAATTTCTTATGATCTAGGCCTAGGAGATTTCCTGTCGCTGCGAAGATGTAGAGTGTTTTTCTTTTCTGTTTTCTAAGCCATGAAGAATCTTGGCCCATGTGATGGGATTTACTGCCCTTCCCTCAATAACATAGGGATTTTTTTTTTCCCCCACAGAGAGTAGCATCTAGGTGGGTTCTCTGCCTTTCCTGTAGTCGTGACTCCTCCCCTGATCCAGAACTAGACCATGAGGCATGTTTGCTTTCTCACTTGCCTCTCATCTTCTAACCTTTCTTGTGAGCACCCAATGGAGAGCTACAAAGAAGAAACTCTGAGTTGGCGCAAATTCCCCTTGTATCTTTAGTTTCTAAGGGTTCTATACTCTCACACTTGTCTACACGTCATCTTTAGCAACTTTTAATTGAAACTTATTTTATTTATGGCTGAATTCTTCCTGCCAACTTGCATGGAAGCCCCTTCTACCCATGATATTTCACTTAGGGTCAGGGTTATGACCTCTAATACCTGAAAGCACTAGTTGTTCCTTTAACTTCAAGTTAGTTGATTGACTTGCAACCTCATCTCTCTGAAAGATTCAAGAAAATTTATGATTTTGCAGATTACTATGCTTCTTTTGATTGCTGGGTTATAAGCAATGCCTTTCCTAGATTTTTATATCCTAAGCAGAAATCACAAGTCCCCAATATGTTTGAAAATGAATGCATAATAATTTTCTAATTTTCATCCATATCCACCTGGGCTCATCTACTTTGTCACCAGCATTATAAGAATAAGACTTTGTGGGGCACCTGGGTAGCTCAGCCAATTAAGTGTCTGCTCTTGGCTCTGATCATGATCCCAGGACCTTTAAATTGAGCTTTGCTTTGGGCTCCCTGCTTAGATAGTCTGCTTCTCTCTCTCCCTTTGCCCCTCTCCCTCACTCAGGTTTTCTCTCCCTCTTTCTCTCTTGCTTTCCCTCTCTCCCTCTCTCAAGTAAAAATAAAACCTTTTTAAAAAAGAATCAGACTTTGAAAAATGCTGATATACTGAAAGAAAAATGAACTGGATATCAAGAAACCTGCATTATACCCATTCTTTTTCAATAATTAGGTACACAGGATATGGAAAGTTGAAGTATAGTCTTCTCATATGCAAAATAAAAGTACCATATCAGATTGATCTCTAAGATTTTTCCCAGCTCCAACTTCTGTTATATTTCATATTTTTTGTATGGAAACATATTTTTACTTGCTTATAATTGCATATATGCTGTTTATTGAATAGGGTTGAAGTCAGAACTCAGAAAGACAAATTTTCCCTATAAGCAATCTCCTGGAAGCAAGTTAGGTACTTGATAAATTACCCTGAATGCTAAGTGTTACTTTAGGAAGTGAAGGTATTAAGCAGACCATGAAGGTGCCTGTGCTTTACTGGCTGAGGAGTCCATTAATTTCAACAATTGATTAGATTACTGGCAAAATGTAGATAATAGTAACTCAACATATTGAAAAATTATTTAAAAATTAAGTTTGCGGTAAATATTATCCATAGAATTGTACCTCAGATTTCTAAGAGGAAGATGAGTTTATAATTCACATGAAATATCAAATTATCCAGAATATTTTAATAAAATATAGGTATTTATGTATTCTATTTATTATTTATTTTTTAAATTAAAGAGAATAGCCAAATAAATACTGCACTAATGTCAGTGTTAATATTAATCTTTCAAGATTTCTATTTGTCTTGATTTAAAGCATAAGTAAAAATTAGTTGTTGAAGTTTTATTAAAATAGGAAAACACAAGATTTAATATAGTTTATCATAACAGAAAGTATTTGCTAGCATATTTATTCGTGGGCTTGCCATCTCACTGGTTCTCTCCAGAAGCAATATCTAATTTTAAATCTACATAGACTCTCTTTTTCTTCAAGTAAATAAAGTAACTTTACCTAATAAATTTTGACATAGAATTTATGTGAGTGTCAAATATTATATATTAGGAATATTTTCATTTATCCAAGTAAAATGCAGGTTTTTATCTGACCATGCCACTCGCCTGTCATCCTAAACATTCCTTAATTATTTAAAAGAGTACTGCTCCTGATTGATCTATTGGTGGTTTCTAGGTGAAATGCGAGGCTGGTCCCTCAGTTTCCCAAAGCCAGACTTGAGCCTTCCAGATGTGCTGTGTTTTAAACCCCTACCCTCTCCTTTGTGGTGTTGTGTCAAACCTAGTCAAATTTGTCTTGTGCACACTGTTCACAAAATATCAAGTATGAGGATACAGTGAGGCATATACACATATATGAAACAGTTGTTGCTTTTAATATGCTAGCAATTTCAGGGAAAGGAGAGATAGGCAGGTACAGGGTATTATAAGGATGACTGCCAAACACAATACCAACACGCTCTGTGGCTTCACATATTTTGCCATACCTTTACAAAGTGCTTTTTAGCACTGATTCTGAAACCTAACTGATAGTCAGAATTACCTGAGGAACCAACTAAATCATAATCAACAGCTTTGGGCTTAGGAATCTGAATTTTTAGAAGCTCAACAATGATTCTGATGATCAGCTAGGTTTCACAGCCAACATTTAACAAGTGGAAAACATATTGTTTAACCTATTCCTTTCTTCTGGTAAGATAACATAACAGTGTGGAGGGAAATTATTAATGCTAGCATAGAAAAGAAAGGTGAAACTCATAGCCAAGGCTGGGGCTTGATGTTACCAGTTCTGTAAAGAAAAAGAAATGATGCTTAACATTAGCATTAGCATGGACAGATGTGTTGATTGCTTTGTTCCTTGTTCCCATGAGCCTCCAGCACCTGGCACTCTCCTGGTCATAAGACTATGACCAGGGTGGTCCAAGTTCTGTGAGGTGAAGGCTCTTGATCATTGCTTTTGAGTGAGATTCCTTCCCTTCAGATATATGTGGAAGAAGCCAGTATGCTACAATCATGGGTAAAGACAGCCTGTGGACAAAGACAACTCATTAATAAAAGTAAGTTTGAGAGAATCACTGAGAACTAATACAAGAATTCTAAGGCTCCTTTTTATAGGAAAGGGTGGTCTAAATCTCTCCAGTGTGAGAACTAATCACGTGAGAAGTAATAGGTTCACTCTATTATCTAATCTCATTTGAATTAAATTTTGTCTTACTTGCAATCTAAACTGACTTAATTGATCTATTCTTTAAATACTTATAGAGCACCAGTGATCAATCATGTACTGCTTTTAGCACTTGGGAGATATAAATTAACAAAAGAGAGAATCTCTAGGTGTTCTGGTAACCAACTGCCCACAGCTGAACCACAAGTTAGTAACAACTGGAAATAATTATCTAGTTGCTTCTCTGAGGATGGGACTGCTATAGTGTTCACACCTGGCCGGTAAGTCTAGTCATTGGATTAATGGGATCCTCCATTCAGTAATGATTTATGGGAGCCTAATGAACCAATCATATTAATTAATCCATATTAATGTACTTTTTAAGTACTGTGCTCCTTTTCGCAGGTACTAGATCATTGTCACACAGTTTAAATACCTCTGCTTCCAGGAGGAACTGCAGATGAGGATTAAAAAGTATTTGAACTCCCTAGGGAAGATGTCTGGCTATATGTAGAAAAGGACAGACATTATTTTCACTCTTAGTCTTGATTTTAGATTTGTCCGTGGTTACAGAAAACATTATTTTGAAGTAGATGCTCTTTCCCATTGGCTGGCATGTCCTTCAGTCTCCCCTTTAGGTCACCTTCCCCTCAGTTCCATCAAAACTTCCTTTCAGGTAAGGACTGTAAAGACACGTTGCCCTGTGGGAAGACTGCATCCATGGCACTTTTGGCTTGAACCTCATTTGAATAAAATCCAATCTATCTCAAACTTCCGTATTGCCTAACACCATGGGGGTTTGCCAGTGTGTGGCTTCCTGTTGGCAACGATTCATATGTTAGTGAGAATTTTGTCCAATGTATTACCCCTCTGAAATATTTGTATTTTGTCTTATTTCATCTTGCAGTAATAACAGCAAGCGGGCAAAGAGACTTGCGGGACAGGAAAGCGAGACCCTGGTAGGTCGGCACTTGCCACAGGTGTGGTCACCGGCTCAATCCAAATGTTTCATCCTGCTTCCATGAAACCTTGTTATCCACCAAAGATACCGAACCTTTTTTAAAACTTTAAATCATTCATGTTCACTGTTTGATATTTTTTCTTTGTTCTTCATATTAGTTCCTGTCAATGGAGATATTCTTAAGAAATTCCAAAGGCATAGACAGCATAGTCACTAATAGGCTTTTTGGTATATTCATAATCATGTTCTTTTTTTTAAGTATTTTTTTGAAGATTTTATTTGAGTGATTTATTTGAGTATTTATTTGAGTGATTGAGTGCTCACACAAGCAGCAACACAGGGAGAGGGAGAAGCAGGCTTCCTGCTGAGCAGAGAGGCCCTACTCAGGGCTCAATCAATCCCAGGACCCTGCAATCATGACCTGAGCCAAAGGCAGAGTCTTCACCAACTGAGCCACCTAGGTGCCCCATAATTATACTGTTTGGACTATAAATTCCCTAAGGAAAATTGTTTTGGTTCATCATTCTTTTTCACTCTTGAAAATGAAAGATTTCAAAGTGCTTCTTTCAATGTTAGTTTTAGCTAGCTATATTTATCATATTATAAATAAAAATAAATTTTTGATGTATGTATTGACTAATTCACTTAAAACTGCAATTATAAATCCATTGTATGTTAACCTAAACAACATTTTCATTAAAAGTAACTCCATTTTCCCAACAAAATAGAGAACTCTGGCATTGTTTAAATTATAACAAATCTTTTTAATATTGGGTTTTATTTTAAAAAATACAGCTGGACTCTCATATCTGCCTTTATATTCAATCACACATCACGTACCCTCTGGAGGATTCCACTGCATACTAATAAGAGAAAGAGAGTGAAAAAGGAAAACAAAATATTAGTTACATTACAGTGAGTGTTTACTTCACCTTCTCAGATCCCCTGGGAAAGTTTCAGGGATCTCACAAACACTAACCATTTTGAGACCATTGCTCTCAGTGATAGTTAAACAAAAAGAAATATCAGTGGCATTTCACTGTACAGCCATCTATAATAGAAAAATAGTATAGGAAAGGTAAAATTTAATGTGTCGTTTGTCCAGTGATGTAGCTTAATATTTTTTTGCTCAGGGGCAAAGATGTTTAGAGATAGACTTCCCCCAGCACCTCCAGTCCTGTTGCTCCCAAATTCTTAGATTATGCTTATATAACCAGAATGGTTCTGATGGGTGGAATATGAGTTAAAGTCTTAAAGTCTTTCTTATCCCATCCTTTAGGAAGGGAGTTCATGTCTCCTGCCAAGAACCCTTCAGGCAGGTCGAGGAAGTCTATAAATTCCATTCAAAGTGAAGTTTTCTGTGTTTAAAATAAAATACATAAAATTACAAAGGATAAAGTATAATCAAATACAGGCATCAATATATTTATATTGAAATATAATAATCTTTTAATAACTCATAAAGTAACAAAACCTAATGAGAGGAAAATAGCCAATATTATGTCAAAGTAGTGATATGCCTAAACTGTATTTCAAGAGATCTGAACAGTGGTAAGGTAATATGAAAATATCTCCAATTTCTATTAGGACAAAGTCAGTACTACTACTATTTTTGTGGTTTGCTGCCTTCATTCAGAGTAGGTTAGTAAAAATTCAAATGCAGTCTTTTAATTCATCTTTTGTAAACTCTCTGAATTCTTTCTGTAGATGCCATTGAGATCTGTGAGCTCTAGATTAAGGAATATTCTTCTAGAGAGCAGTGGTTCTCAAAATGTGATCCTAAGATCAGAAACATCGCAATCACCTGGAAATTGTTAGAAATGAAAATTTTGGGTCCCATCTCAGACTTGCTGAATTAGTACTGGGGGTGGGGTCCAGTCATCTGTGTTTTGACAAATACTGATACACACTGAAGTCTTAGAAGGCCATCAACTCAGGAGCAAAGTATGACCTGCATTAAGGAAAGTGGAGATAAGCCAGATACATAGTCAAGACCTGGAGCAAAATGGAATCTTTTTTTAAGGTCATGCAAAATTCCTTGCACGGAGGGGCACCTGGGTGGCTCAGTGGGTTAAAGCCTCTGCCTTCAGCTCAGGTCATGATACCAGGGTCCTGGGATTGAGCCTCATATTAGGGTCTCTGCTCAGCATGGAGCCTGCTTCCTCCTCTCTCTGCCTGCCTTTCTGCCTACTTGTAATCTCTCTCTGTCAAATAAATAAATAAAATCTTAAAAAAAAAATCCATGCACGGAAAGATGCGTGAAGGACTCATGGGATGCTAATAAAATAGAAGAGAACTTGGAGTTCATCTCCATCTGTTCCAACAGTGGTCTCTCATTTCATGTGAAATGATAATATCTCTGTGTTAATAAGTATGTTGAAAACTTTTGAGTTTAAGCATGAGGATTTTGGTTGAATTTGAATGAATGAATGAATGAATGAATGAATGAATGAACAGTGTTACAATCAACTATCTGTTATGGATATACATAGGGATGGGAGGAAAATATCAACCCTCAAGCAACATATATCCCAAATACATCCAGGATTTTCATCCATAAAGCAAAAATCATTATGACCGAGATAATAAGGAACTTTCCAAAAGTCAATACTGAATGAGTTTCAAAGCCTGAAGGAAGAACTCAGGATATCTTACCCATTGTCTGATGCTGATGTTCTGACATGGATTACGGCAGTAGCTTCATAGCCTGTACTATGACATTTTTATACACTCTAATCCAGGCTCTTCTCCAAAGGACAGAGTTGTGCCTCAGCAAATGTTAGCTTGCAATCTCTGGAGCTTCCCAAGTGAAATCTGAATCCCCCTCTACACAGAGGGCAGGGAGAGACAGAAAGAGGTGGCCACGCCAGAGTGGTAGGTGGTAGGTTGAAAAAGCAAGGAAACTTAATGACGCTAGTCTTGGGTGGTGCATGGTGAGTAGATCTCTGCATGTGCCCAATAATTTGGAAAAGTTTACATAGAACCCTTAACTGGGCTCGGCCATGTAGACCATGCAGAGGGTCTCAACCACCTATTTCCATCTCAAGTGTCCTAGAGCAGCTTCTAGTGCAGGGAAGGTAAGCAGAGCATAAGTTCTTAAAAAAAGGGAAAGAGTAAGGAACTTCCATTGTTGGGTCCAGATCACAGTCTATTGAGTGGATGTAACACATCCACTCGAGGACCTCCTCCAGCAGCAAGATTTTATCAAGAGCTCTAAATGGTAAATGACTTCTTTAGAGCTGCTTGCTGTATTCTATCCACTAATTGAAGACTGGCAATTTAAATTCTTTCTAAGTTAGTCTAAAGAGTGCAAACCCCAGAGAAGACATGAGCAATCCTTTTCTAGATAGACAACTTGAGACATTGAATTGAAACAATGTTACTGAATCTAAAGATAATTACATTCCCAAATATATAAGAAGAAGAAAGAAGGAGATTGTTTCCTGAACAGAGACATAATTCAATGGAACAACTTACAAAGAAAGTTAGCCTGGGTGGAGGGCAGCCTAGCAGTGTATACTAATGAATAATGAGGAGCAGTCTTCAAAGAAGACAGTGGAAGATTCATTACTTAGGAAGCTTAGAATAATTTCTCATGGCAAGATTTCATTTCACAAAGCTTCAGGTTGGATGATCCATTTGTAGCTTTTGTTCCTTATGAACTTAGTAAACTTTAAAGATCCTGTTGTTTAAGCCTTTTTGTATGGCATATTGTTCAAACCCCTCTAATAATACCAAGTAACATTTAACATAGATCTTGAAATAGGGAAAGAATCCTCTTAAAGGTCATTTATTTTCCATGTATTTTATTTAAATATTTTCTTATAGATACATATTATGAATAGGGAAATTAAAACTATTCATGAAGCTTTTGCTACAGAAGAATACTAAGGTTAAATTAAAAAAAGATCTTGAACAAAAATTATGGGGACTTTTCAAAAATATCTCAAATGGTCAAAGAATATTTAACCTACACTACATAAATAAGAACAGAGGGAAATCATAGTGAGGAGAGGTCAAGGTTAGTATAGGAAATATGTGCTTTGAAATAAAGACTATAACAGTGAAAGTGCCCTTATATTTGTTCTTATTATTCTCATGAGAAAAGCTTTTGAATAGACTTTTGAGTCTTACATGAAGAAAAAAATGGAGAGGTCTCATCCAACCACTGGTCTCATCCAGTCACTGTTACGAATTAGGCAGTCATAACAAATTTTTTAAAAATGGAGAAGTCTAAATTAAATGACTCATTACCCTGAAAATTATCTCATGTTCAAAGTCATTATATTTTGGTTGGGCCACCACTGCCACAACCATTCACCCAGAGTCAACAAATAACTCAATTAGCATATCTGGCAAAGTTAATAAAAACCCATAAAATAACTTCGAAAAGAAAGGACTAGAGAGGTCATGAAATCACAGGAAATATAATCATAAGTTCTGGATTTGGAAGGGAGTTTAGTAATCCTGTATTGTTTTTTAAAAGATTTTATTTATTTATTTAATAGAGAGAGATCACAAGTAGGCATAGAGGTGGGCAGAGAGAGGAGGAAGCAGGCTCCCCGCCAAGCAGAGCCCAATGCTGTGCTAGATCCCAGGACCCTGGGATCATGACCTGAGCCAAATGCAGAGGCTTTAACCCATTGAGCCCTAGTAATCCTATATTATAAACATTTCTTAACATTTTTCCATTTCTTCTTTTTTTTCTCTTCTTGTCTTACTCTCTATTGACTGAGCGTATTTCTAAACTCTACGATCACACATGCCTACCTTCTCAAGCAGGAATTCTGAACATAAATTTAAGTTTTAAGGGCACCTGGATGCTCATCTGTCTTTGGTTCTGGTCAAGACCCCAGAGTCCTGATCTTGACCCCATGCATCAGGCTCCCTGTTCAGTGGGGAGTCTGTTTCTTCCTCTCTCTCTCCACCTCTCTCCCCGCCACCCTACTCAAGCACTGTCTCTCTCTGTCTCTCTTTGTCAAATAAATAAATAAATAAACTCTTCAAATAAATAAATAAATAAAATCTTTTTAAAGAATCTGCTTTTATTAATGGCTCAAAGTTATCAACCTAAAGAGTGTACTGATTTTCTATTGCTGTGTAACAAATTATCACAAACTTAGCGACTTGAAAAATACTTATTTATATGCTCACAGTTTCCATGGGTCAGGAGTCCGTCACATTTTAGCTAGTATTTTGTGCGACCTTGGTTTCAGAAGGCTGAATTCAAGGTGTGGGCTGGCTGTATTCTCATCTGGAAGTTGATTAGGGCTGTTCTTACAAACTCCAACAGGCTGTTGGCAGAATTCACTTCTTTGTGGTTATAGGACTAATGTCCCTAATGTCTTTCTGGCTGTCATCACAGACTTCTTTCTTCTCTAGAGACAACACTTAGATCCTTGCCAGGTGGTCCCCTCTATTTCAGGGAATGAGAAGCTTTGTCATCTCAAATTTCTTTCATGCTTCAGTTCTTTCTAACTTCTCCCTCCAAGACCAGCTCGTGAGATTAGGTCAGGCCCACTTGAATAATCTTATTTTAAAGTCAACTATGTCATGTAGCATAGCTTCTTCCTGGGAGTTAAATCTATCATATTCATTATGTTCATAGAGTTTATGACAGGAGAGTGGGAAATCTTGGGGGTCATCTTAGAATTCTGCCTACCACGGTTTTACGAAATGGTGAGAACACAGACTTCGAAGTCAGATAGGAAGGGGTTTAAATACCTAACTTCATGAACTCTTACAGAATAGGTGCTTAATAAATACTTGTTGATTGAATTATGATTGAGTGAAAAAATGAACAAATTAACAAGGAAATTTATAAATAAATACCTAACCTTCAAAACCTATTTCATCATCTGGGAAAGAAACATAATGGCATTTAATTGAAGAATACTTATAAAAATGAAAAGAAATTATACATGAAAAGTTCTTTGTGAGTGCCTGAATGGTTCAGTCACTCAAGCATCTGACACTTGGGACGCCTGGGTGGCTCAGTTGGTTAAGCAGCTGCCTTCAGCTCAGGTCATGATCCCAGCGTCCTGGGATCGAGTCCCACATCGGGCTCCTTGCTTGGCAGGGAGCCTGCTTCTGCCTCTGCCTGCCACTCTGTCTGCCTGTGCTCACTCTCGCTCCTCTCTCTCTGACAAATAAATAAATGAAATCTTAAAAAAAAAAAAAAAAAAAAAGCATCTGACACTTGATTTTGGCTCAGGTCATGATTGGACTCCACACTCAGTGGAGAGTCTGCTTGGGGTTCTCTCTCTCTCTCTCTCCCCATCTCCCTCTGCCCCTCCTGCTTATATATTTTCTCTCTCTCTCTCATAAATAAATAAAATCTTAAAACAAAATTCTCACCTAATTGGCACTCAATAAATCAGTATCTATTATTAATCTTTCTACAATGGCATAATATCTGGGTTTGTCAGTTCTGTAATGGTTTCTAATTTCCCTACTTGCTGTGACGATCTGCTGTTAATACCACACTTTGAAGTTTTGCTGACCTTCTCATCCCTTTTTCTTCTTTTTGCTTTGTTTATAGAACTTATGACTCAATTCCTTTTCTTAAAGTCTCATAGAACTCATAGCCAATCACACTGTTTTTTCCTTATGTTTGGTAAATTAATTACATCAATCAGATAATAAGGATCCACACCAACAAAAATATATGTTCCATTTATCTTTTTCATGCTATGCATCACAAGTAGGCTCTGGATCTCTTTCATGTATCAGAATCCAGGCTGATGGAAATGCTTTCATTACAACATTGCTGATCTCAAGGCAGAGAGAGAGAAGACACATGATGCAACCATTCTATGGCTTTTAATGCACCTGCTCAAACATGGCACTCTTTTCCTTGGGCACTCTAAAACATATCATCAAGGGTTAATCAATGGGATGGGAATGTACCATTCTCCCTAAAAAAGGAGCAGCAAAATTTTAGTGTACCCAATCACATTTCAGCGCTCATTTTGGTATATTTGACTATTTCCGGTTGTGCTGCTCATTTTTGCTTTATATTCAGGGGTTCTTCTGTTGCTGTCACAACACTGTTGGTTTGCATGTTTGTGATGTTTTGTGGAAGAAGGACTATTCAGTTTATTTTAGAATTTATCTCAGGAGATATATTATTTTAATAAAATCATAACTAAAACTAATATTCTGAAAACTATCACCTGATTATTTTTTATTTTTTTATTTTTTTCACCTGATTATTTTTAAATACAAATCTTAATTTAGAGATTTATTTTTAGTGTATGTTAGCCACTTTTATTTACTGACAAACCATAGGAACACTCCATTCAAAACCTTCAAAAATTAGAAGGCAATTCTTCAGAAATCACATCCAACAATAGCATTTATCAGAAAGTTAAGTGAATCAAAAGTACATTTACCCCATGGTACTATCAATCATTTATACTTTCAATTTCTATTCTCAGATAATTTCAGCAAAATTACATCCATCAGTTCCAATGACCCATAATAGACTGCATTGTTATTTCTATTGCATTAGTTGAAGAAACAGAAGGTGCAATATAACATGAAGACTTGGATAAATACAGAAATTTCTATGTACTTCATTTTTTCGTATCAAAAGGGAATTGGGTACTTCTGACTATTAGACCAGAGGTTAGCCCCCAAATTATGTACTATTAACTAACGATATATATTGACCATAGGTCAAATTATGCTCTTGAACCTAAGACAATTTTATTTTTTTAAACCATAGAAGACACTTCTTTGACAACATGAAGGGATTTTCTCTGTAGTCTTAAATGAGTCCTTAATTTTATCTGGGACACAGAGGCCCTCTAGTGGCAGGCTTTAGGCATTTGCACTGACTATTTCTAAAGATTGGTTTCAACTTGCAAGACACAGACAGGGCCATTTAGGTGGACCAAACCTTGAGCTCTTTGAATTTTTGAGGCCCTCGGTGTCTATAAAAATGACCAAAAAGAAGTCTAAAAATAATATAATCTAATGCAGTGCCTTTTAAGTTCTTTAGCACACACAAAAAAATACAATAGAATAGAGTTTTGCTCTTTAAAATGAAAGAAGAGATTAAAAAATATTAATTCACTGTAAGCTTAGTGTGCAGTCTATTAATGGGACCAGATTTAAAGGGATACAAGAATCCACTTCCAGGAAAGTCTGTCCATCTTTGTGATTGTGGCACAGCTTTTTTCACTAAGAAAGACTTTTTTAAAACTGTATTTCATGTTCCTCTGTTACTCTGAGGCCTGGGTCAAGGGCTCCTCCTTCCCAACAATTGCAGTTCCCAGTCTCAGCTCCCGACTCCACCCTGCTTCTTGTGAAGAGATAAATTGTCTTAAAATATGCCCATAAACTGAAAGAAAAAGTCTTGTATATTCAGCACAGAACAGAGCCTTCCCTGTTCCCCTTCTCTTTCCCTCCTATGCTACTCTGTGTTCTGTGCTGACCATGAAAAATAAAAATAAAACTGACAGTGCTTAAGACAGGAAGTAAATCACCAGCAACGTCCTCAAACTTCCATGTGCATAAACATCCTTGAGGGATTCACTCAGAGTACAGATTCCTCAGTTCTGTAGCCAGTGGCACGGATTTAGGGGGCTGACCCATGGTTCTGTCAAACCGGGTTTTAACACCCCTTCAGAGTTTTCCTGCGGTCATTTGGCTAGAAAAATGATTCTTAGCCCTGGCTGCAGAATCAACTGGACACCTTTGGAATTCTGATTCCCCAGACCCACCCCAGACTACTTAATCAGAATTTCTCAGGATGGGGCCAGATATCCCCTACTGATTCTAACGGGCAGCCTATCTGAAAACTACTGGGCCAGTGCACGGAAGCAGAGATGTCTGAGCTTGATCAACCAAAGACTACCAGAGACTCAACTAAAGTTCAACAAAGTCAGGGTTAACTGACTCATTGCAGTACGGGAGATTGCTTGCCACAGGAACAGTGGTGTCTCAGTAAACAAAGGCAAAGATAGAGTTATTTTAAGACATAGACACAGGGCGGAGTTGAGTACTTGCATGGGCTTACAACAAAGCAGAGTTTGTGTAAAGGGACTAACACTGGGTCCACACTGCAAACAGACCCAGGGTCCTGGTCCCTTGAAAACAGTAACATTGAGATCGACGTGTGATGTCGTAACCAGAAACCCTCTCTCTGAAACTCTGCACCTGGATCATCAGCGAAGACTGCGATTCTGTGTCTAAGGGCCTTAGGAGCCTCCTGGCAAGAGAGGAATATTTCTTTCTTACTGATGTGATTTCAGAAGCAAAGTTTGTAAGAGTCTGTGATTTTGAAAAACCATGTTTCTCAGTGAATAAAAAGGCAACAGTTACTCAAAAAAAGGGACACATTACAGCTACAGTATGTTCCTGGGAGAAATATTGAATCCTGTTAATTTTGGAGTGGGCTTCATCTCTGTCTGCTAGTATAGACTGATAAATGGCAGGTCAGATGTTCACAGTCCAAGCTCACTTTTATCTTTTTAGACATGACTTCTGCCCTACAAGGTTGCTTTCAGAAGGAAAACAGAAGAGGGTAGGAGGGTCATAGCCTGTCAGCACATAAATGTCACACATGTATTAATTCAACAAGACTTAAGGAGTGCCTACTACATGCTGGGACCCGGAAGCGTATGAGAAATTCAACCATGAACAAAACTCAGTCCCTGCCCTCCGGATACTTGCAAACGGGGTGGAGAAAAACACAGGTAAATAGGCAGTTACAACAGAGTATAGAAGAGCTGTAACTAGACTTCGGAATAGCCATGAGCAATGAACCCAGTCTTGGGTTATTTAGGGAACTGGAAAAATGTTACCCGAGGTTATGGAACACAGAGGACTATGGGGGTGGAGTCTGGGGGTAGAACCAGGGGCAGAAAGTGATAGTAGAGGAAAAAAGACTTTGGAAACAGACTTATTTGGCCTCTAATCCAGGCTCTAGCACTGACTGGGTATCACTGTAACTCTAAGTTGCAGGTTGTCATCTGGAAAGTAAGGATAACAAAACAGAAACATGCATGGCGTGCCAGACAGAGGTCAAAGTAATAAGATTACATCAACGAACAATGGACAAGCTCTCTGACCCTTGGAGAGGTGCACAAAGGTGGGAGTTTACCAAAAGTCAATAGGAACCGTAATTGAAATGTAAATTATTTAGCACGTTAGGTCATAAATGCAGAGTGAAGGAAATTGGTCACATCAGCAGCAAAGGCCTGGGACAAGGGGCAAGCTGAGAATGTCAAAATGTCTGTCAAAGCGTCTGGACATGTCACAGAGGCATTCTCATGGCATTGAGTCCCAGAAGCCATGTTTGCTCAGCGAAAGGGGAAATGCACGCCTGCATGTCAGCCACTACTTTGACCTCACTCAGCATTTCTCTTTTCTTCCGAGCTATCACTGTTCTCTACCTTTCAGGGGCCTGAATTCGAACCTTCGACAAACTTCTCATTCTACAGCACAACTCTGGATTATAACTCAGAGGAAATTTCTCACTGAGAATATTTCTGAGCAAGTCATCAGAGAGTCATTGACCTTTCTCATAAACACTGACACCAGTTGGGGAATTTGAAGTTGGGCCCTCTTTTGCCGATGACGTGCTAAATTTCCTTGGGCTTATTCTGCCCCCTTTCTTTTATGCCCTGCTCCAAGCCAAAAGTGGATTGAAACAGTAGTTCTCAACACTCTCCCTTAAGGTCGATGGCACCCTATTCTAAAGTCCAGTGATCGCATTTCCATACTCTCCCAACACCCACCCCCTGACTGGAACTGTGTGGAAGGAATTTTGCTTCTCATATTTACTGGGGTGGGGGGGGTGCTGTGTGCATTTGGTGGGCAGAGGTCACGGGTGCTAAATGGTCTTCAGTGCATCACCACGTTCAGGTTACTTAAAAAAATATATTCCATTCAAAATCTCAATAACAGCACACCCCACAACAAACACTGGGTAGGAAAATAGAACTTTCCCCACAAAATTTAGATATTTTGAAAATTGGATTATGGTGCCTTTCAAAGTCTATCTAACTTGTCTGCTACGAGGTTTCTATCTTACTCTAAAATACTGCAGAATGTACAATGTAATATTGTGTGTGTACATTTAAGCCACATTTTTTAGGAATAATCAATTGTAATCATGAATTTATGTTATAGATATAGTATGTATTTGATTAAGATAACTATGGCTTAACACCCTAAGTTTTGTTAATTAGAATAATAAATGTTATAAGCTTTTATTTGGGATATTTAGTGCTTAATAATTAGCAAAATGATGGTTATAATGGGTTTTCATTAGTGAAATTATGTTATTCAGATATGTAGATTGGTCTGAATGGTAGAAACATTCATACTCCTCTGTGGTATAAAACTATTTTTATTAAATTATTAATAATTGCTAAATAAATATCCTGTTTCGCAGCCACTACTTTGAAGGGTTGTTGATGTGCCTGATTAGCCAAATTGTGGCAAAGTAGCTCTAATCATCGGTGGCTACTCATAGCTACAAATAACCCAGTATTTGTGCATCGCCAGTCTTGTGTTTGGTAACTTTGCAGTATTTTCCTAAGCTGTCAGTCTCTTAAATAAGTCGAAGAGAACATTTAACCAACTGAGTTGGGACAAATATCAAAGATGTCAACGTCACACTTTCCTCTCACCTCCTGCTCTTTTCCCCATTCCCATCCTTAAACTTCAAGACTATTTGTATCATTGATGTGAATTAGAAATGTTGCTTGGCAAAATATGAAGTAGGATAATGGAGAAACAGATATGTCCATTGCCTTTCTTTCTTCCCCTTCGCGTGGTGGCATCACGCTATGTTGGAAGCCGAGCCAACAGTCGACATTTGAATCCTGGCTCTGTCACTCACTTATGACCTCAGGCAAGGCTTTCAATCTCGGAACTCCAGTTTCCTCTCAGAAACCGGCGGCTTTGTACCTACCCCAAGGGGTAGTGGGAGTATTAAATAAGTCAGTGCTTGTAAAGGGCTGAGCATGAGGGGTCTGGTTCATTACAGCAGATAAACTAGGTGTTGATCTCATTCGCTGACTCTTTCTTCTTTTTTTTTTTTTTAAAGATTTTATTTATTTATTTGACAGAGAGAGATGACAAGTAGGCAGAGAGGCAGACAGAGAGAGAGAGGAGGAAGCAGGCTCCCTGCTGAGCAGAGAGCTCGATGCAGGACTCGATCCCAGGACCCTGAGATCATGACCTGAGCTGAAGGCAGCGGCTTAGCCCACTGAGCCACCCAGGTGCCCTCATTCGCTGACTCTTTCTTTACACAGAAAGCATATCCCCAAGGAACTGTCTCTTACTCATTTCTGTGCTTATAGTGTTGAACAGATTGCTAGAGCCAGAGTTTGTGTTCAATAGGTATCTATTGAATAAGTGAATTTAGCAATTCTTGCACTGGGATTTGGCTTTATTTTGACACTGTAAGCTCTCTGACAAGCTAGAAACTGTCCACATGTCTGATGTATTATTTCTCCTTCTGATCCTTTAAAAAAATGGCAATGCCAATGGAATATATTCTATTGATTAGTAGAGAAATAACTGTAAAAAAATTAAGCCATATATTTTTTTTTCAATTTTTTTCAACTGAAAACAATCCAGGTTTATCTTGCATGTAGAATTTCATGTTACGTGCCTCAAGTTAATTCCTTTTTGTGAATTCTTAAAAAATCCTGTTTTTCTAAGAATCTTCATAACCTGATGATTCGAATATAAAATGGCAATTGGCATTATAGAGCAAGAAGCTTTAAAATGCTTTCAGCAAGTAATCCCCATTTGAAAAATGTATCCTGATGAAATAACAATTCACATACTTGTGTAGAAAAATGGCCACTGCTGTATTATTTGTATGAAAAGAAAGAAGTCACCTGAGTCACCACAAAAGGGGAACATTTAAATTAATTATGATAAACAATCATTGAACTCTTGGGTTTATAACTGGAAGAAATAAATATATATGTTCACTAAAAGCCATGCACAGAATGTTCACAAAACGCTGTTCATGATAACTCAAAATTGGAATCTACTAAAGTGTTCATCTGTAAATGGAACAGATACGCAATGTACTGTATATTCATATAATGGACTAGTGTGCATTAAGGAACTACTAAGGAGAAATAACAAAGTATTGCCACATGAAAAACATGGTTGGATTTTAACAGCATAAAGCTGAATATAAAAAAGCCAGGCATAAAAGAATATATACTGCTTCATTTTATGTTTTTAAATTTTCAAAAATTGCTAATACTAAAATGGCATGACTATGGAATGGGATATTCAGCAGCTATAAAAACATTTTAATATATTAGAAAATGTTCATAATTTAATGGACAGTAGTATTTAAAACTGTATGCATAATATATAATCCCCATTCTGAAAAAAGTCACATATATATGTATACATGTATACATATTCATATATATATATGGCCATGAGAAGTATCAAAATCTTAATGCAAATCCTGATAGTACTTGGAAAAATTAAAGGAGGCTTTATCTTAAAGGATGGGCAGGAGTGGGGGAGCCACAAGGTATCGATAGGGTGGCAATAAAGCTGTTGCTTCCCTTAGTCCTGAAGAGAGAAGAGGAGGAGCAGATCCCAAAATCCAGGAGACAGTTGCCTAGAAAGGAGAAGTGGCCTTTGGGTGAAAGATCCAGGCTGGTCCCAACGAATTTGAAGGGAGCAAGACAGGAATAATCTAAATCACTCTCCTCTCCTTGCCCGACTTCCTGCTGGGGCTTCCATTATCCAAACCCAACAAGAAGACAAAGGAACCGCTGATGTGGTCCATACAGGTCAGCTGACAGAGAGCAGGGGTGAGTGTGGCCCACTAACCCCATGAGGTACAGGATCCCTATCAGACCAATTCCTTTGATAACCTGAGTGAGTTAGTGCCCAAGAGATACCCCCCCCTTTTTTTTTTGTCTATATACGCTTATATTATTTTACTGTTGCAGTAATATATGCCTGTGTTTTTTAAATTCTGGAAAGATGTGTCAGAGACTGTGTGTGTGTGTGTGTGTGTGTGAGAGAGAGAGAGAGAGAGAAGGGATGAGCGCCTGTGAGGGTATATATGTGATGTATGTGAGTGGATTCCTGTGTGAGAAGAACGGGTATTTGCGAAAGTGAACAGGTAATACGTGTATTTTATTTATGTGTGTGCATGTCTGTGGAGGATGTATGTGAGTGAGCATATACCGAGGGGTGATTGTAAGTATGTGTGAGAGGTAAGAGTGGGCTGTGTGCTAAGACATGTGTTGGTGACAATGTACGCATGCCCGTGAGGATGTACAGATGGACATGAGACTGTGTACGTGTAAGGGATAGTTAGATGTATTCAAGGGCGTTTGTGAGAGGTGTGTAGGAGGGTATGTGTACATTTGAGTGGAAGCGCCTAGGTGTGGGGGAGATGAAGACATGGACGGTGTGAGAAGACGTGCTTGAGCAAGGAGGTGCATGAGTGTGGCGGTATGTGTAAGGTGATTTATAGATAGTATGTTTGTGTGTATGAGCACATAGGTGAGTGTATATTTATACATCTATACACATAGCAATAGAAATATTTCCTTCTAGGAAAAAAAGAAAAACTGGAAGAAAATACCCCAAAATGTTCATAATAGTAATCTTGAGTGTTGGAACAAGGATCCTGGCTATGTCACTCACTTATGACCTTAGGCAAGGCAATCTTTGGAAACTCCTTTCCTCTCCTGTAAGTTGGAACAATGTACTACCTCATAGTGGAGTCAGGAGGATTCAATCAGTTCATGCTCGTAAAGGGCTAAAGGTAAAGTGTCTGGCTCACTCCAGGCGATAAACAACTCTACTTCTCTGCTACTTTGTATTCAGAAAAACAATGAACATTTCAGTTTGTTTTCTTCATTCCAAGAGCACATGAAAAATATTGTACCTTTCTAGAAACATGTAAAAGTAATACATATCTTGATGACCAAAATGTGTCTTAATAGTAATATATTTGAAAATTGGAATCCTCTTTGTTCAATATGTAGCCAAGTAGATATCTAAGACCTTGGTTAATTGGTAGAAGGAAATCTTGTCTTTGAAATTCAGAGCCACATGAGTGTTTAATTTTTCATGTGATTTCATTAAATTTTCTGGTATTCAGTAATCAAAATTAATACCACTGATGCTGACAAGCCAAGGCCGTGATGGTCTCACCTTAATGAAATGGTAATACGACTATAATAACCCATTCATATCACATTGTTTTAGCTAAAGCTGAAGTCCCAAAGTTTATACGCTAGACGTTAACAGGGATTATCAAAGATGAAGGGGCTTTAGGTAATTTTTTTTTCTTTCAGTTGTGTGTTTTTTACAGTATTTTTTAACCATGAACATATAGGGCTTATACAATAAGGTTTCTATGAAAACTGATTTAAAAGTACGTTGTTTTCCTACATTAAAACGCCCTAAATCCCTTCACTGGTCTTTCACTTTCTCTGCACTACCTCATTTTACTAATAATAAAATATGAGATTTTTCCCTACCCTGAGATCCTATTTTTTTTTTAAATAAAAGAATATGATGTGGCAGCAAATGGCCGATGTTACTCTATTTTTAATTTATTTCAAGCTTATTTGTTTCCTTACTGATTTACTATCATCAGCATCAGGTCTCTGCAACTCAATTTATTTGGTATTGTTAACTGCGGGTTCCACAGTATATGCATAACGTGAATTACTTGCTTGGAGTCCTGCATAACTGGTTTGCTTTTATGTAGATAACAATAAAAAAAGGGATTTTGTATATCATCTCTTTCCTTCCCACTTAGAAAACAACCTCTGCATTAAAATGGAAACACAGCAAACTCTATTACAAATGCTATTAAACTTGGCTGAACTCAAGACAGTAAGTCTTGCAGAAGGTACATCTCTGAGCCACGAAGGAGCCCTCAAACCCGAGAACGCTTTTTATGATCTGATTAGTGCTCTTCCACTGTCTCAACTAGCACATCCATCAGAGTCTCAGCTCAAGCAACTTGACTTGGAAACTCGCTAGTAAGATGTTGACAGAAACCTCCTTCAAAGCAGCTATGGCCCTTCCCTAGGACAAAAGAAAGAACGAGCGGGTGTCACTCCGTCGTGTCAAACCACTGCTGGGGCTCCGTGAACACCTTCTGTTCCCACTTGAATTTGAGCTCTTCGGCGAGATCCCTCCTGCCGATCTGGCGGAGGTGACGAGCCAGAAGGCGAACTTTATCGGTGGATTTGGGGAGTGACTTTTTCCAGAAGCAAAGAAGCTCGTGGATCTGTTCTGTGAGGTCACCAGGGCTCTTCAGTCTGATGAGCTCAACGGTGCTGCGGCGAACCGGGAGGGACGAGGAGAGGCGCGCGGCGTTTTCTTCCGAGAGCTCCTCGGCCAGCCAGTGCAGCAGGTTATCCCACAGGGCACCTGCCGGCACACGCAGAACACGCGGCATCAGGACTCTTTCCCCGCGGCAGTGCTGATCTCACCCTCCACACCTGCTCCCGGGAACTCTGAGGGCTCTCTGCTTTGGCCTCTGAACGGTGGAAAGATCTGGACCCACCCCCAGTGGACAAGTGAAAAACTTTGGGTCCCTGGCATTTCTGGGGTCTTCGCCTGAAGGAACGACTGATTAACAAGGACTAGAATTGCTTCTCAGATTTTTAACTCCCCTGAGATCCAGGATGGTTCGTGAAATGAATTTTACACTCTGCCCCAGATAGTCCAATTAAGTAAAACTAGGGTAGAAGTAAAATTGGGCATTTTAGGGGTGCCTGGGTGGCTCAGTGGGTTAAGCCTCTGCCTTCAGCCCACGTCATGATCTCAGGGTCCTGGGATGGAGCCCCACATAGGGCTCTCTCCTTGGCGGGGAGCTTGCTTCCCCCTCTTTCTCTGCCTACTTGTGATCTCTCTGTCTCTCTCTGTCAAATAAACAAATAAAATCTTAAAAAAAATTGTGCATTTTAAACAAACTCTGAGATGATGCTAACACTGGGGTCCCCAACCATACTTTGAGTAGCACTATGTTAAAGGAGACTCCTGGGCTCAAAAAATGTTTTCTTAGTTAGTACTAATCTGATGCATAAATTGTAACCGCAACTACATAATGCTCTCACCACCAACCCCAAATATACACACACACAAAGTCACCAAGATTCAACCCAAAGAGCAGTTCTGTGGACAGTCCTTTAGACCAAAACATTTCCCCTGGCCTCTGGACCATTTACAGCCACAAATATCTCCTTTGAATGCATCCTGTATTTCAGTATACCTCTTCCCTTATCCTGTGACTTGTGTCTACCAACTAAACTGATGATGCCATTTTTCTGTTGTTTGGCTTTTTCATTGGGTAACTCTGAGCCATCACGCTCAGTCAAGCCCCTGAGCCTCCCATCCCCCTGCCTCTCTGCCCCAGCCTGCACCACTCTCCAGCTAACTCTTGCCTCGTCTGATGTGGAGCAAGAATTCTGCATCTGCCATCTTTGATTCCACGATTCCTTCTCCCTACCCATTCACAGAAATTGCACATAAATTTGTGAATCATGCCACTTTTCTAGGAATGCTAACTCAGGAAATGCAGTCCACACATCCTCACACTTCATTCTTCAAATCCGCATTCTGCTTCCACCCTGCACTATAGGCTCATGAATGAGGAGGCCTTCCTGTCCCCATCCACACCACCTCTCTCCTGCCATTGGCTGACGGCAGCATCAGTAACCCTATTGATACCCAGTCATACATCTGACCACATGGTTCCTTAATCTTGTTGACTTCAGTGACCTGTGCTGTGATTCCACATAAGAAACTGACTTTCACGGCCAATACTCATGTTTTATCTCCCTCCAAGGGATCAGTTTCTCAATATTATGGCTGACCACTACTTCCTAAACTTCCACAGCTCTGCCCCTGTCACTTAATACGCTTCTTGCCCCTGTCACTGACACAGCGAGTCCTTGGATGCCCATCACTCATCTCTACTGAATCTTGCATACCTCTTACTATCAGAAGCTCGGGCTGTTCCCCATGATCAGCTATGTACATCAACAACCACCTTGCAGCCATCTTGGAATCTTTTGTCCGTTTTAGTTTTCATTGTTATTAATTTACCAACTGTCAATCCTGCTTTACTCACCCTGCATTCAACTACTGAGATCTCCAGGGTTATGAAACTATGCCAAATGTCATCAACTAGCCCTGTGTTCTGTATACCAGTCAAGCCTTTATAGCAGTGAACCCACCCATTAAAATTTTTTTTTCCTAAATGCAATTTAAAATTTTCCCAGCAATGACCAAAAACTTTTCCAGCATCTTTAAGCCCGAATCCCACTCACCTTCTGTTTCACTCAGCCAATGTCTGTTTCTCCTAATTCACCCAAATTCATTTGACGTGAGTTCTCTTAAAGCTCATTTTCATTTAGAAATCACCGTCTTATAAAATCTCACTCCTCCATGTTTTCCAGATTCCATTCCCTACAGTGTTCTTTTTTTTTTTTTTTTTTTGTAAGATTTTATTTATTTGTCAGAGAGAGAGGGAGAGAGAGCAAGCACAAGCAGACGGAATGGCAGGCAGAGACAGAGGGAGAAGCAGGCTCCCTGCCGAGCAAGGAGCCCGATGTGGGACTCGATCCCTGGACGCTGGGATCATGACCTGAGCCGAAGGCCGCCGCTTAACCAACTGAGCCACCCAGGCGTCCCCCCTACAGTGTTCTTCACCAAGTAATTTCCCTTCACACCTGTTCCTTCAGTCTCCTCCTTACCATGCTTCAAGCCTCCCCTTTCCTTGCTTCTGCTACTGTTTCAAGCCACCAGGCTTTCCCCATCTTCCCTTTAACCATAAGATATTTTTATGCCTAATGTAAACTCAGTGCCACAAGTTCATCATGTCGGCTCACTCCGCAAGCCCTTGTTTTACAGGTGATATGCTATCGGTTATAACTCTGTGGAATCCTCTTTCTGATCTTCCTAGTACCCTCCTGATTATGACTCAGAGCTAACGACTCTCCGTCTGCAGCTTCTCTGATTTCCAGAAAGCATTTCGCTCCTTCCCCTGGGTTCTACGGCCTGTCCTGGTTCTCCTCCTCCCTCTCTTTCCCCTCTGTTGACTCTCATCCTCCTGATTCTGATGAATTACTACTTCCTCTCTCAGGCCTCTTTTTTCTCTGTCCTCTCCCCACAATGAGTTTGTTCAGGTCATGCTCTCAGGGTCCTGGGATCAAGTCCTGTGGTGGACTCCCTGCTCAGTGGGGACTCTGCTTCTCCTTTTCCTTCTACCCTTCCCTCCAACCCCACTTGTGCTCGGCCTTTCTCGCATAAATAAAATCTTAAAAAAAAAAAAGAAAAGAAAAGAAAAGGAAAGGAATATCCCAGCTCGGCTATACCTTTATCTTTGGCTTTGTCTCCCTAAATCTTGGAGGGCATTTGCAATATCCATCTCCTAATTGTCTGTACCAGTATATATCACAGCCAATTCAAGCTACAGGTTTCTAAAGTCAAAAATCAACTTTGCCCTTTTTCTAACTAGATTCTTCCTTCACCCTACGCACTTCTTAGTGAATGTGACCACTCTGCTGAGTGAGCTGAAACATGTTACATTATTCAAATTTCTCAATGCTTATTTCTTATCCCCACACCCATGTCCTAACTCTAAACCTACCTCAGATACTTCCCCTCCTTGCCAGCCTAACTGACAATCTCAGTCATGCTCCGCCTCTCTTTTCTGGGGTATCGCGAACCAGGACTTTAACTCCTATCCCTGCTACCAGTTGCGACCCACTTCAGTCCTCTATACATTGAACAGTTTTCAAAGTCTCACCCATTCCTTGTTAGTAAGTTTCATAGCGGCTCCTCCTACTGTCTGAATGTCCTCTCTTGGCATTTAAAACTTCTCACAGTTTTGTCCTGCTCTGACCTCGCTTACCACCATCCTTCCTGCAGCGGCTTGGTTGTGAGAGACCTCACACCATCACAACCTAGGACTTCCTCTACACACAGGAGGGATGATTGCACTCTTGCGCTCTCCGCTGGTTGTTGGCAATGGCAAAGAGAGTGCTTTTCTGTAGACATCAAATTCTTCAAGAGGTAGCAACCCTACAAAACTTGCCAGGTTTTCAAATACTACAGCTGGGTTTTGTTTCCGTTTTCGGTTTTTGTTGTTGTTGTTGCTGCTGCTCAAGATTTTATTTGTTTAGTTGAGAGAAAAACAGAGTGAGCAGAAACAAGGGGAGGGGCGAAGGGAGAGGGAGAAGCAGACCCCCCCCCACACACATACATATCCATGCCCCACCCCCCACCTCCCGCACCAAGAAGGGAGCTGATGCCAGCTCCATCCCGGGACCCCAACACCATGACCTGAGCTGAAGCCAACACTGAACCAACTGAGCCATCCAGGTGTCCCACTACTGCTGTTTTGTTGTTGTTGTTGTTGTTGTTGTTTTAGATTTGCTTTGCGGGGTTTTCTCAGTTTGGGCTTTGGTAGGTTTAATTGAGTTTTTCTACATCACCTGTTCTTTGTTTGAAATGGTTTTTATTGTCTCTGAGATGGGGTATAACACTAAGGTTTATGCCTATTCTCACATTTAATGTAATTGGGTAAAGCCTGCACATACAATCCATACAGATAACCCCTGAATGAAACTCTGTGCCGTCAGTGGTGGCCCAACACTGTAGTCAAAGCATTGGTATCTTTTGAAGACCAAGATCAAATAATAAATTATTTGAAGACCAATAATTATTTTGTGACCATTAACATTATGAAATGATTGTTTCAAAAGCTAAAATAGAATAAAAATGTCAAATTCTGGGGCACCTGGATGGCTCAGTGAGATAAAGCCTCTGCCTTCGGCTCAGGTCATGATCCCAGGGTCCTGGAATCGAGCCCTACATCAGGCTTTCTGCTCGGCAGGGAGCCTGCTTCCTCCCTCTCTCTCTGCCTACTTCTCTGCCTATTTGTGATCTCTCTCTGTCAAATGAATAAATAAAATCTTTTAAAAAATGTCAAATTCTACCTTGAAGTCCACATCATTGTTATATAATAGAATTATGTATACCCACAATCAACTATTAAATGTTTCTTTTTTTGTGATTTCATACCAACATACCTCTATTTAAAAGCTATTGGCCTTGAATGTAGAGTTGAAGTGACCACACTTAGATCCATGAATTAATTGTCAACATTTCAGAACAAACTGTAGTTGTTTATTTACCAAACCAAGCAATTAATATTATCTTAGCAGGGCTCATATTTCTTAGAGATTTTAACAATTTTAATTACACCCATATTTGAGAATATTTTGGTTTATATGTGTATGATTTCCAAAGGAAAACTCATTTATTAGGCTAATGAATGTAATTATTCGTTAATTGCAAAGTCACTTTCTCCACCCTTTTTTTTACACAATCCACATAGTATAAAATATAAGAGGAAAAATAATGCCCCTGTAAGGAGGACTAAGCAAATATTTCTTACCTACAGGATCAGTAGAAACTATTTTGGTACTCTGTGGACGGTTGATCAATTTTTTATGCTATGGGAGAAAAAGGACACAGAATAAGCAGAAGAATTCATTAATTTGTGAACAGGCTACAAGTAAAAATCCATCTGAACCTCACCCCTATTTGAAAGAAGTACTGAATTGCACACCTTGCAAAAGTAGATTGTATATTTGTGTATGCATGCTTGGCAATTGCTTTTCCTAAGATAAGACAAAATATATTAACCCAAATCTTTCAGCGAATTTAAATTTAAGACTACACGTTTAAATATTAGCATAGCAGTCATGTTAACTCGGAATAAATATTTTCCAGCTAAAATTTGAAACTGTGAAAACCAACGAACATAAGAGCAAGCTACCTGTATGCAGCAAAGGCATTATTTTATAAAAGCCCTGATGGGGAAGGCAACTTGCCCCAGCACTCAGCACAAGTCCTGAGTTCTCTATCAATAATTTTCAAGAATGAATGAGTGAGTCAATGTGCATACATCATGCCAAAAATAATCATGTTTTTGTGCAGATATTATTTTAAAGCCAGTATTTTGTCAAGAGTATTCAAATATATAATCATTACTTTATTTATTATAATTTATTTATCTCTCTGGTCTCAGCTCTGAAATGTGATTTATTGAAAGAAAAAATCTCAAAAACCTGTATACAAATGTTCATAAGAGCTTTGTTTGTAACAGCCCCAAAATGGAAACAATTCACAATTCCTGGAGTAGTGAATGGTTAAACAAACTATGGGACATTCACACTATGGGGTGCTCTTCAGTAATAAAAGGGACCGATCACTGATACAAGCAACAATTTCCATGGTCCTCTCCCCAATGGTTGAGTGAAAAACTCCAGTCTTAAAAGATCTTATATTCTATGATTCCATCTATACCACATTCTTGGAATTACAGAATTATAGAGATGGAGAATAGATTAGAAATTGCCAGGAGTTATGGATGCTGGGAGATGACCATAAAGCATCAGATAAATAAATCGGTATAAAATTATAAAAATGATAAAATGATAAAAAAAAAAATCAACTATGTGCTTAAACCTCACAAAAAGAGAGGGAGGGAGGGAGAGAGAGAGAGAAATAGCAATTTAAGCAAGTAGCACAAGGGAGATCTTTGTGGTGATAAAATAGTTCTGTATCTTGAATGCAAGGGTTACACAATCTATACATAAGATAAAATGGCCTAGAACTATATACACACATTATATCCATGTCAACTTTTTGGTTTTGATGTTGTGGTGTAGTTATGTAAAATGTAACCGCTAAGGAGAATGTAGTAAAGGTTACCTCAGACCTCTCTGTACTCTATTTTCCAACTTCCTAGGAATCCATAATTATTTCAATAAAACCCTTCCCCCCCTCATAGAGTAAGTTTAAATACCTTTTAATTTTTGGAAAGTTTTGGAAAATACAGATAATCCTGAAGGAAAAAATACCTTCTACAGATAATTTTCCAAATTTCAGGTAGGTTTTTAAAAGGTTGCCTATGAAACCTGACATAGATTTCCACGTTTGCACATGCATTTGTGACAGAAAATGCTACAGTAGTAATTTACAGTGGAAACAATTTTGCATGTATGCACTGTAAAGAATATTTCAGTGATCCTACTTAAGGTACTGCTGTGAACAATAAAGTTGTTGAGGAGCTAATAGTTCTCATTAATATTGTCCAGATGGTCAAAATAATACACACATAAAAGCATATGAACTAATATATTAGAATCCATACAGAATTTCAGAAAATTAAGACTGGTAATCAAAGTTAATTTTTTTAAATATTTTATTTATTTATTTGAGAAGAGAGAGAGAAAGCACACAATGGAGAGGCAGGAGAGGGAGACTCTCCACTGAACAGGGAGCCTGACAGGGAACTCAATCCAGAACCCCAAGATCATGACCTGAGCTGAAGGCAAGCACTTCACCCATTGAGATACCCTGGTGCTCCTCAAAGTTAATTTTTTAAAAGATTTTATTTATTTATTTGACAGAGAGAGAGAGACAGCGAGAGAGGGACCACAGCAGGGGGAGCAGCTGGCAGAGGGAGAAGCAGGCTCCCCACTGAGCAGGGAACCGACGCAGGACTCAATCCCAGGACCTACGGATCATGACCTGAGCTAAAGATAGATGCTTAAGGACTGAGCCACCCAGGCTTCCTTCAAAGTTAATTTTTAATGACAATGTATTCATACAATATTTAATGACGCCAATTTTTATTGTGAAAAAGTCATTAGGTATAAATGCCTCACTCCTATAAGAATTTCTCAAGCACAAATGCCTCTACCATTTAAGATAAGAGGTGAAATTTTTCTTACATTTGAATATTTTCCTCTCTAAACTATTGAATTGCCAAGTGCCTGATCAAAGATAGTCCTCACATAAGCTTCAATACTTTTCAAAATAAAAACTCCTTTTAAATCCTTGCTTCATAACAATGATACAAGGATAATCTGAGTGTGTTACCCTAACATGTAGCTCACTGGTGGTTCATAGGGAGATTTCAGTCTAAGTGGCTAAATCTGAATGTTGTATTCTGTAGATATTCCTGTCATAGACATCACATAAACATGTTTATACATTTTCCATTAAGAAGTTTTAATGAGGGGAAACAAGGAACTAAAATAAGAACCACAAAGGTTCAAGTATATTAATACTGTGGAATTGCAAAGTAAATACATGTAAGTTTTTAAAAATCAATTATGTGCTTAAACCTAAGCAAGTGAAGGAGAGTCTGTCTTTCCCATCAAAGGGCACATGGCCTGGATTGAGCCTGAGACAAAAGACACTGTGTTTCTTTTTTGTATAAATAATTTCCCCCCTCAGTCTTTCTTTCTTCAGAAATGTCTCATAGAGTATGATTCTAGTGTTTAAGAACATGCACTTTTTCAAATACATGAAAATTCAAGCCCAGTTCTTCTGACACCGGCCATAAGTGTAGTGAGTTGGAGCAGCATGGAAATCTCTGCCTCTTAGACTTTTAGCCTTGAAGGCACTATGCTGGTCTCCCACTTGGCCTCTTCATCAGGGATGTTGAGTGCTCCCTTTCCCTCCTTTTTCTTCCTTTTTTTTTTTTTTTTTTTTTTTGCGCATGATTTTTGTCTGCACTATTTTTGCCTTGCACATCACCTTTCAAATCCCACTAGTTCTCAAGGTCAGCTCCAGGAAGAACAGGGAAGCTTCTGCTTGTCCTATGTCCCTCCCACAGATTTCCAGATTTGCAGTGGGGTGTTTGGCTTCCTGGATGCCTCCTTGGTGGCCCTGACTCTAATTGTGTCCTACTTCTCTCTTCCCTCTCTTCCCTGTTCTAATCCAAAGGAATCATTCTGTTGCTTCTTCTCAGCTTCTACTATTTGGTAAAGGAATGTTCTCTATTCTAAGATTGCCTGCTTTTATATTAATAGTGTGTATTTTATTTTGCTGAATACAATTTCTTAAATGCCATGTTCAAAATGTCATTACTCAGGGAGATTGTTGGCAAAATCTAAACCTGGCTCCCTACTGCTCTATAAAACACACCTACCCTGTAAAAGAGTGTAGTGGGGTGTAAGTAGCAGCTTTCCCTTCACCATTAGCCTCGAAAAGGCATCAGTATAAAATGATAAGTAATTCAGATACATACAACTGTGTCTTATTTATACTGCTACATGCAGTGCAGGTCTCATTAACTTAAAACTGGTTAAAAAAAAAAATTGGAAGCCAAGAAATCCATTCACACCTGAAATGGTATTGTGTCTTGAGTTTTATAGGCCACTGTTGTTAAGACTCCTTCAATTATTAATCTTTCCATGTTGCCTAGATACAACCCTCTTACTGAATTCTTAAAACCAAGCAAACCATTTTTTTAAAATTTTATTTATTTATTGGACAGAGAGAGAGATTATAAGTAGGTAGAGAGGCAGGCAGAGAGAGAGGAAGAAGCAGGCTCCCCGCTGAGCAGAGAGCCCGATGTGGGGCTCAATCCCAGCACCCTGGGATCATGACCTGAGCCGAAGGCAGAGGCTTAACCCACTGATCCACCCAGGCATCTCAAGCAAACCATTTTTTAGTTGAGCTCATATATGTAGCATCCTGATCTTTTTTGTGCAACCCCCCAAAAAAACAGGACTTGAGCATATTTATTATTTTACTCAACATTATTTCCCAAGGCACCTTCAAAAGTTTCCCTTCATTATGCTTTTTACCACTCTAAGAACCTGCTATGAACCTCTATTTATTATAAACCTCTATTTATTAGATTGGAATGTCTTTGAGAGCCAAAAAACATCTTGTTCCTATATTAATTCTTTACAGTGCTAGAAATGGCATTATACACATAGGGTAGTATAAACTGTTTATATGACGTTATCTTCTCTTGACGTGAATGATCTCCTCCTACAAATCCTACCATATTTTTAAGGCAGCTGTCATATTTAACTTCTTTTATCAACTGCTCTAGTCCCTGCTTTCATATTTAGGAATTAGGTACTATCACTTAATTTATCTTTTAACATAATGTTGTCTTGTGTTATTGCTAATACCATTCATATATGTCTGTTTTCTTTCCCCAGTTTGGCTTTCAGCACTCTAATGTATCCTTTTTCTTTTTCAAGCAAATGAATAGCTTTGTTAATATGGCAACCTTTTTTCCCTTCCTAGTAAGGTTTTGACCCCAAATACTTATCAGTTCTGCTATGTAAATGAACTTAAGGCTGGACTACTCACAGAACCTTGAAGATACCTATTCCCTATTCAGTGTAGGGTCCAAAGTAGACAGTCCTCACTTTTCTTCCCCAACCCTCAACAGCCTTTGTAAATATCTCTTTCATCCTATGTCCAGAATCCCTGAAATGCATCGGGGGATTCCATCACCCTGTATAGAATATGAAGATCGTGTCTTCTGTTCTAGGTTCCATGTAAAACAAAGCTGAGTTAGGTTCTCCAAGCAAGTGGACCAAACGGTTATGTCAGTTAATGTGTCACTGAAATACAAATTTTGTACAAAACATATCTCTCCTCCTTTGGCCTCACCCAGAAATTAAAGTCTCAAAATATAGGCAATACCATTCTCTGCTCCTTCCGATTCATCCATCCTAGCCCTATCAGCCCCATTCACATCGCCAGCTGTTGTCTGTCCCTCGTTCAGCTTCGTTAGCCCTTGCTGTGTGGGGCTGTCTTCTAGCAGTCACGTAGCTCCTTCAGCACCTCCAGAGCTGGAGAAACCCAATTCTGAGTCTTACAAGTCACATCCAGACCCAAAGTTCTGGGGGAGCTATCCGGTCACACACAAAAGGGCAAAGCACCTCGACATTTAGAAATAACCGAAGTCTAGATATCTGTGCAACTCCTGCATGAGTTTACAGTCGAGGCCTTCATTCTCTTGTGTGAGAACATTTTCAAAAAAGACAAAAAAAAGTTACCTCCCCAAACAAACATTTAACAATCCAAATTCATACTGAAGTCATCAACCACAGACCAACCGTTATAGAACCGTAGTATAAGTGAGGATAACATGTAGACAGAGAAGAGAAAAAAGGAGAGAAAGAGGAAGAAAACACAAAAGGCTCTCTACTTCCAGCGTCTCTATGGTGTCTGTCAATCTCCATCATTTGACCAGAAACCACTGGCTGGAAACTTCTGATCCTCCAAGGTGACTTATTTGCTTTTCTCTATCTCCTAGACTAGGTTAATCAATGCCTCACTGCCATCTTTAGAATCTCTTGGGCCTTCTCTTTGGCCTTCTTCACATTATTTGGTCACTCCTGCACTCTGTCTTTTGGATTCTAAAAATGATCCAGGGTGCTTTCCTCGAGGCCTTTATATGGTTTTTATTTGAATGAGCAGACTGTCCATTTTCCACAGCGGCCTCCTATTCTCCATATAAGCTCTTGCTTGCACGTGAGAGCAAATTGGAATGTCCTCCTGCATCTTGCTGATGATTGGAAGCAGGAATTGCTTGAAATCTTCCTTAGACTCAATGAGGTCTGATAGTTTGGACTTGCTTAATGGTTTGATGATGATCAAGGGCTGCCTTTTTCCTGCTACCCCAGAACTATAGTATCAATGTGAGCAAAGAAGCAGCAGCATAACGGAGACCGAGCTGTCAACCAGAGCTCTGCATGTTGAGGCCCCTTTCAAGACATGTCTGTGCCTTTGTTTGTTTTTTATTTTTTATACAAAAATTTTAAGATTGTTTGTTTGATAGCGAGAGACAGGGAGAAAAAGGGAACACAAAAAGGGGGAGCTGCAGACAGAGGGAGATGCAAGTTTCCCCGCTGAGCAGGGAACCCAATGCATGGCTCGATCCCAGGACCCTGGAATCATGATCAGAGCCAAACGCAGACATTCAACCAACTGAGCCAACCAGGCATCCTAGTGCCTCTTTTTAAATAAATCTTTAGGCCACGATGGAGGTGCTTCTGCCCAGGGTGCAAGGTCAGAAAACCAAAACTTAATTAATTTTTGTGTCCCTGTAAATGCTCTGCTGAGCAGAAATCCAGTATATTCATCCAGCCAGTCCTCAAAGGCCAGGGCAACTTTGGGCCTCTCACTTCAAACAAGAGCAACTATGTGACCACAGACAATCAGATGTTTTCCATTTGTCTCTTCCTTGTTCTTTAGTCATCCTATAAAAACTTCTTTCCTTCCACCACATTGTTTTAGGTTTTTATTTATTTGACACAGAGAGTGAGATCATAAGTAGGCAGAGAGGGAGGCAGAGAGAGGAGGAAGCAGGCTCCCCGCTGAGTAGAGAGCCTGATGCGGGGCTCGATCCCAGGACCCTGAGATCATGACCTGAGCAGAAGGCAGATACTTAACACATGGAGTCACCCAGGCGCTCCCCGCTTCCACCCCATTTTTATAGATCTCTGACACTGTCTACTTCATGATGTATTGAATAAAGTTTACATCACCTCAATTGTCTTCTTTAATCATTTTTAATACCTCTTTATGGACTTGCTGCTGATAAAAACTATTATATTCTTTTCTGTATCTTCTTTTATATCAGTACTTATATTTATCAAACAGTTGCCACACCATACCTCAATAAATATGTCATAACCATGAGGACCCTCTGTAAACAAGCATAAGGATTTTTATCATCATAAATTTGAGGTCTGCAGTTTCTGTGGGGACTGGGCTGCTCTGCAATATTTTTGTGTATCCCTGAAGATTCTTCTCGCTTTCCCTTCAGTGGATAGTTCAAAACTTCACTACTCTTTGTAAGACCTGTACCTTGCTCCTAACTACCACTCTCTTGACAAAGGGGTTTTATTTTCTCCTCACTGAGAAAGTAAAGCAGTAGTTCTCAAACCTTAGGGTTCATGTAAATTAATCTGAAATAAAAGAAAAAAAAAAAAAAAACTAAGCTCACAGCTTGATTAAAACAAAAACAAAAACAAAAGCTCACAGATTGATTCACTTGGCCTCAGACAAGGCCATATTCACACCAAGCCAACTGGGTGACTCTGATATTGAAGTATGGTGGCTAGAAAAACATTATTTAGGATCTACACTGGTTATCAACCTGGATCCCAAATGGATCCTACCAAGTGCATAGAAAAATGAAAGAACTATCTTTGTTCAAAACATGACAAAGTTTTCTAATACCAGGACCAAAGTGAAATTTGGCTTGCTTCTTACATACCTAACACTATAGTAAGACAGTACTCATAATCACAGCTAATCCATAAATTACCTCCCAGGGGTCACACAGATGACTTGGCTCTGGTGCCTACCTCCTCCTCCAGAAACTCTAGCTTCTGGCACAGTCCTTTCCAAGTGCTCCGAGCAGTCTCACAGGCTTTCCTCTGGGCAGCCACACTGTTCTGCTACGTACCCCTCAGTGTTCAGCCAGGGAACGCAGTCACCAGCGCTCCTTTTGTAGGCACAACAGTTTCCCTTCCTGGGCTTCCATGGGCAGTGCCATGTAGTGTGCCATGATGGTTTCTACCCATACTGCACTTTTGTTCCGGAGGTGTCATATAAGCACAGTTGTCCCGCGCCAGTGGTCTGCTGTGGGTTTGTTCTGCAACTCTGCCGTCGTTCTGACACATCCTGACTGGCTCCACACGGAGCTCATGGTTGTTCCTAGGTTCTTCCAACAGGAAGCCATTCTCCACTAGTGGCTGCCCTAAATCCTCCTGGTAGGTAGGGCCTGTGGTAAAGTGTGACAGAAAGAAGAAAGTGGCTCCCTACCCATCCATCCTGTTACATGACAGTAATGTTGTTTGTGCCCTGATGTGTCACAGAGTTTAGTGAAAGAGGTCTTCCATTTTTAAATTAAAAACTTTCTCTTTAGGACACAATCATGCATCTGAGGGCCTAAACTGAGAAATAGATTTCTCTAATAACTATGGCACTCTATTTTGATAGCTTCTGATGCTTCAAATACATATTAATATGTTGTGTATTTAAAATAGAATATCTAATATATATTTATACATATTTAATAAAATATATTTATTTGCTTAATATACAGTTGACCCTTGAATGATTCAAGTTTGAACTACATGGATCCACTTACAAATGGATTTTTTTTCGATAAATACAACACAGCACACTAAATGTATTTTCTTTTCCTAATAATTTTTCTAATAACATTTGCCTTTCTCTAGCTCCCTTCATTGTAAGAATATAGTATTAATCCATATAACATACAAAATATGTGTTAATCAACTGTTTATATTAGCAGTTGATTATCCAATCAATAATAAGTGATTAGCAGTTAAGTTCTGAGGGAGTCAAAAGTTACATGTGGATTCTCAGCTGTGCAGGGCCAATACCCCGGTCCCCACATTGTTCAAGGGGCTGTATATAAATACGTATGTGTATATACATATATACATATAAATATATTTATATAAATATGTATGCGTGGTATTAAGCAAATCCACCCTGACCCCTGCAAATAGAATTCTGTCTGGCCGTATTGCATTTATTCAGTTATTTCAGAACCTGTAAACACAGGTTAATTTCTTACCCAGAACGTACCTCAACTTTCATATAAATAATCTTCTAGGCTGATAGACTCTCAGCAACCTTTTGTCAGGCAAGTCTGGAACTCTCAGAATTGATCCTGCTTCATAGTTACTTACAAATTCTTTTTTTTTTCTTGGTTGTCTCATCTATCTTTGCCAAAAATACGGTGAGGAAAATGAAGGAGCTCTTACTGATTTTCTTTCTGACCAGTGGGGATAGCAAGGTTCAAGAGGGTTGGGTCTCATGGCTGGGACCTCCGAGAGAGTGAATGGAGGGTTGAACCTGGCTGTGATTAACTCTAAAGCTGGCACTTTCTTTCCCTAGTACAAGGCTACCTGAGCATGCAGGCCCTGGGGAACGTCTGTGCTTAAACCCCACTTTGTCAATTGTTGGTTCCTGAGAGTCTTTTTGTGCCTCAGTTTGTGCCTTAAATTTGCTATCATTATCATATGTACTTCTTAGGTGTGTAGTGAGCTTTAAGTGAAATAAAATAATGCACTTCCGTTGAAATAAAATGAAATAACTTAGTTGAGTTCCTTGCACACCGTGGGTACTCAACCAAAGCCACTTGCTTTGGGCCAAAGCTGTCTTACAGAACTAGAGTCTCACATGGCATGCAGAAAGGCTTTATAAATCTCCCAAAGTCTAATGCATAGATGACTGTCCAAAGTTCCATTTGTTACTAATGTGAATCCTATAAGTATAGTAAAGCAGGGCATGATCTGAGTGTTATCTTGACACAAAAATACAGACCTTCCCTTTCCTGGTGGCCTCACAGTCAAACTGGGCTCAGGCACTGCTGACTATCTAGTCTCTGACAGAGCTTAGAAAGAAAGGTAATGTTTCCATCTCGGCCAGGATTCACCCTCGTTATATTGAGATTTCAGGATGCTTAGGGTGGTGCTAGTGTTAATTAAGTTAACCTCACTCTAGAAACATGTGCAGGAAAACAAGAATGAGAAAAAAGGCAGTGCAAACAACTGCCTGGACTGTTGCCTTTAGGGATGATTTGTTTGATAAACGTAAGTCATCATTGTGCACGAGGACTAACTTGCATCAAACGAGGGAGTTCAGCAAAGATGATGGGGAGACATTCCTGCAGAGACCACCATAATAATTCACAAAACTTAATATAAAAGTAAAAAAAAAAAAAAAGGGTGGGACTCAAACAATTATAAATCCTTCCTGTTATTTCACACATACTTTGAAGCAGTAAGTGGAAACAGTGACATAATATGATATTTTTGAATCCCATAGGAATATCCTATTTGGGGGCACCTGGGTGGTTCGCCCACTGAGTGTCTGATTCTAGGTTTCGGCTCACGTTATGATCTCAGGGTCATGAGATTGAGCCTCACCTCAGACTCCGTGCTCAGCACAGAATTTGCTTGTCCCTCTCCCTCTGCTTCTCCTCCTGCTCTCTCTTTCTCTCTCTCAAATAAATTAATAAAATATTTTTTTTTTAAAAAAGGAATATCCTATTTTAAATTGCAACAGATTCTAACTCTAAAAGCACCCACAATAATACTATTGCTATGGGCAGATATAGAAATAATAAGTAGAGGTTTTCTCTTTAATTTCTACCTGTTTGCTAGTTTTTGGATCTCTACTAGAGAACCAGTTTTTATGTTAAGAAACATGAAAACTTTCTGACCCTTGAAGCACCATTTAACACAGGTGCCACCTGGACTGCAGATCAATGTCAGTGAAATATAACAAACAACAATGCCATACTGACGTTATTATTTCCTATTTACTCTATGGCACTTCGGTATAAAGAGACCTCCACAAGTTCACTATTATGATATCTTGTGGTGACAACTTCTCCATCCAGTTCTAACTCCCACACCCTTCCTACCTCCACATACCTGGAGATTTTTCTAGTAAATGAGTTATTTATTTTGTAGCCAGAAGATATCCAAGTGAAAGTGGATGAATAATAATGCACCAAGAAAGTATATATAATTAGAATATTTATGTGTATCTTTAGCATAGATTTTACCAGAAGCCTTTAAGATACCCCTAACTAAATGCTGGCTTTCCCTGTTTAGTCGTACTCTGTTCTTAATCTTGCAGAGAGGCGTCTGCAACTAAGTAATTACTGCCATTTGCTTAACTTCAGTTCATTTATTGCATCATAGTAGGAAATTGTATATTCTCTATCTATCTAATGCACAGTGTCTATGGAATTCTTAATGGCTTTTCATTGTAAATAAGTTAGATAGAATATTGATCAAAGAAGTAATCTGGTACAAATGATTAATGTTAGCATAAAAATTCATGTGGCAGTTATGGGTGTAACATTAACACCAAATCAAACCTGATCTAGTATTGATGTAGAGTGAGGGCATACTGGTGTGAAGAACTCGGCTAGACTTCTGGTTTCCAGTCAAGCATGTAAGAAGCTGGAAGTTGCCACTCTGTCCTAGTAAGTAAAAATGCTGAACAAACTGAAAAATCAACAACTCTTTTTAGATCCATCAGATAAGTGAGGTCACAGGAAGGACCTCTGTCCCTGAAACTGAAGACTGACAGGTGAATACAGAGAATCACAACTTACCAGAGCAGAAACCCAGGAGCAGAAACTGCCTCCAGATCCAGTGCCTGGTAAGGAAAACTGAACTATAATTGACAAATTGCTGGAAACTTAATGAGAACAGATCTAAGAGTTAAAAACTTTGGGGTGACCCAGTCAAGGGGGACTTACACACGTTTGTGAATTTTACTTCCATGAACCTCAAGCAGGTTGTCACAGTGAAAGCTAAGAAAAATTCCCCCTGCTCTCAACAGGGAGAAGGGAAAAAGAGCCATTTTTAAATACACCAGAGAGTTCTGTTCTTCTTAACAAAGTCTGAGCTTGGTAGAAACTGTATAACCAGAACCTAATCTGCTGGGGTTTTGTTAGAGTCTAACTGACTGGGGAGGGAAGGGAAAGGCCCAACTCCAGTTCTCTCTGACATTCTACATGGGGGAAGCCACCTCTATACATCCCATTCCCCAGGCTGGAGAGGATACAAGGGATACTGAAGGATGCATGTGAAGTTCATAGCCCAGAAGAACAAGATCACTGAATACAGAGACCTCATCACAAGACTATAGAACACCTCTCTTCACCCAAACCTTACACTACGTTACTCAAGGCCTATTGGTAGTAGTTCCTTTTGCCCAGTACATTGTGTTCAGTTATCATGAAAAAAATGACAAGACATACTAAAAAACAAAAAGACAATTTCAGGAAACAGAGCAAGCATCAGAACCAGACTCAGATATGGCAAGGATGTTAGAACCAGCAGACCAAAAATTTTAAAAAACTGGGATTAATATGCTAAGGGCATTAATACACTAAGGGCATTAATATGTTAAGGACATTACATAAGAGCAGATGGGCAATGTAATCAGAGAGGTGGAAATTCTGAAGAAGAACCAAAAAGAGATGGAGATGTTAGAATTCCAAAACATTGGACGCCTGGGTGGGTCAGTGGGTTGCCACTGCCTTCAGTTCAGGTCATGATTTCAGGGTCCTGGGATCGAGGCCCGCATCGGGCTCTCTGCTCAGCAGGGAGCCTGCTTCCTCCCCTCTCTCTCTCTGCCTGCCTCTCTGCCTACTTGTGATCTCTCTCTGTCAGATAAATCAATAAAATCTTTAAAAAAAAGAATTCCAAAACACTGTAACAGAGATGAAGAATACCTTTGATAGGTATCTCAGTAAATGGGCATGGCTGAGGAAGGAATTCCTGAGCTTGAGGACCTCTCAATAGAAATCACAAAGTTAAAAATGAAAGAGAAAAAAAGAGACAAACAGAACATCCAACAACTGTGAAACAACTACAAAAACCATACATGTGATAGAAATTCCTGAAGAAGAAGAAATATATAAAGGGACAGAAGAATTACATGAAATAATAGTGAGAATTTCCACAAATGAATGTCAGAGATGAATCCACAGATCCAAGAAGCTCAGAGAATACCAAGGAGGACAAATGACAGACAGATACAGAACTATTATTATTTCATTCCAAACCCATGACAATAGTTTGAATAACTGTCATCCCTGTTTCATAGATGTAACTTTTCCAAAGTAACACGGTCTTGAATCCTAGGTCTCTCTAAAGCCCTCACTGAAACAATAAATCCTATTGCCTCAGGATAATGATATCAGCTACTATTTCTTGTTACTTACCATAGATAATTACTCTAACCATTTAACCGTCATATAACCTCAGTATAGTCTGCTTTATCTACAACCTTGTGAGTTAGTTGTTGTTATGTCTACTGTATAAATGAGAAAACTGAGGCTTAGAGAGGTAAAATAGTTTGACCAAAAATATTTAAACTATCACTTGTAAGAATACAGATCCATTATTTTTAATATGTAAGTTAAAACTTGCATGTAAAGTGAAGGTTGAAAGTATAAGGTAAGACGTTCATCCAAAATTCTAGTACTTCTTGTGTTATGCTCACCTTTCACATAAAATCAACTTTACTGGTCTTGACTGGGAGCCAGGATTAGGTGAAGGGAAAGAGCTTAGCTCAGCTCCTGATCATACTACTTATTAAACTTGGGATCTTAAAGTATTTGCTTTATACCTCATTTTCCTCATTTACAAAATGGCCATGATACTAGTACCTGCTTCATAGTGCTATTGAAGTAAATATTGAGTTCTTTTTTATAAAAAATTTTAAAAATTCTATTTTATTTATTTATTTATTTATTTTTTTAATTTTAAGTAAGCTGGACACCCAACATTGCCTTGAAATCACAATCCCGAAATCAAGAGGCATATCCTCTATCCATTGAGTCATCCAGGTGCCCCAGAAACACTGAGTTCTATCATGTAACTTAAAGCAAGATATTGTGTGTAATAAATGTTCAAAATAATAGTTGTCATTACTTAACATTTTTCTTTTGAAAATATTTTTAACCTACACAAGTACATTTTTAAAAGAAACTGATATTTTAGTCATAAGTAGAAAAACAATTTCAGTTATATAATGACCTGGAAACCTTAAAAATAATAAATATAAGTATGTGTTATATTTATATTTATTTATACATAAATATATATTTATATCTATAAAATAAATACAATTAAAACAACATTTTTTTTAAAAGATTTTATTTATTTATTTGACAGACAGAGATCACAAGTAGGCAGAGAGGCAGGCAGAGAGAGAGAGAGAGAGGGAAGCAGGCTTCCTGCGGAGCAGGGAGCCCGATGCAAGGCTCGATCCCAGGACCCTGAGATCATGACCCGAGCCGAAGGCAGCAGCCCAAACCACTGAGCCACCCAGGCGCCCCAAAACAACCTTATTTAATTCTGTTGCCAGCCAAGATTTCTGAGCCAAAGAATTGTTCTCTGCTTGTTAACAGGGGAGCTTTTGTGTAACAGAGATGTAAAAATTTGCTAACACTAACCCAAGATCTACTCAGAGGGTCAGGGAAAAGATTAGAGAGCGAATAACTCCCTCACATGTGAATCCATTTTATTTAAAGCTGGTGTGTTATCATCCTTAAAAAAGAAGAAGGGGTGGGGGGGAAGCTCTTGCAATTTGGAAAAAAACAGTATTATGGAACATTCCCTTTTATGTGCTGGGAATCATACTTTTTACTATAAACATATATGGAAAGTATTTTTGTTCTTTCAAAACTATAGCAAATACTTTGAGGAAATCTGAATTATAAATCATGAACAAAAAGCAAGGAATGTGAACTTACAACCTAAGGCAGAGAAAGCTGGAGCCTTCCTCATATGAAAGGGAGAGCGATTATCTCTGCTCTCAAATGAGGTGTGATGGACTCTTGTCACCACATGAGTTAAACAGAGGACCTTATCGAGCTGTTCAGAACTGACTATACATTTAACATCAAGATGATAGAGAAACTCTGGTTCTGCCTCAGAAGCAGAAAAATGCCAAATAACAAAGGAAATCACCAGTGGAGGTTATGGCAGCTCTACTTAAAAGCTCAGTTTCAACACAAAGTCCAACCAGTCTGGCTCTCTGAAAGGTCTGGAATTGCCAAACACCCTGAAGGGGTAAAGAACATGAGAGGTAATATGACATGGTAATAAAAGTGGCAGATGTAAAGTCAGCAAGGATCTGGCTTGCTCAAGGAACACGGGGACAGGGAACAGCATGAAACAGGAATGACTTTGAAGTCTGGGTCCTAACACAGCCTCTGTCTGGCCCCAGGAGGTGGGACAAGTCCAGGCAAGTCATCTACACTCTCTAACTCTGAGACAGAGTTACCTCCAAAGTATGTTGAGGGTAGATGGAAATAAAGTCCACAAAGAACATGACCTACCCTGAAAATTCAGCCAGCTATGGCAGAGACACACATAAATACGTGTAGGCATTTTTTAAACCTTGTTTTTGAACATATTAACTACAGACAGCGAAAATTGAGTTAGTAGGTAAATATAAAACAGAGGGCTTGGTAGTAGATGATATTAAGTAATAATTGCTAAGGTGGGGTAGCTCAGTGGGTTAAGCCTCTGCCTTCAGCTCAGGTCTAGATCTCAGGGTCCTGGGATCCAAACCTGTGTAGGGCTCTCTGCTTGTTGGTGGGGAGGGGGACGCTTGCTTCCCCCCCTCTCTCTGCCTGCCTCTCTGCCTACTTGTGATCTCTTTCTCTCTCTCTCAAATAAATAAATAAAATCTTTTTTTTAACGTAATAATTGCTAATATCATTGGTGTAGCAATGGTACTATGTTGTTGTTTTGTTTTTTTTTTTAAATCCTTACCCTCTTAGAAAACACACAGAATTTTTTTTACAAGTAAAAGGATACTATAGCTTTAAGTGATTTGCTTTAAGAGATTCAAACAAACAAACAAAAAAAAAACCCCAGTGGTTTCAGATGAAACAAGAATAGCAGAGGCATCTGGGTGGCTCAGTTGGTTAAGTATCTGCCTTCAGGTCAGGTCATGACCCCAGGGTGCTGGGATGAAGCCCTGCTTAGTGGGGAGCCTGCTTTTCTCTTTCCCTCTGCCCCTCCCCCTTGCTCATGCAGAAGGGCTCTCTCTCTCAAATAAATCCATAAAATCTTTTTTTTTTTTTTAATGGCACAAAGTGCCATGGCACAAGGTCCAAATTCATTATGTATTTTCTGTTTTTCTGTGCCGCTGAAAATCTCCTTCCCACCCCATAAACTTTTAAAATAAATTAAAAGACTCCAGCATCAGTCAATACATATCCTTTTGTTGTTTTCATTGTGGATATTCTTGTAATTGCACAGTCAGTGTAGAACTTCCTGAAGGCTTAGGCAGAAATGCTTGGCCCACACAATAAAAGGAAGTGCTTCTGCACAGAGAAATCTGAAGACTGGCATAAACCCACAGAGAACTAAGATTCACATAAGGGGGTGCGGTGCGGAGAAGGTTGAGAGCAAGACGAGCTGACCGAGAGTCTAGCTTGGAGATAAATCTAGAAATTAACTGTTTTGGGGGGAAATGAAATTAACTTTTTTTTTTTTGGAAATGAAATCAGACTGCTGTCTATCTTGGAAGAAATCTCAATTCTTTGTTTGAGCTCAGGTCTTTCTCAGTCTTCAGCTTGGGTTCATTTTCCTGCAGTCAAGTTTATGTTTTTCTTTTTTCAATATAGTTCTTTCACATGCTTCTTAGAAAATGGCTCTTTTTATTTAGGGTTTTAACTTGATGGTGGCTTTGTCAAGAGGAAAGGAATAAACATCTCTCAGATTTAAGAAGTCAGTCCTGAAGGGAAACAGTTTTAGGACCTTGGTAACCAGATAGACTAATTCAAGAAACCCCAGCTGATCTGAGGAGCTGGAACAGATGGAAGGAAGGGGCTTTCAGGGATGGTTGCAGGTAAAACATGAGCGAAGTTCTGGAGAACTCAGGAACTATAGATAGGACATACATGGAGCCAATAAAGAAAAGTTGTCAAATCAGTCTGGAATGGATAAACATAATTTTGAAATGAATCTCTGTGTTCATTTTTTTTTTTAAATCTACCAACGGGTAAAGCAGTACATATACTGCAGTTGTAGTGATGCTCAAATGACAAAATATACAGAGAACCTCCAACATGCCTGGCATACAGCAAACATGGGCTAAGTGTTAACCATCGCTGATATACTTGACACTTTGCTCCCTCTTCCAAGCAATTCTGGCAAAAGCAGATGCCTTGGATCCAAAAATGCAGCTCTGTGGGAGATACTATTGATTTTAAAAGCAGCTCAACAAATCAAAGGTATATAACACTGTTCAAATTTATAGAAACTACCTCTTCTTATTGTTCTTTATTGCTTAAATTATAATCCCACTATGATTTTGTCCATCGTGAAGACCTGTCCAAGTGCCTGTTTGACTCAGAGCATTGTTTTTTTCTAGTGTATTCTAACTTCTGGATTCCAGAATTAGATTCTTCTAATATCTAACTCCAATATTCTTCTGCAGACTTTTTTTCAAGTTTCCTGATCTTTTTGCTTTGTTTCTTTCTTTCTTTTTTTTTTTTTTTTTCTTTCATTTTTCTTTTTTTGGGGGGGGGGTTTATGCATAGAAGTAGCGTTTCCAACAGAAAGAGTGATATGAATGTTACTGGGAAAGGCCTGGATAGCCACAAACATCTCCCTTCCAGCTATGGCCACAACTGCAAAATCCCCACATTAGTCATTCCTTTGAAGGCATGACAGGCTTCTGCTAAATGTATTAACTATTAGCTGGGAAAACAAACATGCAAAGCTTTTGTGGGCTAGTAAAACTCTTTCTTCAACTGCTTTATCACTTTCCCCAGCATGCATTCATTTATTCATTAAACAGTTCAGCACAACATTACTGAATGCATACCCGGGAGATGGGATTATGAAATGGTACGAACTATGCCTCCAGCCCTGAGGAACTCAATTATCAGAGGAGACGCTAGGTATCACGGTGAGGGGTGCCACCATTGGAATCAGACAAGCTGGATTCCAACAGTAGCTTTGCCATTCGCCAGCTATTTTCCCTTGAAAAAACGGCTCTGTCCCTTGGTTTCTTCAATGGCTTACCCTTTCAGTAAATGAGTTAATATGCATAAATGCTTTATCGAGTTACTCGTAGTGAATAACTTGATAAATATGAGTAATTATCATTATTGTTAGGATTATACAAATAAAAATGATAAGAGGCCATCCTTTCGTATCTATTCAAATTGCTACGGTCACAGACCAGGGCAGTGTCTAATTGCGCCTGGAAAATTTAAAGGCTTCTTCCAAAGAGATGATAACAGAGCTAAGTGTGGAGTCAGTTCTGCCCCAAGGGCAGCTGTGGGAAGAGCCTCTGAGGTAGGTAAGACCATAATGTGTAAACGAAGTGGGACCATCCGTGCCCTGGAGCAAAAGACACCAATCATGGAAATGTAATAGGAAGGAGTTGAAGGATAAGTGGCCCCCGCTTTGTGAAGGGCCTACGCACCAGGTGAGTGGGTTGGACCTTGATGGACAGATAGGGAGTGCCATTTGATAAGTTTTAGAAGACTGATAAAATCATACATTTGTTTTTAAGAAAACCACCCTGTCAGTTGGGTGGTGTAGAGTAGTAAAGGGGACTGGTGATGAGCCTTCAAGGAGAAACTCACAACCATCTATTGTTTAGGACCGTATTAGGGTGAGTAGAGACGAAATGCCAGTTTGAACACAATTCCAAACCAAAATCAATGAAACACTATGTTGTATCATAGCACCGTCGCTCAAACCAGCGTCCTGGGAGTCACACTCAGAAGCACCCCTCCCCAACAGCCTCTCTCTCTCAGTGTCCTGCTACCTCCCAACACTCCCCCCACCCCACAAGTTCACTCTATCACAAAGTCCAGTTGGTCCCAAATCCTAAATCTCTCTCAATTTCACAGAGACATTTGGTTGATATAATAAGACATTCAAAGCTCACCATAATTTCCCCCCAATTTATCTCCAATGTGATTTTTCCAAATATTCCACAGTAGCCACACAGATCTACACATTGTCCTTTCTTGAAACATATTTTATGCTTTGCCACTTCTAAGTTTCAGCTCATGCCATCTGTCTTGTGTGGAATCCACTGCCTCTTTCCCGGTTCCTTTCCAGAACGCAGACATTCTCTACATGGGAAGTGTCCCAGGTCACCTCAGCCACAGGATTCCCTCCCCTCTCTGAAATGTCCTAGCATTTACCATCTTGTCCATTCATTTGCAGTTAATCATCAGTTCCTGTCCTGTGATATTACTAGATTGTTTTATTCAATTATTATTTATCTCTTGTATTGTTTTATAACTCTTAAAGTATTTATACTTTATTTCCTGAACTGGATTGTAATTTCCGAGAGCTAGGGCTTTGACCACTACTACTATTAACTTTTAGGCCCTACATAATATCTTTTATGTAGTTTAATATTTAATTAATATATTAATTAATTAATATTTAATTAGTATATGTTAATTAACATATTGGCTGACATTTCTACAGAAAAAAAATTACAGTTGGAGTTCATGAACTAGAAATTGTCCAAATTAATAAACATCATTTTTTACTTACTAAATATTAGGAGAATACATGTAAACATGTCAATTACTTTTTTGTTAAAATTTACTCAGTGAGGGAAGATTTACGTGTTTCCTTTGTAGAAGAATTCTTGAAATCCACAGGACAATTTGCAGCACAATTTCTGGTTGAGTTATTCTGCCCGCTGAGCAGAGAAAATCTTCCTTTGTATAAACAGTGAAGGAAGGGGGGGTGAAGAGAAGGGGAGAGAAGGAACGGAGAAGCAGGAGGGGGAAGAGATGGGGAAGAGGGGGAGAAGGAGGAAGGAGGGGTATGAAAAGGAAAAAGAAAGGATAAAGAAGAAGGAGAAGAGCCAGAGAAGGGAAAGGTTCTCTTCTGATTAAATTGGTGGGGCAACCCCCTTCTAAAAAAAGGTTCTGCTTCTGACTAAAGCAGTTTTGATCGTTTTCTTCCTTAAGCATCTCATAGACAATAAAAAGTAGATTTTTCAGTGACATGGTCACGGCTGTCTTTGAAGGTCCTTCTGATGGCTTAGAGGAAGGTAAGATTGGAGGAACGGAAGGCAGGTCAAGGAAGAGCCAAGGAGAGCAAAGGCTTGGTAAAATTTTCACAGGTTAAACAAATAAAAATAAATTTTAAAAAATTGACATGATATCTCTACTTACCAAGATTTTAGTGACTTTCTTCTATAATTGATAAGGAGGGAGCACAAAGCAACATGTATATTATTACAGTTAACTCTATGAGGAAAGGCACAAAACTAAGTTACCAAAAATTCCATAATTACCATGAGGTTCATAATGGCTCCCCTCCACCGCCCCCCCCATCTAACACACACAGACACACACAAGCCAACAAAACCCTGATTTCTCTTATCCAGTTTTATTTGGAAAGTATACACCTGGTAAAATCTGCTTCGTCATAGCTAGCAATGGGATATGAAGTTCCATGTCATTCTTGAACTTCAAAATAACTTTGTAGGGATTCACAGACCTGTACCCCTGGGGATAAAAATATATGTTTATAAAAAATAAAAAAAATAAAGACAAAAATTAAAGACAAAAGAACTTTGTAGATTATTACAACTAAAAAACCTAAGTAGAACTGAAGAGCCCATGAATGTAAAAATTTTCTATAGCTCTGGGTCTTCTCATTTACAGAGTTGAGATTGTTCTTTATAATATTTCATATTCTTAGATTAAAAAAATCGTATGAAAAATAGTCCTTCCTGACAGGGCAGGGAGATGACCCTGGAAGTCCAAAGTGGTGAGAAGGTGGTGATTGTGGAGTAAATCGTGTAGCAGCCTCTGCCTGCTTCCTCCCTTTGACAAAGCATATTAACTCATTTACATGTGGTGAAAGTAAGTGTTGAAGCAGTACCATTATTTACTAGAAATCACATGTCGTTTAAAAAAACTTAAAAAAAAAAAAAAAAGAGGAAGTTCAGGCTAAGCAAAGCGTGGGTCACCAGATGGCTTACGTAAATATGTAGGTTAGGTACAGCTGGGAAAGAGGGGCCCCCCGACAGAATCCCACAGAAAGAGCCACCAGACCCAGAACCCTTCTCTCCTTCAGAGCAAAACTTCTAAGCAGACAGGAAGACTAAAAGGCAGTCACAGCTCAACATAGTGCAAATAATCAAATGGAAGTCACCTATGTGACGCGACTTCAGAAGCACACAGACGCACACACCACTTCCTTCCACCTAAAAAAAAAAATCTTTGAGAGTGTTTTGAAACTTGAGAGTACAAATAGAAATGGTGTGAACTGAATTCACTAGAATATTCTGTAAAAGAAGGAAGTTTAACAAACAACTTAGGAAAGACTTAAAGACAAATCATGGTTCTTTTCCATCGTATGTTTTCACCAATATTGGTTATGTGACCATTTTCAGAAAATCATATTGAAATGTGAATTATCACGAGGACCCTCTTTATCATTCAAACTGTTTCCCCTCTCTCTGCCCCTCCCAGGAGCATCAACCAGGGAGTTCTTGATTAAAATTCATGCCCATGGCTCCCTGGGTACTTACTATTTCCCTCACCACAGGGCTCTCTTGGCCTCATGGGTAGAAGAGTTTCCTGTCAGTCACAGTGAAGCCTGTGCTGGCTATCACATCCATAAGCACACACTGCAAATTCTGTCAACCCTCCAAAGCTAATTTATTTTCCTTCTTGACTCTTCTCACTTTGCTCTTCACACTTAGGGTATTTAAAATAAAAGCTCTACTTATGAATTCATTCCTGTAACAAACAGTATTTGAGCACCTAACCAATGGCAGGTGCTCTTCCAGGCCTTGGAATTCAGCAATGAACAACACATAAAGGTCCTTGCCTTCAAGAAGCTCGTGTTCCCATTGTGAAGTAGTAGTGCTCTTCTGATAAACATAGTAAACAAAGAAATAAATGCTTTAGAGGAAAGGAAAGAAAAAAAGCAGAGTTGTTGAAGGAGGATCAGGAGTGTCAGGTTGTATGGGAAGGAGTAGACTGAAGTCAGAACTAGAATCAGAGTAGGCCTCTGAGAGAAGGGGAAATTTCATCAAAGAATTGAAGGAGGTAAGGGTGTTGGCCTGGCTGGTATCTGCTGGATGGAAGAACATTTCAGGCCAGGGGAACGGCTAACATAAGGACCTGAAGCAGAAGCAGCTGTGGCAAGTTCAAAGACAGTAAGAGGGTCATTGTGGCGAGCGTTGAACAAGGAAAGAGTATAGGAGAGAAGGTTCTAGAGTCAAGAAGGGCCAAGTTCGTACACAGTCTTTTACTGTGAGTGAAACTAGGAGCCATTGCAGGGTTTGGAGCTGAGAGAGGAAATGATCTGTTTGATGGTTTAGAGGCTCATTCTGCTCTCTGAGTTGACAATAGTCTGTGGAGAGGTAAGAGGAAAATGAGATGATACATAAGAGAACACCACTGTATGTCTGGTCCATGGGAGACAAAAAGTGTTTGTTGAATAGATTGATACATGAACGAATGGAATATGGAAGCTGAGGAATGAGACACATTATTCCTCACAAACATGAGGTAATGCATGATATGTTTTCACATCTTTGGAAACCAGACAGTACATTAAGGTCCAACATTAGAATTATGTGCATGTGAATGTGCATGCTTCCATCTATATATGTATGTATAAATATTTACGGCGCGTCTTCTGTGTGAAAAGCACATCAGACAAATGCCTTCACCTAATTTACATGTGTGCATACTGTAGTGTCCATTAATGCTAACCTCCATATAATAGGGCTACTTTCATTTCCTGAAAAATAGCATATTCTAATACTGTCAAGCTGAGGTCAATTTTTTTTTTAATAATTCTGAACTTTATAGAAGGAATCTGTTCTTACAAACTAAAGGTCATGGTTTCAATTCCCACTTAGGTATATTAGGTTGAAAAGAGGGAAATTTTTCTATAGCCAGATTTTTTTCCTCAACCCATAGAACTTCTAGTAAATAGGCATGAAAAACAGCCAAGAGACTAAATCTGGAAAGTCCTATACAAACCTATCTAGAAGAAAAAGAAAGGACAGTGGCTATGAACAATGGATTGATACATGAAGGTCAGCGGACACATAAAATATACTATGTTTAAACATGCCATTATAGTTTCAAGATTATCAGTGTCAGGACTGAACAAATCTTAAGGTTTGAAGAAATTGTCTCATTCATCTGATTGTCCATAAATAATTATCGAGCATGTACTATATGCCTGGCACTGGAAATGCAAATTGAACAGGATAATATCTGTGCCTCGGTTATAACCACAGGCATTTCCAACCAGGGTAACATCACTCTCCCGGAGAGAAAATTCACTCTAGGGCAAGTTGAAAAGACTTCACACTTTCAATTTATAAATTGCCTATTGTATATCTGTGATATTAAAATTTAATGGGGGAGGGTTGATTAGAGGGAAAAATGTCTAAAAAAGACTCACTAGGAGGACAAAAACAAAAAGATTGAGAAATATTTGTCTAATGGGAAATAAGTGATTATGATAAAATCCAATAACTGCAGTGATAGGGAACATGTAGGGTGTTGGGGAAGACACACCAAGCACACCAAAAGGGGAAGTCAAAGAAGGCTTCCTGGGATAAGTCACACCTCAGCAGAGTTATAAGGGGTGACTGGTAGAATATGTTCAGGCATGCAGGTGCTGAATGGTTTGCTAGAATCAAGACAGAGGAAGGGCTTATGCAAAAGACCTGGACAGTCACTCACATATATTTTCACTGAGCAAAATCCACATAAAACCTTAGGCCATCTAGCTTGGCTACTTTGGCTCACTGATTCATGAAGTCAGATAGGCCACAGAGAAAACACTAAAAACTGAAAGTTGAATTTGTGTTGCATTCTGGACCTCAAGTCTGCCTTTTCTTCCATTAGAGGCTCTTTTCGATCATTTGCCATCATCACAGTGAGGCCCTCACTCCTTCCTGCTGGAGAATTCCAACAGCCCCCTGACCTGTCAACCCAGTGTCACTATAGCAGCAGAACAACAGAGTAAGCTGATGAAGTCATGTGCTAGACTGAGCCACCCGGAGAATTTCCCCCATGTTGCCTTCCTCCGTTCTTGAAGCTTCACATAGATGCACAGCAACCCCCCCACCCCAGCTAATTGTTCGTAAATGAGACTGTAAACCACTGGTTCAAGAGAATTTGAGTATCCCATGAAGTCCATAGTTCTTAAATTTTTAGAATCTAAGGAACGCTATAGACCTCTCCCTCATTCATTCAGTTGCAAATATTTAAAGTACCTACTATGTGCCTGGCGCTGTTCTAATCACTGACAGTGCAGCCAGAATAAGGAAACAAGGTCCTTCACTCATGGAGCTTGCTTTCTCAAGGGGCAAAGTCAAATGGAAAATATGTGAACAAATAAATAAATCTAATAGTTTCAATTAATTGTCAGAGTTATGAAGTAAATTTTAAAAGGCTCAAGTGTTAAGAAGTGACTGTAGATAAGGAGATGAGGGGAATAATGGTAGGGGGTGATATGTGAACTGAAACCCAAAGGAAGAAGAACCAGCTATATCCGAGCCCCAAGCATAGTGAGTAGCAAGTGCAAAGGCCCTGAGAGGGAGATGAAAATGCACAGAGGGAAAACTGATAGTGGATATACACTTACACAGCTATACTGTTTTTAAACATATATTTTTTAAGTATAAGTGATTTAATAGATTCTGCTACCCTACCTATGCCTTCCAGAAGCCCCAGAATCTCCTCCAAACCAGGAAGTAAGGAATTAATGTCTCTAGAACCCAGCAGCTTGGCTGTAATGGCTGCTTTCAGTTTGACCAGAATCCAGGTCATATCATGCATTATATAATTTTCCTATCACCTTTATGCTAAAGCATAATACTCATGAAATTATTCAGCAACTTCAGGGGTGAACATGGAAGTCCTAAATATACATCTTATGCCCTTAAGTTTATCCAAATCCTGATTTTATCTGCTAAAGAGACAAGAGCAGAGAGCAGTTGCTCATGTGGGAAGCTGATTTTCTAGGTTTGAATCCTAATCAGACACTTACTTAGCTATGGGACCAGGAGCAAGATGATGAAAATTTCTATGCCTCAGTTTCCTGTAAAATGAGAACAGTGATGTCTCATGTGCAGATTTAATAATATGGGATATGTAAAGCACTTGAGAGACATTAGAAGTTATTATAGTGGTTACTCTATGAATTATGAATCCCTGTTAAGTTATGCCTACCACCTCCTGTCTAACTAATTCTATTTCACCATAACATATTTTTTTCTTTATTTCCATTGGTCAAATTTCTACCAACTTACAAACTCAGATAAAATGCTATGCCCACCATGAAATTTCTACCAGCATCAGCTTCTAGAAAAGCTTTTTTCCTCCTCTGAACAACTATGAGTACAGTTTATCCCACTAGCCTAATCATTTATTGTCTTAGAGGGTGATTTTGTATATAGTTGACCTTTGAAGAACACAAGTTTGAAATGCATGGGTCAACCTATACACTGATTTTTTAAAAATAAATACAGCACATTTACAGTAAATGTATTTTCCTTATGATTTTCTTAATAATATTCTTTTCTCCTTTATTATAAGAATGCAATATATTAAACATGTAGCATACAGTATGGGTCAATAGACAGTTTATGTTATCAGTAAGAGTTCCAGTCAACATATAGCTATTAAGGGTTAAGTTTTGGGGGAGTCCAAAGTTATACTCAGATTTTTTACTATGCAGGGCTTGGTACCCCTAACCCCTGAGTTGTTCAAGGATCCACTGTACATGTTTCCCATACTGTTTTAGATTGCAAATCATTTCGAACCACACTGCCCCATAGAAATATAGTTTGAGACAAATAAGTAATTTGAAATGTTCAAGTTAGCCACAGAAAAAATTTTTTTAAACAAGTGAAATTAATTTTATTGGGGCTAAGTGATAATGTATTTTATTATATTATTTATATTATATTTTGATGATATGTTTTATTTAACCCCATAAACAAAATAACATAATTTATTGTAAAATAAATATAAACAAATGATTAATGACTTACTTTGTGTGTTTTGTACTGTATCTTTGAAATCTAGTGTGTGTTTTACACTTATAGCACCTCTCAATTTGGACTAGCCATATTTCAAGTATCCCACAGACACATACGGATAGTGGCTGTCATTTGGGACAACACTGTTTTAGGGCATGTATTATCCTCTCTATCTATGTATTTTTCACAGTGCCCAGAATAGCACATATCCTATTTCAGAAGTTCAAAAAAAATTTGTCAATTTATTAATTACTTTACTAATTAACTTAAAATCAGTATAGAAATCTAACAGTAGGGGAAATATATTTCTGTTATTCATAACACAAAAAACCAAAAACATGGAAAAATAATTTTAGCATCTTTATAGAATAAGTTTGCTCATGGGAGTGATAAAATGAATTTTCAGTTATGATTCTCATTAAGAAAATACTTCAGAAATACTAAGTCCTAGATCATTGAAGAAAATAATATGCACAGCAATAAAACTATTTGACCTATTTGGAGAAACAACTCAATCTTACCTTCCTGATAAGAATAGGAATAGGTAAGAGTGCAGGATTTGATAAATATTGATGAAAATGTTTTGAAGTTGTTTTCCTGCTCACCACATGCCTTTTCCTAAATATGTTGTGTTCTGAAATATATTCAGTGTTTTCATAAATAACTTTCCAGTTATTCCAATGCAGTTACAGAAAATGAATGCCATTATGTCCGTAATCATCATCAAGACCAGATCTATTTGAATTGTTCCTGGTAGAAAGTGAAAATCCCAATAGGTTTTCCACCACTTTAAAATTGTAGCTACTCAGGCACCTAGGTGGCTCAGTGGGTTAAGCCTTTGTTTTCAGCTCAGGTCATGATCTCAGGGTCCTGAGATCGAGCCCCATGTCAGGCTCTATGCTCAGTGTGGAGCCTGCTTCCCCCCTCTCTCTCTCTGCCTGCCTCTCTGCCTACTTGTGATCTCTGTCTCTCTGTCAAATAAATAAATAAAATCTTTTTTAAAAAAATTGTACCCACTCCTTCCTTATCAACTTTAGACAGACCTGTTTTTCTTTTTAACCTGAAGTATCCATATGCATGAAGTATAGATTATGGTAGAGAATCAAGAAGAATTAACAAAATATGTTAATTAGGGAAGTAAAATATCTTACCTTTGGCAATTTCAATGGTAATTTGCAAATTGGCAAATGATGATGGTTTTCATCAAGTATAAGAGATTGATCCAAGTTGTGGACTACTTTTTCTTTAGGTATTTTATAAATTACAATGGTGCCTTTATAATGAGGGCAGCTATAGTTTCCAAATTCATCCACCTCTTTGATCTGGAGTTCCAGCCTGGGTTTTCTTTGTAAATGAAATATAAGCTTGAAATCTTTTTCATAATCCTTCCCATTGCCTAAAAAGAAGTAAAATACATTTGTTATTATTAAAATATAACACTTCTTCTTATTTACTTTTTAAATCTAAATAATTATTTTACTTTTTATAACTTAAGTTATTTTGGTATCATCACTTTTTGCCAAAATTTAAGCAGCAATGGTCTGAGACTGCAGATGACTAAAAGCGTTTCTTATCTATAATTGGGTCAGGTGCTCTCTGGCTGTTTCTAGATCTAAAAATCTTTGATTTTCTTTTTCCCTTCCATTTTGCTCTAACAAAAAAACTATTGGAAATATTCAGTTCTTTCTGTATTTAGAAAATTATTTTTACCTTTCAATAATTGTCTTTTTTCTCTCCCCTAACTTCATAGCATATGGAACACTAACGTGACCTCGCCATAGGCATTCTAGATGTATGGTATCCACCAGCAGCATGTGGCTTTAAAATTAAAGGTGAAAATAATTAAAATTAAATAAAATGGAAAATCAATTCCTTGATCACTCCAGCCCCATTTCAAATATTCAATAGCAACCTATGTTTAGTAGCTACCTTATTTGGCAGTGCAGGTGCAAAACATTTCTACCATCACAGAAATAGAGATATTTTAGAAAAATTTTAAAAATGGAAGAGTTACTAGACTTATGTTACTGACATTTGTATTGAAACCTAATTAATTCCACCAAATAAGAGTATATCTTCTCAACTGTTCATTGTAAATACTAGAGCTTTGGTGGAGATAAATTTTGTCTCATGGAGGTTTTACCAGGACAATTTTATGTTGTCACTGAAAAAGCAAGACAGAGACTGCCATTTTCCTTAAGGCATGTCTACATTACCCTTCTCAAAATGTAAATGTAAGCTAGATTGTAACAGTGAGATAGTATGTTTCAAATTTAGAGAGCTAAATCCAAGTCCAGCCCAACTATTTATCCACACTGTAATACTTATCCAGTCATTTCACATCTCTGAACTTTCTGGAGGCTTAACTTCCTTATCTTTAAAGCAAGAGAAATAAAACTTACTTCCTAGGATTGCTCTGGGAATGAAAAGAAATAATATGGATAAAGTGATCAGCACTTAATTTTTTTTTAAATATCAACATGAAGCCTTTATATAGAAGTTGAAATTTCCTCTATTCCTAGAAGACTAAATGTTGACTACTGGGAGCTCTCTCTCATGGAAAACCTTCCCAATAAAAGAAGAGTTCAGTGAGAGATGTAGATGACACCAATATTTTTCTCCCCATTGGACTACCAGAGGCCATTTTGGTGAATCTCTAAAGCACAGTTAAATCCAGAATTTGAAGAACTCCAGGTTATGAAAGGTGTTGGAGAAAGTCTCTTCACAAAAGTTTATATTTTAGGGGCAACTTGGCTGCTCGAATAATGACTCCTAGGACATCCTAGAAAAGGAATAACAAGCCAGGGCTTTCCTTCTTAAAGAGTTTCATTCCAGTAAAAAAAGAAAAAAAAATTTGGAGTCACTAAAAATATCACTAGTAAATTAAGTAAATTAGAATTTATAGATCACTGGAGTACAACACTTGACAAAGTTCTACTCCATACTACCAGAGCTGCTACCTTTGTCCCTACAGAACTTAATAAATCTCTCCTTCTATCTTTTGAAAGATACTCCCTGCCAGGTATTAAATTACTCGTGAGGAATAATTTAGTTGCAGGATATAAAAGATTAAGGGTGAAGCATAGCTACATTGGTTCAATTTAGATCTTAAATTTGTCAGCCTTTCATTGTCAGTTAATTTTTTAAAATAAGGATCTGTAATGTAAATCTCTGCCATGATTATATATGAAATAAAGGTTAAACTATTAAGGATTTACTAGGAGTAAATAGCATGATTTTAAAGTTATAAATAGAAAGCATAGATTTTTTTTTTTTAAGTTGGAATTTCATTGCTGCCAAGATATGGCACTACATTTTGAATGCCCCTTGGGAAAAAATGTTTAAAAATTTTTTTAAAAGGACAAGCAACACAAAGAAAATTCACTATTCTATTTTTTCTCCCACATTGTCATATTTAGAGAAGTAAAAGCAAAATTCATTTATTGCATTCCAAAATTATGAAATCAACCATCAGTTGACTTTTTGAAAACCGCTTTCTCCTCAACATATTATGTAATATAGTTCCTAGAAGACATTGGAATAGTAGCTGTTCAATAAATATTTTTCATATGAAGAAATAAGGAATTACTTATATTTTCTGTTACTAGATAAATCTTATAGCAATATATTTTCTTCTCAGTGAGGGGAATTGGGATATTTTTCAAAGATTATGTAGAAAGTACGAGTGTAGAAATACATGCTTTTGCTTAGAGAAGTCAGATGAGTAAGTTAAAGGCTAGCAAAATGAAGAACCAGAAGAATTTTGTAAGAACCACTGGCTCAGGGGTTTTCTGTGTTCTAACACAATTCTACCACCTCGATCCGTATGCCACCATCATCCCTTGCTTGGTTTATTACAATGGCTCATTAACCATCTCCCCAATTCTTCTTTTGCCTCTGAGATTACAACTGTGTTAGGAATCTATTCTACAATCCAACTCAGATCATGTGACTCCTCTGCTAACAAGATGGCTCCCCATTTCACTTGGAATATAAGGCAAACTCCTTGATATGGCCTTCAAGGAATGCTCAGTACTCACCTCCTATCCCGGACTGACCTCTCACTTCCTCTCCTCCACCCATTTCAGCCTCCTTGCTGCTCCCCAAACAGATCAGGCACACCTCTGCCTCTGTTCAGTAGCACTCGGAATCCCTCAGCCTGGGACAAACTCCCCTGAGATAGGATTAGAGCTCCTTTCTTGCCTTCTTTAAGTCTCTGCTTGAATGCCACTTTCCCAAAAAGGTCATCCATCATGAGTAGATTTAAAATTGCAACTCTGGCACTCCCTCTAAGACTGTTGATACCTTTTCCTTGTTTTATTCATCTATAAGGCACCTCTCCCGCATCATACTGTACATTTCATTTACTTATTTGCTTCTTTGTCTCTCTCCAGTAGAATAAAATACACACAAGGGCAGGAAATTTTTGTTGAATGAATAAAAGGGTGCTCATTCTAACATCCTACACATGTTTCTCGGAAGGGCACCTCCCCGGGCCAAAGAGCATTCAGGACAACTTTGACGCACACGGACCTCTTTAGAAATTACTAGATGTGATGAAAAGTGTAATTATAACAAATTTTATCTGCCCATTTCCTGGCACTTTCTGGATTCTGTGAGCATTGAGGGTTTAGATGACATGCAATAGGAGGTCTAAGTGCTAAATTAACAGCTGTAACCTGGAGAATGAAAACATTTATTCAGAAGGAAGACAAAGACCAATATAAAAAGAACCCAGGGGAGCATTTATCTTATTTTCTCTTAGAAGGAGAAATAAAGTACATGGCCCATGATTCCTCATTAAAAGGAATCATCTTTATTCTATGTAAATAAATATAAAATTTTTGACATTTCTCAAAGGACAGTCTCCTAAACTTTTAAATTAAAATTAAATAAAAATATCTAATTTTAAAAATATTTAAAAGTTTAAATATTTAATTTCAAAATTAAATATTTTTAAGATTTAAATTTTAAATACTTTGAATTACATAATTCTATAATGTTAAATTCTTTCCTAAGTTTTTATCTTCCATTCTTCCAACAAAAACTCCTTCTAACTGCTAGGCATTATACTAGGTACTAGGTATGGAATGGTGCCCACCAACAGGACAGGACCAGCTCTCAAGGGACTGTAGTCAGAGAAAAGGACATTGATCCAACAACTAAATGAATAAATGAAGATTGTATCTATGGCCAGGTACACAAAAGAGAAGTAAATAAAGATCTGAAAAAGCAAGATAAGAACTGGGGTGCCTGGGTGGCTCAGTGGGTTAAGCCTCTGCCTTAGGCTCAGGTCATGATCTTGGGATCCTGGGATCAAGTTCCGCATCAGGTTCTCTGTTTGGTGGGGAGCCTGGTTCCTCCTCTCTTTCTCTGCCTGCCTCTCTGCCTACTTGTGATCTCTTTCTGTCAAATAAATAAATAAAATCTTAAAAAAAAAAAGAAAGTAATAAGAACTGACATATCAGAAAAGGTGGGAACAGTCTTCTAAATATGACCATCAAGGTGAGGTATGAAAGTGGAGGAGGAAGTAACTGGAGGTGGGTGGAGTGGGTGGGTATAGAGAAGAACCCTCTAAGCAGACATTAGCTGATTGTATGTCTTTGAGATTCACAGAAACGATCACAGGCTTTAATGAAAGGATGAGGTATCAGAGCTTTCCTGGGAATCTTGCTCCTCTTACAGGGAGAGGAACCCAGTGAGGCCACAGATCTGAGCAGAGGTCTCTAGGAAAGGCAAAAGAGAAACAACCCAGCATCCTGCCCTAGTCATTTCCCTTGAGTGAAATAAGTTCTTCTCCATTCCTTACATGGAGGAATTGCTCAGGCACTGGCTTTCCTCAGGCACTCTTATTTTAGCTTATGTTCTCCCACCTTATTACGGACAATGATACACTCAGTACCATGGCTCATGAGAAGCATAGTAACTCACTCCTGTTTAGGGCACTAGATAAACACAGCTGCTCTTCCAAGTATTACAGGAAAATCACTGGCATCATTACTTTGGGTGGGACACTTCCAGTTTTTGACTCTCTCTTCTTAGAGAGATTGTCCCAGGGTAGACACTGTGGTTTCTGTTTCGGAAGCCAAGTAGAAAAGGATCTCTTCTATGTTCCTTCCTCCTCCTCCTCACCCTTCCCTTTCCCTTTTTCTGATACCCTGTCACTCACTCACTAGCTCCTGCCAGCTGACTCAGATGGCTGGGACAGTGAATGCGGAAGTGGAAAAGACAGTTTGCGCTGGGACACTTCGGGTCTTATTTCTGAGATGCCAGAAAAAGGGCAGCCTTGGCTTCAAGCTGCATCATTTTTGTGACAACAAAGAGCCAATGGAGCTTGGCTTCAATTTCCAGAATTACAGAGAAAATAAGCATCATTAAAAATCAATGAGATCTGTATCAATTTATAAGGGAACAGAAACTATTACTTCGAGTCTATCACAAGATTCCTGGGCCAGAAATCCCCATAAAACCCATGCCTGACGTCTCCCTTGCCCCTCACTTTTGCCAACAGACCTATTAGATTCTATTCCACATCAAGGAGAGAAGTTACAGAAGGGGAAGTGGTTGAATTAGTAAAAAGAAATTGCTGGGATGGCAACTTCTCCAAAAAACTTTTTATCTCTTCTCTCATATAGCTGTTTTCTCTTTGTGTTCTCCTTTTTCTTCCTTTTCTCATTCTCTTCATCTTTTTTTCCCTTTTTATTTTATTTTATTTATTTTTATTCTATTTTATTTTACTATTTTATTTTATTTTATTTTATTTCTTTTCAGTGTTCCAGCATCCATTGTTTATGCACCACACCCAGTGCTCCCCATGCAATCCGTGCCCTCCTTAATACTCACCACCAGGCTCACCCATCCCCTCACCCTCTCCCCTCCAAAACCCTCAGTTTGTTTCTCAGAGTCCACAGTCTCTCACGGTTTGTCTCCCCCTCCGATTTCCCTCATCTCACTTCTCTCCATCTCCCCATGTCCTCCTTGTTATTCCTTATGCTCCGTACGTAAGTGAAACCATATGATACTTGATTCTTTCTCTTGACTTATTTCACTCAGAATAATCTCTTCCAGTCCCATCTATGTTGATATAAAAGTTGGGTATTCATCCTTTCTGATGGAGGCATAATACTCCATAGTATATATGGACCATATTTTCTTCATCCATTCATCCGTTGAAGGGCATCTTAGTTCTTTCCCACAGTTTGGCAACTGTGACCATTGCTACTGAACATTGGGGTACAGGTGTCCCTACTTTTCACTACATCTGTATCTTTGGGGTAAATACCCAGTAGTGCAATTTCAGGGTCAGAGCGTAGCTCTATTTTTAATTTCTTAAGGAATCTGCACACTGTTTTCCAAAGTGGCTGCACCAACCTGCATTCCCACCAACAGTGTAAGAGGGTTCCCCCTTCTCCACATCCCCTCCAACACTTGTTTTTTACTCTCTTGTTAATTTTGACCATTCTAACTGGTGTAAGGTGGTATCTCAATGTGGTTTTGATATGAATATCCCTGATGGCTAACGATAAAGAACATCTTTTCATGTGCCTATTAGCCATTTGTATGTCTTCTTTGGAGAAGTGTCTGTTCATGTCTTCTGCCCATTTTTTGACATGATTATGTGTTTTGTGTGTGTTGAGCTTGAGGAGTTCTTTATAGAACTCCAAGGGTTGGATATAGAATCCAAGGGTTGGATATCAGCCCTTGGTCTATAGTGTCCTTTACAAATATCTTCTCCCTTTCTGTGGGTTGCCTTTTTGTTTTGTTGACTGTTTTCTTTGCTGTGCAGAAGCTTTTGATCTTGATGAAGTCCCAAAAGTTCAATTTCACTTTTGTTTCCATTGCCTTTGGAGACATGTCTTGAAAGAAGTTGCTGTGGCTGATGTCAAAGAGGTTATTGCCTATGCTATCCTCTAGGATTTTGGTAGATTCCTGCATCATGTTGAGGTCTTTTATCCATTTCAAGTTTATCTTTGTGTATGGTGTTAAGAGAATGGTTGAGTCTCATTCTTCTACATATAGCTGTCCAATTTTCCCAGCACCATTTATTGAAGAGACTGTCCTTTTTACAATGTATATTTTTTCCTGCTTTGTTGAAGATTATTTGACCATAGAGTGGAGGGTTCATATCTGGTCTCTCTACTCTGTTCCACTGGTCTATGTTTTTACCTCTTTTTCTTATCTATTCCCTCACTTCTCCCCCATTATCCTGCAACCTCTCATATTCATTTGTGCTGTTTGTTTTTCTTAGTATTGTCATATATTCACTCATTCATTGCATAACTATTGAAAGCTCTTGATGTACCACACTCTCAATGTGCCAGGTTCAGGGGTACATGGGAAGACATAGTCATCAGCCTCATGAAATTTACATTCCAGTGAAGAACACAAGTATATGAATGAAAAATAAGTGAATAAATAAAATCATTTCAAGCTGTGGTAAGATTTATAATGGAAGCAAAAAAGCACCAGATAAATATGAGGGTGAGAGGTAAGCAGAGTGTCTTCTAGATCAGAGAGGTTCTTAGCCACTTTTGTGCCATGGACCCTTTTGGAACTTGGTGAAACCTATTGGCTTCTCAGAGTAGTCTTTTAAATGTATAAAATGAAGTAAGTGGACGTATACATAAGATAATTATACTGGAATATAGTTCTATGCACACATCTCTTGGGAATCCACTGATCCAAGATTAGATTCTTCTTAGTACATCAGGAAGAGTTTAGTTATTATTTTAAGTAAATTAAGAGATAACTGTAAGGTTTTAATGATGGGGCAATAAAGTATGATTTATAGTTCTAAACGGTTATTATTGTTCCTGTGTGGGATTAGATTTCACATGGCTAATAGTGGAAGCAGAGGAGTATTTAGGAGGTAACTGCCCTGTTGTGTGAGAGAGATGATTCTAGCTTGGACTCAGTAATCCTGGAGAAGACTATTCCTAGAAGAATGTCACTTAGAGTCTGTCTATAAGGATCATTCATCCCCTCATAAGAGAAGAGGCTGGAAAGGAAGAAAGAAATAAGTGTTTTCCTCTTCCCACTTTTTAAAAGCCTCTTCTCACTTTTCTGGAAGTGTCCTTAGTCCTACAAGTTTAACAAACTTTTTCTGAAGTTTGCAGCTGTTAGCCCATAGAGGGTACAACAAGGTGTCTTTATACTTACTTGAAGCAAAGATATTTCCAGTAAATCTTAAAAGAAGCTGGTCTCCTTCTTTTACTTGGAAGGGACGCGATGGCTCCGGGGGACCACTGAACGCTTCCAAACGCAAGCCCCGAAGCACCTGGCTTAAATCTTTAGAGGGCACCACAAGGATAACTACTCTCCGGGGGTTGTCTTTCTGGTGGCACAGTACAGCACAAGCAGTGGTGCTGAGCATGGCTTCCTCCAGAGCTTTCACAAAAGAAACCAAATGGCTGTTTTCTACATTGGAAGAAAGATGAAGCACAACAAACCTGCATGGGAGCAAAGAGGCATGACATAAGGGCCACCTGCCACGTCAAAGATATACTCATAACAAATAACACCCAAGGAAAGAGCCAATCCCATTCAACATTCTTCGAAATCAGGCATGCTGAAAACCCAAAAGTTAGATTTGTGAATGACGTTAACGCAACTCTTGGCAGCCCGGGAATGTTGAAACCAAACCAAATTCTAAACAGATGTTTATAGATGAAGCAATTGCCCAGTCTCAGATCAGCTCTAAATATGGCAGCATATTCTAAATTATATTTTATCTGGCATTACCAAAGAGCATTACTTCAAACTATAGAAGAGAAAGATAATCAAGATCATCCATTTACTACCAATGGGACAAAGAATACAGGTCACAATTAAGTGGGGATTCAACATTTTATCTCTGTCTCTGTGTGGTAAGGATGGTTATGAATGGACCCTGATGTGCATTGAATTTTATCCCCTCTACCTAAATTCATATGTTGGAGGCCTAACCCCCAGTACCTTAGAATGTGACTTTATTTGGAGGTAGGGTCTTGACAAAGGTAATCAAGTTAACGTGAGGTCAGTAGATATATCCTAACCCAATATGACTGGTGTCATAAAAAGGGGAAATCTGGACATAAAAATATGCATACACAGGGAATGCCATGTGAACATGACAATGGCCATCTAAAAGTCAAGGGAAAAAGGCCTGGAGCAGATCCTTCCTCATAGTCCTCAGAAGGAAGGAAACTTGCTAACAATTTGATCTTGGACTTCTAGCCTCTAGAATGATGAGCCAATACATTCCTGTTGTCAAAGCCACCTAGTTTGTGGGACTGTTTTAGGGCAGCCTGGCAGACTAATAAATACGCCTTTCTCTGAGCTGGATCACTGCCCTTTCACACATTTCCCCCGACTTTTCTCCAGAGAATTACCCTACAGGAGCCCCCTCAGCCAGAACATCCCTGCACCCACAGACAGGGACTGACCGATGCAGGGGTATAAAGCCATCTTTCTCGGTCCTCATGTTCTAGAGCTTCCCTGAGGTATCAGGCTGAGGTAAAACTTCTACTGAAACCAGAGGTTTTCCGATCTTACTCCTTTGCCCTACTTATTTCTTTCATTGCCTTACAAGATTCATCTAAGAGTTCTCCCTCAATAAATCAATAAATTCTCATCTTAGACTTCATTTCTGACCCAAGACAATTGTAGATGTAAGATCTTCCATTTTAAAATAAAAGCTGTCTTTAGCCATAGGATTGCCTTCTCTTTACAAGTGTCTGCTCCTCACGAGCTTGAAAAGTGTCTAAAACCCTTTTCATAATGAACTGTCTAGAAAGCATGGAAATGAGAAAGCAAAATGAGGACACAGAAATAACAAATTCAGTTTACATATACACAGTTATGAGATGAGCATAGTAGGAACAGCAAATTACTGTCTTTATGGAATTTCATAAATAAAGGTGCTATTTTAAAACTATTTGGGAGTTAAAAGAAACCTTAAACAATAGGTCTAAGTTATGAGGGCTTTCCAAAAGCACTTATGAAACTCTCATGAATGAAATTATAGACAGCGTATTCGTATCAATCCCGGCTGACGTTTGAAGCACACTCTGAAGAACTATTGGTACGCTTATTTGAAGAATAAAAAATTTAATCCTATAGTTCCATTTCTATAAATATCAATTGTAAGTCATCAGGATATAGTATCATCAACTTTTAGTGATTACCATTGTATTACCTCTCTAAATGTTCACACAGTTCAAATGCTACCAAGCCACTCTGTATGTTTCTCACCACCACATCATCCAGACCAAACCAATCACTGTCTCGGCTTCTGAATCCCAGTAGTTTCAAAGATTCACAGGCATTGTTCCCAGGTTTTCTTAGCGAAGCGCTTTTTGTCCTATATAATGGTAACAGAAGAAAGACTGGTAAAATTTGCGTGGCATAAATCTTATTTAAGGCATTCATTCTTTCATTAAGCGAATAATTCAATAACAATACATTGTGGTATTCTATGGGCCAGTAATTATGCCAGGCACCAGGAATACAAAGATAAGAAATATACAGCCCTTGCTTTGCAGAAGCTAACAGGATTACTGTATTATCCAAACACAGGACAAGGTGATCAGTGTGGTAATTAAGGGAATGTGCAGGATGGCTTAGAGCAGAAGGAAAGGCTCAGGGAAGCTTGCAAAGTGGAAAGGTTAATATTTGTGATAAGCTTTTGAGAACGAGAAGTATTTTATTACTGACAAGAGTTAAGGGAAAACCCCAAAACATGAATAAACTTGCTGGTAAGTACAAATGCCTTAGGAGAGCCAAGATTAGTAGAGGTGCCTGATAGGGGAGATCACAGACTTGGGAGCAAGAGTTTCTACTTTCAAATCCTTGGTAAATCTGCATCTTATTAATTATCCAACCATGGACAAGATATTTGTTCTTTCTGTATCACCGTTTCCTTATTCATAGTATGGGAGCAACATCAGTATCTACATCATGGAATGAAATCAGTATTTGTAAAGCACTTATAATTATACTAAGCATTAATGCCATTAATATTCTCATCGTAAAAAAAAAAATTCTCATCCTACTTCCTACAGCAGACATAGAAATTAGCTTTCTTGTATAGTGCTCCTTCCTTTTTAACCTACTCCACTCAGATCCCCTAAAAGGGGCAGTTGTATGTATCATGTGCTACCTTCATCAGCCAGAGCTGGACTGACTCACAGTAGACCAATTTTAAGCACTGAAAAATATTTTATCCTTTTTCTTCGGAATCTGTCTAAGAGGCTCAGAAATTATAACTTGTCTTTTAGCTGCACTGCCCTGGATTATGAAAATAATAAGCACAGAGATTAGTAAGAAGGGAAAAATAGAGGAGATGCTAAAAGAGAAAAGGAGAAAAATCACAATGAAAGGATTCATGTAGTCCTAGAGATGGAATTCATGTAGTCCTAGAGATGTCCTTACAATAAACCTTTCTTTTCCTGAATTCACTTAAATGGGTTTATATTACTCACTGAGGAAGAAGTCCTCCATACTGACCATGTTGGAGTGGAGAAAATGGTCTAATGATGCTACTACTCACGAGGGTTTCAGAACCATTTTTGCTAGCTACTTAGAATGAAGCCCCATTCCCCCATCTTTATTTGTGAATAGAATTAGTTACGGTGGGGGGTGTCTGGTGACTCAGCTGGTTAAGCATCTGCCTTCAGCTCAGGTCATGATCCGAGAGTCCCAGGATCGAGCCCTGCATGAGTTTCCCTGCTCAGAGGGGAGTCTGCTTCTCCCTCCGTCCCTACTCTGCTTTCATGCTCTCTCTCTCTCACTCTCTCTCAAATAAATAAATAAAACCTTAAAAAAAAAGAATTAGTTATGGCTTTAAATCTAGCTTAGTGTTACAAGTTGAGCTGTCTTATGACATAAATGAGGAACTTAATCCTATTTAAAATGTCCACTCTGAAAATTTTAGACTCTTCTGATTCCTTCAGGGAATCGACTAGTTTAAAATAAGGGAGATAGTGAAGAAATAGCATTTAGTTTTGGGGTTTTGTTTTAAAACTACAAATACAGTGAATTTTGTAATCTTTTGAAGTTAATAATTTATTAACACAGGAAGATACACTCAAAGTGAATCCAAAACTTTGACCATTTACTAGAAACTGGCTTAAAAAATGTATTTTTGATTTCTTCTTCTTATGACAATTCTTACTTTTTTTTCTATCAATGCCTTAAATTTTTGTGGGGACTTATAGATTCCTCGCTGTAGTGTAAATGGTGCTACTCCAGGGTCAAGGTGGATGTAAAACCTGAGCTAAATAGTGCATTTGGCATTCATTAATACATTTGGCAAAAAATACAATTTTCCCCCATTCTGATCATATGATAGGACTGCCCTTCCTTTTTTAAAATTATTTTTAAATTTAAATTCAATTAATTAACATATAATTGTTTATTCATTTCAGGGATGCTAGGCTGTGATTCATCAGTCTTATGTAATACCCAGTGCCCATTACAACACACACTCTCCCCAATGTCCAACTCCCAGTTACCCCAACCCTCCACCCCACAGCCCTCCAGCCACCCTCAGTTTGTTTCATATGATTAAGAGTCTCTTATGGTTTGTCTACCTCTCTGATTTTGTCCTGTTTCATTTTTTTTCCTCTCTTCCCCTATAATCCTCTGCCTTATTTCTCCAGTTCCAGATATCAGTGACCTCATAAGATAATTGTCTTTCTCTGATTGACTTATTTCACTTAGCATAATACACTGTAGTTCCATCCATGTTGTTGCATATGGCAAGATTTCATTTTTGAGGGCTATATAATATTCCATTTATATGTCTCTATCTCTCTCTCTCCCTCTCTCTCTCTCTCTATATGTATATAGATCTAGATCTATCTAGATCTAGATCTAGATATCTATATCTATCTGTATCTATCTAGATATCTATATATCTATATATATATATATATATATATATATATATATATATCTCACATCTTCTTTATCCATTCATCTGTAAAAGGACATCTGGATTCTGTCCATGGTTTGGCTATTTAGACATTGTTGCTATAAACACTGGGGTGCAGATGGCCCTTCGGATCACTACATTTGTATCTTTCGGGTAAATATCCAGTAGTGCAATTGCTGGATCATAGTGTAATTGTATTTTCAACTTTTTGAGGACCCTCCATACCATTTTCCAGAGTGAACTGCACTTCCTGTCCCCTGTGGTTGAGTGGGGCCATATGACTGATTGTGGTTAATGAACGGTGAATGCCACTTGGAGACCAAGCATTTAATTACTCATGTGAATCTATCCAAAGCTTTTTCTTCTGCTACTTGACAGCAGCCAGAAAGTGGCTGCCTTTCAGCCAGAGTCCTAGAGTAAGGATAACCAAGGAGCAGCCTGCCTTTGATGACAACACAGCATGTGTGAGATATAGATTATAACCAGCCCTTGGGAATTCAGGCTTTTGTTAATATGCCATAACTTAACCTAGCCTGCACTGTACAGTGCATCATCCTTCTGGTCCCAGTGATCTGCTCAGGCATGGGTTTGTAATTGATTTAGAGTAAGAATAATTCTCAGGGCCTTTATGCATATCCATGGGGAAGCTTCACCATTTCCACTGGACATGCAGGTATCAAGATGTAGCTATCGCCAGCATGAGGAACAAGAGAATGTCAGAGAATGGAATTGGCACAGAGAAAGGAAGAAAGAGAAGAGAGAGACTAGGTACTTTCTGGTTTAAGAGGAAATGTAAAGATAAACATATCCCCAGACTTTATTTACATGAACCAAAGAATTTCTTTCTCCTTAAAATTTTGAGCTTCCTTTTCTGACACTTAAATAAAAATTTAAAAACCCTTAATGATATAAAGATCAAAATTAGATTTCATTTTTTCCAGCTTTATTGAGATGTAACTGACATATTGTAGAAGGTGTACAATGTGGTGATTTAATACATGTATATGTTGTAAAATGATTATTATAGTAAAGCTAGTAAACACATCCATCTCTTCAAATTCAGACTTTAATGTGATAATGCATATACCTCATCTTGAAATTAAATGATTTGGCAGCAATCTTGCTTATCCCAGCTGTTCCTGACAACTCTGCAAACAAACCCTTCCTTGTCTATATGCTATTAGCAAACTTCCATATCTAGTACTGCCTAATAGTGAAGAGCACCTGCTCACACTCCACGAGACATTCTGAGAGATCCTTAAAACAGAATCAACCTTTATTAAATCAATTTATTTATTCAAGAATAATTGACCTTGCTATTTTTAAGGACTTTTTCTGTTTCAAAATTTCAGGCATTAAGGGAATTTTATTGGCCTATTTATGTTCAAGTGTTCAATTATAATTAACAGAGACATAGAAAAACATGAAAAATCCCATTATCTTCACATAGATGGAAAGAACAATTTCCAGAATATGTAATACAATTCCCCAAAAAATAAAGTGTCTGGGTAGACAAAGCAGCAGATATGCACTCCAGACTGCCCTTTTCAGGTCTAACAGTGCCCCCAATACATTGCTCTGAGATAAATGACTTCATGCCACAAAATTAAAAGATACTCAGAAGATTTTTCCCAAGATAAAAAAAAAAAAGTTCTGTTCCAAAGCTCCACAAATAGAAATAGACATTGCTGGGAACTTTTCAAGGATAGTTTCTTTTTTTTTTTAATCCTTTTTTTTTTCTATAGCAGTTTTAGGCTTACAGCAAAATTGATAGGAAGGTACAGAGATTCTCTATCTCCTACCCCCGCATATGCATACCTAATATACTATCACTATCCCCCAACAAAGCAGCACCTTTGTTATAATTCATGGACTTACACTTTACACAGCATAATCATCCAAAGTCCATAGTCTAACTCAGGGTTCACTCTTTGTGTTGTATATTCTATAGGTTCGAACAAATATAGAATGACATGTACCCATCATCATATTATGCAGAGTATTTTCACCTCCCTAAGAATCTTCTGCACTCTGCCTATTTGTCCTTCATTCACTCCAGCCTCTGACAATGCTGATCTTTTTACTGTCTCCATGGTTTTGCCTTTTCCAAAACGTCATACAGTATGTATCATGTAGACTTTTCAGACTGACTTCTTTCACTTAGTAATATACATTTAAAATTCCTCCACGTCTTTTTTGGCTTCATAGCTCATTTCTTTTTGGTACTGAGTAATTTTCTATTGTGGATGTTATTTATCCATTCACCCACTGAAGGACATCTTGGTTGCTTCTTTGACAATTATGAATAAATAAATTATGAATAAATTATGCAGGTGTTTGTGTGACATGTTTTCAACTCTTCTGGATAAATAGCAAGAAGTGCTTAGGAGAAGAATATGTTTAGTTTTGTAAGAAACCAATAGTTTTCCAGTTGTACTATTTTGAATTCCCACCAGCAATGAATAAGAATTCCTGCTGCTCCACATCCTCACCAGTATTTAAGGTTGTCAGTATTCTGGATTTTGGCCATGCATTAAGATGTGTATTGATGTATCATTTTTTGCTTTAATTTGCATCTCAGTGATGACATACATAAAGCATCTGTTCAGATTATTTGACAACTATCTATCTTCTTTGATGAGGTATTTCTTAAGGTCTTCGGACCCTTTTTTAATTAGATTTTTTGCTTCTTATTGTTTAGTTTTAAGGTTCTTTGTATATTCTGGAAAACACTCTTTTATCAGATGTGTCTTTTAAAAATATGTTTTCCCAATCTGTGACTCATTTTATTTTCTTGATATTCTTTCCCAGAGCAGAAATTTTTAATTTCATGAAGTCCAGCATATGAATTATTTCTGTCAGGAATCATGCCTTTGGTGTCGTTATCTAAAAGTCATCACCATACCCAAGGTCATCTAAGTCTTCACTTACGTTATCTTCTAGGAGTTTTATAGTTTTGCATTTTACATTTATGTCTATAATTATTTTTTTTAAAGATTTTATTTATTTATTTGACAGAGAGAAATCACAAGTAGATGGAGAGGCAGGCAGAGAGAGAGAGAGAGAGGGAAGCAGGCTCCCTGCTGAGCAGAGAGCCCGATGCGGGACTCAATCCCAGGACCCTGAGATCATGACCTGAGCCGAAGGCAGCGGACTAACCCACTGAGCCACCCAGGCGCCCTTATGTCTATAATTATTGTTATTATGTCTATAATCCATGATGGGTTAAATTTTGTGAATAGTGTAAGGTTTGTGTCTAGATTCAATGTTTTTTGCACGTGGACCTCTACTTGTTCTAGCACTGTTTCTTCAGAAGACTGTCTTCTCCATTGCATTGCCTTTTTCCTTTGTCAAATATGAGTTAACTATATATATATGTGAATCTATTTCTGGGCTCTCTATTGGGTTCTGTTGATCTATTCGCCTATTCTTTCCCCAGCACCACACTGTGTTGATTACTACAGTTATAAGGTAAATCTCAAAATCAGGTAGTGCTCCTCTTCCAACTCTGTTCTTCTCCTGTGTCAGCTATTCTGGGGAATCATCTCTTTTTGATTTCTTAAGTTACATGGTAGTTTTACCGACTGGTCTATTTTATTCTCATGTGATATGACATATCTATTTCACAAATATTCTCATATATGACTCTCGTATATGTTACATTTGAACAAGATCATCTTAAAACCAACAACATTCTGCAGAAATAGCATTTTTCATGAAGAAAAATGTTTTCCCATTTGATTCTATAAAATGTTTTTAATATAATATGGAATAAACTTTTATTGAATAAGTTAATGTCATCTTTTATTATTGTCAAGATAACTTTTCTGGTTCATAATTCGATGACTTTTTCCCAGAAATCATTCAGACATAAAGGAATGTGGTGTAATAAAGACATTTAATTTTTTTATTTAGATTATGTTTTGGCCTCAACTAGATTTTATCTTTTTAATTTTATGAGGTATGGAGTGCTTCATTGTGTTCCTATTTCCACAGAAAATGTTCACCTATTTTCACCCTTTGATGAAAGAATGTTAAACAAACAGCTGGTATAGGGTTCCATTTTATTGTTGTTGTTGTTTTAAGATTTTATTTATTTATTTGGCAGAGAGACAGTGAGACAGAATATATGCAGGGGGAGTGGGAAAAGGAGAAGCAGCCTTCCCTGCTGAGCAGGGAGCCCAATGCAGGGCTCAATCTCAGGACCCTGAGATCATGACCTTAGCCAAAGACAGACATTTAATGACTGAGCCACCCAGCTGACCCCCATTTTATTGTTTTCTGCTCCACTGGATAGAGAAAATGCATCTACCATATCTAGTGCTAATAACAACAGAGCCTATTATAAAATACTAATTTAACATTGTTTAAAAAAAGAAGGATTACTAATACTATTTACATTTCCACAAATTTATTCATTAATTTATTTAACTCATACAACATTTATTGAGCACCTACTATGTTGTACTTGTGCTGAGTGATGCTAAATGGAAAAGAGAATTTAATAATACTATGGTATGATATAGGATATGCAGAAAGAATAGGACTGACACAAAGAGAGAAAAAATCAGTCCCTCTTGGAGATTTTAGAATGTCTTGACACGTAAGGAAAGAGTTGAACTACCACTTACAGAATAAATCAGAGTTCTTCAAGTAAACATAGATAGAAAAAGGATTTTCTAGTAGAAAGTGTATATACTGTAGCAAAGAAAGAGAGAAAAAAGGAGAAATCTGCACTTTGGCCAATAGAGTTGATGACAAATGGTTATCTTCCTGCTACATAGAAATGCTGGACAAAAACTCTCTCTTTCTTAAACACACAGACACACAGAGAGCAACTCGAAAGCCAGAAAGGAAATCCCTTAGGTCTGGAAATTAATAAAATCTCAAAAAAACTAGGAGCACTGGTGGTTCAGTAGGTTAAGCGGCTGCCTTTGTCTCAAGTTACAATCTCCAAGTCCTGGGATAGAGCCCCAGAGGGCTCCCTGCTCAGCAGGGAGTCTGCTTCTCCATTTCCCTCTGCCACTCCCCAACCCCCCAACTCATGCTCACTCTCTCTCCCTCAAATAAATAAATAAAATATTTTTTAAAAGAATCTCAAAAAGCTAGAATTCTCTTCTCTCCCTAGGGAACATGAGCAATTGATTCTACGGATACTTCCACAGTCATCAGTCTCCTCCATACACACACGCTGCCCCACCAACCATGCACTCACACCAGGTGTGGGGGCTGGAGCTGAACAAATTATCAGGCATGTTATATGCAGCCCCTAGCTATTAGCTGGAACTAACTAAGTCATCAACCTGGAATCCCAAAAGGACAGCAGTGGCCATGAAATGAGAAACAACAAAAACAACCAAACTCTCTTAGAACATGGGCTCAAGAAATCAACAAACACGCAAAGCAGCTCTGGGCAGGAGGGAAGGGGAGAAGAAAAGCTGATCTGACGAAAAATCATAATCAACACTTGGAAATAGATTTCTAAGGAGAGAATCAGCATTATAGACAATGTTCTGGATTATACCATGCTAATAGATAATAGTAAACATGTTAATAGGTAGGTGATAGAATAATCTGAATGAAACCATAAAATGAGTGTGTTTACAATGATTAAGGAGATAAAGAAAGAAATGGAAAGCTTAATGAAAAACACAGCATCGTGGAAAAAATGATTTTTAAAATAAAGCAATAGCCTTTTAAAAATGAGTATTACAATGAGTGAGATGAATGGTTGAAACAGCTGATTTAAAAATAGTAAAATATTTTAAAAATGATAAAATACATGACAAATTTAAGGAAATCACCTCAAATATAGCATAGATGGTATTAAAAGTATTAGAGATTTGTATAAGATGAACAATAGTATAGATTATGTTTAACCCATTTATATCTATTTAATGTAACTGCTTATTTTATTTAATCATCTTTTTCCTTTAATATCCCCATGCTGTTTTCTTGTTTGTTTGGTTTTTTTGGGTTATCCTTTGCCATATCGACTTTTCCTTTCTGCATTTTGCTTTTATGAATGAGACTGAGGCAAGACTAATGTTATTCTTTTTTACTTAATCTGTTTCTGCTAAATGGGTTGTTACAGAATTGTTTCCTTTAAACGTACATTTCCATTTCCCAAGTCATGCCTATGTAAGCATTGTTACTTTTTTTCTTTTTCATAATTGTGTCTAGTAATCAATCAGCACTTTCTAACTCAAGGCTTTAATCAACATCAAGAAATGAAATTCAACTATGCCTTTGATTATTGCATCTTTTATGGTTGTTTTGGTTGTTCCTTTGATGGTAACCATAATTATTAGGTGACATCACTTCAAATGATTCCTTATCATACCTGGGTCCCTTTTCATCTCTGCTTGTTATCTTTCTATCTCATCCTGTGTCCTCATCTTGCTCTGGTGTATCCTGATGGCTTTCCGCCTCTCAGAAATTTTGCTTACTGGATACTACTAAGTTTCCAAAATAGATTCCCATAATACTCTCCAGGGAACTGGGATTCTCATTATTCAAGTTACTGTGAAATGTCAAGACGATGTTCTCCTTCCCTATTTCTATAATTTGATTTTTGTGGTTTTGTTCTGTTTTTGGAATCTTTTTGATTGGTATTAAGTTTTTTTCTCCCCCTTAAGAAACCATGTAGGGCTTTTTTCCTTAATCTTGAATAAATATTCATCCACACACTTCCATTTTGGCAACCACTTGAATCTCTTTAAGAGATTTAGATCTGGAGAGCAGATCCATGTGCATAATTTAGAAATCAATTTTCAGTGTCTAATCATTTTTACTGACTATCATTTATCTGGATTACCACGTGTCATCTTTTCCTACCTGGGATAACTGGATTTTAAGTGTTTTGAATCAATTAAGTGTATGAAAATGTGCCACCATCTGCATGATTTCTACTAGGGCTCTTATTGTCTCTATTCTTATCCCTATACTTAGGGGAATTTCAGTTTTGACAATGAAAAATGCTGTCTCTAATTTCTCTCTGCATTCTACTCTGTCATTTCTGAGGGATGTGGAAGTATAGCAAAAGAGGAGCAAAAGAACACTGATGTAATCAGTTCCCAAAGATGATTGTCTGTGTATTACAGAGATAAATTTATATTTCTCAAACTATGGGAATAGACAACCAAGGACAGACAAATTATTTTTCTATCATCTTTCTTACAAAAGGAGAGGTTTTGTTTGATGATGGAAAATATGTATCAGTCACAAATTATTTTTTATAAATCCTTTGCCATCTATCCTCTACATACAGTAGAAATACCAGATTCTAGCAACAGGTTACTGGTAAAATCCATTTTAAGAATTAAGTTCTTGTCTTTATGAATATATATATACGTATTTCAGGAAATGTCTAAAAGACAATGTCTTAATCTATTAGCCTGTACATTTTAAATTGGAAGCTCCAGGTTACTTTACTTTACCATGATACACAGGAATGTGGATTAACTAAACTACAACTGTATGTATGTGTGTATATATATATATACACACATATATATGCATATATAGAGAATATAAATATAATAATTATATTTATTACATGAATTATTAAATATTATATTTATTATATAATAATTATTATATTCATATATAAATATATATATTTCTCAAGTAGGAAAAGTACGTATCACTTGATCACATATATATTTTTATGCCCTCTCTCACTGATCTAACATGAGGGAAAGTTTAATTTCTTCTCCCAGCCATAACCTGATGTTTTACTATTGCCAGTACCCTAAATTGTAAACATGGTGGGAAAGGACAAATAATCCTCTTCTTAATTTCCAGCCTTGCAGCCTCAAACTAAATAAATGATAGCTACTCAGAGTCATGAGTAGATCTAGAGATATGTGGGTGCATCCAAGATTGCACCACTTGGTAGATACAGATACTTGTACAAGTTCTTACGCATACTGAGTTTCAATCTTCTCTCTAATAAAATGAAAATAAGATGGCGGGTAGATTGGATAAGAAGATATACACAGGAATCCTGGCACACAGAAGCTTCTTAATGAATAGTAGTTAGCATTTCAATTAAGTGTCTGAAGTTGTTTCTCCCTCTTCCAGTTTTTCAGAGGAAAACAAAACCCTTTTCCTTCAGAACTGAAGAGTAGGAAATTCCCTTCTACATTTTTCATTAGGAAAAGAAAATAAGTATTAAATGAAAGGATAAGGGGACGCCTGGGTGGCTCAGTTGGTTGGACGACTGCCTTCAGCTCAGGTCATGATCCCGGAGTTCCAGGATCAAGTCTGCCTCGGGCTCCCAGCTCCACGGGGAGTCCGCTTCTCTCTCTGACCTTCTCCTCGCTCATGCTCTCTCTCACTGTCTCTCTCTCAAATAAATAAATAAAATCTTAAAAAAAATAAAAATAAAAATAAAAAAATAAATGAAAGGATAAGAATTAAGATCAGGATTATTCTGTGTGTATCCTATTTGTTGATAACCTGTCCTTTGAATTTATTTCTGGCTAGTAACTCAATATGCGTATTTTTCTTGTCAGTGGGGATTTTAATTAAAAAATTAGGAAAGAATCTACCTATATGGCAAAACAGACTCAAATTTAATTTGCTTTGGAAAGGTTCAGGTTAATTCTTTTCTGACATTTACAGAACACTCTTAAATATAGAAATTAAAACCACTATACCACATCTTTATAATCAACCATATCATAACTTCTTTGAAAGCAAGATTTAATTTTACTTCTTCTGTATCAGCCTTATCACATAGCACACATTTGGGCATGTTACAGCTAAAACTATTACCTTTTATGAATCCACAGTATTTTATTTCTATATTAAAATGTTTCATAATATTTTTTTCAAGATTTTTATGTATTTTTTTATTTGACCAAAAGAGATCACAAGTAGGCAGAGAGGCAGGCAGTTGGGGGTCGGGGGGAAGCAGGTTCCCTGCTGAGCAGAGTCAGATGCGGAGATGGATCCCAGGACCCCGAGATCACCACCCAAGCCTGAGGCAGAGGCTTAACCCACTGAGCCACCCAGGCACCTCAAAATGTTTCATAATATTTTAATACTGATATTTAAATATGTGACATAAAATTACATTTTTCAATTATTTACATTTCTTTGTTTATCATCAAGTCAGAGATAGTAAGATTTAACTCACCGGTTGAGGTATAAAGGTATGATCCTATTGGTCGTGGCACTAGCTGTTCTTTTAAGATCTATCTCAGACCCAAGGGTCTTTTTATCAGGGTGTGGAGCACAAGGTAGGAATACAGTGACTGGCTTCTGGAAAGGATGTATTGATGGGTGCTTAACATGGATCAGAGGGCTTGTGGATACTACCGGGTAAGAAGTATCTTGCTGTGTTTTTAGATATGCCACCAAGGATGGGTCAACTGGCTGAACCTATACAAAATAATACATATATTCATATATTTTAATAACAAAAGATGCAAAGTATCCATACATTACTAAACCAATTTTCTGAAAATTTGATAGAACCTAGTTTTATAAACTTCCTTGTGCAGTGTCGATAGAATCAACACTGCATTAATTTATAAAAAACACAGCATTTGGTCCCCTTTTTACAAAGTCTTTCTGAAATCTAGGTTCCCTGTCCTATGTTATAAATAACTGAGAAACACTCTTAATTGTAGGCAACAAAATGACCTAGAAAACAAAATAGACATTTTACATAATTTCTAATTAGAACTGTTGTTAGATCAAGTGATCTTCAGAAACTAGAAAAACAAGACTATATTTATTTGTTTCCTCTCACATAAGAATGGCTAATAAAAATAGCTAGCATGATTCTAAAATTTCAAATTTATGGAAAATATCTACGAGTAAATTGCTCATCATATGGTTTTTTCCTTACTTTTTCTTTCTTGCAAACCACTTACAATAACTGGGAGAAACAGGCAAGCAAGGGGGAAGAGTCAGGCTGTAAGAACAAGAAATACAGAGAAAGTGTATCTTCTAAAATGGGCAACCATGTTCCATTACATCTTGTGTATACCTTGCAAATAGTGTTTGTATATTTTAAATCCTCATTTCAAAAAAGGGTTGTTTTATAATTAAGTATAATGAAATATTCAGAATTATAAATATTTTCATTGATTAGCCTCCTGTTTGTCATCCTCTCAGATGCAAATCTTGACTCATAATTGTCCCAATGTCTGGCATCAGTTTTATCATAGATACTCAACATATATTTTTGTCAATAAATAACATGAAGGAGACACACAAACACTCACGTAGCTAAGAAAGTTTTCAAATACAGCAGGGATTTATTTCAGAATGAGATTAGCTATGCTCTAAATTATCACTTTATCACTAATAACACTGTATATTAGGTCATTAGAAGTAAGAGAAGAATTCATTTACTGGTATAATAAAAAGCTGTATCTTCTTTATCCTTTTTGGATCATGTTTACTGACCCACAAAATCTATGAAAAGAAACTGACCAGTTTTTTTTTTTTTTAAGATTTTATTTACTTATTTGGCAGACAGAGATCACAAGAAGGCAGAGAGGCAGGTAGAGAGAGAGAGAGGAGGAAGCAGGCTCCCCGCTGAGCAGAGAGACTGATTCCTGGTTTGATTCCAGAACCCTGAGATCATGTCCTGAGACAAAGGCAGAGGCTTAACCCACTGAGCCACCCAGGCACCCCGAAACTGACCAGTTTTTAATATTTACCTTTAATTGTACCAGCACTGGTGAGTTGAAAACTCCTGGAGGATAATTTAAGGACACTCGGGAATCCATGCTTGGCTTAAGAGTAAGGCCTTTCTTTGTTACAGTGAAGGACTCTTTCTTTAAACAGGACACAACAGAAAAGATACCCAACTTGTACACTTTCACTTCAGCACAGGTCCCCTGTATGGATTGAGGACATGAAAGTACATTAACACAGCACAGTTCTGGGAGTATCTGCTGTACATACTCTATCTGCTATCCCTGTAATCTCCCACAGTTGGGAAAGATTACATGAACTCCGAAGGGTGGTCATCTCATGAGATGAAGCAGAGGTAGATATTAGTTTCTCAAATTTGAACTACATGACAGAAAAGAGAGAATTAAATATATTTTTAAAATTTAAATTAAATCCCCCCCCCAAAATGTATAGTGAATGGACAATCACAAGTAGTGTTTTCACAAATATTAACTATTTTTGGAATCCTCTCTTCATTTATCAGAATAAACTTTAAATATTGGTCCTTATCTAGAAAACTGAACACTGTTTTAGGGAATCCCAAACGTCATCATTTGGGTAGTTTATGCAAAAGCTAGAGCACCTGTTCTGTCAGCAAATTCTTCCTTCTGACAATTCACAATCTCTTAGTAAATTCATTTTCTCTGTTTCTCTCCATGCAGTGGAACAAATGACTGAAAATAGATATTGGTGTTTCATTTTTACATCGTGACATTTAAATTTGTAATGCATCTATGCAGGCATATTTCAAGCTTTTTTATCACACAGAAAAGGAACTGAGTACATAAAGGAAAACAAAATTATCTACTCATATACTCACCAAAGCTTAAAAATGAAGAGGAAGATTTAAAAGTCATTTGGTCTATTCATGTCTCCCCAAACACCAGCCTGGCTCCGCCCCAGCCTGGCTCCGCCCCAGCCTGAGTGGATAATCATGCAGACACACACACACACACACACACACACACACACACACACACACACATTTCAGGGACAGTCACAATGGAGCAATAGAAAATAATCTGTCATTTGAAAACTAAGGAAGACATTTCACAATATCACTTCATGAATCCGTCCTTGGGAAAATTCAGGGTGTGATGAATGTAATTGATTGGCTGAAGGGAAAATGGTGAGAGGTAAGAAAAAAAGTCTTCCCGGAACTGATAGTGGGTTGTGCATTCAGAGCCTACTTGGCAGATGCTGGGAACCGGAAGTGTTTTTAAGCAGGGGAGTGTCAGGAACAGAATTCTGATGATGGTTTGTTTATCTGACTCCAGAATTAGAATTCTTAAATGTCCTAGGAACCACACAAAATTTTGGAAGCAATCCAGAGTTTAAAAATTTTTGAGCTAAAAATAGGGATAACTACCATTAGAAAACTATAAAAAGTATATGCTTTTATATTTTCCAGTAGACAATGGTCCTCTTATTTTGTTTTCCTTCTTGCTCTTATGATCCATTTACAAAATATCTTGCTGTCCATTTTGTGAAAGTCCCAGGCACTGTCAACCATTTTTGCTTTTATAATGACAGTCACACAGACTGCTTAAGATTAAAAAGCCATAGTCAAGGGCAATGCAGACCAGATTATTAGACATACAGTCTTCCTGGACTAAATATAAAATATGCTAGTGATATGAATTGGAATAAATAATTAGAACAGGATTCACTTTCATATTCTACTCTATAACCTTGTTTGTAACTCAGAAAAGACAAAAATCAGAAGAAGAAGAGATATATTATAAAGCATTTCTTATTTAGTGGAATTTTAAATATTTATTCCTTGCCCTTTTTTTCAAATAATAACAATTTTCATAAAGCTAAAAGGTCAAATATTCTGTTTAAAAATAAATTCAGTGGTCCACAGAAGAATCTTTAATCTTAGTTCCCATCAACTCTATGCTGAGTTTAATAACTTATATAGCCTGTCTTCAAAACATACGAATTTGTGACCATAGAGAAACTCAGAGTTACTACAATAAGTTGACCGTGAAAAATGGTAATTTATTAACTACTAACATGTGTTTATAGGCTTCCTTTTATCTCTATATGTGCATTTATTCATTTAATCCCTATGACCCTATCAGGTGGAACTAATATTGTATTCATTTTTCAGATAAAGAAATTAAGTCATAGAAAGGTTACATAATATACCCACACCAACATAGCACGGAAGTACAGGAACCAGATTTCAAACCCAGCTTATCTTCCTCCACAACCCACATCCTAACTACCACATATACTGTCTTCTGTGTATAAACAAAACACAATTTATAGACTTAAAAACTATTTCAAGGAACACACACACACAAATGTTCATCTTTTTTTTTTTTAACATATTTTCCCAACTCATGAATGATAAAAAATAAAGCTAGTATTATCTGGGGATTCCAACATTCTTAAATTTAGACAGAGAGTCCATTACATTTAAATGTTAGTCTATTGGTAGTCTAAGGCATGAAGCTAATTAAGCCATGATTTTGATTTTGTTTCCCAGGTGAAAACACAACAGTTGCTGGGTCCTAGACCCAAGTTCTTCATTCTTAAGTTTGGCCGAAGATTTCTGCTCTTTGACCATAAAGATAAAAAGATAGCAAAAAGTTTGTGGACTCACTGGTGTTAATCTAATTAACCCTTCCATTTTTTACCAATGGGATAATTATAGATACACACAATTTGGTAGTCCGAGTAATATTTAGTAAAGGAGTCGAAGAGCAAATGTAGATGTAGCCAAGGATTTACCAACCTTATAACTTCCTCTCATTCCTTCCAGTGAATTTGGGGTTAGGTAACTTGATTGAAGGTTTATGTCAGACATTTTCACCATGATGTCTCTGTAATTTCCCCTGTAACGTGCAGTAAATGGAATTGCAATGCATATTGGAAATGGAATTTTTTTTTCCATATCTGAACATTCAACAGCGATGACATTACTGACCAACTCTTCACTATTGCTCACTATTAAAGAACTCATGCTGTTAACTATCCGGCATTCTAGATGTTGTAGAATATATGATGGTGCCGTAATGTAACAAGACACTTGGGGGCTGGTATTACTCAGCATATCAAAATACCTGCAGGAAAAAAATAAACAATTTTTCCAATTACTTATGTATTATATGGCTAAATGCCATAAGAAACTCTTAATTGTAGAGAACAAACAGGTTAATGGAGAGAGGTGAGCAGGGGGTGGGCTTAAATGGGAGATGGGTGTTAAGAAGGGCTCTTGTGATGAGCACTGAGTGTTTTAAGTAACTGATGAGTCACTAAATTCTAGTCCTGAGTCACTAAATTCTAGTCCTGAAACCAATATTACCCTATATGTTAACTAACTATAATTTGAATTAAAAAATTTTAAAAATTAAAATAAAATATAAAACAAATATATAAATAAGTTCAAGCTCTAGAGCCACATTGTCTTCCTGTGAATCCCAACTTTTCCACTTACTGACTGTGCAACCTTTAGCAAGGTACTCAGACTCTCTGTGCCTTAGTTTATTAGACTGCAAAATTATAATAAAACAATACCTGTCTCATAAGAAGGCTGTGAGAATTAAATAAACTAGTATATGTTAAGTAATTAAAAAGCTATGCTTAAAACATAGTAGGTATTATATATATGAACTATTATTACTATTGACACTACTATTATTATTTAAGTGGTTGATTTCTCCATTGTGTTCATTTTACAATATGAATCTGAAGATTGTTAATGCTTCTTGAAAAACCAAGTACTAATACCTGAATCATTAACTGAATTTTGAGGAAAGGGGATAAATACATATCTGGTATTGGAATTATCCAAATGCATTATATCAAATGATGTTTATTATGTTTTTTAGAAAACCCAAGAAAGGTACAAAAGTATTGTGAACATATCATTAACTATTAAAATTAGAAGCAAAATATTTACAATCCTTGAAGAATTGATCCAAAAGTTTATTTTGACCATTTTTTGTACTCTTGCTTTTTATAACCATCACCTTTGCCAGAGGTTTTAGGGTCTTAAATATTTGATTGAAATTTGAGATCAGTCATTGTTTGACTTTATACATCAATAATTATTATAAAAATAGCCAATATTTTAGCTATCTCTATGGACCAGATTTTAGGTTATGCATTATTTCTTTTTTTTTTTAATTTTGTTATTTTTCAGTAATCTCTCTTTCTGACATGGTGCTCAAACTTGCAACCCCCAGATTACGGTTTGCATGCTCTACTGAGTGAGTCAGTCAGGTGCCACCACATTATTTCATTTAACCCTCACTAGAGAGTCAGACAGGTACTTTTTTACACCTTTGACAGATAGGGAAACTAGGCTGAGAAAATTTCACTTGTTGAAAATTACACTGATGGCAGATCTATAGAATCAATAATTGAATCCACCTATATTTAGCACAAAAGCCCAAACTCTGATAAAATATCCTCAAATCATTCCAAACCACTGGCTTCTTTATTCATTACAAACTGAAACTAATACCTAATTCAGAATAGTCTGAAGAAGGAATGAGATAAAATATTTAAACTTCTTATAATAGGGGGTTAGCATAAATTTCATGCTCAATAAATTACAACTCTATATTAAAATTACCAGCTTGAGTTTCTCCTCTTCTTTCTACTTTTCATTTCTTGTCAGTGAAATGGCTAAAATATTGGCAATATCAATGAGAAGATCAATACAAAATAGCATGCTAATACCCACTTGTAGTATAATCAGGTTTTAACTATTTTTCAATTCTTAGTGAACTGAATTTTATAATGCCCTCTAACATAGATATTTTTTAAAAAACGTTGAAATTGCAGAGATTTATTTATTTATATTTATAATTCTGAACCTGTAAAGTTGGAAGAAAAATTACTCAGTACATTGGTTTGTTTGTATATTCTCTAATGATGGTACTTCAAAAAAATGAGAAATAATTTCTGAATTGTTTAATAGAGAATACAGTGACCCAGCCTTGTATAATTTTAAAAATAATTTTCTTCCGTGCCTTGAAAACTGTCTGCACTAAAAGCACAGATGAGGTGAGGAAAGAGAACCATAAATACTTCCGTTTCCTCTAGCCTTAGTCAAAGAGATCTAGTCCCGCAGCTAAAGTAATCAGATTGGTTTGTGTTACTCTTGTTTTCCTTTAAGTCTGTAAACACTAGGACAAGGACCCTAGACGAGATAGGTTTCTTACAGAAAGCTATCCAGGGAGGAATCACAAGAGATTCCCAGCGAGGTTTTGTTTATGATACACATATTTTAAGTGGCCTGATGGCTTCCTAGCCTGAAGGATTGAAAGGACTAGTCATCTTTATAAATAACGCAAGCCAAGCACAATTGGTTTGGGTGCTACAAAGAGGAAATCACCAAGGAGGGAACACCTAAGGGAGGTGTTAGAGGGAGTGGTTCAGCAGTGACTCATTAGCTGATGCTTTGAGTCATTTCTGAATGAGAATATGAAGTGTTAATTTTTTCTCAAGTGATATGGGCAACTACATATTTACTAATTTAAGTACCTCTTTTGCAGGGGCAGTAATTCTTTAAAGCTATGGGGTCTGTCAAGCTCTGAATGTACTTCCAGGACATCTATAAAATTCATTAGATTCTCAGCCCTGTAGGAACCTCACAGCTGACCTAACTCAACCTCTTCGTTTTAATGATGAGATAAATAAGGTCAAAATAGCAAAATGAGTTGCTTGAGATTGAAGACTCAGTTGTGGTGTTGCCCTGGAAATTGTACCGTACACCTGAAAAGAGCATCATATGTCATATGTCATGGCGGAGAGGGGTTAAGTGAAGGTTGGAAGCACGTGGGAGGTAGAGAAAGTGAGGGTTGTTGAGAGTGAAATCAATTGCACACTCACAATCCACTCAGCATGAACATGTGCAAAGGAGTGTGGTGCTAGGCTCTTTATGTGACTTTCTCATTTGACCTTACCAAGTATATGTTATTTCTGAAAAGAAGAAAATAGGACTCAAAAATGAAGCAAGTTGAGCAGGATCACAAAACTAGCATGTTTTTTTTAAAAATAAATAAATAAATAAGGAGATAAAATTTAAGTCCATCTGATTCCCAAAGCAATGATTCTTTTCATTACTCCCGATTGTCTTCTAAGAGTGTGATCTTTGCAGGAAAACTTTGGCTGTGAATATTTTATTTTATTTGGACAAATAGGGATGATTATCCCCTTGTTTAAGGGAAATAATTCATAAAGTATATTTGTCAATTTCAACTTTTTTTTTTTTTTAAAGTCAGGGGCTCTTTGAGAATCTGGTAAAGGCTCTGTCATCTCTAAGAAAATAAAATAAATATGAAAACATACATTCGGTTTTAAAAACTGCCTAAAGCTTACTCATGCCCCCTAGAATCTACAGACACAGGTTAAGAATTTATGATAATTTATAAATAAAATAAACATGAGAATTTATTTGAGGATACAGCTAAAATAAATCTGAGGCTAGAAAATGTTTTCCTAGTATTTGAACTTTCCACAGCTTCCTAGCTTTTTTCTTATTATAATTGAAAGAGTAGTGATTTAGAAGAGCGTTCATGTTCTGGACAATTGTTCATTTAAATGACTTTCTTCTTTAGTGGAATCCTCTTCCTTTAAAGAAACATTTAATGTTTGTTTCCTAAAATTTTAAATAATATTGGTAATAGCAGTCACATAACTTTACCGGGGATAATTTAAACAGAATTATTGATTTACAATATATTATGGAGATCTGAAATGGAAAAATAAAATCATCATATATAAATATTATGTATAATACCTACAGAAACATGCTTATCACCAGGGATATACAAGTACCTCTGCTTTACATTTACTTACTCCTTTTCCATTATGTTATTCTTTTGCTTTAGACTCTCTGAATCATTGGAAAGAAGATTATTCTGATACTTGCTGGAGATATCACGTGTTACTGAGGATGTGGTAATATCTTCTCTTTGGCTCTCTGAGGTCTCTTGAATTTGTCTTTCTGTTGTCTGGATTATGTCATGCATCTCTTCCCTGTTGCCATTTATGTTCTCAACAGTCATGTGTACTGTTTGTTCATCGTCTTCATTTTCATCATTATCAGGGAACATTTTGTTCTGTGACTCCCCTCGCTCTATTACATCTCCATTCAATGAGGTATTGTTTTTTTCCCCCACTGATTCTGAACTCATATGTGCTTTATTTTTTTTTAACTGGACCTGGTTTGTATAAGGACTTTGCTCTTCATTTGTGGGAGAAACAGTAGCTGTTTCTATGACATTTTGTTGCCCTCTTGCAGCAATGTCTGCTGCTTTGATATCGTGAATGGTGGACATTGTCTGCAGTGGGGTACATTCATCATGCATGCCGCATAAATTACACATCTCCTTTTCTTCTTTCTTTAGAAGTGTAGCAGTGCTCCCCAAATATTCGTTTATTTTCATGAGACAGTCTATGAAAGTAGAGATTTCTGCACACACACAGATACATAAAGAGAACAAAATACAAAACTGAATCAAATTATATTTCTCCACTGACATCTAATGAAGTATGGCAAGATAACCTTAGACACCTATCAAGACCCTTACCAGGCATTTAAACCCACCTCCCTCTTGAAAGACAAGTCATTTGCACAACTGTCACTCTTTTAACATACTTAGGAATTGGGGACAAACTGCTTCTTACTGTAGTGGCAAAGAGTAAGTCTAATCCCTTCTGCTCATAAAAATGCTTTGAATGTTTAAGGCAGACACAATGACCCCATCACATCCATAAAACTCTTCAATTGAAATCAACATCTTCCTCAATAATTCCTTGATGATTTAGTATGGTTTTGAGAATTGTTCTTCTCCTTCGAATGTACTATATCATTTATCAATGACCCGCTTATAATTATTTGCGTAAAATTTAGCAAAACACTTTGGATGAGACTTGGGTAGCCGGCATACCACAGCTACACTATTTCTACTGGCACAGATGTTACATTTTATAAGGTGCTTTGTTGGCTGCTGTAGGAATTAAGTTCTGTTTACACTATTCCTCCTGCTGAGCCTGTGATCATTTACAATTTTCAAATTGGCCTTCCAAAAAATAGCTCCAACTGTACAGGTTCTGAGTCTCTGATAAGAGCATGCACTGGCTACTCAGAGGCTGCTAAACCAAGTCAAACCTCTTCATGCTGATGTAGACCCTCCCCATGATGTGCTCTGATATGGTCTCTCACTCCATCCCCATGTCCTGCCATTCTCGTCTTTGTCCATCCTTCCTCTGAGGTTACAGCTCACAGCTGAAGTCATCTGACCACTTCTTGCAGGCTTAGCAACTCTCCAATCTTTAGAATTCAATTCTGAACTAAGGAATATGTACTTTATAGCCCCATAGGTCAGTACTTTAAGAATCATCATCAAGGATTTTGACTCTTAATCTCACAAAACAAACTGAGGGTTGCCGGGGGGAGGGGGTTGGGGAGAAGGGGGTGGGATTATGGACATTGGGGAGGGTATGTGATTTGGTGAGTGCTGTGAAGTGTGTAAACCTGGTGATTCACAGACCTGGGGATAAAAATATATGTATATAAAAAATATATGTTTATAAAAAATAAAAAAAAATTAAAAAAAAAAAAAAAAAAAAAAAAAAAAAAAAAGAATCATCATTAAATCATCTTTTGAGGGACACCTGGGTGGCTCAGTTGGTTAAGCAGCTGCCTTCGGCTCGGGTCATGATCCCGGCGTCCTGGGATCGAGTCCCACATCGGGCTCCTTGCTTGGTGGGGAGCCTGCTTCTCCCTCTGCCTCTGCCTGCCATTCTGTCTGCCTGTGCTCGCTCTCTCCCCTCTCTCTCTCTCTGATAAATAAATAAAATTTTTTTAAAAAGTCATCTTTTGACGAGTCTGGGTTTATCTTTGGGCTCCAATCTGACAACTTGTGCTTTTTTTTTTTTTTTTTTTTTTAATGTCTTGTACCTAAGACTGTCTTTATTTTATTTTCCTCTTCTGGAAGCAGTGTTCTTGTCATTTTCCATGAATAAGTATTTGTCTCAATATGTTGCCTGGGACCTTGTTCAATTCTCTCCAGAGACTGAAGTCCTGGCTACAAGCTCCAGATGCTGTTTTCTGGGTCATGCTGCCTTTGGGCAAATTTCCCTGATGCCTACCAACTGCCCCCTAGATAATTTCTTAACATTATCCCCTGGATTCCTGATTGATAAGACCTATGCACTTGCTTTGACAGTGTATTATTTAGAATTGGATTTCATGATAACACCCACCTTTTTATCTAGAGTAACTGTGGTTGTCTGAGATCATATGTATCAGACACAGTATTCTTCCTGCCATACTTCTCAGCATCCGTTATACCCAGTGGGGACTATTCCCAGAACCTGCTCCCCTCTTTGTATGTGTGGGAGGGAGATCCAATTCTATAGCTCAGCGCAGCCCAGTCTTTCTAGTGTTTTTGCAATAATGGTTTCAAACGCAAGTAATTCTACACATGGAATATCATATTCCAATCTAGAAAAACTGCTTGTTCTACCTCAAACTAGGGATGTTTTCGTACCTTTAATCTTGGATCCTGTTAATAATAACCATGCCTGGAATGCTCTTTCAAGATTCGTAATTTCCAGCTGCGTAAATCCAATTCATTTCTTAAGCTTCAGTTTAAATACAGCATCTGGTCCAGCAAAGTTCCCTATTTCCCACTCTGAAAATGGAATCTTGCCTGCTTGTGAAGTCTTAATGGGCTTCCTTTGTATGTCTTTAATGGGACTGGCCTTAATGTCCCTTGCATTATTGTGCATTTGTCTTACCTGATTTCCCCTAATATATTGTTGGTCCTTTGTGGACAAGTCTCTGTCTTAGCCTTCTTTGCATGCTCCTTTGTACTTCTCAATGCGACTACCCTACCAACATTTCTTTTCTTTTTTTTTTTTTTTTAAGATTTTATTTATTTATTTGACAGAGAGAGAGATCACAAGTAGGCAGAGAGGCAGGCAGAGAGAGAGAGAGGAGGAAGCAGGCTTCCTGCTGAGCAGAGAGCCCAATGCGGGACTCGATCCCAGGACCCTGAGATCATGACCTGAGCCGAAGGCAGCGGCTTAACCCACTGAGCCACCCAGGCACCCTACCCTACCAACATTTCTTAGAGAAAGAATAAATCAAAGAAATACTTGCCTTGTCTCCGGATACATTGATTCTCCTTGTCGAGCAGTGCATACAGCTGCTGGCAGGTAGAGAGCAGAGTGCCTGCAGCGTGCTCCAAGAGTTGGTGAAGGGCCCCACTGAGCTCCTGACCCAGAAAGACCACTGTGGCTATCCAAGTGGCCCCGCCAGACCCTTCACCAGGGTTCTCACCCAGGAGGGCCTGCTGTAGCATCAGGTTTTGTCTCCAAATCTGCTTCAGTATTTTTCCTAGTTTGCTTGAGCCCATGTCCTCTGAATCCATGTATGCTCTAGGAATGGAATGCTTCTTTTCTGCCAGCAAAGCCTAAAGGTTTAGCAAATTCAAACTTGGCGATAGTGCTTCAAATCTAGGAGATGATCCAAGTGAGCCAGCCAAGCACTTTCTTGCAATATAATAGTTTATTCAGCTTCTTGTTGACCAGTGAAAAGTTACTAGGTGACCAAGGAGGGGTGTTCCCACACCCTGGGTGCCACTGTGTACAGAATAGATTAATCACAGGAATAGAACTAGCTCACACCATTCCACTTTCCATGTAAGAATTACACATTCAATATATATATGGAAAGCCCTGCAAGCCTTTCAAGTTTGGAGGCAACAAAATAAAGATTCTGTTGCAGGATGAGAACTATTAATCAAAGGTAAACCTTTTAACAATATCGCCAACAAGATTCCTATGTGATATTTCAAAATACTTATGGATGAAGTAATACGACATTCGAATTGCTGCCAAACAATCTGGGAGAGTGGGAGTGGTGTGCAGATGAATTAAGATGGGTTGCTACTTACTTGTTGAAGCTGGACATGGTTATAAGCAAGGTCATTACGAGTCTCTCTAATTAGCATATATTTATAATTTTTTTTATAATAAAGACTTAAGAAAAGATTTCTTTGCTGGGGCAAGTCTATTGGCATCGGTTGGGGAAGATCTAATTAGTACCTTCCTATAGGGCAAATCTGCAGTATGATTGAGATAGGTGCTTGGACTCTTAACTCTGTGATACTTTCTCTCTAATTAGATAAAATGCCCCTTCCCTAAAATAAAGCAAACCCAAAGGGTGACTCTCTCTGAACTAGTAAGGACTCTGCACCCTGTATAATTAAAAATCAAATGCAACAAGTTCTCATTACCACTGGCCTTTCAGTTGGAAATTACGCATGAGGCCATTGCAACACAGGACATGATACAGGAGAAACTTGGGGAGGTGTTGTGGGGAGAACCCAGGACAGCCTGCTTCCTCCCATCCAGTCCCACTCCCCTCTCCTGATAAGAGAGAACACAGCACCCAAGGGACAGGGCAGTACCTTCCATACAGACACATGTTCTCTCAGAAGTACTTGGTGAAGTGAAAGCTTTCCAGAGCAGAGCCAGACTGCTGCTTTCCACAGCCATTGCATCATCTCATCTAACTGGGGAATTCTTAGAGCTGCACTCCTGATGCCTGGAAGACAAGACAGGGAGACAAAACCCAGTGAATAAATAAGGAATGATATCACAGGCCTAAATACTGTCCCAGCTGCCTGTGGTTTGAAGAGCCTTCGAGGAAAGGAAAGGAGAAGTATGCAGCAAGGTACCAAGTTTGTGCAGAAGTAGGGGCGCAGTGAAGCCCTGTTCACCAAAAAGGTGATTTTTTTGGAGATACAAGTTCAGACCACATCATGGGTCACATTGTTTTAAAATTTTACACCTTCTTCTGAACACTAAACATTTTCTTGTTCAATTTTCTTTACTCTTGTTTTCTTTCCTTTTCCTTTAACTCCTGAAATAAGTATTTAGTTATTGGTATTAGTATATATAATGACTTTAATTCAGTGTCATTTCTGAAAACTTTCTATAGCATTTACTGTTCTTGCCTGATAAGAGAGCATTTACTGCATTTACTGCCCACAAGCTGTGGGCTGGGAATGGGGTCTTTTAGGACTTGGGAGAGAGGCAGACCCATAACATACTATGAAAATGTGGCTCAGCCTGTGCTGTGAGGTAGCGCAAAAGCAGAAATAGAAAGATCGTGGAAGCTTTGAGGTGTATCAAAATAATTCCAAGTAGAGGCCTAGGAACTGTCTGGATTAGGAGCTAAAGGACAATCTGGATTTGAGTAGGCTAGACAATAGAGAAAAGGCACATTCCAGCATAGGAAATTATCACACGATCAAAGGTGTAAAGGCATGAAATGACCCAGTGTGATCAAAAATGGGAAAGCACGGCTTTAGGGGAGGATTCAGTAAGGAGTCAGAGGAAGTGACAAGACTCTGATAATTAAGGAGAATCAGGAAGAGGAGGTTGGAATTTTGTTTGGTAGGCAAAAGGGAGACATTAAATATTTTTAAACCAAGCTGAAATATGACCAATGCTGCACTACGATGGTCAAGATGGTAGAGACCCAAGAGGGAGGAGGCTTGAGGGCCCATGTTGGAGTAGAAACAGTGCAGCCAAGGGAAGGGGATGCCTCAAGAGGGGGTTTGTAGTCAAGTGACTGCAACTTACTAAATCATTAGTTAGAGGGACAAGAAGCAAATGCATTGAAAATCCATTCATTCATTTATTTGAGAAAAATTTATTGGCCATCGGTGCAAGAACTGTGCTTGGTGGTAGAATGTGATTAAAACTTTCAGTTTGGATGACTAGCTAGGTGGGAAAAAAAATCATTGAACTAAGAAATTTAGGGAAAAAATTAGACTGGATGGGTAGAAAATTGGATTAATTTGGGATTTGTGGAGTTTGAGATAGCTTAGGACAGTTCTTCGAAATGTACTAAAAATTAAGAAAAAAAGCCAGAAAAATCTTGGCATATTTGAATGTCATTAGCAAACAGCCAGCCGATGGGTGAATCCATGGAAGTAGAAGAGATCAGGAGAGATTTACACCATTCATGTTTTGAGTGTTGGATAGAACTAATAGTCAAATGATGAACACTGGAACAATACTCATTTTTTTCCCCTTTCTAGATATGTGGGAAGATTTTTTCTCAGGGCAGAGGAATTTAAAAACACCAAAACATTCCTCCTTAGCCTCATTGACATTTGCTATCTTCAAGTCCAAACTTGCTCTCTGTCTGGCTTCCCAAGAACATATAATACTTGCAAAGTTAGACCTACCACAGGCCATGCTACCTTTATTTGTTAAAACAAGCATCAGCATGTTCCTGCCTCTTGTTTTCAATGAACTGATGTCACTAACCATGGAAAGAACTGACATTTGCCATCAAGATTTGTGACACCCACAGATGTTAACTGTGAAAATTCATCTTGATGGATTTGACATTTGATTAACATCTTAATTGTGGCTACTAGTTATTATCACTACTAAGACTTTCTTTTACTTTCTTTACTGAGAACTCTTTGCTTTCACTGACATGAAAAAAACTCATACACAGTTGTGAACGCATACCAAACATTATGTGGTTGAAAAGCAACTGTTCTAATGTTAAAAGCATCACAGTGAGTAGAGATGAAATTCAAGTTGAGTAGGTTCTTCACTGATTTACTACCTGAGAAAGAAAACTCTGCAAGAGATGAGGAATCTGTTGATGCCAGCCAAACAATGTTTGAACTGCGATATGATAAAGTATGCCACTTTCCACGGAACTTACCGTGAGTAATGAATGGTTCATAAGTCAGATGGAAGCAAAATAGTTACATATGCTTGAGGTACCATGAGTTAATATTATAGCTCCTGATTTTTGTTACTTTCTTTCAGTGCCTGCAGTTGCCTATATCAGAAATTTTGGTGCAATAAGCACAGACTACATTTGCCCCATTGGAAAACTCTTGTTGAATTTCTGTTTATTTTTTTATCTGCTTCAGACAAGCTCATACAGTTGCATGATGTGTGGAAGGAGTAGGAAAAGTAGACATTTTATTTTTGTTACCCCCAGAAATTTGTTACAGAATTCTCAGTGTGCTTATCAATTTTTAAAAGTTTTTAAAGAATAAGTGGTAAAAATCGAAGCTAAGACTTCTAGTTCAACAATATAGGTTAGATAAATGTTCTGTCTCTGCTTTCTCCCAAAATGCCACTGGAGAGGATAAATAATATATAAACCTTCAAGGACAAAGAAAACAGGTGCTACACTGATAGACAAAAGATGTCAACAAATATGTATTTGTTGATCTTTAGGAAGATCAAAATCAGATAGACAAGCTAAGTGACTTAACCGAGCAAAGAGAGAACCTCTAGGGGTAGAAAATAGGCCAGTTCTCGCCATGGGATCTCAGAAGGTCCCAGGAATTAGAGACTGTCAGCATCACTGACTATGAGAGTGAAGTGGGGAGTATAAGCAATCGAGGTATAATTGAAACTCAGTTTTGGGAGGAGGTAGATTCCCAAATCCCTTTCTCAGCCCCAAGTAGCCAGACAACATTCTCTCCTATATATATCAGAAGCTAGAGATTTTCTTTATGAAGAAGCTGCAGCAGGAGGTAGGAGGCCTGGACTGAGACGAGAAATGGAAGGAGGTGCTATGATGATGACAAAGGTTAAGTAAAATGTGAATATTTATAGCGAGGTCCCACTCTATTGTTCTGCTCCATTCTAAGAATCGAGGTCGGCAAGCATGACCTCTCAGGCAGATTAGAGGTTTCCTTTCTGGAATAACTAAACACCCAAAGAGCAAAATCTATCAATTAATGGAGCTATTAGTGCCCCTCCTCCTACTCCCTACCCCCAAAAGTTTGCCCTGTCCCCAGGTCATCAACAATGAAGCATCTAGGTGGTCCATCATAAGGCCCACCATGTGTATATAAAGTTTCCTAAAGATGCTTCTAATGCCTCATTTTAAGAATGTAATATCATGGGGCACCTGGGTGGCTCAGTGAGTTAAAGCCTCTGCCTTTGGCTCAGGTCATGATCTCAGGGTCCTGGGATCAAACCCCACATCTGGCTCACTGCTCAGCAGGAAGCCTGCTTCCCTTCTTCTCTCTCTGCCTGCCTCTCTGCCTACTTGCGATCTCTGTCTGTCAAATAAATAAATAAAAATCTTTAAAAAAAAAAAAAAAGAATGTAATAACGAACAAGGGAGTCAGGCATTGGAAAAGGTCTCTAATATAATGTTAGACACTTAAGCAAACATGAATAAAGAACATGAAAAATACAGTGAACACAGGGAAAAGGAGAAAATATCAAATAAAGCTATAATTAACATCCTTAGAGCCTGGGATATGAGAAAATAATGCATCTACAAAACAAAACAAAGCAAGAGACTTTCTAAAAACAGAAACATTTGGACGATGAGAAAGAACTCATACAAATGTAAATAGGACAACAGAAATTTTTCAGACTGGTATATGGGTGGAAATAAATAGTTGAGGAAGTCTTCTAGAAGGTCAAACAAAAAGACAAAGAGACAACAGGGAAAAAAGGAGGTTAAGAAAAATTGGTGGTTCAATCCTGGTGGTTCAACTAATATGAACCCTAGAAAGAGAAAATTGAAGGAAATAAATTATCAAAGGAGTAATACAAGAAAGTTTCCCAGAACTGCAGAATTTCATATTCTGGATAGAAAGGTCCCAGAACAATACATACAAAAAGAAAATAATAACTGGTCATGTCATAAGGAATATTCAAAACCCCAAGAACAAAGATTCTAGTAGCCTCTGAAGAGGGAAAATGGTCACTTTTTTATCAAAAGGCATACTTCTCAACAGCAACCCTAAGACCTAGAAAATAACAGACTTGTGACTTTAATATTCAGAGAGAAACCTCTTTCTTACTTAGAATTCTGTTTCCCCCAAACTGTCATGCAAGTATATTGGGGTACAAAAAAGAAAATTTGCTATGATGTGGTAGAAGGATTGGCTAACGCTATAGTGATAATCATATTGCAGTAACGTGACATTGTGATTTATCCTAAGAAATACAAATTTGGTTTTAGATCCCGTTTCTGGAACAGAGCTACTAAAACCCTTGGAATTTCTTAAGCAGTGACAGCAATCAAGGTGTTCTTTGTTATGTTAATGAAGTGGCTTTTGGACAGTCCCTGCTGTTGTCAAAGGGCTGGTTGTCAAAGTCTCCCCTCAAAGGAGTCAAGAGAGGGTGGAGACTGAATCAATTACTAATGGCCAATGATTTCATCAATTACGCCTACGTAATGAAGCCTCCTGTCAATTATATTTCAATACAGCTGGAAAAAATGAGCGATATTTTTTCAAGTGTGAGCGGTTGGGGTCACCGTGATGGCTCAGTTGGTTAAGCATCTGCCTTTAGCTCAGGTCATGACTCCAGGGTCCCCCCTACATGGGGCTCCCTGCCCAGCGGGGAGTCTCCTTCTCCCTCTCCTTGTGCCTGCACTTTGCTTGCTTGTGTTCTCCCTTTCTCTGTATCAAATAAATAAAAGCTTAAAAAAAAAAAAAAAAAAAAACAGGTGTGCCGGGTGGGGAGGGATTTTTCAGGTATACACATATCAAAAAATTTGCCTACTATGTACATTTTCTTGGGAAGTACTAGGGGATGTACTCACAAAAAACAACAGTTAACAGAAGAAAAAAAGTCCTGGGAATCAGGAGCTAGAAAAGCCAGTGAAGAGAGGGACAGGTGAATTAAATGCAAAATGAAGTCCAGGGTCAAGGTCCTTAACAGCTCCTAGTCCGGAGTGCGGCTGTCATCTGAGGGTCCAAGAGGGTTGTCTACAAGGGGTAAGTGGAACTAAAGAACTGTCTGAGTTTCAACCAGTCAAAGAGAAGTTTTGCAATTCTATTGGAGAATTTGGGGGAAGAATTACATATAACTGAGCAAATGAAATAAAATGAAGCAATTAAAAAAATGAAATTCTAGGGGTGCCTGGGTGGCTCAGTGGGTTAAGCCTCTGCCTTTGGCTCAGGTCATGATCTCAGGATCCTGGGATAGAACCCCACATTGGGCTCTCTGCTCAGCAGGGAGCCTGCTTCCCCCTGCTCTCTCTGTCTGCCTCTGCCTACTTATGATCTCTCTCTCTCTGTCAAATAAATAAATAAAATCTTTAAAAAAATGAAATTCTAAAGGAAAGGAAACATAATCATAGTACACTATGTATTCCTGCTATGGATAATATTTGTACTGCCATAATAACAAAAATAACTCTAATTACTCTTAAGTAATACCAGTGATATTAGTACATTACCAGGAGGGTACAGGAGACATATATGTGGAAGAATGAGTATAATCAGATGGATATGAGAGCAAAGGCTTATTTCTATAACAGGAAGTCAAATATTTTAAAATAAATCAAATATTTAAGAATAAGAGGAAACTAATATTTAAGAGATTTTTAGCAGAAGAAACTGCTAAAAAAAAAAAAAAAAAAAAGAATGTGTTTGCCCCTGGTGAAAATTGTGGGAAAGAGTAAAGCAACTCCAGACCTCTAAAGGCCAGTCACTTCCTGCTGGGTTCAGGTGTTGTTAGAGACTGGCCTGACACTCACAACTGGGTCCTGGTATTCTCCTGCTGAACACCAAAATTTCATAGAACATCCATACCCTACAAGGACATTCTGTGACTATAATAGATCAAGGCAAAATGAAAACACTTTATCTATAATCATGTCTAAACACAAACTAGATACGAGCATTGTCCTAGCCACAAAATGCCAAACATCTCCACATTTAAGCTCAAGACTACTTCTTACCAATGGTAGTTTTAGTATTTCTCTCTAGTCTTCCCTCCCTATAGATAAGATTTATGAAAATACCCAATGATAGACTGGTCCCCATTTCTAAACAACTTCTTACCCACAGCAACAAACGACCTCTAAACCACACAACCAAAGCCCAACCCTATAATGAGTCTGTTTGACTAAAACATCCCATGGCTCTCCACAGTGTGAGTTCTCCTTTACTGAAATGAGTAACAAGCTCTAGGTGTGTTCCTGGTGGCATTTGACTATAGGGCATTGACAGATACTTGGGTACTTCGGCTGGGAGGGGGAAAGGAGCAAGTGCTACTGATTTTCTTTAAAGTTGTCATGCTATTGATTCTTAAAGAACTGTATACATGCAGTACTTTGATACAAATGAAATTCATATATTAAAAAAGAACTAACACCAAATATTGCATTTATATTACAGTTGCAAAACATAGCCACATCAAGTGGGTTGCTTCAGAACAATGAATGTAGATTGTTATTGACTTTTTAAAGAGTATTTTGTCATTTGGAAATGCTTGGAATTCAGTGGCAGGTGTTCAAGAATTAACTTAAATTACAAGTAGTCAGTTGCACTTGGCAGGATCCTCACACAGAGGTGGAGTAATTACCACCTGGTAATGGCCTCATATCAAATACTTCATCTGAAGCGCAGAGCTCTTGATATAGCAGAAGGTCAACAAATGTTTGATGATTAAGACAATGGTGAGATGTGATAAATAATCCATGCATCCTTTTAAAAAAGTCATTAGACTATGTTCCTTAAAAATTAATTTTTAAAAATTTCTTAATATTATCAAATCCTTGGCCAGGGTTCAAGTTCCTTGAAAAGTCATAAACACCTTATTTTTCACACAAGTTTTAAATATCGGACTCCAAATAAAGTCCAAATAGACAACTAATTCCCTGTTAATGATTTTCATATAAATTAAAGAAAATGATAAACTCATTGAAAAAAATGCCAATAACAATGGTGATAGAGGGGCACCTGGGTGGCTCAGTGGGTTAAGCCTCTGCCTTCAGCTCAGGTCATGATCTCAGGGTCCTGGGATCGAACCCCACATCGTGCTCTCTGCTCAGCAGGGAGCCTGCTTCCTCCTCTCTCTCTGCCTGCCTCTCTGTCTACTTGTGATCTCACTCTGTCAAAAAAATAAATAAAATCTTTTTAAAAAATGATGATAGAGCAATTTAATTATAGGTTTGAAACTTGTCTTTCATTTTGCCATTTTTATATGTGATGAGAAGTAGAAGTAAGGGTTGATTTAAACTAAGGTATCAGATTTACAAAACTACAGCAGACATATTTACAGAGGTAGCTACATTCCTTTATATGTAAATAGTCAATTTTTACCGTCCAGTTACAGTCAAATTATTAAATTTGAGATGCCTTGTCATACCTGAGAATTTAATACTGCAAGTCCTCCATTGGTAGGTTCTATAGTCAGTATGTAAAGAAAATGGTCTGTAAAACTGTCAGGGACTATAGTTGAATTGAGAAGTAATTAAGGATATTTCATTATTTGGTTAGCAAAACCTCCTCTTTTAACAGCATTAATGGCCTCTGAAATTAATACCAGGGTTTAGATTACAACTTTGCAACACTTCTCTGTTGAGTCACTGATGTGTTTGTAAGGATTCTGACTCTTCATACAGTCATGGACTGATGACATGAAACCAATTAAATAAGTTTTTATGTGAAATAAAAACGAGATAGTTTTCCTCTCTGCCAAAGTTTTCTGAGACACATTTTCAAATGAGGGTGTGCCAGATGCATTGCTACTGTGTACTTTATGTTGTCCCAGTATTTTTGTTTAAGATTTTGTTTATTTATTTAAGAGAGAGAGAGAATGAGCAGGGAGACCAGCAGAGGGAAAAACGGGCTCCCCGCTGAGCAGGGAGCCTGATTCAGAACTCCATCCTAGAACCCTGAGATCATGACCTGAGCCCAAGGCAGACGCTTAACCCACTGAGTCACCCAGGTACCCATGGTGTCCCAGTAATTTTTTTTTTTTTTTTGGTGTCCCAGTATTTAGAACGTGTTTCTATACCTTCCTCATGGCTTGACTTTTCAAAGGTGTAATTAGAGTTTTGAGGGTAGTTCTGGCAAAGAGAAAGAAGTACCTGAAAGAAAGAGATTCTAGAAAGAAGAAAAAAGAAGGGTCTAATATAAACTATATAGTCCTCCAAGCTCACCTCCATGTTCCCTCCTTTCCTCCAGACAGTCATAACATAATCTACCGATAGAATACGACTGTGCTATCCTAGATGTCAATTCCACAAAGTGACCTTTCACCTGTACTCTAAGTCATCTCTTGGAGACCTTATTCTTAAACATATCATATAAGGACTCATCTCTTGGGAAGTGAAATCACCATCTTATTTCTCACAGCACAAAAATAAAATTGCAAGAAACAAATTCTTCAGTGGGAACCACACCCTCAACATCATGGAAACTCGATTTTGAAGTAAAGATAGGATGCTGAGGGATGCATTATTTGCTGCTTTTTAGAAATAATAGAGCTCTTCCAATTAAATATGGATAGGCTAAGACCACCTCAGAAGACCACAGCATCATCTTCACCAGGAGAACAATATTATACCTATTCAATCCTCAATCTAGGTATGTTTGTATACCTAGAAATACACTACACAATACAAACAACTTTGTATAACTTAGAAATAAAATTCATTATAAATAGAAAGTATTATGTTCTTCAGAACCACAACTTTCTCCCCACTTAGACCACTGTTATCTTGACACATTGATCTGAGCATTCAACTGCTGTCTTATATTATGTACATCCACTACAGATATGAACCATGTCCAATATCAAAAAAAGTTATCAATCTTTTCTTTTTCTGTCAATTCCCCTTTCATTGCTCTGATTTCCAGGTTCCAGGCCACCCTAGGATCTCAGCAAGTGGCAATGAATGGAGGAAGACGGCCATAACTGGCCCCAGTCAAGCATTTATATTACAAAATTATCACTGGCATCTCCTTTCTCGAACTATTTCCCTCTTGCCTCTCCCTTTCAGTGTATCTTCCCTGTTCTTCTTCTCTTGCTGCCTTGAATTAACTGCCAAGAATCCCTTGGATAAACCCATTTGCACTAGAGTCTTGGCCAGTCTGTGAGTTTCCTCACTAGCATTAATGATTTTTTTTTTTTTTTTTTTTTTTTTTTAAAGAATGAATCTGCAATAGTACCTCTCAGTCTGTGTGTTAGGTCTACACCATGAAGTGATATCATCAGGAACATTTTTGTTTTCTGTCCTTTTGAACAATGTTATTTAGCAAGGCATGGTTTTTAGAGTTTCGTTTCTTCATTCAGAATTAAGCTATACAATCGTAGGGGAACTTTATTTGATTTTTGAAAACCAAAACAGGAGTAAGTTAATTTCTGTTCTCATGAAGGATTCACATTTGTTAGGACACAGGCGATCCAAGATGGTGCCACCTTTTAAAGATACTTTTACGATTCCTGATAGACCCAGATAGCAGCTCCACTGTAACCCCAGGTTCCCATAGTGAATTAAATCTGTTTTGGGTTATTTAGGTCACATACTGCATAAACGCCCTCCGTGTCATTTCTCTGTAAAGAGTGAGTGTGCTTCAGTTTTCTCTATAATATACATTTATTTTTGGAGCTCATTAAACAGGTTACAGAAATTTAAGTAGGTCTAGCCAGTAGACAGAAGCTAAAGCTGAAGTTAGAAGTAGTCTCTGTGGTATTATCTAACGCAAGAGGAGGGTCGTTTTTAACTCTTGGCTGCTGCCTTCAAAGGAACTAAGAGCACTATCTGAAAATCAGGTCTGAAAATCAGGTCTCCGCTTTTCTAATACACTGTGATTGCTTCAGAATATTAGTTTTGTTTTAAAAGCAATAAAAGTGATTCCTATAAGCAATCTTTGTCCAGGTAGGGGTGGGAGTAAGAAGATTCTAGTTTAAATAGTCTAGTCCACTTGGTCTTCCCCACCATCCCTTCATACTCCCTTTGTTGCAAATGCGTGGTGGTAATTCCTCCTTGATTTTAAATGGGTTTGTTTTTTTCTAAAGTCTAAGATCATTCCTGGAAAAGAATAAGCTAGGTGCTTAGGGATTAATTATTTAACTGCATTTTAGTAAAGGTGCCATATGAATTTATTTGATTATACAGGACAGTACAGTAAGTCATCACCTCTGTATGGGAAACTTCCTTATGCTCTGAAAGAGTTAACTCCTCTGTGCCTCATTTATATCCTATGTGGGATTAATGTTCACAGGAGAAATATGCCAGTGTGTTCAATACTAGAGGACTTCTCTTATTCCGAATGTATAAGAGAGAGGATGCATTCATGCATGGAAAGGGCTGACTCCTCTGTTTGGGTACTTTTGAAAACCACAATTTCATTAATGGAATCTTCATACTTTTAATGATAGCTTAGAATAGTAAAAAGGAACATTTTTGAAGGAATTGATGGTTACTAATTCAACTACTGGTAGTACAAGGAGCCTTCAGCTTACCTTGTGGAATAAGCTATAAGATTTTAAATATACATTTTTAACACATTCAGAATATTCTCAGTAAGAAATTCTACATTTTAAAAAAGTACCAGACTCTCAAATATTTTATTTTACTTCATTTATTCTCCCTTCAGCAACAAGCATTAAACTTAATACCTGCCAACAGAATCTCAATATTCTTAAGAACCCAGAAAGTAGAGCACGTCAGTATAGAGAGCAGCGAACGTGTTAGGAATTAAAACACACACACACACACACACACACACACACTCGAGAAAATACTTTCAATATAATTTTCAAGAGGAAGAAGTGATCCATGGGAGGGCTATTCATGTGAGTATAGAACTGTGTTTTGAAGATTTTTGCAGCAGTTGAAACCCTTATCCTTGTTCAAAGGAAGAAATAGCAGTGCGTTTGTATGACCTTGTAGACTGATATTTTGAGCCATTACTTAATCCAGCAGCTGTGGCAATGCCCTTTTGTATGATACAAAATAAACAAAGAAGCAGAATATAATAAGGCAAATGAATTCTTGAGCAAGTCAGCTATGTGCATACAGCCTAGTTTCCATAGAATGTTAACTGTTTCAGTGTGAAAGTGGTGATAGATTCTCTGCAGTTTTGCTGTGAGATTTGGGCCTATAATAGATACTGCAGCCTATTTGGGGGCAACTTCTCATCACCCGTGAGCCATGACTAGCACAGACAGTGAGATGAGATCATCATCCATAATCCACTTGAGAAAAGCTAGGTGTTTATCACCAAATCTCTGCTGAATAAAAATGAGGACAAGTGACCTGCTCATCTACATATTACAGAGAACAGGAGCCCCAAAGTGAGATATTTGCCTGCCAGTGAATATTTATTGTGTGCTGAGTATTCTTCTGATCCTGTATGTGACTTAGAAGAAAGAGTTCTTGCCCTTGTGGATCTTAAAAATCTAACAGAAGTAGTCAAACACTGCATTTAATAAGAATCAGAGGAAACCAAAAATTTACATCAAAAGAGCAAACCAGCCGTGTGTTATCCAGGGTTTTAGAAGAATTAATGCCACAGACTAGACAAAGAAAGGAAAGGGAAGAAATGGCCTAACAGCACAGGCAGGCAAGTGAGGCTCAATATATATCGATGTAGACATCCTCAATGCAATTACAAACCTGAGGCGAAGTCCCTGACTTGCAGAATGGGCAGTGGAACCACAGATGTACCAAAAGCACAGCAGTCAGGAGAACCTGGGGGTGAAGCCATCTCCAAGGATGCAGCTGAGCAACCACGACATCATTCCACCCATCATGTAGGTAGACCAAGCACATCCTGTTTCTGTGGGGACAGGAACTGTGACACAGCTGACATCTTAAACCTAAAAAAAAAAAAAAAAAAAAATCCTCTGGGTTATATATCAACTTTTGTTTAAAAATGAATTTTTTCTGCTCAATCTTCGAATCTCTTAGCCTGGTAAATAAATATATTTGGTTGGCCCAAAGAAAACTCTGTGGGTGTGTGTTTGAATGAAAATGTAAGCATGGTGGGTTTTTGGTTTTTGATGGGGGGCAGGGTTGGCTTTTGTTTTTGTTTTTTTTTCTGACACAGTATGGAAGGTACTGGAAGAAACAGTTTTTCTCACACCTGCTGCTTCTCTAGGGGATCCTGGGATTTCTACTCCTCTGTGTTGTCAACATAACATTTTTTCCTATGTTTACTCTCAAATGATTTTCTAGAATACAAAAATGGTAAACCAATGGACGTATGTAATATGAGATAATTACTTTCATCCTCTTGAGATTCAAAACTTTTGACCCTCTCATATGCTTTCAGAAAAATGCTGTTTTTGTCCTATGACTGATTGCATCTACCAGATAAAATACAGATTCCTTAGAATTTTGAATGGTATATCCTTTGGAGAGCCTCAATACAAATAAAATGGAGCTTTATAATAAAGCACTTTGTCAGCTCAGATCTCAAGGGATTTCCCATACCTAGGGAGTTCCTTCTTTAAATATTTACAAGAAAACAACAGCAACCACCTTCAAACAGCTATGTACTATACCAGAAACACAACTGGCTTTGAAATATATGCGTATACTCACACATTCTAAAATGTGTTCCAGGTATTGTAGAGAAATAAAATCCATCTCTTTTGGTGAGTCCCAATAACTTTCAGTTATAAATCCTAAATTTAACAAGATACCCTACAAATATGTTCACTTGTTACAAATGTTTACTAAGCGTCTACTATGTGTCAAATACTTTTAGGCACTGGGCACACAAGTACCTTTCCTCATGGAGCTGATAGTAAAGTGAAACACACATCCTGTTTGTGTAGTTCAGCCTGCCAAGAGAGGCTCACTAGCTAACTACTTCAGATAGACTTAGATAAACTATTTCTAACGCGGTGTATTCTGCCTTTATTATGTATTTTTTGGGAAGCTTATCTTAGTGCTACGGGTAAAAAGACAGTTCACAACCTGTTGCAGCATGTAAAGGTTATCTGATATTTCACAACAAAATTAATACCAAATTCTTTCAGCACTGATTGTTTCATTTATCTTGAGTGCTAGAATAAAGTAATTGTTAACAGTTAGGCTTGAAACATCACTCCATTTCAAAATAATTATGAAGACTATTCTCCCTTGTTGTCAAGCATATCTGTTTTGATGATACTATGCCATGATACTATACCAAAAAAATGTGTTTTTAAACTGGTTATAGCTTCACAAAACATTATAGTGACTAAAAAATTGCAGATATGTTTAGTATCATTGTTTTCCCCATAATGAATTTGGTCTTCTGATTGGTTAAAGGTCCGTTTTTATGATGTCAGATCACTGAATGGAATTTTGAGTTCTTGGAACTTCAAAAGGCTCATTATGTAATATAACATCCAAATGTAATTTGAAAGGAAATGCTTCACTAGTATCCATTTCCTGTGTGTCTGGTAAATAGTTGCAACTTTGGATACTAATGCCACCTCTTTTTGTCATTCCTGTATATGTTCTCTTGTAATTAGATATTGGAATGTTGAAATCCGATAAGCTTAAACTTAAAAGGAATCATACAATTCCAGAGCTAGAAATCTGAGTTTGCCCTAGTCCCACCTTCTTACTTTATGATGTGGACACTGAGGAAAGAAATAGCCACATGTATGAGGAGTTACTATGATGCTCATCTGCTGCCTCCCAGTTCCACTTCCCAGTTCTGGTACCTGGCTCAGTCCTGGACAGGAAAGATGTGTTCTCTTCAATAAAGAATCATGAATTGTAAACTCTATGCGCTTCCTTGAATTAGAACACTTAAATTACTCATAACTCCTTTAAGTATTATTTATTTCTAAAGTTTGGCCAGTAATTTGTAATCATGGTTTGAGGAAACATTTATAAACACATAATCATATATATATATAATATATGATAACCTACATTATAATTATATATATAATTTATTTAAAATTATATGGCCTTCCTATTCCTCTTCCTTCCAAAACAAATCCAAATATTTTAGCATTCTTAAAATACACTCATCAGCAATATGATCATTACAAATAAAACCAGAAAGAGCAGAAATCATACAAGGAAAAAGGGGGGAAAAATGACCAGGAAGGAGGTAAGTTCATCTTTTTTTTTTTTTTTCTTTTAATTCCAGTATCGTTAGCATACAGTGTTATGTTAGTTTCAGGGATACAATGTAGTGATTCAACAACGCTATGCATCACCCAGTGCTCATCACAAGTGGCCTCCCGAATCTGCATCATCTATTTCACCCATCCCCCCCACCCCCACCCCCACCACCGTCCCCTCTCGTAACCAGCAATTTGTTCTCTATAGTTAAGGGTTGTTTCTTGGTTTCTCTCTCTCTCTCTCTCTTTCTTTCCCTCTCTTAATTTGTTTTGTTTCTTAAATTCTACACGAGTGAAATCGTAAGTATTGACACTTCCATTGCCTTTCATCCAGGTAATGACAGGATGAAGCCTTTTGGGTCTTCCTTTTAGATGAAAAGAGGTGGAAAACATTTCTCGCACTGCATTCTGGATCATTTCAGCATATAGATCTATACGTAAAGGACACTAAAATAATGAACAAGGCCTCCACAAGAAGCTTTTTAAAGAGCATCAACATTTCTGCAAATTCTTATATGGAGTCCAGTGGAGCCATTTGGACATTACATGGTACTACTGGAAAATAATTTTGCTTTAGGGCAAAAGAGTATTAATTTAGATATGTGTATTATAATAACCTCCATGAAATAAGAATAGAGTTTGAAGCAATTAATGAAATGAAGATTTGCTTACCTTCTTAAATTAATTGAACAAGGAGCCCATTTGACTGATGTGGCCCTAATTCTGTGGGGGCCTATATAAATAAACCAAAATCTAAGTTTATAAATGCCTCAAGAATATGCAATCAAAAGGGTAAGGAAAACCAATCCCCAAAGCCAAGCAGGCTTTAAGCTCTAGACAATCAAATAATTCCCCTCTTTGCTTCTGTATTTCATATAAGTTTTTTTCCCTGTCTCCTGATCGGGGAGTGCTCCTGGCCACCATGGGTTAGGTTTTCCATGATTTGAATATATTTTTCTCAAATAAATCCTTAAAAATTTTTTAACGTGCTTCAGTTTATCTTTTAACATTTCTTACAGTCTTGTTGATATATTATAACAACTATGCTTCAGACTAGAATCGATGCCAGCTCACTCAATATTGTATTGTAAACAGCAGAATGAACTATAGCTCCACCCACTTGAATTCCCTGGGACTCGGTGGGAAAAGTGATACTCTTCCCAGGATATTCTTCTCATGATGCCTTCACTCCAGCTGAAGGCCCCATAGGGAGACATGAAATGGGAGGGGTTCCCCTGGGTTTTCGTCAGTGTGGTCTCAGGAAAACAGGATTTTCTCCTTCTAACTATAGGACTGTGTAGTCATAGCCTGGCTCCTGAGAGGGAGGGCAGGTTACATAAACCACATAAACTCTACAGACAGTTTTTGTTGTGGTGTAATCAAATTATGAAGGTCAGTTTTTCTAAATTAATCATCAGTTTATGAATTTCCCCTTTTTTTCCTTTTTGGTGTCAGGCCTTACTTTCTTAGGGTACTGACATTTTTCTTTTGCACGCATGTTAGTCCACGTCCTCCAAGAAGCAAATTCCAGTATCAGATTAACCATGCTAGAAATTTATTAGGGGAACTGTCAGTGAGAGACAAGGGTAAGGAACTGGGAGAGGCCTTGCCCTGAACTCGGGTGAAGGAGAGAGAGGGGGAAGGAAGGAAAGAGAGAAGGAAGGAAGGAAGAAAAAGAAGGGTTGATTCTAGGCAGGCCTTGTAATTTTAAGGAAATTTCAGTATGGCGGTGACAATCTGGGAGGTCTTGAGCCAAAGGCTCTGTTGCCAGAAGGAGTCCTGAGTCTCCCAGGAGCCAGACCTGCCTTAGGATCGCTGCCACACCCAGTCATTGGCTGGAGGCCAGGGGAAGGCGTGGCCAGCACTTGGCAGCCAAAGGGCTGTATTACTTGTACTCTGAGCAGTCAGAGAACCAAGAGACACATGGTCAGACCCACCACAGCAATGTGCATGTAATAGCCTTACTTGACCCTGAATAGAATTATTTATACTACTTTCCATTTTTGTTTATTTAATGTATAAGAATAATCACTTTTGAGTGTTCATCATGTGACAGATGCTGTGAAAACCTTCACATGCATTATATCATTTCATCCTCACAAACACCCTGTTATTATTCCCATTTTACAGAAGATTACTTAATAACTCTCTTGCACAGACAGGCTATGGTGGACTATCATGTCATCTTTAAATGGAGAACCATGTTTCCCAGAATACCCTCATCTATATGGTCCCCCTACCTATCGTTAGCCAAAAGAAGAACTTGCAAGATATTTGAAAGTTGGAAGTGATGCAGCAAACATTATTCTTGGCAAGTTGTTTTGCTGCAAGATGGGGTGATTGAGAGACAAAGCTGTGATCAGTGGGTTCCATGAAGATTCTAGTTCTCCTCTGCTCGCACAACACATCTTTTACAACCTACTGGCCCTAATGATCAACGGGGACCTCATGTATACCTCCAAACACTTGACTGTGGACCGTAGAGTTGGCCTCCACAGAAAAAACAACCTTCCATAAAGCTTCCCATGGGATCCCCTTTTATGGTTCTAATTTAGCAACTGACTGCTCTTGGTTTCTCAGATTGGCTGTTCGCTAACCACTCTGATCTACTAAACTCCGTCTTCTAGACTTTCACTCCTCCAGCTCCTCCCACAATTGTAAAGTCTAATTCCTATCATAAAACCTTTTTCCCAGAACACAGAGTGATTCTCCTCCCCTGCATGAACCCTGACTGATAGAGTAACAGTGCAAACATCTGTTGAATGAATGGGCAATGTAGGCCTAGCCCAGGGATTAAGATGTATGCAGTCTTCAGAGTCCAATACCCTTTGTTTTGGATTCAAGTGAGCATAATTTGTTAGTTTCAAATACCAAATACATAAGAAGAAAATGTGACTATAAATTATTGAAGTTAAAGTCCTTCACTGGTTGTTTAACATATAAGAGTTCATCCAACTACCCCACAATGTGTGAGACAAGAAGCCAAATTTTTGCCCCCTGAAATTAAGTAGGTATGAAAGCCTATAAATGTACCTGGTCGAGACTCCAGATCTGGGTGTCCTAAAAAAGCAGAGGATAACATTTTAGTCAAGAAAATTTTAAGAGCAGGCATTCTCAGTCAAGCCTCTAATACTAAAAATGTCCCATGTGTCTATAATTGCCTATAAAATATATCTTCAAGAAACTCAATGGAGTTAATTTAATTACTTAATAATTATTTAGGGGTGCCTAGGTGGCTCAGTGGGTTAAGGGCTCTGCCTTCGGCTCAGGTCATGATCTCAGGGTCCTGGGATCGAGCCCCGTATTGGGCTCTCTGCTCAGCAAGGAGCCTGCTTCCTCCTCTATCTCTGCCTGCCTCTCTGCCTCCTTGTGATCTCTGTTGCCAAATAAATAAATAAAATATGTAATAAAAATAAATAAATACATATTTATTTTGTCAACCTATCAATTGAGTGTTGAAAAATATCTTAAAAAAAACAAAGGCTTTGTCATAATTTTTATCAAGCTGTTTTTTTTTCTGAGAGTAATTTTATAATATACTTCTTTCTTTTTTGCTTTTCAACTTTAATTTTCAATGATACAGAATCAAAATGCCCCAAATGTGTTTTTCTTTCTGCCATCCTACCTCTTTGCTAGCTGACGTCCTATTACATTCTGCCAATAGGCGTCGCTACAAGGAGTTCAGAGGGAGGGGAAGGCAAAGCGCAGGAAGTGCCTCCCTCCTCTTTCTTTTTTTTTTTTTTTTTGCCCTCAGCAGCACCTGGTAGTGGCAATCTATTTGACTGTGTGTTCTAGAACAAGGCTCATCAATTGCCTTAAAGAAACCAGCACCCCGGTAGGCCCCCTGAGCAGAGGTCTGAGCCTGAGCTCTATGAGGCCCCTCCTCTAAACTGCTACTCTGGAAACCTCCTCCTTTTGCCTTTTGTTCCCATAGTCCTTGGGGCAGTACATGCTCGCTCTCATTAGCTCTGAGTTTACCCTTGGGCTTCCCGCTTGCAGGCCTCCAACACCTGTGTCACCACTCTTTATCTTCAGCCTTTCTTGATAAAGCATTGAACGTGAATTCTGTTTTCCTGTCTGGAACCTGTCTGATACATTCATTATTACATGGCTTCTAGCAAATACGAGGGGTTTTGATTTTCCCTGCCTCCTTCTTCTCCTCCAATATTTAGTACTGTTTTTGAGGTTTTCCTTAGATATCCTCAAGGAACATCCTGTCAGCTACTAATGAGGTACCTGCGTTTTTCCTCAACCTCTCAGTTTTTTTGTGATGTCTATTGCCAGAGCCTGCTGAAAGCTATGAAACTCTGATCCTGCTGATACGCATCAAAGGTGAGGTCCTCCTGGATGGTCTAAATGGTGATCCATTCTACTAATTCTGCAGCTCTACAGACTGCTCACTCCTTGCTCCAAAAATTTCCAGCATAATATAACTTCCACTCTCCAGGACTGCTTTCTTTGATAGCCTTTACTTATGACTTTTCTGTTGGGTTTTCAGTATCTTTCAGACTTGAAGGGCACAGCTTTCATTTACAGTTCTATTTTATTACTAGTGCTACCCTCCGGCAGAGGTCTGAGTCATGGGGCTGGGCTGAAGGGCAATCCGTGTCACTGGCAGAGTGAGCTACTTAGAATTACCCACACTCACAAGAGGGGAGTATGTTCCACCCCTATGTCTTCCCTACTTCAACTAGATTATCATCAATTTCATTAGTTTCATTTTCATTTCCTCTGAAGATTTCATTTGAACAAGGGAATCTTCTGTTACAAAACGATTTTCAAAACTACTGGCATAGAGCCTTTAGGTGTACCCAAACTTATCCAATTACCAAGATAAAAATACCTAGGTTTCCAGCTGAGACCCCTGCTATAAATGTAAAAAATAAATAAATAAATAAATAAATAATAAATTACGTGGTCTCTGGTTCTTAGGATTTAATATAAAAATTTCTCCCAAGGTTTATAATCTTGGAAAAAGAATAAGTGTGCCCTTTATTTGTTGAAGAATATTGCTGTGTGTACATGGTCTCTTAGGAAACACAAAGCCTATGTTCCTTGGAATAGTAGTTACGGGTCCAAAGAACTTAGAAAAGGTGGGGAGTGATATTTAGTACTTTGGAGGTCTCAGTACAAGAAAAACTTCCATTGGTTAAAATGATCATACATGAGAACCCCCGGATTTCACTAGTTAAACAAGAGAAAATTAAGAAATGTATTGAGCTTCAGATATCTCTAATAAGATGTTGTACTTTGCATTAATATGCATTAGTTCCAAGGAGTAAATGAAAATTGCATGTGAAAGGGATTTGACAGCTGCAGATTTCTAACAAAAATGACATGTAGATATTTGCAGAGCTCTTCTTAATAAAAGTGAGTACTTGGAAAAAGTTTGATAATACAGAAAAGTAAATGAAAGTACAGAAAATTAAAAGTAGTCAGAACCCTATATTGATGGGAGATATATAAAGGCTGGATTTTTAAAAATTGACTTAATTAGGGGCGGCTGGGTGGCTCGGTCGGTTAAACATCTGACTCTTGATCTCAGCTCAGGCCTTAATCTCAGGGTCATGAGTTGGGGCTCCTCACTGGGCTCCACACTGAGAGTGGAGTCTGCTTAAAAAAAAAAAAAAAAAAGCTGTATTTCCTTCAAAGTGGTTAAATTCACTATACATTAGTGTCTGTTAGTCAAAATAAGCAAAATGTGGGAAAATTTTAGTCTTTAAACATTGAGCAATTTACTTGTGATAGTTGTAATAATTTCTGTGTGGTTCCAAAGATTTTTTAATATTTTTTACAAAGGAAAATGGTTCTTTTTTTTTTTTTAAAGATTTTATTTATTTATTAGAGAGAGAGTGTGTACAAGTTGGAGGGAAGGGCAGAGGGAGAGGGAGAAGTAGACTCCCCACTGAGCAGGGAGTCTCATGTAGGGCTCTCCAACCCAGGACCTGAGATCATGACATGAGCCAGAAGCACATATTTGATCTGACTGAGCCACCCAGGGCCCCCAGGAGAAATGGTTCTTTGTAGATATTTCTGTGATTTTTTTTTTTTTTTTGATGTAGTCTATCCTCACAGATTTTAGAATGGATTGCTCTAATGTAGATTTTTCTCTCATACATTATCCAAGGTAATCTTTAGTTATATTTAGTTTTTTAAATTTATGATCCATTTAATCCAGTTGAAAGAAATGAAACTATTAATACTTTAAATGAAAATTCTTTGACCCTTATAGACATATACTATTCACAGATTCATCTGCATAAGCCTAATGTTGAAACTTCATGCTTTAGCACTACTTATATCTTGATAGCACCATAAAGACATAGCGAGTATTTTGATCTCTAGATTGATCCAACAATAATTTCTAACAATTTGGTAATATTTTTGAAGATGTTGGATGTAACTTTCATCATGAGAGCAAGATCTGCCCTCTCCCATCCTTCTGAAGAAAGAATGGTTTGTTGACTCAGACTTCATGTCATTCCAGTCAAGTGGCTCTCCTATTCAATTTCTAGCAGAAAGATTGCTTAACATAATCCATTCTAAAGCTAAAAAACAATTTTTGGTAGGGATCTATAATTCAATACCTTACAGCTAGTGACTCTGTGACAAAAACTGTTAATTTTCCCCAAACAGTCATTCTCTCCTCATTCATTTAGTAAGAGAACCCTGGAATTTTAACTGAGTACATGGATACCCAACATAAGGATTTCATTTTTCAGCCTCCCTTAAATTTTAGGCCATAGCTAAGGATAAAAATAGTGAGCGATTTCTAGATCTGTCCTATAAAACAGTAAACTGTGCATTTTCTTCTCCCCTTCTCACCATCTGGGGTGTGGATGTGATGGCAAGAGCTAGAGCAGCCATCTCTGGCCATGAGATAAATTCCACATGTTGATAAAGAGCTTATGTGAACTCAGAGAGGAATAAGCTTCTGTATTATTTAGGGAACTATTATTCTGACTTTTGTTGCCACATCCCAAGAAGTAGCATAAAATCCCAATACATAGAAGTCCTATAATGGGATATAGAATAGAGTGTGAAATTCTGACTCAACTAAGTATTACCGATATGAATGTGACCAAATTACTTAAAGTCTCTTATCCTCAGGTTCCCTTCCCTTCAGTGAAATGTGGGTTGCTATGAGGATCAACATACTTAATCCATCAAAGTGCTCACTTGTGTAACTGACATAAATTAAGCCTTCAAAAATATTATCATCTTATTGTTAGACCAGTATGTCAACCCATTTAGTTATACTGATTATTTCTGGCAAATAACTGTTTCAAGAGTTTATTTGGAAGTTATTTCACAAATTAAACTAGTTAATTAGTTATATGTCACAAGTGTATTTTATTGAGCTCCTTAGGGCTTATAGCAGGATTTGTTATCATTCATTCACAAATTTTCTAAGTTAAATTTTGTTTTATAGTATAAACTTTGTGATCTTCATTTTTGGCTGCGAGTTGAGTTGGATTCTAGAATTGATTTAAAAAATTTTTTTAAAAGATTTTATTTATTTATTTGACAAAGAGAGGGATCACAGGTAGGCAGAGAGGCAGGCAGAGAGAGAGGGGGAAGCAGGCTCCCTGCTGAGCAGAGAGCCTGATGTGGGGCTCAATCCCAGGACCCTGAGATCATAACCTGAGCGGAAGGCAGAGGCTTAACCCACTGAGCCACTCAGGTGCCCCTAGAATTGATTTTTAAGTAGAAACCTCAACTTCATCCTTAGGGACACCTTATTTCATTTCCACGAAAAGGTGGACACACCTTCAACTGAGGCTCATAAACTAGAAGCTCTGTAGTTTTCTTTTTCTTTCTTTTTTTTATTTCTTTAAAGATTTTATTTATTTACTTGACAGACAGAGATCACAAGCAGGCAGAGAGAGAGGAAGGGAAGCAGGCTCCCTGCCAAGCAGAGAGCCTGATATGGGGCTGGATCCCAGAACCCTGGGATCATGACCTGAGCCGAAGGCAGAAGCTTTAACCCACTGAGCCACCCAGTCGCACCTAGGCTCTGTAATTTTCATTCTGGTTTGTCATCCCTGATTCCAGGTTGAAGTCTTTGGACCTTGAATAGACATCTAGAAAAGCTGCAGCTTAGAAGCATTTTAAAGATCATTTCCTTTAACTTACACCCACCGAAAAAGTCTCAGTAGCTTTGCTATAAGAAACAATAGTCAATAATCTTTGAGCATTACATATAGGATGTGTGGTTCCCTAATTAAACTCTATCAGCTTTTCTAAAAGTGTGGTTCAGCAAACTAAAGGCATTACACAAACAGATGGTTTCCTCATCCAATAGACCTAGGAAACGTTAAGTGAAGCAAAACCAAACAGGTTTTTCGCTGGTTTTTTTTTTTTTTGGTTTTTGGTTTCGGTTTTGTTTTATGGACTCCTGTAAAGACTTAAATAAGATAATATGTGTCATAAATCTTTAGGAGAGAGTATTGAGGAAAGCATTTTCAAACTTGATCAAGTAGCTCTAGTTTCCATAAAGCATTACGTAGACCTAATGCAAAACCATAGTTTGGAATTGCTAATTTTATGACTGGCTTAAACAGGATCATTTGGAGAACTACATGGGTTCTCTGTGGGCATAACCATACCATTAGGTTAAGTCATTAGTCAAATACTTTTTTGGATCTATCTTTGCTCCTTTAACCCTTTTAGACTATGAAGTCAAATAATGACCATTCCTCAGGTCTGATTCTGGCTTTCTCTTTTTCCTTTGAACCTTGCCACTGCACCTTATGGTTCTGATAGCCAAGAACATTAATTTTTCAAGGTTTTGATATGCTGCTTTGCATATAAAGCAAATCTACCTGCTCTGAACTTAGCATGATGTTAATGTTCTTGTGGAAGGTCTTGTGGAAGACCTGACTGATAATGTTTATTGTTTTTTTTCTCACAAGCTACTGTGAGTAATAGGATTATTTTCAATGTTCAAAGATGCCACAAGGAACTTGTGAACTAGAATTTTAAATGTGTAACTAGACTCCTAGAAATCATAACTAAACTCCAAGTTTCAAGAGCTATTAGAAGAAACGTGAATCAGAACATTGTTGACTGTATTACTGATGCAATTTTCAAGATGTGTGAGGGGGTTGGTGGATGACTTTGAAGACTTGGGTCTTGTTATTGTTTTGTATTGTTTAACTGGAAGATTACAGTCATGTGTAGGCCTGTACCCAGGAAACACCTCACTCAGTGAAAGATTTCTATCAATAACACAGAGATGAAAGCTGCTGTTAAAGTCTGTTATCTGGACAAACCTTTGACTATGGATGCAAGAATCCATTTAAATACCCCAGCTCCAGTCCTTACTTAAATTAATAACAGTCTGGTCCCAAGAGGAGGTGGCTTGACGTAGTAATTGCACTGAGCAAGACCTATGCATCTGACAGTGGTACTAAGCTTGAGCTCCAGCTCTACCATTTATAAGGTATGTGACCTTGGGCAAGTTAGTTAAACTCTTAAACCTCTAAGTAACCTCATCTATAAAATGAGGCTAATAATAAAATCTAATTAATGGAGCTGGTATGAGGATTACGAGAGATGGTTTATGTACTGGGCCTGTGCGTGGGTAGTTAATAAAGATGACCCTAGCATCAATAAATAGGGGTAGTATTTAATAGCTATGACCACCCACATGCACACATGCCAGCACTCCTACATCAGTGAGACCCCAGCCTTGTCGAGGGAGTAACATGTTCTTTTCATAGCTTGTCTCTATCAAGTGTTATACTTGTCCTCTGGCTCTTATCTATTACTCTTAGCCATGTTCGATGTAGTAGGAGCAGCAGTTTGCGGCTCAGCTTTGAAAAAAGGAAGACCGCAGTCCATACATCTGTAGTAAATGTCAGCTATGTATTTTAAAACTTGCTAAAGACTATGGACTGAATGAGGGTTGTGAATTAGGCACTCAAGTCTTTTGAAAGAAACCTAAGCAGCGGTTATGAGGGGGTGGTGGTAGAGTGCGGATAGAGTTGGGGAAACCAGGAGAAGAAAAGCCAGAAAAACGACAGCTACACCCATCACTTCAGAGACAACCTCTCCTCTCAATCTCTTTTTCTGATTGACCTGACCGTTGAGAGGTCTGTTCTGGCAGCTAGCAAATGAGGGAAGAGGTGAGCAACCGAGAAAAATAAGGCTGGTCCTCTAACCATGCACCCACAACACCACCCCAAGGAAGCATTCTGGACCAGAAGCAGGCTGTGGGAAAGTGGGTGGTGACTGAGGACAGTATGTTATATATTGAATGAACTATATTAAAGTTAGTCTGTTATGCTAGATCAGACTGGACATTTTTATCAAATAAATTAGACTCTTTTTTTTTTTGAAGATTTTATTTATTTATTTGACAGAGAGAAATCACAAGTAGATGGAGAGGCAGGCAGAGAGAGAAAGAGAGGGAAGCAGGCTCCCCGCTGAGCAGGGAGCCCGATGTGGGACTCGATTTCAGGACTCTGAGATCATGACCTGAGCCGAAGGCAGCAGCTTAACCCACTGAGCCACCCAGGCGCCCAAATTAGACTCTTCTTGGGGCCCCTGGGTGGCTCAGTGGGTTAAGCCTCTGCCTTCTGCTAAGGTCATGATCTCAGGATCCTGGGATCAAACCCTGCATTGGACTCCCAGTTCAGCAGGGAGCCTGCTTCCCTCCTGCCCCTGCCTGCCTCTCTGCCTACTTGTGATCTCTGTCTGTCAAATAAATAAATAAATAAAATATTTTTAAAAATAAATAAATAAGTAAATTAGACTCTTCTTTTCATTGACACAGATCAGAAAATCTAAGGAACCTGTCCTATATTTCATTCATGGGCAAGAGTAGAGTAAATCCAAAAAGCATAGTTTGGAAGGGACAATGAAAGAGAGACTAATGTTCCTTACATTTAATTATTGTCTATTGAATTCAACTAGTTCAATAAAGTGTTTACCCATTTGATGATAATGTTTTACTTTTTACTTGAAAATGCACTCTGCTCTTTAGGAAGATAGCTTAATGAATTAAATTGGTGTCTTTTAAAAAAATTATAACTTCAGTAAAAATTGTCCTTACTTGGGGCATCAAGACAAGTTACTGATTCCAGTGCTGTTTTCTTTTCTTGTATTTTCTGGAGACGAATGAAAAACAAAAACAAAACCTCCTTTTTTAGTGTCCTAGTAACTACAATAAAAAAAGCCAAGCATTCATGGCCGATTGAATGCATGAGTAGTAGTTCCTTTACAAGTGAAAGAAGAAAAGTTCAATCAAGCATGACTGCCACAGTCTCCTTAATATGCTTGTAAAATGTACTGAGCAGACACCATGGATTCTGATTGCTAAAGCAGATTGAAGTTGAAGTAATGTGGGTATGAGAGTTTCCACAGGAAAAAATACAAAACCATTATACAGGATGCTACCGAAGCCATGCGGAGTGAAGGAAATGCAAACTTGAGAGTTAGATCTTTGAAGGTCGGTGCACCTGCTGTTTGGCATAACTGAGATGGTATGTCGTATTTCACACATAGAGAATGATCAAATGCAGATAGATATCTTTTCTTAAAAATGCATTTTAAAGAAACTGAGAACACTACCTTTTTAGACAGAGAAACAGGATATATGGATATCTCTCTCTCTTTTTTTTTTTTTTAGATTTTTTAAATTTATTTATTTGACACAGAGAGATCACAAGTAGGCAGAGAGCAGGCAGACACAGAGAGAGAAGCAGGATGGGGCTCAATCCCAGGAACCTGAGACCATGACCTGAGCCGAAGGCAGTGGCTTAATCCACTGAGCCACCCAGGTGCCCCTCCCCCTTTTTTTTCTAAAGTAAGAACCTCAGACACTGATGGCATAGAAGTTGCTAGTAACCAATGTACAAACTATCCGTGATGAATGACCCTTTAAATCCCGTGTCCATTTGTGGCGCTCTTAGATATAGAGACTGTAACTAGTTAGCACCTTCATTGTCAAATCTACCAAAACTTTTACATGAAATGCTGGTGCATTCTTATCCTATGTTCCCTTTCCTCCAATCTATTTTTAATTATCTGGTTTTGGGGAAATGATTGAATTTGTTTATCTAACACAAAAGAGGTAACTTACAGTTAAACAAAAAAAAAAATTAAAAAAACAAAAAACAAAACAAAACGAAAAACAAAAAAAATGAATCTTCGCTAACATTGGCATCCGTAGAAACTGGAAGGATGAATTGACTCAATTGTCCATTTTGTTTCCCAAAGCCCAGAGGCATCAAATTATAAATACCGAAAACTTTTATAAATCCCTCAAAAAGCTGGTGGATTAGTCATAGCTATTACTTTAAGTTACCATCTACAAATGTACATACCCTGAAATTTCTGCAGATTAGACTGTGTACTTCTTTTGGGTAGGTGGAGTAGAAGCGTGATTAAAAGAGTGGTGCCTAGAATCATATGTATGTATGTGCTATCAACTGCTACATTGCAATTAACTTCTCTGCATCTCATTTTATTCAGTTGATATATTGGCATAAAAATAGTACCTTCCCGCAGGGGTTGTTTTGAAGATTATATGAGATGAGGAAATAATTTCATTCTTCTCTGCTTCAATCCCTTCAGTGATTTTCCATTGCCATCCCAATGACTCCTGATAAAATCCCCAAACCTAGACATGGCCCATGAGGCCCTATGTGACATAGGTGCCTGTCCTTTCAGCCGCGTCCTGTCTACTCTACCTACATCCTTGCTCACTATATGCCCGAAAGACCTTATTTCAGTTCCTCCAAAGCTCCTACTTTTGCTGCCTCTGAGGTTTGACAAATGCTCCTCTTTGCCAGGAATCGATTTCAGTCCTCCCCCACACAAGCTCCGCACACACGGCTCACGCCCACCCAGCCTTTACTTCTCAGTTGAAACGTCACTTGTTTCAAGAGGACTCTTCTGATTAACTGGTCAAAAACCATTCCTCTCCCTTTATTTTCTTGCAAATAATCTTGTTCATTCCTTTTTCTTTTTCTTTTTTTTTTTTTTTAAGATTTTACTTATTTGACAGAGAGAGACACAGCGAGAGAGGGAACACAAGCAGGAAGATTGGGAGAGGGAGCAGGGAGCTCTCTGTTGAGCCGGGAGCCCTATGTGGGGCTCGATCCCAGGACCCTGGGACCATGACCTGAGCTGAAGGCAGATGTTTAACAACTGAGCCACCCAGGCACCCCAACGTTGTTCATTCGCAATACCAAAAATTTTGGGAGGGGGTACCTGTTTGAAGTGAATGGAAAGGTAGACAGGAATCAGGCAGACAAGGAATCAAATATTACTTGTAGTCAATATGTCAGGTTCTGGAAGCTATGAATATATTTAAACCTCCCATAGGTGTTACAGCTTGGAAGAGCTGCACAGAGTTCCCTGATGGCAGCCCACACTATAAGAGAGAGGGGATGAAGGAGTGGGGTTCATGTGACCAGGACCTTTTTCCAAATATACCCAGTAAATAAGATACTCCACTAGCACAGGGCAGTATGTAAGGATGAGGAATGGGGGCAAAGAGAGGCAGTAGGGTTCAGAACTCCCTCTGCTTGAAGGAAAGATTGGTAGTAGGGGAAGAGCATTTCCTCCATTCTCAATTACAATTTATTAACATAAAGCTCATGCAGTGACCATTTTTGAGGTAAAATATAGATAAATATCAGCAAATTCATATGGTTTAAAAATAATCACTCTAGCATATGTTGTGTACACCTGTAAATATGTAAATGCATATATCTGCCTGCATAGATATACTATGTAGTGTATGGAATATACATACACTCTACTATGTGTTCTATATGTAAATGTATAATAGTACATGCATGTGCCATATATACATGCGTATTTGTGTAATAATTTGTGTAATATCTTCCTGTGCTATCACAGTGCGAGCTCAAAAAGATAGTGAGACATGTCTATGTTTATCTCTGCATCTCCGTGACTCATCACATCTTATAATATCCACAAAAATTTAGTTGAATGAATAACAGTTACAAAGTGTTTAACATGTTCTTTAACTTACTTTAAGAATGCAGTAGATACTAGATTAGGCTGCTGCTGCTTCTGTTGATAAAACATTCTTAATATATCAGGTACTGACTTTTGACCTGGGCTATATGTTTCTAAACATATAGCTTGCCTCATAGGCCACTCATATAGCTTGTCTCCCACTGATCATAATTTCAGGCAAGATCCCATAGTTGCAATCTTCACAGCTCCTAAGTTACAACCTCAAGGAGAAACAGGGTGAGTGAGACTCTTCCAGATGAATAGAATGTCTATCCTGTCCAGAAAGGGCAGCTGCATTTCCAGTCAATTCAGACTTGCTTTGTGGGAATGAGTTCAGTGTTATCAGTCATTCTGATTTTTCAAAAGAAGCTGAAAATCCATATTTTAATATAAAATCTTCTCAATTTGGGAAACTAACAATTGCTAAGCTCTAAGCTTCTGAAAGATACTTGGAGTTCATGCTGCCCATAGTTAGTTAGTTTGTGACCTTTGCTTTTATGGCAGTTGTCTTGTGGTATGAGGTTTTATCAATCCCTTCCTTGTTTTTTGTTTACCTTTTATATGGGTGTTAGTCTGTGCTTTTCAAATTAAGTCTTTAATAGTTTAATTTCATTGCTGTGTAAGGGATCTATTTCTAGCTGTTGTTTTTGTATTTCTAACCTCTCTACCTTTTCCTTCTTTAAATCCCTCCCCCCTTTTGTTTCTTGAAGTCAGAGAGCTGTCAAAGTTAATTATATATTATAAGGGTAGCATTTTTAGCAAAAAGGAAAAAAAAAAGGAGCTATACAAGCATTTTCAAACTATAGCACAGATAGAATTTTCTGGCATGTTTAGTAAATGGAATTTTGGAAAGATAGGAGAACAATTGACACAAAAAGTGAAAGTAATGATTTTATACTCAGTGAATGTATTTCATCTGTGAATCCACTGGGCAATAATTAGTTTCTCTGGAATTCCTTTTAACAATAATTTTCCCTTAAGGAACTTTTTTTTCATAGAAAAATAAAATTAGATATTTATGTTAGCAGTTGTAGAGACTACTGGAAGTCAACAACGCTAAAATGCAATCATTTTAGGATACACAAATCTTTCTTAAAACCATGAGAAAAAAAAATCACTATGACCTAAATAAGACATAATACAAATCACTTAGAATTTTTATTATATGCATATGTGAAAATGCTCTTCGATAATTATTTAGATGTAGATTTTGATCTAATATCACACTGTTCTCTTTCCTTGACTTTTTGCCGAAACGTAGTGTAATCTTTTTAAAGACATTGGAGATGACGGTTAAGCTCAACATGTGTTGCTCTGTCCATAATGATGACAATATAAACACATGTGGTCAAGTTCACGAACATGCAGACAATTACAAATTATAGTATGACCACTGCCTGGCCAACCGCAGGTCATCTAAAGATGAATCCCCATTTCAGAAGTAGTAAACTGTAAAATACATATCAGCATCAATGAAATGCTCTAGTCTCTACTGCCTAAATAAGTTTCTGAAACATTAGTTTTATAGGAAAACTTATTTTTAATTTTATAGTTTATTTTTAAGGGTTTATTTGTTCATTTGAGAGAGAGAGAGAGAGACAGACAGCAAGCATGTGAGTGTGGGGGGATGGAGGGCCGAGAGAGTGAGAGATAGAATCTTAAGAAAACTCCGTAGGAGGCCTGCATGGGCTCAGTCTACCTGAGCCAAAACCAAGCGTCAGCTGCTTAACCTACTGAGCCACCCAGGCACCCCTATTTTTATTTTTTTTATATATTTGAAATTTTCCAGTCTAAAATATAAGTTGTATACAGGGTAGCAAGAGAGACAAAATTCTCATATAAGATTACATTCACAATTTTTATGAGTAAAGTTTTCTTTGCACAATTGAGGTCTTTAGTTAGAGTTGGGTATCTGTCTTCTCTCCTGTGAGATGCAAACCCCTAACGATCATGTACTCTTTCAGACCACAGGAGAACAATGAAGGCTTTGAGGAGATAAGAATTCAGAGGTTTGTGGGGACCGCTGATTTTAAGGCTGACCCCCCAATTTGCTTCTGTCATTCATCTTTCTTTTTCTCTGCTGCCACCAGCTTTATTCAATCCTTTTGCCAATTCATATAGTTTATAGGAAAATGTATATTCACTTTTAATGATTTCTGAAAATCTTTTATTTTATTTAATTAATTTTGTTTTTTTAAGACTTTATTTATTTATTTGAGAGAGACATGGAGAAGGAGAGCAGCAGAGAGGAGCAAAGGGAGAGGGACAAGTAGACTCTGCCCTGAGTGCAGACTCCATGCAGGGCTCCATCCAAGGATAGTGATATCATGACCCGAGCTGAAATCAAGAGCAGACACTTAACCAACGTAGCCACCCAAGTGCCCCCAAACTTATATTTTGAAAAAAGTTATTTCCACAATCTCATCAATGTTTGGCCAAATTTAATTGACCGAGTATTTGATGTTTCTCCTTTGCGTACTTTACCGTAGACGTCCATTAGGCAGTTCCCTTATGGTGAGAAAGTTAATAAAACTTTCAAAGCAACTCTTAAAGCTTATATAAAATATCAAGTATTTAACGTAATGAATATAAGTATTTCCTCTTAATAAAACAAACATTTATTCAAGGCCCTATGGTGGCACTTCAGGGAATTCAAATAGCAATAAAACATTCTAAGTACCCTAAAGGCCAGGCAGACGGACAAGAGTACTCCAGTAGAAGTAATGAAACTTCAGGGAACACAAATAGTAATAAGAAAAGCTCCTCAGTGCCTGTAATACAAAATCCCCTAACATCAGTATGCCAGTAGTGGTAAAAACAAGGGTCAATGGGAAAATCCAAGAGAGAGTATTGTGTATTTCGGAACATAAGGCACATCATTTTTGCCCCCAAATCAGGCATCAGAAAAGATATCCTTCGGCCAAAACTTTAAAAATCTTCTTTGAGGGGCATCTGTCTTCAGCTCAGTTCATGATCCCAGGGTCCTACTCCGCAGATTCCCTGCTCAGCAGGGCAAGTCGACCTCTCCTTCTCCATCTGCCTCTCTCCTTCTCCACCTGCCTCTCTACCTGTTCATGCTCTCACTCTCTCTCTCAAATAAGTAAATAAAATCTTAAAAAAAATAAAAGTCTTCTCTGAGGAAGAATTCTTGGGGAAATTACAGACTTTGAATTCACATTATCTGGGTTCAAATCCTTTTCTCCTTACTGTACTTAGATGAAATAAACTCGTTGTCTCTGTTTTTTTCACTGGCTAAGAAAGGATATAATGATAGTATGTACCTTCCAGACTTGCTACAAGGATTGAATGTTAAAAAGGTATAACAATGCCTGGTACCTAGATTCTATGTATTACAGGATTTTGACCCTGCCACCATTATTATCCTAATCCAAACTGTAAACTACCCGAACTACTGAAGTTGGGTGTGGGGTGTGTAGCCTGAAACATCCTCAGTCAGTCATAGTTTAGGATAACATACAAAGGTCATCTGAGGGAATTGGTTTAAAAATCAAATGGGTGAAGATATTTAAAATAGATTAAGTAATTATGTATGGAGATGTGACTTCACAATTGTAAGTGTCCTATGTTAGTGCAAGCATCCTTTTAAAAAGCATTCAAAAAACAAAAAAAAACCCTGGTTTTTACAAATGGACATATTTAAGATGAATGAATGAGAAAAAAAAAAAACTTCTTTATATAATGCAGGTGGAAACCTGTGGTTTGTAGTAACATCCCTAGTGACAGAAACAAAAAAGGATTCAGAAAGTTAGATTTAAAAAAAAAAATTAGGGGCACCTGGGTGGCTCAGTGGGTTAAAGCCTCTGCCTTAGGCTCGGGTTGTGGTCTCAGAGTCCTGGGATTGAGCCCTGCATTGGGCTTTCTGCTCAGCAGGGAGCCTGCTTCCCCCTCTCTCTGCCTGCCTCCTCCTCTCTCTGCCTGCCTCTCTGCCTACGTGTCATTTCTCTCTCTCTGTCAAATAAATAAATAAAATCTTTTTAAAAAAATTTAGACACAAGTGAAAATAATATGCTTTAAAAAAATGAAAATAAAACGTTGATGATTTAAAATGTGGCTCTGGTGATGCCGTTATTGATGTCAAAGTTGTATGCTAAAATGTGAATAAAATTATTTTATAAAATATGAATGGAACAAACTGTTTATATGTTAATCTATAAATTTATTTTTATATTTGCTTATCTAAAATGAATTAAATACCGTAAATAGACATATGCCTATTTTATCTATATTCCTAAAGTTTTATATTTGGAAAAAATAATATTGGGCTTTCCTTTACAGAAAAATAGAATACTTTAAACTCTGTTGTGTGTATGATTCTGGGTAGCATAGATTTGGAAAGGCTTAAGAGGGAGGTAGGATTTGAACCCAGTTTTGAAGAATAATTGAAGTAAAAAGAATGGAACAAAATTTACTATGGGACTACTATTTTCTAGGTGTCTTAGACAAGCAATTAAATTAAATTCTCGTAGGTATTATTATTCCCATTTTACAGATGGGGAAATTGAAGCTCAAAAAATTTAACGAGTCTTTTCAAAATACCACAACCGACATGGACAGGCTTCATTTCCAGAATGGCCTTTTCAATTCCAGCACTGTGATTTCCCTAAAAGGCAATCCAGTGCAGAGGGTGGATGCCGGAGAAGACTGGTTTGGACTTCTCTTTTCTTTATTTCCTAACTGATGTAAATTACTCAACCTCTCTTTCTTAAGCTTCTTACCACAGGGATAACAACACTGTCTCTTTAAGGAGCTGTTGAGATAATTCAGTGAGCTTTTACAAGTTCTGGGAATAGCAAGTGACACCTCAATACTCTATGGGAGTTAGCCTCCAAGATGTAAGGAAAAGGGGGAGGAGGGAAAGGAGGGAGAGGAGGAAAAATTTCCACTCTGTCAAATTACCTCTTCCAAAAGCAGAGTGTATTCTGGGTAGGAGGAATAGGAGGAGCAAAGACCCAAAATCCGGCAAGGGACACAGCTTAGCCTTCTGTCTGACTAAAAACTGAGGAAATAAGGGTGGGACTAGGTCATTTTGGAATAAATCCAACCTAGATGGAAATTACTGGGAATATACACTCCAATGGCCTTGGCAGTAAACAGATATCATACCTCAGTTTTTATGAAGTTAATTTTCTCACATACTTTGCTTCCTGAATGCCTCTCTGTAAGGGCTGCTAAGTAATTTATAGTGTATGAATACAACCTAGACATATTCAATTTATACACTATTGATCACTTAGCCTAAATCTGGATTAAGCCTATTTTTATAGAATTGGAAGAAGTTCTGACTTATAGAGTTGTTTTATACATACAACATGTATTTTAGATGTTTGGCTGGAATCTGATATGATGAATGAACAATTAAGAGAAGAGAACTTTTGACAGATTTCCTCAGATACCTTTTATTTTTCTTCATACATTAAGGTTCTTAAAACCAGAATGTATTTTAAAAACAATGTATACATTCAGCGTGGGACCACTGTTTTTCCTTTACTTCCCAGAGTTATTCTTAAATCATTGGTGTACCTTACAGCTCTTAACTTTATTTCCCTTCAGAGAAGATTGTAAATCCAGAGGTTGTATTGTATTTGCTACTACTGTATCCTCAAATCATCAGGCAATAAGTGTTCAATAAATTTTTTAAACAATAAATGACTGAATAGTAATCAAGGAACTAAGATACTGTTGCAAAGACACGCAAGGTCCCAATTAGTTTATAAAATCTACCCGGAGAAGTAACCTGAGGCCAAAGCAATGCTTGGCCTTCTGAGACACACCATTACTAATGTTTCTGTTCATTTATAACCTACCTTGCTCAGAAAAGGATTGATGATGGCTTACAAAAATAAAAATAAATGACGATTATGTGAGAGCTCTTGAAGAGAAAGAAAAAAAAAAAAAGAACAAAACCCAGATTAAGATCCTCAGATGAAGCCGGGAAAGCCACATAAATACAATTATATGGGAATCCAAAGAAAAGGATGCTTGAGGTTCAGATAATGTCAAGAAAATTTTCTGGAAACGGGGTTTGTTATTATGCGGTATTCATTTCGAAGACATGGAGATTTGGTGTCTCTGGAGCTTTTTAGAGCTGCTTCAGAGTCTTCCAGGCAGGAGGGGGCTTTTTGGTGGGAAGTATTTTGAAGAAGATGACGCCTACCACCAACCTGGGCTCCTGGGAAGGCTTCTACATGTTGGACCTCACCAATTATCTAATTTTTATAATAAGCTCACCACTTTCCCTAATTGCTTCACTTTCTTCAACAGGTACAGTGGAAAGATAAGGATAGTTCATCATTCAAGGGAGAGATTTTCAGGTACAGTCTGTGAAGAGATGTTTATTAAAGAAAAAAATAAAGGATTTGGCCTTTGAACTCACTGGCAAAAAAGTGGTATTAAGTTTTGGGAGATATCCAAGTGGGTGTTTTGTCCTCCCCCCCCCCCCCCCCATATCCCCTTTCTTTTGCTGCCTCCGTGTTATCACTTCCAGGAGCACAATGTCAATGTCCAACTCCAGTGGGCGATGTCTTTCCAGGATCTAACCATCTCAACTACCAGAAGGACGGGGGCATCCCTCCCCTCCAGGTGAGAAAGACAAAAAGGGGGGGGGTTAGAAAATCAGGGAGTAGGCTGTGTTTCTCAGGGTTAAGAGTTCTGATCTAAATAGACAATCACTGCCGTCCCTTCAAGTTGTGTCGGCTTGGCCAAGTTGCCCTGTCTCTCCGACACTTCAGTCGGAAAACAGAGCTATTAATCCCTTCCTTACGCACACCCTGTGCAGGAGAATCCTACTGGGCTCCGACTAATCTGCTCTGAGCTTGGCAGGCAGATTCCCGGGCCCACTGAATGCACCTTTACCAAGTAGCTACCTGGGAAAACCAGCGCCCTAGATGAGTCTTGAGTTTGGGAAATGCTGAGGTAAGGAGGAAAGTACTTAGAGGGATACTAGCAATCAGCGCTGGTGAGGTTCCGCCCATTTGACCAGCACCCCCTTTCTCAGAGCGCAGGGGGAAACCCAGGGCGGGCGGGGGCCGGGAAGGGTCACCCGCATCTTCCTCCTGCGAGGGTAATGCCCTCGCCGATCTTCGCCCCCGGACGCGCCCCCGCAGGTATCCCAGCCCCGCCGGCCCGGGAGCCTCGCGGCCGAGGTGCGCCAGGTGGCGAGGGTGCCAGGCGCGGCCAAGTGGCGGCGGACTGAGTCAGCCACCCTGCTATGCTGCGGAACCAGGGCGGCCTGCTCCGCCGCCCCCGCCGCTGAGCCCCGGCTGCCCCCGCGCGGGACGCCGGCCGCCGCCCCCGCGGGCGGAGAGGAAGCGGCCGAGGCGCGGCGCGAGAGCACCTGGGGAGGCGCCGGCGGCGGGCGCGGCGCTTCCGGAGCTGCGCGCGGGCTCGCGTTCCCCGCGCTCCCCGCCTCCAGGTGCGGCGGCCGCGGCGCGCCCGCCCGTGTGACAGCGCCGCCCGCGCGGCCGCCGCCCGGCCCCAGACGCGGTGCGGGCAGCCGGCGGGGACCGGGGAGGAGGAGGCCCGGCGCCTGGGACCGACGGTGAGGACCGAGTGAACCGGGCGGAGAGAGACGCCGGCGCCGGGGCTTCCCCGCCCGCCTCGCCTTTCCCAGCTCGGCTGCCCGCGCGCCAAGGCGAGTACCGGGGGCCGCGGGTGGGCTGGGCGGCGAGGCCGGGGCGGGGCCGGGCGGGGGCGGAGGGGACAACCGGGAGCCCGGCCGGGGCTTTTCGGCACTTTCCGGGTAAATTTCCAGAGCGCAAAGTGTTTGGCTCTGGTTTCTGCCCCTTGGATTTCCCTCCCGCGTGTGGGCGTCTAAAAGGAAACCAGAAGCGGGTAAGTGATATAAGAACTCCTTACTAATGTGATTTGACCCGGGAGGGTGAGAATCCGCACAGACAACCAGGCACCTCCTCCAGCACCCCGCACCCCCAAATAAAAAGAAGCTGCCCCTTAGCGAGTTTCAGGCACCACGTTATTTACTCGGTGGAGGTAATGAGTTTGCTCGGGTCTCTGTGCTCCCCCGCACCCTGCTTGTTACACACTTTAAGAGGACAGGCTTGTTAATTAACTTTAATCACAGTCATTTGGCCTCCACCTGCCCGAACCCAACACCGTACCCGGGGACCTGTCGGCAGTGAGTTTACTAGATTGATCTTTCTCATGTTGTTTTGGAGACAAGTTTCTCGGGGGGAATGGGTGTCCATCACATTGAGTGAAGTAAGTTCGCCCAGGCTTGTTTTCTTAAGACACTTTCCTCATCTCCTTTCGGCGATCTGGAGTTATTTTGATTTGGGGGAAGGCTAAGTGAAATATTGTGAACTATGTCCTTTGATAATGAGAGGAAAAAATAGACTCATGACATTTTAGGTTTTTGCAAGTTTGTGTAGTAAAAGGAACTTTTTTTTTTTTTTGAAAGGTTGTCCTTGAAGTAGACTGCTCCGTGGATTATATCCTTCTGGTTAAAAAAAAAAAAAAAATGTATTTTAAAAGAAACTATTTTTAAAAGTACGTTTAATCGGATGTCACTGTGATTACCAATAATAGTATTGTACTTACAAGCTCAGTATTGATTTCCCCCGCACTTAAGCACTCTACACCCGCATGAGTTTATGGAACTTTGCCCATAAGTAATTGGAAGATGAAGTTTTGGCAGTTTTAAAAAGGAAGCTAACTTTTTTAAGGTGGGGAAATCCTCTAAACTTTTAGTTATGATTTTTATAGACTTACAAGAGAAATACTGAGGGAAAATTCTCATGACACGACACTTGAACCGTGTTTAAAAAAGAAGAGTGAAATGGGTCATGGAACTAAGTTGGAGCCTAGAGTGGAAATGTCTCCCTGGCTCCTTTTTAAACATATAGTTAACAGATAGACATTTATCAGATAGACATTTAAAGTGGGTCCTAACCCCACCAGTGTTTTATATAGATTTGGTTTGTTAGTACTCAGAGGTTTATTTAAATTAAAATGTATCTAGGGGAAAGTCAATTGACTTGTTAAAACTTACTTATGTGGGTGTGTGTTTGTATTTTTTTCTGTCCTCTCTAAACCTGTTAGATTTTATATGGATTGCCCATGAAAGGAAAGTTGATTGTGTGTGTGTGTGTATTTTTTTTCTCATGGTATATATAAAGATAAACTCTTAATCATCTAATATCACAACAAGCTTCCAGCAGTGACTCACAGATTAATGCTTTTCAATTCAAATACTCTTAGTTACTGTGGTTAAGTGTAGGACACAGATTACAATAAATTGTGATTTTATTTTTAAAGATTAAAAAAAAATTATTTGAGAGAGAGAGCACGCAGGAGGGGTGGCAGGGGTGGGGAGGAGGGGGATGGGCAGGGAGAGAGAGACAAGCAGACTCCCTGCTAAGCAGTCTGATAAGGGGCTCTATCCCAGGCCCCTGGGATCAAGGCCTGAACAGAAGGCAGACACTCAACAGACTGAGCCATCTTTGTTCTGCTGAATTGCAATTTCCTTGGAAACTTTTAAATTAATATTATGGAACTATGAAGTTTTAAAAGCCCCAGGACTCCAAGTTCTAGACTTCGTGATATCCAAGAAGTATTTTGTTTTGTTTTGTTTTGAATTTCTCCCCCACCTTCTTCAAACTTTGAGAAAGTTTGGTGAAAGATGTTTTGAAATTGCCAAGTATTATGATGGTCTTCGCTTTCATAGCTTTCTTTTAACAAGAGGTTTTTTTTTTTTTTTCTCATTTATTTATAGACTCATTTATTGGATCCAGTCTTGGCACTTACTAAACTGAGGGATATTTGGAATTATTTGTAAAATATTAATTATGTAGAGAACTTTTCATTAATATTGGAAATATTTCTTAGCTTTGACCAAATGAGAATTGGTGAGAATTAGTAGCTATGAGATGTCTTTTTAAGCTTTACTGTGAAGACCTGGACCCGGGTAGTTTGTCATTTTAGTTTATCTTTTTTTTTTTTTTTTTTTAATAGTATTGGCCAGGTTAAACATATAATGATAGTTAAACCATTTTGCTTGCTTTTTTCCTTATTTGAAGGAATAATCAATGTTATTCTCTTTATAAGATCTTTTCTAGTTTAAGTATAACGTATTTGTTTACCCATGCTATGGAGGGATAAAAAGGAATCCTGATCTGGGTTGTGTCTTCATTTGATCAGCTTCAAGAGTAAAAACTACTAGTGTAGAGGTGGGAAGAATTATTTTCCTCTCTGACACCATTTGTGTACAAAGGTGGATGGGTAGCTGAGGGCATACTGAGGAAAGGACTAAGAAGGTGGTGAACATGCCCTCATGTTTCTCACAAAAATGAGAGGCAATAAGGGACTCTCTATAGGTTATATTACATAGCTTTAGCAAAAGGAAAGAATGGGTAATCAATGTGAAGCTGGAGAGATGAGGAAAGAGCAGAAGAGAGGTGTGGTCTGCATGCCCATTATCAGGTGACTTAGGCTCATGGAGGTGGTGATGGTTAACAGTCATTGTCAAGTCTCTTTCACACTACCCTGATGAAGTCTGGAGTCTTTACACTGTTACTCAAGGCCCTTCAGAGCCAACTCCAGCTTCCTTTTCTGGCCTCACCTTTCATTACTTACTGAACCTTAAGTTTTCTCCAGCTGTTCCCATCTCCTTGCTGTCATTACTGGAAGACATCTCCCTCTGTGCCCTCTTTATGGAGTTTCTTCTGCTTCAAAGAGGGCTGCCTGCATCTCCATTTCTTCTTACTCATCCTGAGATTCTCTTGCCTAACCCCTTCATGGATCGTTCCATCCTCAAAGCTCTGAATGGCTGCATATTTCACTGACTTTCATGGATTTAATTTGGGGTTTTTAGAGTTCCCCGACACTCATGAAAAATGATGGTTCTACTTCTTTATGTTATTAACAATAAAGCGATATTTAAAATGTAAGCCATATGAAAGACAAAGTCACAAAATTAGATTTTTCTTAGTATTATTTAAATGCTTTTTGGGGATATTATCAGAGTGTTCCAATTTCAGCATTCCTTCTTTACTGGGACTTAACTCAGGGGTAAAGAAATGGCTGTTTGCCTGTGTGCTACTTTCCTTTGCTTATAGATCTTTCTATACTCCTTTAGATTTTTGAACTCTTTGAGAGAAGATATCTCATCTTCACTTTCTTTGTGGCACTTGACACTGTTCTCAGATGAGGTAATAGGTAACCTTGAACTGCAAATATTTCTCACTATTATTACTCTTGGAGAGAGTAGTTAGTGTTCCTCAAATATTTATTGAATGAATAAATGTAAGTAAATGAGTCAGTAAGTTGGGAGACATTTGCTGAGATACCCTCTTTTCTTAAGAAAAAGAGACTTTGACAATAATGGAACCAATAGGAGTGAGCTCCCAAATTCAGCTGGAAAAGAGGTCATGGTGCTATTTATAAATGCAAAGAGAGGAAATGTTCACAGTAGGCTATTTTGAAACATCTGGTTGTTAGTCTAAAAATGCGACTCAAATTCAGAGAAATCGTGGGGTATATGTTTATACTAAAATTTTAGAATTAAAATATAATGTATGATAAAATGCACATAGCATTAAGTGTAAGTCATAAAATTTCCCTGTTGAACTGCAGCATCATGCTAGTTTTGACCTGAGTAAATGAAAGGTATGTTCAGTGTAGCATGAAATGGAATAGAATCCTGAAGAATGTGTGTTGGTGTTCTTATCAAGAGATCTAAGTGGTCTGGTTCTCCTTCTTGCAGCTGGCACCTGGCAGAAACAGCGGCCCCACCAGGGGCCCACAGGTGGGAGTTCTCCACTATGATGCAGGCTTTGGCTTGATGCCTTTTTACTGTCCCCACTTTTGTTCTTGTAGAAGCTTGGCAAGATGCAGCCTTTCTGGTTGCTCAAGAATTATGGCTCTCCTTCAAAGATCTGTGAATTAGAACTGAAAACAAGTTTCAAACGTTAGTCAGTTAACTTAAAAATCTAGATGGACAGCTCGAAAGAGAAAGATTTACTGACGCTAAGGAGATTATCCAGCACTTAACTATGAGATTATTACCTGAAACACCTAAAGCTAGGTACTACTTAACCTACTAGTAACTTCTCGTAATAAGTCAGTGAATTATCACTCCTAGCCTTTACCAGTTGTAGAAATGGATATTAAGTTCTAGATTTTTGAAAGAGTTGTATTTTTGATTTCACAGTAAATAATCAAAATATAATTTAAAACAGCCCTTGCTCCGTGATCCAGGCTACAGAATGCTTTTGCCCAGGCTTTGGCTATTTTCAGCTCAAACCTTTCCATCCAGCAGACACTAATTAAATGCTGATTGCTTGCCAGGGACTGTTATCTTTATGCATATTTACTTATTTCACTCTCAGAACAGGCACTATTGTCATTACTGCTTACAAATAGATGACAGTGGTGAGGCACAGAAAAATGAAGGAACTTTTGCAAGGTCATTCAGCTAGCACATGGGGAGCTACGATCACTGGTAATCCCTGTGCTCTGTGTCCCAAGTCTAGTTTTCAGGTGAAATCCTCATTCTCACTAATCTAACCGCATCTCTATATTGCTAAATTAACAAAACTGTATTTACTGCTGTTAGGTGCACTGTAGGTTTATTAGAAGAATAATTTACAGTGCTAATTTAAAGGCATGTAATTTTACCAGGTAGGCAGAAGAAAACCAGTCAAACCACGTGTAGTATACAGTATATGACCAAGTGCAAGATTGTTACAAGTGAGTGAATAATAATAGCCAACACTGATTGCACATTTACAGTTTATGTCCAGTACTGTTCCATATACCTTATATATTTTACTTGTTGAATCCTAGCGAATCGTTTTAATATGAGGTATGTTATCCTCATTTTACCGATGAGGAAACTGAACTTCAGGGCAGTTAAATAACTTAGAAGGATACAAGTTAACAAATGGGGAAGGCTGGTTTGGAATTCCAGTGGCCTGACTCCAGAGCACAGTGCTGCTGCCTGGGCAGAAGCAGGCATGGAGTAGGTAGGGAAAACTCATGGATGTGGTGGTCCCTGGTTGTAAGATTTGAATTAGCCTCTAAAGGAGAGGGAAAAAAAAGTCCTATGTATGTACAGGAAGTTCAGTTTGAATAAAAGCTGAGAAGTTGGTCCAGACCTTCTAGTCTCTCTCCCTAGCTCCTTGTTGTGCTGCACAAACGAAAGAAAACAAATCATGTAACATAAAATTTGCCATCTTCGCTATTTCTGAGGGTACATTGGGGTAGTAAGTAATTTACATTGTTGCGAACTAGATCTCCAGAACATTTTCATCTTGTAGAACTGAAATTGCACACCCATAAAACCGCTCCCCCCACCGCCAGCCCATTCCACTTTCTGTGAATTGTTCTACTTTAGATACCTCATGAAGTGGAATCCTTCCGCATTTGTCTTTTTGTGACTGCCTCCTTTCACTTAGCATCTTGTCCCCAAGGTTTATCCATGTGGTAGAATATTGCTGAACTTCCTGTTTAAGACTGCGTAGTATTCAATTGTCTGTGTACACTGCATTTTGTTTATCTGTCAGTCAGCATTCAAATTGTTTGCACTTCTTCTTCTGCTTCACATTTAAAGTTAAACTTTTATGACCCTATTGTTCCAGACGGTACCGTCTGGAACAATCCTTCAGTACTTTCTATTCTAGCCACACTGTCCTTGTTTTTACCATCACTGTTGACTGTTCTCATGGACGGTGACTACTTACTTTGGTTATATTTGATTATTTGATTTTGACTTCATACTGTGGTGGTATATAGTGTCACAGTAGCTGTCTTTCTGCAGTGATCAATGCAAAATACATGTTCATCAGCTACATTTTAAGTTACTGTTGCTGTATACAGTAATTTCAAAGATTTTTCCCATAATTTATGTCATTTTGTCTCAAAATCTCACCCTAAGTAAAGGTAAATGAATGCAGGTTTCCATATGTAACCACTTGCATGGACACACACACACACACACACAAACTGAAAAGATATATAACACTTGAGCTTATAAGACATGGTATATTGAAACAGGGTTTTCCCAGTGACTGTAAGTGCTTATGCATAGCTAGAGAGTCAAAAGAGAGGAAAAACATGAAGTGCTTGGTACCACTCTATTGTTAAATCAGTTATGTGACTATTAGGGGGCATCATGGTTAGCAGCACAGATCACGGAAACTGACCCTTAGAATTCTGGAATCTATCCACTGTTTATCTGCTGTGTAGCTTTGGGCATGGGACTTTCCTCCCAAGGCAGCTTTGAGGATTAAATGAGATCTTACAGAGATGGTTTGCGAACATCTGTAAATATTGGTTATTAGTAGCGTGTAAGCCTGGGGGAAAATGAAAGAGGATGGCGGTGTTTTCATGGGTGGGGAGGAGTAGTGGTCAAGGTGGGGAGCATGGCAGGGAAGGTTAGGGCCTGCGGATGACCACAGTTAAGACAGATGGCCAGGTTGGGGAAACTGGGCTTCCTGTAAGGGATTTGGTGGAGGTAGTGTTGCCACAAGGTAACTATGTGAATGGGCGGTAGGAGAGAGGTGCTAAACAGCCGATTTTTTAGTATTTTGGCAGCTAAGCACTCAGCTAGAAAACTAAGGATTTTAGGCTTTCGACCCTTTGCAATCTGTCTTATAGTATGGGATGGAGTAATGTGACAACAAGCATATTTTCTCTAAACCACTTCCTCTTCTACATGGTTGTGGGGGAATAGTCAAATATCATCTTATGAATACTGGGAGTTAACATCTTGGTATTAAACATGAGTTTACTTGATATGCACATGCCATCATATGTATTTCTTGTGACTGTATTGTGTACTGAGGCAAGGTGGAATTCTGTTACAGCCTGTAGCCTGAACTAACTAGTTCAGTATGTTATCCATATGGTTTCTTAAAGGATTAGCTATTTCTCCACAGTAAGTTTATTCTCAACTCGAAGTCAGGGACATTTCCTTATCTATAGTACCAGTCATCCTCGGGGGGTAACTGCTTATTTGTAGAGATTTAGAGGACTAAAAATTGTATGTGAGGTTTCTACCTTGGTGATCATTGCAGGGTGTCCTAAATCAGTTTTCCTATCTACTGGTTTAGTCATTATGACCAGCGAAAGCATTTTTTTCCCGCACATTTCTGGGTTCTCCTTGGGAGATAGTTCCACTCCATTGGGAACCATTATTCTGGAATACAGTAAACTCTCATTGTTCTTCAAATCAGTAAGACTTGTATTGATAACCTTGGGAGTTTCATTATTCATGTGGCAGCCTAATTCCGTTTTTATTTGGTAGATATTTTGTAAGGTTCCTTTTGGGTTTTGTGATCCTGTGATGGTTAAACCTACTTGAACACATTTGTAGTTTCTAAATATTCTAAAGTATGTTTCTGATTTTAAAAAGTTGTGTTTTAAAAGATGGGTTAAGGGTGCCTGGGTGGCTCAGTTGGTTAAGTGACTGCCTTCAGCTCAGGTCATGATCCTGGAGTCCTGGGATTGAGTCCCACATCGGGCTCCCTGCTCGGCAGGGCATCTGCTTCTCCTGCTGACCTCTCTCCTCTCAATCCCTCTCTCTCTCCCTCTCAAATAAATAAAATCTTTTTAAAAAAAAAAGATGGGTTAAAGTTATGAACAAATTTAATTGTATGGTGCTACTTTTTTCCCCCTCTCATAAGGTATGAGAGTTAAGCAAATGGGATTCCAGAAATGGTTAGCACTGTGTACTTCAGTGACTTCATGGTTTTCAAGAAGTGACCTCTGGTTTTCAGTTGTTTGTTTCCTAGCTCAACTAGGGGATGTGACTAAGATCCACTCCACTGGTAGTGGATGGAGGGATGGGTGGTGGGGAGTGGCTCACTGAGGTGGTTTACCCTACTTGAGGCACAGGATCAGAATAGCTGTCCCAACTCATGAATTTTTAAAAGCCCCACTGGTGGATTGGAATGCTTCCACTGACCTCCTGCTAACCTCCAACTCCTAATTTGAAGATCTCTTTAAGTGGTTAGATGGATTGGAGAAATCTGTATGTGAATCCTGTCTCTGCTTCTGAGAAGTTTGGTGACCTAGACACAAGCTTTAACACTTTGGGTGTTTTATACTTTCTGTTTTAAATCATCTGAAAGCTGGGAAAGCCATTCAGCAAACATTTATTGAGTACCTACTATATGCCCGACAGTGTTCAAACATGAAGACTAGAGCAGTGAACAGTACACAAGATCTCTGCCCTCTTGAAACAGTCCATGGATACTAGGTTGTAACAAAGCCATAAGATAGAGTAGGAGTAAGGAATAGTGAGGCAAAAGGCCACTGGCATGCATGGTGGGAGTAGGGAAGGCCTCTCTGAAGTGGCCACATTTAAGCAGAGACCTGCTAAAGTGAGCCATGGGTGTTTGTTGAAAAAGCAGATTTGAAAGAGATGTGAGGGTGAGAAGTGAGCTCATGAGGTGGGAATAAAACTGAGGCCACCTTGATGGCAATTGAGTGATGGCTGTGGTCAGCCAGGGAATATGAAGTTGGAAAGTCCTATGGAGTGATTGTGGTTTGACTTTTCTTATAAAATGAATCCTCCCACCTGCTCTGGTGAGACTGTACTATTATATGTATGGGGGGGGGCACAGGACAGAATCAGGGATTTGAGTCAGGAAGCTATTGTAGTGGTCTGAGATGGACGAGATGATGGCCTGGATGAGGCTGTGAGCAGACGTGGTGAGAAGTAGTTGGTTCAGGATGGAGTATCCAGGTTGAACTCAATAAAATAATAAGATCTTATGTTATTAAGTGATATTCAAGCCCGGCATGGAGCAGGGAGTCCTAAATATTATTCCCTTTTATTTTCTCTTGAAAATTGGTCAGGACCGGATGGACAAACATGGAATCACATCTGTAATGCCCACTTTTTGTACATTCCCTGAACATGTACTACATACACATTGTGCACTATGTTTATAAACAAATGATTTGACTGGCATTTATGGGGCAGCTTTTATGGGTTGGGCATCATCTTGGCAGAGTTATTAGTTTATTATGGGGTAGTAAATAATAGGAGACAGCTTTTCTGTGTGCAGTTCTAAATGCTTCACAACAGACATATGAAATATGTATTATTATTTTTTTTTACAGGTTTTTATTTATTTGACAGATAGCACAAGTAGGCAGAGCAGTAGGCAGAGGGAGAGGGAGAAGCAAGCTCTCCACAGAGGAGGAAGCCTGACGTGGGGCTTGATCTAGGACCCTGGGATCATGACCCAAGCCAAAGGAAGCCACTCACCAACTGAGCCACCCAGGTGCCTCTGAAATAGGTATTATTATTATTACTTCTGTTTTCCTGATGAGGGGAAGCTGAGGCCCAGAAAGGTTAACTGTTTAGGCTCACAAAACTAATAAGTAGAGGAAGTAGGATTTGACTCCAGGTGTCCAGCTCCAAAATCTCGGTTTTGTACTTCAGTATCCTACTTCTGTAGGTTACTATGGAATGAATCGAATATGATTCAATGCTTTTAAGAGGTAAATGCTGTAGGAGTACAGAGAAGAGAACTTTTTGTTCAGTAGAGACCTTGTAAAGGAAGTGGCATTTGAGTTAGACTTCAAAGAATGGGGAAGATTTCAGCTGTGGGGAGATAGTGATGATAGGGATGGAAATAAATAATTATAATGATGGAAATGTATGTCTACTCAGGACTTAACATGGAGTAAGCACTGTTTTAACAATCTTCTTCAGTACAGTGGTACCCGTAAGTGTTTCCATTTTATGGATCTGGAAACAGGCACACAAACATATACCTGTGTTGGGGCATCTGGGTGGCTCAGGTGTTAAGCGTCTGCCTTTGGTTAAGGTCATGATCTCGGGGTCCTGGGATGGAGTCCCACATTGGGCTTCTGTTCAGCAAGAGGCCTACTTCTCCCTCTCCTACTCTCTCTGTTTGTGTTCTCTCTCTTGCCTTCTCTCTATATCAAATAAACAAATAAAATCTTTAAAATACAGAAAACAAACCCCCATATGCTTGTGTTTATACTGCTAGGACGTAGAAGAGGTGGGGTTTGCCTCTGACACCAGACTGATGGGCAGCGGGTTAGGAGGGGCATTCCATCCTAGAGGGGAGAGTGATGCGCTTAGGCTCAGGTGGGATGGTGTCAAGTATATTTGGTGAATGTGAGGAATTTAAACTTGTAAAAATTTCCTGCACATCACTGGTCATCTCTGGGGTGTGTTACAAGTACATATTTCTGGGCCTGTTATCAGCCATTATTACTGTACAGAAGATCCGCAGACCAGTATCATGGAGAACTACTGACCTAGATCATAGCATGTATGCCAGTGTGCCCAGGTGGAGGCCAGAATACAGAGGGCATTGATACCATTTTAAGGAGTGTACACATGGTAGCCTTTGATGGAATGGGCACATCTGTCTCTTTGCATATGACGTGCATATGGGGTAGAAGCCTCTGCAGAAAGAACTGGATCTGTGAACACCCTTGAGTGGTCAGACAGTTAAAAAGTCTGGTGACTGGAGGATGGAGTTGACAAAGTGCAGAGAGGATGGTAGGGCCTGTGGGGAGGGAGCCTCTTCCAAATCTTGAAAAGGAATCAAGTTCATGTTCAGCATATGGAATGACAGCAGAGGGGTGATTCTGGGTATTTGGTGTGTCTGTCCTTGATTCAGCTACCCAAGAAGTGTATGTATATACTCCAAGGGAAGGAAAGGGTATTGCGTATAAAACCTACATGCACGCACACCACAGAACTAACAAAATGGGGCTCTCAACCACTTCTATGCCTACCATCCTCCCCTATCTCTTAAATGTATCCCAAGCAAGTGCTCTGCAGAGTTCTAGGATTCCAGTTGTACGTGTATCTGAAGAAAGGAGTGATCCATTGTATTTTAAGAGGTTGAAAGGAAGCCTTCACAGAGGTGGTTAATATCTGCCTGCCTATTCAAAATTTTAAATTGGGCACAGGATTTTCCAAAATGTTCAGATTTGCAGGCAGATGGAACATATGCCAGAGGAACGGGGCGATTAAGCAGTTTGTTGTTTCAGGAATGATAATTAACAATAATGAGCTACAGTGAGCGATGATGCTGGTAGAATGTTTGGCACAGTTGAAATTGAGACTGGAGCTAGTCCACAGAACACCTACCTTGCAGTAAATAGTGGGAGGTACGGTATCTGCACATAATTGCTGTTTACGTCAATAGTAGCTGCCATTATTGTTGTTATTAGACTGACACAGGACTGTGATAGGACATGGTAACAAGCTTAGACTTTATCCTTTCGAGGATGAAGAGGGACATGCTAAATTTGGATTTTCAGTAGCTCACTGATAGCTCATCATCTCCATAGACCATGCTGAGGGATTTGTTTAGAGACTGTAATAATCCAGGCAAGAGATCTAATGAACATCTGAACCATAGCGGGGTAGTGTGGATAGAGGAGTGTATTAGTCAGTTTGGGCTGCTAAACAAAAATGCCACACACTGTTGGACTTTAGCAAAACAAAACAAAACAAAATTCTTTTTCTAACAGTTCAGGAAATGGGGAAGTCCAAAATCAGGCTGTTAGCCAGTTTGGCAACAAGTTATTTCCATTTGTGATGTAAAAATAAATAAATAAATAAATAAATAAGATAATATATGTATAAAATAATTGTATAGAACAAGAGTGATATATCTGAGTATTAGTTTTATATATAGTGTTGAGGTTTAAGCTTTCTTCTTTTTTTTTTTTTTTTTTTTTTGGTCTTGACATTTCTTTATTTTGACTGTGACAGAGGGACCCCTTATTGTCAAAGTCATATCCTGCCCTACATCTCATTTGTATTTTCTTTGCTTCTGCAGTGCTGTCTGAGTACAGTACGTGCTTTCCCTTTTTTCTCATACCTGTGTGTCATTGTTTGCTGATTTTTAAAGAGTCGAGGCAATGGCTTTTGGGTGACTGGCAGATAAAACTTGTGGTGTCGAAGTTGTGCCTTTTGTTTATTTATTTGATAGACAGACAGACAGAGATCACAAGCAGGCAGAGAGAGAGGGGGAAGCAGGCTCCCCGCTGAGCAGAGAGCCTGATGTGGGGCTTGATCCCAGGACCCTGAGATCATGACCTGAGCTGAAGGCAGAGACTTAAACCACTGAGCCACCCAGGCACCTCAGAGTTGTGCCTTTTGGAGAGCTATTTTGATTTGTGATTTCCAGAGACATTGTATCAACACTTTTTCAGATCAGTTACCTAGGTGAGGGGTGTCCCCTTTGGTTATTTCAGCATGTGTTATGCATGTTCTATACTTTTTTCTTTTTATTGAATGAAGCATAATATCCAGAAATGTGCACACATCCTACATTTTCAGAAACTGAACACAGCTGTATGAACAGCACCTAGATGAATTGACCTTTTAAAAAATTTAATGATGTTTTTTGGGAGAAAAATGAACCTATGTGAATCTGCTATTCATAAAAGAAAATGTAACCTTTAAACCTTTTCCTTTCCCTTTCATATTAGTTTATTTCCTGTTATCTAATGTGTTTAAGAATTACCTGGTCTTATCTTGTATATCAATATTGTACATAACATGCTATTGCATTTTTTTTTTTTAAGATGTTATTTGAGAGAAAGAGCACAGGAGCATGGTGAGGGGGAGTGACAGAGGAGAGGGAGAAGCAGACTCCCTGCCCCACCCCCTGCCTTGAGCAGGGAGCCGGATGTGGGGCTTGAACCCAGAACCCTGAGATCAGGATGTGAACCGAAGACAAGATGCCTAACCAACTGAGCTACACAGGCGCCCCAAATGCTACTGCATTTTTTAAATGGAAACTCTTGACCTGAAAAATAAGTTTAATTGTGCTTTTTAAGATAGTCTTTGAAGAGAGTGTATAAAAGAAGAAAGTTGTTTATAGCTAGTTACAGTTAAGAGAAATTATCTAAAATTTGGAAATCAAAAGAATGTACAGCATGTTCTTTCAGTGCCTTGTGTGGGGGTGTTGTTTAACAGGCCCACCCGAAGGGTGTTTAATTCTCATCTTGTGCTCTACTTTTTATTTACTGTTTAGTTAGAGCCCTGAACAGGGACGCTATCTGTTAGCTTACAGATTTTTGTCTGGTAAAGAGATAACCCCAAAGGTTGTGGTTTTATTTCCTTGCAGGACATTAACAAGTTTTTTAAACCTAACCCACCTATCTTAGTCTAACACTTAAAAAATAAGTCTTTTCTGATTGGCTGTCTAAACCTGTTCCCATAAATGCTCCTGGAACTAGCCTTACCATATTACTGGTTCCCTCATTAATTAATGGGTTGAATAAATTATTTGGCACATGGTCATTTTATATTTGTGGGAAAGTCATTTTTTACCTTTTTTGAAACTCATCATTGGATACTACCATGGCATTTCTCTTCTGTACTTTCACATTGTACCTAGGAATTGACTTCTGAGGACATGCACAGTAATGCCAAAGATTCTAAATTCTGAGGGAACTGAAGTAATTATCCTCATTTCTGTTGCGTTTTTTCCGAGAAAGTTTATAAGGTATAAAACTGGGTTTTAATAACTAAAACGCCCTATTATTATTATATATATTAATGTATATTAATATTCTCTCTTTCTCTCTCTCTCTTTTTATTTATTTTTTTTGTAGGCTTAAGCACATAAAACATTCACTGTGAAGAAAATAACATTTTGAGACATTTTTCTGTCACAAGTGGTAGAGGAAAAACCAGAAGTGCACTCTCCTATGTGTGTACCTCATTTTACTGCTTTTGATATGTCAGCTTAGTAATGAAGCCACCATTATGTCCTCAGTCAGTGAAGTAAATGTTGATATCAGAGATTTCCTAATGAGCATTAATTTGGAGCAGTACCTCCCACGCTTCCGTGAGTTTGGTTTGAATACTGTGAAAGACTGTGCAGCAGTGAATGATGGTTTGCTACACAAAATTGGAATATCACCTACCGGACACCGGAAGAGGATACTGAAGCAGTTACAGATAATCTTGTCAAAAATGCAAGATATCCCAATATATGCAAATATCCACAAAACAAAGAAGGACGATGAGACTTCAGAGGATCGCCACAGTCCATCTTCTGGTCAAAATACCTCCACAGAACTTTCCGATACAGGTGACATGCAGGTGTCTGGCCTGACGCGCTGGGAGACTGTCACCAAAAATCTTGATCGAAATGACATTGCAAATAGCCAGTCTCTTAAATCAGACGATGATCTGTCTCATCTTAAACAGAACTTTCCTGTCCCAGAAGAAGAACCACACCAGAATTTGAGTTCTTTCCAACATACTCTACTTGGTAATGAGAATATTAAAGCGGAATCTTTGATTACAGAGAAAACTACGGATTTCGCAGTTGAAGAACAACAAACAAAAAGATTTGAAGTGATCTCGGAAAACGCGAGCAAGCTTCCTGATGTAGATCCTGAATGCCTTTCTTCCCTCGGCTGTTCAATATTGGAGGCACATTCTGGAAATGAAACTAATGGTTTAACAGAAAGATCACCACCATCCCCATTCTTTCAATTTAAGGGAGAAATGGTTGTTAATGATTTGTATGTTCCGTCATCTCCAATCCTAGCACCTATGAGAAGCCGTAGCAAGTTGGTTTCAAGACCATCTCGGTCTTTTCTGCTAAGACATCGGCCTGTGCCAGAGATTCCAGGGTCAACAAAAGGAATTTCAGGGAGGTAAGAATTTTTATGGTGAACTGTATGTATTCAATTTGGGGGAATTTAGTTACCTTTAATACAGATTTTTAGTGTTTGAAAATTTGACTCATATTAATTTACCTACTCAACTAACATTTTTTTTCCTTCTTTTTAAACTAGAACATGCCATTTCTTTTACATATTGTTTCTCAGAGTCTTTTTTCAACTTATAACTGCCTGGGACTCTTTAGTTTTCTCCCTGTAATTGGGGGAAATTCCCTTTAATTTTACCTGGCTGTTCCTTCCCATACTTTCCCCTCACACCTGGTATTATATTCTTCCACGAGTGCAGTTCTCATATTGAAATTGCTGATTCTGTCTCCTTACTGGATTCTTTGTTCTTTGGCGGGGACAGCCTTTCTAATGTGTATATTTCTACTGCCTGCCACAATGCGTTGGCATGAATTAATAATTCAAGACACATCTGAGGAGCTCCTGCTCGGGTGCTGGTCACTGCGCTAGGTGCAAAGGAGAGAGGGAAGAATAAAGGCGCTTGAGGTGTAGTGTAGGAAACAGACATAAAAAACATGGTCACAGTGCAGTGTGAAAACCAGTTCACTCACACCAGAATTCTAAGGAGGGGCCCCCCAGCATGTTGGGTTCGTAGCCTTTGAGGTAACTGTCGGGCTTAAGAGCTGACTTAACAGCAGGGAGAGCTTTCATCCCTTTCTCAAAGTTACACCTAAAATAGTTGTGGTTTTCTCCAGGGTTGTGGTGGGATGTTTTTTTCACTAAAAGCTAACACTCGTCTCTCTGCTGGGAGTCCTGAGGTTGTTCAACTGTTAACTGCTGTGGTACTAAATGTGATTACGGATTTCCTGCACGGGCATTTCTTCAAGATCCTCCGTCCCTGCGTGCATCCACTCTGTCCCTACTGTTGGTCCTTTTGCCCTTGGGCATCTGTGGTGATTATTGTGCAAGATCTCGGTTGTGTTTGCAGGGGGAAGTGTGGTGGCTTAGTATTTGCCTAAGAAAATGTGGCCATTTATAGGACTGTTCTTCTAAGAACTTTTCAGTAGAGGGGCATCTGAGTGGCTCAGTGGGTTAAGCCTCTGCCTTTGGCTCAGGTCATGATCTCAGGGTCCTGGGATTGAGCCCCGCATCGGGCTGTCTGCTCGGCGGGGAGCCTGCTTCCCCGTCTCTCTCTCTTCCTGCCTCTCTGCCTACTTGTGATCTCTGTCCATCAAATAAATAAATAAAATCTTAAAAAAAAAAGAAAAAAAAGAACTTCTCACTAAAACATAAACTCTTTGAGGGCAGAGAACCTAGCTTGTTCGTCTTCGTCTTGACATCGTTAGTGCCAATAGCGATGTCTAGTCTTTCCTTGGAAATCAGTAGTGGTGGTGTCATTTATTAAACACTGTAGGTTTTAGTTTGGTTTAAAATTTCCCATGGATTATCTGAATCTCACAGTGGCCCTATGATACACGTCGTATTAATCACCCACTTTTTAATGAGGTGACTGAGGCTCAGTTCATTTTCTAGGATCACATGACTGGTAAACTGGGATTTCATTCCAATACATCAGACTCCAGAGCCCACACTCACTTTCTTAACCGCTTACTTAGTAAATATTCTTAAAAATGTAGATTGCATGTAGGAGATTTGAAGTATTAGTTACACAAGTGGAAGATGACTAATTTTTGTACGACACTTCAGTTTTAAAATGTTTTGCTAATTTTAAACAAAAGAAGGCAACTGAAAAGGGTTTGCTATGAGTACACACATTGGAAGTGTTTCTTTGCCAGAACAGAATCCTTTTGGGTGTTGGTAGGATAACTTCAGATAAGAAACATTTGGCTTAAGTTTTAAACAAGTTGTGCTATTTTTCATACATTTTTGAGAATCTTTTGGTGTTTATTCAGTTGTAAGTGTAAGCTGTGCATCATATGAAAGGCTTGTTATTAACATTATTTGTGTGAGTCTTTGAAGATGAAACTTGAAATAATGTTAAAATTATTTGTAAATAACTTAGTGCCAGTTGCTTCGGAGCCCTGCCAAATTACCCCTTGTAACCTTTCTGCTCTGATTGTGGCAGTAAATGGACCTGTGTATCTATGGTCCTCATATCATAACATGAGAAAGTAAACTAAATTATTTTCACACTGCACTGTGTTTTTCCTTGTGGTGCTGGCCTGAATTGCAAATAATAATTTTGCAAGATTTTAAAAATGTCATAATATGACTTTTAAACTGTGGATTCTATAACCTGAGATTGTTTGTAATCAAATAACATATAAATTATATTTTAGTACATTTCTCGAGGTACCAAATAAAAATATTTTTTGTGGACAATACTTGTAACCTAATTCCTTTACTAGGTAAACATTTTGTGTATCTGATAAAAGGTATAGATGTTGGATGTGTTACCCTGGTGTGAGGCTCGCCCTTTCTCTCTCTCTCTCCCTGAACACCAGTTCCTCCCCCTGCCTTTTCCCTCCTTTATCTGACACAATCGTCTCCTGGCCACATGGATTATCTTTGTCCTTTCCTTGAGTTTTCCCTGAATTCCTGCCTGCTCCTAGTCTTGGAAAGGCTGGACTGTGTGGGGATATGGACGATGAACCTCGAAAGCTTTTTTTAATCTTAAGGAGCCAGCTCTTCTCTTCTCAGCTTCCCCTGGAGGTCTCGCATAGAGGCCTCCGAGCAGAAAGAGTGCTAGCATCTTGCCCTTTCCCGGGGAGCCTCTGAATGCTTTGAGGGAAGCGGAAAAAAGCAGAGATGCGGGGAGGAGGATGGTACGCAGGGCTGCACTGTGGTCAGAGCACATCCGTTACAATTTCAGACTGAGGCACTGTATTGACTAAGGGCCCTTGACAAGTGTGAAATATAAACCCCGTCTCTAGGCTTCTTTGAAATTTGTATTGATAACAGCAACCGTAGATATTTTTCTTTAGTTCTACGTAGACATGAGATGAACATTAAAAGTGTCCCATTACATGGTAAAGTACCCACTACATGGGTAATACTTTAATGTTGAAATATACATGAGCAGAAAGTATACAAAAAGGTAATAAGCAATTGTTGGGTTCATTGAAGTGGAAAAATACGGGAATTCAACCTGTCTTTCTCATGTTCAAGAAAATTGCACATTTCACGTTATCGTGGAAAAATGCTTAGCAGTCCAAAATTTATTTTCTTTTAAAAATACCTTCTTATGAATTCTGTGAAAAAAATAGGCTGATTATTTCAGTATTTGCAAAGTTCTGACTTCATCTAAATAACGAATCAAAATTTACTTCATGGTTTGATTTATTCTTAGAGGATGATGATGTGTTTGCTCCATACTTTTTATAAGTAAAAAGACATTAGGTATATGCTTTTTAAATTTTTCACACACTGCTTTGTTTGCAAAAATATATAAAATTTTTAAGTTTTTGCTGAAACTCCAGTTAACAGATGGTGTAATATTAGTTTCAGTGTAGAATATAGTGATTTAGCACTTCCATACAACAGTGGTGCTCATCACAGTAACTGGCCTGCTCCTCAGTCCCCATCACCTGTTTAACCCATCTCTCCACCCATCTCCCTGTGGGTCACTAGCAGTTCGTTCTCTGTAGTTAAGAGTCGGTTTCTTGGTTGCCTCTCCTTCTCCTTTTATTCCCCTTCGATCCTTAGTTTTGTTTCTTAAATTCCACATGAGTGAAATCATATGGTATTTCTCTAACTTGTTTAGCTTATACTCTCTAGTTCTGTCCATATCCTTGCAAATGGCAAGATCTCATTCTTTTTTATGGTTGAGTAATATTCCATTGTACACATATGCACACCCCATCTTCTTTATCCATTTGTCAGTCACAGGACACTTGAGCTCTTTCTATAATTTGGCTTTTGTGGATAATGCTGCTATAAATAATCAGGGTGCATGTGTTCCTTTGAATCAGTGTTTTTCTATCCTTTGGGTAGATGCTTAGTAGTACAATTGCTGGGTTGTAGGGTAGTTCTTTTTTTTTTTTTTAAGATTTTATTTATTTATTTGACAGAGATCACAAGTAGGCAGAGAGACAGGCAGAAGACAGAGAGAGAGGGGGAAGCAGGCTCTCTGCTGAGGCTCGATTCCAGGATCCCGGGATCATGACCTGAGCCAAAGGCAGAGACTTTAACCCACTGAACCACCCAGGCGCCCCTGGGTAGTTCTATTTTTAACTTTATAAGGAACCTCTGTACTGTTTTCCAGAGTGGCTGTACCCATTTGCATCACCACCAACACTGCAAGAGGTTCCTCTTTCTCCACATCCTTGCCAACACTTATTTGTTCTTATGTTGCTGATTTTAGCCATTTTGACAGATGATGTTAGGTGATACCTCTTTGTAGTTTTGTTTTATATTTCCCTGATGAGTGATGTCAAATATCTTTTCATGTGTCTATTGGCCATCTGGATGTCGTCTTTCCACTATAACGTGAAATGTGCAGTTTCCTTGAAGATGAGAAAGACAGAAAAATGTCTATTCATGACCTCTGCCCATGAAAAACTATATTTTGAGCTACAACTTTTGCTAGTTGATTAAAATAAAAATTTGAGAATAATGATGTAGATTTTTGTGTTGCAATCCTTCTGTAATTATCATTATTCTTACCCTAAGGATGTTTTTGGAACTTCTTGGATTGAGACTTAATTGTCTGTACATTGTAAATTTCACATGCTTGGTCTGTGTTGTCGTTAATACACTTTCATGTTTTCTGAAATCAGATTTGTGTGTTTTATTTAGATATTATGTAACCTCAAGGCAGTTTTAAACTGATGCTTATTGATTGTGGTTTTCTTTTGAATTGAGTTCTGTAATGACCTGTAGTTAGTCTGTTGTAAGTCTGTTATGAATTGCAAGAATTGGATTTTTAAAAAAAAACATTTTATGAAATGATAGTCCATTTATGGTATGTAATTATTTTTTGGTATGGCTGCCTTCTCTAAGTAACAAGTATAGATCCTAAAGGGAGACATTAATATTAATTAACCTTTATAACGTGGCTTTTCCTTGGTAATTTTAGGGATTAAAACATATATAAAAAAATAACATCTGTAGGCATGCTGAAGATCCACTTTAATAATCAGAGGTTTTCTTTTGTTTGTTTGTTTGGTTTTTTTTTTTGCCGCTTGGTGTTTTACTTAATATTATTTTTGAGATTTGTCCACAATGATGCACATATTTTATGCAATGACTGTTACATATTATTTTATTAAAAATAACACTCTACAGTTTATTCCCTTACTAGGTTGTTGACATGTTTTTTCTATCACAAGTGAAAAATGTGATTACTTTTAAGGACTTTAAGAAACAAATGTACACATAAAGTTTCCTGGGAGGAACGTCCATTTTTTTTCTCTAATAAAATAATGATTTGTTCATTCTTACTGAGTGTTTATATTGTGAAGGGTACTCTTTAAATGTTTTAAAAACATTTTCTCATGAGTACTCATAATATTCCTAGGAAGCAGGCCCTGTTTTATTCCCCTTTAATAAATGAGGAAACCAGGCTCAGGACTCTTAGATAACTTAACCAAAGTCACGAAAGTGTAATTAACAAGAGAAGACGGTAGCTACTGCATTTCTGTATGGATTTTTAATTTTTATAAATCAACCATGCTTTATATTTCAAATTTAAAAGCAGTCTACAGTTTTTAGGGCAAATGGTGGGTTATCAACAGGGCAGAAAGAGACAGAAATGAGGAAAGAGTGTGAGCTTTGCTTCTTGTTAGCTGTGGGAGGTGGGCTGGGAGAGCCTCCTTCCTTTATTGGTGAGATTAAGCACCAGGTCCTATGTCAGAGGATGAAAGATGAGATGCAGATATATAAATTCCTAACATAATGCTTTAGGCACAATAAGTATTAGAATATAAAATAGCTTGTGATAATTTATTCATAGATAAATGAGAATATACAGATAACTGATTTTCAAAACAGCTTTTTTTCTGTATTGAGCTAATCTTTCATCAACAGTAGATCAAATGAAGTTGGTTGATTTGGTAATTGTTTGCAGGTGGATATTTAGTATAAGAATTAAAATCGCAAACATTCTTTATATTTCATATGGCTAGTAGTAAAGCCAGCAAAATATACTTTAAAACACCCCTAGTAGATAAAATTATTCTAATTCCTTTTTAGATGTGTTTTCTGTATATGTAAAATATGTTATCTTTTCATTAATTTTATTAAATATTACATGTAAATATAATTTTCTTTTTTGGTTTTTGTATTTAAGACACATTTGTATACTCAAAGGTTACAAAGGTTTTCTTGTGTGTATTTCCAGGCATTTTAGAGCTTTAGCAGTGACTTGTAGTTCTAAAAACTATTTCAAGTTAATTTTTGTATATTGTATGAAGTAATGGTTGGTATTCACATCTTTTTTTCCATTTTCCCATTTTTCCATTGAGATAACCATTTGTTCCTGCAACACTTGTTGAAAAGACAACAAGCCTTGATTTCTTGTTCAAAAACTAATAGACCATAGATGTGTGGGAGATATGTGGTATTTTTATTCTGTTCCATTAATTTATGTTCTTATTCTTTTACCAATAACACATTGGTTTGATTGCTATAGGTTTAGATTAAGTATTGAAACTGTATACATCTCCCAGTTTGTTCTTTTAAATATTTATTTGGAGCATTCCAGGTTATTTATGTTGACTGTATGTATCAATATTGGGAGAATTGATATCTTAATAGTATTGAGTCTTCCAATCCATTAACATGGTATATCTATTCATTTTGGTCTTCAGTTTTTCAATGTTTTATGGTTTTCAGTGTGTAGATCAAAGCAGATCATGTTTTGACCTATTTACCCCTTAGTATTTCGTGTTATAGGTGTTACTATAAAAATTGTATTTCAAACTATTTTTCCAGTTGCTCAATGCCAGTATTTAGAAATACTATTGAATTTGTTAATATTTTCCCCTTCCTGTGGGACCTTGCTAGACTTGTTAATTTGGGAATCTTTTTGGTAGGTCCCTTAAGATTTTCTACTTAATAGATACCTTCTGCTTGTAAGAGATTTTCCTTTCCAAAGTGCATGCCTTTTCTTTCTTTCACTTACATTGCACTGGTGGGGACCTCTGAAATAATGTGAATGTAAGTAGTGAGAGCAGACCTCTCTGTCTTTCTCTCAATCTTAAGAAAAACCATTCAGCCTTTAACATGAATTATGGTTTAGATTTTCCATAAATGCCATTTACTAGGTTGAGGGGTTTTCTTTTATTCCGAGTGTACTGAGAGTCTTTATTGTAAATGGTTGTTAAATCATGTCATGGGTTTCCTGGATCTATTGTTATGACAATGTGATTTTTCTCTTTAATTTTCTTCATTTGGTGAATTACATTGATTTTTCCCATGTTAAATCAGCTTTGCTTTCCTGGGCCAAATCTCATCTGGTTATAATATATTATTTGTATAGGTTGGTTGATTTGATTTGCTAATAATTTGTTAATAAGTTTTGCATCTGAATTCATGAGGCAGTTTTGTCTTTGACTGGCTTTGAGGTACTGACCTTATGGAATGAATTGGGAAAATAGTCTCTCCTTCCCTGTTTTTTGAAAAAGTTCATATAGAATTGCTATTATTTCTTCTGAAATGTTTGGTGGAATTCACCAGTGAAATGTCTCAGCCTAGAGTTTTTTGTGGGTAGGAGACTAGTTACTAGATTCAGTTTCTCTAATAGATACGGGATATTAAGATTTTTGTATTCTTTATTATATTTGATAAATTATGTTGCAGAGAATTTTTCCATTTCATCTGAGTTGTTGAATTTATTGGCATAAAGTTTTTTTCCTAATAATCTATAGGTATTCTTTTAATGTTTGCAGCATTTGTAGTGATGTCCAGTTTTGTTCCTGATATTGGTAATTTCTGTCTTGCTTTTATGTTCCTTTCCTGAGGTTTATCAGTTTTATTGCTGTTTTTGAAAAACCAGCTTTAGTTACAATGATTTTAAAATTTTGTCTATATTTTATTTCATTGATTTCTATTCTTTTTTTTTTTTTTTTCTTTTTATATCCTTGCTTGTAGTTTCTTGGGCAGATAGATGTTTAAGAGACATTAAGGACATTCTCTTGATCCTTGCATTTATATGGAAAAATAGAACTCTTGCATATAGTAGTGGGTATTTATTGCAGTTGTTTCCAGAGTGTTTTCTTTCTCTGTCATTATTATTATGTTGGGTTCTAATTAATTTACCTGAAATCTTTTTCTCCCAGGGTAGCAAATTTTTTGAGAAAAGTCTTACGTATTTTCATACTATACTCATATACTCAAAAAGCCAACAATTTTGACTCAATGTTGTAAAGCTAATGACCAAAAAACCCTACATAAATACTGAAATCTAGTTAGAAAATTAGTTTCTTCCAAGTGTATGGCTAGCAGTTTTGAAATTCCTATGTGCATCCTAGCATTGGGCAACCATATTCATTTACTTTTGGGAATTATAAATGTGGGAGGTAAATGCTTATAAAATCCAGTGAAGTCTCATTAAGGCTACTTAGAAAAACATTTATGGAATTTAGCCATTCTGTTTAATTAAAATCAAATTTGTTTTTCAATAGTAGTATTTTTTTTCTATCCAGAAGAATGTATGTCTCTATAATTAATCTTTTACTCAGGATAGTAATTTACCTATTTTTGCTTATCTGTTTTAATTTATCTATTTTCCCCCTTTGCTTTAAGCTATTTTCGTGAGAGAAGAAATGTTGCTACCTCAACTGGTAAGTCTGTGACACAGGAAAGTGAATCTCCACATTTAAAGTCTTTGTAAATTAGCACTCATTTTACAGTCCCAACTGTGTCAAAATTGTGATTAAAAAAAAAAAAAAAATAAGCAGCTCCCTTGTGGAGTAGGGAATAATGGGAATAATTGTCTGTTAGGGTTCATAATACATTGGATGCTTTTAAAGGTGAGTGAATAAAAGACAGTAATTTGTACTCAGATTCCTGAAAACCTGTACATACTAATGTAAAAAATATTTTTGCACCAGGCTTCATTTATCATCAGCCACACTCTAAGGCACTTAACTAAATTAAGTGGTTTCTTTCCATAAATCTATGGAAAGAATTTTTCCATGGTAACTGGAAAGGGCTGAATTACTTTGGTAAATTGATTATTGACAGGGATTTTCTTTCTTTTTGAAAATTCTGCTTGTAGAAGTTCAGGAACATTCTTCATAATAATAAGATGGCAAACACTTGGTTACTGACCCTTTAAAAAAATTTGCCATAACAAAATGCAAGTGTTGAGAATTCTTTCCTGCAGATCTGTGTAATTCAAGGACAGTGGAAATTCCCTTGAAATAACTTATTTACAGATGTGTTAGTGACTGTGATGTTAGATCATATTAAGTGGATTCTGGTATTTTGAGTGATATAATAACTGTTATATTAGTGAACTTTTAATAATTAAGTTGTTGAAAATTATACATCTAATACTTATTTTCTGCCATTAGTACTATTCTCTTATTTAGGAATTAACATTATAAATGGCATTTTGACTATTTGCATTATATGTGGGAAATGTGCTTAGTTATATTAATGTGGATCTTAGAGGTTAGCAAGGACATATATGACACATCACACTTTAGGAAACAATGATGTGTCTTTGTGGTGAAGTGAGAGGTATACGCAGTGAATTCTATATCAAGAACACCATAGGAGGAATTGATTGGAGGGTGAAAATCATAAGCATAATTTTGGACTCTCAGAATAAAGCTTAAGTTGTGATATTGTTATAAAATAATTAAACACTTGCTTTAAAAAAAAAATCGCATTATTCACATCTTTTCATTCTCATCCTATCATTCCCCCCAAAAGATTCAAATGAGGAAAATTCATCTTCCATTTTTCCTTATGGAGAGACCTTTCTCATCCAGAGACTAGAAAATTTCAAGGTTAGTCCCATACATTTACATTTTTTTTCCATATTTAAGTCTTTGCTTTTCTGTCTATATTTGCTTCTTCATTTATTCCTTTAAGGTGTTTGAAAAATGAATTATATTGAAGAAAGACAGTAAAATTCTGTCAAAAAATTCTGTTCAGTAAAATCCTGGTAAATGTGTATCTTTAAATATATTTTGCAAAAACATGTTCCGTTTCAGGAAGGCAGGAGGGTAGGTTTTCAGAATTTTCTAACTTTCAGGTTTTTCCAAAAGATAAGTTACTTTAAAGACAAATCCCCAGAGAAAGCAAAAGCAAACAAACAAAAATCTACTCAATTTTGCATTGCCTTATACCCAAATGTCTACTTCTATTTATACATCTTATTCAGTTTATCACTTAACCTTTCCTTTTGTGCTCTTGTTGTATTTTATTTCTTGGTCCCAATAAAAGAAGTTGGAAGACAAAAAGTGGCAAAGTAAAAGTGAATAAATTTTGTTCTTGGGTGGCATCTTCTGTTTTTCTTGGTTGAAATGATGAATTAAAAAATAATATTGAAAAAGACATCAAAAGACTTCTTTTAATTAGTCTCCCTAATTAAGTTGTTTTTACTGAAAATTGATCTAAGCAGTTAGACATTTTTATAAAAAAAAACTAAACTCAGATATTGTGAATATTTGTAGACTTGCTATCTAATAAAAGTATATATAAAAATCCTAAAAATATATATATATATATGTATTTTAATAGAAGAGGTCTATAAAGAATGAATTTTGGACCCATGAAGAAACACTCAAAGGGGAAACAACTACTGAAAGAAACTCTTTTGTCATCAAATCAAGGTATGAGGTCATGATTGATACTGATTAATCCTTTTGAATAAAATGTTATGAGTGTTGACTTCTTGCTCATACTGTATTTCTAAGAAAATGGTTTACATTGGTATGTTCAAATCTTTCTAGATGTTTTAGTAATGGCACTTATTTTAATAATTGAATTTAGAATCTCTAAACCGGGTATATAGTGACATTTGGCAGCAGTTTATATTTGTTTTCCTAATTTAAACCCCTCTTTCTGTCCCAAAGTGGCATATACGTTGTGGTGCTCTCCAACTGCACATTAAAGATGACAAGTTATGTTACTATGAAGGAGAAAGGGGTGGTGCAAAAACCATAAAAATGTGGTGCAGCATTTTTATAAATGTAATATAGCCTTCTTATTGGATGTATAGCATTGACAAATGGCTTGACAATAATCCAGTTATTTGGATCACGCATGAAATTAAACAGTGAGGCACCAACTTAAATCTTAGTGTTCTCAGCTTTATTAAGACTTCGTGTACTACCTCATTACCTAATGTTCATTTTATTTTTGATTTTTATTCTTCCCTTTCCAAGGCTGACATCCTTGTGGGTTTTTTGTTTTTAAGAAGAGAAGGGGTGGTGGAGAGAGAAGGAGTAGTGGGGAGAGAGACTCTTAAGCAGGCTCTACCCCCAGTGCAGAGCCTGATATGGGGGGTTCAGTGTCATGACCCTGAGATCATGACCTGAGCTGAAATCAGGAGTTGATGCTTAACCAGCTGAGCCACCCAGGGGTCCCAGTTGTAGGTTTTCTTAAGTCAAAACTAAATAATTGAAGACCTTCAGTTAGCATTTGATATGAATGTATTATAATGCAAAATGTGCAAAGGGCCAGATGAAATCATTCTTTTAAGGAAGCAGTAGTTTTTAGAACACTATATCCAGAATGGTGTAATTTGAGCCCTATGCATATCTATTCCATCGATTAGCAAAAATGTCTTTGTAATGAATTTTTTTTAAAAAGATTTTATTTATTTATTTGACAGAGATCACAAGTAGGCAGAGAGGCAGGCAGAGAGAGAGAGGAGGAAATAGGCTCCCTGCTGAGCAGAGAGCCCGATATGGGGCTCGATCCCAGGACCCTGGGATCTTGACCGGAGCCAAAGGCAGAGGCTTTAACCTACTGAGCCACCCATGCGCCCTTGTAATGAGTTTTATTCCACATAAATGACTGAGTGAATCTATTTTGTTATTCCTTAAGTCTTTAGCAATATGCTTAGTTATTAGGAATGTCTTCTGGTGAATATTATAGGTTATACAGCTTTTACCTTCTGATTGTCTACTCGTTCTCATTTTCTGGTTAAAAGTGTGGTGCAGTTTTTCCTCATTAGTGTTGCAAAATAATACAGAAGCTTTCACCAGCTGAATGTACTCACTATTTTCTGACATTATGATGGAACATAGGATGCTTGGAATTGAATGGCAGAGAGCCAACAAAGGGCAACCAGTTTGGAAGTAAGATCTGCAAATAGATGAGGTGGTGGTTCAGGACATTGCCTGGGGACTAGACCTTGGGCCGGCTCCATAACACTGTTGGTGAAGATAAGAAATTGTGATGCAGGGAGTGTGGTCAGTCTCCACCCTTACTACCAGTCTGCACCCAGCCCCCTAGAACAAACAGATCAGATTACTGACCCTTAAGAAAAACGGTACTACTTCTAGCAGTGTTCAAATATGTCAGTGTAATAAGAGGTTTCTATTTAATTTTTCCAAAAGAATTTAAAAAAATTATCAGGTGGATTAATTGAACGCCTAAGACTTTTCTGACCTTAAATTTCTGTAATTTCAGGGTGCCTGTGTGGCTTATTCAGTTAAGCATCAGTCTCTTGGTTTTGGCTCAGGTGGTGATCTCAGTGTCCTGGGATTAAGCCCCACCTGGAGCCCCTCGCTCAGTGGAGTCTGATTCTCCCTTTCTTCCTTCCCCTCCCCCTGCTCACATGTGTGCATGCGTGCACTTGGGCACGTGTGTGCTCTCTCTTTTTCTCTTAAAATAAGTCTTAAAAAAAATTCTGTGATTTGTTGTTTATAAATTTGCAAAGTAACCAGTGGCTTAAATGACATATGGCACTTCAAATTATTAAGACCATTTGTTTCCCTTTAGCATATATGATAACAGGAAGGAGAATATAAGTGAAGACAAAGTGGAAGATATTTGGATACCTCGAGAGGACAAAAATAACCTTCCAGTAGACTCTGCTTCAGAATCAGAATATTCAACAGTAGAAGAATGCTTTCAGAGTTTAAGAAGAAAAAACTCAAAGGCATCTAAATCTAGGACTCAGAAAGCATTGACTATGGACCCCGTCAATAGGCACAGTTATCCATTAAGCTCAACAAGTGGAAATGCTGAGTCCTCGATCGTTTCCTCAAATGCAATATCTCCCTATGCCTGTTTTTATGGATCCTCTGCAAGGAAGGTTAAATCAGGATGGCTAGACAAACTGTCTCCTCAAGGGTATGTCGTTATTAATTTTAACCCCCTAAGTAGCACAAGTTCAAGTTTATCCATTTCTAGACTTGCTGGGTTGCTGCTACTCCTCACCCCTACCCTTCCCCCATGCATACAGACACAGTTTTTAGGGCCTTTCAGTGTACTTTTGCAAATGCTGTTCTTCAGACCTGAGGAGGAATGAGTGTGATACTTGTATGGAATGCTGGGATAAGGTTCCAAATAGCACATTGAAACTGAAGTTTGCAGTTTCACATCTACATCCTTAATGTTAGTTTCTAACTTTACAGTGACATGCACTGCGTCCCAATTTGTAGCAAAGAAAAACAACAGAGATTGAGTTGGTATTACGAGGCCTACGCTGTTTGGCTTTTGCTTATATTATAACAGTGTTCTGTTTGGGAATACAAGTCTTAATTGTAGTTAGGGAAAGTACATCATTGTTAGACTTCAGGCTTCTCTGTTATTGATATATTGTTTTGATTTTTGTATGTTGCACAGAAGGTCAGAGTCCTTGAATATTATACTTTTAAAACAGATTTATCATTTCAGATGTTTACAAAGAAACTTCTGTCCCTTAAGGTCTTACAGTACTGAAAATACTTGGGGGAGGGATTATGTTTAATTAGAATTGTTTTTTGGCATCCTGATTTTTGCATGTCCTTTTGAAATATTTACTTGAAATATTCCTCATGAATTATTAAGTTATTTTGGGATTAAATATCTTTTTGTTTCAGTAGTTAATGTAGTGAGACCCTGCGATGTGCTGGTTTTCTTTATTTCCCCCAAAAGGTACATCATTTCTAGAAAGACTTTATTGGACCTAAAATAAATTTTATTAGCAGGAAATCACCAGAAGAAACATTAGTTGACTAGTGGGGAACAGATTTTACATTTCTGAAGAAAGTGGAAAAAAAAATCCCAGCTTTTTAAGTATATTTTATGGTTATAAATTATATGGTAAAAACTTTATACTGTTGCTTTCTTTTAGCAAATTAGGTGCTAAATAAACTGAAACAGAATACTTCTTAGTACAAGTTATCTTACCTCCTTTCTGGTTACATTAGGGCTACAATGTAGTCAACTAGGCCTACTTTTCATCAGTCATCAGTATTACTGATGGTACACACAGTATTACTAAGGTACACACAGGTGACATGAAACAGCGAGTTTGAATATTCTCGAATCTTTCATTTCTGTATAGTTTAAGTGTTTAGGGATATCCTAGTACTCTCTCTGTTTATACCAAAAGATTTAGCAGACTCTGGGTATAGAGCCCCCAGCAGCTGTGGTTTCCTGCATGATCTCTGATGGTACCTCACTCTCTGCAGGGTTGATCTGTTTATGCTCCAGGCACACTGAAAAAGCTTCAACATCATTTGCTACCTCTGGGACATTTATAACATTTTTCCTCTCTGTTTATCAGAACTCAGACTTGCTATCCTTCCTATTCTGAATCTGCCTAAGGTTAGATGCTGTAAGTTGTCTAGATTTATGTTTTAACATTTTAGGGGAAATGATTGAGTTTTCTGCCTTAACAGTTTTTCTCCTGGATACCAGGATGAGCAAATATCACAAAATTAAAGGAACTTGTTATATCACCAAGAGGTTAAACTCTTCTGCATGATTTTATTGCTATGGCTTGAAAAGAAGTATGTGTTACTGGCCAAGAAGCATGTATTATTTATTATAAGTAGAATTGGAATTTTTCTTTTTCCTAATTAGACTCTGTAGGCTATTGTTAAGGGTGTTAAGATGCTCATTAATTAGACAAAGTGATGCTTGCCCCCTCCTTAAGCAGAGGTTACTGGGCTTTATTGAACTCATGGTCATATGTCTGTTTGATGTGGGGGACACTCTGTAGATGGCATTCTGAGCTCCAGAGAGAAGGTATTAGCAAACTTTTTCTGTAAAGGATCAGATAAAATACATTTTAATCTGGGTACAGCCTCTGTAGGATATCTGTGGGAAATCAGCAACTGAGCAGTTGTGGCTTGAAAGTAGCCACAGAGAATATATAAACCAATGAATGAGGCTGTGTTTCAATAAGACTTTATTTATAAACACATGATGTGCCAGATTTGGCCTATGGGCCATAGAGGCATAAAACAGATTAGAGAATTAACTAGAACCTTATACCAGCTTCTTTTTTCCCTCCTGGGCCCCACGTAGAAAATTATAACTGGATAGATCACAAAATAGGGAAACTGCTTTCTATTATTCTAATAAAGATAGAAGTTCTGAGAAGCAGGAGCCCTTTTTGGGGACCTGTGCCCTTGTCATTCTTTGTCCTGCAATGCTCTTCCCCACAGAGCAACGTGGCTTCTACCCTTCCTCCCTCAAGTTCTTGCTGTTATGTCTCCTTTGCATGAGGTCCTGAACACTAAAGTTAAAATTATCACTACCTCTCTCCTTCTATGACCCTATCATTCCCTTAATTATTTTTCTCTGTGGGGCTCATATGCTGGATGGTTTACGTACACTCCATGGGGATAGGTCGTCTGTGTTGGTTTTTGTTTATTGTGATATCCTCAGCAGCTAGAATATAGACTGGCACATGGCAGAAGCTGTTAGTATTTGTTGTTGAATGAAATCAATGAGAAAACAAGCGTTAGATCTGTTTTTTCTTTAAAATTTTTTAAAAATAGTTTTTTATGCATAGGGATTTTATAATAACTGAACTGCAAATAGTATGTTGGTTGAAGTTCTGGAGGTGCATGGACAGCACTGGTATACAGTAACAGTGCAGTGGGCTCTCAGCATTCTTTTTAGGATTCTCTTTCCCTCCTAAAGACACATGTTTTTTCAAAACACAGTTGGAGAACAAAGAGCCATACTCACTTATCCTTCTCCAAATAGTGTTTAAAACTGTCCTCAATCGGGCGGGACATTAAACAAAATAATCAAATTTATAATCTGGGTTTATTTCACATGACTGTCTATTTGCTTTTGCAGTGCAAATGCCTCTCCTGAACCAGTGCATAGTATGTGAAAACATGTCTAATATTGAGTAAGAGTAATTGTAACATCATGCAATTAAAGAAACATGAGGACATTTATAGTTGGGCTTAAAGTTATGAACATTCACTTAGCTATTTGTGTGATCTAATTATAACATAGCCTGATACTATCAAATTCAAAAATTGTATGGAGGAAACCCAATAAAATGTAGACCTTGGGTCTGTTACTAGCGTTTCAAACAGGTCAAACAGATGAAAAACTTAATAAATGGTACCTGTTTAACAGAAAAACAAAACAGAACAAAAAAGCAAAACAGAACTCACTGGGTTTTGAGGATAAAAAAGCAAGTCTTTTTCTGTCCCTTTTCCTGACTGTAACTGATAAGTTGAAAGTCCTCACCCACTGTGAGTGGATGCAAATATGAAAGACTGGATAGAATTTATTCCAGCATTTCCTGAGTATGTAACTCAGAGGAAGCATTGTGCAGGTTGCTCCCTTCTAGGAGGTGCACATGGTGAAATACCCAAACATATCTGCAACACAGGAACCTTTTTGACATTTTTAACTTTCTGTTTTCTAAAGTTAATGTGTATGTTCAGTATAATGCACCATGAATTTTGTAAACATTGCAGTGTATCTCAAGGAATTCATATTTTACTTGAGAATAGGTTTTGTGACCTTATTTCTTATTCAGTGAAATTCCTCTTTAACAAATTATTAACTTTTTCCCCAAGGAGAGGCATTGTGTGGTAATCTGAGCCTAGAACAGCAGAAGCTGAGCATGTGAGGCTAACTCAGCAATTTGGATATAGAATGTGCTTAAGAATTTGTGGAGTAATACAAATATATGCCAAGATATGTGTGTTCCTTGTCTTTTTTGTGTCTTCCATTTCGGGCAGAAAAAAGGAAGCCAAAAAAAAAAAAACCAAAAACAAAAAAACAAAAACAAAAAAACCCCAAAACCAACCAAAATACTGAGTCTAGTAATTGGTGCAGAAAAGTCCTCAAGAGTATAGAATTGTGAAGTTACAAAGGGGCTGAGAAAACATTTCTTCAAAGATCTTCTAGACAGGGAAATTAGCAATTCAGTTGGCCTTTGGAAATGGATAAGATTTTAACTAGCATTTTTAGAAGAAATACTTTTCTCGCTAGAGGGAGTGAAAGGGAACTGACATAGGTGATTCCTAGAGATACTGAAGTCTGTGAGATGGATAGTAGGGGTTGGTTGGGTTATTTTCTTGGAGATACAAGATTGAGTTCTAGAACGAAGAGGGAGAAACTGCCAGTGGATTGTATGTTCAGGCTGAACAGAGAACTAAGGAAAATGAAGTCAGTGGTCAAATACCAAAAAAGATCAAATCCCAGATAGAAGTTAGGAGTCCGATCACCCAGAAGCCAGTAGTCCATGAGCTGGTGGGAGATCAGAGCTTAGACTGTTGGTGCCCCTGTCAGTGACTGATTTTCTGGCTCATGCCCAAGGCTGCTTTCTTGAAGCAGTTCCTCACCCTGGTACACAAGTGTGTGAGCTCCTCCAGTCCTGGGAATGTTGACCTCTGGTTGGCCTTTATGTGAAATGCAAATGTAGTGGAAAGTTGACGAGTCTCTATCTGACCAGGATGTTATGTACCAATCACCACGTTGAACTTCAAGGTGAAGCTTAAATCTTTGATAAAAAGTATCTTGCTGTGCCAAGCAAATAAAAAACTTAAATATTTTATTTGTAGTTTGAGGAAATAGTTTCTGAGTTTTAGTGTTTATCAAATAACATGACTAATTTCTTTCACTCTGTTTAGTGGTCAAGAAATGAATGTGAACGTGTTGGAATCAAACTCAAATTAGAGTCGTAAGCCATCTGTTGGTCATTGGCTGTGTATCCTAGAACCTTCATTTACATGAAAGTATAGGGTCAAGATTTCCTTAGTGGGATCCATTGGAAAATTAGGTAACATTGGGCCTGATACTTAATTGGGGCTTAGTAAACTGCAGTTACCTTTCTTTTCAGAAGAGCATCACTTTATTTCAGGTGACCTTTGGTAATGCGAAGTTCTAGTCAGTTCTTACCTTGGAAAATATAAAGTAAAGGAAGCATGAATTCACATTAAACTTTTTAAATTAAGGTTTTGGTGATTGAAAAAGCATATGGTTTAAAGTGTCAGAAAGTTGTACATGGTTTGTTAAAACAAAACAAAGCACAACACATAGCGGCTTTCCTTCCCTTCCACTTCATCACAAAAGACAGCTGGTTTCAATTCTTTTAGTAGTTTCTTTGGTTTTTACTTCGTATATCTTAATAATATTTAAAAAAATTTTTTTTTCCTTTTTTCTTAGGTAGGCTCCATGCCAGGTGTGGGGCTTGAACTCATAACCCAGAGATTGAGTCACATGCTCTATAGACTGGGCCAACCAGGTGCCCCAACTTAATAATATTTTCATGCTATTATTTTCCCTCACTTTCCAGTTTTAGGAGTTATCTACTGGAGTACTACCAAGGAATATAATGTTTATCCATTTTTATCATGGCCCCCACTCCTCTTTCTGGCATAAAGACATCTCCTATGTATCATCCTTTTCATATAGTTATAGTATAGTTTATATATAGTATAGTATAGTTTCATATAGTTATAGAAGCTAGATTCTATCTGTATTTAATTTTATAGCCTCATGACTGGCCATGCTGCTCGTATGTGAGCTCTGTGACATAGGATTAATTTTTCTTTCATCTGTGCTCTTCAGTTTTCCATGAGATTTATAATTTTTGAATTTTTAAAATTTGTTTTTTTATGTACTTCTCACTCGTGGATCCCAAAATTCTTGCTAAACTAAGGACTCTAACACCATGAAGTAACCAAAATACTTAACAATTTCATCATCAGCCAGCCTCCTAAGGAAACTTTAGTTTGGTCTGATGGTTCTCCAGATCTGCTGCACCATGAACCAGTGAGCTTTCTGTGGTCCCTTTCATTATTGGCGTGGGGAATCTCTGTGCTGAGTGTTTTTGCCTTTCCTCAATCTTGTGACATTGCTTGCCTGCCAACACACCCACCCATGCTTCCTGGAGCGTCCTCAGAAATGGTTAATCGGAGGGACAGTGTTTTGAGGCTTTGTATATTTGATAGTGTTACTTTCTTCCGAAGCATGCTTATTGAGAATTTATCATGGTTCCAAAATCTTGTTGAGAAAGAATACACCCTTCAGATCATCAGTCCCCAGTCTTCTAGATCTCTGGTATTATTGAACTGGTATTGAGAAATCGATTCTCAAGCCTTTATATGTGGCCTGGTTGGTTTAGTTCTGGGGGATTGTCTTGCTTTATTTCTTTGTTAACTATTCTGTTTTTTCTTTCTAAACTTCTTGGTAGTTTGGTGTTGGACCTCCCACATGGAAAGGTTGATAAAAATGTAGCTTTTCCATTTTCCATTTCTGGGAAGTTTCTTCAATCGTACTTTCTAACCCACTTTTGTTTTTTGTTATCCTACAATTAATATAAAAAACACCTTCTTTTGACTGTTCTTTTTAGAGCTTATTGTTATTGTCCCATGAACACAATATTTTCTGTTATGTTTCTGAAGAACTTAATATATTTTTGAAGCTTTCTTTTCCTGTAGAATCTGTTTCTTTTAGCTTTATTTCTTTTGGGGTGGTGGAAAAGAAATAAAACTTTTTTTGGGGAGTCATTTCCCATTTTTTACCTTAGAGGTGTTTTCCCTCAAATATTTTATTAATCTTGGGCTGTTTATTTTTAAAGTGAAATCTTACAAAGCTGATTGGAACGGGTTCTGATGAGTCCCGTTATTTATTTCTTATAAGATGTTCTTGCTGGACTTTTCTTAGTATGTTTCCTTGTTGAGTCCTCATGCTACTATCTTTTAAGTGAATCTCTTTCTTTGAGGGTAAAACAGCTTTTTGGGAGCTTAGTAGGGAAAGTGGACTTTGAGTATAAATATGTATGACACATACTTTTGATTTTTCTGTTTTGAATACTGCCCCTTACCTCAGTTATATCTGAGTGTCCCAGCCCAGAGACTCTCCCCTGTTTGATTTTCTGCCATGAATGAAACTCCCCTCTGCTATTGAGCAAGAAGCGGGGCATGTATCCAGCAGCCTGAAGAGAAGGAGGATTCTGGGATGGAGCAGTGAGGGGCACAGGTTTATCTCTTAAACTGCCTTTCAACAAATCTTATTTTTGGCATCCCCTCTCCTTAGTCATTTCCAGAGTTACTTGATCGCTTGCATCTCCTGAGACTGTGAGATTTTGTGGGTAAATTGGTTTTCCTCTCATTTTGATCTGTTGCAGGCTTAGCAGTCAGCTCTCAGAAACTTCCTAAGTCGGGCTCCCATCCTCCCTCCTGCTTTCTTGGTTTCTAAATATTGTTCTTATTGTCTACTTCTCTGGTTATTGTTGGTTTGTAGGTACTTACTTATTTTTGTTTTTTTAATCCTTTACGCTTTGGGAGTAGAGGTAAATGCCAGCTTTTAACTGATCATCCTAATTGGGAGTTGGTTTCCTGTGTGTGTGTGTGCGTGTGTTTACAGAATATGACTGCATAAAATAAAGAGGTGGGAATCATCTAACGAGCTTTTCATACACCTTGCCATGTAAGCTGTTGGTGGATATTATAAAATTGAGAATGACATTTTAAAAAGAATGTTTTTATTATTGACTTCTGAAAGTATTTTTTAACTTGGAATTTTGCATTTAAATAACATTTGTTTTTTCTCATTGAAAGAGGTATAGCAGAGGTAGAAGCTGGGATTTCAGAGAATTTTGGTTTGTTTTTGTTTTTTTGGCCCCAATTCATTTTGATTCACCTATTCTTGGAAATTGTCATTTTGATATGCTTAAAACTAAGCAAATGCATTTTAGAATAGAGAGGTGCTGGCATTTTACACTTGGTGCTAGCCAAAAGGCCGAGGAGCGTTGGTACTGGCATGTTATACAAATATTATAATAATTTCTTGCATGTACTTATAAGACACTTCATAACTAATACTGCATCATTTAAAAGCCTCATACTTAAAAGAGTAGGTAAAATAATTACTTAGCTACATAAAAAATGAGTAATTAGATAAAAATCTATATTTTTGGAAATCGTGGTAGTTCTAAAATAGGCTAGAGTAGCCAAAAAGATACAACATGCATATAATTCTTCAGGATTATGTAAACAAGGCAGAGGAATCTGGAATACCATGTTGTTACCCTTTTCATTAGATACCATTTAGAATAATTGAGAAGTATGTTTGTGATAATTTAAGTTGCCAGATTAATAAAAGCCATAAACGTGACTTAGTGCCTTTGAGGTTTATTTTAGTTGCATCATATTTAATGATGGTTTGGTAGCCTTTGCCACCCTATGTTAATATCATTGCTTACTAAACTAGTTTGATTTGAGGACTTTTTTTTGAACTAAAATATTAAATCTTTTTAAAACAAACAAAAATATCACCCCAAATCCTGTTGACATTTAAGAATGAAATTAAAACAAGAGTACTTTTGTGTGCATACTTCATAAATAAAGAATTGTTTAATTCTATTTGTTTGTATATACATTGTTGTTAAAAAAAGAATTTTTAAGATACACAGTTTGAGACAACAAAAACTGATATCAAGTGGTAAGGCTGTTTTTATGATAGCAGTTGAAACTTTACATCAGCTGCCCTACCAAAGCTCAGGGGAAGAGTTTATAGAAATTCGTTCCATAATGTGGCACAAGCTTTATGAATTATTCTAAAAAAGCTTCTTAAAGAAATGTTTCCCTTCAGAACCCTAAAAACAAAATATGATATCGCTGCGCCTGAGTGGCTCAGTGGGTTAAGCCTCTGCCTTCGGCTCAGGTCATGATCTCAGGGTTCTGGCATCGAGCCCTGCATGGGGCTCTCTGCTCAGCAGGGAGTCTGCTTCTCCCTCAGCCTGTCTCTCTGCCTATTTATGATCTCTCTGTCTCTCTGTGTCAAATAAATAAATAAAATCTTTAAAACAAAACACACAAAAAAACCAAAAAACAAAATAGGATAAGATCTAGGCTAATATATTTCATGTCTCCTCCACCTTTTTTCTGAAGGAATTCTGACGCACTTTGCAAAATTGAACTCACCTATAGAATGAGTAGAGGTCAAATGTTATCACTGCCTAAAGGGATGTCCAGGATGCCTTGCTACAGAATGTTCTAGTCTGTTTTGCATCGTGATTAAGAGCACAGACTTGGGGGCTGGATTACCTGGATCTGACTCCCAGATAGGCTTATTCACTAGTCGTGTGACAAATTATGTAACCTGCCAGTGTCTCTGTGCCTTCATCTATAAAATGGGAATAAAAATATTACCTCATATGTCTGCTTGGAGGATTAAATGAATTAATATTTGTGTATGCTTGCAACAGTGTCTAGAATAAAGCATGACATACTGTTTGCTGTTTTTATTAACAGTTCTTTTCTTTGTAATAAATCATTATTATTTCAGATCTAATTTCAGTGCTATGATAGTAGAAACACAACCGAGGATGGCACTGTATTTCATACTATGTCTTTATTTTATTAGCATTTACTAAGCAAATTAAGCTATTAAGTGAAATTTAAGGGAAAAGCATAACTTACCTCAGAGTGAATGTTTAAAATACTTTTGGAACCACTAATTGTGAATAGTAGATTAATTTTGTATAATTCCAGTGGAATTAGTTGCCTGATATCTAATAGCCTTTTATAAATATGTGAAATAGATGACCCTTGCACAGAAATGATAGTTCTTAAAGGTTTAGTATTCATCAATATCTATTTTAAAATCATACATTGACATTTAGAAACACCTTCTCAGGGTCTCCCTTTTATTATTTCATTTAAATTTTAATTGATTGGTAGTCTTTACCAACATTAAATCTGAGTTTCCCTTTGCTGGAAAGGAGAATAATGTGAGCAGGGATATAAATGTAAGTTCTTATCTCTAATGACCAGTTGTTAGAATTCAGTATTGAACTTACATGCGGAAAAACAGTTAATTGAATATTGACGTATTTAATGAGCAAAATAGATTAAACAATATTTATATAAATTGAGTTTTGGAAACATTTTGTATTGATTAATTTGCATTTTTAAATAGGAACGTGTAAAATGCATATATTTTTTAAAAAGTGTATTTTAAAAGTGCTTAAACATAAAATGTATTTTTTAAATTCTTTAGGTATTACTGATGAATTTTCCAAGCTTTTGGTAGGCTCTAATTTTTCTGTAATAACAAGGCATTTTACAAAGCTTTTGTCATATTAAAAAAATCTTTGGTATTTGAAAAACAAAAAATGAAGGGTAAAATGTTTCTCTCTATATAAATAATGCAAATTTGAGTAAGCATTTTTCAGTGAAAAATATGTTCCTTTGCTCATTAAATATTTATTAAGCACATTTTATTGCTAGGAACTGTGGCAGACGCTGGTTTTATATTGATAAACAAAACAGAGCCGGTTTCTCCTCTCAGGTATCTCAATTTCTAGCATGGGAGATGGGTGAAGCCAAACATACATAAATACAAAATCTGTTAGGCGTCATTAAGCAAAGAGGTGGAGCAAGAGACCAAGGGGATCTGTAGGATCTGTATGGTGGTAAGGACGGCTACTTGGGAATGCTTTCAAGCTGCGGTTTCAAGGATAAGGAGCTGGCTCTGTCCAGAGTAGACAGGGAACATTCCAAGCAGAGAAAATCACAGCTGAGAAGGCCTGGGGGCAAGAAGGAGTCTAGAGATAGGAAGTAGTACAGCTGGAGGATGGTGTCCACAGAGGGAGTCCCCCCAGATGTGATGGCTGGCTGGCTGGATGAATGACAGCAGAAGGAGGGGTTCATCGTAGGATTGCACAGTGGCTCTCTCCAACTGCAAAATGGTGTTTCCTCAGCTGCTGCACTCTGTGCCCTCTCCTTCCCTTTCACTCCTGGCTGAGATTTGTTCTCCATAGATTATTAGAGAGATTTAATAATCCTTAAGAATATTGAGCTAAAATGGCTGAACACATCTAATAGTTATCTGGTAGTTGTGAAAATTAAGTGGTTGGGAGATTATCTCTGAAACTGAGTGTCACGGAGACTGAGGTGGGACTTTGCTCAGAGAGCCTCAGACCCCAAACCCTCCATCTAGTTGGTGATGGAATTCTGAGAGAGCTTTCTGAGTCCAGGATGGCTGCAATTAATGATTTAAGTAAAACATTAAAGTAGGTTTTATACAACTTTTCTCTCACTCCATGCTTTGGCAGGTTTGGAAACTTCAAATTTAATTTTGAGTTTTCAGAAGTTTTCCTGTCTTCTACCAATCTTTTTTGTTTTCTTTTAAGATACTGATTATCTGAGTGCTAGTCATTGAGGTTTATTTGTCATCTGGCTAAAGGGACTGCACGCATGTCATTAATTCAACAGATTTTTTTTTTAGAGCTGTACATGTCTCTGTTAGTTGGAGATTGTGTAGTGAAGGATGAAATACTCTCGGAGTTTGTCTTTATAAAGCATAGGGTATGGGAGACAGACATTGAGCAAGTAAACAAATACAAATACACACGCACACACACACACACACACACAGATTATGTTAGGTATTAGGAGGAAGAGGTGTGTTTTGACAGAAAATAACTTTGTCAGTGCTTTGGATTGGCTCCTAAGGGAAGGAATGTTTGTGTAGGTAGTGTAGGTAGAACTCTGAAAGAGAACAACTTATTAGCAAAGGGAATAGAGGGGTAATGGTAATCATCTCCCTACAGATGTTGTTTTTATTCTGAAATGGAAGATTATATCAACTGTTGAGCTCTAGCTTACCACCATTCGCAAAGTAAGGTAGGTAGGGCCCAAATAAAATCTTGATTTACAGAGTTATTGTTGAAATTGTGTAGGAAGATGTGTATTTACCTGCCCTCAGGTATGACAGAGATCAACAGGAAATGAGTGTGGAGTGATTAATTTGTTCAATGTATAATTACTGTGTGTTTAATACTTCTTTACCTTTTAATGTTTTTAACGCAAGGAATTTAAAGAATCCTTGAGTTTTGAAGGCTTGATGTCTAACTATTGCATGTTCCAGATAAGAAAACGCAGACCACAAGAAGTTAAAAAGAAGCAGAAAGATGATAGAAAGAAAACTGAGGAGTTAGGCTTATGATTTCAAGGTCTTTATTGTTACTTCATAATTAATTCAAATCATATATGTGATGTCTGTCCTGATGAACTTTGAAACTTTTATCTGTTTGCTCGGGGTTGCTCTAATTTTATGTGAAGCCGAATAGATCAGTGTGGGAGGCTTGCTGCATTTCACTTGAGGGGTACATGTTTGGTGCTCAGAAAACAGCTGGGAAGACAAAGTCTCCATACTTCCAGATGTTCTTTCTTCCATCTTTAGATTTTAGGAAAATTGCAGAATGTTAAACTAATCCCTTATCCTAAACATGTTAGCAAACTGGAAAAGGTAGACATAGTTTTTATTTACATATTTGCTTAGAAACAAAATTGTTTAAACAGAAATTTAGTTTTCATATATCATTTATGTTTAGAAGCTAAATATATATTGTATGGGAGACAGACATTGAGCACTACAGACACAATATATATTGTGTCAGGTATGGGAGACAGACATTGAGTCACGTAGAGAATAGGATTGTCTGACTGCAGGGAAGAGTTCTGAGACAAAGCAAAAATAAGCTCAAGTGGGAACTGGTTTTTCACTTTTCCCTTATATAGTCAGAAAAAGTTTCTCTTTTAAACCTAAATAGGAAATATGTGATTACATTATTTTGCTTTGTTTCTCATTATTTTTCCATGATCATCTTAAATTGCATTTGATTTTCATCTGATTCTTTTTGAAAATGTTAATATTTCAGTGCATTTTGGGTGATTATAAAGGATTCTCCATATAGGACTTTTTTCAGCTCATTTGATCAAAATTAAGTAATTTATGTCTTTAAATCCAATTAACAAAGCTTTGTTATTTTGGCAAAATATTATTCATGCTCCAAAGCAAAAGTTAAGGTACAATAAGATAAATGCTATAAGCTTAGTGAAAGATGAAAGCTTATATTATTTTTTAATGTTTTTTTAAAAAATTATTTATTTTTACATAAACTCTAATCTCAGTCTGGGACTTGAACTTGTGGCCCTGAAATCAAAAGTTGCCTGCTCTACCAATTGAGCTAGTCAGCTACTCCTATATTATCTTTAGTAAGGGATTATTTTTGCTGGGGGAAATGGATACAGTGCTAGTGTTTCTCAACACACTTTGTTTTGCACTAACCCTTATAAACATGGATATTAATACTGTTAATAATATCATTGTTTTATTTATTTTTTTATTTGAATATAGTTGACATACATTGTTACATTAGTTCTAGAATATAGCTACCATGTGTCACCTAACAACACTATTAAAGTATCATTGGCTATGTTCCCTGGGCTGTGTCTTTGTTTCCATAACCTGTTCATTCCATAACTGGAAATTTATCTCTCTCATTCCCCTTTACCGGTTTTACCCATCCTCCCAATCTTTTCCCCTCTGACAACCATTAATCCTGTTTATTTATAGATTTGATTTGGCTTTTGTTTTATTAATTTGTTTTGTTTTTTAGATTCCACATGTGTGAATTCATAAGATATTTGTCTTTCTCATCCTGACTCACTTAGCATGTATTTTTTAGGTCCAACTGTGTTGTCACAAATGGCAAGATCACATCCTCTTTTTATGGCTGCACGATACTCTGTTGTATGTGTATGTGTATATGTACACACAAACACCACATTTTTATCCATTCATCTTATGGATGAACTTTTGGGTTGCTTCCATAACTTGGCTATCTTAAATAAGCTGCAGTAAACATTAGGTGCATTTATCTTTTCAAAGTCCTGTTTTTGTGTGTGTGTATGATTTTTTTAATTGTTTGTTTGTTCATTTGTTTTAGTAAATAGTAGTGGACTTGTTAGATCATAGGGTATTTCTATTTTTAGTTTTTTGAGGAGCCTCCATACTGTTTTGCCCAGAGTCTGTATCAATTTACATTTCCACCAATGAGGAACTGGTATGTGAGGGTTCCTTTTTCTCCATCTCCTTCTTAACACTTTATTTTTTATCATTTTTGTTCTAGCCATTCTGACAGATGTAATAATATCTCTTTACAGTTTTGACTTGCATTTCCCCGGGTGATTAGTGATGTTGAGCATCTTTCCTTATGTTTGTTGGCCATCGGTGTGTGTTGTTTGGAAAAATGTCTATTAAACCTAAATAGGTTTAGGTCCTCTACTGTTTTTTAATTGAATGGCTTGGTTCTTTTCTTTTTTTTTTTTTTTTGGTGTTGAGTTGTGTAAGTTGTTTATATATTTTAAATAATAAGCCCTTATCAGATACATCATTTGCAGATATCTTCTCCCATTCAGTTGGTTGCCTTTTTGTTTTGTTGATGGTTTCTCTTACTGTGCAAAAGCTTTTTATTTTGATGTAGTCTTAATACTTTATTTTTTGCTATTGTTTCCCTTGCCCTAGGAGATATATCTAGAAAACTGCTTCTACAGCTGATGTTAGAGAAATTACTGCCTGTATTCTCTTCTAGAATTTTTATAGTTTCAGATCTCTTATTTAGGTATTTAATCCATTTTGAGTTTCTTTCTGTGGATGGTGTTAGAAAGTAGTCCAGTTTCATTCTTTTGCACATAGCTGTCCAATTTTTTCCAACACTATTTGTTGAAGAGACTGTCTTCTTCCCATTGGATATTCTTGCTTTTTTTTGTGGTAGATGGATTGACCACATTAATGTGGGTTTATTTCTGGGTTCTCTGTTTTATTCCATTGATCTGTATGTCTTATTTTTGTGCCAGCACCAACAGTATCATTGTTTTAAATACCTATGTTAACTGATTAGAAAGTATCATTTTTTCCCTACATGCCATTGCCAAAATGTACATTGTCATAGCCCATTTTTTAAAACTGTTTAACAACGAATAGGAATGTACTCAACCCAGTTACATTATAAATGTATTTAAAATTGAAGTTCGTGATTTTTTTTTTCAAGTTCATGATTCTTGAATGTAAAATAACAGTTTCATATTTTTTCAGGAAACGCATGTTTCAGAAGAGATGGGTGAAATTTGATGGCCTTAGCATCTCTTATTATAATAACGAGAAGGTAAGTACACTTGATAGTTCTCAAAGATTTTCTTACATATCCAAGGTATACTTCAGTAAACTAAGCAGACAATTTGTTTTTTAAGAACAGGAGTTGTATTACCAACATGAAAAGAGTTTGCACACAGTACAAACACTGTGTGCAGTAAAAAAGCTCTTTTTAGTTCGCAAACACTCTGTTCATAGTTCAACTTCTCTTCATACATAAAGTTTGGATTTAAAAAAATTATACATCCAAAATTTATTCATGGAGTGTCTTCTATAAACTACAGGAATTGTTATGAGTGATGTAAGGATGAATAAGGAATTATCTTTCTCTTAGAGAACACTAAGAAGTATTTATGAAAGGATACTACAGTTAGGCCCACAAGATGATGTTACTTTATACTGTGGAAGGGTATGGAAGAACCAAAGAAGGTTTCTTGCATGATATTTCATTTGCCATGGTTCTTGAAAAAAGAAGAAAGTTTGCACATAGGGTAGAGAGAATAGGACGTGGTAATGTAGAGAACCATGAGATGTCCAGATGGAAAGTCAGTTTTCTGACTGGAAAATGGGATATATGAAGGAAACTTGAGGAGAAGAAGCTGAGAAGTTCTTTGGAGTTAGCGCTCATGGAACATCTTGACGAGAAAGTGGTCACAAGTTTGTCTTCAGGCAAGTGAGTCTTAACAAAATGATACTATTTTGATCATGTCTTCATTAGGTATGAGACTTTCTTTATTCTTAGGAGATGTAGGCTGGGATATTTGAAGTGTCCTATCTGCAAACGTTTTTCAGATGTTACTTACCTATATATTTATACTTATAAATATATTTGCATACACACATAGGTAAAATAAAAACTGAAGATGTTAACACCGGTCAGATCTGGGTGGAAGACAGATGGACGTCCCTTGTCACCATCTTTCAACTTCTCTGTTGTTGACAATTTCCTTAGTGAAAAGTTGGAACTAATAAATATATCATATTTTTAGTTCATTAAAATCAGGTATTCTTACAGTCTTAGCTATATACATTCTCTTACCAGACTCACTTAACATTTAAGCACATTTTCTTATTTATAGCTTATAATCTAACATTATCTTCTCATTATTTGGAGAATACCACTTCCTATTGTGATATTTGTGGCTTGAATAGAAAGTCCCTTTCATATATTGGTTCTTCAGTGCTACCGGGCAGAAGAGTGTATGCTTTTAGATAGAAAGTAACATTCATTTATGTTCGACAATACTAAGAACAATAGAAAGTTTAGAGAAGTATTAATTATTTGGTTTCAACTTGCAGTGATCTAGATAAAACATCAAATAAGTTTAAACACCTCCTTGGGATTTGCAGGATGGTGGAATGAATATTTTTTTAAAAGCTGGCTTTCTGCCTTGGCTACTGATTTTAGTTTGCTTGTGCATTTGAATGTTGAGACAGTTTCTATGCCAGCGGTGGGTACAATGTGGTCTCTGTATCTGCTGGAATCTGACCCCTAGTTTTTTTTTTTTTTTAGTAGCCGTGCCCTTCTCTGTTTTGATTGAAATAAGGGGGAATACTATTCAAGAGGGAGACTTCCGTGCCGTGAGGCTCTGTTGGTGGTGGCCTTATACCCCTTTGGGAGAGAGAATTTCTGGTATCTGTGTCCAACTGGACCCATTCTGTTTATCCTGTAAAAGGTCTTCTCAACTGTGGTGAGATTAGTGCCTGCCGCATTTGTAGGTACTGATGCATTAAAAATCATGCAGCCTTGGTTTGAAATTGTGATTAAAAAGTTCATGTTAAAATGAACGGCTACAAATTCTTTAGCTTAACAATTTTTTAAGAAATTTGAATTATTGTTTTCTGTGACATTCTGTCCCTTTACTATCCAGATGGTTGTTTTCATCTTGGCAAAAAATAAAAACATTGGGATGAGTGTTTCCTAAAAAGAGAGTTTCTGTTGTGACCCACCTTGCTCAAGGGTAGATTGAAGGGCTGGGAAGAGGGCATTTCAGGGCCAGTGTGTGGAAGGCAGGGGTGTGGCCATAGCCACTGCCTCAGGTGAGAGCACAGTGTCAGTGGTCCTGTGCGCTGAGTCATCACGCCTTTTGGTGTTTAAAGGTGCATGTGAGGAGAACGAGGCTGGGCAGAGCTCTGTACTTCCCTAGTTTTCTCTCACTTTCCTCAGCACTGCTCTATCCTGTCTCTGCAAGAACTTTTTCATTGTCTTACTGAAAATGGCGCCATCCCGCTGGCCTCGATACCTTGTCACCTGCCAAGAAATCTCACTCACCCTCTTTCTCACTCAGCTGTGGGCAGAATTGCCCTGTGGTCATTTCATTGTCTGAAAGTGGTAGTAGATAAATGATGAACGTGGCCTAGATATCTGTGTGTTTCAGAGTCTAGGGATGCTTTAAAATTTCTGTCCTAAAGGAAAATTTTATACTCTGAAAAAACAATCACTCTGAGTCTTTTGTCTTTTTTTTTCCTCTATCTTGTCTTTATCATGTGTTGTTTGAAGAGAAATACCAAGTCAACTCTACAGTGTTAAAAATTATGAGATTTCTTGGGATCTCGTAATAGGTTATGAATGAGCTATTTGAGAATCTGTAACTTCCAGAGGTTAATATGACATGATAGCTTGTTAAGTACATTTTGATCACTCCTGGGGAATTTTATTTATTTTTCTGTTACTTTTCTGGAGTATTTACCTGCTAAATAGGATCTTATTATAGGCACGTGGGTGGTTACAGTTTTGTAAGGAATTGTTTTTTAATCTCTTCAAGCAGATCTGGAAGAGGGAAAAATCTCCTTTTTAAAATTCCAGTTTCCTACAGTGCTGCTTGATTTTTCTGTACTGAAAAATATATTCATGGTAACATTTTTATTCCACAAATGGTTAATTATTTTACTAGAGATCTATTTTTATAAGCTCTTTTAATTCTTAAGCAAACTGAGATTTGAGAATGGATCATCTAAGAGATGTAGCATAAATGTGGACATTCTAGATTTTTCAGTCTGATATCAGCCACTTAGACTTACAGCTAGAGAGGCTCTTGTACTGTCCCCAAAGGTATTATGCTCTTTCCTATATCTGAGCTTTCCTGACACGAGGAAGACATTTTCCCCTGTTTCTTATTCCTGGAGCTCTTAGTGGTCTAGTAGTGCCTCACATTGCCACCATACCCCACTGCATTTAGTGGCTTTCCTTTAAGCCAGTCAGTCTTGTATTTCTTTGCATGACCTTTTGCAGTGGTATCTGGGTACACACTGTGGGGAGTGTGAACATGTCTTTTTCTTGTATTTTCATCTCCTTGTTTTTCTTTTCCATCTGAACCTTCAGAGCCATTGCCATCCATCAAAATTCTGTGCAAACTTGAAGATCCATTTTTTTTTTTTATCCCCTCTACAAATCTTTTATTTTTTCTAGCTATGACATTTGAACAATCATATGCAAGAAAGGTTAGAAGGAAGAGATGCTGAAAGTAGAGAGGCAAATCAGGGGAGTGTGCAGTAAATCTGGCATTAGTTATCTGGGTGTAGGCTGTGTATGCCAGTGGAAGTATTAAAAAAATGAATTTAGAAAAAATATCAGAAATGAGCTGTCAGAGTTTGATTTCATTGTGATTGATTGGACATAGAATTCATCCACTGAGAAAATACTTCTGCAGTTCCGTTTATGTGAAAGGTCTGAGGAAAATAGATGTATGACCTACTGTCTATTTCGGGAGAATGTCTTAATCAAATGACCACACAGTAAATATAAAAAAAAAAAAATCACTGTTTAAGTTATAGTTAGTAATTGCTATAAAGGAAAAATACAGATTGTTATTAAGTTAGGGTTATCTGCCTAGTGAGGATGGGGGGCCTATGAGAAGAGGCCGGTCAAAAACCTTTCTTCTGAAGCATATACTTACACTGAAATGTGAGGGATGGAGAGGCAGGAACCATGTGAAGCTGGATGAGGACAACATTCCTTGAAGAACAGAGGAAGCAAAGGCACTAGATTGGGAAGAAATACGTGTGTTAATGGAATCTCAAAGAAGGCTCATGTGAGTGGAGAGAATCAGAGTGTGCCAGGAAGGAAGTGGACGATGTTACTGTAGGGAGGGTTCTAAGTTATATGGGTACAAACGAGCCACACAAATGAAAGACCATGTAAGACTGACTTAGAAGAGTAATATTTTAATGAACAGATACGAGGGGGCATGTTTTCAGGAGATAATTTAAAGTTTGAGGGGCTTATGGGATAGTTTCATGTATCATCGATGACTTGAAATATAATGATGGAGTTGACCAAAATGGATAAGGAAGGAAGGAAGGACAGATTTTAGCATTTTCCTCATAAACTTGGCTGTTGAAATAGTAGGAGTGGATTTTCATAGAGAAGATAAAAGAAAACAAAAAGTGGAAAACGAGAAGTTACCTTGAAGTTACTTACTTCTTGACATCCTTCTTTTACTATGAGGTTGCCCACTCATCTTCAATTACAGTTCAAATATTGTATTCCATCTTGGTTGTCTGAGAAGATGTGCGAAGGCCTCTGTGGCATTGGTAGTTAAAATGGTGTTGAAGAATGTGTAGGATTTTGATGCATACATATAGCCAGGGATAAAAGATTGAAACAGAGGCCTTAGAAGAGAAGAAACTGTCAAAGAGCTAAGAGGGAATGCCATGACAGCAGAGTATATCTTCTCAGTGGGCCTAGGATAACCTCCTAGTAGAACACCATGCTGCTGACAGTGACTACCCCGTACTTATCTGATATGCATGGCAGGAGTTTACCAGTAGGAAGAATATGACCTTGGCACTTGTTCTCTGTGTGGGATAGTTTAATACATTTTTTTTTTTTTTTTTTACCTAGCCAGTTGCTTCAGATACTTGGGATCTGCTAAATATGAAGGTTCCATGAGTCATTCTTTGGAAGGAAATGGTAGAAAAAACCCCACAAAGATGTGTCCAGACTTTTCTGATATTTAAGACCTTCCATATAGGCCCTTGATGTATGTTTCCAGCTTTACCTCTTTGACTCTGCCCCCATGGCTGCTCTTATTTCTCTACTTATTATGCCTCTATTATTAAAATTTTCCAGCCAGGATGGCCTCCCAACCCGCTATCTGTGTGGTTGCGCTTAAGCTTCTTTAGGTCAGGCTCTGATGTCTTCATGTCTGTGAAAATAGCTGACCTCTTTTAAACAGAATTTGGGAGTTTCCATCTTTGTACTCATATGTTCCGTGGCTCAGACTCTGTTTTAAACTTTTCTCCCACTACATTGGCTGGTTTTTCATTTTGAGGCTCTTTAAATATATAAATACTATTTGAATTTTCTTTCCAACACAAGGTCCAGTAAATATTTCACCCTTAGTAAATAGCGGGCATTGTCAGGTGGTTCTTATGCCAAAGTGTTTTGGTGGATCCAGAAATAGAAAGACTGAAAAAGCTACCAAGAGTCTTCAGAATGACCTTCCTGAGCAAAAGGGTAAAATGCAGATGCCAGTTGCAAACTGCCAGAATTGTATTAGGCATTTGCCGGTTGCAAACTGCCAAATCCTTTTTTTAAAAAAAATTCTTTTGTCTTTTTCATTAATTTTTCATTGGGGAATTAAAGGTAAACTGAGGCAGTTTTGATATTAAGATAATTATTAGAATCACTGGGTAATATGTTTAATTGCTCTAATGCAACAGTCTTGTTTTGAGATGTGTTTTGTTCACACATGTAGTAGCAGTTGTTTTGAAGTAGTTTAGTTACAGTACCCATGATGGCCAGCAGATGCCTGCAAACACCATCAAATCATTTTGACCAGCTTGTTTTTTAAAAAACGTACTGTTGGTTTTGGGAACTATATATTGCTGATCTAGTACAACTGTTTGTATTTGATTCTTTGCCTTTTAATTTTAATTCCAAAAAAGAGGAGAAAATTGAAAAGACATTTCACATGGAAGGACCTTTCTGGGGTGTCAGGTCATGTCTGAGGAGATATACTATTTGTATGTTATTTTAAAAATTTAGATTAAAATTATTAAGGAGAATGGGTTATTTGTTCTTTGGGTGTTGAGTTTGCTAAGTTCTTTATAGATTCTGGACACTAGTCCTTTATCTGATATGTCGTTTGCAAATATCTTGGGAGGGGGTTTGGGAGAAGGGGGTGGTATTATGGACATTGGGGAGGGTATGTGTTTTGGTGAGTGCTGTGAAGTGTGTAAACCTGGCGATTCACAGACCTGTACCCCTGGGGATAAAAATATATGTTTATAAAAAATAAAAAATTATATTTAAAAAAAAATTATTAAGGAGAAGCACAATGTGCTTGTAAATATTTATAGTGTTTGTACCATTCTTTTTCTTGATAAGGTCACACGAATTTCATTTTAATTTGTCTTGTTCATGTATCTTTTTCTCTAACCAATACAGGAAAAGTATTCAAAAGGAATCATTCCTCTTTCCGCTATATCTACAGTACGGGTTCAAGGAGACAACAAATTTGAAGTTGTTACAACACAAAGAACTTTTGTTTTCAGAGTAGAAAAAGAAGGTAAGGTTATTTCTTTATCCCTGAAAAAACACTCATAGACATTAATTTCTGACCAATCAGAAGATTCATAAGCTAGTGAAGCTACACACGTCAAGAAACCTTAGAATACGTGACTTTTATGTAATTTTACACTTGATATTCTCCTGAATGCCATAACGAGCCGACAGGTCATTTGTTGGCTCATTATTCCTGCATGCAGCAAATACTTAGACTCTACTACGTGCCAAGAATTCTTCCAAATTCTGGATGTTTAGCAGTGAAAAAGTAAGACAAAAGTCTCTGCTCTTGTGGAGTCCACCTTTTTTAGCTGTTGTTTGACAAGGCAGAGTAGTTATTTAATATCTAAACACAGTTTTTCTCACGATGAAAGTGTTGGTTTTAGGGAAGTTTACGCATGCCAGGTTCAACTGAACACATAGGACCAGTAATCATTCTAGAACAAATTTCAGAGGATCGTTTGTACTTTCTCAATTCTTTTTACCTTCATCCTCTGCTATAGGACACTTGATGGTGAAATTTAGATGGCATGTGATTTATGGGTAGGGACTAAACCTCTAGATCTTTTCTGACTTTTGGAGAGGGTAGGGAGGGAGAGCAGGAGAGCTAAGAGTTCTCTGTTGTATACTTTGATTGACTATCAACATGTTATTACTCTATCTCTCACTACTTTTAAGTGATACAGATAAGTCCATCGTCATTAATTAAAGAATTATAATTTTAATTTATTTAAAGCTTCTATTTTAGTATAGATTATAACTCAATTTTGAAAATACTTCTTGGTCCTTAATTATTTGAATAATGGTGACCTGGAGAACTTACTAAATTCTTGATATATGCAGTGATCATCTGGACTTCATTATTAACAATAGCCTTTTTTTTTTTTTTAAAGATTTTGTTTATTTATTTATTTGACAGAGAAAGAGAAAGAGAGACAGTGAGAGAGAGAACACCAAGCAGGGGGAGTGGGAGAGGGAGAAGCAGGCTTCCCACTGAGCAGGGAGCCCAACGTGGGGCTTGATCCCAGGACCCTGAGATCATGACCTGAGCTGAAGGCAGACGCTTAACAACTGAGCCATCTGGGCACCCCTCATTATTCAAAATAGTCTTATGAGGGATTAGGTGTTACAGTTATCTCATTTTATAAAAATAAAAAATAATGTTCCATTTTACACAGAACCCATTTTACCCTTTTATAAACTACAACAGCATTAGATATGATGGGGCAATATTTGTCTTTTTTATGCTGCTAGATTCCTAGGCCATATACCAGTGTGTGACACACAGAAAACATTCAATAAATCCTGTATGTTCCTAGAAAGCTTTCATTATTCCTTGGCATAATGAGTAAATGCGTGAGTCCAGCTGCTGTTCACACTGGGGCAGCATTTTTCAAACTGTGAATGGCTACCCATTGATGAAATCAATGTAGTGGTTTCTGAAGATACTAAAATAAATCTCTCCCCCAAAACAGAAAAAAAACCAAACATGAAATAGAATAAGAAATATCAGTGTGCATCGCTTCTAATTAAGTATTGTGAAACATACCCGTGTGCATATTGCACGTATGTAGCAGTAAAAGTGTTTCTTACTTGAGCTGCTATTTAATCACTGAGACCTATAGCCTAGTCCGGGTTGGCCTGACCATGGCCTATCGCCTAAATCTGGCTGCTGCTTGTTTTTGTAAACAAGGTCTTGTTCTCTCACTGTCTCCGTCATTCATTTGCATATTGTCTATGGCTCCTTTTATGCCTCAGTGGCAGCGCAGGGAAGCTGCAGGCTACCTGGCTGGGAAGGCCCAAGATACTCCTCTCTTGACTGGGAATTGTGACAGTCTTTCCTTACACTTTGGTTTCCTCTGCCCAGAAGGTGACTGCCTGTCTCTTTGAGGTGCTAATCCCTTTCCCCTTGGCTTCTCAAAATGAATTTCACGTATGCCACATAGCTTGCATTTTGGTAGATATACTAAATAAAGCTTCCCACCTGTGTGAAAATCTGTTTAGCCATAATTATGTACTGTATATAAAAGTTAAATAGACACGTTTGAGTAGAATATATCAACCCACATGTTTAAAAATTACATGCTCTGATACATAGTTCATAGATAGTTCATAGTTCATGTATCACGTAATTGTGATATAAACAGCATAAGAATTTCATTAAAACTTTGGTATAAGTTAGTTTTTTTTTCTTTTTCTTTTTTTAAAAGATTTTATTTATTTATTTTACAGAGATCACAAGTAGTCAGAGAGGCAGGCAGAGAGAAAGAGAGGGGGAAGCAAGCTCCCTGCTGGGCAAAGAGCCCGATGCGGGGCTCCATCCCAGGACTCTGAGATCATGACCTGAGCGGAAGGCAGAGGCTTAACCACTGGGCCACCCAGGTGCCCCTAAATTAGTTTTTTTTTAAAGGTTTTTTTCTTTTAAGATTTTATTTATTTATTTGAGAGAGAGACAGAGACAGAGAGAGAGCATGAGAGGGGAGGTCAGAGGGAGAAGCAGACTGGGGGGACTCGATCCCAGGACTCCAGGATCATGACCTGTGCCGAAGGCAGTCGCTCAACCAACTGAGCCACCCAGGTGCCCCAAGTATAAGTTAGTTTTTATTTTATTTATTTATTTATTAAGATTTTATTTATTTGACAGAGATCACAAGTAGGCAGAGAGGCAGGCAGAGAGAGAGAGAGAGAGGAAGCAGGCTCCCTGCCGAGCAGAGAGCCCGTTGTGGGACTCGATCCCAGAACCCTGAGATCATGACCTGAGCTGAAGGCAGAGGCTTTAACCCACTGAGCCACCCAGGTGCCCCTAAGTTAGTTTTTAAATAGGTTTTAGGTCTTTAAGTCTTAAAACATGAAGATACTAAAAAAAAAAAAAAAAAAAGGCACTGCTTTCTTAAAAACGGAGACCATCCACATGGGATTACTGAGTGTGGTGGTTTCATTGAAAATGATTTTTAGGGCACCTGGCTGGCTCATTCGGGTAAGCACCTGTCTTCACCTCAGGTCGAGTCCTGCATTCAGCTCCCTGTTCCACCCAGAGTCTGCTTCTTCCTCTGCCTCCCTCTCTCTTTCTCTCTCTTGAATGAATAAGTAAAATCTCAAAAAGAAAAAAGTCATTTTAATGTTGTAACTAATGTTTTCAGAGATGGGTAAATGTAGAGGGGTGTGTGTGTGTAAATAGTATACATGTGTCTATGTATTTAGTATGGAACCTTCACCGAGATCGTAAGTATGTTTGATTGTTTTTTCCTCCTTCCATGTATACAGATGGTTGACTATTTTTGACTTTGGGGGAAGTGAGAAATCAACCATAGTGGCTTATGAAATATTTGACTTAATTTTTAAGCTAAATGAAACTTTTCTTCTGTCTAATCAAGAAGCAAGACAGAAGTTTAGAACACAAAGGGGAAATGGTTTGACATCCTAGCAGAAATGAATTCTCCATTTTTGGTGAGAAGGTTTCTGAATGGCCTGTCCTCTGAAGCTAGCAGCACTGTTTCCAACTCCTACATTGCCCACCGGCACTGCTAAGACAGGATTATACTTTGACATTTTTTTCCCACAAATTTTCAAAGCCTTCAATTCCCCCCATGCTTCCCAGTGAAGTATTGTTATGCTCTTAGTTGAAAGTGAATTATGTTGAAATAATTACATTTTAAAAATACTTTCTCAAATGAAAAATTTGGTGGGATTCCTTTTTCCTAAAGCAGAACCAGTGGAGATGGTCAGAGGGTCCTAACAACTAATGATCTCTCCAGTCTATTCCCCTGGCAGAGGCGGTCCACACATGCAGATGCCTGACTTCAAAAAGCAGGTGATGTTTTGAGTTGGCAGTTTTTGTTGTTGTTTTTTAAGATTTTATTTATTTGACAGAGCAAAAATAGGCAGAGTGGCAGGGAGAGGGAGAAGCAGACTCCCCACCGAACAGGAAGCCTGATGTGGGGCTCAGTCCCAGGACCCTGGATAATGACCTGAGCTGAAGGCTGATGGTCAACTAACTGAGCCACCCAGGCGCCCCTCATTCGGCAGTTCTTATAGTGAGAAAAGGGCTTAAGAATCCTGAGTGGTCATTTGTTGTTCCTGGACCATTTTCTGTGCTGGGTTTCAACTGTGGTCTTGTGTTCCTGTCCATCTCAGGCGGTAGGCAAGCAGGTGTTTTTTCCTCTCAACTCTGCTTCCGGACAGCATTTTACAGCCCTCTAGTGGCAGCTGTGGGACTGCAAAGCTTTGTTTCTTTTAAAGAACACTTGGATAAGAAACATAAATTTCCCTTACTTATTTTGGGGAAGCACACTTGCCTGTCTTGAAATATTTAATGTTGCTGTTTTTGTTTGGTTTTGAGAGATAAAAAGAGAACTCAGTTGGGAGGGCCAGAGGGGGGCGGGAGAGAGAGACTCTCAAGTGGACTCTGTGCTGAGCATGGAGCCTGACACAGGGCTCCATCTCATGACCCCGAGACCTGAATCAAAATCAAGAGTTAGACGCTTAACTGACTGAGCTACCCAGGTGCCCTGAAATATTCAGTGTTTCTAGAAGCAAGCTGTGAAACATTTACTAGATGGAGGGAGAGTCAGGGGAATTAAAACTTCTCCATTGTTTGTGTTGGTCGACATAGTGGGTCACAAACGGTGAAGTCGTTTTTGAACCTTTTCCTCTCATATCAGCACATCCAGTCCATCAGCACATCTGATCTTTTCTGACTTTGGAAATAAGTCTGGATTCTGATTGATTCTCAACACTTCTGTCATTATCACTCTGATGCAAGCCACCACCTTTATTGGGTTATTGTAATAACCTCCTTTGATCGACTTACAGTCTTGTTTTCTATACAGCTGTCAGCAATCATGCATCAAAGAAGTCTGATCACGTCAATCCACTTCAGATGCTGTGTTGTCTGTCCATCTGCCCGAGAGTAAAGTACTTAAATCCAAGAGCCCCTATGTGATCTGGCTCTGGTCTCTTTGATCTTGTCTCCTCCTGTGCTCTCCCTCCCTCACTACATTTGAGCTGTTCTCCTCCATGGGAACCCCAGGGCACTGACACTTGCTTCCTTTATCTGAGAATGGTCTTCCTGCAGCCATTCTCCTGACTTGCTTTGTCACTTGCATTTCCTTTAAGCTTTTGATTAACCACTCCCTTCTTTCTGAGGCTTTTTCTAGTACTGGGTATAAAGGAGCACTTCTTGTGTCCCTCATCCCTTGCTTTATTTTGTCCCATTGCACTTGCCACTGTGTAGTAGCTTATATAGCTATGTTTCGTTGTCTTCCTCCTTTCACAAGAGGGCAGCCTCCAGGACAGTAAGGCTGTGGTCTCTCTTGTTCATGCTTCCGTTCCTGGTATTCAGAAAGGTCTTGGAACTCAGTGGGCACTCGGTAAATATTTGTACCAATGAATGCCTAATGATTTCGGGAACAGTCACGGTGTACAGATACTTCCTTCTCTGAAATTGATCATGGGTTATGTTGAGGAATCTTTAGTTCAATTATATTAGCATATCAAAAGTAAAGGCCCATATAAACTTTGTTAGATTCTATTACTAATCTTTTACACAACAGAGGCCTTATGTAGTAATGCCTAAATCCTTTATGTTACTAAAGAATATGCCTACCGCTAAATCCAGTGGTCAGAGAATATTGTCTTTCTGATTGTTTTTTGTTTTTCGGGTTTTTTGGTTGTTATTGTTGTTGGTTTTTTTTTTTTTTTTATACTTTATTGATACTTAACAGTAGTTGGCATTCATTCCTGGAAACTTCAAGGGCTAGTTTGAGGGAATTGCTATTATCTTTTATTTATATTCTAGCATAATTATAAGAAAGTGACAATTTTATTTTCTTTACCACCCCCCCCCCCTTTTTTTTCTTTTTTCCAACCCCAGAATGCTTTACTTTGAACAAAGCCTTACCTAGGTCAGGGCATATTCTCTAAGGAGTAGTCTTAGCACATTGCTAAGATCAAGATAGACAGTAAATATTTGTTATTGGAAAGAATAAAAGCACCTTGGTGTGAAGAGCAGGCAGAGGCTAGCATAGTATCTAGCTTTGTCCAAGATACATAGCCCAAGGGAAAATCAGTATTTGATTTGGAATATTGTGGCTTATCAACGTGTATTCCCCTTGTCTAAAGACACACATTGCATAGCCACATGCCAATGATGCTTGTAATCTGTTTTATTGTTTGAATGATCTCTGTCACTGTTTATCTGCACTTGCATGGGTAATTAAGAATAAACCGAATGTAACTATTAATTCTCATACTTATTCATGATTGCTTACTTCCTATTAGTAAATGAGGCCCTCAGGAGTTAGATAACACTTTTAGGCTCTAGGACCATTTGTTGAGATGCAGCCATCATATGTTTAAGTCCAGCAGATGTAGTTGTGCCAATTTCAGATTATTTTCCTGAGAAACTGAAATACAGACCAAGAATAATGTAGAAGCCACAAACACTGGGGCCTCATTTATGGTTATGACCTACACAGTGAAACAAATCAGAGAAAGACAAATACCACATGGTTTCACTCACTGGAATTTAAGAAACAAAACAAAATGAAAAAAGAAGGAAAAGAGGCTCTTAGCTACAGAGAACTAACTGGTGGTTGCCAGAAGGGATGTGTGGGGAGGGGATGAGTGAAATAGGTTTAGGGGATTAGAAGTACACTTCTCTTGATGAACACTGAGTAAGGTATGGGAGTTTTGAAACATATTGTACATCTGAAACTAATGTGTTGAATATAGTTCAATAAAAAACTGAAAGAAAATTTTAAAAAAGTTGGGTTTCTTTTCAGTAAAAATATGACCTACATTTCAAACACAGTGATTTATGTAGATTAATAGAAACAGACAAAAAACATTCTATGCTGTTTACTTGGCAGGAGTATCTTGTGTGAAACTAATGACCACAAGTAATAACCAATGGAAGGAAGGTTTGTTGTTGTTCCTGAAAATATAAATTATTCTAATACAGTCTGGATCTGTTCATATAGATATAAAATGTAGAGCAGATGCTGCATACTGACATTGACTTAGTCACGTGAACATTTTCATGTGTTTCAGTTTCTAATGATGCTGGGGAAGTTGGGTAAATATTTCCTCCTGATCCATGGGAACTATTACCTGGAGATTGTGTAATATGCACAGTAATTCATTGTTGAATGAATTTTAATAAATACTTCAGCCTTGGTCATTAAAGACAAAACTATTTTTAGTAGTTTGGAAGGTGAAAAAGTAAAGAGAATTTAAAAACTACATCTCATTATAAAGTAACCTAGGATTCATGTTTGAATGGAAGCAAGTCTAATCTGGAGGCTGAGACTAAGATCTGAAGATCTTGAGTCCATATAGTGAAGTACTTTCCACATCTTAGATCTGAGATACTACTCAGGTTTCTAAGCCTGGGCTCTGCTTATTCTTCCCTTCTTCCTTCTTGATAATTTTTCCTACCTGGAATTCAGTCTGTTTTGTTTTGCTCCTTTTGCCTTAATAATCACTTTCTCATTTGTTTTTTGCTAGCCCATTTTCCTACCTCATAGATAACAGTTGTACCTCAGCATTTGTCCATTTCTTCTCCTTTCCCATTAATCATTTATCTGCCTCTATGGATCTTCTTTTGTGTAGGTTACCTTCATTCTCATGATGCTATCTGTCCACTTACATGCTCATGCTAGGGCCCTGAAGACCTGAGGTGATTCTGCTCATAAAATGGAATTTTCTATCCTCTTTGGTTAAGCCATGGTACTAAGCTACCTTTTATTCTGATAATTTAAATTTTTTTGTGAATACCTGTCAAACATATTTAAAGCTTCAGCTGTTTTTTCCATCCCTTGATGTCTTTTGACTTTTTAGATTCTTTTGTTTACATTTTCATTGTGCTTCAGGCCTCTCTTGCCCTATTCCTGATTTCCAAGCTTCCAGTTTGGTCTACATATTATCCTACTAATCATGTTATTTCCTTGCTAAGAATTTTGCCTTGATTTTGTTTGTTTGTTTCCCCTCTGTAATAAAGTTTGGAGGCAAAATTCATTACAGGTACTGCAGAAGCTCTATCCATATTTCCTGTTTCCTCTTGAGTTCAAAATTATCAATAGGCTTGTCTATATGTCTCTGAGCAGATGTTGGTTCTTTCTGCCTCTGTTCTTGTGTTCTTCTCTGCTTAAAGTCATAAAGTTCTGCTCTTCCCTCACCAAACTCCAGTTATGCTCCTTGTTTCAAGACCTAGCACAAATACTTTTTTTTAATAGTACTGAGAACAGTTGTTTGACTTAAAATATTTGATTCTCCTAATTTTAATGCTAACTTGCTGTATGACCTTCAGCAAATGACTTACCTTCATTGAATTGACTCATATTTTATTTGATATCATTTGTATGACATTTATAGTACTCTGTGTTCTGTTATATGTTCATATCTAACTTGACTTACAACTTTGATTGCTCTTTGGGGACTAGATCAGATTTCTGTGTCTGTAATGCAGCGTGTTTCAATGCAGCATTGAAGGTCACTTAGCTTTTGTGGAGGGAGAAAACCAAATTCTAATTTACCAAATTGAGATCCTTCTGTTTCTGTGGTGAGAATGGAATGGATGGTTGAATAGCAAGTCAGCGTGTACTCTGAAGTAGAGTAGGCTCTAAGTAACAGAAATAAGAGTAAGATTTTCTGGGCATTTGAGCAACTTAATTACTAGGTAAAATCTGTTAACTGGTCTCAGCATTACTTCTATTAAAAGAGAAAATCCAATCTCAGGAATAATCTATAAGAGTGCTTTTTAAATATTAACATGGATTCAGATCACCTGGGGATCTTTTTAAACTGAAGATTCTGATTCATCAGGTCTGGAGTGGGGCCTGAGATTTTGCATTCTAATAAGCTCCCAGGTGAGGCCAGTATGGTTACAGAACACCTGGGTAGTGTTATTTCTTTTCTCTTACAGAATTGGGCCATCGGCTCTGACTGCAGTAGCATTTAGATTGTGGTTGTGGGAAAGAATCTGTAAATCATGTGTTACAGTGAGAATAGATCCTTTGCCCATGTTTCTGTGTCTGTATAATTTATGTGAATATGGATGTATGTACTTTCTCCTGTCTTCATTTTCAGAGGAGAGAAATGACTGGATCAGCATCCTATTAAATGCACTGAAATCACAATCCCCTGCCTTGCAGTCTCAAGCAGCCGCTACACCTGAGAAATGTGGCTATCTTGAACTGAGAGGGTATAAAGCCAAAATTTTTACTGTCTTAAGTGGAAGCAGCGTGTGGCTTTGCAAAAATGAACAGGTGAGCTGTGTTACAGTAATTGCAAATTATGGTGCCTTGATTACATTCACAACTGTGCTTTTTAGACTTATTAGTGTTTTTACTTATAGCCTCTTGCTTTTGCCTTGAATACTGCACTAAATATAACAAAGAGTTGTTTTGTTGAATTTTCTCAGTTCCTCCTGTGACAGGAAAGTAATCTACATCAAATTTGAGGCTAGACATCACCTTTTTAAGGGATTGAGAAAATAAAATCTTGAAAATAATTTTTGAAGGATATTCCTTAGCTGAAGTAATATTGTAATATTGTAATTCTATGAGATAACAATCAGAAACCAATTAACCATTACAGCTGTTGATGAAATGGCCCAGTTCTGCAGCTGTTGTGTTTCTTTTATAATAGAAAATTTTAAGAGCAGGCACAGGTAACACGTTTTTGTGAGTTTCTAGCATTTTTTTAAAAGTAGATATGTTAGTTTCAGAGGAAATAATTTACTATAGGCAGGTGGTTCATATATGCACATACAAAACACACCACATATAAATAAAGTAGACTTGAATTGTTGACTTATTGAATTTGGTTAATATAGAAAGACTTTATAGAGAAGTTCTGTGTTTTGAAGAGACTAATATTAAAGTTCTAACAAATTCTATTAACTTTATTTGATTCAGTAGACTTCCTTTCTCTAACATATCTGATTCTTATTTTTATCTTACTATTTTATTTTTTTAAGGATTCTGTTTATTTGAGAGAGAGAGAGCCCACATGTGTGTGCACTCAGACAAGCAGGAGGTTGTGCAGAGGGAGAGGGAGAAACAGACTCCCCACTGAGCAGGGAGCTGGCTGTGGGGCTCGATCCCAGGACACTGAGATCATGACCTAAGCTGACTGAGCCATCCAGGTGCCCCTCACATTCCTGGTTTTTAATATGTATAAGAAAATACCCCATTTGGGGAAGGAGTTCTTAATCTTTTAGCCTGGAATACATTAGATTTTTAGTAATTTGTGGAATTGCACAGTGTGCTTTGGACAGCTGATCTAAGATGAACTCACTGGTGACATAGTATAATGAGTGATGACAGGCTGGGATAATAATGCCTACTGTGTTCATAACAAAAAATACAGATGTCAACTCAAACGTCAGTTTCAAAAATATTAACTAGAGATCTTTATCTAAGACATCTTCTGAACTTGAGTGTGATCTTTTTCATTAGGTTTTCTGGATAAGATTTCTTAGCCAGTTAACTGTGGAAGGAGTCATTGAGCACTGTCGGCACATGAATAAGTTGGATAGTTAGCGTATCCCTCAAGAAGAAGAGGGATACGCTAACTCAGCTCATAATGTGTATGAACTGAATGTGAACATTTTCAGTCTGTGAAGTGAGATGATTAAGACTTTTTTCATTGGAATGGAGCTTAAAAATGCATAATTTGCATTTGTCAGTATGGAAGTTGTTCTGCCAGATTAATTGAGGTATTCATTTTTTACTTGCACAGATTTGATGGACTTCAAATTATTAGTTTCATCATTTCCATTAGCTGGATTGTCTGAGTTTACATTATTCTCCCAAAGTAGATGTTTTTTAAAGTTTTATTAACATTCTCTGATTAGAAAGAAATTGTATGAAATTATTGCTCTAATATTAGCATTTGCACATAAAAAGCACAAGAATGACTAGCAGCTGGTGAGTATTGTGCTAATTAATTTATAAACATTTCCTTTTAATCTTGCCCATAAATGTGGGAGGAAGATGTTCTCCTCCATGTTTCGTAGATGAGGAAAATGAAGGTTGTGTAAGCATTGTAGATTGTAATGCATAACAAAACCAGAACTTTATGACTCTAAGTGGTAGCATCTTAGCAACTATACCCAAGTGTCTTTAAAGGGTATGTTGAAAATTTCTGGCCTGTGACCTCTTAGAAATAGTCTAAGCTGCTTTTCTTGAATAACTGAGTTGCTTAGGAGGTTCGGAGTGTAAGTGTGTTTGAGTAATACACTTTCTACCAGGTGAGGCATTCTACAAGGGGTGTGCTTGTTGAGGACTTAAGTCCTATCTTCCAGGAGGAAAAGTCTGACAAGTCCTTTGTTTATGATGGATGGTGAGCCTAGTACTTTATTTGGCTTGTGCAGGAGTTGTAGAGAAGTACAAAAAGGACAATTAATGAAGTCTGGAGATTAGAAACACTTCCACATACACGAGCAATGAATACATTCTTCTGAAAAATGAAAACATTAGTGCTGGACCCCTCCTCATCTTTTGAGACATAAATCTGTTTTCAGTGCATGTATATTTCTGGTCCTTTTCTATGCTTTAACATGCCTTTATATCAACCCTTAAAACGTACATACCATTGCTTGTGCATGTGTTATTTTAAAAAACTTGCATTATTTTATATGGAGCTGGGTCTTAAGGGACATGATCTTGAGTCAAGTCTTAAAGAACTAGCTGGCCGAAGACTGGATGGATAAATTAGGGAAGGCCTTCTATGTTTAGGCCCTAATTTACCATTCCAGTTTTATCTGTGCTTACATGCTATGTATGCCTTTTTCTCCAGAGGAAGGTTGCCCATTGGTTTTTTCACATGGTTGAGCAGATTGTGTGAAGAACTTGGGTGACATGCTAAATGGGGAGTCTTTTTCCTGAATGCAAGGGGCTTTAAGGTTACATTTAGGAAAAACACTAAAAGATATACATTCAGTGCAACTTCTGAAAGTTTTGTATATACAGTACATTAAGTAATCATGTTTTTTTTTTTTAAATTTCTTAAGTATATTTATTTTTTATATGTTTTTTTAATTATTATTAATTTTTTATTTTTTATAAACATATATTTTTATCCCCAGGGGTACAGGTCTGTGAATCACCAGGTTTACACACTTCACAGCACTCACCAAAGCACATACCCTCCCCAATGTTCATAATCCCACCCCCTTCTCCCAAACCCCCTCCCCCCAGCAACCCTCAGTTTGTTTTGTGAGATTTAGAGTCACTTATGGTTTGTCTCCCTCCCAATCCCATCTTGTTTCATTGATTCTTCTAGTAATCATGTTTTTTTTAAAATATGGAAAAATCTGCTTATCATAAAAATGTAAGTTGTGTTACACCTGAAGTTAATGTAACATCAATTATACTGATATATCAAAAATAAAAAAAAATTAAAAGAAGTGTTAGCTTTGAACTTCCATATCTAAATTTGCATTGGAGCTAATTGAGTTTCATTCATCAAAACTAAATTGTTTTCAGTTTAAAAAATTTTTAAATAATGAATTTATTGCCCACATAATTTGTAGTATAAATAGAATAAAAATAAGGAAAATCAACCCACACTACCCTAACATGTGAATTATTTTCATTTTTCTAGACTCTTTTGATAGTTGTATAAATTTACTTTGGAGGTCCCTCCAGAGAGAGTAAACAGATGATGGATAGAGGTGGAAAGGTAGCATATATTGAAGAGTTATTTAAAAGGAAGCTGCAGTGTTCCTTTAGAGCAGAGATGTTTGGACAGAGTTAACAGTTCTGGGTCTTCATTTTTTCTCTGCTACTAATTGACTCAGGTAATTAAGTTAATGTCTTTAGATTTGAATTTTTTCTCAATGTAAAGAAGAGAGATAGCTTATTATTCCTAAGGCCATTATGTAAGTTGCATGTGAAAATTCCATATATCTGGGCTCATTCAGACTGTGGATTTAGAATTTCTGGAGATAGAATGTTGGAATCCACATTTATATAAGCCATTCACATGTATCAAAAACTACATACAAACACTGCTCTCAGTTTTTTTTTTCTTTAAAAAAATGATAAGTATCTAGGTAAAGAGAGCAAGATATTTTTGGGGTTGGATAATGTGTAAAAATAGCCTTCAGCAACGTTGAATGTTTCATCATCCCACAACTTGGGTCTATTATATGTCTTTTTGTGATTAACTTTCATTTGGAAGTGATCTTTTTCCTCATTGAACATTTGAAATATGCCAACATTTAATTAGAAAGTTAAGATAATTATGATTAGTGATAATACATTTTGAGATTTTGAACTGCTACTAATTGTGCATAGTTTTGAACTATAGCTACTTTTTTTTTTTTGGCTAAGATCTCAATTTTTATGATATTATGGTATCATGCTAGCAAGGGGGATGGCAATCTGCCTCTCCTCTTGGACATTTCACGGACAGGTCTGAACACTATGGAATTAACTTTTCATTTTCCCAATTACTTGGTTCAAAGATTCATTTTTTTCTTTCATCTCTGTCTTTCCGTTTCATTCATTAATACATTGTGGGGACTGAAATTTGTAGTAGCTCTCCACTGAGTGGGAGAAATGCCTTAGGGGATGTCATGCCCCCCCCCCCCCGCCCCCCGCCCTTGCCCAGTAGGTTATAAAAATTGAAAAGAACAATGAAGAGATATGTAAAAAAAGGAGTTTGGCAAAGTAGAAACAGACACAAATTCTCGACCTAATTACTCAGTTGCGAAACACTGTGGCGCTGTTACTACATAAATTACGTGCCATCTCTTTATTTAACACCATCTCATAAACACAGTGTTTAATTTTTATAAATATTGCTCTCATGTTTTACATGCCTGTGGGTATTATAATTATGATAGTTTTTCTCCAGTGTTATTTCAACTTTGTATAAAATGAGTTGTGTTTCATTTTGTGTGGCTTATACTATACAAATTCCTGTGTTTTTGTATTCATCCATTTTACAAAATGGATTTTTACTGGACACCTTCTCATTTCTGGGCATGGCTCTAGGCTCTAGGGGTATAGCAGTGACCAAAAGATGCCTGTTGTCTCAGCTTCCACTGTGGGTAGCACACATTGTGATAAATAAATGAGACTTCTGGTAGCTTTCTGTACGTAGCCTTTTCTTCCTTTTTGATTTTTTTTTTTTTTTTTTTTTTGGCATGGACTTTCATGACCTTTTCGTAAAGAATTGTTTACATTTCAAATGCTGTTAGCTATGTGAACTAGGTACCAGCCTGATTTTAACCTTAAACGTGTTAGAATTTTTATATTCAAATTAATGGTGTGATGGTTTATTCACTGTCAGGTGTTCAAAAGTTTCAAGCCTGTAGCTGACACTCAGTAAACATTTTACAGAACGAGCTTGTTGAAGGAGCGGTCATTCACAGCTGTTGTCTTGTCTATAGAGCTCACCATTTTTTTTTAAAGTTTATTTTTAAGTAATTCTCTTTTCCGTGAATTGTCCCTTGATTTTATTTTTCCATTTATTGATTTGGATGTTACTGTCTTTTCTGACGATTTCTTAAGCTCTTCATATAATAAAGATAATTAATCATCAGTTCATTTTCTATAACTGCTTTTCTGAGCTATCGTTTACTTTTTCATTCTTCAGTTAATTTTTACTGTGTAGAAATTTTATTATCATTAAACTGCTTTTTATTTCAAAGCTTATAGATTTTTGATATTCTGGCAAATAATTATTTTATGAACTTATTTGTCTTGACATGATATGGATGTAGTATATACGCCAGTATTTAAAATTTTAAGTGAGATAAAATCTGAATGTACACTGAAGTATGTGAAGTGTTATACATGTGGTGTTGCTATTTGAATGAAATTTCTGCAAATGGATGTGAGGCACATTTAAGATAATTGGCTTTGGTTTCCATTTGTTAGGTTGTTCTGACAGCCAGTCTCCCTCTTTTTTTTTTTTTTTTTTTGTGATGAGTTTTTTTCAGGATCATGTTAGTATTAGTGAATTCATTACAACCAGATGTCTTGCTTGGTGGGTCTGTGCATCCATTTAATGATAATTGTGGCACTGAGGATTTAACTATATAAATTCACTTGATTAAACATTTTCAAATCAGGGTATAACAAGAGACTCATTCCCCCTCGTTCCCCCTACATAATGTTCCCGGTGTCTGGCACGGGGATGAAACTCTAATAGAATTTAAATAGACCTCATAGGGCTGTGGGTTGAGTAGCACAGAAAGAAGCAGCAGGATGTAGGTGGTGGCCTCAGATTCTCTGGGTTCTGTATCTGGCCAAACTCTGCATCTGGTGTTTCCCCGGAAATGTGGTGCCAGTGTCATACAATGCCACATCTGTTTTCAACAAATGTGTAAGCACCAAGTTCTTAAATTTCTGGCATGGAAACCTGGCATCCAGTGTTTCCAAAAATAGGTTTGAGTTTCAGCAAATTTGGGGTTAACAAACCCTTCTTTAATTTTTCCGGTTAGGAATCAAACTTTTATTTTGCTCTTTTACTGTGTAGTTTCAACCAGATTCTGTTGCTACAAATAACCCATTTCAGCATCTTGGTAAATATTTACATTCATTCTAAACCGAGTGTATACTGTAGGATCATTGGTGCAAATACTTTCATTCCTTACAAATAAAATGGAGATACCTTTATTGAAGACAAATTCTGGGCTTAGAACTCACAAATAAAATAATTGTCTGTTTGTATTTGACCCTTAATTTATGTGGCACTCCATTTTTATAACAGTGCTGTGTAAGGTAGATATGACTGTGTTTTTTATAAATGAGGAAGTTGAGGTCTAGATAAAATAAATAACTTCGTAGTAGTCATACAGCCAGTAAATGGCTTAGCCAGGATTCTCCCCCGGGTCTGACTCCCAGTGCTGACATGGTCATGACCGCCTTTGCAGGTGGTCCAGATTTGTTCGCCAAGCAACACTGTTGTTATAATGGTACTGGTGGTGGGATTCATGCTTTGTGAGATCCCACATTTTGTGACTGCAAATTAAATGTAAGGTATTGTTTAGTCCAGAATCTGCTTTTAGCTTTTTGCTCTCTATAGTAATATTCCAGTCACTGAATTTTCATGCTCCTGTTTTATGTTTGTTTGTTTGTTTGTTTTGTTTTGTTTTGTTTTCTGTCCACCTTCTAGCATTTTAAGTGTTGAAAGCGTAGCCTGGTCTGACTTGTGCCTATTTTTCAAAATGAGACTATTGCTGACAATCAGATTATAGTTAAAGAGCAATTTATCTTTTTAACATTTGCCTTCCACCCCATTTTTAAAAATGTATATGTACTTGCTAGTCATCTTAAATATGTGTTTTCTTATAATTAACTTTTTCACAGTTAATATGTTCCCTTGGTTTCAAATTTAAGAGATAGAAGCTAACAAGAACCATAACAGTAGCTAACTAGATCTGCGTAGCACTGACTGCGTGCCTGGCGTTCTTCTAAGCATATTTAATGTGTTGATTTAATCCGTTCCATGCTGAAGAAGTATAGGTACTACTATTCTCTCCATTGTGCAAATGAGAGAACTGAAACCAGAGAGGTATATCCGATCAAGCTGGTCTGGGTTTTGTCAATGATCTGGTCAAGTGTCACTTCCTTTGGATGTTCTCATAAGAACACAACTCTCTCTCACAGGGATTGGCTGGTTTCAGTGTTTACAGCTATGTACTTAGTACATTTCCCCTTAGTCTATAAGCTTTCCAAAGGTGGGGACCCTATCTTACGCTCTGGTGCAGACCCAGGATTTAGCACGACTCCTCACCCACTCAGAGTACTTCATAAACACTGTTTTGCCAGGATGAGTTTTCCCCCTTTAAAAATGGCTTTATCTGCTCTGCCTTGTTCTCAGAATAATTTACAAGATCAAATGAGAGTTCATAGCTTTCTGTAAGCTTCAGAGCATGACACAAATAGATATTAAACTAATTATGGAACGTACCGTAGATGGTTAATGAAGACTGATGTTTTTAAAGCCTCTAGATGTTAACACAGGGGTGAACACCCAGGACAAGTAGGATCTTGAAAATCCAATGTATCACTGTGTTCTGGCCAAAGTATTTTTAACCAGTAGTCTTAATGATTTCAAAAGATTTTTGTATAATCATTGCATGGCTTTTCTTTTTCTTTCACTCTACAGAAGGCAGGGGGAACTGTTGATATCCTGATATTTTAATATTGTAGACTCATCCTGTCTAGATTCTACAGCTGGTTCTGCTGTCTAATTCAGTTTATCTCAACATTGGCTGCATAGGAGAATCACAGGATTGTAGTTTTGCTTAACAGATGCTTAAGCTCTGCTTTCCAATTCAGGGGATAAGAATCTCAGGGTTGGAGGGAGCATTGAGGAATTAGATATATTCTTAACATAGTCTAAATACAGTCTGAAAAAGTGGTTTAATGTCACCACAAATATTTTTAATAGGAAACACTGTTGTTTCATATTTAATAGCTCTCAAGAGCACTGACATTTATTTTGTTACTCTGCTATACATTTTACAGTCCATTTGTGCCGGTGAATTCAGTGGATACTCTAATTACTCAAAACCATATGGCCGTGGCCAGCAGCTGATAAATGGTTACAATTTTCTTTCAGGCTAAAAAAAATCATCTTTGCCTTGCTTGGAAGAAATTTGGGGTCAAAAATAAAAAAAGTGAGGGTGGGCTCTAGACCCCACCCTCACTTTTTAAATTTTTAACAGAAACTGCAGCTTTATATGCAGACATTTCACAACTTGCTTGTAGAAAAGAGGGGCCACCAATTCAGGTCGGAGCCTGAATGAGGCACATTAGTTTCCATAAAACATTGTCCCTCCTGCCATCTGCTGGTCTGATGGTTTAAGTATGTATCCCTGCCCTTCCTAACACACAATACAGGCAAGCCAGGCGCTCATCAGAGAGTATAAATTGGCCTAGAATGTAACCGTTCATATCCAGCTCTTGTCAGGTCTTCATTATGGGAAACTGTTGGAAGGACATGCAGTCTATTCTAGAGTTACTTCTGTATCAAGTTGGGCCATCAGAAAGCTGTTTTTAAAATATCTTACCTTGCCTGATAAAAGGTAGCTACACTTGCGGGGAGCATAGTACAATTTATAGAATTGCAAAATCACGATGTTTGCATACTTGAAACTAATGTAACATTGTGGATGTACTTCAACTAAAAAACAAACGAAAAACACACAAAAAAACTTACCTTGCTACCCCTACTTTATATCTTCATTAAAAGAGAGTTTGAGTTTCCAGTCACTTGGGTTGGAAGTTTCTCCATCAGTTGTTATCTGGCAAGAACACTGGTATTGACAATTCAGAATTTTTTTTTTAAATTGCAGTAAATATAACACTGGAACCTATTAGATTCTTCTTGTCCATATAGATCACATTAAGTACCGATTTTTAGATGAGCTGGCCATACAAAGTGAAGTATATGGTGTTTTTCAATTATTTTGCAACACAGCATCTCTGTGTATCTTCTCTTTTATATTATTGAATCTCGGTTTCTGGCTTGTTTTTCCTAACAGAGCAAGCTATTTGTACTTTCATCAGAAAAAAAAAATGAAATTGATGATATGTTTTATAAATGCGTCACATATTCTAACTTAACATCGTCATACGTTAAAAAAATGAAGAGAGGCTTTTCTGCAATTTATGAAAGAAAACTGGATACTTTTTATAAGTGGGGGAATTTGTTATAATGTTATTTTATTTCACTTATTTTATTAGGAATCCTTTAGTCTGAAATGACAAAAACTCAAAGGATTACTTAAATAGATAGTCATTTCTTTGTTTTAGAAAATCTCTTTGAGTAGGTAGCAGAGAACTGATGCCACCAGGGAGCAAGGGGCTTCCTATCTTTTTCCTCACTCTGGCATCCTCAGGTACAAGTATTTGTCTTCAGGCTTTTCATCTTTAGGATTCTAACAGCTTCTGTGTGTCTAGATGTTATTTCCTAAGAAGATGGAATGGCAAGGGGTAAAAGTCTTCCAAGATTTGCCCCCCACTGCCCCAGGAATTTTTTTATATTCTATTGACCAAAACTAAGACATATGAGCCCTCCTAGCATGCAAGGGAGATGGAAATATAGTGCTTTTACTTTTAGCCTGTGGAGAGAAAGCTGGTGAACTTTCATGGTCTCTGCCAGAAATATTCTTATTAAAAAATGGACCAGCATTTTTTTTTTCAAGATTTTGTTTATTTATTTGACACAGAGAGATCACAAGTAGGAAGAGAGGCAGGCAGAGAGAGAGGAGGAAGCAGGCTCCCCGCCGAGCAGAGAGCCCAATGCGCGGCGCTGGATCCTAGGACCCTGAGATCATGACCTGAGCTGAACACAGAGGCTTTAACCCACTGAGCCATCCAGGCACCCCTGGACCAGTATTTTTTGTAGTTTTTCTTTAGTATGGCTACTTTTTCTAGTCAAATTGAATTTAGGAATTCAAAGCACATTTAGTTTACATGGATAAATCTTTTGAAGTAGGGAATAATTATAATTTTAAAGTGTTGAGATTATTTGATAAATCAAATTCCCAAACTATTATGATTAGATAATAATATTTCAAACGTCAGCATTTTTAAAAGGTAGACCTTATAGCCTTTTGAACAATTTCTAGTTTTGGTGGGGCAGACTGAACAGATGACAGTTTTCAAACCAAAATAGCATTTAAAGCAGTCTAAGATTTTAATTGAAGGAAGAGGAAAGTAATAAAATTTTGGGAATGAGATAAAACCATAAAATAAGTAATGCTTTTGTTAGAGAGTAAATGAGAAAAATAATATGACACAGCAGAGGCAACATCACAGAGTAAAACAAAGAACAGTCAGCGTGAGTTTTGGTCACTTTGTGCCACATACAACTCACTGCGCTTACCATGCAACTTTCCTCTGTTTGGGACTCAGTTTCCCCTGCTTTTTTATTAGTATAATTCTACCAGCCTCACAGTGTCATTGACTCCCCTGCTTAGAAATTGGTAGGCACATGCTAAGGGCTAGTTAACTCTTAGTTTCCTTTACTGAAGAGATAAAGATGAAAAAGCCCCTAACTTTGAAAAGTTAAGCATGTACACTTCACAATTTGTGTCCTAGTCAACCTGACTTTTCATGTGACAGAAGTCCGTACTTCATCAGTAGCCAGCTTGTCCAGTTTGGAATGCTTGCATGAATTGAGAGTGCCTCCTAAAATAAGAAAACAACACTATCAATCCATTTTTTTTTAAGATTTTATTTATTTATTTGAAAGAGAGGCAGTGAGAGAGCATGAGCAAGGAGAAGGTCAGAGAGAGAAGCGGACTCCCCATGGAGCTGGGAGCCCGATGCGGGACTCGATCCCGGGACTCTGGGATCATGACCTGAGCCGAAAGCAGTCGTCCAACCAACCGAGCCACCCAGGCGTCCCTATCAATCATTTTTAATGACTTATTCAGTTCTGCATGTATATGTGTAGAAAAATTTAGTAGGATATAATGGTACTTTGGATTTTAGAGTATATAATGTGTACCCTCAAAATCTGTATTTTTGTTTCTTTATAATGTTATTATTTTTTTCTCCCAACTAGGATTTTAAAAGTGGACTTGGTATTACCATAATTCCTATGAATGTAGCAAATGTAAAGCAAGTGGACCGAACTGTAAAACAGTCTTTTGAAATAATCACTCCCTATAGGAGTTTTAGGTAAGCTATATTTAAACGTTTATGTTTGTGTTATTCCATGAAAGCTTGGGTGATCTACTTTCACATTGCTAGTGGTGATTTTATTTCCTATAGATCACATAATAAAATCACGTTTGTTGTTTTCTATATTGTCTAATTTATTAGCTGGTATATAAAAACACCTTATAAAAGTGACTTGAATTGTCACACAACCTGCAAAGATGCTAATTTCATAAGATTTGGGATGTTTCTTTTCTTAATACTTTTTTCTCTTAGTAGACTTCATAAACATATTAATCTTTTATCAACAAATATGTGAAAAATTACTTCAAATTTTAGGAATAAAGAATATTGTCTTTAAACTATATTTTTATTTACCTTTTTTAAACTAATTGAATGTAACCCTCCTTTAAAATCCTGATTATAATTGCTCCATATTGATTTCTTAAAAGAAACTCCTGCTTAAAATAATGCCAATGAGTCTCATAGCACTTTTTTTAAAAAATATTTTTATTTATTTGATAGAGATCACAAGTATGCAGAGAGGCAGGCAGAGAGAGAGAAGGGGAAGCAGGCTCCCTGCCAAACAGAAACCCTGATGCAGGGCTTGATCCCAGGACCCTGGGATCATGACCTGAGCTGAAGGCAGAGCCTTTAACTCACTGAGCCACCCAGGTGCCCCTCATAACACTTTTTGATCTTCTATTTTAACACTTCATTATATATCTTGCATTACAGCAATCTAGTAATTTTTTCAAATAACAATGAAAAAGAAAACTTAAAGTTTGTAGTATGTTTTAATAACCTGTAATAAGCCCCGTAGCTTTGGTACACAAAAGAGGCATAAGTCAGTATCTGTGAGTTTACCCACATTAATTCATTTGTTAAAATTAATCAACATATCACAGGGTAGTACCCAGGTCAAAAGCACTTGTCAGAGGCCTTTGAAGGACTAACAATTACTTAGCAATTTTGAAAACACTCCCAAGTCTGGTATTCATTTCATCTGTCAGAAGTGTCTGCTGTTCAAATCTTGAGGAAAAAATAATCACCTAGAGAATAACAACCGTCATTTTCACATATGCAGATTCAAGCCTCAACTGAAAATGTAGACATTGGCTGAGCTGTTTTTACTCGAAATATTTCTGACACAAAATATGGGGTGAACTTTTTCCTCACATCCACCAACTCACCATGTCTCCAGATCCCAGGCAATGGTCCTACAATTCAGTCCTGTTCCGACAGCGGCTACTTAACACGGACAATAGACCCCACAAGTTTCAGGGCTCAGTCCCACAAAGCTGCTTTCAGTTCAGACTCTAGTCACAAGCCTTGGGTCCTCAGCTTACCCACACTTTGTTCTTGGCTGCAAATTGGGATTCCCCCAACCCCAGCTCCCCAGGTTCACTAATTTGTGAGAATGGCTCACAGAACTCAGGACGACAGTTAAATTAATTATTGCCAGTTTATTATACAGAGTGCCTCTCAGGAACATCCAAATGGGAAAGCCCCACAAAGCAAGGTACAGAGCTTCCATGCCTTCTCTGGGTATATCATACTCTCAGCCCTTCAATGTGTTCATCAACCCAGAAACTTTCTGAACCCTGTGGTTCAAGGGTTATTACTAGGGTTTTATTCCGTAGGCATGATTGATTAAATCGTTGGATGTTGGTGATTAACTCAATTGCTAGCACCTCTCCCATCCCTAGAAGGTCAGGGGGGTGGGGCTGAAAGTTCCAGTCCTCTAATCACACCTTGGTCTTTCTGATCCATCCTGAAGCTCTTGAGGCCTCCAGCCTCAGATTATCTCACAAGCATACAAAAGATACTTGTCACTTAGGGCACTCCAAGGTTTTAGAATCTGTGTTCCAGTAACCCAGGTGGAAGGTCCGTTGTATTAGCTGTGACCAATCTCTCTGTAAAAGTGGAAACCACTAAGAAGTTTGCGGATATTATACTGATGATGGCAACATAAAGTGCTTCAGAAAATATCCATGTAGGCCACTCAGTTTCCTTATGGATTGTTTGGAATATGTTAGTCATCTGTTATTTTCATTCTATTTCAAAACATTTTCATCTTCAGAACAGAAAATTTTAATGTGAAACATTTTGCGGGTCATTGGCCGAGTTTGGAGCACTGTAGCACATTTCCTGACACATCGCAGATACTCACTCAACATTTCTTGGAGTGAACCCATGGCTAATGTTTTATCCCTTTACTCAGGTATCCAGTAAACACTAAGAATTGGGGAAAATCAGAACATGGCTAAAAATGAGTTAGAATAGTAATCACTTGAAACTTTTTTGATTTCTCAGTTTCTTCAAGCCATCTGGACATTCTTGTAATTAAAAAAGAAAATCTATTTTTAAGACTGAAAAAAATCAAAATTTCTGGTGGGTGTTTTTGATAATTTAGTTTCAGACTATCATGGCATACTTTCTTGGCAAGATAATCCCAGTAGTTCCGAAAGTCTGAAACTCAGCCAGTCTCTCATTGATTATTATATAACCACTGCTTAGGAAACATGGCCTCTCATTTAAGCTCTTGACCTAACAAGCCAATTTTTATATCCTGGTCAGAAAAAAATGTACATATTAATTTTGGTTCAAGATATGTAAACAAACTCATAAGCAATGTGGGATGTTAAAGGAAAAAATAGATTTTTAAATTAGATGATTTTTAACAGAAAAGACTATCCAGCTGCCTGGAAGGCACATTTTTCAGCTGCTGCTTAATTTGTGAGCAAAATGAATATGCAGACTGAACATACTGCTTAATTGGCCTTGACAAGGGAGATCGATAATGCAGAAACATTCATTGTCCCAGCTTTACAGCCGAGTCTGAAAAAGAGAAACAGGAGTGGATTGAAGCTGTGCAGCAATCGATAGCAGAAACTCTCTCTGATTACGAAGTGGCTGAGAAGATTTGGTTCAATGAGTCCAACAGGAGCTGTGCCGATTGTAAAGCCCCGGACCCTGACTGGGCATCCATCAATCTCTGTGTTGTCATCTGTAAGAAGTGTGCAGGTAATTAGTGATAAGTTATGCTCATCACTGTGGTAGCAGATTGGCACCGAATACTCTTAATTGTCCTATGTAATGTTTCCCAGCCAACAGTTGTGAAAAATACAGAGAAGGCTTATTATATTTCTATTAAATTTAGAAATATCTTAAAGTTCTAAACTTCTCTTATGCATGACTTAGATGTAAAAAAATTGATTTTTAAGCACGTCATCATTTTGTGTGCCTCTTGGTCCATGTGTGGATTTTAAAAAGACAGTGTTGAAATTTTTAGATTTTAAGGTGAGTGTTTCAGAATGCACCCTGAACATGCTTGTATCTTTGCACGATTTGCCCACTTTTCCCCCATCATATTTTGCGTGTATTTCATATCAAGGTCATTTTGAGCTCCAAAGTTGGTACAGCAGATCCTGTATCTCTTTTAATGAGAGTGTTTATTTAGAAACATTTCCAAAGAGCACTGAGGTTCCTGACAGTAACCAGTCCTATGACTGGTTATCTTGTTGTGACTTTACAGCTTACAGACCATCTGACAGTTCAGTGTATTTGGGGGTTCATCGTTGTTCCAGTGAATGGAAGGCGTGGACTCCAACTGAGGTGTGTGGTCATATAGGTCTTGGAGAAGGTTCGCCACTGCTAAACTTTACTTCAGCATCCTAGCTTTACCAGGCATGATGCTGGTCCTTGGAATTAAATATGTGTGAGAGGTTGATATGTTCTCCACAGTTGTATAAATACTCATTGCAGTAGAATATGACAATGGCAAGACCAGGGTAGAGCACAGGTTTCATTGGTAGAATATGGATGAGGAACACTACCTCAGAGCAAATACTAGGACAATTGCTCCAATCCGTAATGCTTCTCAAGGGTTCTGTGCTTCCACAGTTCTTATCACACTAGATTTTCTCAGGAGCTTATTAACATCACTGTCAACAAGAAGCACCCGCTAATCCCCCTCTACTTTGTATTTCTTCTGAACCTTTTTTTCCCCACCAGTCTCACTGGAAGAGAGCCTTTGTGATGTCTGATGCTATTCTTTCTACTCATGTCTCTGCTTCTTTCTTCTCTTCTTAGGATCCTCGCCTCATCACTTGTTCCTTCTCTGTAATTATTCAACCATGGTTTCTTTTGTTTCAGCACACAAACAAACACACACACACACACACTTGTGTCCATCTGTCATGTTGACACTAGCTTCCTGAGAACTTGCCGTTCTCCTGTATGTATCATTCTCTGTCTCTTTTCCCTTCACAGACAGGGTACTTTTAAGAGTAGAATTCTGTACAAATTTCCTTCATTCCTTTAACTTCCTTGTTTTTCTTCATCCTGTGATCAATTTTTTCTTCTCTGTAGTCCAGTAAAAATATTTTCACTATGTATACCAGTGTAGTTTACCTCTCAGTTTCCATGTGGTCTGTTCCTATCTTTATTGTCTTCTCTACAGTATCCGGCACTTCAGTATTTGACCCGTGTATCTCTCTGTGACCTCCCATCCTCCCTTAACTTCCAAGATACCATTTTCTCGTTGTGTGTTCGTAACACTCTGGTCATCCTTTCTCAGGTTACTTTTCCTTTGCCTGGTGTGTTCCTTTGGGTTACATCCTCTGTTCTCTTTCACTCTGATGTTCCTTGTTGATGTTATTTGTCATTTTAAGTTCGGCACGCTCTTGTAAGTGGACAGTTCTCACCATGGTGGACACCACACTTGTGGGTCTACCTATTGGACTCTTTTCCTGGCTTTGCCCAAGATACCTCAAAAATAACATGTGAATAATGGAGCTCTCATTGTTGCCCAGCTCATTGCATAAAACTGAAAATTCTCATTTATTCTAAATCTTGGTCAGAAGCAACACTGTCTACTGCTACATTCAAGTCTAAAATCTGAGAGACCCTCTTGGCCCCTCCCCCTCCTTTAAAGCCCACCAAGTCCCAATAGTTTTTATCACCTTGGGTTTTCTAAATCTGCCCTCTTTATCATTACTCCTCATGCTTGTCTCAACTCAGAGTCTATCTTTTTTTTTTTTTTTTTGCCTCTGTGACTCCATGGGTTCTTTCTAGTACTTCTCCCTATTTTCTGAGTTCAACCCCTTTCAGCTGAATAAAGAGCACCAAATGCCCTTTATTGTCCTACATCATGTCCAACATACAGTGTTGCCTTTAGTTGGTCTTTATAAATGCAAACCTATGCATATTTCTGCCATTGGGCTTTTAAGACTGTGCTCGGAGTAGTTACCATTTTAAAGAAAGGAGGAAAGGACCCTCTTACCTATTGTAGAAAGAGGAATGAGCTTTCATGCTCATAGGCAATGAGTCCTTAAGATGGAGGACTTATTCTTATAAGGACTTATTCTTATTCTTATGCCTTATTCCCTCCTCAGTTTAGAAAGCATCGGACACATTTCTGGGTGCCCAATAATGACTGAGTGATGATTACGCAGCATAATTGAATTGATGCTAATAGAATGTTGGGCTCTTATTGTCTTTCAGGTATAAAAGTAGAATAAAAATCCACTTCATATTTTTAGATACATGTTTATTAGAGTTGTTGCTGGTTTTTTTTTTTTTTTTGAGTAAAATGATATCTGTGTTCACATATATGGAATGTAAACAAACATATTATAAAAGATTTTCCATAATCTCTAATAATTAATTACCAAGTGATGAATATACACACATACATATTGATACACATATATAATTAGTTTTAAAACTGTAGTTTTATACCACTACAGAGTAGTGATGAAAATGATTACTCTTATCTTCATTGTGGTTGGGATTTCTATATAATTATCACACCATTATTCTTACTAGTATTGGCATTAAGGAACGTAGATATTGGTGTGTTTTAAGTTGAAAAGATATATGCATACATACATAAGTGAATGCACACGCAGACATTTTTTTAAAGATAATATACATTTACATACAAATTGAAATAGAAATGCAATTGTGTCTTGACTTCAGGACAGCATAGATCTTTAGGACCAAAAGATTCCAAGGTTAGAAGCCTAAAAATGGATGCCAGCATTTGGAGCAATGAACTCATTGAGGTAAGTTGGGTGATAAACTGTGGATTTGGTAGTTAGCAGTGGGGTGACATGAATTATTTTAGGAGCTCTTGATAAAGTTCTCACCACACTGTAAAAATGGCTTATAGCCTGTTTGGTAGTAGTATCTTCCTACTTCAACTTTTAGAATGCTTCTTAAATGAGATAGTTACTTGAAAAATATAAAGTACAAGGAGTTTAATAGTAATAGCTACTTTTAAAGGCTTGACAGCATTTATTTTATTTTATTATTATTTTTTAAAATATTTTATTCATTTGACAGATAGAGATCACAAGTAGGCAGAGAGGCAGGCAGAGAGAGAGAGGGAAGCAGTCTCCAGGCTGAGCAGAGAGCCCGATGCGGGGCTTGATCCCAGAACCCTGAGATCATGACCTGAGCCGAAGGCAGAGGCTTAACCCACTGAGCCACGCAAGCGTGCCAGCATTTTTATTTTAAAGGCAGAATTTCTTTCTTTTTAACCTAGCATGGATAAAATGTTAGAAAAGTGAATGAAAACTTGGAAAATTTTCTACTGTTTCTCTTGGCCATGCTCTGTCATTAACTACGCTCATGTCTGACTTTTTTTCTCCTATATCCATTTTCTTCTTGGATTTCAGTAACCCTCCCAACCACATTACCCCACCTACTAGGCCATTTTAAATAAATTTGTCTCTATGTAGTTTCACAAAATAATAATGCTTTTGCTGCAATTTGGGTCGCTTGCGGTTTCTTTTCTAGCTTATCTTGTACCATTACTAAAAGCAATGAGGCTGTATTTAAAATAGAAATAATATCTGCTTTCACACTCCATCTTCCTGAAAGTTGTGGATTTTTCATGTGTTTTTGCATATTTTATACTAAGTTATATATATTTATATATTTGGTTGCAGGGAGAGTATGAATGTGAGGGCAGGGGAGGGGCAGAGGGAGACGGAGAATCTTAAGCAGGCTCTGCGTAGTGTGGAGCCCTGTGTGGTGCTTGATCTCATGACCCTGAGATCATGACCTGAGCCGAAATCTAGAGTTGGACGCTTAACTGACTGAGTCACCTGGGCCCCCAGGGTGTATTTTAATTTGTGAGTCAGGTTTCTGTAAATTCAAATACATTTTATGAAATCATATTGTTTTATGACTTTCTGACAATTTAGCTCTTTATTGTCATTGGAAACAAAAGAGCAAATGACTTTTGGGCTGGTAATCTTCAAAAAGATGAAGAATTACACATGGACTCACCTGTAGAAAAGAGAAAAACCTTTATCACTCAGAAATACAAAGAAGGAAGATTCAGAAAGACCCTACTGGCATCTCTCACCAAGGAAGAATTAAACAAGGTATCAAAAAATATGTAACAATAGACGTGGCTCTTGATGTCTTTTGAAACATGGGTCAAGGATTTTGAAAATAATTCTAAAAAGTCTATTACTGTCTGACAAAAGTATTTAATGTTATTTTATTTTCATTTGTGAGATTGTGCTATTGATTTTACCACTGTTTTAGTTAAGAGTTCATTATTGATAGTGAATAAATTCTTTGTCCATAACATGAGTTTCCAGCTAATTAGGCCTACTCCAATATTCTGAGAACTGTGGCACCTTTCCTTATTTTAGGGACAGGACTCTAAGCATAACTTCAACTTGTACATTGTTGACATTGAGTCACCAAAATAAACGTCATTTGCTCAATATATTTTTATAAGCAATGCTTTGCTTAGTGCTGTTCACCCCAAGTGTCATTTGCCTTTGACTGAGTGATTCCAGACCTGCTGGTTTATGCTACCCACTTGTTCTTCAGTCTTTTGGCAAAAGATATGTTCAGCATCCTGCCTGATTTCTTTTTGAAATTGCTGCTTCAGTTTCTTATGTGTTAGGAAGCTCGTCCATGTAGAGCTACTTAATACATGGACTTTTATACGACTATTGTTTTTGTGCTTAGAGAATATGTTCTTTTATGGTTCTCAGGTTTTTAGTATGCTTTTAGTGGTGATACTTACGGATAAAAATCCTCAAGTTATTGGGATTATGCTGAACATTTTGGATAATAGCAAAGGCCTTTTTCATCCTTCTGTAGAAATTATAAGATCATACAATTGATTTACATTGCTACTGGATTAATTCCCCTAAACTATGTTTTTAGTCCTTGTACATTTTTGATGATAGTAAAGTGAGGCCACCAATTCATTTTAAAGCAATGGCACAGAAAATACGAAGAATTCAGAGTAGGCAACTAAGGTAGAGGAGAGTGGGAGATGTGGGATGGGGGAGGGGTTAGAAACTAGATATTTATACAGGTTATTACTAAGACATTTTGTTTTGGGTAGTGGTTTCATTGGTGCTAATTACATAATTAAAACTGACCAGTTATACCAGACATACATGGAATAATAACAACAAGTTATCATAAACTAAGGATTTTGATTAATTCTATGCAGGAGAGGTCCATTATATATAAATATGCAAATAGTAAGTTGTGGATTTTGGGAAATAATTGGTAAAATTAGAGAATTTGAGAACTAGAAATTAGGGCATGGCTTCCTCTAATGGTTTCTTTCTTTTTGATAGTGATGGGTATCTTATTAGCAGATATACTAATGTCCCCAAAGTGCTTGCTGTCTGCCACACCACACAGTTTCTATTAGATGAGTTTTACATTAATTACTAACAATTGAAGTTTTCTAAGAATATTATAGAGAAGTCTACCTATTGGGATTTATTTATACAGTGGGCTTCTTAAAAATGGTACTCTTAATATCAGCAAATAATTTTTGCAAAAATACATATTTTATTGAATAGGCATATTTTTAATTGAGATATAATTTACCTACAACAGCCTGTTGATTTGGTACATTTATATGTTGTGATGTGATTACGACTGTGGCTAGAGCTGACACGTGTATCACATCACATCATTATTTCTTTTTTGTAGTGGGAATATTTAAGGTCTAGTCTCTGAGCAATTTTTAAGTTAATAATACTGTATTATTGATTATAGCCACTATGCTGTTCATTAGATCTCCAGAACTTATCTTCTGGTTGCAAGTTTGTACCCTTAAACAAATCTCCCCACCCCCCAGACACCCTGTGGTAACCACATTCTAATCAGTGTTCCTATGAATTTGGCTTTTTTAGGTTCTAAATAATAGAATATACAGTATTTGTCTTTCTCTGGATAAATTCATTGAGCATTATGCCTTCAGGTTCCATCCATATCCCAAATGGCAAGATTTCCTTCTGCCTCATGTTTGAATAGTATTTGTGTGTGTGTGTGTGTGTGTGTGTGTAGCATATCGTCTTTATTCACTCATCTATTGATGGATACTTAGGTTGTTTCCACATATTGGCTTTTGTGAATAATCTTCTAATAGACATGAGATTGCAGATCTAATACCATTCTAATAGGTGTGAGATAATATGTCATTGTGGTTTCAATTTGCATTTCTCTGATGATTAATACTGTTGAACATCTTTTCATGTAACTGTTAACCATTTCAATATTTTCTTGGAAAAACATCTATTCAGTTTCCCTGCCCATTTTTAAGTTGGATTGTTTTGGGGCTTGTGAGTTCTTTATTTTGGATATTAGTTTCTTATCTAATGTATGGTTTAAGATTTTGACTCCCATTCTACAGGTTTGCCTTTTCATTTTGTTGATTTTTCTTCAGATGTGAAGCAGTTTTGTAGTTTTGATAGAGTCTAGCTTAAATTGATTTTTTTTCTTTTTTGCTTATGCTTTTGGTGGTGTTTCCAAAAAGTCACTGTCAAGACCAATTTCAGGGAACTATTTCTTTTTTTTTTTCTTCTACAAATTTTAAAGTATCAGGTCTTATGTTTAAGTCTTTAATCTTTTTTGAGTATATTTTTGTGAGTGGTATAAGATAAGGCTCTAGCTTCATTTTTTTCATATGTGGTTATCCAGTTTCCTAGCACTATTTGTTGAAGAGATGACCCTTTTTCCATTCAGTGTTCGTGGTGGATAGATATATATTGCACACTTAAAGACCTGAGTTCTTTTTCAGGTTCTGGGGATACAATTGTAGTAAAACATAAATGTGCTTCTTTTATTCATGAGAGTTGTAGTCAAGTAAGGGAGACTGACCGTGAGCAGCCGGGGTCCATAAATATACCGTAACAAAGACGTTGTGCTGTGAAGGCAACCAGTGTTGGGGAGATGAAAGAGTAAGAGGAAATACACATGATTAAATGCAGTGGATGGGATTTTAGCTGCTATCTTTTCCAACACCCTCATGTTGCAGACCAGTAGACTAAGATCCAGGAAGGTGATGGGATCACCAGGCAAATCAGTACAAAGTTGGGTAGGTTGTTTGTGATGCAAAGGAAATCCTGTAGGTCAGCTAGACCATGGTAGGAAAGGTGAGTACATTTTTTAACAGTTGACCGCCCAGGGCTGGAACTGTGAGTGCGTCAACAGGACTTCTTGGCTGAACACTCTTCTCTGCTTATTGAGATAGTTAATGAGCATTGTAGAGGGTGAATTAACCAGTGATCTGTCCAGGCACACCTGTCAAGAAGAAGGTAAAATGGTGAGTCCGGGGCAAAAAAAATCCGTTAGAATCAGGGTGCGCAAATCTCAGGGTATGGAAGCAAAGGGGAGGCCAATGAAGTGAGGATGAGAAGGATAAGGAGAGATGCGCAGACGGCTTATCACGTCAGAGGAACAACAAAAGCAGCAACAACACAACTAGGTTCCAGCAGTTGCTAGCGTTTGTACAATGATGTATAACATAAGTCAGTGTTGTTTCATTACCGCTGTTTGCCATTCCTCCTCCCCACCTGTACCCCACACAAAAGGAAAGATACTGGATTGGCTTTGCACTCACCTTTCTGATTCTGAGAGCACAACAGTACTTTAAAAAATTATATAGATCCTAATTAGGCTGAAACATTACATACATACAACATTTATATGACAAAACATTTAACAGATACTTCATTATGACATTTTAGATATTTTGTATTTTCTGAGCACCTAGCCATTATCATACTACAGAAGCATAAAAAATGTCTTCCTAAGGAACTGTGATGGATCGGAGGCTGAACATCACAGTGGAAGAATGAATTAAAACTCGGAGGTCTTAGATTGTAATTTAAATTCATACAAAGCAGGGCTTTTGAACCTGTTGCTTAATTTAGGGCATACTTATTAGCTTTCTTGGTTAAAAAAGAAATACAAACTTCATTTTATAAATGGCTTGGCAGACTTCCACGCATTTTAATAGCTAGAATTGTATTTCCTGCTCTTAAAATGTGCATTGTCTTTTAACGACTAGGCTCTGTGTGCTGCTGTCGTGAAACCAGATGTTCTGGAAACAATGGCTTTGCTGTTCAGTGGGGCAGATGTCATGTGTGCAACTGGAGATCCCGTGCATAGCACCCCCTACCTGCTGGCCAAGAAGGCTGGACAGAGTCTGCAGATGGAATTTCTCTACCATAACAAATTCTCCGGTCAGTCCGTGTCCCTACGTTAGCCTGGTCTCTTCTGATAAATATTCCTGAAAGGACTAAAGCACAGATCTGCTTATTTCTCAAATAAGATAAACCAACAGAATGCAGACAAGTGTGATTATTAAAAAGATAGAAGATGCTGAAGACTGTGTTTTCTTTCATTTCAAGGAAAATTTTAGGAAATCTTTTATATTTCTTTAGTCTTATAAATTAAAGATTAAAATAGTTAATCCCACCCAATCACTTTCATCAGAATTTTATTCTGATTTTCATATGTGACTAATAAATAGAACAGTTGCTTATTTATAAATTCAACGCAATGTGAATAAATATCTGTATATTCTGTGGTGAATTTGAAGTAACTTTTCTTCTAGCCGAAAACTCTCCAACATATTCATAAACAAAAGGAAAGTATTTACATTTTAGATTTCAAGTGTATTATTTCTGTAATTTTTCCAGATTTCCCTCAACATGACATTCACTCTGAAGGTGGATTAGGTCAGGAGTCCTCCCAGTCCACGTTCCTCTGTGACTTTTTGTACCAGGCGCCTTCTGCTGCTTCGAAGCTCTCTTCCGAGAAAAAACTGCTCGAAGGTATCCTTTCAGCTTCTTTTCGACTTTGTTATTTGATAAAACTTTATTTCATTATCAAAACAATTATGTTTAAATTTTGATTTTTTTCCCTTAAGATGTTAGATTTGATCTTGCAATAGAGAAATTTTTTTTTTTTTTTTTGAGGATTTATAAATGCTTCAAGGCACAGATATGCTGTTTCTTGCACTGCAGCAGGGGTGTACCGCTGGGTCGAATGCTATGTGAATTCTCAACAGAATTCACGGATGTCTCTTTATGGCCAACCAACTCTGTTTCAGTATTTAAGGGTTATTCCAAAGAAATGTGCAGCTCAGCCCCTTCCCTTAGGGAAAAACATCCTCACTGGGGAGACAATAGAGATAAATGTCAACACATAGGCAGAAGGGACAAGTTTTCAGTATATATTCTATTAGCATTGTGAGGGATATGAAGTAGTTCGTTCTGATTTTTAGTGTGCATGTGTGTGAGTAGAATATAGCGTAAGCGTGGTTTGAAAAAAATGATGAGAATTAATTTAACAACCTATTCTCGGTTTGGGGAGTTATCTGAGCAGTCACGGTAGGCATTTCTCCATCTCTGCATCCAGCTCCTAGTGTCAAAGGTATACTAAGCATTAGGAATTAAAAAATGAGTAAGACACAGGTCTCATGGTCAATATATGTGAACTAATTTGGGAAATACAGGCAGAAAAATATGAGATCTGTCTTACTGGAACAAAGACAATTTTAAGAGAGATTAAGTTGTATAGGCCAATTGGTGGTGGGTGCTTAGAGGCTTAGGAGCCTAGTATTAATTCCCTAGGTGGTATAATCCAGATGTACTACTCTATCAAAGGAAAATAGGATGAAAAACTGACTTTGGAGTGTTAATCCTGATCTTTGTGCATTTAAAGTGATTATTTCAGTATAAATGCTTTATGTCCAAAGAAGTGTTATCCCTAAGTAGAATTATATTGGGATTAGGCCTACTTTATTAGATTTTCCAGAAAACAGTAGCTATCCTTTAGTGAGCAGGTACTATGTGTAAAGCATTGCTTTAGGTACTTTACGTACATTAGTTGTAATCCTCATAATTAAAAATGGAGGAGCTCAGCAGGAAGAAGAATTTTCTGTCTAATTTGTGTTATAGCTGTTATTGTAACACTTTGGCCTTGGTCGGAGTGTGTGGCTGGATTTGAATTTAGATGTTTTTGGTTCTTTCAGCAATTGGTTATTAAATATCTTCCTGCACTCAAACTAATAAAAATGACAATTTTTATAGAGATTTTTTTGAAAACTTCTGTTGCTCTTCAGTATTTAACCCTTAGGTAGTCAGAAGTTGGTCAGAAATGGGGAGGGGAGTACCTGAATAATCTGTGAATTGGCTATAGTAATTATTAGAATAATTGAATACTAAGCAGTTAATGCACTTAAATAAGTTTATAAGTTTTCTAAAATATTTTTTTCTGAAGAGTAGTAGATCTTAGACCTACCCTTCAAATCACTTATAAAAAGATGAAATAGGGAATTTAAAATATGACATTTTCGTTCTAAAACTAAAGTGTATCAAATACTTTGCAGCTAAAAATAAGCTTTCATTTATTTTTTGGCAAAAAAAAACCAACTTTGTGCTTGTAATATTTATAGACTTAACACTTTGTTTTAATATTTCCTTGAAATAGGTTGCTTTTCTTAATCACTTGAGGAATAAATTTAGGTTTTAAATGTGTAACTAAGTCATTCTTTACTTTTATCTTTTATAAATTAACTATGGATTTTTTGTTGTTGTTATTTTAAAATTTTATTTCCAAAATTAGAAACTGGTGCATTCTTTGTAATTTAATTGGGGATGTTTTCTCATTTGGGAACATCCTGTTTTAAGTAATATGAAATTAAGCTTTTGCACTTTAGCTGTGTAGCACAACAGACGATTTCATTGGAAAATAATTTCCTGGTAATGTCTTCATTTCTTCCATCCAGTTTGTCAGCAAGTTCTATCATTTCAAACGCAAAATAGACCTTGAATCAGTTGGCTATTCTCCATCTGCACTAAAAGAATCTTAGCCCAGCCACCATCATGTCCTGCCTGGCCTGCAAACTGCCTCCCCACAACTTGTCTCCCAGTAACTGCCCTAGCTTCGTTCCAAACCATTCTCCAAAAGCAGATTTAGTGATCTTTAAAAATATAAATCAGATGTTGTATTTTCATTGTTTGAGTATCTTCAGCAGTTTCCCACGACAGATTATATCCCTGTTCCTTGGTGTGACCTAAGAGACCCTCCTGTCCCTTTCCCTCTTCATCTCACATTAATCCTTCCTGCACTAACAGGCCTGGCCCCAATGTTTTCCTCTCCATTTCTGCAACATGCTCTTCGGGACTTGGACACTTGCTGTTCATTTTGCCAGGAGGGCACTTCCCCCAGTCTGGCTTTTTCCTCATTTCTCAGGCATCAGTTTAGTACTACTGAAGTGTGCGGTCACTGGCAGCTCTTTCCTTTCATGGGTTTCTTCTTATTTCTGTCACAGTATTTACTGCATGAAGGTGATCCCTCCCTTTATTGGTCTGTCTCTCTCTCTCTCTCTCTCTGGTGAAAGCTCAATGAGACATTAACATTTGCTGGCTTATTTAAGATTATCAAATCTTTGGTGCCTAAAACACAATAGGAGTCATGTGTAAATATTTGTTGAATAAGTGACCATTTCTCTTATCAAGTTATTACTGGTGTAAAAGTGCAAGAAACTTGTTAATATTTTGTTTTTGACTTGTGCCTAGAAAGATAGAGTTGTGGGTCAACAGACAGGTGAAAAGATGCTTAACATCACTAATCATTAGGGAAGCGCAAATCAAAACCTTCTTATACCTGTCAGTATAAGAAGGATCTAAAAGACAAGAAATAGATGTTGGAAAGACGAAAAGAGCCGTCATGTGCTGTTGGTAAGAATGTGCATTGGTGTAGCTGCTGGGGACACAGTATGGAGATTCCTCAGGAAATTAAAAATAGCAATACCATATGATCTGGTAATTCAACACTCTGTATTTACCCAAAGAAAGTAAACACACTAATTCAAAATAGTGTATGCAGCATTTTTTATGGTAGCTGAGTTATGGAAACAGTCCAAATGTCTGTCCATAGAAGGGTAGATGAAGAAGACATGGTGTAGATATACAATGGAATATTACTCAGCCATAGAAAAGAATGCTATCTTGCCAATTGGGACAGTATCATGGACCTAGAGGGCATTACGCTAAGTGCAGTAAGCCAAATTCTGTATCAATTCACTTATATATGGAATCTAAAAACTAAAACAAATGGACAAATAAACAAAACCAGAAACAAAATCATAAATAGAACAAACCAGGGGTTGTTAAAGGAGAGGGGGTTTGGGGAGAATGGAAAATAGGTGAAGGGGGTTAAGAGGCATAGGCTTCCAGTTGTGAAATAATTAAGTCATGGGGATGAAAGCTGCAACATAGGGAAGATAGTGAGATTGCAATAATGTTGTGTAGTGTTAAGTAGTGGCCAGTGACAGCTATGCTTGTCATGGTGAGTGCTGCAAAGTATATAGAATTATCGAATCACTGTTGTATACCTGAAAGGCATGTTGTACAACTACAAACAATATAACATTATATGTCAGCTAGACTCCAATTAAAAAACCACATAGTTGCTGACACAGACATTTTGTCCAGAAAGTGTCTGCGTAAAAATGAAAAAAGTTGAACTACCAAGAAACAAAGTTCTGTTTTGTTTTTTGTTATTGTTGTTTTCGTTGTTGTTGTTTCTCTCTCAAGAGGCTGTAGGGGTGTTACTCCTATGGAGCACCACCAGCCTTATGGAAACAAATGAATTATTTGGAAAGATGGAGAGATGAAAGTGTGGTGTCGCCTTTGCCCCTGACTGGCAAGCACCTGGACCGCACCACGCCGTCAATGCTTGTCAGGATAGCCAGAGAGCAAAATGATTAAACAGGAAGAAAAAAGTCAGCAGAAAATGCATGCAGGTCTTCAGAGAGTTACATGAGTCTTCAGATTGTCAGTTCAGGTTTTCAGGATTTGAAGTTCTTCTAGCCTCAGGTTATGAAGACTGATCTGTATTTTTCTTTTTCTTTTTTTTCTTCTCAATTTAGTGTTCATGAAAAGAAAGATTGATAGCTCGTATTAAACCTAAGTATAGAGCTGAATAATAGCATCCTGGTTTTGTTTTCTGTTTTCTCTCCTCAACCGTATTTTTTTCCCCTTGGTGTCTTACTGTGATTTGTTGACACAGTGTTTGATTTTTAAAAAGAAAGTGGTTGATGTGGTTTGCTAGAAACTCTGTATTGTTTGTTTATATTTAATTTCATAAATTAGCATTGAGGAATTTTGAAGATCTTTTGTTCTATCATTGCCTAGCTTGTATAGCCTAAACATGTTCAAGGCTAAACCACATTTATTTTATTTTTTTAAAGATATTATTTATTATTTATTTGATAGAGAGATCACAAGTAGGCAGAGAGGCAGGCAGAGAGAGAAGGGGGGAAGCAGGCTCCCCATGGAGCAGAGAGCCTGTTGCGGGGCTCGATCCCAGGACGCTGGGATCATGACCTGAGCCTAAGGCAGAGGCTTTAACCCACTGAGCAACCCAGGCGCCCCTAAACCACATTTATTTTAAATGAAAAGAATTCCCAGTGAAAAGAATTCATTTTCAGTGAATGCTGAATACCATCAGTTTAGGAAATCCTTCATCAGGAAACAACTTCATGGTTTCAAAAAATAATAGTTTGCCTTCCCTGTCTTGGATTTACAGTGTACATGTGTATTGGAAGCTATGACCTCCACTCTCTCTAATATGTTTTAAAAATGGACATACAAGCTCCAAATGTGTAACAGACACAGAGAGGCAGTATTGTTCAGTGGTCAAGGGGCTTGGTTCTCAGAGCTTGGCTGCCTGGGTTCTACTCTCCACTCTGATGCTAGTAACTGTGTGATACTAGAGAAATTGGGTAACCATTCTGTGCCTGTGGACAGGCTACAAGGGAGGGGTGTAAGATAGAACTGACCTAGTAGGGTTTTTCTGAGGATTCAGTGAGTTAACGTATATACGATGTGGAGATGAGTGGATGGCATGTAAATATGATGACCGAAGGGCTGAGCAGCAGGAGAAGCCACAGCAGAGGGTTTGTCTATATATGCAGCTGTTTCTGATTTCCCCCAGGTGGCAGCTGACCCCCAGGTCCCAACAGAAGTATCCATGTCCCTTCATCGTGGTATTTCAGTAGCTCACCTCTGGAGTCCTTTCTTGTGTTTGAGCAAATTCCAGTAATGTTTTTCTTCTCTGATCTAAATACCAAGATTGAATAGAAAGAATGAACGACCCCTCCAGCCATTCCAACCACCAGACACACCGGCTCTTGTCAAACAAACAGCTTGTGTCCTGAGAGTTACCCTTTCTGTGATCCCGGTTTTATTTCTGGTATTGGTTAACAGTAAGACTTCCTCTGTAGGAGAGCGTGTGTTCTCAAAGTCAGACTTAGGAGAGCCTACGTGAATTGGGCTAAGCAGACCGACGCAATCCGGCAGAAGCTCTTCTTTGCTTCCTAAATGAATGAGTGCCAGATTTCCTGTCACAGCTTTGTTATTATAAATCCTCAAAGGTAATATATGCGACTGCTTTGTCTGACCTCTTGTCCATTTCCAGTTACCAAAAAAAAAAAAAAAAAAAAAAAAACAAGGGTTATAGTGATGATGATGCCATCGTACTAAATCCCCTCAAGCTTCTGTTTCTAACCGAAAATGAGTTTCTACTCACCTTTTTAAAGGATCTATCATTTGTTTTCCATTAGAATTTACATAAAAATTAGATTCCAGCCTTTCCATTTATTTTATGCATCGTGCATTTGGCACTTTTTGTTTAAAACCTTCCAATGACTCCCACGTGTCTGCCAAGAAAGGCACGAATTCCTGAACACCTGTCACCTGAGACTCCCGGGGCCTGGCCTCTGCGGTGGGTCTGTGGTCTTCTTCCCTATCTGCTAACTTCATGTGTAATCTGGTTCTCTGGCCAAATCGATTTTTGGCAGTTTCCCCTTTCCTTGACTTTTCTCACAGTGTTTTTTTCCCCAGGATTATGGAGTAATTATAGCTCAAAATGTATTTTTCGCTACTTTAATGTCTTTTCAGTTATAAATAACTATTTTCAAAAGCTATGCTTCTCTGTGATACAGTTTATCATTCTAGTCTGAGGATGGCTTCCTTCCATGAATGCTTCTAACCCCAAAAGGCCCCCCTGCCACCACCAGGGTTATTACTGCAGACCTATCTCCTCTTGGACTGGACTGCACACTGCTTGAGGACAGGGGGTGGGATTCCTAGCTGTGCCAGTAATTATTTAGTTACTCAATAAATGTGTATTTTTTTGCTTTATTCTTTATGAGGATTATCCTCTTCATCTGAGTACATTATTTTGAAGTTGTTTTATAATTCCAGTTAGTTAATACTTTGCCTTTTCCTTGTCTTATATATAAAAATCTATAATGAATGTTCATTTAAAAATTACGGCATTTCATGATTTCCATAGAACTGTGCAGAGTACGTACTATGACTCAGGATTTGGCGGTCCTGATGTTCAGTATAACACCTTCCATTAGGCATTGGTTGGGTCTCTGTGAGCTTTCTTTCCCAGTACCCACAAGGAGTTCTGTGTGCTGTTTTCCTCTGCCATTTCTGATTCAACTTTTCATTTGGCAGTTACTCAGAATACGATGAACCTAAGCTCTCAGGATTTTGTCTTTTTAAGTGTTTCTCCTCTTGATGGTTTTTGAGGCTAAACACCTCATCTTGTTTTCTTTCCAGAATTCAATAGGAGTAAAACAAGCCTGAACAGACCTGTTTCCGAAACAATGCTTTCTTCCCAGCCCTGCAGTCTTCCATTAAATTCCACTCTACAGACAGGCTTTGTATCTTTTTTAGAAATGACCCAAACTTTTATCTTCAAAATTAAAAGGGAAATTAGAAGGCCTTTAGGAAGTAGTTTCTGACTTCTTTTAGGTCTCCATTCGGTTGTAGCAGTTAGTAACTTTTCCTCACTCTGTATCCATTTCCATTGTCAATAACAATCATCTTTAGCTTAAATTCCATTTATTACAATGTTATTTCTATTTGTACGCTCCATTGTTGATACTCATGGCTACATTGACTCAGATGTTCTGTTAACCTGTATGTATTACTGTACTTCCAAAGGACATTCTCAGAATTGATGCATTAGCAGAATTTGGCTTATTATGTTCCTTTAAAGTAATGCTCTGTGGTTACCATTGTTGTGATCAGGCCTTATTTTTCTTTGACCCTTTCAGTTATTCTTGTTCATCAACCCCAAACAAATCATTTCCAGTTTTGTTTTATCAACCCTCTTCCACCTTTTGTTGGATCTCAGTTGTGATTTCAGAAGCATTCTTGCTACCCTCCAAAACCGTTTGTTTCTTTTTACCCATTAAAAAATAGCTTGGCCAGTCTTTTCTATTTTCTCTACTTTTGCCTTTGAGATTGCTGAGAATTGCCAATTAGGGAACCATGCCTTTTGAGTTGGCCAAAAATTCATGTTTGTTTTTTTTTTTAACTAATCTGGAAGCAACACACTAATTGGTGATCTTTATAAGCATTTTTCCCCTAATTTTTATTTTACCAAAGCAGTACATGCACAAGCATAATACACCTTTAATGGAAAACATATTTGTTCCTTTTCTTAAAAATTTTTAGACATTATTCTTTGTCTTGATAAATTCTTTTTATCTTTTTCCTGACAGTAATTTTACTTCTATAATCTTATATCTCCATCATCTTATATTGTCTTTTTCTCCCTCATGTTTTACTTTTGGGAGACTTTCTTTTCTAAGCTTTCTCTCTCTCTCTCTCTCTTTTTTAAAATTTTTAAAATTCATGATTCCATTTTAAGTTACCAAAATATATTTTTTGTGTTCTCAGATTTCCTTTTTAGAACATGTTTTCTTGTTTTATGTCTACAGTATCTTCCCTTGACAGTCAGATATTATAGTTTAAAAAATTGATCTTTTGGTTTTGGTCTCTTTTATGTTGGAAACTTTCTTTTAAATGTTTGGGATCTGTTGTCAGAAGATTCTATCTCTTGCTGAGAGTGTTGGGATTTGGAGCTTAGTTATCACTGCCTTCCTTTTGTATGTAAATGCGGGCAGGTAACTAGGAGTCTGTAGAATGTCCTGTAACCACTTTGTTTCTAGAATGGCACCTTACCCCTGTCTCCACACAATACCTAGACAGTCACAGATAATCCATAAGCTAATACATGTGGCTGTGTTTTAATAAAACTTTATTTATAAAAACAGGTGATGATACAGATTTGGCCTGCAGGCCACAGTGTAAGTCCCCTTACAATTTGAATTTAAATTCCCTAACCAGGGCTTTAAGGCCCCTTTTTTCTTTTGCATACCTACCCAACATCGACCACAGTCTGTCTTTTTACACTACATGTATTCCTTTGAATAGTGCAGACATCAGTCCTTACTGTTTCAGAGTTGTTTCACAGCAATCTCCTTATGGATCTGTCTGCTTTTCTGGTCATCCGTATCATCGTTATTTTTGTCTTGTACATTCCTTGTTACTAGAGTGTGCATTTTTTAAGAGCAGAGAAAGGACTGTATATCCCACACAGCAATAGCATACCCTTTACACAAAATAGCAAATTAATAAATTTGAATCTTGTTGTTATTTAAACTGTGTATTATTTAAAAATTAGAATTATGATGTAACTCAGTTTGTGACTTGTTTTAAATTTCTAGAGACAAATAAAAAGTGGTGTGTTTTGGAAGGAGGCTTCTTGAGTTACTATGAAAATGATAAGTCTACTGCACCTAATGGCACCATTAACATCAATGAAGTTATCTGCCTGGCTGTACATAAAGAAGACTTCTATTTAAATACTGGGTAGGTCTACTGTTAAACAGTTAGGAGGTGAACAATAGTTTCTGATATTTTTCATACCAGATAATAAGAGTTTTGTTGTTAATTCTTCATTTACTTACTGTAGAAGGGTTTAATAGTTTCTTGAAGCCTGATCATTTTGCAGCTTCTGGAAGTTCCTTAGGGAATTTGCTAAAAAGTAGGAAAATTAAAATATTATACTGGGTACTATGAAAGGCTAATGTATTTACATCTAATCTTAAATTTATAACATTCCATTCTAGAACATGTAGTCCTAAAGTTTTTATAATTTACTGATTTGAATGAAGTATAAACTTAATGTGGCTTACTGTGAAATATTAAAATAAAATGCATTCTAATATTCGGTTGCTCAATTAGTAAATAAAATATAAGTTAAAATAATATTCATTTATGTCAGCATGTAATCATTCATGCTGCTTAAAATAAAACATTCTTGATAGAATGTTCCTGATACAAGTAGGCATGCAAGAGAAACAATCCACAATGAAATAAGGTTGTGAAGTAACTATTGCAGCCATGCTCTGAGTCTCCTTAAATAGCACTTTAAAGAGTTTGGACTCACTGATGTAGGCAGTGAGCGGTTTTTGAGATTTTATTTGGATTTGTATTTGAGGAAGAAAGCTGGCTGAAGTGGTGAGAGAGAGCTGGGAGGAAGAGCGGCCATAATTACTGAGAGTTTACCTAGAGGAGGAGATCACTAAAAAAAAAGTGAGTTGAGAGAATGTTATGCTTGAACTAATGAGATTAAGTCTCTTGATGGATGAAGAGCTGCTGTCAAGAAGAAATTAAACCCCAAGTTTTTGAGCTTGTTGATGAAATAGATGGTGATGCTTCTGAATTAAAGGAAACATGAGGCAAATACAAGCAGTGTGGGGTAAAAAAGAGGAAGAAAAATGATTTGGATATGGAGTATTTTGAGATTTTTTTTTAGGTAACAACAACAACGTACTTAACATATTCCGGGAAATAGTTGGAGATCTGGATGAGGGTCCCAGGGGAGAATTTAGGACCTGGGACGTTCCTCTAATTTTATCTAAAATAAGGAAATAAAATTTTGGGATAAGATGACATAATGGGAGGAATATCTGTGAAGTAAGACAGGAAGAGGGCTGATTAGAGAATGGTTTGGACAGTGTTTGCTTTAAACAGGGTGTCAAGATGGCCTGGTCTGGGAGGCAAGAGGAGACCAAAGGGATGGTCGCATGAGTCAGCTAATGAGTGTCCGGGCATGAACACAGTCCCGCATTAGAGTGATTCAGTAATCAGAAGGATATTCCTTTTGTCTGATACAGTGTATTCCATTTAGTCAAATGAATTAAAATATTAATTGCTGGAAAAATATGATAAATTTCAAAGCATTATCGGGTTTTCAAAGGGAATTTAATAAAAAAAAAAAAAACAACAACTTGACTTTTGTGTTATTTGTTTCCCTAAGAGCCAAACATAAACAGTGGTATCTTTTTATTCATGTGTGCTGCAGGCCCATCTTTACCTTTGAAATCTACTTACCTTCAGAACGTGCATTTTTATTTGGAGCTGAAACATCTCAAGCTCAAAGAAAATGGACAGAGGCAATAGCCAAGGTAATGAAATATTACGTATTTACCCTAAGTCCAGAGAATGCTCTTAACTTGGGTTCTGTGGTGTAGCTTCAGAGAGCCATAGAAATTTTACACAAGGTTCTGGGAAAAATGTCCATACTAAATTAAGCTTTCAAAGCTTATAGTCAAAAGAGATTATGAGTTTCCTTCTTATAGCCTTAAGCAGAGAAAAAAAAATAATAATGTAGGACCCTGGAGGAATCATTCTTTGAATTCAGGCCCTGTTACGATGATTAAGATCTTTTCACTATGGTGAAGTCATTTCTATGTATGTCTCTTCACAGGTAGATACGTTATTTGTTGTATACACAAAGGGGAAAGGAGCAGATCCAGTAAAAGATATAAATGGAGACAAACATTGAAGGTTGACATTTTGAAAAATGCCACAAATCAGCATAGAAGATGTCTTCCCATTTCAATTCTATGTATATCAAAAAAAGTGGTTTGAGATGCTGTCATTTGAAAATACATTATAGCTGTGCAGTTTTAAGATTGATAGCAAGTTTAAATAATTGTTTTGAAATTTGAGTTACTTCTAAATTTTTTGGGTAGAAAAACTGGTTTACATGTTTTTTTGCTTTCCCTCAAGTCCGTAGGTAGGGAAGGGGATTTCCTATTTGCACTGTATTTATTACTTTTCTGTATTTGTTTTAACAGCATTTTGTTCCCTTTGTTGCTGAAAACTTAACAGAAGCCGACTATGATTTGATTGGTCAACTCTACTACAAAGACTGCCATGCCCTGGATCAGTGGAGAAAAGGCTGGTTTTCTATGGAAAAGTCTAGTTTGCGCTTTTGTCTTCAAATGCAAGAAGTTCAGGAAGATAGAATGTACTTAAGAAGACTGCAGGAGCTGAGTAAGATTTTTGTTCCTCTTTCATCTTCAATTTCTTTATTGCATATGATAACAGTAGCTTTTACATAAAATTATGACACTTGACTTCCCAACATGACTAAGTACTATTAATAATTGTGTCTTAATGGGTATTTAGTGTCATGTTTTAAATCGGGGATTCATGCTTTTCTCCTCTCTCTCCAGCAATCAGCACAGTGGTTCAAAATGGGGAAAAAATTGATGTCTTGCTCTTGGTAGAAAAAGGAAGGTAAGTGCATTTTTGCTTTTTACTTTTTATTGCAATAACTCTAGGGAGTAGGGTGTTTTGGTTATTGTGCTTGAGAGAGAACCCCTATTTTATAGCCTGTTGGAAGTTTGTACACATACATACACACACGCACGCACGCACGCACACTCTTCAGTAGAAAGAATACACCAATAAAGCTTGCAGATTTTTATGTTTGTTATGAAAAAGTCAGTGTGATCAATTATACTTTTCTGTAGACTTTGAAATATTTTTTCACATTTAAGTATTTGGAAGCAGTTTGGCAGTTGTAAATATGTTTTTGGTGTTGGTATGCATGTGAGTCCTGCAAACATAAAACTTGATTTCTTTAATTTATTCACTTTTTCAACAAATATTAAGCACCTACTCTGTATCAGATACTATTATAGGTACTGGGGATTCAGTGCTGAATAAAATGGACATGGTTTATGCCCTCAGGAAGTATATGCACTCTTGGTAGAAATAGAATATAAGCAGACAAAAAAAAATTATGACATAGTATCATGTCCATCAATTTTAAATGTTAGAAGAAAAACAAGGTGAAGAGAGAGAGCATGATGGAGCAATATTCTTTTGTAGATAGGGTGGTAAGAGAGGATACCTTTGATTAGAGATGTGCACAAGGTCAAGAAGCAAACCATGGAGCGGTCTGAATAGAGTGTTCCAGGTATAGAGTCAGAGATGTTCCAAAGACCCTGACAGTGGGCTGTACTTAGCACGTTCACGGTCGGCAAACAAGCTGCTGTTGGATGGGAGATTCGAAAAAGTTTGAGAGTGGAAAGAAATTATTTCAGAGATCTCTCAGGGCCTACTCCTTTATGATCTTGACCTATGACCTTGACCTGGACAAATCATAATATGTTAGGATTTGAATTTTATTTTAAGTGTGATGGAAGGCTGCTCATTTTGGGAGCCAGGAAGTGGAATGATCTGACTTTGGTGTTTAAAATGCTTCTGTGATTCCAGATGAATAAGCTCTTGGGTTACAAGAGTGACTGTGAGTGTCCAGTTAGGATGCTGCTACAGAGGCCAGGCAAGGGATGGCCATGTAAGAAAATAGTGTTGAGTGGTTAGAGCCATTGTGAAGGCAGAGGAGGCCAGAGGGTTTATTGTTGGGTCAGATGAGTGTAAGAGTTATGGTTACCCCAGGATTTTGGCCTGAGCAAGTACATGAATGATAATGCTGTTTTTTCCAGATAACAAATATAAGAGAGTAGAATTAGGATATTAGTAAGTTTAGGGTAGTAGGTTGAGAATTTGATATGGGAAATGGTAACCTTGAGATGTCTATCTGACAGCGAAGTGGGCTTAGTTAGTGGCCATGTGGATATACAAGTCTAGAATTAAGTGGAGAGGTTGCAACTGGAAATAGAGGTTTGAGAATCATCAGCGCATTGATATCATTTATCCAATGATCTGGGTGGATTCATGTAGACAAAGAGTATGGACCGAAAATAGACTCGAAGATGAGCGCTAGGGACTCTAGCAATTAGAGATTAGGCAGAGGGGGATGATCCAGAAGAAGAGCCGAGGAATCAGCTGCTGAGTCGTGTCACAACATTCAGATAGAGTCTCTTGAACAAACTTTTTAAAATTTTTTTATCATTTGCTTTATCATTTAAAATTCCTTAATTACAGTGATGTAGTATGTTTAGCTCTACGAGAGTACAAAATAATTTGCAAAACCATCTATAATATAAAAACAAAGCTGAATTAGCTTTCCCTTTGGTAATTTTGCTTTGCTGGTGCCATGGATAATGACTTTCAGCAGTTGTCTGAACCTGTCTTCTCTTCAGTTTCGTGGGATGACATCAACAGCTTTAGACAGCAAGCATATTGCTGTTTAGATATTTATGTCAGAGGGTGTTTTTAAATTTACAGGCATAATTAGTATTCAGTGTTTTTACTCATTTATTTCTGGGATTATAATGGTTCATGATACTTGAGATTCTCATTTTTGGTACCAGGTGATGGTTTCACCGTACTTTCAGAGTACTGTTCATTATGTGTTCACAAGTAACAATGAGGTAGTATTATGTTTAGATAGTATTATATAATTAAAGTACTAGCAGGATATAGTTTTTACAGTCATCTATTCATATTTGTGGAATGCCTGTTGCCTCCTACAATGATGGCGGGAAAAAAGTTGGCAGCAATACAGAATTGGAGTCTGAACTCCCAGAGCTTACGTTTTTAAACAAATAAACCAGCAGCAACTTGTTAGTTGAATTTATTGCATTTATCGTTTATATTATCAGGTTACTATAGCCAAAGTGTTTTTTGTTTTGTTCTGTTTTTATCATTTTCAGGCTAAGAAGGATTTGACCAATGATACTGAGGTTTTATTTTTTTTTATTTTTATTTATTTATTTATTTTTTTAAAGATTTTATTTATTTATTTGACAGAGAGAGATCACAAGCAGGCAGAGAGGCAGGCAGAGAGAGAGGAGGAAGCAGGCTCCCTGCTGAGCAGAGAGCCCGATGCGGGGCTCGATCCCAGGACCCCGGGATCACGACCTGAGCCGAAGGCAGAGGCTTTAACCCACTGAGCCACCCAGGCGCCCCGATACTGAGGTTTTAATTAAAATGTTACAAGCATGGATTAAAATGTAGCAAACAGGAATTAGGATTATTGTAATCAGTTTGATAAATTTTTATTTAATGCTTATTGCATGCAGTGTATTCTCTCATGAATGCAAAATAGGGAAGCCAGAAGACCAAATGTTTTGTTATTTTGTAACATCTTGACCCTTCCACTGGACTGCAGGAATCAGTAGGTGAACTCAGTTACACTCTAAGTTCATGGAATAGTTAAAAACTAATGGAATTACAAAATAATGGTCAGAGCTACTTAATCGTGTTTTTGACAATTCCAAAATTTTTATCTGCATGTGTTATTAACAAGTTATGTTGCAAGCCTTTTTACTAAAGTGAGGAACAAGGAATGTGTCAGAAGTACAGGGACAAATATATAACCAAGTTATTTTCCTTAAATCTCTTTGAACAGCTGCCATACAAAATGTACCATTTGAAAACAACTATATTTATCACATGCTTATATCCTGCTTTCCCTATTTTCTTCAAGTCAATGATATTCTAACAATAAAAAGAATATAATGATGAGCATGTGTATCGAACCCACTGTATCAGGCACTGTTCCAAGCACTTTAACAGACTTCCAGTGCCTATGTGGGGTTGAGGAGGGTAATTTCTTATCCTTTAAGGTAAAGCTGCCAGTTATTCCAGCAAAAATGGTTTTATTGGGAAACAGAGAATTGTAGTTAGAGACAAGCACACTTCAATGAAAGAAGCATAGGCAAGTCTGGAGAACAAAAGAAAAGGAGTAATCTTTGGGAACTTGTGGGGTGAGGGGGGTGGGGGTAAAGAGGTGGGTTTATAAATAAAACGTCTTGCAAAGTAAAACTGGCAATTTATACTGGCCTTTGATTGGTTGAGTTGTGATGATTTCTCATTGGCTGGACAGTTGCTGATGAAGAGAAACCTTTCTTCTTCCTGCCTGAGTGGTAAAGAAGTGTTCTAAGCAGTATGGCTTGCAAGATTCCCTTCCTCTTGGTTCTGCAAATAACTAGTGGTTATGCATGAGAGCTCCCCCTTCTGGTCTTCTGACTGGGTTCTAAACTAGATTTTCTTTTATTATTAATTTTCAAAAATCCATTTTGAAATCACGGTGAGGTCAGTTTGTAACTTAACAACCTAAAGATTCTTTTCCTTTTAAAACAAGAATTAAGGGGCACCTGAGTGGCTCAGTCAGTTAAGCATCTGCCCTCAGCTCAGGTCGTGACTCCTGGGTCCTGGGATTCAGTCCTGTGTCGGGCTTTCTGCTCAGTGGGGAGCCTGCTTCTCTCTCTCCCTCTGCCTGCTGCTTCCCCTGCTTGTGCCCTCTCTGTCCCTCTTTCTCACTCTCTGTCAAATAAAATCTTAAAAGAAAATAAAACAAGAATTAAGTTTAATTTACTCACACCAAATCATTCTCAAGAATTAAGTCAACAAATGTACCAGGATCCTGGGTAAATAATACTAAGTTACCAGAATTTAAAATTTCAGCATTTTATGAGAAACTTTTATTAGAAAAAATCATTTTGTTAGAAAATATTTTGTTAGAAATATACATATCTCCATATAATTCTTATCTAATAAAAAGAGAGCAGAAAGAAGGGAGGTCAGAAGTGTGATAGTTAAGAATGAACTTGGGAAAGGGAAGCAAGGGCAAAAATGAACTATTGGGACATCACCAAGATCAAAAGCTTTTGCACAGCAAAGGAAACAGTTAACAAAACCAAAAGACAACTGACAGAATGGGAGAAGATATTTGCAAACGACATTTCAGATAAAGGGCTAGTATCTAAAATCTATAAAGAACTTACCAAACTCAACACCCCAAAGAACAAATAATCCAATCAAGAAATGGGCAGAGAACATGAATAGACATTTCTGCAAAGAAGATATCCAGATGGCCAATAGACACGTGAAAAAATGCTCCACATCACTCAGCATCAGGGAAATACAAATCAAAGCCATAGTGAGATAACACCTCACACCAGTCAGAATGGATAAAATTAACAAGTCAGGAAATGACATGCTGGCGAGGATGCAGAGAAAGGGGAACCCTCCTACATTGTTGGTGGGAATGCAAGCTGGTGCAACCACTCTGGAAAGCAGCATGGAGGTTCCTCAAAAAGTTGGAAATAGAGCTACCATATGACCCAACAATTGCACTACTGGGTATTTACCCTTAAGATACAAATGTAGTGATCTGAAGGGGCACGTGCACCCGAATGTTTATAGCAGCAATGTCCACAATAGCCAAACTATGGAAAGAACCTAGATGTCCATCAACAGATGAATGGATAAAGAAGTGGTGTATGTATGTGTGTTAGTGTGTGTGTGTGTGTGTGTGTGTTTATATAATGGAATACTATGCAGCCATCAAAAGAAATGAAACCTTGCCATTTGCAGCGATGTGGTTGGAACTAGAGGGTATTATGCTTAGCGAAATAAGTCAGTCAGAGAGAGACAACTATCATATGAACTCCCTGATATGAGGAAGTGGAGATGCAAAAGGTGCAGGGGTTGGTGGGTAAGAAAAGAATAAATGAAACAAGATGGGATCGGGAGGGGGACCATAAAAGACTCTTTTAATTTTTTTTTTAAATTTTATTTATTTGTTAGAAAGAAAGAGAGAGACAGAGCGCAAGCACAGGCAGACAGAGTGGCAGGCTAGAGGCAGAGGGAGAAGCAGGCTCCCTGCCGAGCAAGGAGCCTGATGTGGGACTCGATCCCAGGAGGCTGGGATCATGACCTGAGCCGAAGGCAGCTGCTTAACCAACTGAGCCACCCAGGCGTCCCCCATAAGAGACTCTTAACGTCACAAAGCAAACTGAGGAGTCAGGGGGAGGAGGTAGGGAAAGGATAATGGGGTTATGGACATTGGGGAGGGTATGTGCTATAGTGAGTGCTGTGAAGTGTGTAAACCTGGAGATTCACAGACCTGTACCCCTGGGGCTAATAATACATTATATGTTTATAAAAAATTTAAAAATTAAAAAAAAAAAAAGAATGAGCCTGGGAGATTGTAAGTGTGCTAGATCATAAACACAATGAAGAGAGTGCAGATGTACCAGCAATGGCATCTTGTGTGGGGCAAAGTAGGCTCTCATATTTATATATCTGTGTATTTATATACACATATACACACATATACTTATATGCACATATACATACATACACATGTATATATATGCATGTGTGTGTATTTATATATGTACATGTTATGTGAATAAATTACCTTCATATAGAGAATAATGGGAAAAGAGCAGGTTTAAAAGGGAGCTTGGGAAATAATGAGTTTGATTTTAGATGTGTTGAACATGAGTTGCTTATAAACATCTAAGAACAAAGTGCTAGGAGGAAATTATATTTATGGATCTAGTGTTCCTGTAAAGGTTAATGGGGTGGAGTTACAGATTCTGGAGTCACCATTATATAGAAGGAAGAACAGGAAGTCACTTAGGAAGAGTCTATAGAGTGAGAAGGGAGGAATTTGTGTGTTGGAGCCTGGATGAATGAATACACATCATTTCAGAGGCTGAGTAATTGTTAGGGTGAAGTAGCTGCCTTGGGTTTATTAGCTAGTTTATCCAGAAAGTGAGATAAGAAACCAAGAGAGAAGGGCGTCCCAAAACCCAGGGTGAGAGAGTGTTACAAGAAGGCAGGAACGGTCAGAGCTGTTAGTTGCTGGGTGACAAGGGCACATACTTCATTGGATAATTGATGCGGAGTCCATCTAGTGACTTTGAAGTGAGCAGAAGTGATAAAGCAGACACTGGGTTAGATTAAAAGCCTGGGGATTGAATAACTTGAAACAGCTCCTGAGGAGCTTGGCGAGGATGTCTGCGGATTAATAGGATTCTCGAGGTAGAAGGGATTTGTCCCAGGAAGGGCATGTGTGTGCACTTTGTTTTAGATGGTTTGAGCTTGTGCAAGTTTAAATTCTCATGGAAGGAGGCACAAAAAGGGAGATAGTGAAGGTATAAGAGAGAAGACAAGAAGAAAGCAAGGCATCTTGATTGTAACAGGCAGAAGAGAGGAATTGATGGACAGTTTTGGATGTTGGAAACTTTCTGGATCTCGTGGGTGGAATCTTACCTATCTGATGGTTTGTGAACTAGGACAACTCCCAAGGTTTTTTGGCCTGAGTAACTTTACGAATGGTTGTATCGTTTACCGAGATAGGAAATGTGTGCTCCTCTCCTGGTACTTAAACAAGGCCAGTTAATTATAGATGTCTTTGCTTAAGAGCTGTTTTAATACCATGTCAAAAGAAGAAAATTTCATTGAATTTCCCTCCTTTTCATCTCTTTTTTGATCTCTTAGTCTCTTGGGAAATTATGACTGTAAGCTAAAGTAGATTGTTAGACTTGTCAATGACAGATAAAATTGTGGCTTTAGGAAATAAAACAACTTCCAATTATTCATGTTGATGGCATACAGGGATACTGTGAATAACTGAAAGAGAGGGAAACCAACCAGCTCTGAGTTTAACCTTTATTTTTTTTTTTTCTTCTTTTGCTAGTAATATCTTGAACTGGAATTGCAAATCATAAATAAATTTAATAAATTAATTTTACATCCTTTCCGTGTCCTTGTCTACATTTGATTAAGGTGCTAAAATATATGAGTATTTCTTAAAGCCAAGGAGGAGGAAGAACTCCCTGAACTGGAAAAGTTCATAAATTGATAATCATCCACTGAACATAGTCACTATTTTTTTAAAATTATTTTTATTTACTTATTTATTTTTAAAGATTTTATTTATTTCACAGACAGAGATCACAAGTAGGCAGAGAGGAAGGGAAGCAGGCTCCCTGCTGAGCAGAGAGCTGGATGTGGGGGCTCAATCCCAGGACCCTGAGATCATGACCTGAGCTGAAGGTAGAGGCTTTAACCCACTGAGCCACCCCGGTGCCCCATAGTCACTATTTAGATACATATTTTAATCTTCCTGGTGATTTTCTCTAGGTTCATAGCATGACTGTCTTTAAACAGTAAAATATTGCAATAATATTTTGCACACGCCGAGCATTTTTCCTCTAAAAAGCTCTAAACAGAAGGTGTTCCAGATGGTGTCGCTTTAATGTGTATTCTTTGTATACTTTAAAAATTATTATTTTAGAAAATAAAGCTTTCTTGATTACACTTATGGGTTTCTGGCATGCTATTTGGTGCTATTATTGGGACTTAGATTTTGCTTTTCTTTATGCATTAGTTAGGACTTCTTTGTGTGAAAAAAAAATACTGTTTTTGAATATCTACTGTTAGTGAATGTTCTGGACCATGAGGTCAGAAGGCATTTTCCTGGGTAGTAGCTTGTATATTCATTCACTCTACCTGGAATGTTGAAAGCATCCTTTTCTTAAAATTTGAAAACTATTTCTGCACTTTAGCCTGCACACTCTGTGTATCTTTTTCTGATGAATAAGCTGCTCTGTTCACAGCCTTCACTTTCTGTAGCTATATGCCCATTTGTCAGAGACACCTGTTACTAAGCTTTTATTGAAAGGTTGTTGGATACAATGAATACAGTATGGATAACTCAGATATGTTATCAGAAACAGAGAAGAGTGGCATTTTTATTTGTTTGTTTTTAGTGGGAGTTTGTTTTCTGGGACTCATTGGTTGACCTATAGTAAAGCATAAAGTACTTCATGGCTCCCAAGCCTGGGTGTATTCAGTTTTAATTGCAAATTCCAGACAAAAAGAAGCTAACACTGGAGAGTAAACGCTTCCATCAGTATATTCCACAGTTATCGGACAGACTACTTTTCTCAGTTTGGGAGATTAAGTCCTGAGTTAAAGATTCTTATTTCATATCAATTTATTTCATATGATGGGTTTTTTTCCCCCCTCTTGAATTGTATTTTGTAGCAGCTGAGATGTTAGCAATACTCTGGAGGGTGAATTATCTTAAAGTGGTTTCTAAATTGTGCATGTAATTGCAAATTAAATAGTAGCCGATCGCCCACAATATCAGCTTGACTGCTTTTGTAACTTTCTGATGATTTAATTCATAGAGATCGTTTAGTCTGAATGTTGCCAAGACAAACAAGAGATTCTTCTCTCTCACCATGTCTTACTGGTTTTGCAAAAAGAAAGGAACTATTCAAACTTATAAAGTCATTTTTTTTTTTGTTAAAAAGAATTATAGGGCGCCTGGGTGGCTCAGTGGGTTAAGCCGCTGCCTTCGGCTCAGGTCATGATCCCGGGGTCCTGGGATCGAGTCCCGCATCGGGCTCTCTGCTCAGCAGGGAGCCTGCTTCCCTCTCTCTCTCTGCCTGCTTCTCCGACTACTTGTGATTTCTCTCTGTCAAATAAATAAATAAAAATCTTTAAAAAAAAATTAAAAAAAAAAAAAAAAAAAAGAATTATAATATTGGGAATGCATGACTATTTAACACAAAAGTAGATTTTAAAGTATATATTATTTCCTTCCAAAGTTTCTCTTACTCAGTTTAAAGCACCATCCATATACTAGAATGTAAGCTTATGAACAAGTAAATGTGATATTATCTGAAAACATACGAAAGAATGAGAAGATCACTTCTTAATAAATGGGAGCAGGATTACATGTATGTGTGTGTGTCTGTGTGTGTATGTATTTTTTTAAAGATAAGACTATTTAACTGGATCTGGAATTCTAGATAGGATTTCAGTAGAAAAAAATGAGGGGGCTAAGAGACTGAAGTATCCCAGGAGGTGGAAACAATAGGTTCAGAGGAATAGGATGGTCAGGGAACAATGCCAGTGCCAGTTGGCCTTGACCTTTAGTTCCTGAGGAGGCAGCATGATCCAGTGACCCTGGAAAGATAGATTGACACCTTGATAGACGTATCCTTTCACATGTGGCTCAGTACTGATCTGGATATCAGTATTATCAGTTAAATGTAATTAATAATTTGCCTTGTTCTGGAAAGGGTTGCAGGCTCTTTACAAGGGTCCAGAAGATGTCTTTTTTTAAGAGGTATTTTAAAACTTAAAAAAAAAAATGCTTCTGTTTAAATTGTGAATTTGGATTTATTCTGCAGCCAGTGGAACACTATTAAAGCTTTTAAGCAGACTTGAAACAGGGCTGTTTCTTCATTCCTGTAGGTGATTGCCTAATAGTGTGCAAAGATGAGATTGTAAAATGGAGCCTTTGCCTTCCTGGGGAGTTAGGTGCTTTGCCACTTTTTACTGAACTTTTGGCTTCAGAGGAAACAAGATATTTAGAACAGTATTTCTTCATTATTTTTGTGACACAGTCTCTGTATCTGCAGATTTTCTTCACAATTGTTTGTTTGCTTCTGGCTAAGCTTCCATTCAGATAAGCAAACTCTTATCTGAAGGTGTGGGGAAAAATATTGTATCTTTGTAAATTAAAATAAAAGGGATCTATGGGTACAATGACTAAAGAAAATGTGCCAGACCCCGATTTCTGACAATGAAGAAATAACTGGCATGGTACATGACCTTCCATTTCAAACAACTAGAAAGCTAGACAAAATGTATGAACCTGTTTTCAGAGTCTGGGACAGTAGGCATTCCAGGATTGTTGATTATGGAGAAAAGGGAAACAAGAGAAGTGAGATTTGAGATCACCTTGTCTCTCTACCTGTAGGCACTTTTCAGTCCCTGGCCCAGAGATAGGGGAGATTGAAGCAGAATGTGGTGGCTTTGCTACCTTGCAAAGGTAGAAATGGGAGTTTAGGGAATCTGTAGTAGCTAAAATTTTCCAGAGAGAGTGTTAGAACAGAGGTAAGTATGTAGAAGAGAGTTTTGGAAATCTTCATAGATGTATCCTTTCACATGTGGCTCAGTACTGATCTGGATGTTTGTTGGATGAGATTCCCAGAGGTCAGGCAGAAACACCTTCCATGGTATTATGAGCTGAAGAGTTCCCAGAGCTCAGAGGGCACTGGAGGGCATTCACACCCCATCCAGCGAGGTGAGACCTCATTACACATACAGCGTATTGGTAGAGACCCCAAAATGGTAGCACCATAGATTTAAGGCAAAACTAGCCGTAGGATAAAGTTAGATTTATTTTTACCTCATTACTAAGCTTAAAAACAGACCTCCAAAGGACCCCAGTGCTCCACAAGTAATTTAGTTGCCAGGGGTCGAACAGGCAAATGATGCCAAAATAAACACCAGTACTCTCTAAGGGAAAACAGCAGTCCTGACACTCTGCATTCATAATGTCTAGCATATAATTGAAATTACTAGTGTTGTGGAAAAGCTACAAGTCAGTTCACAGGAACAGTACCAGAAGAGAAGGATAATCGAATTAGCAAAGATTCTAAACAGTAATTATTAAATTTTATAAATTTATCCAAAGATGTAGAAAAAAACATGAACAATGAGGAAAAATGGGTAATTAAAAAAAGAACCAAATGGAATTTCTAAATCTGAGGAATACATTCTCTGTAAAGAAAACTTCACTATCAGCTTAATGTAGATTCTACATAAAAAAGAGATCAGTGACCTTGAAAGATCAATGACCTTGAAAGATGCTAATAGCTACCAAAACACAAGCATGGAGAGGAAAAAGACTAAATAAAATCAGCAGAGTTTCAGTGACCAGTGGGGCAATATCAAGCAGTCTCATGTAAGTGTTAGAATCCCAAAATGAGGGAGGAGAGAGAAGTCAAAAAATCTTTGAAGAATTATAGGTAAATTTATATGAAATTGATAAAAACTGTTAACCCACATATGTACCAAGATCAGCAAACCTCAGGCATATGATAATCAAATTTCTGAAAACCATTGTGAGGGAAAAATAAATAAATAAATAAGCACCAAGAGAAAAAAGACATTAAATATAGGTGACAAAGAAGAGAGTGTCGTGCAAACCAGAAAATAGAATACTGAAATCCTCTCAAGTGCTGGAGAAAAACAAACAAAACAACTAACAGAAAAACAAAAACAAAAAAACCCTCAAATAAGGAAACCAGTAGCTGTTAACCTAAAATACTAAATTGAGCAAAAATATATCTTTCGGAAATGAAAGCAAAATTGTTATGGCCAAATAAATGCTGACTTACACTATAAGACAATGTTTTCATTTTTGTGTGAATGCATAAGATAGTCCCTTTTTCAGTCATATAAGTGGGGCGTGCTGTTAGATTTTTGGTTGTGTTTAAAACGCTCTTTATGTAATTGTATTTTTTTTTATACAGTCAAATTTATTGATCTTATTTGTGAAGACATTCTGGTTTTGGGCAGTAGACTGGGCTCGAATATGATAGTCTATCTAGACTCTGTGGTTATTATATTGCAATTTTGAGAAAATTGTTTTGTAAGTCCTTATCGAACTGTCTTGATTCATTATAAGGATATAAGAATGTTTCGTTATATGACATTGAAGTCCCCTTTAAAATTTATTTTTGAGAAGTGCATAATTAGAATAATTTATTTCTCTGTAGTTAGAGTTCTTCAAAGTAACTTTTCAAATTTTCCAGATATAAATGAAATATTTCTTTGAAATTCTTATCTAGAAATGTAAAATCATTGTTTGATAATACTTGGAATCAAAAAGTCGGCCAACATTTGTGTTGAAAATATCTTTTGATACTTTATTCCAGGCACAGAGATAAGATAAGCATCACAGAGAAAGTTGTTGAGCTGAGGCTATTAAATGTCACACATCTACTTCACTAGATGCCGTATTTTAGGATTCAGTGTTTGACAAATTGACTCAGGAGTTAACTTGTCATTACTTGTTCTATCCCTCACTAGTTCACAAGGAGACAGCTAAACTTGTCATCATGGGATTTCTTCTGAATAGAAAGAAAACTTAAAATTCGAAATGTGCACAGTTCACGGCAGAATTATACTGATATTGCAGGAAGGTTGTTGCATTTTGGATTTCTTTAACTGCTTACTGAAATACCCACTGTACCTGTTTGTTTATAAGCAAGTGATACCAAATACTTTGTATATATTTAGAGTTTAAGTGTCAAGTTAAAAAATTATGTAAGAATCAACAAAAATTAAAACTTTCCCTTTACCTAAGCTCTTGAATTTAGCAAGTCCTAATTTTGATTGTCTACATAATGTGGGGGCTTGATATTTCTCAGAGAAGTTACCTGAGTTACATAGTTTCAGTTAGACAAATTATACCAAGCAATAGAGGCTCTTGATGATATGACATAAACAGAAAGGCTAAAGCATGTCAGCACTATTACAACAAGTGTCAGATTTCTTCAAAAAGAAAATTACAGAAACAGGAGGTCTGTTCTGATGCAGTGGAGAATAAGAACAGTATATCCATGTGTCAGAAAGCAAAAGACGAAAATTACAGATACGCATGTCTAGGCATCCTAGGAAGTTCAGAAATGTTAGCGTTGTGTCTAGTAAGGTGCTTCTAGCTTTATCTTCTTAGAGAAACATTTATAGAAAAGAAGCTGAAGGAAAGAAAGGTGGACTTTTATTTCTTTTTAAGTTAGGGCTAGTGAATTACCAGGAATGTAAGATGAGACCCCTCCACCACAAAAAACAAAATAATACAAAAAATACAACAACCTAGTGTTCATGCAGCTCATTTCTTTCTCTTCAGGGTGAATCCAAAGTAGCCCACTCAGAGTTTGAAATCAAGATCAAAGAGTTCTACTTTGTTGTAAATACACAGCAGTGATTACTTTTACTTTGTAAAGTAAAAGTGATTACTTTTAACTTGTGTTTCAAACCAAATTTTTTCTACCTACTGATAGGGTTTTAAAACTATTATGAACCACGAAATGCCACACACAGTGCTCATGACTAGACATATGAAAACGCTTTCTTCCTTACCTCTCTATGCAAGTTTGGGTTCTAGCAGCCAAACATTTATGCATAGAACAGATGGTATAAGGGAGGGCAAATCAGCTACTCATAATTAAGGCGGGGCACACATACTAAGCATCTGGACATTAGGGATAGGACATTAAGGATGGAGTGCCAGGGAGGGTTATCTGGAGTATACTTGGGGGGGAGTTGGAGTAGCCAACCAAAGATCAGGAGATACTTACTGCAATAAAATGTGATTTTTTTTTTTAAACTGTTGTCTTTAATGTAGGAGACTGGCAGAGTTGGAGGGGAAAATATGGGCCAGATCATAAAGGCCTTTTAATATTGAAAACTCCAGAGCTGGAGAAGGCAAATGATTAGGAAATGATGCCATTGGCTTTGCACTTATTTATTTATAAATTCATTTTTAATTTTTTTTAATTCAAGTGTAGTTGACATGTAATGTTAGTTTGGGCGTACACGTAGTGATTCAACATTCATATAGATAGTGAAGTGATCACCATAATAAATCTGTCTACCATCTGTCACCTTAAAAGATTATTACATATTTTACATTTCCTGGGCAGTACATTGTATCCTTATGTCACATCTCTTTTTTTTTTTTTTTTTTTTTTTTAAAGATTTTTTTTATTTATTTACTTGACAGAAATCACAAGTAGATGGAGAGGCAGGCAGAGAGAGAGAGAGAGAGAGAGAGAGAGGGAAGCAGGCTCCCTGCTGAGCAGAGAGCCCGATGTGGGACTCGATCCCAGGACCCTGAGATCATGACCTGAGCCGAAGGCAGCAGCTTAACCCACTGAGCCACCCAGGCGCCCTGTCACATCTCTTTTAACTGGATGTTTGTACCTCTTGTTTTCTACTTAGTTTGTACCCTTCCCCAGTTTTCCCTTTCCCTTCTCTCTCCTCCTTTCTGGCAACCACCATGTCTAACCACTGTATCTAAGGTTCAATATCTATTTTTGTTTCTTAGATTCCACATATAAGTGAAATCATTTATTTGTCTTTCTCTGACATATGTCACTTAGTATAATACCGTCTCTGTCCATCCATGTTGTCAAAAATGGCAAGATTTTAGGCTTTTATGAGTAATGTTTCAAACATCTACATATACACATAGATGTATATACATATACTGTCAGTGTCTTCCTTTATGTCTCCCCCCCCATGTGTGTGTGTGTATGTGTGTGTCTTTATGAAAATCCATCCCCCCCACTTTGTCTTTCGATTGGAATATTTAGTTCATTTACATTTGACGTAGTTATTGATAGATATGTACCTATTGCCATTTTGTTGATTGTTTTCTGTTGTTGTAGTTTTTCTGTTCCTTTCTTCTTCTTCTCCCTTCCGTTATGATTTCGTGACATTTGGTCCCTAGTGTTAAGTTTGTATTCCTTTTTCTTCTTCTTTTTTTTTTTTTTTTTTTTGGTGCAGATTTTATAGATATTTGGTTTTTGGTTTCTATGAGGTTCATATATAATATCCTTAATCTACAGTCATTTGCTTTAAGTTAATGGTTATGTTCAAAGCACTACATTTTAACTGCCTACCTCCCACCACATTTTATGTTTTTGATATCACATTTTACCCATTATTATCATGTGTGTCCTTTAACTATGTAGTCCTAGATGATTTTACTACTTTTGTCTTGTAATCTATATTCTAGTTTTGTAAGTTGCTAGGCCCACTCCCTTTACTATATATATTTACCATTACCAATGAGATATTTTTTTCTTTCATAGTTTTTTTTTTAAATTTTTTATTTTTTATAAACATATATTTTTATTCCCAGGGGTACACGTCTGTGAATCACCAGGTTTACACACTTCACAGCACTCACCAAAGCACATACCCTCCCCAATGTTCATAATCCCACCCCCTTCTCCAAACCCCCTCCCCCCAGCAACCCTCAGTTTGTTTTGTGAGATTAAGAGTCACTTATGGTTTGTAATTTCAGTTGTGGCCTTCTCTTTTTTTTTAAAGATTTTTATTTATTTATCGGAGAGAGCAAGCACAGGCAGTCAGAGAGGCAGGCAGAGGCAGAGGGAGAAGCAGGCTCCCTGCCGAGCAAGGAGCCCGATGTGGGACTCGATCCCTGGACGCTGGGATCATGACCTGAGCCGAAGGCCGCCGCTTAACCAACTGAGCCACCCAGGCGTCCCATGGCCTTCTCTTTTTATTTAAAGACGTCCTCTTAACATTTCTTGTAAGTCTGGTTTGATGAACACCTTCAGTTTTTCCTTATCTGAGATACTTCTTATTGCTCCTTTAATTCGGAGTGATAATATTGCTGGGTATAGAGTATTCTTGGTTGTAATTTTTTTTTCCTTTCAGCACTTTGAATATGTCGTGTTACTCTGTTTGGTAAAATTTCTGTTATAAAATCAGCTGATAGTCTTAAGGGGGTTCCCTTGTAGGTAAGGGGTTGTTTTCTCTTGATGCTTTTAAGATTCTCGATTTAACTCCTGACAGTAGTTATAATACGTCTTGGTGTGAGTCTGTTTGGGTTCATGTTAGATTGGACTCTTCTGTTTCTGAACTTGGAAGTCTGTTTCCTTTATCAGGTTAGGGAAGTATTCAGACATTATTTCTTCAAATAGGTTTTCTGTCCCCCCTCCCTTTTTTTTTTTTTCTTTATTCTCCTCTGGGACTCTTATAATGCAAATATTTGAATACTTGATGTTGTCCTATTGGTCTCTTAAACTATGCTCACTTTTTAAATTACCTTTTCTTTTTGCTGTTCTGTTTGGGTGATTTTCGTTCCCAAGTCTTCCATTCCTCTGCCCTCACCCATTCTTCTGCATCCTTTAATCTGCTGTTGATTCCTAACTTCCTTTCAGTTATTATATTCTTCAGCCCTGATTCTTTTTTTTATATTTTCTATCTCTTCATTGAAGTTCCACCTGTGTTCATTTTTCCTTAGATTTTAGTAAACATCATTATGATCCTTACTTCGAGTCCATCTGGTCTAGCTTGTCATTCAAAACCATCGTTTCTTTGTTTATTTTCCGTTTAGATTATTGATTAAGTGGGGTATTAAAGTCCCCTATTATTGTGTCACTATCAATTAGTTCCTCTATGTTTGTTATTAATCATTTATATATTTGGGCGCTCCCATGTTGTGGGCATAAATATTTACAATTGTTGGATCTCCTTGTTGGATTATCCTCTTTATTATGATACCGTGCCCTGCTTTATCTCTTCTTACCGTCTTTTCTGTTAAAGTCTAGTTTGTCAGGTAAAAGTATTGCCACTCCAGCTTCCTTTTGACATCCATTTGTGTGATAAATGTTTCTACATCCCTTCACTTTTTTTTTTTTTTAAGGTTTGTTTTTATTTATTTGACAGAGCGCAAGCAGGGGGAGCAGCAGACAGAGGGAGAGGGAGAAGCAGGCTCCCCACGGAGCAAGGAGCCTGATGTGGGACTTGATCCCAGGACTCTGGGATCATGACCCAAACTGAAAGCAGACGCTTACCTGAGTGAGCCACCCAGACACCCCATCCCCTCACTTTCAACCTTAGGTGTCCTTAAGTCTAAAATGAGTCTCTTGTGGACAGCATAATGATGGGTCTTGTTTTTCTATCCATTCTGACACCCTATGTCTTTGGATTAGAGCATTTAGTCCATTTACATTTAAAGTAATTATTGATGGATATTTATTTATTATCATTTTATTATGTGTTTTGTTGTTTTTGGAGATTTTCTCAGATTCTTTATGTTTTTGTCACTTTTGGGTCTTTCCACTCAAAGAATCCCCTTTAGTATTTCTTGCAAAGCTGGTTTAGTGGTATGACCATTACTTGGAATTCTTTATCTGGCAGCTTGCTTGTCTCTGTTTTGTTGTTTTTCTGAGATTTTGTTTTGTTCTTTCATTAGGAATATATTCCTCTGTCTCATCATTTTGTTTAACTCTATTTCTTTCTATCAGTTTCATTTCTCAATCTTGAGATTAGTCTTGCATATTAGATCACTCCTGAGGAGTGGAGATTAGAGAGCCGCGCGGAGAAGTGGGAAAGGAGGTTTATTAGGAGGAGCAGTGTGAAGACCTGAAATCAAACAGTGCTGGAATGGAGAGGAAACAGAGTAAATATATTCAGGAACAAGAATCAGCGGAATTCGGATGGCAGTGATAGGGATGGGCGGGGACAGGAACCAATTTAAAATCAGTTAATCCTGGGGCACCTGAGTGGCTCAGGGTTATGAGATTGAGCCCTGTGTGGGACATGCTGGTTGTGGAGCCTGCTTAACATTCTCTCTTCCAAACCCCCAACTTAGGTGTGTGCATGCACACCCTCTGTCTCTTAAAAAAAAAAAAAAAAGAGAGAGAGAGAGAGATAAATAAATGAACCCTAAATTTCTGGTGGGATAAGCGGATAATTTTAGTACCTATTTGGTATGAGAAAGAGAAAGTTTTGAAATAGTTGTGGCACAGTAAGATGAGGGTGTCCAAAAATTAATATTAATTAGTATAATGGTATTTACTACTTAGTTATTAATGTTACATTCATTGAGTGTTGAGGGAGGTACTATTATTACCTTCATTTTGCCACTGATGAAACTGTGGCCCAAAGAAGGTTGGTAACTTGTCCCAGGTCACAAAGGAATTAAGTGCAGAGTGAAAATTTGAATTTGGGAGGTAATTTTCCAGTCTCTTGACTGCTTTATGCTCTTGCTTTTCAGTCACATGGAGACCTGATCTGTGAGATACATATATAACCTGGATATAGGGATTTGTGGTTATCACTCCCAGGAGAGGGACAAAGCCACTGACCTGAATGAATGACATGTCTCTGCAGAGTCCTTGGAGTTCGTGCGAGTGCTCTGAGGTTCAAAAAGAGGAAGTGAGCTTGTGTGGAAATTGAGTGACCAGAAAGACAGGAGGAAAAACCAGAACAAATTGTATTTTTTTTTTCCTTAAGAATGTATTTTTTTTCTTAAGAAATGAAATCATTGACAGTTCTAAAAATGTTGAAAAAGGTAGCCGCAAAATCTAGTTACCTATGATGCTGGCCACAGTAGTTTCAGTTCACATATTCAGAAACAAAATAAAAGGGGTCAGGAAATGTAAGGGAGGTGAGACCATGAATTCAGAGAACTTCCTGTCTTCCTGGAGAGATGTGACTACACAGGCAAAAGGGAGCTCGAATGGGAGCTAATGGTGGACGGAGGGTTTTTCTCCTCATGGATGAGACAAGATCACATTTATATGTATTAAGGATCATCTGTCTAGAAGTAAGAATAAAAAAAAAAACCTTAAAAAAAACAAAAACAAAAACAACACCCAAATTATAATTTGAAATGCTTTTAAACTTTACAGAACATTATACATCCATGGGCATAGCAAGTTGGATTTCACAGTCTGGCATACCGCAATTGAGAAAGCAGCAGGTACAGATGGCAATGCTCTACAGGATCAGCAGCTCAGCAAAAATGACGTCCCCATTATTGTGAACAGCTGTATAGCATTTGTTACACAGTATGGTGAGTATCACAGAGTTTTTATTCAACCCACAGAACTCATAGTATCATTCTTAGAGTTTTTAAGTGGTATCTCCATTGGACTGCACTAGGGCTCTTGATATTTGTAAGTACATCCATGAAAAATAAAAACATAGTCACTATTCAGCCAAATGCCATTCTTTCTCCCAATAAAATTCAAATTACATAACATACTTTTACTATTTTCTTTTTCTCATGTGCATAAAAATATGGTATTTTAATACCATAAAAATACCATTTTATAAAAATATGGTATTTTAAATACCATTTTAAAACAATCTGTAAGATGTATATTAGAAATAGACTGAAGACTATATTTTTTCAGAGATTTTAAGCTTTCAGTAAAGTGAAGGGGAAGACAAAGTGTTGCCTCATAATTATGTTTTTTGGAAGTGGTAAACTGTGGGACAATATTGTGAAAGAATGGATTCTTTTGGTGCCATATATTCAAGTGTGTGGGTACATTTATTTCATTCAGCATGCTCTTGTTCACGTGTTTACATTAAGAATTATGGTTATTATAATAGTTTTGACTTAATTTTAACAGGCATTTTCATGAATAGCTTCCAAGTAAAAGGTAACTGGTTGACCATGTATGGTCTAGGTTCATTTTAATTTAATACGCTATGATAGTATTTTAGATGTACCTGAAAAGTAAAGTATGATTTGATTTTTTATGTTTATTTTCAAATTACTTTGAATTCCTCAAATTCTTTGTTTCATATTTTCTTAATACTCTAAAAGGTAGAAGTTTAACTGTATTTTTATTTTCTATTTTATTCATTTTTTTAAGATTTTATTTATTTATTTGACAGAGAGAGATCACAAGCAGGCAGAGAGGCAGACAGAGAGAGAGAGGAAGGGAAGCAGGCTCCTCGCTGAGCAGAGAGCCCGATGCGGGACTTGATCCCAGGACCCTGAGATCATGACCTCAGCCCGAAGACAGAGGCTTTAACCCACTGAGCCACCCAGGCGCCCCTAACTATATTTTTAATGTAAAAATGTTTTCTACCTGTTAATCTATAGATAAGTGTCATTGATTTAGATTACAAACGTGGAAAAGTAAAATGATTGATCTTATATTTTGGAAGGCAATTAACTTTTATTTTTGTTCTCTCAATATTAGAAGTGTCCTTGGGTGTTTTTAATTTGAAAAGAAGGTATAATGAGTGAAAGAGCTGCTGTAAAATATTGTGGTATTAGTTTGTTACTTATTTATTGTCCACTGAATGCCAGCCATTGATCTTGGTGCTGGAAATACAGCAGTGAGAGTAAAAAGTTAAAGACAAAGCCATGAATCATGGGTTTCAGTATGAGAACTGACAATAAACTAATAAGAGCAAAATGTCAAAAATAACAGGCTATGAAGAAAACAATTTTTAGAAATTATAATGTGTGTATATTAACCTATTTTCTTCTGGGAAGAATTCCATTTTAAGTATTTTGCTTATTTCACATGTAATTCAAGTACAACTATTATTGATACTCAGATTCACTGTGTTTGAATTATATATATTTGAATTATATATCTAGCATAAATATGTATGTAATCACATTATTTGGCTATTACTCTATGAAGCTCCTTCCTATGATAGTATGTCTGTATTCTCCTTATCAGTGGTAATCATCTGTTCATTTGAAAATGGGAGAGGAGGAAGGTTATTGTCTTTATTTATTAGTCATTACTTATTAGTGCACTTGAATTTTGTAGGTATAAATGAATTACACACATATTGTGTTTTAGCAAGAGCATAACCTCATTGGGAATTTTCACATCATGTTAGTTTCATAATGGCAGAGGGTCTTTCTTAAGCTGAGAAATGATTAAAATAACTCCACTAGCTCCAGTGAATCCAATTTATTGTTTCTCTAGGGAAATCAGAAGTTTGTGGTGTTTCTTTGAATTTAAAATCATTAAGCATTAGATTGTTTCCAACCAAATTTCATACATTAAAACTATTTTGTAATACTGGCATAAGGTACATTAACTTGCATATTAAAGTAATAAAGCCAACGAAAGACTTTTTATGTTTTGTTTTGTTTTTAATGAGCAGAACATGGGGAAATCACAATGTTACCAGCATGTATAGAAGATACTATATGCACTTAACAAAATGCCCTGTGATTAATAGAATGCAGGTGGTTGATTCAGAGCTTTTACAAAACTGCAATTATTTTGAACTTCCTGACCTATATATTAAAATCTGAAGGCCAGTCGCGCCTGGATGGGTCAGTCTGTTAAATGCTCTGCGGTCACCTCAGGTCATGATCCCAGTATCCTGGAATCAAGCCCTGCATCAGGAGCCGCCTTCTTTTCCCTGCTTGTGCTCTCTGGCTCTCAAATTAATAAAATATTTTAAATAAATAAATAAAATCTGAAGACCAATTTTTTATGCTCACAGTGTCAAGGTTTGATCTTGACCAACTTTACAGTCAAATTTATAGAGTTTAATTTTTTTTAATGAGTTATAGTAGTTTTTTCAGGGAAATTTATGTAAACAAAGTTGTTTAAATTCACATGCAGTTAACTTATTTGAGTACTCACTATTAGAAATTTACTCAACTAGAAGCACAAGATCTCAAAAACTTAGTCAAATTTTTTTTTTGTTTTTGTAGAAGTTGCGTATTCTTGCATTAAATAATCATTTATTGAATGCTTACTAAGTTCTAGTCACAGTGTAGTTAACTGTATGCAGAGAATAAGACATGCCCCTTGCCTTCTAGGTATTTACAGACCTTTGAATCAAAGGCAAACAACTAGGCAGTTAGCATCTCAAGTGTACAAAATTCTATGGTAGAGAGAGTCAGCGGTTGGTACGAGGTGAATTTCACCTGGAGTAGGGGTAGTGATTGCTTTATGGGTGAGATGTGGTGCCTACCGTGATTAAGAGAAAGTAGGAGCTATTCAGAAGATGGGAATAGGACTTCTAGGAGGAGGAACAGTGTATGCCCATGTATAGAGTCATAAGGGAAGTTGTCTTTTGAGGAAACTTTGTGTAATTAAATGTGGCCAGAGCTTAATGTTGGAAGAACGGGAGAAAGGAGACAGGAGGGTTAAGCTTATTTGTGTAGAGCCTTAAATATTGTAGTATGCACTCAAACTTGCCATCTAGGCAGTGGGAAGGTGGTACGCAGATTTTTTTTTTTTTTTTTTGTACACAGATTTTTAAGTATGTTGGTTACACCAGCAGACCTGTATCTCAGATCAAGCTGTTATCACTGTGGAGGTGGACTGGAGGGTTGCCTAAAAATAGGGGTGGGTGTTGTGAAAATGTAGTGAGGAATTGAGTGCAAAAAATAACAAACAGTACAGGAGATGAAGGAAAGGGGACAATTTTGAGAACAAGGTTATGATGAAAAATGTATGTGACATTTGTTTTGTTTCGCTTTAATATTGTAAGCGAGAAAGAAAAGTTCTGACTTACAAAGGACTAGGGAGAAGGCACTTCCATGTATTGAGATACAGGAACAAGATAAAGAACATACTGGGATTGGTAGGTGACCGAGCAAATGGGACAGGAGACTTAATTCCTCAGATTTTTTTGATTTGTCCATGACAGTTTTGTGCCTGTGTGTGTGTTTGTGTGTGTGTGTGTGTGTTTGACATCTTAGAAATGAAAACCCAGGTGAAAATGTATATGTAGTAGTTGAAGTGATAAAGTTGGGTTCACCCTGAGAATTTTGTGGGGGAGTCAGGAAGACAGGCGACTTGATGAATTTCTGGAATCTTTAGTAAATGCTTGATGGTAATATATCCAGAAGACTGGAAGAGTCATCATAGAGGAAAGGGGGGGAAGATATGTGATCATAATGTCACAAAAACCATGAAATTAAAAGAATTTTAGCATGGATTCATTTGAATGTCAAATACTGCAGGAGATTCTCATTGGATAAAAACAAGAAAACATATAGAAAATAGGATGTCAATGGTATTCTTTTTTTTTTTTAATATTTTATTTATTTATTTGACACAGAGAGAGAGAGATCACAAGTAGGCAGAGAGGCAGGCAGAGAGAGAGAGGAGGAAGCAAGCCCCCTGCTGAGCAGAGAGCCCGATGCGGGCCTCTATCCCAGGACCCTGAGACCATGACCTGAGCTGAAGGCAGAGGCTTAACCCACTGAGCCACCCAGGCGCCCTCTCATTCGTATTCTTGATGAAGGTGGTCCCAGTTGCGTGGGGATTGGGCACAGAAGCAAGATTGTGGCTCAAAGATGAACAGAAGTGAGGGTGAAATGATAGGAAGAATAAATACAGGAAATTCAGCATGGTTTTGGAAGGAGGAGAAACCAGAGATCTGAGAGGGGGGCAAAGTTACCATTTAATTAAAATAATTAATTTATTTATTTTTGCATTATCATTACCATCACTCTTCTTTACTCCTCTTCTTCTTACTAACCTCTCCTCTCCCCTTTAGTTTACATGGGGCACTTAATGAACCAATAACTTTGTAAAGGAGATGACCCTCAGGGCGCCTGGGTGGCTCCATTGGTTAAGCATCTGATTCTTGATTTCAGCTCAGGTCATGATCTCAGGGTCCTGAGATCAAGTCCCACACTGAGCTCTGTGCTGAGTCTGGAGCCTGTTGGAGATTCTCGCTCCTCCTCTCTCTCTCTCTCTGCCTCTCCCCCGCCTCAAAAAAACAAAAAACAAAACTAAACAAAACAAAGGATATGACCCATGACCCAACTCTTCATCTAGAAGAAGAAAAAAATGTGAAATAGGCAGAAATTAATATACAAATATGAGTGCAGAGGGTTAAGAAAAAATTATACCAGAGTGTCTGTTTACTGGTGAAGCTGGAGACAAGCTTGAATTCCGGGAGACAAAGTGAAGCTAGCACACCTTTGGTTTAAAAAATATATATATATATATATATATATTGCAGATACTATGAAAAACTGAGGGAAGGGCTAACTAGGGGCTTTCTAACAGCTGAGGATGAAGCTGAAATAGTTCATCAGGTTTACATTTTAAATACCTAAATTAGTGGGCAGGAGAGGCTCTTTCCCTCATGTGTGTTTCTATCAACTCTTGGATAATGATTTTGTCTTGCGCAATATCCCAACACAAATTTGTTCTGTTTCTAAGGTTTAAGAGTGGATTTTGATTTTCAACTTTTTTCATATAATTTTTTTTTTAAACAAAGGTTTAGGATGCAAATATATCTATCAAAAGAATGGTGATCCTTTGCACATAAGTGAACTTCTGGAGAGTTTCAAAAAAGATGCAAGAAGCTTTAAATTGAGAGCGGGAAAACATCAGCTTGAAGATGTGACTGGCGTGTTGAAGAATTTTCTCTCTGACATTGATGATGCACTTCTTACTAAGGAGCTCTATCCGTATTGGATCTCTGCTTTAGGTAATACATATAAAACAGAACATAATAAATGCTTGTCTTCTAACTTGATAATTATATCTTTTAAATCTTTGATCTGAGAATTGAAAGGAACAATGTACATAATGGCTTAGAACAGAAATTGGGCAAATATCAATTATTTATAACTACCTCAAAAGAAATTTCTAGTAATAATTGATAAGTAGTATATTAAAGTAATTCATAGTTTTCAGATTTCTTAGTGTTTGTGTTAACTTTGAAGTTTTATGGTCAGGTCCATGAATGCTATTAATTTCTCATTAAGATTAAAATTAAAGGTGTAATATAAGTTGGATTTTATCCCATTCCCTCATTGGCTCTTTGCCTGTATCATTTACTCTACCTCTGTAGGGGTTCATAACAGTATTTTTTTTTTAACTCTTTCCTTCTTTATTTTTCATTAATTAATTTAAAAAAAGAGACAATTTTGCTACACTGTAAGAGAACTTATTTAAGAAATGACCCTAGAAAAGTAGTTTATTTAATCACTTACTGGGTTAAATTGATTCAGTAAAACCTACATCTATATCCATTAATTCAAAATAACTCCTTTTACAGAAACATTACAAAAATGAAGACTTTTAAATGTAAGCATTACTTTTAATCCCATTTTTCTAATAGAACTATTTTCATTTTTATGTATTTTATAGTGTTTGTCCTACACCTATAATTTATGTAATCCTTATTATAGTAATAAACCACTAGCTTTTCTCCTATATCTACAGTATTTTCAATCTTTAATTTTTCATTTAAAAAAATTTTGTCATTGAATTTTTATGATAATTTACTAATATATTTCTCACTTATACATTTATTCTGTTTAGGATTTTTGCAAAACAGGCCTTTGAATTTGACTATATGACACTTTTCTATCGAGAAATAGGCTTTTTCAGTGAACGTATTTGTTTAATTTAAATATAAACGTGATACTTAAGGGGTTAATGTGGAAATGATGTCATAAAACATCGACAGTTTGGAAAATTATCCCAAGAATAATCTGTATTAGTGTCAGCAAGAAGGGAGTAGGATTGTTATTAAAGCTTTTCACAGTTGCCCAATTCAGAAGCCTTTTGTTTGCCTCCTGATGCTGCTCAAATCAATAGGTTCAACTAATCAAAAAGAGAGTTGACTGCATAATTATATGGGATATAAAATACGGAATAAGATAATATATCTCTTTAAGTCCAGTTATCTTGCCACTCTCATTTTTTGTTTCAGAAACATTTCTTTGTGATTTATAACTATGAAATTATTTATAGCATCTCAATAAAGGCTTATAATTTATCTTTGTTGCAAAATCAGTTATCAAAAATTTGAGGCTTTTGTTCAATTATCAGGTTCTATGACAAAGATGTCTTTAATGTTGTCAGTCTATCAGGAGGAGGTAGTCGGTAGATAGTAGCATATGTCAAAGAGGAATGTGTTTATCTTTTACTTGAATGTGAATTCTTTGAGAATTTTCTTGGAGAAGGTTTCGGATACGAGGTCAGATAGCCTTAAAGTTATTTGCTTTTAGATCCAGCATAGCCCTGACTTGTCAGAAGTGCCTTGTGTTGGATCTGACAAGAATAAACTGGAACTTTTGGGGTGACCTCATAGGAGAGCTCTCTAGGGTCCTGTGTGCTGAGGCAAAGAATGCCTTACAGTGTCATACCACCTATTTATATGATATATGATCTGTTCTTCTAAGAACACCATTAAATTGTCTGATGTCTGTGGCTAGCTGAACATTTCTTTGTATTTTCTCTATGACCTGAAATCTATCTTAAGTTTTACTTTCAAATTGCTTAAGCTTTACTTTGAAAATATCATCTGTTTTATCCTTATTAGACTTGTGAATATGTGCTTTAATAGCATGACTTCTTATAAGTGTAATAGAATTAATTACATTTTATTAAGTAAATACCATTACAGTTAGAAACTGGATGAGAAGAGGGTCAGTGTTTGGATTGTACTAGAGATGATAGATATTCTTCATTCACTTCCAGTGTAGTCCTTTGAATATAATTTGGGTGTTTTCCACTCTTGTTTTTAGAGGGTCATCTACTAGCACATTTAAGTCAACATGATCATGTTTACTTTCATAGACCTTCCATGCAGACTGTATCAGTACAAAAGAGCTATCAGTTACAGTTTTGAATAAGAGTGTACTTCAAAAATGTGCCACAGAGTTTCTTACTTCCCCTGGGATCCTAGTGCCCTTTAAAAGTGACCGTGTACTTTTAAAGAATCATTAATGTGCTGCTGGCTTTCTGTGAAAAGAATAGGTAGGGCTAAGCAGAAAATGAAAAAATCTTGTTTCCAAAGGTAGTTGGAAATTGCAAGGGAATATCTAAGTGCAATCTCCTTAAGGTACAAAGTCAGTACAAGTTATTTCTTTGAAGAATGGCCTTTCATTTCCCCTGTGAGCTAGCAGGTCAGATCAGACCACCACTACACATCTTTAGAGTCTAGAACTTCGGGGGTTTCTGGGCCTAGTTTCTCCAAATATTTGACTTAGGAGGTTAGGAGAGGGAAGCATAATTCCTTTTCACCCCCCTCTCCATAACAGAGGGTCCATCCTCCTGTAAGTCTGTGTCATAGCTGTCAGGGCTGCACATGGTTTCTTCCATTGCCCTCTTCCCTTTTCCAAGGAGTTGGAGGTACCAGCGTTGGTAAGAGGCCCTCTACATGAATCTTCAGGGTAATGCAGTTCATAGCTTTGGGGTGGTTCATAGTTTTGGTATGATTTTTGTGATTTCACACAAACACACGCAAACACACACAGAAAATCACAAATGTCATTTTCAAATGACAGATAGTGAAATCTTTCCATAGCCAAAGAAAGTACTTTTGGTTTATCTTTCAATTTTTACTCCAATATGAGTCCTTAATTGAATATATTCCTATTAGTTGAAGTTCAGTAGTTCATCAAGTGGGGGATAAAATGCAAACCTGGGTTTTGAAAGTGCTTCATTTTTAATTAGAAAGTATTAGAACTATAGCTTATTACCACATAATGTTGATGTAAGTGCTTTGCCAGAATTAGAGAAGTTTGAATGTTTATTCTATTGACACTCGATTAGATCACTTAGTGAAATAATAATGAATACTATTTTAAAATAGTGTTAAAAGGCAGATGTGTAGTATAGACTATTAATTTAGGCTTAAGATTGTTTTGTGTTTTGTTTTGTTTTGAACATCTAGATACTCAAGATGACAAGGAAAGAATTAAAAAGTATGGAGCATTTATACGTTCTCTTCCAGGGGTCAACCGAGCAACGTTGGCAGCTGTAATCGAACACCTTTACAGGTGAGTGGTTTCATGAGCTTTCGTAGACATTTCAAACATGGCATTCAGTAAGGCATTGTATCTTAAATTTAAAGCAGCATAGCAAACTTTGTGTATGGGGCTGTGAATTTCCCATCATATCTTAAAAATGGTTTCAATCTATTAAAAAACGACTAGAACTGATAAATGTATTCAGTAAGGTCATAGGATACAAAATGAATATATAGAAATCTGTTGCATTTTTAGAGGCTAATAATGAAGTAGCAGAAAGAGAAATTAAGACAATAATTCCATTTATAATTGCACCAAAAATAATAAAATACTTTAGGAATTAGCTTAGCCAATGAAGTGAAAGGAAAGATTTGTACTCCAAAAACTGTAAAACACTGATGAAAGGAACTGAAGACGACAGAAGTAAATGGAAAGATATACTCTGTTCAAAGAGTGGAAGAATTAAATTGTAAAATGTCCATACTACCTAAACCAATCTGTAGATTTAATGCAATTCCTTTCAAAATCCCAACAGAATTTTTTATAGAATTAAAATCAAGTAATCGTAAAATTTGCATGGAACCACAGAAGTTCCCAAATAGTCAAAGCAATCTTGAGAAATAGCAGCAAAGAGAAGTACCACAATCCTAGATTTTAAGATATCCTACAGAGCTCTAGTGACTGAAACAGTGTGCTACTGGCACACAGACAGACACATAAAGCAATGGAACAGAATAGAGAGTCCAGAAATAAACTCATGCTTACATGGTCAATCTATGACAAAGGAGGCAAGGATATACAATGGGGAAAAGACAGTCTCTTTAACAAGTGGTGCTAGGAGAACCAGACAACTTACATGTAAAAGAAACTGGACCACTTTCTAACACCATACACAAAAAACAAACTGAAATGGATTAAATACCTAAATGTGAGACCTTAAACAATAAAAATCCTGGAAGAGGACATAGACTGTTATTTCTTCGACATTGACTTTAGAAAGATCTTTCTCGATGTCTCCTTGGGCAAGAGAAACAAAAGTAAAAATAAACTATTGGGACTACACCAAAATAAAATGATTTTGCACAATAAAGGAAACTATCAACAAAACAAGGCAGCCTGCTGAATGGGGGAAGATATTTACAATGACATATCCAATAAAGGGTTAATGTTCAAACTATATAAAGAACTTCTGTAAGTCAATAACAGAGAAACATATAGTCTCATTAAAAATTGGCGGAGGACCTGAGTAGACATTTCTCCGAGGAAGACAGATGGCTAAAGGACACATGAAAAGATGCTCTACACCATTTATCATTAGGGAAATGCAAATCAAAACTACCATGAGATATCACCTTATGCCAGTCAGAATGGCTAGTAACAAAAAGATAGAAAAATAATAAGTGTTGGCAAGGATGTGGAGAAAAGGGACCCGTCTTGTACTGCTGACAGAAATATGCAACAGTGTAGCCACTGTGGAAACATGATGTTCCTCAAAACACTAAAAATAGAATTACCATCTAATCTAGTAATTCCACTACCAGTTTTTACTCAAAGACAGTAAAAGCACTAATTCAAAAAGATATATGCACCCCCATGTTTATTGCAGTGTTATTTATAATAGCCAAGTCATAGAAGCAATGTTAAGTGTCCATCAATAGATGAACAGATGAAGAAGTGGTAGCAAGTATACACAATGAAATATTACTCACCCATAAAAAAAATGAGGTTTTTGTTATTTGCAACAACATGGATGGACCTGGAGGATATTATACTGAGTGAAGTCAGTCAGACTGAGAAAGACAAATACCGTATGGTTTCACTTGCCTGAGGAATTTAAGAAAGAAATGAACAAAGAAAAAAGAAGACCCAAAAAATGCCAGATTCTTAAATATGGAGAACAGCTGGTGGTTACCAGAGTAGGTGGGCAGGAGGATGAGTGAAGAAAATGGTTTTAAAATGAAATTCCCAGTGAACTATCGCTTTAGTGTTTCTTTCTGTAACTAAGGCCTGTTTCAGATAAATAGCATATGGAAGATTTTTTAAATGAATTAGAAATAATCAGGTGCAGCATCCCTAAGATGAGTCCAATGCATAAGCACAAACTTTCTTGACACTCATATAATAGGGAAACTGGAGAAGAGAAGGAAGTACAGAGACCAGAATTCTCTACGAGGCGTCTGTCGGTGAGCACAGTATTTTCTCATGATGGTCTCTACAGAAACTTTTAATTCTTCATTAGGAATTTGTATCTAACTGGTAATTCCAGCATTTTAGTGTCAGACTGTTGATTAAAGGAGAACAGTTTAGAAATCAAATATTTTCTATGTCAAGGTATGTAGTTTCCTCCATTTGGGAGGAGAGGAAGAATATAATAGTTCCTTGAAAAGTGGGATCTCTGAAGGATGGGGAATGTTTGGAAAAACAAACAAACAAACAAACAAAAAAACTTTTCCATTGAAATGAAAGGCTGATTTGTTTTGCTGTCTGCAAGAATTACTACAGAACTTTAACAAATGTGAATATGGTTTAAGGAATATCATTGTCGCCACAATCCTTCCTGCACAGATGTAGGACTCTCTTGAATGAATTTTGGTGCAGTTGGATTCTACTAAAACTATCTCATTTGTGGTCTACATTCAGAAATTCTTCACAGTTTCTTTCTTTGTTACGTTTGTTTTCCCACTACCACTTCTCATGCATGTAAACTTCATTACTGTAAAACAGATTTTCTTATGACACCATATCAGTGTAGTATATCTGTTATATAGTCCTATCCCTAAGGAGACATTGGAGCAAGTTTTTCTTCAAATACTTTAATGTATGACCGGGTTGCTACAGTTCATTAAGTTGACATTTTAAACATTGATTTATACTTAATTTTTCTTAAAATCTGTTGATTGAGAGAGAGTGGGCACACACTCTTGGGATGGGTAGGGGGGAAGAAAGGGGTGAGGAGAATCTAAAGCAGACTCCCTGCTTAGTGTAGAAGCCTGATGTGGGGCTTGATCCCACAACCCTGAGATCATGACCTGAGCCAAAATCAAGAGTCAGATACTTAACCAACTGAGCCACCCAGGTGGTTAAGAATCTTAAAATTCTTAGTTCTGATTTGAATTTGAGATAATGAGTTCCTGTCCTCGCCCTGCCTCCTTTTCTTCAACTGACATATGTTTCAACTGGCTATATTTTAGTGCCTACTATGTACAAAACAGTACCTAATAAGATTCCATGTGAACGGAAATATTTGATAATAATACATAAAGACAAAAAATCTTAAAAGTCCGCTGTTCCAAACTGAGCGTCTGGATGTCCAAGTGAACGCCCAGGGGTGCTGCAGGGCATTTTGTATTTTTTAGGGAAAAAACAGCAACATTGGGACAGCTTTTAAAATACAGAATTGTAGTATGGGCAGAAGGATTGAGTGACTTGTCGTGTTGACATCCAGGGGATGCTTCGCATCTCAAGGGGTATGTGAGCCGGGTGTGAAAAGAAGGAAAGTACAGGAAATGAGTGGAGGGTGTTTTCTGGCAAACAGGTGTGCCGGGGACCAGCCAGTTTGTTATTGGCCGGCAGGTAGTTGTGAAAGGCTCAGGTGGTCATGTAAAAACATTTAGATTTTATTCCTGTAGGTAATAAAGAGTGATCAAATCCGCTTAAGGACAATAATCCGTGAATGGGATTGACTGGGAAGAGATTGGAGTAGATGCTGAGAAACGAATCAGGAAACCGTTCCCTTGTTAATGAGAATGCCTGAGTGAGAAGAGACTCAGTGAGCAGACTGGGAACACTTGGGAATGGCAGCATGTGGGGCAGAGAAATCAAGGAAGGGGAGGAAAATATTCTAGCGTGGACTTTATGCCAGAAGCGAAGGCAGCTGCAGAAATGGAAGAGGAGAGAGGTAAAGACTAGCAAAGAGGTATTCTATGGCAGAAGGAAGTCTCACAGAAGGCAGGAACGTTTGATAGAGTTGTCAGAAGTTTGAGAGGTCGATTTGGATAAGGTCAGGTTGATTTAACATTTAATTCCATCCCTGCCTGGGATAACAGATCGCTTCCTCCATGACTAACATTTACTTAATTCCATTCACCAGATATTTATTACACGCTCCAGGGTGATTAAAGCAAGAGTCCCTGATGGGGCGATGCTTCGATTCTAGTAGCACAGGCAGACCTGCAGATAAATTTTCCAGATGTTTATAATTTAGTGTGATAAAAGTACAGAAGTGGTTTTGAGAGGGATGTCCACAGTTATTATAACCCCCCCATTAACTTGCCATTCCTTTTGCATCTTATAAATCACATATGATGATTATACTTGCTCTGTCTCTGCTGTGCAATTTGGTATTTTATTCCGAGTTTCTTATATCATCATATTTATATTCCTGTCACCTTTTACTCTTTTTTGTAACTACAAGAATCTGCTTTTTATAGACAGGGGTACCTAACTTAGTCTTGTTTTATTCCTTTGATACAACTGGTCTCCCTTTTTTAGTATATATTTTAAAATTTACAGATGTAATTAGACAACCAAGCAGAGTCCTATTATATATAGTCAGTGACACATATCAACAGATACCTCCATGTGTGTATCACTTATAGTTATCATCTTTGCATTTTTATCAATGTAAATTTCCTCTAAACACATGTAGTATTATTTAAATCACTTTCCACTCAACGTTTGTGAATATACTTTACCCTTGAACAATGCAAGATTTAGGGGCACTGCTCCTAGATGCTATTGAAAATCCACATATAACTTCTGACTCCCCACCTCTGAACTTAACTACTAATAGCCCACTGTTGACCAGAAGCCTTACCAGTAACATGCATAGTCAGTTAACATGTACTATATGTGACAGACGTGTTACATACTATATTCTTACAGTCAAGGTTATTGAAGTCATGGAACATATTTATACTACTGTACTGTATTTATGGAAAAGAATCCACATGGAAGTGGACCCACATAGTTCCAATTGTGCTGTTCAAAGATCACGGAACTTTCAGGGCTCTCTGTACATCCCACATGTTATAGCCTCTTCATGGGGAGAGTTGACTCCTCTGTTTGTGTCTGTTCATTGCAAAAAGCCGTTCTTTATAATATCCAAGAAAAGTATAATTGTATGTTTAAATTAAGTGTTTGCTTTTGGGAGATAATATCCAATTTTGAATAACCATACAAACACATGCTGCCAAGTCTTTTCTCACCTGATTTGCCCTTCCTGGAAAATTCAGCTAGCCTTGAAGAACCTTGAATCTGGAACTCTCTCCTAAATGCCTCTCAATTCACCTTTCCTGCCTTGTTTCCTGCTTACCGACTGCCCCCTAGTCCTTTTTTCACTTATGCTTCAGTCCCTCTGGTCATTTTCTGCTACTGTGCAAGCACATCTTTATGCCTTAGCCGCAGGTTGCACCATTATCTGGAATTATTAGAATATGGTGGGTCCCTCCTCCAGTCAACAAACAAGTACTGCTTTGTAACTTGTAATCGTATCTTCTTTTAGCTTTTTTCTTATGTTCTTAACTAGACTGTAAACTACTTAGAAAAAAGAACCACATTTTTCTTTAAATCACCACCATACCTGTTATATCAGAGACCTTCAGTATGTGTGTGCTAAATAATGATAAATGGGTATTGTGACTAAAGTTCTATGAAATTTTCAAAAATAATTGTGTGGTAATGAGCTGTGCTTTTCTCTAACAGGGTTCAGAAATGTTCAGAAATCAATCACATGAATGCGCATAATTTGGCCTTGGTCTTTTCATCCTGTTTGTTTCAAACTAAGGGACAAACTAGTGAAGAAGTGAATGTAATCGAGGACTTAATTAATAATTATGTTGAGATATTTGAGGTAAATATTTTATATCCTGACCTTGTTAAAATAGTTTTGATATTACTGTTGGCAAATTTAAAAATACCTTTTAGGATGTTTATAATCTAGTCTTAATGAATATCTAAAAATAAAGGATAATTATATGATTTTTAATACATTAGATACATTAAAACTAGACTTTTAAGCTATAGCCATTCATTTAAATTTGGCTGCTTTAAAAGCCCTCTGGTATCTTTTGGACAGAATATTTCAATATAGGATGTTTCTGTTTTGCTTTTGTTTTTTTTTTTTTTTTTCCTTTTTCAGTATGTGCATGCAGTAAGTGTGTCTACTCAGAGGTGTGAAATTATGATTTTCACAAATTTGGCAGTAAATACCAGGCTGATAAATTCTGTAATTGAATGCATTTTTGTGTTTTCTTTTAATTGTGTCTGAGTTAGAAATTAAAAAAAAAAAAAAGAAATAATTATCATGTGGTTTTTACTAAGTTACCTGTTCTAATTATTTGACTTTCAATTTGCTATTTATGAAGTCAGTATATTCATGTTTCATCAGAAAACTGTCAGAATAAGGATGATTTCTTAGTTGAAAGAAGTAAAAATAGAGGAAGTAAGCCCAGGGTTTGAATGTAATGGATCTGAGTTAGAGGTCCAGTTCCATCACCTAATTACCACTGGCATCTTAATTATCACTGGCATGGCTGTCATTTAAACTTTGGGGCACTCTTAAATAGTGCCGTATAAGACTTCTTGTTTTCCAGGGTTATGGATATGTTAGTTGAAATCAAGTGGGTTAATGTAGTAGGTTATTATATGTAGACTTCCTACATTCTTAATGTAAGTGATCACAAGTTTCCTTAGCCAAGGGAAGGAAACTCTTTTAATAAAATAAAAACACACAGTTTGTATCTTAATTTATGTAGGAAAGGACACCAAAGTTGTTGGGTTCTCTTTGCTCTTTGATCTCTTTTTAATTTTCTTTCTGTATGTGTATGTGTCCACTGTTTTTGATCAACAGCAGCTTCTTCGCAATAATTCTGATGCTGAAAAATGAAAGAATTCGGGAAAAAATGTGTGGCTTTATGTGCTCTCTTTATTTTCTATTTTTATACTGTTACATAAATAACAAATCAAATGGTTATCTTCATAGTTTCGCTAATTCCAACTTGAAGTGTTGGAAATTTCATATGCACTTAATGAGCATTTCAGTTTGAGACATGAGTCTTGTCTCTCAACCTACATAAACTCTAGCAAATCATTCATCAGCCCCTTGCTTATTAAGTTGCTTAGTGATATAGCTTCCATTGCTGGAATCCACAGCTTGAAGTGATGTCATCATAAAATGCTGAACTTTATGAGGCTCTGTTATGTTGGCTTTATTTCTGCCCTAGCTGTGTGGGCCCGTGCTGATTAAGATGGCCATTCTCATTTATTTTTAAATTGTTGCTCTTTAAATTCCTGAAGAGTTATGTGAGGATGAGTACCATAACTCCTTGTATTTTATTAGAATATCCCAAATTATATTTTAAACAGGTTAAAGAAGACCAAGTCAAACAAATGGACATAGAAAATAGCTTTATTACCAAGTGGAAAGACACTCAAGTGAGTAGTATTAGTTAGATCTCCAAAGAATTAAAAAAAAATAAAATAAAACCACAAAAAACCAAAACTTCTGTTGTAAGTAAAGATGTTTGTTGTATTTATTTTTAAGTTCCTATATGAAGCTAAGTAAAAGTAATGGGGGAAAAAAAACCTAGATAAAATAGTTGCATAATTCTGCAGCATGTTGCTTATATGCAAAATGCCAAAGTATGTTAAAATAAATTTTTCAAAATACAGAGGGAAAAATCGGTATTAATCTTATTAATGCCCTTTGTAAAATCAATTTTACTTACAAATGCGCTATTAAAAATGCCAGTGGATTTCAAAGGAAGCCTTTAAAGCCAAAAAGATACTAGAGTAAATGGAAAACAGCTCTATAATGATTGTTTCCATTATGATTTTGAAAATATAAATTATTTTTTCTACGCTTTTGCTCTGCATGCTCTCAGATGATTGTATTAGTGGAATGTTTCTAATGTCATCTTTGTCACATATGCTGATCTATGTCTTAAATTGACTACTTTCTAAATCTTCTTTTGCTTGCTTCGGTTGCATTGTATTGGATTCGTGTGTTCAGGTTGCACAGCAGTTTTCCAACATACCTTGCCTTGTTTGATGAACCTTCGTTAGACTTTCTTAAAATTCATATTTAATCTTCCTCTAATCACTTTGAATTATATTGGATTCAGGATACCAGTGTAAATAAATAATATCCATAGGTCAAATAGATTCTGTTTATAGATATACTCAGAATGAGGCAAATGCTTCCTTATTAGTCGACTCTAAATTTACCTTATTCTTGAAATATTAGAGAAGTCATGGAGCTACCATTCCATAGCAAGGAGGGAAGGAAAAGCTTCATTTCTAGTACCCAAGGTCCCTGAGTACTAGTACTGTGATAGAGTACTTACCTGAGAAAGCATCTCCTCCATTTTGACCCTAAGTATTAATGCAGCTTTTAGAGGAGTTAACCATAACACTAAAAAACCTGGTTCCTTATCAGTTCTCTTGAATTACTGCTTTTTAGGGAGTTTCAGTCATGAAATAAAGGGTTGTGTGAGTCCAAGGGATAATCTTTGGCAGCATAACCTATGTTGTTATTAGATAAAGTATGAGTGTCCTTCTGTATTTTTCTTTTATATTCATATTACAATAATGAATCTTGGCTGCTTTTTAATTGAGTCCATAAGTAGAAGAAATGAATTGTCTACAAAACAGAGTAATTGGACCAGAAAAGTGGAAAACTTTGGAGAAACCTGTTTTTCTCTAATCCATTGAAAACTCTGCTATGGTGTTTTTTTCTGACAGTCTCCAGGTCTTATCCCTGTTTGAATTTCTTAGTTATTCTTGTTTTGGCTTCTCTCTATGAGTCCTTTGTGTTTGTGTTTTTAATTTTTAAAATGTGTCCTTCCTGGAGAGTTGTTTATGCAAACACAGTGAAAAGTAGAAATGTCACTGTATCTTTTCTTCTCTTGAATTTTTGTGTAGCATTGAAAGTGAGGAAGAAAAATTGGAAATAAGCTTTTCTAAGTCTCTACTGCCAGTATAATTAAGAACTTCCTCAAAGTATATTTTTAATGTTTTCCTCACTAATTTTTTCATCAGGTTTTATTTTTAGGCAAATTTATTTTCAGGATGATTGTTTCTCCAATTCGATCATTTTTTTAAAATTGGGAGATACTATTTCTAAGTGGTTACATAACTTAAGGCAGTTTCTGAATAAAGCTACTCAAAATATTTTTCATAGATTCATGTGGTTTTTCGTTACCCTTTTCCACATTATACTGTCGATGTATATAGCGTTATCTTATGGTTTTTATTTTCTGGATTTTCTCTTCTTCACTTAATATGTCTGCTGGGATAGAATAGTGACCCAAATATTGGAACACTAAATGGTTGACTAAGAATAATTAAAATAAAAACTTCTCTTTTCATCTACTTTATACTGTCACTTCACTTTTTTTTTCTTTGCTAAATATATTTTTTCTATTTTTAGTTTTAATATAGCTCTAACCTAATTTATCCTCAAATGCCAATATTTGGACGATCTCTTTGAAAATTTAGCAACACCTTTTTTCCCTTTTTATTATTGGTATTGTGCCCACACTGTAGTTTAGAGCAAGTCACATGTGGATCATTTTCACTTCTCATTTTGTTTATCCTATTAACACACATGGCAATGGCTCTTACAACTTCTGTTGTTGACATCAGCAAATTCCTTCTCATTGTAGCCAGATTCATTATTTTACTAAGAATATGAGAGTGTTCAGGACATTACACTCTTAAGAGATGAAAAAAAAAAGGCCATTTGTGTAGATTCCTTCTCAGCTGCATCTGGAAAATGGGTATTATCATGCTATCAATAGGCTCATTCCACTATTATGAAATATTTGGCTTTGTGTCTTAAGTGTCATACTTATATTTGCTGTTTTCACATTTGCCCCTTTCTAGGTCTCCCAGGCTGGAGATTTGTTAATTGAAGTGTATGTAGAAAGGAAGGAACCTGACTGCAGTATTATAATTCGGGTGAGTCCTAAAGATGTATGTAAAGAGTGCTTTTTGGAGTATTGATATGCATTAATTTGTATATCTTGAATTTTCCATTATTTCTCATATTTTACCTGTCCAGTTAAAAAAATGACTGATTGATAGGATTGACATTTTATTACAGTATCCTCCGGAAAATCCATGTTTTAGTCATTTAGAAAGAGAACATCTTAGGTGCTTTATGTTATGGTTAAGATTTTCTGTAGGTTCTAGGAAAAAACCAGACCTCAAATACTTGTTCCTTCCCTTTGTAGTATCTTAGCATTAGGCAAGTTAACTTACTCTGAGTTGCAATCATCTCACCTATCAAATGATGAAAATTAAAGTATTTACATCATATCATTAATATGAGTCCTCAGCAGGATACTGCTTATAAAGCACTTATATAGTGTTTTATATATAAACACTATATATAATATATAGTAGGGGTGCCTGGGTGGCCCAGTGGATTAAGCCTCTGCCTTTGGCTCAGGTCATGATCCCAAGGTCCTGGGATTGAGCCTCGCATCTGGCTCTCTGCTCAGCAAGGAGCCTGCTTCCCTCTCTCTCTGCCTGCCTCTCTGCCTACTTGTGATCTCTCTCTGTCAAATAAATAAATAAAATCTTTAAAAAAAAACACTTAGCAAATTGCTTGGCACATAAGTGTTTAATAAATAATCGATACTACTAGTCCTGTATTATTTTTATTATTTATTAATGGTCTTCCACTCTTATATTCTAGACTAACTTCTATCTTCCAATTGATTTGAATATTGGAGAACTTGTCTTTTTTGAGAATATGAATCTTTTTTTTCTTTTTTTTCTGAATTAAAAGTGTCCTCCTTGTTCTCCCCTTCTGTATTTCCTCAGCCTTCGGGAGGGTAACAGTGATAATTCAGATTTCTACTCAGTTAAGACTACATTCTCTGTGTGAGGAAGACATTCTGCCATCTAAAGTCCAGTGTTTAAATAGAGTCTTATATCTTTCTGGACTTTAGTTTTGTTAAATACATTGTAATATTCATTTATATTTTTTAATGATTCCATATTGTGTCTCTGTGGCAGTGGTTAACTCACTTGCAACATGGAGTGAACTACTACAGTTATAAGTCCCTAAGAGCAGGAGCCTTGCCACTCATTGGCCACATCAAATTTCTTATGCTTAATGTGGTATGCTGGTAATAGGGGACATAAGGAAGTAGTACAGATAATCAGCACAAGTTCATTGCTAATGCTAGAAGAGGTATTCAAAGCACATGACTTAGCTCCACCTACACACTCTTCAGTAGCTCATTTTAATTTTATCTTACTGACAAGACCATAATACAAATTACTAAAACCGAGCAAAATTCTTATTTAAGTATATGCATATAAAGGACTGTCAGTTTCACTTTTTAACAACTCCAAATTCTCTTAATTTTTTTATTTTTATTTTTTTTTTAAAGATTTATTTATTTATTTGACAGAGATTACAAGTAGGCAGAGAGGCAGGCAGAGAGAGAGAGAGGAGGAAGCAGGCTCCCTGCTGAGCAGAGAGCCCGATGCGGGACTCGATCCCAGGACCCTGAGATCATGACCTGAGCCGAAGGCAGCGGCTTAACCCACTGAGCCACCCAGGCGCCCCTATTTTTATTTTTTTAATGATTTTATTTATTTATTTATTTGACAGAGAGAGTGAGAAAGGGAATACAAGCAGGGGGAGTTGGAGAACGAGAAGCAGGCTTCCTGCTGAGCAGGGAGCCCGATGTGGGGCTTGAACCCAGGACCCTGGGATCATGACCTGAGCCACAGGGAGATGCTTAACAACTAAGCCACCCAGGCTCCCCTCCAAATTTTCTTTAAAAACATGACAAAAACCATGTAAAAATAATCATTAACATTTTTTTTCATCCTTCAGACTTTAGAAAACTCTTCAGTTATATTTATTTCAGCTGATCATTACCTCTGCCCCCAGAGGCTCGGGAAGCAAGTAATGTCTCAAGCTCACATGAATACAAACTGGGAATTAAATAAGTGTTAAAGCCAGAACACATACTTTGACCATTATATTCCTAACCTGGTGATCATCATATTGATTTGTATAGTCCTTGGAGTAATAATTTCCAAAGCGTGCTTTGGGTAGTTCTTGTAGTTCTGGGGGTTCCCTGTCCTTGGGAGTCTTCTGGGATAAGGAACGGAATTCCGGTTTTCCATTCCTTGGTCAACCTCCTTCACAGTTTAGTGTCTTAGTAATTTATTATTTTAAGAAAGGGTTATGCTTCTTTAAAAAATGTTACAGCCATTCAGGTGAGCAGCATTATTGAAATGACTCATCCAAAGTTTCTACTACTACAAGTTTTCCAATTTTCCCAGATAGTGAGGTTTTTATTCTTTGAAGATTATATTTCATTTGGCTTTTAAAAATGGAAACCAGTAGACTTTATGGTATCATTCATACATTCTCAATGTTACACATTCCACAAAGTCCAGAAGAGAGACTGTAGATGCTACCTGTAAGAAAGTGTGTTTTATGTTACTTATATAAATGCGAATGCTTTTGCTTATGATTGGTACTGGACAGGAGAAATGGTAATGAGCACATTCCTTTTTGAAGAAATTTTTAAATAGGGCCATACTTTCACTGAAGATGTGCAAACTAGGTTGCAGTTGCAATATCCCAATGTTTAAAACATCTTCTGTTTGTTTAGCATTAGAACTAAATTCATATTGAAGAAAGTCACTTGCTTTTGTCTAGTATACCTTTAAGAATGGTTTAAAAAAAAAAAAGAAAGAAAGAAAGAAAGAAAGAAACCAGTCAGAATTTCCTAAAGTCCCTGAAGAAGATGGTGTGGTTATGCCATGGCCTGAGGCTTTGGGACTCTAGTGGAACTGGCCCCAGGGCTGGCACTGCAGATTCTGCCCTCTGCCCTGAAATCCTGGCTCCAGCTTGCTCCTGTGTCTCACCATCTGTCATAGGCACAGCAGGGCACACCACAGCCCACTAAAACCCTAGAGCTTTTTGGCATGGTAGACAGCAGTCGATTGTGTATAATTCAGGGCCCAGACCGAATAAACCAAACTGCTGTGAACTCTTGATTACTGAACTGATGAGTAAAAGTTTTTAGTCCTGGAATACCATTAGATTCATTGTCTGGTGAATCCTTCCTTGAGTGATCTAATGGCTCACTAAGTAAGAAAAAAAAAATTCTTCCTGATTATGTCTTTACTGTAATATCTTTTTGCACTCAGATTAAAATGTATTCTAGTTTATGGAGAAGAACTGAACAGGCTGTTTTTCTATGTGCTTAGAGAAGCTAGGTAAGCATACTAAGTGAGAAACTTAGAGCATCATAAGTTGGTAGATGGGGTGAGCACTGTTGGTGCTGTCATTAGGTGACTTCTGTGTGTGACATACATTCTTGAAGGAATTTTGCCTCTTTTATAGATCTCTCCTGTGATGGAAGCAGAGGAATTAACTAATGATATATTAGCAATAAAAAATATAATTCCTATGAAAGGTGATATCTGGGCCACATTTGAAGTCATTGAAAATGAAGAGCTAGGTAAGTGATTTTCATGCTAAGATTCTTAAATTCCTTATAGTGTGAAGAAGTGCTATTTTTGTGACAAGTCATTACAGACATGTTTTTTAAAGATTAACATCTCATTTTGAATTCCCTTCTACCTCCGTGCATGTGTTAATATGTTATTGCCACTTGAGAGTGTCCTCCTATGATTTTACTCATCTTGATAATTATTTTCTTGACTATAAAAATACAGTGCAAAACATTAGGCATCTGTGTTGCTGCTTTAAGAAATAGGTCTTTGTTTATAAGGACAAGCAGTTTGATTTGTAACCATATTTGAAATGGCCACCCACCTCATTCCTGTTTATTAGTCTTTTAACAAAAACAGAGAATATTGATTTAAAAGATTAATATTTTAAAAAACAATTTGTTTTAAGCTGAGGGGAAGATTTATTTATTTATTTATTTGTTTGTTTGTTTATTTAATTTTTTTGGCTTTTTCCCTGTCCTCTCTCTGTCTTCAGTGGCGTGGATCAGATATTTTGTCATCTTTTATCTCAGAGATGGAAGGATGGAGAGAGCTTTTGCAACACCTTGACTACCCCAGTAGTCAAGTGCTGAATAAGCTTTACATTCTAATGACACTGTTTGGTTGTAAAGACCTCTAGGAGGAAAAAAAAAAAAAGAAAGATGCAGAATGTCTTTGTACCTTGACCATCTGTCTAGCTGATACCTACCAAGGTCTTGGGACCCTTTCAAGTATAGTTGTCAAACTGCCAAAAGTAAAATCTTGCCACCTGCAAGCTCAAGATAAAAATTAAAATTCAACGTCAAAATACCCCATCGTGTATCATTAGGAGTTTTGCAGTCAATGTCAGAATGAAGTGGGATGTCAGATGCTGTGTCTTTCATTAGTTCATCTTGATGTGTTCATATCTTTTTACAGTGTGTGATTCTTTAAAAATCTAATTTGTATTAAAAAGTAAATTTTTAAATAGTCCTTGTCAAGAGTCCATGACTCCCATGCTTTGGTGTTGCTTCACATTGTGTCTCCTCATACTCAGTCACTCCCTTTACAGGAGATGGTATAGTGGATGATCACTGTGAATGCCCCACACCCTAACCCAGCTTCCAAGCCCACTTGATTTGGTTCATGCTTTGCTTGCCCTTTCTGTAGAGTTTATTGTTAATTATGATTCCCTTTCCTTTTGAAGGTCTTCACTCTGTTTTTGATACTGCATGGATTCTCCAACCTGGCTTTCTAATGGTTTTATCTCATTTGTCAGTTCTTTTTGGTCTATCCCTTTAGTGGTAGGTTTCTACTGACCCAATCTCCTTTGCCATCTTTTCTTATTTAACATGTTCTTTTATAGATAATCCCTTCTTTCTTTGCACTTGCCTAACCTTCATGAGCTGGTGTTTCCCCAATGTGTCTTTATTCTCCCCCATCTGGGCCAACAGTTGACCTCCTTTAAAACCCATACTAAGGGTTCCTTTGCACTTTGTCTTATCTTACAGTGCCCATCACATGGATTTATATTTATCTCTTGGGAGCTCCTTGGAAGGAAGGGGGATCTTTCTTTTTTCTGTCTCTGGTGTGTTGCATAGTGCCTTGAACATATTTGCCAGATGATTAAAATCTACTGAACAAGTGAAGCGCAGTCTTTGCATTACTGTAGGTATATGGATGGTGCAGGCTTTTGCTTTTTTGTTGTTTCATTTTAGGGAAAGGGGGTAGGTCACTAGCTTCATCATATTTGTGAATAAAAGATAACTATTACTGCCTAAAGTATCTTTCTAAAATTACAAATAAAATCATATTTTCCATCGTTTGAAACCCTTTCCTTATTTCCTTATTGCCTATCCTTCATTATTCAAATAACCTCAAATAACCTTTCCTCCATGATGATGTTTAGATGAACATAGTTCTTCTCACTGAGCTTTTTTCTGATTACTAGTTTATTATCTATAATACTGCACATTATCTAACTTACAGAATAGTAATGTGTATATATCTGGTTCTTCTAGATCCTATTTTTTTTTAGGACATTTACCATGTTTATTAGACCCTTACATCTGTCACTACCTCTAGTATAATGCATTGATGTGGAATATACCCCACAAATATCTTGTTAACTGAGGTGGAACAAAAATAGGTGCATTCTGAACTTGAGCGACTTGGACTGTTGCTCTTTGGATTAGACGTATCAAAATGCCGAAGGTACCTGGAGTGATTTCTGCTTAGGTTAGGAATCACTAGGAGATCTCACGGCCCAGTTTAGCTCTTAGACAGCTGATTGTTTACTATATGCTTCTGTTGCTGTTGTTTTTATGAGGAGATCCACAGCAGAATCATCAATCATGGATTTGGGAGTAGCCCTCCTCTCCCCACTACTCTTACTCTCTCAAGGATTGAATCAAAGCAGATCCCTGTGTCACATCATTGGAGCTCTGTGCCTTTGGGCATTGGCATTCCTGACTGAGAGGCGTGAGAAGAATGAATGAGGATAGATAGGAATTCTATATAGCTAGAAGAGAGATTTCAGTAAACATCGTTGCTGGATTTCTCTTGGAAAATGAAGGGTTGCTTACTCTGAAAAAAAGTTTCAACTTGCATATGACAGTTAGTACATCACAAATATAACATTGGATTGGTTGTTTCTTTCTGTTTTTTGGTTCAATTAAAAAAAAGTTTTGATGAGAATGTAAAAAAAACTTAGGAGACCTCAAGTTGTTTGGATTCACAAATGTCTAAATATGTTATCAAAGGAACACCAAGAAAAAAGACATTTGATGGAGTTAAGAATTCAGATTTGGCATGGTTTTAATATTTGTCCACTCATTAAGTAGAATTCACTGGAAGAGAAAGCGAAGATCATTTTTACTGCTTCTGAGGGAGCGATGCTGGGAGAGCAGCAGAGGCGCCTGTGATTGTGCAGGCTTACTGAAACAGATGGGAACCTGTGTGCTCCGCCTGACCTTCTGAAATGTTAAAAGCTTTATTTCTAGTAACTTGCAGGGAAGAGAAAGTGAAATATAAAAAGAAGATAAAAGTGAAGGCGTTGGTAGTCACAAGATTGTAGCTGATAGGAGGAATGTCAGCAGGTAATTGCTGCTTTTTCAAATGTAAATATAAATTCCCCCAAGTAACAAAGTAACCAAAAATAAATAGATAGCTAGATAAGTAAATAGGTAAGGAAGTGAATCAGAAGTGCTGAATTTTATTTTAGGTGTCAGTAAATTTTAAAGCAATAGTTTTCTACCCTAACTTATCCAGTGCCCCTTTTTTATAATAATTATTTTGTAATGTTCCTTTTACTCTTCTGAGATAATTTATTATACTTACTTATTTTTTTAAGATTTTATTTATTTTTTTGACAGGGGAAACACATGGAGCGAGGCAATAGATGCAGGGGGAGTGGGAGAGGGAGACGCAGGCTACCTGCTGAGGAGGGAGCCCAATGGGGGTCCCCATCCTAAGATGTTGGGATCATGACTTGAGCTGAAGGCAGAGGCTTAAGCTTAATGACTGAGCCACCCAGGTGCCCCTATTATACTTACTTTTACACAAATTAATATATTTCCCTAATTATATAAAAATGACAGGAAAATATGTATTGTATAATTGCTCAGACACTCCTAGATGGCTGAGGATAATAAACATAGATTCTTAAACCTATAAATGGAATTAGGGATGCGACAACTACAATGCAGACCAAAGCATGTCCATTTGTGACTCTTGTATCATCGGCATCATTACTGTCATTGGTGAAATACTATCTTAGTCCATTTGGGCTGTTCTAACCATTCTGTAGACTGGGAGCTTATAAACAGTAGAAATTATTTTTCACAGTTCTGGAGACTGGGAAGTTTCACAAGATCAAGGTGCCAGCAGATTCAGTGTCTAGTGAGAGCCTGCTTCTAGCTTCATAGAAGGCTGTCTTTTCCCTGTGTTCTTGCATGGTGGAAGGGAGCTCTTTGGGGTCTCATTTATTTTAAAAGGGCACTAACCCCATTCATGAGGGCTCTATGCCCATGAACTCCAAAATGCCCTACCTTCCAATACTGTCACATCGGAGATTAGGTTCTGACAAAGAGTCATCTTGTTTTGCTTTTATGGTAGTCAGATTGATGGAAAAATGTCATATTAGGGGCGCCTGGGTGGCTCAGTGGGTTAATGCCTCTGCCTTTGGCTCAGGTCGTGGTCCCAGGGTCCTGGGGTCGAGCCCTGCGTCAGGCTCTCTGCTCGGCCAGGAGCCTGCTTCCTCCTCTCTCTGCATTCCTCTCTGCTTACTTGTAATCTCTCTCTGTCAGATAAATAAATGAAATCTTAAAAAAAAAAAAAGTCATATTAAAACCATATAAATATTTTCAGAATTTATATGTAAAGTTGCTGGATTCTAGGCTCAATTTATGGATTGGTTTTCCCTCTAAATGAATATCTGATGAGACATTTGAAATTTGTACTGGATAAAGAAAAGTCATTCTTTGAAAGATGCAAGCATACTTAACCCCTGCTGCCAATCACTAAGACAAGCTGAAACCCACTCTAGGAGAAGGTATTGCCTTCATCTAGAGCTAACCTTCTCAGGTATGCTCTTATTATAATGCTTCATCTTAAAACTGAAGCTGTCCTCTGCAGATGTAGTCCCATATCTTCAGTGCCTTCACCTGCTGAAAAAGTAAATAAACAAATAAATAACCACCCCAGGGGCCTAGTTTAAGTAGGCTTCTGGACTGAGAAGTTCAAGTTTGTGAAGCAGTTCTGTTCTCAGAAGCAGCATCACTACAAAGTGTTTTCTTATTTCGTCCTCGTAGTTACTGTGATGCAGAAGATCTGTTCATTTTTGATCAGGATTCTTTCCAGCCCATCTCCTGATAATACGGAAAGTGCTTTCACCCTCTGAGTGTGGACAGGACAGAGTAAAACTTGCATAGCTCTTAGGTTTTAACTACTGAGGGAATCAGAAATCCTGTGTCATTTCTGCCAGAAATTTAAGGACAGCACCTGTTATTTGGAGTGGAAAATGGATAGTTCTTTATTTAACAAGGGAGGCCAGGTTATTCCCTGAGCCTGATTTTCAGATACTGATAATGTGATTTACCTCACTAAATAACCTTTTGTTCTCAAGTAACCTTTTCTTCTCCATAACCTTTTCTTCTCAAGTAACTACACTGAATTTTCAGCAATATTTAAGCTATAGATAGTATGCAACTGAGTTATTTATTTCTAGTAATGCCCTAATGCCAGATGATGTGCATCCCATATAATCTATCATGACAGATGGTTGCAAATCGAACTATAAATACAATTTATTTATTTGTAGGAATTTATATTCCAGCAATGTTTAATGTCTCTCTTGTTCCCACCTTCTCTCTCTTCAGGTGGATTTTAATGCCATTTTATAAAGGTAGCATTTGAGAGACTAATAAATACTTATCTTTTCATCTCATGCTTCAGCTCTTGCTTTTATGTAGGAATTTGGATCTTCAGGATTTTCATGCTCCTGAAGTATTTCATACTGTGATACTGATGAGAAAAACATACTTGACAAATTTTTGGCAAATTTGTATTTACTTCTGTATCTATAGTGTCAGTTATACTGTGATTTCAGTATAACTAAGACCACTTTAGAGCTGTAGTATCTACTTGTTGTAGTGACCCTCTTTAATACAAATGTTCTAATACTCAGAAGTTTCATTACCAATTTAATCTTGTAAGAAAGAAAAAGGAGCTTTTATTTCACTCCAAATACTGTTTTCCAGTTAGGAATAGAATTCTCATTTCTAAGCCAGCTGTGGGTTCATCAGTTTCTCTGAGTGCAGGATGTTGAAACTTTCTTGGTCTTATTTCCTAACCATCTTGTCACCAAGGATAGGCAAGATACTTTGTTCGGTCCTCAAAAAAAAATCTTAGCAAGTTAACGCTTTTTTCCCCAGATTACATGTGAGAAGATCATTATGTGGGACTTTACAGTTTCCCAAAATAAAACTGAAGTGTGGCTTTTAAAAATATTGGGCTTAGAAGTAAGGTAGATTTGAGGTTCAAATCTTTGTTCTTCCCTTGAACCAGCTAGGGTTTGACTTTAGGCAAGTTGACTCTGATCTTTGGGTTTCTTTACATGTAAAATATGAAAATAAAATACCTAATAAAGCGTGCTGAGTAGATTAAAAGTGATTATATATAATATCTGATTCATAGTTATTCCAGAAATGGCAAGTGTTAATTGTATCAGTGGTGTCCCAGAAATTGCAAGAAGTAGAACCAAGGATTAGGTGAATGCCAAGTGTAAAGAGAGTGCTCATTCTATTACTAGTTGTTTTTTTTTTTTTTAATACAGTTAATCTAATTATAGCCTCCATTAATAGAAGACAATCATTTATGGAGTAATCAAAAATCAAATTTATAACTTGGGCAGTTTGTGGGAAATTATTATTTTTGTCAAACCTTTCAGAAAATTATTGGAATTAGCCGTGCCTGGGTGGTTCAGGTGGTTAAACATTTGTCTTCAGTTCAGATTATGATGGGGTCCTGGGATCTAACCCCAGTCTGGCTTCTTACATCTCTCTTTTCCTCTGCTCCTACCCCCAGCTCGTGCTCGCTTGCTCTCTCTTACTCAGATAAAATCTTTAAAAAAAAAAATTACTTGAAGAAAAATGGAATTGATAAAGCACAGAAGATTTTGTCTGATTTTACAAAGAATTTTGTTTGCTGATTCATTTACAAATATTTTCTATTAATTATAGGCCACCAGAGAAATTCACGAGATACTTAAGTATTTATTGAATGTCTGTTATGTACTTATCAGTCTGCTGTGTACAAAGGATATATTTGTAAATAAAAGGCAGATTCGCCTTTAAGATGTATGGCTTAGTTGCTTATTTTTATTGTTTTGTGTGTGTGTGGTTTTGGTAATTGCTATCATCATACTTAGTAGGCTTGCTCCAATAAGCATAGAATTCAGGCTGCATTTTCTCATACTGAGCAGTAAGCACAAATCTATTTCTTTAAACTGGAAACAGAAAAATTTGTTTTTCTGTGGACCTAAGATTATTGATAAGTTCTGGAATGCTGTGGTCATAGCAGGGGAGATCAGGATTAAGGAGGATGTGATATATTTGGTCATTTTACTTTTGATTTTATCACCAATTAAAATATCATGGTTCCTATATGAGTATGATGCTTTTGACATGCACTTTCTTGTTTGTCATTAGCATCCTTACTTCAGCTGAAAATGAACAGCCAGAATGCTGTGCTCTTTGTATTTAGGAAGGGATGAAAGAGTTGGATTGACTTACACATGGCTATGATTCTGAGAAGGCCGCATCAGCATCTTTGTGTTAAAGCTGATGTTCTTGCTATTTCAGTCATGCCATTCTCAGGGTACTGTGAAAAGGTTTGGATTTCCTTTTTTTTCCAAGCATATGTTTCTGCTGTAACATTTTATTAAATGATTGCCCTATTTTGATCTGGAAAAAACCTTCTATGAAGCTTTGATTGTAATTGTAAAAACCAGGTGTTTTTCACTCTATGCTGAAAGTTTGTGATATATTTAAAAATAGGATTGCTTAGAACAAAACATACAGACAAGTATTTATCAAGGAGAAATCTGTAAGATGTCATTAACTTTTTGATTTTAGACTATCGTATCAATAGTTACTATATGATATTGCCACATAATATTTCTGATTGATATTTTCACTAGTGGGTATAAATGACTTAGTATTTTATGATTCTTTTCATCTATTCTCTGTTGAAGGCATATTTTATAAATTCATATGAATTGACTGTGATAGTTTCAGCTCTAAATTGTTCATTGGTATTGATCAGAAATTATAGCATGCTAATCATGTTGGGATAAACAAAGGTTATTACTTACTACTGAACAAAATTAACTTTGCTAGTCCTTTTACAATTAATTACTTGCATATGCAAATAGCTTTCCATAAGCAAACCAGAATGTTACCCGAATTAAAAAGAAGATGGAATAAAAAACTGGTTTCTTTTACAAAAGGGTAGCATTATTTCTGAGATTTTATCTAAAGGATAGTACCTCTGAATTTTTTTTTTTCAAAAGCTGAGTAACAGATGTCCCTGTACAGATTCATTTATACAATAAATTAAATTTCATCATATGCTTAATGGTGTTCTATGTGTTAAGGTCTCTTATCTGTAGTCCTAGCATTGTTATTGTATAACATAAGATGTGGTTATATTTTTTGTTGCGTACAGATCTATTTTAAAGGATTTTTGAAAATTTATAAAAACTGATTTTTTTTTCCAATTTGATCTGGTTTTATTTTTTGCAGAACGTCCCCTTCACTACACAGAAAATGTGTTAGAACAGGTACTTCGGTGGAGTTCATTATCTGAACCTGGCTCTGCTTATCTCGTGGTGAAGAGATTCTTAACTATTGATACAATTAAACACTATAATGGTAGGTGTTGTGATTTCACATTGCAACTACAATTGCAACTTCAAGTGGCTAAAAGATACTGATCATGGCATAAGTATTATGTAATAATGTAAAAAAAAAAATTGGGAAACTAAATACAGAATCCACTTGATGCAGTATTGGAGGATTGGAAAGAGAATATATAGACAGGAGTCCCAAGTGCCAGATTCAGACTTTCCTGGAAAGTAGCAGTCTGCTAATAGCTGGCTAATTTGACAGTCCCAAGTTAAGGTTTTTATAATGAATGTTTTCTATTTTTAAAAGGACTTTTGCAGTACTTAATGTGTTTTTCTAAGTTTTAAATAGATGGTGATTCTTCTTCCTGAATTGTGATTCCATTTGAAAGTTCTTTAGGCATTCAAGAAGTGCAAGTTATACAAGCCCTGAGACTGAGTGGTTGTTGTTAATTTCCACTTATTCTGGGGTGATTTGTGGGGAAAAAAAAAGAAGAAAGTACAAAATGTTACGCTTCCAATAAGTATACTTGCCATCCAGTTAGGAGAAGACATGTACACATGTAAGGTTATATAAGTTAGCTAGGACAAGGGAAACATGCCAGCCAGTCTCTGAACCCTTGTGAACTATCAGAGAACTTTTTTTTCAAACTGATTCTTCTGTTGTCATTAACTGACAAATTAGAGAAAAGATCTTCTGCTGGCGCTCTACATAAACCAACTCCGAAAGCAAAGAATTTAAGTTTTATAAGATAAAATTTACTACAGCTTTTGCAATTGATATTAATAATGACTGTTACTATTTATCACATATCATTAACTGAGCTCTGTACCTAACAAAGCTCATTTCAAGTTTTTTAAAATTTCCAAATGGGGAAAGAGAAGTACACAGAAATGAAGTAATTTGCCCTAGATCATACAGTTACTAAATATTGGATTTGAGAACAGATTGGTCTGTCTTCTAATTTTATATATATGTACAGCTCTTAAATGCTATAAACCTGCTTAGAAGGATTTCAGGCTCTCCAGCTAATAGCCATAGATCAGTAAGCTCTTAACTGGACCACAGCTAATCTGATACATTCCTGATTTCATGGTAATGTCCGAGCACTAGGATAGCAAGCTCCGTTGTGACTCTTAGTAGGATGCTAGTCCTCTGGGAGCACTCCACCCACTGACCTCATCTAATCCCAGTTCCCTTCCTAAAGACCCCACCAGGAGGTAGGGTTTCAGCATATGAATTCTGGGGAACACACACATTCAGTCTGTCACCTGTCCTTTATATCTCAGATGTCTGTCCTGTATCTCATATACGTACCTGAGAGCATTCTGACAGAAGGCTAGCAGCGTAACAACTTCTGTGTCATTCTCGTCTTTACATCTAAACAGGTATTTTCTTCTTGCTGGAGAAATTTAGCCTTTTAGAAACCATTATCTTATTTTAAATTCTTTTATTATAACTGTATATGTTTTTGACCACATACCCACATCTCTTTGGGATTGCAACAGAAATTTTCTCTACTCCTACAGATGTGACATGATGTAGAGCAGTAGCTCTCAGGTGGGTTCTCTTTTTGTTCCCCTGGGGACATTTGGCAATGTCTGTAGACATTTCTGAATCACAACTAAATGTTTCTGGTGTTTAGTGAGTAGGGACCAGAGATGCTGTTAACCATCCTATAAAACATAAGACAGATTTTCACAAAGAATTATTTGGCTCCAAATGTCAGGGGTGCCAATGTTGAGAATTTCCCAGTCAGATAATCTGTGAAATCTGTTCTAGCTCCTAAATTCTCTTATTTCATGTTGACACTGAGATGAAGAAATAGTATCGAGCTTATGAACCAGGACCTGTCCACATTATGAAATATATATAATAGGTTCTCCTGGTTTCTTTTCTTTTAGTAAATCATCTTTTCAGGTACATTTTAATTTTTCTGGTGAGAATTTTTCTTTTCCTTTTCCAAGTATTCTTCTGAAATGTGTCTAATTTACCATGTTACAAAGTACTTGAAACCCATACCTAGACATAGTACCTTAGCTCTTGTTTGAATGGTAGTGGATTGGCCAGATGAATGAAAACAGACAAGAATAAGATCTTAAAAAGGCTGTGATATAAAA